>NC_135236.1:651050138-652398888 GCF_051348905.1 Ranitomeya variabilis
TACTCACCCTGCTCCAGCGATGCCTGGTCTCAGCGTCTGTAGCGCGTCTTGAGTGAGCGGTCACGTGGTACCGCTCATTAAAGGTCATGAATATGCGCATATTCATGACCTTTAATGAGCGGTACCACCTGACCGCTCACTCAGGAAGATGGCGCTGCGGGCGGGGGGACAGAGCCAGAGGGATCATGTCGGCGCGGCCGCGCGGTGTGTGGGACAGCTGACAGGTGAGTATGAGGGACAGGGGATGGGGGGATGAAGGAGGAAGGTAAGCCGCCCGCGCCATGCAAGATGGGAGAAGGAGCGGGGGAGGGGGTGGAGAGATGAGCCGTGCATACCGGGGAGTATGAGCCATCAGCCATGCATATGGGGGGGGAATTATGAGCCATCAGCCTTGCATATGGGGGAGAAATTATGAGCCATCAGCCATGCATACGGGGGGGGGATTATGAGCCATACATATGGGGGAATATATGAGCCATCAGCCATGCATACAGGGGGGGAATTATGAGCCATGCATACGGGGGAATATGAGTCATCAGCCATGCATATGGGGGGAATTATGAGCCATGCATACGCGGGAATATGAGCCATCAGCCATGCATATGGGGGGGGAATTATGAGCCATGCATACGGGGGAATATGAGCCATCAGCCATGCATACGGGGGGGGGAATTATGAGCCATGCATACGATACGGGGGAATATATGAGCCATCAGCCATGCATATGGGGGGGGAATTATGAGCCATGCATACAGGGGAATATGAGCCATCAGCCATGCATATGGGGGGGGAAAATTATGAGCCATGCATACGGGGGAATATGAGCCATCAGCCATGTATATGGGGGGGAATTATGAGCCATGCATACAGGGGAATATGAGCCATCAGCCATGCATACAGGGGGGGATCATGAGCCATGCATACAGGGGGGAAATTATGGGCCATGCATACAGGAGGAGGGGGGATATGAGCCATGCATATGGGATGGGAGGGAGATGAGCTATGCATACAAGATGGGAGGGGGGCATTATACACTATTGAGCATCATGTGGGGTCATTATACAGTATGGAGCATCATGTGTGGCCATTATACAGTATTGAGCATCATGTGTGGCCCTTATACAGTATGGAGCATCATGTGTGGCCCTTATACAGTATGGAGCATCATGTGTGGCCATTATAAAGTATAGAGCATCATGTGTGGCCATTATACAGTATTGATCATCATCTGGAGTCATTATACAGTATGGAGCATCATGTGTGGCCATTATACAGTATGGAGTATCATGTGTGGCCAATGGCCATTATACAGTATGGAGCATCATGTGTGGCCCTTATACAGTATTGAGCATCATGTGTGGCCATTATACAGTATGGAGCACTGCGTAGCCATATTTTTGGGGGGTTTTAATAGCACTTCTGATCACACTGTTTCATATACAAATTGTATATGAAACAGTGTGATCAGAAGTGCTAAATGGGTGTGGTTGGGACGTGGATATGGGTGTGATTAGTTGTGAAATGGGTGTGGTCAGAGGCGTGGCCTAAAAATTTTTGCACTACGTGCGCCGCAACCTTTAGACCTTTTTCCTTCTTCAAAAGTTGGGAGGTATGGTACCGCATTTCCCAGATCACAGCAAGTACCGCAAATCCCATAGCGAATGAACGAAACCAAACGCAGTGTTGCCGTAAGTGATCCGTTACACAGCAGATGCAGAAAAACTGCCCAATGTGCAGCAAAAGGCGACTTTCACATCAGCGATTCTTGCCAAAAGTCTATGCAGATAGTGTCATACTCACCAATGGGGGAGGCAGCACTAAAAGTGCCTAGGGCAGCAGAAACTCTAAATACGGCCCTGCTCATGACCTTAATGAGCAGTACCGCGTGACCGCTCAGCACAGGACGAACTGCAACCCCGGGACAATGGAGATGCAGGGACATTTAGCGACGGAGCGAGGAGGTTGAGTATGACGGGGGAGGACGGGGGAGCCATGCATACAAGGATGGGACCGGGGGAGCCAAGTATGCAAAGATGGGACCGGGGGAGCCGAGCATACAAGAATTGAACCGGGAAGCCGAGCATACAAGGATGGGACTGGTGGAGCCGAGCATACAAGGATGGGACAGAGAGAGCTGAGCATACAAGGATGGGACCAGGGGAGCCAAGCCATGCAAACAAGGCTGGGACCGGGGAGCCGAGCCATGCATGCAAGGATGGGACCAAGGAAACCGAGCCATGCATACAAGGATGGGATGGGGTAGCCATGCATACAACAGGGGGAGCCACACAGAGCAGGACAGGACAGGGGAATCACGCATACCGGGATAGGGATGAGGGGACAATACGGCTTATAATCGAGTCAATAAGCTTACCCAGTTTTCCATGGCAAAATTAGGTGCCTTGGCTTATACTTGGGTCGGCTTATACTCGAGTATGCACAGTAAATATATATGTATTTATATATGTATTCCTATAATAAAATATTGCTACCATATACTGTATGCATACTTTTTTTTATTAAATTATGTATTATATAATATATTCAAATAAAAAAATTATATAGAAAAAAAGAATGTAGCACAGCACAGTAAAACAAGGATATAGAGCTTCATAGGCACATACCAAACCTTATGGATAAAGTAAAAAAAAGTAAAAAAAGCTGAAGCAGCACTTCATAATGCAGAAACAAGGTGCTCTCTATTGGCCCATGTGGCGACGTTTCAGTCCTAGCTGCAGACCTTTCTCAAGTACTATGGAGTGCTGCTTCAGCCTTTTGTTTACTTTAAAAATTATATATATACAGTATACATACAGTTGTGCTCAAAAGTTCACATACCTCAGCAGAATTTTTGCTTTCTTGGCCTTTTTCCAGAGAATATGAATGATAACACCAAAACTTTTTCTCCACTCATGGTTAGTGGTTGGGTGAAGCCATTTATTGTCAAACTACTGTGTTTCCTCTTTTTAAATCATAATAATGACAACTCAAAAATCCAAATGACCCTGATCAAAAGTTTACATACCCTGGTGATTTTGGCCTGTTAAATGCACAAGTTGACAAAAATGAGTTTGAATGGCTACTAAAGGAAACATCCTCACCTGTGACCTGTTTGCTTGTAATCAGTGTGAGTGCATAAAAGCTGAGTGAGTTTCTGGGATCTAGAAAGACTCTTGCATCTTTCATCCAGCCACTGACGTTTCTGAATTTTGAGTCATGGGGAAAGCAAAAGAATTGTCAACGGATCTATGGGAACAGGTAGTTGAACTGTATAAAACAGGCAAGGGATACAAAAAGATATCCAAAGAATAGATAATGCCAGTCAGCAGCGTTAAAACTGTCATTAACAAATGTAAAATCAGGGGCTCTGTAAAAACAATATTTATGGTCAGACAATTTGCCTTAAGAACATGGAGTGCTGCCTGCTTTTGTGATATATATGGACTGAGAACAACCAAGGGACGGGTTGTTTGGGCTTTGCACCCGAAGATAAGTAAAGGATTTGTGCTGTTCCAATTTTTTCTAATACATATATTTGCATATATACAGTATACTGTATGTATATACACAATACACATCTTTATATATATATATATATGTATATTTATATATATGTGTATATAATGTTAAAATACTAATAAAATAATAATATAGAAATACATATATAGTACGTAATTATTTATAATTCTAATTGTAATTCTAATTGTATATACAGTTAGGTCCATATATATTTGGACACAGACAACATTTTTCTAATTTTGGTTATAGACATTACCACAATGGATTTTAAACAAAACAATTCCGATGCAGTTGAAGTTCAGACTTTCAGCTTTCATTTGGGGGTATCCACATTAAAATTGGATGAAGGGTTTAGGAGTTTCAGCTCCTTAACATGTGCCTCCCTGTTTTTAAAGGGACCAAAAGTAATTGGACAGATTAAATAATTTTAAAGAAAATGTTCATTTCTAGTACTTGGTTGAAAACCCTTTGTTGGCAATGACTGCCTGAAGTCTTAAACTCATGGACATCACCAGACGCTGTGTTTCCTCCTTTTTGATGCTCTGCCAGGCCTTCACTGCCGTGGTTTTCAGTTGCTGTTTGTTTGAGGGCCTTTCTGTCTGAAGTTTAGTCTTTAACAAGTGAAATGCATGCTCAATTGGGTTGAGATCAGGTGACTGACTTGGCCATTCAGGAATATTCCACTTCTTTGCTTTAATAAACTCCTGGGTTGCTTTGGCTTTATGTTTTGAGTCGTTGTCCATCTGTAGTATGAAATGACGACCAATCAGTTTGGCTGCATTTGGCTGGATCTGAGCACACAGTATGGCTCTGAATACCTCAGAATTCACTCGGCTGCTTCTGTCCTGTGTCACATCATCAATAAACACTAGTGACCCAGTGCCACTGGCAGCCATGCATGCCCAAGCTGGATCATGAGTTGCACCACGCCTTTGCCATACTTTTCTCTTTCCATCATTCTGGTAGAGGATGATCTTGGTTTCATCTGTCCAAAGAATGTTCTTCCAGAACTGTGCTGGCTTTTTTAGTTGTTTTTTTTAGCAAAGTCCAGTCTAGCCTTTTTCTTCTTGATGCTTATGAGTGACTTGCACCGTGCAGTGAACCCTCTGTATTTACTTTCATGCAGTTTTCTCTTTATGATAGATTTGGATATTGATACGCCGACCTCCTGGAGAGTGGTGTTCACTTGGTTGGCTGTTGTGAAGGGGTTTCTCTTCACCATGGAGACGATTCTGCGATCATCCCCCACTGTTGTCTTACGTGGGCGCCCAGGTCTTTTTGCATTGATAGTTCACCAGTGCTTTCTTTCTTTCTCAGGATGCACCAAACTGTTGATTTTGCCACTCCTAATATTGTAGCAATTTCTCGGATGTTTTTTTTTTCTGTTTTCGCAGCTTAAGGATGGCTTGTTTCACCTGCATGGAGAGCTCCTTTGACCGCATGTTTACTTCACAGCAAAACCTTCCAAATGCAAGCACCACACCTCAAATCATCTCCAGGTCTTTTATCTGCTTAATTTAGAATGGCATAACGAAGGGACTGCCCACACCTGTCCATGAAATAGCCTTGGAGTCAATTGTCCAATTACTTTTGGTCCCTTTAAAAACAGGGTGGCACTTGTTAAAGAGCTGAAACTCCTAAACCCTTCATCCAATTTTAATGTGGATACCCTCAAATGAAAGCTGAAAGTCTGAACTTCAACTGCATCTGAATTGTTTTGCTTAAAATTAATTGTGGTAATGTCTATAACCAAAATTAGAAAAATGTCGTCTCTGTCCAAATACACTCACCGGCCACTTATTAGGTACACCATGCTAGTAACGGGTTGGACCCCCTTTTGCCTTCAGAACTGCCTCAATTCTTCGTGGCATAGATTCAACAAGGTGCTGGAAGCATTCCTCAGAGATTTTGGTCCATATTGACATGATGGCATCACACAGTTGCCGCAGATTTGTCGGCTGCACATCCCAAAGATGCTCCATACAAGGCAGGATGGATCCATGCTTTCATGTTGTTTACGCCAAATTCTGACCCTACCATCCGAATGTCGCAGCAGAAATCGAGACTCATCAGACCAAGCAACGTTTTTCCAATCTTCTACTGTCCAATTTCGATGAGCTTGTACAAACTGTAGCCTCAGTTTCCTGTTCTTAGCTGAAAGGAGTGGTACCCGGTGTGGTCTTCTGCTGCTGTAGCCCATCTGCCTCAAAGTTCGACGCACTGTGCGTTCAGAGATGCTCTTAGGCCTACCTTGGTTGTAACGGGTGGCGATTTGAGTCACTGTTGCCTTTCTATCAGCTCGAACCAGTCTGCCCATTCTCCTCTGACCTCTGGCATCAACAAGGCATTTCCGCCCACAGAACTGCCGCTCACTGGATTTTTTTTCTTTTTCGGACCATTCTCTGTAAACCCTAGAGATAGTTGTGCATGAAAATCCCAGTAGATCAGCAGTTTCTGAAATACTCAGACCAGCCCTTCTGGCACCAACAACCATGCCACGTTCAAAGGCACTCAAATCACCTTTCTTCCCCATACTGATGCTCGGTTTGAACTGCAGGAGATTGTCTTGACCATGTCTACATGCCTAAATGCACTGAGTTGCCGCCATGTGATTGGCTGATTAGAAATTAAGTGTTAACAAGAAGTTGGACAGATGTACCTAATAAAGTGGCCAGTGAGTGTATATATGGACCTAACTGTATATATATATATATATATATATATATATATATATATACAGTATATATATATATATATATATATATATATATATATATATATTTTAATTGTGAATATGTGAATATAAAATTGTATATGAACATATAATAAAATTCTGCTAGCAAGCAGAAAGCACAGCAACTGAAATAAAAATATTTCTTTTTAATTGCCCCATGGGAAAGTGACAAGGCGGATGTCACTTCTACCCAATGTTATGCTTCCCAGATATAAGAGTAGCACATTCATTTATTCTCATTCTTTCTGTATCACTAACAATGTCCCACGGAGTGACAGACATGACTGGCTATATATTACTTCGCTCCCTTTCCTTCTGAGAATGTCACCGTATCATATTGTAACGTCAGGATTGATTGCTTCTGTTTTGCTTTGGTTCACATTGTTTTAAAGGAAGGTTGAAGTTTTTGTTTTTCGCTCCCATCTCTTTTGTTAGACAAGTTGACCAGATAACCTATTAGTCTTCAAAGACGAAGGACCTGCTGTTGTAGACTCATTCTTCATATCAAGTGTAGATACTTGGAAGCTCATATGTTATGTGACAACATTTCTTCATGTCGAAGAAGACAGATTTAGTGTGACTGTCTTCTTCTGATGAGGTTCTCTTCTGAGATCAACACAAGGGATACGCCAGGAGGCTTCATCTTCTTGGTGTCACCAGTTTGAGAGTGGACAAGACAATCTGATACATATTCCAATTAGTTTATTTCCTTATATGTGACTAGATATGAAGAGTTCAGGCAAAAAAACCATTTTATACACGTGTATACAATCTATACAAACAGAAGTGTTCTTCAAAAGAATACATTTTCATGGGCTTCAACAAGTTGATATTCACCTTTCGAACAAAAAAATTACCTTTTTACACTAGATATTCAAAAGGATAGGTTATAAGTAGTGTTGAGCATTCCGATACCGCAAGTATCGGGTATCGGCCGATACTAGCGGTATCGGAATTCCGATACCGGGATTCCGATACTTGGCGCGTATCGGATACCGGAATCGGAAGTTCAATGATTCAAAATTCAGAAATTCAGCCAATGAGAAAGATTCCAAGTGTGGGCACATCCTGTTTAGCATGGAGGGCATGAAACTACTGGCAAGGCTGTGATTGGCTGCTGAAATGATGTCATGATGCAGTTTAAAAGTCGCTGGCGCCATTTTGCGATCACTCTGCTGTGAATTCAGTTAGTGACAGGACGCTGTTTGCTGACTGAGGGACAGTTTAGAGATAGCGATTTGCTTCTTTGTGCTTTCCAAAGGCTAATTTAGCAACCGCTGTGTTCACCTACTATTCACCTTCCTTTTGCCTTGTAGCGCTGTTTTCACAGCGATCTGCAAGGTCTCTCTGTGTGTGTGTGTGTGAGTGCAGCCCACTCTCTAGTCTGAGTGCAGCCACATAGGCCATCCATAGCTGGTTGTATTCAGTTCAGGGAGGGTGGTTCATTGCCTCATACTGTCCTTTTTTTTTTTTTTTTTTTAAGTAGTGCAGGCTGCTGCACATTTTTTCCAAAAATTCCTATTAGTGTCTTTCCACCCGTCTCCAGCTAATTTGTGGAAAAACACTACATAGGATAAAGTAGAGGAGGGTTTTTGGGCCTTGCAGCGCCGTTTACGGCTGTCTGCACGGTCTCCGTGTGACTGCAGCTCGCCCTGTAATCTGTGAGCAGCTATAGCCTGGTTGTCTCCAGCTCAGGGTTTTTCACTGCGTCATACCGCCAAATCAATTTTCTTTTTTTTCAAAGTAGTGTAGTCTGCTGCTAATTTATTTTAAAAAATCCTATTAGTGTCTTTCCACCCGTCTCCAGCTAATTTGTGGAAAAACACTACATAGGATAAAGTAGAGGAGGGTTTTTGGGCCTTGCAGCGCCGTTTACGGCTGTCTGCACGGTCTCCGTGTGACTGCAGCTCGCCCTGTAGTCTGTGAGCAGCCGTAGCCTGGTTGTCTGCAGCTCAGGGTTTTTCACTGCGTCATACCGCCAAATCAATTTTCTTTTTTTTCAAAGTAGTGTAGTCTGCTGCTAATTTATTTTAAAAAATCCTATTAGTGTCTTTCCACCCGTCTCCAGCTAATTTGTGGAAAAACACTACATAGGATAAAGTACAGGAGGGTTTTTGGGCCTTGCAGCGCCGTTTACGGCTGTCTGCACGGTCTCCGTGTGATTGCAGCTCTATCCGTTGTCAGTTCAGCCCCAAAAAAATAAATAAATAATAAAGTTCACCAAACACACCAGTTACACACCACTTTACATTTGTGTAGGCCACATTAGCTCATATTCAAGTCTAGTCCACACTTTAGAAAATTAGTGTGTCTTATATACCTGTTAGGAGGAGTTGCTCAGGAATAAGCACACAAAGCCGTTAGTACTTTTCTGCTTATCTTTATCAGTCAACCAAGATGAAGAAGGCAGTGAGTAAGGCACGTGGGCGTGGGCGTGGGCGTGGGCGCGGAGCAGGGAGGGGACGTGGGGATTCTGTGCCTGCTGCGGGCACCGGTGAGTCATCAGCACCCACTTTCACAAGGGAACAGTCGTTCATGCGCAGCTTTGTCGCCGAGCGCCGTACACCGCTGCTGCGTGAAGACCAAATTGAAGCCGTTGTGGGATGGATGGCAGCTAATGCATCAACTTCCATTAGTGCCACATCCTCTCAGACACAGAGCACTGGAGAGCAGCCATCTGTCTCTTCACCACCTGCAAAATTGCCCAGGCAGACAGAGATCCCATGACAGGAGCAGTCTCTACTTCTGTTCTCTGAATCATCTCTTGGCTTGGAAACAGGGGGCCAGCCAAGCAGCATTGGAGGAATGGAAGAAGAGGCAGGGTGCAGTGATGCCCAACAGCTTTTTCTGTCTTCCTCTGAAGAGGCGGGTGGGCCAGTGGCTCCGGTCACCACCTCGCAGGCCGCATCAGCTGATGATGACACTCAGGTGCCACTTACTGGTGCGTGCTCTGCTGCTGAGACTACCCAGGAGGAGCAGTTGGGGGCAGAGGGTAGTGTAGATGATGAGGTCCTTGACCCATCTTGGCGTCAGGGACAGGAAGGTGGTGGGAGCAGCTCTGAGGAAGAGATTCCCCGTACGGCCCAAAGAGGGAGAGGGAGGGGGAAGACTGCGGATCCTGCAGCCTCCGCTTTGGCACCCGTAAGGAGCATGTCTCTTCCAAAAGTCAAAAGGGGGGCTCCCAAGACTTGCAGTGCCTGGTCCTTTTTTGACACAGTTGCAGATGACATTTGCTATGTCAGATGCAAGGTGTGTCATCAAAAAATCAAAAGAGGTCAAAAAGTCGCCAACCTCAATACCTCCAACATGTGGAAACATGTGCGCAACAGGCACCCGGCGGAGTTAGACAAACACACTGAAGAGCTAGGCCAACCAACAGCGGCAGCTACCACCTCTTCAGCTCGTGTTGCCTCTTCCTCTAGCTCACACGCAGCTGGTTCGGCTTCCTCCCAGGATCGCCGTGGAAGAACCTCTGGCCCTGTTGTCCAGAGACCCGCTGTCATTCCACCCGCAGCACCACTTTCCCAGTCAACCACACACTCCCAGCCCAGTCTACAGCCATCGGTAGTACAGGCATGGGAGAAAAGGCGGCCTTTCTCGTCAAACCACCCACGAGCACAGGCTCTGACTGCAGGCATTGCCAAACTTCTGTCACTGGAAATGCTGTCATTCAGGCTGGTGGAGACTGACAGCTTCCGTGACTTGATGTCATTGGCAGTCCCACAGTACAGTGTGCCCAGCCGCTTTTACTTCAGCAGGCAAGCCGTCCCTGCCCTGCACAAGCATGTGGAGGGACACATAAAACACGCGCTACTGAACGCCGTCAGTAGCAAGGTCCACCTCACCACCGATGCGTGGACCAGTCAACATGGACAGGGGCGATACCTTTCCCTCACTGCCCATTGGGTTAATGTCGTTGAGCCGGGTACAGACCGTGCGAGTGGCGCAGGACGTGTCCTGCCCACTCCAAGGATTGCAGGAATCCATTCTGTACGCATTGACTCCTCCTCTTACACCAGTTCCTCAGAATCATCGCTGCAGGAGCCGTCACAGTCCACCTCCACATGGACCCGTGATGAACGTGTACCTGTTACGACCGACATGAGCACAGCCGTGGCCAAACGTCAACAGGCCGTGTTGAAATTAATTTTTTTGGGGAATCGTAGCCACACAGCGCAGGAGCTCTGGAATGCCATCAAGCAGGAGAGCGATGTGTGGTTTGAGCCAGCGAATCTCCAGCCAGGCATGGTAGTGTGTGATAATGGCCGAAATCTGGTGGCAGCCCTGGGCCTCGGCAACCTCACTCACATCCCATGTCTGGCACATGTGCTCAATTTGGTCGTGCAGAGTTTTTTGAGGGACTATCCGGATCTTGATGCACTGCTGCACAAGGTCCGCCTAGAGTGTGCTCACTTGCGGCGTTCCAGCACGGCAAAAGCGCGCATTGCGGCTCTGCAGCGCCGACACCGCCTGCCGGAACATCGCATCATATGTGACCTACCTACCAGGTGGAATTCCACGTTACATATGTTGGAGCGGTTGTGTGAGCAGCAGCAAGCTGTAATGGAGTACCAGCTGTATCAGGCGCAAAAAAGTCGCAGTCAGCGCCGTACAGACTTCACAACCACAGAGTGGGCCACTATGAAGGATGTCTGCCAGGTTTTGCGTCCCTTTGATTATTCCACGCGGATGGCGAGTGCAGATGATGCACTAGTCAGCATGACTGTCCCCCTTATCTGCCTGCTTGAAAAATCACTGCAAGCGCTAAGGGATGATGTTGTGGAAGAGGTGGAGGATGAGGATTCACCACTTCCATCATCTTCTGGACAGTCAGCGCCACGTGGTTCCTCACAAACGCGTAGGCAGGGGACAGTTTGTGAGGAGGATGAGGAGGAGTCAATGGAGGAGGAAGACATCCGTCCAGAGGAGGGAGTTCCCGAATTGTCCAGTACTCAGTGTGTACAGCGAGGGTGGGGTGATGACGAGCGGGCAGAGATCACGCCTCCAGCTGGGGACAGCGTTTCTTGGGCAGTTGGCAGTCTGCAGCACATGGTGGATTACATGCTGCAGTGCCTGAGAAACGACCGCCGCATCGACCACATTCTCAACATGTCTGATTATTGGGTGTTCACCCTCCTCGATCCTCGCTACCGGGACAACGTAGAAAGCCTCATCACACCGTTGAACCGGGAGCGAAAAATGCGGGAGTACCAAGACACACTGGTCAGTTCCATCATCTTCTCCATTCCAACTGAGAGAAGTGCTGCTAGTGCATTCCAAAGCAGCTCAGTGCGTCCAGGCAGTGGTGGAGGCTCTGCACAAAGAGGGAGCAGAAGCAGTGCCTCTGCCCAAGGCAAGACCAGTATGGCCGAACTGTGGCACAGTTTTCTGTGCCCGCCACAAAAGTCTACACCATCACAGACGGCTCCAGTCAGCAGGAGGCAACGGTTCCGTCAGATGGTGACAGACTACATGTCTTGCCCTCTTGCTGTACTCCCAGACGGCTCTTCCCCTTTCAAGTTTTGGGTCTCAAAGCTGGATACATGGCCAGAGCTAAGCCAGTATGCATTGGAGGTGCTGTCTTGCCCTGCGGCCAGTGTATTATCGGAACGTGTCTTTAGTGCTGCAGGTGGTGTACTAACTGACCGTCGCATGCGACTATCCTCCGATAACGTTGACCGGCTTACTTTCCTGAAAATGAACAAGGCCTGGATCTCGCAGGAATTTGCCACTCCTCCTCCTGATTAAATAATTAGGTCACTGTATACGTTATCCAGGTCTCCTGTTGTGTTCATCTTTCTACCACCTGAACTTAAATTCCTGGGCTCCAACACCGCCAGTTGAGGCTCAGATGTGCCGTCTGCACAGTCAAAACATACGACCCAGTGTTATTGGGTTTCAGTAACGTCAGCTGATCCCCAGCTGTGTAGCCGGCAATGTGTCATGCGACCGCCACGCTGACACAACAACTGAAATGTAAGGGAATCTGTCCCCCCCCCCCCAAGGCATTTGTTACTGAAAGAGCCACCTTGTGCAGCAGTAATGCTGCACAAGGAAAAAGGTAGCTATTTTGGTTTTGCTCCTTGCACACGCAAAACTTAACACTTATAAAATGTGTCCACTGATACCGTAAAACCGTCCCGGAGGTGGGACTTTCCTTCGTAATATGACGCAGCACAGCCGTCATTCCTACCCCCCCGGCGCCGCGCCCCGGCTCCTCAGCGTTGTTTGATTCCGTCCCGGAGCCTGCGCTGTTATGTTATCCCGTGGCCAGGCACACTTAGCGCTGCCCGTCTTCTGGCATCATTTGGTGTCAGGCTGGCTGCGCCTGTGCGGCCACGCTGGCCGAGAGCCCGCCTCGCAGTGTCTTCTGATTTAATCCCACTGGGGGCCTGGGATCTATGGACATGCGCAGTGCATATCTGAACCTCCACCTCTCACTCATCTCCCTATGGCTTCTTCAGACTGTTCGGTGTCAGCTGGTCCCTAATAGCATGCCACGGCCGTGACACCGCACAGTCTGAAAAAGAAGCCGTAGGGAGGGGAGTGAGAGGCGAGGATATGCACTGCGCATGGCCATGGATCCCAGGCCCCCAGTGGGATTACATCAGAAGACACTGCGAGGCGGGCTCTCGGCCAGCGCGGCCGCACAGGCGCAGCCAGCCTGACACCAAATGATGTCAGAAGATGGGCAGCGCTAAGTGTGCCTGGCCACGGGATAACATAACAGCGCAGGCTCCGGGACGGAATCAAACAACGCTGAGGAGCCGGGGCACGGCGGCGGGGGGGTAGTAATGATGGCTGTGCTGCGTCATATTACGAAGGAAAGTCCCACCTCCGGGACGGTTTCACGGCTTCAGGGGACACATTTTAAAAGTGTTTAGTTCTGTGTTTGCAAGGAGCATGATGAAAAGAGCCACCTTTTCCTTTTGCATCTTTTGTGCTGCACAAGCTGGCTCTTTCAGCTACAAACGCCTTGGGGGGGGGGTTAAAGGTTCCCTTTCGACTTTCTCAGGCTTCGGCCTACATTGTGTTCCTCTGCTTTTCCACCTGCCCCTGGGCTCCAACACCGCTAGTTGCCGTCCAGAAGTGCTGTACGCACAGTCAACAGTCGCTCCTCTGTTATTGGGGTTCAGTAACGTCAGCTGTTCCCCTGCTGTGTGTGTGGCAATCCCTCCTACCTCCTCCAACCTCCTCCAACCTCCTCCTCCTCCACCTGTCCCTGGGCTCCAACACCGCCAGTTGCCGTCCAGAAGTGCTGTACGCACAGTCAACAATCCCTCCTCTGTTATTGGGGTTCAGTAACGTCAGCTGTTCCCCTGCTGTGTGTGTGGCAATCCCTCCTACCCCCTCCAACCTCCTCCAACCTCCTCCTCCTCCACCTGTCCCTGGGCTCCAACACCGCCAGTTGCCGTCCAGAAGTGCTGTACGCACAGTCAACAGTCCCTCCTCTGTTATTGGGGTTCAGTAACGTCAGCTGTTCCCCTGCTGTGTGTGTGGCAATCCCTCCTACCCCCTCCAACCTCCTCCTCCTCCACCTGTCCCTGGGCTCCAACACCGCCAGTTGCCGTCCAGAAGTGCTGTACGCACAGTCAACAGTCCCTCCTCTGTTATTGGGGTTCAGTAACGTCAGCTGTTCCCCTGCTGTGTGTGTGGCAATCCCTCCTACCCCCTCCAACCTCCTCCAACCTCCTCCTCCTCCACCTGTCCCTGGGCTCCAACACCGCCAGTTGCCGTCCAGAAGTGCTGTACGCACAGTCAACAGTCCCTCCTCTGTTATTGGGGTTCAGTAACGTCAGCTGTTCCCCTGCTGTGTGTGTGGCAATCCCTCCTACCCCCTCCAACCTCCTCCTCCTCCACCTGACCCTGGGCTCCAACACCGCCAGTTGCCGTCCAGAAGTGCTGTACGCACAGTCAACAGTCCCTCCTCTGTTATTGGGGTTCAGTAACGTCAGCTGTTCCCCTGCTGTGTGTGTGGCAATCCCTCCTACCCCCTCCAACCTCCTCCAACCTCCTCCTCCTCCACCTGTCCCTGGGCTCCAACACCGCCAGTTGCCGTCCAGAAGTGCTGTACGCACAGTCAACAGTCCCTCCTCTGTTATTGGGGTTCAGTAACGTCAGCTGTTCCCCTGCTGTGTGTGTGGCAATCCCTCCTACCTCCTCCAACCTCCTCCACCTCCTCCTCCTCCACCTGTCCCTGGGCTCCAACACCGCCAGTTGCCGTCCAGAAGTGCTGTACGCACAGTCAACAGTCCCTCCTCTGTTATTGGGGTTCAGTAACGTCAGCTGTTCCCCTGCTGTGTGTGTGGCAATCCCTCCTACCCCCTCCAACCTCCTCCTCCTCCACCTGTCCCTGGGCTCCAACACCGCCAGTTGCCGTCCAGAAGTGCTGTACGCACAGTCAACAGTCCCTCCTCTGTTATTGGGGTTCAGTAACGTCAGCTGTTCCCCTGCTGTGTGTGTGGCAATCCCTCCTACCCCCTCCAACCTCCTCCTCCTCCACCTGTCCCTGGGCTCCAACACCGCCAGTTGCCGTCCAGAAGTGCTGTACGCACAGTCAACAGTCCCTCCTCTGTTATTGGGGTTCAGTAACGTCAGCTGTTCCCCTGCTGTGTGTGTGGCAATCCCTCCTACCCCCTCCAACCTCCTCCAACCTCCTCCTCCTCCACCTGTCCCTGGGCTCCAACACCGCCAGTTGCCGTCCAGAAGTGCTGTACGCACAGTCAACAGTCCCTCCTCTGTTATTGGGGTTCAGTAACGTCAGCTGTTCCCCTGCTGTGTGTGTGGCAATCCCTCCTACCCCCTCCAACCTCCTCCTCCTCCACCTGTCCCTGGGCTCCAACACCGCCAGTTGCCGTCC
This sequence comes from Ranitomeya variabilis, assembly GCF_051348905.1. Classification (NCBI taxonomy): domain Eukaryota; kingdom Metazoa; phylum Chordata; class Amphibia; order Anura; family Dendrobatidae; genus Ranitomeya; species Ranitomeya variabilis. Next base: position 651,065,252 of record NC_135236.1, read on the forward strand.
AGAAGTGCTGTACGCACAGTCAACAGTCCCTCCTCTGTTATTGGGGTTCAGTAACGTCAGCTGTTCCCCTGCTGTGTGTGTGGCAATCCCTCCTACCCCCTCCAACCTCCTCCTCCTCCACCTGTCCCTGGGCTCCAACACCGCCAGTTGCCGTCCAGAAGTGCTGTACGCACAGTCAACAGTCCCTCCTCTGTTATTGGAGTTCAGTAACGTCAGCTGTTCCCCTGCTGTGTGTGTGGCAATCCCTCCAACCTCCTCCAACCTCCTCCTCCTCCACCTGTCCCTGGGCTCCAACACCGCTAGTTGCCGTCCAGAAGTGCTGTACGCACAGAGCCAAACACCTCGCCAATGTGTTAGTGGGGTTCAGCACCGCCAGCTGTTCCCCTGCTGTGTATACGGCAACGTGTACTGCGACCGCCACGCAGGCACAACAAGTTAAATGTAAGGGAACCTGACCCCCCCCCCCCCCCCCCCAGGCGTTTGTTACTGAAGGAGCCACCTTGTGCAGCAGTAATGATGCAAAGGGAAAAAGTGCCTCTTTTCGTGATGCTCCTTGCACATGCTGAACCAAACACTTATGAAATGTGTCCCCACACAGCGTTAAACCGTCCGGTAGGTGGAACTTTCCTTTGTCGTGTGACGCAGCACAGCCATCATTTTTACCCCCTTGGCGCCGTGCGCCGCCTCCTCAGCGTTGTTTTAATCTGTCCCGGAGCCTGCGCTGTTAGGTTAGCCCTTGGCCATGCACACATGTTGCGCTGCCCGTCTTCTGACCTCATTTGGTGTCAGGCTGGCTGCGCCTGTGCGGGTGCGCTGGCCGAGATCCCGCCTCGCAGTGTCGTCTAATGTAATCCCACCGCGGGCCTGTGATCCGTGCCCGTGCGCAGTGCATATCCTCTCCTCTCACTCCCCTCCCTACGGCTTCTTCAGACTGTGCGATGTCAGCTGGTCCCTAATAGCATGCCACGGCCGTGACACCGCACAGTCTGAAAAAGCCGTAGGGAGGGGAGTGAGAGGAGAGGATATGCACTGCGCACGGGCACGGATCACAGGCCCGCGGTGGGATTACATTAGACGACACTGCGAGGCGGGATCTCGGCCAGCGCACCCGCACAGGCGCAGCCAGCCTGACACCAAATGAGGTCAGAAGACGGGCAGCGCAACATGTGTGCATGGCCAAGGGCTAACCTAACAGCGCAGGCTCCGGGACAGATTCAAACAACGCTGAGGAGGCGGCGCACGGCGCCAAGGGGGTAAAAATGATGGCTGTGCTGCGTCACACGACAAAGGAAAGTTCCACCTACCGGACGGTTTAACGCTGTGAGGAGACACATTTCATAAATGTTAGGTTCCGCATGTACAAGGACCATAATTAAAAGAGCTAAGTTTACCTTTTCCAGCATTAGTGCTGTACACAATGGCTCTTTCAGCTACAAACGCCTGGGGGGGGGGGGGGGATTAAAGGTTTCCTTTCAACTTGCTCGAGTGCAGGCTTCGGCCTACACTCCACTCCCCCTGCTCCTCCTGCTGACCCTGGGCTCTAACACCGCCAGTTTTTGCCCAGATGTGCTAGCTGCACAGAGAAAAACACCAGCCAATGTGTCAGTGGGGTTCAGCACCGCCAGCTGTTCCCCTGCTGTGTAGCCGGCAACGTGTCCTGCGACCGCCACGCAGACACAAGAACTGAAATTGAAGGGAACCTGTCCCCCCTCCCCCAGGTGTTTCTATGTTTTACAGCTACCTTGAACAGCAGTAATGCTGTATGTGTTCAAGGTGGCTCAGAAACTTATTCTCCTTGCCCATGTTGAAGTGAACACGTCTAAAATGTGTCCTCTGTGACCATTAAAACGTCCCTCAGGTGTGATTTGACTTTGTATTGACACACGTAACAAGCTCCTTGGTAACGCTGCCTGTCTTCTGGCATCATTGTTTGGCTGGCTGCGCCTCTGCGGCCGCCCTGACCCACACAACAGCCCTCGTTGTCTTATTTAATGGGACTGCGAGGGTGTGATTGATGGGCAGGATCAGTGCATCAGTTCGCCTGTCCCTCCTCTCCTTCCGCCTTCTTCGGACTGTGCGGCTTCATGGCCGTGGCATGCGATAAGGGATCAGATGACGCCGCACAGTCTGAAGCGGGTGTAAGGACCCGAGTGTGAGAGGCGAACATATGTGCTGCGCCAGGCCCTGAATCCCAGCCCCGCAGTGTTTTAACAATGTTAAGACACTGCGGGGCTGGGATTCATGGGCATCGCGAACCGCACCGGCCGACATTACATGATGCCAGAAGATGGGCAGCGCTAACGGCGCTAGGCCAGGGGATAACACGACAGCGCAGACTCCTGTACAGCAAATAACAACGCTCGGGAGGCTGCACCCAGCACCAAGGTGGGATTCTTGACACCTGTGCTGCGTCTCATTACAAAGGGAACTCTCGCCTCCATTACACAGTTTGACTGTATAAAGGGCTAAATGTTATACGTGTTCCATTCAGCGTGTGCAAGGAGAAAAATTACAAGAGCAACCTTTGACTTGCGCAGCACTGCTGCTGCATAAGCTGTGGCTCTTCTACTTTGTAACCCCTGAGGGGGGGTTAAAGGTGACTTTTGAAATCGGTTCAATTAGGCTTCGGCCTACACTCTGCTCCACCTGCAGAGCCCGGGCTCCAACAACGCTAGTTGCTGTCCGGAAGTGCTGGCTGCACAGAGCCAAACACCTCGCCAATGTGTCAGTGGGGTCCAGCACCGCCAGCTGTTCCCCTGCTGTGTAGCTGGCAACGTGTCCTGCAAAAGCCACGCAGACACAACACACCCAAAGCTGCCGCCTGTGCAGGCTTCGGCCTACACTCCCCTCCCCCTGCTCCTCCTCCTCCTCCTGCTCCTCCTCCTGCTGTCCCTGGGCTCTAACACACCGCCAGTTGGGGCCCAGATGTGCTAGCTGCACAGAGAAAAACACCAGCCAATGTGTCAGTGGGGTCCAGCACCGCCAGCTGTTCCCCTGCTGTGCAGCCGGCAACGTGTCCTGCAAAAGCCACGCAGACACAAGAACTGAAATTGAAGGGAACCTGTCCCCCCTCCCCCAGGCGTTTTTACGTTATCCAGCCACCTTGTACAGCGGTAATGCTGCATGTGTGCAAGGTGGCTCAGAAACGTATTCTCCTCGCACATGTGGAACTGAAAACACGTCTGCAATGTGTCCTCTGTGTGACCATTTAACCGTCCCGGTGGTGTGACTTTCCTTTGTAATGACACGCTGCAACCCCCTTGGTAGCGCTGCCCGTCTTCTGGCATCATTGTTTGGCTGGCTGCGCCTCTGCGGCCGCCCTGACCCACACAACGCCCCTCGGTGTCTTATTTATTGGGACTGCGAGGGTGTGATTGATGGGCAGGATCAGTGCATCAGTTCGCCTGTCCCTCCTCTCCTTCCGCCTTCTTCGGACTGTGCGGCTTCATGGCCGTGGCATGCGATAAGGGATCAGATGACGCCGCACAGTCTGAAGCGGGTGTAAGGACCCGAGTGTGAGAGGCGAACATATGTGCTGCGCCAGGCCCTGAATCCCAGCCCCGCAGTGTTTTAACAATGTTAAGACACTGCGGGGCTGGGATTCATGGGCATCGCGAACCGCACCGGCCGACATTACATGATGCCAGAAGATGGGCAGCGCTAACGGCGCTAGGCCAGGGGATAACACGACAGCGCAGACTCCTGTACAGCAAATAACAACGCTCGGGAGGCTGCACCCAGCACCAAGGTGGGATTCTTGACACCTGTGCTGCGTCTCATTACAAAGGGAACTCTCGCCTCCATTACACAGTTTGACTGTATAAAGGGCTAAATGTTATACGTGTTCCATTCAGCGTGTGCAAGGAGAAAAATTACAAGAGCAACCTTTGACTTGCGCAGCACTGCTGCTGCATAAGCTGTGGCTCTTCTACTTTGTAACCCCTGAGGGGGGGTTAAAGGTGACTTTTGAAATCGGTTCAATTAGGCTTCGGCCTACACTCTGCTCCACCTGCAGAGCCCGGGCTCCAACAACGCTAGTTGCTGTCCGGAAGTGCTGGCTGCACAGAGCCAAACACCTCGCCAATGTGTCAGTGGGGTCCAGCACCGCCAGCTGTTCCCCTGCTGTGTAGCCGGCAACGTGTCCTGCAAAAGCCACGCAGACACAACACACCCAAAGCTGCCGCCTGTGCAGGCTTCGGCCTACACTCCCCTCCCCCTGCTCCTCCTCCTGCTGTCCCTGGGCTCTAACACACCGCCAGTTGGGGCCCTAGGAAGACAAGCTTGAATAGGTCCCCATCCGGGTTCCAGTACCGTCAGCTGGTTCTCGGCAGTGTCTTTTGCTCTTGTACCTTCTGCTCCCCATCCTGGTTCCAGTACCGTCAGCTGGTTCCGGGCAGAGCCTTTGGCTTAGGTGCCTCCCTCTGGGTATCCGAGTTCCACCAACGTCAGGTGGTCCTTGGTAGTGCTTTCAGGCACGGGTACCTCCTGCTTAGTAACCGGGTTCCAGTAACGTCAGCTGGTCCTCGGTAGTTCCATTGGCTCTTGGACCTTCGGGTAGCCATCCGAGTTCCAGTTCCATCAGCTGTTTCTCGGCATTTTCTCAGCCTTCTTGTACCTTCTGCTACATTTCCAAGTTCAAGACCCGAAAGACGATGACCCGGAAGACCACCCCTAAGATGATGACGACACCAGAGACGACAACCACCGAGATGACGACGACCCTGGAGACGATGACCCTGAAGACGACCCCGATGACGACGACCCCGATGACGACGACCCCGATGATGACGACCCTGGAGATGACGACCCTGGAGATGACGACGACAACCTGGAAGACCGAGAAGCAGAAGAACAAGAGGCTGCAGAACAAAGAGCAGAAGAACATTAAGCATAAGACTAAATATCAGAGCAAAAGATATTATCTAAATTATAAGCAGAAGAAGACTAAGCAGTGTATGGGGGTGAGTCCGTTCCTCCTCGTGGTGCCCCTGGATAAAGCCTGATGCTGCAGGCCAAACTGAACGCGGACAAATGTAACTGTTTTGTGACAGGCAGAACGGAAGGTGTAATCTTCAAACTTTTATAGATAACAACTACGGGAATGCCTGTCACAAATAAGAATATGATGAAGAAGTTGAATATAAAAAAGATAATAGTTAAATAAAAAGAATATGAACAATGTAAAAAAAAATATATATATATACGTAGAAAAGAAGAAGATGAATAAGGTGAAGAAGTTGATGTCACAGAAGCTGATGATGAGGATAATGAAGAAGAAAGTGTGGGAGAAGTAAAAAATAGGGTGAAGGGCGTGGAAGTAGTGAAACATCAATATCTGACAAAATAAATAAAAAATTAACATAGTCAAATTCTTTCTAACGCCGAACGTCATAAAAAAATTAAAATTCCTGCTATTCTATTTGATTGGGATAAACCCCTGTGCCTTTAATGTCTCCGCCACCTCCCCCAATACATCCTACATTATTCTTAGTTGTTTTCCTTCATGTAGAATTAACCTACAAGGAAAGAAAGGGTTTATTTTAATTCCGATATTTTCGTCCCATTGACTTGCATTGGGATCGGGTATCGGTATCGGATTGGATTCCGATACTGTGACGGTATCGGCCGATACTTTCCGATACCGATACTTTCCGATATCGGAAAGTATCGCTCAACACTAGTTATAAGGAGAGCAAAAGGAGTAACTGTTGAGAGGATTTAAACACTTTGGTACTTTCACTTCACCTCCCAAAACAATAAACTCCCAGCAAATGGTAATTGGAAGGACTAGGACTTCTTCTATCTTTCTTTTCAGCATCGGTGATGCAAACATTATGAAATTCCCTAAAATACGTGGCTGCCAAACAATGTACCACTAGATTGAGAGATGACCAAATCAAAGGTGAACTTTGATTAGGTCATATATCAGATTAAAAGAATGTTAAGGAGGAGACAAATGAGAACAAGTTCACAGACATACACAGTTAGCTCATTTTGCATTCTACAATGAATTGTAACACATGGACATAAAAACCAAACAATCACAATTTTTTTAGGAAACCGAACAGCAAATATGATTTTTAGACAAAAATAAGTGCATTTAGAGAGCTTGTCTGGAGAATGTTTTTTTTTATTGTTTTGAGGGACTACAAAAGGAATAGGGTGCGCTACACAAATAGGCGTAAATGACCTATAGATGGGTGCAGCACCGTGCATGAAGGGAAATGTGCCAGAAAAAAGAAACCGGTCAATGCATGGAAATGGTGCACTCAAGAAAAAAAATTTTTTCCAAAAAGGTACCATATTTTCGGGCATAAAAGATGACTTTTTAACCCCTGAAAATCGTCTCAAAAGTCGGGGGTCGTCTTATACGCCGGGTACAGCGTGTGCAGGGAGCGGTCCTGGATGGTTCCCAGGGTCTGGAGGAGAGGAGACTCTCCTTCAGGCCCTGTTATCCATAGTCATGTAAAAAAAAAAGAATAAAAATAAAAAATATGGATATACTTACCTTTTACCTTCCGACGGCCCCCGGCTCTCAGCGGTGGCCTCCGTTCCCAAGGATGCATTGCGCGAAGGATGGAAATGAAGTCGTGGTCCCGCGACCGTGACATCATCTCTGGCCCTTCGAACAATGCATCCTTGGGAACGGAGGCCGCCGTTTGCACCGCTGAGAGCCGGGGGCCGTCGGACGGTAAGTATACCCATATTTTCTATTTTTATTCTTTTTTTTTTACATGAATATGGATCCCAGGGCCTGAAGGAGAGTCTCCTCTCCTCCAGACCCTGGGAACCATCTGGACCGCACACGCCGTATAAGACAACACCCGGTGTATAAGATGACCCCCGTCTTATATGGCGAGTATATCCCAAACTCCATATTTTATATGGAAAAGTTGGGGGTAGTCTTTTACGCCCAGTCGTCTTATACACCAGAAAATACGGTATACATTTATTAACTCCGTGACATACAGAAACACCCAAAAATGAAATATCCTGCATGTCTATTGCTCCACTCACTGACAGCAAGCAGCCTGAATGGTAAACTTATCATTCATTCTCTGAACTGAAATATCCTGCATGTCTATTGCTCCATTCATTGACAGCAAGCAGCCTGAATGGTATCTGAGTCATTCTATCTTCGGCATTGAATCCTGCATATATCTATATATGTTAGCCATCTTATTATGCAATTGTTTGTGCTTATAGATATTTAACTCACTTCTGCTTGTCCTCATGCAGAGAGATCCCATAACTGTTTCAAAGCGGTTTATGATCCATGTAGACCTGGACATTTGTTTATCTGATCACTACATTTATTGTGTCCTGCTGTCTCAACTGAGTTAGATTGGTAACGAGAGGGAAAAAAAAAAGAGAGATCTAAGAGCTAGCCTTCTATAAATGTTGACATACTTTGGGGATGCATTCGTGCAGGGGAGCATTCGTGCACTATTATTCGTGTACATTTATTCAAAGTTCTCTTTTTCTAAGTACTCGGCAGTTATAACATGGCAGTTAGACAGGGCAGGAGACAGGTAAGACAATCTAAATCTATTCACTATTCATTTGGAACAGAACAAATACTCACCATATGTATTTGTATAATCTATATCCTGGCTGCTGCATTCACTCACATTCACCGCCCTTGCATAAACTCTTTACACTCCATCCATATCGGCCCCTCTGTCCTTGCCTCTCCTATGTATAGCACTCATGCTCTGTTCACATTGCTTAACAGTACAGATCCATTCAGTCCCACCATCCAACACAAGAGACGCTCTCACAAATCACTTAACTATCTGCTCACTCTTTCTATCCTCCTTCTCCTAGTTGCTGGAGACATCTCTCCAAACCCCGGCCCCCCATGTTATAACCAATCAAACCTCCCAATTGCTACACCCAGAAACCTCTCTAACCTTATTAATATTCCATGCATGCCTTCTGTCGCTTTCAATTGTGCCCTCTGGAATTCTCGCTCTGTGTGTAATAAACTCTCCTTCAGTCATGACTTTTTCATTTCTAACTCTCTCAATCTCCTGGCTCTTACTGAAACCTGGATCCAGCAGTCAGACACCACCGCTGCTGCTGCTCTTTCATATGGTGGACTACACTTTTCTCAGACCCCAAGATAAGACAACAGAGCAGGTGGAGGCGTTGGTCTGCTCCTTTCACCCAAATGTACCTTCCAAGTTATCCCCCAAGTACCCTCACTTGTATTCCCTTCCTTTGAGGTCCATGCTGTCAGACTCCACGTCCCCTTCTCCATGCGAGTAGCGGTGGTGTATCGTCCTCCTGGCCCCTCTCATCAGTTCCTGGATCACTTTGCCACCTGGCTTCCACACTTTCTCTCCTGTGACACCCCCACCCTTATCATGGGTGATTTCAACATCCCCATTGCTTCTCCCCTCTCCCCATCTGCTTCTCACCTTTTATCTCTAACCTCCTCTTTCGGCCTCCCGCATCATACTAACTCTCCAACGCATGAAGATGGAAACTCCCTTGACTTGGTCTTCTCCTGGCTTTGCTCAGTGGACGATTTCACAAACTCCCCTCTCCCGCTCTCTGACCACAACCTTCTTTCATTCTCTATCAAGAACTGCCTTTCCGCTCAGGTCACCCCCACTTTCCACACTTATAGAAACATACAGGCCATTAACACCCAGAAACTTATGAAGAACTTGCAGTCCTCATTGGCCCCAATCTCCTCCATCTCATGTCCTGATTCTGCTCTGAAGCATTACAATGAAACCCTGCAAAGTGCCCTGGATGAAGCTGCACCTCCTATACATAGAACAACTCAGCACAGACGGCAGCAACCGTGGCACACGCTGCAAACACGTTTCCTGCAGCAGTGCTCCAGGTGCGCCGAACGTCTGTGGAGAAAATCTAATCTACCTGAAGATTTCATCCATTATAAGTTAATTCTTAAAACATACAACTCTTCCCTTCACCTCTCCAAACAAACCTATTTCAACACCCTCATCACCTCACTGTCAAATAACCCTAAACGTCTCTTTGACACTTTCCAGTCCCTACTCAACCCAAGAGAGCAGGCCCTCCACGCTGACGATCTGGCCAATTACGTCAAAGAAAAAATTGACCGCATTCGACAGGAAATCATCTCCCAATCTTTTCATACCATGCACTGTCCTCCCTCCCCCACTGCATCTAGTTCACTCTCTGCCTTTGAACCAGTTAAAGAAGAAGAAGTAATCAGACTCCTTGCATCTTCTCGCCCGACCACTTGCACCAGTGACCCCATTCCATCACACCTCCTCCAGTCCCTTTCGCCGGCTGTCACCTCTCACCTAACAAAAATATTCAACCTTTCTCTCAGTTCCGGTATTTTTGCCTCCTCATTTAAGCATGCCATCATACATCCATTACTTAAAAAACCCTCCCTCGACCAAAACTGTGCCACTAATTATAGACCTGTCTCTAACCTTCCTTTCATCTCCAAACTCCTGGAACGCCTGGTCCACTCCCGTCTTACCTGCTATCTTTCAGATAACTCTCTTCTCGACCCTCTTCAATCTGGCTTCCACTCTTTACACTCTACTGAAACTGCCCTCACTAAAGTCTCTAATGACCTACTAACAGCTAAATCTAATGGTCATTACTCCATGCTTATTCTCTTGGATCTCTCCGCAGCATTCGATACTGTGGATCATCAGCTCCTCCTCACTATGCTCCACTCCATCGGCCTCAAGGACATCGTTCTCGCCTGGTTCTCCGCATGTCTCTCTGACCGATCCTTCACTGTATGTTTTGCTGGTTCCTCCTCCTCTCACCTTCCCCTTAGGGTACTGTCACACTCTGCAACTTTCCAACGATCACGACCAGCGATACGACCTGGCCGTGATCGTTGGAAAGTCGTTGTGTGGTCGCTGGAGAGCTGTCACACAGACCGCTCTCCAGCGACCAACGATGCCGAAGGCCCCGGGTAACCAGGGTAAACATCGGGTTACTAAGCGCCGGGCCGCGCTTAGTAACCCGATGTTTACCCTGGTTACCATCGTAAAAGTAAAAAAAAACAAACCGTACATACTCACATTCTGGTGTCCGTCAGGTCCCTTGCAGTCTGCTTCCCGCTCTGACTGAGTGCCGCCGTAAAGTGAAAGCAGATCACAGCGGTGACGTCACCGCTGTGCTCTGCTCTTTAATTCCGGCCGGCTGTACCACCTTCCATAGACTTATTGCATAATGTCCAATATTAGATTAAAAAAAACATGGTTTTTCATGGGCGTTATGGTTTGGCTTACATAGTTACATAGTTATTAAGGTTGAAGGAAGACTTTAAGTCCATCTAGTTCAACCCATAGCCTAACATGCCCTAACATGTTGATCCAGAGGAAGGCAAAAAAAACCATGTGGCAAAGAGTAAGCTCCACAATGGGGAAAAAAATTCCTTCCCGACTCCACATACGGCTATCAGACTAGTTCCCTGGATCAACGTCTTATCAAGGAATCTAGTGTATATACCCTGTAACAGTATCCTTTTCCAGAAAGTCCAGTCCCCTCTTAAATTTAAGTAATGAATCACTCATTACAACATCATACGGCAGAGAGTTCCATAGTCTCACTGCTCTTACAGTAAAGAATCCACGTCTGTTATTATGCTTAAACCTTCTTTCCTCCAGACGTAGAGGATGCCCCCTTGTCCCTGTCTCAGGTCTATGATTAAAAAGATCATCAGAAAGGTCTTTGTACTGTCCCCTTATATATTTATTCATTAAAATAAGATCACCCCTTAGTCTTCGTTTTTCCAAACTAAATAGCCCCAAGTGTAATAACCTATCTTGGTATTGCAGACCCCCCAGTCCTCTAATAACCTTGGTCGCTCTTCTTTGCACCCGCTCTAGTTCAGTTTAGATTGCACTTTTTTTTCCCCTTATAATAAACACACTTTCTGCATGTGCATATATTCTGTCTGTATTTGTTTTCAATTATGTTTTGGGGTCCATCTTCCCACATCATTTATGTGGTCCTATTATTATGCATACTTGAATATGCCCCCAGCCTTCATTCATTTTTTTGATTACCAACTCTGCAGATTCCAAAACGGGGGGGGTACCAGCCCTATATATTCTACAGACTCTTGTTTGTACAGCTGGTAGCTAGGGTACCACCTTATCAATAACAACTGTCATACCAGGGGTATTGGTCTCCTTTATTTCCCTATATGGCCCTGACAATAACCTGTCAGTGGCAAACACAGGAGTTCTGACTGCATTTTCTTTTTCTCCACAAGCTGACATTTTTAGTATTCTTTCCATGTATTTCTGCTTGGACCTTGTGTCTCGCCTTACCAGCAGCCGGGTAACGAATTTTGCTTGATTGACTGACTGACACCCCCCACACTTCCCAGACGAAGCTGCCTCCGCAGAGATACGCATGGGGTCTCTCCCACCTCTCCCTGGTCCCTGGACTGCTTTCCCCTCATTATGGACATTCTTGACTTTTTGGCTTGAGCCTCTGACTGCTTGACCTAGGTGATATACATTGATTCCCTACAGCTCTTATTGGTGCTTTCACCTTAATGATTCTTTAGTTACTTTAATACAATTTTGTCTATAGGCTACCACCCCTTCATTCATAGGCTATCATACCTGGGGCTGTATATCACCTTGCCCTTATATACATACACGACTTACGGTATATACATATATTGTATGCATGTCTCTATGTCCTAACAGCCTATGGGGAAATTGTTGGGCCCAACTATTTACATGTGCTTGTATACCGTCTTTGGGGATGCCCACTTTCGGTCTTACATGCTATTTTTTACTTTGCAAATTATACGGCTTTCAAATTTTGATTCCACTATAAAATTTTGCATATTGCATATTGTCTATTGATAGCTGCCTTGTTATGCCAGAGTTGTATAAACGGGGACAGTCCGATTATTGTCTATTTTTATTGTTTTGAGACATTTAAAATGATTTAGATAAATAAGGGAGTAATACTCAACTCATCGATCATTTGATGATTATAGCAGTCCAATGCTTCCCGACTCCCCCCATTTCCTCGTTATTGCTGGTGAGATGACGGCCTATCACATGGACTTGTGACTGTTGCAGCCAGTTACTAATCGATGATTAGCTGCAGTGGTCACATACAATTGCAAGCAAAATTATGCAGTCTGCTTTGCTAATTACGTTATTTAGCAAAATGTATAAACTTTCTGCCGTTTTCAATAAACCAAACGTGAACAATATAAATGGCTCAAACACAACTAATATAACATTGCAATAACCCAAAACAGATGACCACATAGGATAAAAAATGGGATACACCTCCAGTAAACTATGGAACCTAAAACAAAGGAAGTGCCAGAATCCCAATAAAATATTCAATTTTTATTGATATAAATTAGATAAAATATAAGACATATGTATTCTTATCAAATACAAGCACAGGGAAAAACAGAACAAAGTGACAGCTGAGCAGTTTGCACACTAATAACCCAGTGGTACTAGGTATAGTAATAAAATATTACATTTAGAGTAAACATATGTGTGCTATAACTGAGTGTGAGCTACTCAGTCAGAAATCACGCCCCGATGCGCGTTTCGCAATCGCTTCTTCAATGGCTGGTCAAATAACAATTGTTCTCTCCATATTTAACACAAAATTACTCTTTTGCTGATTACTGCAGTTTCAGAATTATTCATTTCTTTATGATAAGCACTTAGTAGAGCCCCTCTGGCTGTTATAACTTGCTGCAAATGTGATTCATATCCATACACCATCTAACAGTGTTCCTGAAGATTCTTAACCATTCCTTCTTGGCAATGACCCTCAGTCTACTAATATTCTTGGGTTAGCAAGCTGCCACTACCTTCTCTAAATCTCACTCTAGATCTTCTATGGGATTCAAGTCAGATTACTGTAATGACCACTCCAGAATCTTCCAAGACTTTTACTGAGACAAAGCTTTGCTCAGATTTGAGGTATATTTGCCATCACTGTCCTGTTGGAAAGTCCTGTGATGCTGAAGCTTCAGATTCTTCCAGATGCTGGATTGCCCTTCACACACTGTTGCTTTCCAGTGCCAGAGAAAGCAATCACTGAGCGTTCATAATTTATTAATATTATTTGTTTATATAGCACCATTAATTCCATGGTGCTGTACATGAGAAGGGGTTACATCAAAATACAAATATTACTTACAGTAAACAAACTAAAAATGACAGACTGCTACAGAGGGAATAGGATGTATACTGTACTATACTGTGTATATCATCGAGCCACCACCATGCTTTAGTGTAGGCAGGATTTTATTTCCAGCTTAAGCTTGCTCCTCCAGACATAGCGCCGACACAAAGGCCCAAAAAGATCCAGTTTTGTATCATTGCTCCACAGAGCAGAGTTACACAACTTCAGTGGCTTGCTTATGTGGTTTTGTGCATATTGAAGTCAACATTTCGCATGCTTTTAGGTTAGTAGAAGTAAATGTCTGGTACTTTGGGCAGAGAGATTTCCAGCATTTCCTCTGCAAATTGAATCATTAGTGCTTTTTGCCACCAAATGTTGCTGGGTCTTTTGAAGTCGCTTGAGAGTCTTTGACCACTGGACTCCTCAAGAATCTTGTGACAGCTTCCTCTTTCTGCCACATCCAGGTATTGTAGCCAAGTTATTAAACTTTTAATTCTGCCTCCAACTATACCTCTAAGGATATTCAATGTGTTTGCTATAATTTTGTATCCTATTTCTTTTTTTTGCAAAGCAATGACCTTAACTTTTTGGACTACTGTTTTGGCAACCAGAAAATATTAGTAAACTAAAGCCTATTACCCATAAGTAAAGATGGGGGCTGGAACAAAGCGCAGCTGGGTGGAGGCCCCCCATGACTGCTTTGAGCCGGGCGGTCTTTTTAAATAATGCTGCGGCTGGGGATAGGAGGATGGCAAGTAGGGGGAGGAGTTACGAAGGGGGGAGGTAGTAGGGAAAGTGCGGGAAAACCGCCATTCCCTACCTTAATTCAAGAAGAAGAAGACGTGCAGGATGGCGTCGGCTGAATCCATGATGTCACAGCTTCGAGTGATGGCCAGGTCCAGGAGAGGGGGCTGGCTTGAGGCCCAGCTGGCCTCCATCATCGGTGCTGCAGGAGGATCCAGGCAGAGCTCACGGGGCAGGAGGACCAGGCCCCCAGAGAGACTGTCTCCCGAAGTCCCGGCGCGTGGCAGGCGCAGGCTCCGGAGCCCCTCCAGGGACCCTGCGGGCGGTGAGTCCGGCGGCGCTGCCCCCTCCGGTCGCTCCCGCTCCGGCAGGAATCCAAGTACCCGGCCTGCAGGCGCCGGGAGTCGGGCCCAGGACACCACCGCTGCTGCCGGGAGCGCCGGACCGGAAGTGCGGCCTGCGCGATCCAGGCAGAGCGCAGCCGCAGCTTCCCCCGCTCCTGTCAGGTCCCCTGCTCTCGGGGGGCGCGAGGCCGCCGCTCCACCGGCTTCTCCTGTCGTACCGGTGTCCAGAGGGAGAGCGGCCGCCGTTCCCCCTGCTCCCAGCAGATCCACGGCGCTCAGGGGGCGCACAGCGGCAGGAAGAGGCAGAGCAGCGCTGCCAGGAAGAACAGCACAGCCAGGAAGAGCTGCACAGCCAGGAGGAGCAGCACGGCCAGGAGTAGCAGCACAGCTAGGAGGAGCAGCATGGCCAGGAGGAGCAGCAGCAGCCAGGAATCTGGACCCTTTACCTGCTGGGATGACCACGAGGAGTACACAGGCGGCGGACGGTCAGCGGTCGGGAGATCTTCTACGTCCCGCTTGTACGGAACGGCGCAGCGGAGGGAGAGATGCAGGCAGCAGTGTCGAGCTGCCTGACCGGGAGCGAAGAATGTTACACGACCAGGCGGGCCCGCCCGGGTTGGAACGCGGGGATCGGTCAAGGTTGCCCAGGAGGTCTCCAGAACACAGAGCAGCGTTTACCCGTTACCCATCGGACGGTGGGGTGGCGGGGCACACCGACCATGGACGGAGGAGTGGGTCAGTACAGCAGCTACAGCACGCTCGGGTCCCCCTGGTGACGAGGAGGCCAGGGGCGCAGGCCTGGGGCAGAGAGGCCTAGCGGCGCAGCAGTTCCAACACGCTCGGGTCCCCCCTGGTGACAAGGAGGCCAGGGACGCGGGCCTAGGGCATCGACGCGGCGACGAGGTGGCGGAGTCCAGCGGTGATCGTCAAGTGAGGTCGGAGTGACAGGGATCCGGAGGTCCGGCTGGCGGGGACACAGCACCCGCGCAGCGTTGTGAGTATGAGTCTATGTCTGGTTTGTCGCCCGCAGGGGCCGGGTTGCAGGAAACTAGGAGGGGTCGGGTGGCGGTGTGTGAGGACCGGCAGAGGAGTGGGCCGATTGTGGCAGAGGTGCCAGGTATGCAGGATTTATTGCAGGGTATGTCGCTAATTTTGCGTAGATTAGAGGGAGGGTTGGCAACTGGGGTTGCCGCATCGCCGGTTGAGGCGTGGTTGTCTGGGCGAGGGGTGGAACCCCCGGCGGGGTGTGGGTTGTTAAGCCCTGGTCGGGTATTGGAGGTTGCATCATCAGGTGTATCGGTTTCGGTTCAGACAGAGAAGGAAAAAGGCGATACGGTCAAATTAGATGACAGAGCGAAAGGGGAAGTTTATGTGTGCTTTGAAGGGCCGTTGGGAGCGCATTTAAAAAAGGAGGTGAAGGAGAAGATTTGGAGAGACGAGTATGTGGAAATTTTTTCGCTGCTTCCGTTGGAGAAGTTTAACTTGGATAAAGGGAAAAAAAGACGATAGCAAAAAGGAGGAGGAAGAAAAGCAGAGGTGGCGGCTAATTCCGCAGACATTTGTAAACTGGTTGCAGGCATTTGCAATATTGGCGAGCGTAGTGGGGGAGAAGGTGCCTGAGAATTGCTCGGGTTTGTTTTGCTATTTAGACTCGATTGGGGAGGCGCATCGTACATATGGCGGTCAGACGTGGCTGCGGTATGATGAGCAGTTCAGGCAGCGAAAGGCGGTAAGGCCGGAAATTAGGTGGGACCAGAAGGATATAGGCCTTTGGCTGAAGGTTATGGCCCCAGCTAGACATGGGCAGTCCTTTCATGGGTCCGGGGGTGGTGGCAGCCAGCAGGCGGGACACGGAAGCAGTAGTCAGGGTGCACAGGGAGCAAAGGAGAAGTCTGGAACCTGCTGGCAGTTTAACGACGGTCAGTGCAAATACGGTAAATTTAAGCATGTGTGTTCCCACTGTAATGGAAGTTCACACGGGGCTTCAAAGTGTTTCAGGAAGGGAAAAGGAAAGCCAGCTTTGGGTGCCGGTCAACGGGGAGAGCCCGGTGAGGCTTCACGAGATGGCCCCCTTTCTAAATAGGTACCCCGATCAGGTGAAGGCCGGTATTATTTTTAATGGTTTTGTGGATGGTTTTAGGATTCCTCCACCGAGTCACGAGGTTCCTTTTTCGATTAAGAATTTGCGGTCGGCAATGTTGCATGCCGAGGTTGTTGATGTTAAACTCAAGAAAGAAGTGGAGTTAGGAATGATGTCGGGGCCGTTTTTGAACCCGCCGACTGAGGGTATGGTGGTTTCCCCTTTGGGGGTGGTGCCTAAGAAAGAGCCGAATAAATTTCGGTTGATTCAACATTTGTCGTATCCAAAGGGTCGGTCGGTAAATGATGGCATCGCCCAAGAGCTGTGCTCTGTTGAGTATACATCATTCGATGCAGCGGTGCAGTGGGTGAGAAGGCATGGCCCGGGGGCGCTGTTGGCAAAGACGGATATTGAATCAGCCTTCCGTTTGCTTCCGGTGCATCCGGACAGCGTCCCGTTGTTAGGTTGTTTTTGGAATGGTGATTACTATTTGGATAGATGTTTGCCAATGGGCTGCGCCATTTCTTGTTCCTTGTTTGAGACGTTTAGTACTTTTCTGGAGTGGGTGGTTAGGGACGTGGCGGGAGTTCAGTCGGTTATTCATTATTTGGATGATTTTTTGTTTATCGGGCCGCCTGATTCCACAGTATGCCGTAATACGTTAACGGCTATGTTTTGAGTCGCTGAGCTTTTTGGAGTTCCATTAGCGGCAGATAAGACGGAAGGTCCCACTACGGTGTTGAGTTTTTTGGGAATTTTAATTGACCGAGAGAATGGAGTGTCGGTTGCCGGAGGATAAGCTGGCCCTGCTGCAGCAGGAGGTTGCTAGAGCTAGAAGGAGGCGGAAGCTGACTTTGAAAGAGTTGCAGTCTCTTTTGGGTAGATTGAATTTTGCATGTCGGATCATACCCATGGGCAGGATATTTTGTCGCAGGTTGTCGGTCGCGACGGCAGGTGTCAAAGAGCCACACCATTTTATTCGCCTGAGCAAGGAACACAAAGACGACTTGCTAGTGTGGCAGCGTTTCTTGTGCAATTACAACGGGCGGTCGTTGATTCAGCAAGAGGTCTTAACAAACTTTGATTGCGAGATATATACGGATGCAGCCGGTTCGGCTGGTTACGGGGCCTATTCCGGTGGTCGTTGGTGTGCCGGACGGTGGCCGGGCCAGTGGAGGGAGTTGGGCCTTACAAAAAACCTGTTTTTGTTGGAATTGTTTCCTATCGTGGTGGCGGTTTCCATTTGGGGGGAAATGTTTGCTAACAGGAGGATTCGTTTTCATTGCGACAACATGAGCGTCGTGTCGGTGATGAACAGTTTATCGGCATCATCCCCCCCGAGATTAAGTTGGTGAGGGAGTTGGTTTTCCGATGCTTGGAGCTGAACGCTTGTATTTCGGCGGTGCATGTGCCGGGTGTGCAGAACTCAATAGCTGATGCATTGTCTCATTTCCAGTGGGACTGTTTTCGGGAATTGGCGCCGGACGCGGAGATCTCGGGAGAGGAATGCCCTTTGCATCTTTGGAGCGTGATTATGGACGAGCGGGCCGGTTGATTCGGGAGTCTGTTACGAGCCAAACCTGGGCATCATACGAAGCCTCCTGGCGGGTATGGCAAAGTTGGTTGTCGGTGTGGGGCCAGTTGGTGTCTGATGAGGATAGGATGTTGGCGGTGTTATTCTTGATTGGTAAGGCGGCCGAGGAAGGTTGGTCGATTTCGAAGGTAAATAAATTTGTTGCTGGATTGGCTTTTGCTTTTAAGTTACAGGGGTTGGTTGACGCGACGAAACATTTTTTGGTCAGACAAGCACTTAGGGGTTTTAGGAGAGGTAATCAGACGGTTGACCGTCGCCGCCCCATTTCGTTCAGCCTTTTAGAACGGTTGGGCGGAGTCTTGGAGATTATTTGTGGTTCGAGTTTTGAGTTGGCGTTGTTTCGTCTCGCTTTTTCATTAGCATTTTTTGGGGCAATGCGCGTTGGGGAGCTCGTGTCGAGGTCTAAAGTTAGAGCAGGGGGTTTGTTGGTGGAGGATGTGGAAGTATGGACGGGGGGTATCGTTTTTTGGATTCGGCGTTCAAAGACTGACCAAATTGGGAGAGGAAAACGTGTGGTGCTGGGGAGGGTTAACGGGTCTCGGATGTGCCCTAGAGGTAGTCTGGAAGCATACTGGCAGTTATGGTCAGGCAGATCCGGCCCTTTGTTGTGTCACGCAGAAGGGTCCTTTTTGTCACGCTTTCAGTTCATTGCGGTGTTAAGAAGGGGCTTGCGGGAGTTGGGCCTTTCTCCGGATTTGTTTGGGTCGCATTCTTTTCGTATCGGGGCGGCATCAGAAGCTGATAGTTTGGGTTTGGGCGCGGAGGACATTTGTTGAATTGGCAGGTGGACTTCCAATCGTTACCTAAGTTACGTCCGTCATTAATTTAGTGGTGTGGTTATGATTTTGTATTTGACCTCAGTGTTTTTTCTTCATGCATCTTGTTGCAGGTGTGTCCCCTTACTTAGCCTGGATCTTCGGACATTCGTTCGTTCATTGGGGGGCGCTGCGGGCCGAGGTCAGGCCGGACGGTAGGCAACTGGGGTTTAGTAGGCGTCAAGTTGTCATTCGGTGGTTGGGATATAGGGGGATGGTGTGGAGCAGGGCCCTTCCTGAATTTTCCAAGGCGGTTCGTTTAGATAGACAACCTGACATTTTAATTGTGCATTTGGGGGGGAACGATTTGGGCGCGCGGCCTGTCAGGGAGTTGATTAGGGACATACGGTTCGATTTGTTGAGGTTGCAGGTATCATTTCCTGGGGTGTTGATTGTGTGGTCAGATATTGTGCCTAGGAAAAGGTGGAGGGGGGCTAGATCTTTGAAGGGTATTAATAGGGCTAGGGTCAAGTTGAATAGGGCAATAGCAGGTTTTGTTTCCAGAAACGGGGGGATTAGCGTTAGACATTTTGAATTGGAGTCAGGGCTTGGTAACTACTGGTTGGAGGACGGAGTTCACTTAAACGCGATTGAGATTGATTTGTGGACTTTGGCATTGCAAGAAGGAGTTGAACGGGCGTTGGTGGCGTTGGGGCACTCACGAGCCTGAGGTGGTCAGGGCTGTTCGTGTGTGGTGGGGGGGTGGGGGTTCTTGGAGTTGATGCTGATTGGTTGGGGGAAGGAATTGGAGCATAATTGCAGGCAATTTAAAATGTGGTGGGGTTGGATCTGGCATTTTGGTATGGGCTGTGGACGGGGTTTTACCCTGGGAGCTGTTGGTGGTTTTTCTCTTCCCGGAACGGGATGTACGGTGCCCTCGAGTTGGTTTTCACAGCTGAGGGTAATATGGTGGTCGATCTTCTTTTGTGGGGTTTTGCCAGATCTTTTTAGCTCCAAGAACCCTCCCCTCGAATTTATACTGTTGTATTTGTGTTTATGTTAATTTTGTTAATAAAAGTTGGCCGCTGTGGCCAAAATATCCAAAAGAATAATTGGTTATGTTTTTATTTAAGAAAAGGGTTGGGTCGGTGGGCAGTTTCTGGGGGTTAGGTTACATACGTAGGAAAAGACCGTACTCGGCATACGCGGTCATGGGATAAGATTCCTCAGGAACAGTGCCAGAATCTGGCATTTGGCTAGTCATTATGCTTCCAGTAGGCCATAATACCAGGAGGGTATTTTGCTCAGCTGGTGAGGTGATTTCTCTAAGCCTCAGGTCTGGGTGGGGACAAAGACCCCAGCCATTGATGCAGCAAGCAGGAAGACACATGGACATGGAGGACTAGCTGCACACCGGAGTCTCAGGAGCAGCAGGACGGATGAAGTGGAACCCAGCAGGGATCAATGTAAGTACAAATACTAAAGCACATATGGTGGATCATACCATAGAATGAAAATCACAATCCCAAGACACAGGTGTGTGTCTTAATGTGCCTTAAATATATCTAGAGAGATTGTTAGTGATCAAGCAACTTGCAAAATCCGATGTGGAGCACGGGGAAGGAAGTGGCGCTCAGGATACATGGGACAGGTATGTAATAAGGGAGCTGTACTAAATATTTAAAAAAAAAAAATGATGGAGTTAAATTATTCTGAGACTGGAGTAGTCATTTAAAGGTGGAATTTTGTTTCGAATTTGGAGAAACTTCACGTTATGTTAATTGTGTTAAGCTATTTGAATTCTTCTTGTTTGATTGGTTTATTGCAAATGGCAGAAAGTTTGTAAATTGTACTAATAAACCAAATTTACATAGGGGTTGAATAATTATGGTGCTTGAACCTCCTAGGTTCAAGCAACATATTGTAATCCGATTTCTTATATTTTATTATTCTTCTCCGCGTTTTCCGCAATTAATGCGGCCCGAACCGCTCGGCACAGAGACCCCGTTCAGGTGGCGTTTCGAAGCCCTCGGTGGGGACAGGTGTGCTATGACTTTTATAGTCGATCCGATATGTAGTTTTTAAAAAAATCACATTTAAAAAAAAAAAAATTCCCATAGGAAATAATGGCGAACTTTCCATTACCCCCAACTTGACCTTCCAAAGATGGCAGCTATGCAAATGTACGGTGTCCATTTTAGGACATGATCATTTATCAAAGTCAAACATCAGAATAAAGTGACTATGACACCCTCTCGTCCCGTGTGTGAAAAGTAAGTGCCCCCCCGGCCCCGTGTGCAAAAGTAAGTGCGCCCCCGGCCCCGTGTGCAAAAGTTAGTGCGCCCCCGGCCCCGTGTGCAAAAATAAGTGCCCCTCCGGCCCCGTGTGTGAAAAGTAAGTGTGCCCCCGGCCCCGTGTGCAAAAGTAAGTGCGCCCCCGGCCCCGTGTGCAAAAGTAAGTGCGCCCCCGGCCCCGTGTGCAAAAGTAAGTGCGCCCCCGGCCCCGTGTGCAAAAGTAAGTGCGCCCCCGGCCCCGTGTGCAAAAGTAAGTGCGCCCCCGGCCCCGTGTGCAAAAGTAAGTGCGCCCCCGGCCCCGTGTGCAAAAGTAAGTGCGCCCCCGGCCCCGTGTGCAAAAGTAAGTGCGCCCCCGGCCCCGTGTGCAAAAGTAAGTGCGCCCCCGGCCCCGTGTGCAAAAGTAAGTGCGCTCCCGGCCCCGTGTGCAAAAGTAAGTGCGCCCCCGGCCCCGTGTGCAAAAGTAAGTGCGCCCCCGGCCCCGTGTGCAAAAGTAAGTGCGCCCCCGGCCCCGTGTGCAAAAGTAAGTGCGCCCCCGGCCCCGTGTGCAAAAGTAAGTGCGTCCCCGGCCCCGTGTGCAAAAGTAAGTGCGCCCCCGGCCCCGTGTGCGCAAAAGTAAGTGCGCCCCGGTCCCGGGTGTGGAAAAGTAAGTGCGCCCCGGTCCCGGGTGTGGAAAAGTAAGTGCACCCCTGGTCCCGGGTGTGGAAAAGTAAGTGGCCCCCCTGGTCCCGTGTGTGAAAAGTGCTGCAGTAAAGCTGGCAGCGCTGTTCAAGCACCATGTATTTCCTTCAGGAAATGCCCATCTAGTTTTGATTGCAACTGCTTTCAGGTGATGTGACTTAATACATGCCACAGGAAGTAGAGTCCGGAAGAGTAACAGGCAGCATGAGAGTGTGGGCATTGGGGGATGGGTGTTTTTTTCTTATCTGATTTCCAATATATTTATATACACTGTATATACACAAGGAATAGCAGTGCTGATCATGAAGGATCCTCACAAAGGAACAGTTCCATCCAACTACCGCCCAATAACCTGCCTTACAACAACATCGAAACTCCTGTCAGCCATCATAGCCACCAATCTACAGAACCATATGAACCAGTACATGAATCCAGCTCAGAAAGGCATTGGGACCAACACCAGAGGCTCTAAACACCAGCTCCTAGTAGATAGAGCAGTCGCTCAAGACTCAAGATCCAGACACACCAATCTCAGCAGAGCCTGGATTGACTACAGGAAAACATATGACTCAATGCCACACACATGGATCTGTGAATGCTTGGCTCTCCACAATGTCAACAGGAAATTAAGATCCTTCCTCAGAAACTCAATGGAGCTATGGAAAACAACATTTGAAGTCAACTTCAGACAACTAGCACAAGTGACCATAAAATGTGGCATATACCATGGGGATGCACTGTCCCCATTGCTGTTCTGCATAGGCTTGAGCCCCCTCAGTCAGATAATGGTTATGGCTATGGATACAAGTTCAAGAGTGGAAGCACCATCAGCCACCTCTACATGGACGACATCAAGCTGTATGCGAAAAACAAATGAGACATGAATTTACTGATCCACCTGACAAGGATCTACAGCAAAGACATTGGGATGTCCTTCGGACTGGAGAAGTGCGGCCAGTTGGTAATAAAGAGAAGCAAGGTAGTCAAGATTGATGAAGTGGAATTACCAGCAGGGCACAAAGCAGATGTACAGACATGCTACATGTGCTTCGGCATCCCACAGGAATGTGGTACCATGATGAGGAGGCAAGCAAAGTAGCACATCCAAATACCATCAAAGGGTAAGACATAGGGAAGGGAAGAATAAAATCTACGCCATCAATACATATGCCCTGCCAGTTATCAGATACCCTGTTGGCATAGTGTGCTGGCCCAAAGAAGAGATGGAAGGTGCAGATGTGAAGACACAAAAGCTCCTCACAATGCATGGAAGTCTCCACCCTAAGTCTAACACCCATAGATTGTATGTCAACAGAAAGGAGGGTGGCCGAGGCTTGATAAGCATCCAAGCCACCATCATGGATGAAACAAGGAGTATCCAGGAATACATCAGAAAAATGGCACCAAAAGATGAGATGCTGAGAGAAAGCCTAAGGCAGCAACAACAACAGATCTGGAAGGAAGGACAGGAACAAGAAGTGACATGGCAAGACAAGCCATTGCATGGGATGTACCATCGACAGATAATGGAGGTGGCTGACAAGGAGAAATCCTACCAATGGCTGGCAAAAGCTGGACTCCAAGACAGCAAAGGGGCACTAATCATAGCGGCACAAGAATAAGCACTAAGTACCAGATCCACAGAAGACAAGACCCAAGGTGCAGACTTTGCAAAGTAACGTCAAAAACAGTTCAACACATAGTGGCAGGATGCAAAATGCAAGCAGGAACAGCATATACTGAATGCCACAACCAAATAGCGTGAATTGTATCCAGAAACATCTGCAAAGCATATGGGCTAAGTCCCCCTAGGTCCAGGTGGGAGACCAAAGAAAAAATGGTGGCAAATGAAAGGGCTAAAATCCTGTGGGACTTCAAGATCCAGACTGATAAGCAGGTGTTGGCTAACCAATCAGACATTGCGATAGTAGACAAGGATCAGAAGACAGCAATGATAACACTGATCAAGGCAATTTTTCTGGCAAAAGGTTTTAAAACATATTTTAAGTCAATTTTGGCTGCTGATTACGAATATGAACTCCATTTTTGGCTATCACATCAGGATTTCGAGATTTTCAATTTTTGATGAAAATTACTCCTATCTAATGTTTTGTGATAAAAACACACGATTTTCGATACTACATTGTATTTTTTTAGTCAAGGAATAACAAATATTACAAAGACTATGTACAGCAAATCAAATATACTTACAGAATTAAACTACAAAATATAAAAACACATATATATGGCGCACAGATGAATGACAAATGGCAGTTATTATTTGAACTTTCTTTTCTTGGCTGATCTGTGATGTACAGCTTCTGGGTTGTCTCTCATCAAGCTCCAGCAGTAGTCAGCCATCATATGTGAGTCCCACCGGCCTTGATACCGTTCTTCCATTGTTTTAATGTCCTGATGAAAACGCTCCCCTTGTTCCTCGCTCACATCCCCAAGGTTCTCTGGAAAAAAAAGTCCACATGGCTGTGTAAATAGTGAATCTCGATACTCATTCTACATCCAAGATTTCGCAGACTCATTAGTAGCTCTTCCACAATCTCTTCATAGTTGTCTGCTTTCTTATTCCCTAGAAAATTCTGCACCACATTACAAAATGCATTCCATGCTCTTTCTTCTGTCTCATTCATTGATGTGATAAAATTTGGGTCTCTCATAAGTGTTCTAATTTGAGGTCCATCAAATATTCCAGCCTTTTTCTTCTCTTCACTAAGACCAGGAAAAGTTGAACATACATAGTTAAAGCATTCTCCACTGTGATTGAGAGCTTTGACGAACTGCTTCATCAATCCAAGTTTTATGTGTAAGGGAGGAAAGACAATGTTCTTCCTATCCACTAGAGGATCATGGATGACCTTCTTATCGCCAGATGCCAAACTCTGTCGCTGAGGCCATTCAGTTTTCACCCAATGCTCTGCTGTAGCTCTATTGTCCCAGTAGCACAGAAAACAAGGGTGTTATCATAACAAATGGGAATTATGCATGTTCAAAGAAAACAAAGATATTCTCACATTTATTGGGAGACTAAATGAAAACTAAATTTACCTTAGTGAACCGTATAAAACGGCACTTTTCATACACTACTTATATTTATCATGGAATTCTTGAAAATGGGCTAAATACCTGTAGCGCAAAAACGTGATGTGATAGAGAAATTATAAGATCAGATTTGAATTCAGCACCCTCAAATTAGTCTAAAACTGTTCTTAAAGTCCATGCCAGAAATGTTTTGTTTTTTTTGTAGACCAGTGTAATAGATGTGGCAGTGCCAAGTGACAGCAACATCTGAAAGAAGAAATTTGAGAAGCTGGAAAAATACCAGGGCTTCAAAGGAGAACTGGAAAAGATGTGGAAGGTGAAGGAAACAGTAATTCCAGTGGTGATAGGAGCATTTGGAGCAGTGACCCCTAAGTTGGGAAAATGGCTACAACAGATCCCAGAAGCAACATCTGAATTCTCTGTCCAGAAAAGCGCAATGCTGGGAACAACTAAGATCCTGCACAGAACCCTCAAACTCCCAATCCTCTGGTAGGGGACCCGAGAATGAGAAAACACAAAAAAGACCACCCCCCGTCGAGGGGTGAGAAAGACGTTTATTTTTAATTATTGTCAGAACAAAAGTCAAAAATAAAGAATTGGGTTTGGTGTGCTTTTAAAGGTTCTTTTTTACTTGCAGTAAATGTAAGATTAAGGATCTAGGTTATTGTACTCTGTGTTCCCTCTCGTTCTGGCTTAGTCTGATTCTTAGCAACTACATTGAAGCTTTACAGCACATTGCATTTTTCTCCTTCTTTTCATATTAATATTACACATTAAACGTAGCAATTTGTCTTGTAAAGGCAGCCGCCAGCACACACAGCTGCTCTAATTATTCCTATTGTGTTGTGCCGCTCATTGCTCGGTGTCACCACTTTGCAAGGGAAAAAAATAAAGCTGCAATTCTACGCTTCAGCTTATATGGACTATGTTCTGTATATTTCTCTTTTTTTTTTCTTCGTAACAATATGTAGGCAGGATAATGCATTCAATACCTGTTATTAGAGTGCATGGCAGTAATATTATCATCAGGGCTCACTGCTCAAAGTAAAGATGAATTAATAATTAGTCCTTCCTTTTTGTCTTGTAAATGGCCAAAAAGCAGGTAAACACTGTGCGTTAGACAGGATTTAACATCTTTGGGTACCTGTCTTTTCAAAATAAGCTGTCATTAGTGATGAGCGAGTATACTCGTTGTTCGGGTTTTCCCGAGCACGCTCGGGTGATCTCCGAGTATTTATGACTGCTCGGAGATTAAGTTTTCATCGCCTCAGCTGAATGATTTACAGCTACTAGACAGCTTGATTACATGTGGGGATTCCTGTTATGACCCCAATGGCAGAGGGTCTCAGGAATAATGCTAAGTCTGTAAATACAGAAAACCAGCTCATAGGGCAGTGGTAACTGGGCTGACCATATAACTAATCCTAGCACCACAAATACCAGCAGCCGGGGAACGTTCCTACGTTGATCCTAGACGTCTCGCGCCAGCCGGAGAGCTAAACTACCCCTAGAAGGGAAAAGAAAGACCTTTCTTGCCTCCAGAGGAAATACCCCAAAAAGTTGGATAGAAGCCCCCCACAAATAATAACGGTGAGGTAAGAGGAAAAGACAAACATAAGAATGAGCTAGGTATTTAGCAAAGAGAGGCCCACTAGCTAATAGCAGAATATAGAAAGATAACTTATATGGTCAGCAAAAAATCCTATCAAAAATATCCACACTGGAAATTCAAGAACCCCCGAACCGTATAACGGTCCGGGGGGAGAACACCAGCCCCCTAGAGCTTCCAGCAAGGTCAGGAATCACATTTAGTACAAGCTGGACAAAAATGATAGCAAACAAATAAACCAAAAAACAAAGAAGCAAGACTTAGCTTAATTTAGCACGAACCAGGACCAGCAAACAGGAGCAATCAGAATGTGTCTGATAACACCGATGCCAGGCACTGGACTAAGGTTCCAGGAGGTTTATATAGCAACACCCCTGAAGTAACGACCCAGCTGGGTGCAAACAGAGGGAAGGAAATCCCAGAGTCATATCACTAGTAACCACTAGAGGGAGCCAAAAAAGTCTAATTCACAACAGTACCCCCCCCTTAAGGAGGGGTCACCGAACCCTCACCAAGACCACCAGGGCGATCAGGATGAGCAGCGTGAAAGGCACAAACTAAATCGGCTGCATGCACATCAGAGGCAACCACCCAGGAATTATCCTCCTGACCATAACCCTTCCACTTGACCAAATACTGAAGCCTCCGCCTGGAGAGACGAGAATCCAAGATCTTCTCCACCACATACTCCAACTCGCCCTCAACCAACACCGGAGCAGGAGGCTCAGCAGAAGGAACCACAGGCACAACGTAGCGTCGCAACAAAGACCTATGGAACACGTTGTGAATGGCAAACGAAACCGGAAGATCCAAGCGAAAGGACACTGGATTAAGGATTTCCAATATCTTGTAAGGACCGATGAAGCGAGGCTTAAATTTAGGAGAGGAGACCTTCATAGGAACAAATCGAGAAGACAGCCACACCAAATCCCCAACACGAAGTCGGGGACCCACACCGCGGCGGCGGTTGGCAAAACGCTGAGCCTTCTCCTGTGACAATTTTAAGTTGTCCACCACATGATTCCAGATCTGCTGCAACCTATCCACCACAGAATCTACTCCAGGACAGTCAGAAGGCTCCACATGTCCCGAGGAAAAACGAGGATGGAAACCAGAGTTGCAGAAAAATGGCGAAACCAAAGTAGCGGAACTAGCCCGATTATTTAGGGCAAACTCAGCCAACGGCAAGAAGGTCACCCAATCATCCTGATCTGCCGAAACAAAACACCTCAAGTAAGCTTCCAGAGTCTGATTAGTTCGCTCAGTTTGTCCATTAGTCTGAGGATGAAAGGCAGACGAGAACGATAAATCAATGCCCATCCTAGCACAAAAGGATCGCCAGAACCTGGAAACAAACTGGGATCCTCTGTCAGACACAATATTCTCAGGAATGCCGTGTAAACGAACCACATTCTGAAGGAACACAGGAACCAGATCGGAAGAGGAAGGCAGTTTAGGCAAAGGCACCAAATGGACCATTTTTGAAAAGCGATCACATACCACCCAGATGACAGACATACCCCGAGACACCGGGAGATCAGAAATGAAATCCATGGAAATATGTGTCCAAGGCCTCTTCGGGACAGGCAAGGGCAAGAGCAACCCGCTGGCACGGGAACAGCAAGGCTTAGCTCGAGCACAAGTCCCACAGGACTGCACAAATGACCGTACATCCCGTGACAAGGAAGGCCACCAAAATGACCTAGCCACCAGATCTCTGGTGCCAAAAATTCCCGGATGACCTGCCAACACCGAGGAATGAACCTCGGAAATGACTCTGCTGGTCCACTTATCAGGAACAAACAGTCTGTCAGGTGAACAAGAGTCAGGTCTACCAGCTTGAAATCTCTGCAACACACGTCGCAAATCAGGAGAAATGGCTGACAAAATAACTCCTTCTTTAAGAATACCAACAGGTTCTGTGACTCCAGGAGAGTCAGCTTTCACATTCTTTGAACCTGGTAAATACGAGACCACAAAGTCAAAACGGGAGAAAAACAATGACCAGCGGGCCTGTCTAGGATTCAAGCGTTTAGCAGACTCGAGATACATCAAATTTTTGTGATCAGTCAAGACCACCACACGATGCTTAGCACCCTCGAGCCAATGATGCCACTCCTCAAATGCCCACTTCATGGCCAGTAATTCCCGATTGCCAACATCATAATTCCGCTCAGCAGGCGAAAACTTCCTAGAGAAGAAAGCACATGGTCTCATTACCGAGCAACCAGGGCCTCTCTGTGACAAAACGGCCCCTGCCCCAATCTCAGAAGCATCCACCTCGACCTGAAAGGGAAGTGAGACATCAGGCTGGCACAAAACAGGCGCCGAAGTAAACCGGCGCTTCAACTCCTGGAACGCCTCCACGGCTGCAGGAGCCCAGCTAGCAACATCAGAACCTTTCTTGGTCATATCCGTCAAAGGTTTAACAACGCTAGAAAAATTAGCGATAAAACGACGGTAGAAGTTAGCAAAACGCAAGAACTTCTGAAGACTCTTAACTGACGTGGGTTGAGTCCACTCATGAATAGCTCGGACCTTGACTGGGTCCATCTCCACAGCAGAAGGGGAAAAAATAAACCCCAAAAAGGGAACTTTCTGTACTCCAAAGAGACACTTTGAGCCTTTAACAAACAAGGTATTCTCACGCAAAACCTGAAACACCATCCTGACCTGCTCCA
This sequence comes from Ranitomeya variabilis, assembly GCF_051348905.1. Taxonomy (NCBI): domain Eukaryota; kingdom Metazoa; phylum Chordata; class Amphibia; order Anura; family Dendrobatidae; genus Ranitomeya; species Ranitomeya variabilis. The sequence goes on from NC_135236.1 coordinate 651,094,240, forward strand.
CATGTGAGTCCCAATCTTCAGAGAAAACCAGAATATCGTCCAGATAAACAATCATAAATTTATCCAGATACTTCCGGAAAATATCATGCATAAAGGACTGAAATACTGAGGGAGCATTAGAAAGCCCAAAAGGCATCACCAAGTACTCAAAATGACCTTCGGGCGTATTAAATGCAGTCTTCCATTCATCACCTTGCTTAATGCGCACAAGGTTGTACGCACCACGAAGATCTATCTTGGTGAACCACTTGGCACCCTTAATCCGGGCAAACAAGTCCGACAAGAGAGGCAAAGGATACTGAAATTGTACAGTGATTTTATTCAGTAGCCGATAGTCAATACAAGGTCTCAAAGATCCGTCCTTCTTGGCCACAAAAAAGAATCCCGCACCAAGAGGGGAAGAGGATGGACGGATATGCCCCTTCTCCAGAGACTCCTTGATATATGAACGCATTGCGGCATGCTCAGGTACTGACAGATTAAATAATCTTCCCTTAGGAAATTTACTACCTGGAATCAAATCTATGGCGCAGTCACAGTCCCTATGAGGAGGCAGAGCACTGGATCTGGACTCACTGAATACATCCTGATAATCAGACAAATACTCAGGAACTTCCGAAGGAGTAGAGGAAGCAATAGACACCGGCGGGGAATCAGTATGAATTCCCTGACAGCCCCAACTTGACACAGACATTGCCTTCCAATCCAGGACTGGATTGTGGGTCTGTAACCATGGCAGACCCAAAACGACCAAATCATGCATTTTATGCAGAACAAGAAAACGAATCACCTCCCGATGTTCAGGAGTCATGCACATGGTCACCTGCGTCCAAAACTGCGGTTTATTTTCCGCCAATGGCGTGGCATCAATACCTCTAAGAGGAATAGGATTTACTAACGGTTCAAGAACAAAACCACAGCGCTTGGCAAATGACAGATCCATAAGACTCAGGGCGGCACCTGAATCCACAAACGCCATAACAGGGTAAGAAGACAAAGAGCAAATTAAAGTCACAGACAAAATAAATTTAGGTTGCAAATTACCAATGGTGACAGGACTAACAACCCTTGTTAGGCGTTTAGAGCATGCTGATATAACATGTGTAGAATCACCACAGTAAAAACACAACCCATTCTGACGTCTATGATTTTTCCGTTCATTTCTAGTCTGAATTCTATCACATTGCATTAAATCAGGTGTTTGTTCAGACAACACCACCAGAGGATTAGCGGTTTTGCGCTCCCGCAAACGCCGGTCAATTTGAATAGCAAGCGCCATAGAATCATTCAGACTTGTAGGAATGGGGAAACCCACCATCACATTCTTAATGGCTTCAGAAAGGCCTTTTTTGAAATTTGCGGCCAGAGCACACTCATTCCACTGAGTAAGCACGGACCATTTCCGAAATTTTTGGCAATACACTTCAGCTTCATCCTGACACTGAGAAATAGCCAGCAAGGCTTTTTCTGCCTGAATTTCAAGATTGGGTTCCTCGTAAAGCAATCCGAGCGCCAGAAAAAACGCATCAATATTCGCCAATGCCGGATCTCCTGGCGCTAGCGAGAAAGCCCAATCCTGAGGGGCGCCCCGCAAAAAAGAAATAACAATTTTAACTTGCTGAGCTGAATCTCCAGATGAACGGGGTCTCAGAGAAAGAAACAATTTACAATTATTCTTGAAATTCCTAAACCTAAATCGATCTCCAGAAAACAATTCCGGAATAGGTATTTTAGGTTCAGACATAGGACTACTGGTAACAAAATCTTGTATACCCTGCACACGAGCTGCCAGCTGGTCAACACTTGTAATCAAGGTCTGCACATTCATGTCTGCAGCAAGCACACGCCACTCAAAGGTAAAGGGGAGGAAGAGAAGGAAAGAAAAAAAAAAAACTCAGAATTTCCTTTCTTATTATTCAACTTCTGCAATGCTTTAAACATTCAATGTTGGCCTGGCATACTGTTATGACCCCAATGGCAGAGGGTCTCAGGAATAATGCTAAGTCTGTAAATACAGAAAACCAGCTCATAGGGCAGTGGTAACTGGGCTGACCATATAACTAATCCTAGCACCACAAATACCAGCAGCCGGGGAACGTTCCTACGTTGATCCTAGACGTCTCGCGCCAGCCGGAGAGCCAACTACCCCTAGAAGGGAAAAGAAAGACCTTTCTTGCCTCCAGAGGAAATACCCCAAAAAGTTGGATAGAAGCCCCCCACAAATAATAACGGTGAGGTAAGAGGAAAAGACAAACATAAGAATGAGCTAGGTATTTAGCAAAGAGAGGCCCACTAGCTAATAGCAGAATATAGAAAGATAACTTATATGGTCAGCAAAAAATCCTATCAAAAATATCCACGCAGGATATTCAAGAACCCCCGAACCGTCTAACGGCCCGGGGGGAGAACACCAGCCCCCTAGAGCTTCCAGCAAGGTCAGGAATCACATTTAGTACAAGCTGGACAAAAATGATAGCAAACAAATAAACCAAAAAACAAAGAAGCAAGACTTAGCTTAATTTAGCACGAACCAGGACCAGCAAACAGGAGCAATCAGAATGTGTCTGATAACACCGATGCCAGGCACTGGACTAAGGTTCCAGGAGGTTTATATAGCAACACCCCTGAAGTAACGACCCAGCTGGGTGCAAACAGAGGGAAGGAAATCCCAGAGTCATATCACTAGTAACCACTAGAGGGAGCCAAAAAAGTCTAATTCACAACAGATTCCCTAGCCACCAGGCACCCCCCACATGTACTCAGCCTGGCTAGTAGCTGTAAATCATTCAGCTGCCGCAATGAAAACTAAATCTCCGAACACTAACAAATACTCGGAGACCACCCTAGCATGCTCGGAAAAAACCCGAGCAACGAGTACACTCGCTCATCACTAGCTGTCATATATGTGTAAGTGAGGAGCAGCATTATTTCTGGCCATCACTTGTATCTGGCATTGTTTACTTGTTTTTCCCTCGGCAGGTATCACTAATGTTCTGTTGTTTCTGAGCTAGTGTGTAGTGACTTATTGCTATGATGTAAGAGCAGGCTGCCACGAGATGCGGTGAGTAGACATGGGCAAACCTGAACAATAAAGTTAGGCGACCGTACCGAACACCTACATTTGGGCATAAATACAGAACACGGACTTCACCAGGAAGTCTGTGTTACTGTTTGGATTTGGCCCCCTGTACACCAGGTGTTTAATGTGCTGTCATGTGCATGACACCTCGGCAAACACCGCTTCTGATCGGCAGTAAAATTATAATGGTTAGTCAGACAGCCGTGCTATCCACGATGTGAAATAACAATTTAAGCCTGAAGCTGTGATCGGAGGTAAAAAGGTAATCTCCGGTCACTGGCATCAGTTGATGGGACTACTGCTCCCATCAGTCTACGCTTGCTGTCGTTAGTAAAATCGAGAGCAGGCGGCGGCTGATGGGAGTATTCATCAGCCATTGCCTGTGCTATAAATAAACAATTTTAAAAACTTGGCATGGGTTCCCTTGTATTTTTGATATCAAACCAGGCAAAACTGACAGCTGAGGGCTGCTGTGAGCTTTAGCTAGGTTGGCTATGAAGAATAGAGTGGTCCCCATGCTGTATTTTTAATTATTTAAATAAATAATTTAAGAAAACAGCATGGGGTCTCCCCATTTTTGACAACCAGCCAAGCTGAAGCAGACAGCCGGGGGCTGGTATTCTCAGGCTGCTAAGGGGCTATGAATATTGACTCCCACAGCCTAAAAATAGCAGAATTCAGCCACCCAGAAAAGGGGCATCTGTTAGATGCACATATTCTGGTGCTTTGCCTGACTCTTCCCACTTGCACTGTAGTGGTGGCAAGTGGGGTTTATTTTTGTGAGGTTGATGTCACTTTGTATTGTCTGGTGACATCAATTCCACAGCTTAGTAATTGAGAGGCGTCTATAAGACACCTATCCATTACTAATCCTATAGTTGTATTGTAAACACACAGGCAGAATACATGATTTTATTTGACGTAAAAAAAAAAACACTCTTCTATTTTTATTTAAAAATAACAAAACACAGTTATACTCACCTAATGCCCATTCCATTGAAGCCCTCGTCCCGTTAATAAAACAAAAAAAGCAAACATATCCCTCACTTGTCTGTCGTTCTAGGAGAATATGTTTGGAAAATGATCGCCAAACATAAATTTGTCACGAATATGAAAAATTTGGATTTGTGATCGGAAAAGTATTTTTTCTTAAAATCGGAAATAGTCTGTAAAATTTGGTAAAAGTGCGGGAAAATAATTGCGTTACCACTAAAGCATTTTAAAGTAGATAGATAGATAGAAGAAAAGCCAGCAATTCATCTGTCAGGTACAGTAAAATCACAGCAAGACCCGACAGGATTGAAAAATTGATTACATACAGTATATACATATCACATACTGTAGAATAGATAGATATAGATATTTCAGTGACATATACAATGAGTACAGTGCGTGTGCAGCTTACTGGACATGCATTTAATTATGAAAAGATAATTTTTCTGAAAAAAACAGCGTGGGCTCCCACGTAATTTTCTTAACCAGCAGAGGGAAAGCCGATGGCTGGGGCAGATGTTTATAGCCTGGGAAGGGGGTAATTTCTATGGAGCTTCCCAGGCTATTAATATCTGCTCACAGCTCTATACTTAACCACTACTGGCTATTAAAATGGGGGACGCATCAAAAAAATCATGTAGTTTCTCCTTATAATTAATAACCAGCAAAGGCTAGGCATACAGCTGTGGGCTGATATTAATAGCTTAAGAAAGGGCCATGGATACTGCCCCATGCAAAAAACATCAGCTCAGATGCTAGACGTTAAAAATCGGATTGTACTTGTATGAAAAATGCATGACACTTGCATTACACTCTTCCGACTATGCAGGAACCAAATCGGACCGATTTTAAAATTGCTAGTGTGACTCCAGCATTAGGGTATGTGCACAAGTTGTGTATTTGCTTGCAGAAATTTCTACAAGGTTTCTTCATCTCTTGGCAGCAAATATTCTGCGGCAAAAATGCTTGTTTTGACATGTTTTTGACAGTTTTGCATGCGTTTTTGTACAGCAATGAAGGTTTTTTTTTAGCTAAATAAAGATATTAAAAAAAGTTTTGTGATGTAGTGGTAGCAAGTGGGGTAATGGCTGGAGTGGGTTGATGTGACCTTTGTATTGTCAGGTGACATGAAGTCCACAGGTTAGTAATGGAGAGGTGTCTATAAGAAGGCCCCATTACTAACCCCATAGTGATATTATAAAAAAAAACACACCCAGAATAAAGTCCTTTAATTAAAATAATGACACAGTCCTTTATTGAATCTAAATTAAACCATACTCACCGAACGCCTAATCCACTGAAGCCAGCATTCATGTCTGGGGAGTGGGGATAAAAAACTTTTAACCTGGATGGTGCCAAGAAGCGACCGTCCTGACTGAGAACCACTGGGAGAATGAGCTGCTGCAAACTCAGCATCAGTGACTAGCGGTGATGTCATTGAGGTTGAGGTACTGCCGGTCACTGAGGCTGTGTGGGATGGTGGGATGGATGGATGAGGGATGGATGGAGGAATAGCTGGATGAGGGATAGATGGCTGGATAGATGGAAGAGGAATGAATAAATGGTTGGATGGATGAGGGATGGTGGGATATATGGAGGTTGGATGGATGGAGTGATGACTTAATAGATGGATGAGGGATGGATGGATGAATGGGGATGGATGGAGGGATGGCTAGAGGGATGGATGGATGAGGGAAGGATAGATGAGGGTTGAATGAATAAGGGATGGATGGAGGGGGTGACTGGATTGAGGGATGGCTGAAACCCATAGTGTTCCATACCATAATCCATCTGTGCGACATGTGCTCTTCAGCATGAACAGTAGCATCATGCGACCGTTCATGCTGAGAAGCAAGGGAGAATGAGCTGCATTGAGCAGGCCCCTAAACTATGGTGATCACCGCTAGCACAATGAGAAAAAGTCTCACGGTTTAGCGCTGAGCTCAGAGAGTTCACCGCAGTTCACCATGAGAAATTTCTCTCAGTGAACTCAGCTCAGCACCGTGAAACCTTTTCTCAGAGTTGGAGCAATGATCTCACCAAGGTCACTGCAGTTCTTTGTTCCGGCTAGGAATGCAGTCTCAGTAATTGGTGGTAACCTCGATAATGTAACCACTGGTCAGTTACGCTGATCTCGCAGCATCTCATTCTCCCAGTGGTTCTCAGCCTGAACAGTCACATCTTGGCACCGTCCAAGTTGAAAACTATTTATCCCTAGACATGGATTGCGGCTAGTGTTGAGCATTCCGATACCGCAAGTATCGGGTATCGGCCGATACTTAGCGGTATCGGAATTCCGATACCGAGATCCGATACTTGCCGCGTATCGGATACCGGAATCGGAAGTTCCCAGATTCAAACTGCACAAATTCAGCCAATGAGAATGATTCCAAGTGTGGGCACATCCTGTTCAGCATGGAGGGCATGAAACTACTGGCATGGCTGTGATTGGCTGCTGAAATGATGTCATAATGCAGTTTAAAAGTCGCTGGCGCCATTTTGCGCTCACTCTGCTGTGAATTCAGTTAGTGACAGGACGCTGTTTGCTGACTGAGGGCCAGTTTAGAGATAGCGATTTGCTTCTTTGTGCTTTTCAAAGGCTAATTTAGCAACCGCTGTGTTCACCTACTATTCACCTTGCTTTTGCCTTGTAGCGCTGTTTTCACAGCGATCTGCAAGGTCTGTGTGTGTGTGTGTGTGAGTGCAGCCCACTCTCTAGTCTGAGTGCAGCCATAGGCCATCCATAGCTGGTTGTATTCAGTTCAGGGAGGGTGGTTCATTGCCTCATACTGTTTTTTTGATTTTTGTTTTTTTTCAAGTAGTGTAGTCTGCTGCTCATTTTTTCCAAAAATTCCTATTAGTGTCTTTCCACCCGTCTCCAGCTAACTTGTGGAAAAACACTACATAGGATAAAGTAGAGGAGGGTTTTTGGGCCTTGCAGCGTCGTTTACGGCTGTCTGCACGGTCTCCGTGTGACTGCAGCTCGCCCTGTAGTCTGTGAGCAGCCATAGCCTGGTTGTCTCCAGCTCAGGGTTCTTCACTGCGTCATACCGTAAAATCAATTTTCCTTTTGTTTTAAGTAGTGCAGGCTGCTGCACATTTTTTCAAAAAATTCCTACTAGTGTCTTTCCACCCGTCTCCAGCTAACTTGTGGAAAAACACTACATAGGATAACGTAGAGGAGGGTTTTTGGGCCTTGCAGCGCCGTTTACGGCTGTCTGCACGGTCTCCGTGTGACTGCAGCTCGCCCTGTAGTCTGTGAGCAGCCATAGCCTGGTTGTTTCCAGCTCAGGGTTCTTCACTGCGTCATACCGTAAAATCAATTTTCCTTTTGTTTTAAGTAGTGTAGTCTGCTGCTCATTTTTTCCAAAAATTCCTATTAGTGTCTTTCCACCCGTCTCCAGCTAACTTGTGGAAAAACACTACATAGGATAAAGTAGAGGAGGTTTTTTGGGCCTTGCAGCGCCGTTTACGGCTGTCTGCATGGTCTCCGTGTGACTGCAGCTCGCCCTGTAGTCTGTGAGCAGCCATAGCCTGGTTGTCTCCAGCTCAGGGTTCTTCACTGCGTCATACCGTAAAATCAATTTTCCTTTTGTTTTAAGTAGTGCAGGCTGCTGCACATTTTTTCAAAAAATTCCTATTAGTGTCTTTCCACCCGTCTCCAGCTAACTTGTGGAAAAACACTACATAGGATAACGTAGAGGAGGGTTTTTGGGCCTTGCAGCGCCATTTACGGCTGTCTGCACGGTCTCCGTGTGACTGCAGCTCTCACTGTTGTCAGTTCAGTCCCCAAAAAATAAATAAATAATAAAGTTCACCAAACACACCAGTGACACCACTTAACATTTGTGTAGGCCACATTAGCTCATATTAAAGTCTAGTCCACACTTTAGAAAATTAGTGTTTCTTATACCTGTTAGGAGTTGTTCAGGAATAAGCACACAAAGCCGTTAGTACTTTTCTGCTTGTCTTTATCAGTCAACCAAGATGAAGAAGGCAGTGAGTAAGGCACGTGGGCGTGGGCGCGGAGCAGGGAGAGGACGTGGGGATTCTGTGCCTGCTGCGGGCACCGGTGACTCATCAGCACCCACTTTCACCAGGGAACAGTCCTTCATGTGCAGCTTTGTCGCAGAGCGCCGTACACCGCTGCTGCGTGAAGAACAAATTGAAGCCGTTGTCGGATGGATGGCAGCTAATGCATCAACTTCAATTAGTGCCACATCCTCTCAGACACAGAGCACTGGAGAGCAGCCATCTGTCTCTTCACCACCTGCCAAATTGCCCAGGCAGACAGAGAGCCCAGGACAGGAGCCGTCTCTACTTCTGTTCTCTGAATCTCTTGGCTTGGAAACAGGGGGCCAGCCAAGCAGCATTGGAGAAATGGAAGAAGAGGCAGGGTGCAGTGATGCCCAACAGCTTTTTCTCTCTCCATCTGAAGAGGCGGGTGGGCCAGTTCTTCCGGTCATCACATCGCAGGCCGCATCCGCTGATGATGAAACTCAGGTGCCACTTTCTGGTGCGTGCTCTGCTGCTGAGACTACCCAGGAGGAGCAGTTGGGGGCAGAGGGTAGTGTAGATGATGAGGTCCTTGACCCATCTTGGCGTGAGGGACAGGAAGGTGGTGGGAGCAGCTCTGAGGAAGAGATTCCCCGTACGGCCCAAAGAGGGAGAGGGAGGGGGAAGACTGCGGATCCTGCAGCCTCCGCTTTGGCACCCGTTAGGAGCATGTCTCTTCCAAAAGCCAAAAAGGGCGCTCCCAAGACTTGCAGTGCCTGGGCCTTTTTTGACACAGTTGCAGATGACATTTGCTATGTCAAATGCAAGGTGTGTCATCACAAGTCAAAAGAGGTCAAAATGTCAGCAGCCTCAATACCTCCAACATGTGGAAACATGTGCGCAACAGGCACGCGGCGTTGTTAGAAAAACACACTGAAGAGCTAGGCCAACCAACAGCGGCAGCTACCACCTCTTCAGCTCGTGTTGCCTCTTCCTCCAGTTCACACGCAGCTGGTTCGGCTTCCTCCCAGGATCGCCGTGGAAGAACCTCTGGCCCTGTTGTCCAGAGACCCGCTGTAATTCCACCCGCAGCACCACTTTCCCAGTCATCCACACACTCCCAGCCCAGTGTACAGCCATCGGTAGTACAGGCATGGGAGAAAAGGCGGCCTTTCTCGTCAAACCACCCACGAGCACAGGCTCTGACTGCAGGCATTGCCAAACTTCTGTCACTGGAAATGCTGTCATTCAGGCTGGTGGAGACTGACAGCTTCCGTGACTTGATGTCATTGGCAGTCCCACAGTAAAATGTGCCCAGCCGCTTTTACTTCAGCAGGCAAGCCGTCCCTGCCCTGCACAAGCATGTGGAGGGACAAATAAAACACGCGCTACTGAATGCCGTCAGTAGCAAGGTCCACCTCACCACCGATGCGTGGACCAGTCAACATGGACAGGGGCGATACCTTTCCCTCACTGCCCATTGGGTTAATGTCGTTGAGCCGGGTACAGATCATGCGAGTGGCGCAGGACGTGTCCTGCCCACTCCAAGGATTGCAAGAATCCATTCTGTACGCATTGACTCCTCCTCTTACACCAGTTCCTCAGAATCATCGCTGCAGGAGCCGTCACAGTCCACCTCCACATGGACCCGTGATGAACGTTTACCTGTTACGACCGACATGAGCACAGCCGTGGCCAAACGTCAACAGGCCGTCTTGAAATTAATTTCTTTGGGGAATCGAAGCCACACAGCGCAGGAGCTCTGGAATGCCATCAAGCAGGAGAGCGATGTGTGGTTTGTGCCAGCGAATCTCCAGCTAGGCATGGTAGTGTGTGATAATGGCCGAAATCTGGTGGCAGCTCTGGGTCTAGGCAACCTCACTCACATCCCATGTCTGGCACATGTGCTCAATTTGGTCGTGCAGAGTTTTTTGAGGGACTATCCGGATCTTGATGCACTGCTGCACAAGGTCCGCCTAGAGTGTGCTCACTTGCGGCGTTCCAGCACGGCAAAAGCGCGCATTGCGGCTCTGCAGCGCCGACACCACCTGCCGGAACATCGCATCATATGTGACCTACCTACCAGGTGGAATTCCACGTTACATATGTTGGAGCGGTTGTGTGAGCAGCAGCAAGCGGTAATGGAGTACCAGTTGCATCAGGCGCAAAGAAGTCGCACTCCGGGCCGTTCAGACTTCACAACCACAGAGTGGACCACTATGAATGACGTCTGCCAGGTTTTGCGTCCCTTCGATTATTCCACGCGGATGGCGAGTGCAGATGATGCACTAGTCAGCATGACTGTCCCCCTTATCTGCCTGCTTGAAAAATCACTGCAAGCGCTAAGGGATGATGTTGTGGAAGAGGTGGAGGATGAGGATTCAACATTTCCATCATCTTCTGGATAGTCAGCGCCACGTGGTTCCTCACAAACGCGTAGGCAGGGGACAGTTTGTGAGGAGGATGAGGAGGAGTCAATGGAGGAGGAAGACATCCGTCCAGAGGAGGGAGTTACGCAATTGTCCAGTACTCAGTGTGTACAGCGAGGGTGGGGTGATGACGAGCGGGCAGAGATCACGCCTCCAACAGGGGACAGCGTTTCTTGGGCAGTTGGCAGTCTGCAGCACATGGTGGATTACATGCTGCAGTGCCTGAGAAATGACCGCCGCATCGCCCACATTCTCAACATGTCTGAATATTGGGTGTTCACCCTCCTCGATCCTCGCTACCGGGACAACGTAGAGAGCCTCATCACACCGTTGAACCGGGAGCGAAAAATGCGGGAGTACCAAGACACACTGGTGAATTCCATCATCTTCTCCATTCCAAGTGAGAGAAGTGCTGCTAGTGCATTACAAAGCAGCTCAGTGCGTCCAGGCAGTGGTGGAGGCTCTGCACAAAGAGGGAGCAGAAGCAGTGCCTCTGCCCAAGGCAAGAGCAGTATGGCCCAACTGTGGCACAGTTTTCTGTGCCCGCCACAAAAGTCAACACCATCACAGACGGCTCCAGTCAGCAGGAGGCAACGGTTCCGTCAGATGGTGACAGACTACATGTCTTGCCCTCTTGCTGTACTCCCAGACGGCTCTTCACCTTTCAAGTTTTGGGTCTCAAAGCTGGATACATGGCCAGAGCTAAGCCAGTATGCATTGGAGGTGCTGGCTTGCCCTGCGGCTAGTGTATTATCGGAACGCGTCTTTAGTGCTGCAGGTGGTGTACTAACTGACCGTCGCATGCGACTATCCTCCGATAACGTTGACCGGCTTACTTTCCTGAAAATGAACAAGGCCTGGATCTCGCAGGAATTTGCCACTCCTCTTCCTGATTAAATAATTAGGTGACTGTCTAAGTTATCCAGGTCTCCTGTTGTGTTCATCTTTCTACCACCTGAACTTAAATTCCTGGGCTCCAACACCGCCAGTTGAGGCTCAGAAGTGCCGTCTGCACAGTCAAAACATACGACCCAGTGTTATTGGGTTTCAGTAACGTCAGCTGATCCCCAGCTGTGCAGCCGGCAATGTGTCCTGCGACCGCCACGCTGACACAACAACTGAAATGTAAGGGAACCTGTCCCCCCCCCCCCAAGGCGCTTGTTACTGAAAGAGCCACCTTGTGCAGCAGTAATGCTGCACAAGGAAAAGGTAGCTATTTTTGTTTAGCTCCTTGCACACTCAGAACTTAACACTTATAAAATGTGTCCACTGATACCGTAAAACCGTCCCGGAGGTGGGACTTTCCTTCGTAATATGACGCAGCACAGCTGTCATTCCTACCCCCTTGGCGCCGTGCCCCGGCTCCTCAGCGTTGTTTAAATCTGTCCCGGAGCCTGCGCTGTTATGTTATCCCTTGGCCAGGCACACTTAGCGATGCCCATCTTCTGACATCATTTGGTGTCAGGCTGGCTGCGCCTGTGCGACCGCGCTGGCCGAGAGCCCGCCTCGCATTGTCTTCTGATTTCATCCCACTGGGGGCCTGAGATCCATGGATATGCGCAGTGCATATCTGAACCTCCGCCTCTCACTCATCTCCCTACGCCTTCTTCAGACTGTGCGCCGTCAGCTGATCCCTAATAGCATGCCACGGCCGTGACGCCGCACAGTCTGAAGAAGCCGTAGGGAGGGGAGTGAAAGGCGAGGATATGCACTGCGCATGGCCACGGATCCCAGGCCCGTGGTGGGATTACATTAGACGACACTGCGAGGCGGGATCTCGTCCAGCGCGGCCGCACAGGCGCAGCCAGCCTGACACCAAATGATGTCAGAAGATGGGCAGCGCTAAGTGTGCCTGGCCAAGGGATAACATAACAGCGCAGGCTCCGTGACAGATTCAAACAACGCTGAGGAGCCGGGGCACTTCGCCAGGGGGGTAGGAATGACAGCTGTGCTGCGTCATATTACGAAGGAAAGTCCCACCTCCGGGACGGTCTCACGGTTTCAGGGGACACATTTTATAAGTGTTTAGTTCTGTGTTTGCAAGGAGCATAATGAAAAGAGCCACCTTTTCCTTTTGCATCTTTTGTGCTGCACAAGCTGGCTCTTTCAGCTACAAACGCCTTGGGGGGGGGGTTAAAGGTTCCCTTTCGACTTTCTCCAATCAGGCTTCGGCCTACATTGTGTTCCTCTGCTTCTCCTGCTGTCCCTGGGCTCCAACACCGCTAGTTGTTGCCTGGTAGTGCTGTACGCACAGTCCCAACAGTCCCTCCTCTGTTATTGGGGTTCAGTAACGTCAGCTGTTCCCCAGCTGTGTGTGTGGCAATCCCTCCTATCTCCTCCACCTCCTCCTCCTCCTCCTGTCCCTGGGCTCCAACACCGCTAGTTGCTGTCCAGAAGTGCTGTACGCACAGTCAACAGTCACTCCTCTGTTATTGGGGTTCAGTAATGTCAGCTGTTCCCCAGCTGTGTGTGTGGCAATCCCTCCTATCTCCTCCACCTCCTCCTCCTCCTCCTGTCCCTGGGCTCCAACACCACTAGTTGTTGCCTGGTAGTGCTGTACGCACAGTCAACAGTCACTCCTCTGTTATTGGGGTTCAGTAATGTCAGCTGTTCCCCAGCTTTGTGTGTGGCAATCCCTCCTATCTCCTCCACCTCCTCCTCCTCCTCCTGTCCCTGGGCTCCAACACCGCTAGTTGTTGCCTGGTAGTGCTGTACGCACAGTCCCAACAGTCCCTCCTCTGTTATTGGGGTTCAGTAATGTCAGCTGTTCCCCAGCTGTGTGTGTGGCAATCCCTCCTATCTCCTCCACCTCCTCCTCCTCCTCCTGTCCCTGGGCTCCAACACCGCTAGTTGCTGTCCAGAAGTGCTGTACGCACAGTCAACAGTCACTCCTCTGTTATTGGGGTTCAGTAATGTCAGCTGTTCCCCAGCTGTGTGTGTGGCAATCCCTCCTATCTCCTCCACCTCCTCCTCCTCCTCCTGTCCCTGGGCTCCAACACCGCTAGTTGTTGCCTGGTAGTGCTGTACGCACAGTCAACAGTCACTCCTCTGTTATTGGGGTTCAGTAATGTCAGCTGTTCCCCAGCTGTGTGTGTGGCAATCCCTCCTATCTCCTCCACCTCCTCCTCCTCCTCCTGTCCCTGGGCTCCAACACCGCTAGTTGCTGTCCAGAAGTGCTGTCCGCACAGAGCCAAACACCTCGCCAATGTGTTAGTGGGGTTCAGCACTGCCAGCTGTTCCCCTGCTGTGTATACGGCAACGTGTACTGCGACCGCCACGCAGGCACAACAAGTTAAATTTAAGGGAACCTGTCCCCCCCCCAGGCGTTTGTTATTGAAGGAGCCACCTTTTGCAGCGGTAATGATGCAAAGGGAAAAAGTGCCTCTTTTCGTGGTGCTCCTTGCACATGCTGAACCTAACACTTATGAAATGTGTCCCCTCCTACCGTGATACCGTCCGGTAGGTGGAACTTTCCTTTGTGATGTGAAGCAGCACAGCCGTCATTCTTACCCCCTTGGCGCCGTGCGCCGCCTCCTCAGCATTGTTTGAGTCAGTCCCGGAGCCTGCGCTGTTAGGTTAGCCCTTGGCCATGCACACATTTTGCGCTGCCCGTCTTCTGACATCATTTGGTGTCAGGCTGGCTGAGCCTGTGCGGCCACGCTGGATGAGATCCCGCCTCGTAGTGTCTTCTGATTTAATCCCACTGGGGGCCTGAGATCCATGGACATGCGCAGTGCATATCTGAACCTCCACCTCTCACTCATCTCCCTACGGCTTCTTCAGACTGTGCGGTGTCAGCTGGTCCCTAATAGCATGCCACGGCCGTGACACCGCACAGTCTGAAGAAGCCGTAGGAAGGGGAGTGAGAGGCGAGGATATGCACTGCGCATGGCCATGGATCCCAGGCCCGCGGTGGGATTACATTAGATGAAATGCGAGGCGGGATCTCGGCCAGTGCAGCCACACAGGCGCAGCCAGTCTGACACCAAATGATGTCAGAAGACGGGCAGCGCAAAATGTGTGCATGGCCAAGGGCTAACCTAACAGCGCAGGCTCCGGGACTGATTCAAACAACGCTGAGGAGGCGGCGCACGGCGCCAAGGGGGTGAGAATGACGGCTGTGCTGCTTCACATCACAAAGGAAAGTTCCACCTACCAGACGGTATCACGGTAGGAGGGGACACTTTTCATAAGTGTTAGGTTCAGCATGTGCAAGGACCATAATTAAAAGAGCTAAGTTTACCTTTTCCAGCATTAGTTCTGTACACGATGGCTCTTTCAGCTACAAACGCCTGGGCGGGGGGGGTTAAAGGTTCCCTTTCAACTTGCTCCAGTGCAGGCTTCGGCCTACACTCTGCTCCCTCTCCTCCTCCTGCTGACCCTGGGCTCTGACACCGCCAGTTGGGGCCCAGATGTGCTGGCTGCACAGAGAAAAACACCAGCCAAAGTGTCAGTGGGGTTCAGCACCGCCAGCTGTTCCCCTGCTGTGTAGCCGGCAACGTGTCCTGCAACAGTCACGCAGACACAAGAACTGAAATTGAAGGGAACCTGTCCCCCCTCCCCCAGGCGTTTGTATGTTTCACAGCCACCTTGTACAGCAGTAATGCTGCATGTGTGCAAGGTGTCTCATAAACTTACTCCCCTTGCACACGTGGAACTGAACACGTCTAAAATGTGTCCTCTGTGACCATTAAACCGTCCCTGAGGTGTGACTTTCCTTTGTAATGACACGCTGCAACCCCCTTGGTAGCGCTGACCATCTTCTGGCATCATTGTTTGGCTGCCTGCGCCTCTGCGGCCGCCCTGACCCACACAACGCCCCTCGGTGTCTTATTTATTTGGACTGCGAGGGTGTGATTGATGGGCATCAGCAGTGCATATGTTCGCCTGTCCCTCATCTCCTTCCGCCTTCTTCAGACTGTGCGGCTTCATGGCTGTGGCGTGCGACAACGGATCAGCTGACGCCGCACAATCTGAAGCGGGTGTAAGGACCCGAGTGTGAGAGGCGAACATATGTACTGCGCCAGGCCAGGAATCCCAGCCCCGCAGTGTTTTAACAATGTTAAGACACTGCGGGGCTGGGATTCATGGTCAACGCGAACCGCACCGGCCGACATGAAATGATGTCAGAAGACGGGCAGCGCTAACAGCGCAAGGCCAAGGGATAACACGACAGCGCAGACTCCTGTACAGCAAATAACGACGCTCAGGAGGCCGCGCCAAGCACCAAGGTGGGATTTTTGCCAGCTGTGCTGCGTCTCATTACGAAGGGAACTCACGCCTCCAAAACAGTTTGACTGCTTAAAGGCCTAAATGTTATACGTGTTTCTTTCTGCGTGTGAAAGGAGCATAATTAAAAGAGCAACCTTAGACTTGTGCAGCATTACTGCTGCCCAAGCTGTGGCTCTTCTAGTTTGTAACCCCTGAGGGGGGGTTAAAGGTTACCTTTGAAATCGGTTCAATTAGGCTTCGGCCTACAGTCTGCTCCACCTGCAGAGCCCGTGCTCCAACACCGCTAGTTGCTGTCCGGAAGTGCTGGCTGCACAGAGCCAAACACCTTGCCAATGTGTCAGTGGGGTTCAGCAACGCCAGCTGTTCCCCTGCTGTGTAGCCTGCAACGTGTCCTGCAACAGCCACGCAGACACAACAGACCTAAAGCTGCCGCCAGTGCAGGCTTCGGCCTACACTCTGCTCCCTCTCCTCCTGCTGACCCTGGGCTCTAACACCGCCAGTTGGTGCCCGGTACTGCTAGCTGCACAGAGAAAAACACCAGCCAAAGTGTCAGTGGGGTTCAGCACCGCCAGCTGTTCCCCTGCTGTGTAGCCGGCAACGTGTCCTGCAACAGCCACGCAGACACAAGAACTGAAATTGAAGGAAACCTGTCCCCCCTCCCCCAGGTGTTTCTATGTTTTACAGCCACCTTGTACGGCAGTAATGCTGCATATGTGCAAGGTGGCTCAGAAACTTATTCTCCTTGCCCATGTTGAACTGAACACGTCTAAAATGAGTCCTCTGCGACCATTAAAACGTCCCTCAGGTGTGATTTTCCTTTGTGTTGACACGCAACAAGCTCCTTGGTAGCGCTGCCCGTCTTCTGGCATCATTGTTTGGCTGCCTGCGCCTCTGCGGCCACCTTTCCCCACACAACGCCCCTCGGTGTCTTATTTATTTGGACAGTGAGGGTGTGATTGACGGGCATGAACCTGCATTTCTTCGCCTGTCCCTCATCTCCTTCCGCCTTCTTCGGACTGTGCGTCTTCATGGCCGTGGCATGCGATAAGGGATCAGCTGACGCCGCATAGTCTGAAGCGGGTGTAAGAACCCAAGAGAGAGGCGAAGATATGTACTGCGCCAGGCCATGAATCCCAGCCCCGCAGTGTTTTAACAATGTTTAGACACTGCGGGGCTGGGATTCATGGTCATCGCAAACCGCAACGGCCAACATTAAATGATGTTAGAAGATGGGCAGCGCTAACAGCGCAAGGCCAAGGGATAACACGACAGCGCAGACTCCTGTGCAACAAATAACGATGTTCAGGAGGCCGCGCAAAGCACCAAGGTGGCATTTTTGCCAGCTGTACTGCATCTCTTTACGAAGGGAACTCACGCCTCAAAATCAGTTTGACTGCGTAAGGGCCTAAATGTTATACGTGTTCCTTTCAGCGTGTGCAAGGAGCAAAATTAAAAGAGCAACCTTTGACTTGTGCAGCACTACTGCTGCATAAGCTGTGGCTCTTCTAGTTTGTAACACCTGAGGGGGGGTTAAAGGTTACCTTTAAAATTGGTTCAATTAGGCTTCGGCCTACACTCTGCTCCCCCTCCTGTCCCTGGGCTCCAACACCGCCAGTTGGTGCCCCGAAGTGCTGGCTGCACAGAGAAAAACACCTCGCCAATGTGTCAGTGGGGTTCAGCACCGCCAGCTGTTCCCCTGCTGTGCAGCCGGCAACGTGTCCTGCAACAGCCACGCAGACACAAAGCTGCCGCCAGTGCAGGCTTCGGCCTACACTCTGCTCCCTCTCCTCCTGCTGACCCTGGGCTCTAACACCGCCAGTTGGTGCCCGGTACTGCTAGCTGCACAGAGAAGAACACCAGCCAAAGTGTCAGTGGGGTTCAGCACCGCCAGCTGTTCCCCTGCTGTGTAGCCGGCATCGTGTCCTGCAAAAGCCACGCAGACACAAGAACTGAAATTGAAGGGAACCTGTCCCCCCTCCCCCAGGCGTTTGTATGTTTTCCAGCCACCTTGTACAGCAGTAATGCTGCATGTGTGCAAGGTGGCTCATAAACGTATTCTCCTCGCACATGTGGAACTGAAAACACGTCTAAAATGTGTCCTCTGTGTGACCATTTAACCGTCCCAGAGGTGTGACTTTCCTTTGTAATGACACGCTGCAACCCCCTTGATAGCGCTGCCCGTCTTCTGGCATCATTGTTTGGCTGCCTGCGCCTCTGCGGCCGCCCTGACCCACACAACGCCCCTCGGTGTCTTATTTATTTGGACTGCGAGGGTGTGATTGATGGGCATGAGCAGTGCATAAGTTCGCCTGTCCCTCATCTCCTTCCGCATTCTTCAGACTGTGCCGCACAGTCTGAAGCGGGTGTAAGGGTACCGTCACACCGTGCAATTACGATCGCTACGACGGCACGATCCGTGACGTCGCAGCGTCGTATGACTATCGCTCCAGCGTCGTAGACTGCGGTCACACTTTGCAATCACGGCGCTGGAGCGATGCCAAGGTTCGCTGGTAACCAGGGTAAACATCGGGTTACTAAGCGCAGGGCCGCGCTTAGTAACCCGATGTTTACCGTGGTTACCAGCGTAAAAGTAAAAAAAACCAAACCGTACATACTCACCATCTGATGTCTGTCAGATCCCTTGCAGTCTGCTTCCTGCTCTGACAGTGTCGGCCGTATACTGAGAGCAGAGCGCAGCGGTGACGTCACCGCTGTGATCTGCTCTCACTTTCCGGCCGGCGCTCACAGTCAGAGAGGGAAGCAGACTGCAAGGGACCTGACAGACATCAGATGGTGAGTATGTACGGTTTGTTTTTTTTACTTTTACACTGGTAACCACGGTAAACATCGGGTTACTAAGCGCGGCCCTGCGCTTAGTTACCCGATGTTTACCCTGGTTACCAGCGAACTCATCGCTGGATCGCTGTCACACACAACGATCCAGCGATGACAGCGGGAGATCCAGCGACGAAAGAAAGTTTCAAACGATGTGCTACGACGTACGATTCTCAGCAGGGTCCCTGATCGCTGCTGCGTGTCAGACACTGCGATATCGTAACGATATCGCTAGAACGTCATGAATCATACCGTCGTAGCGTTCAAAATTGCACTGTGTGACGGTACCCTAAGGACCCGAGTGTGAGAGGCGAACATATGTACTGCGCCAGGCCATGAATCCCAGCCCCGCAGTGTTTTAACTATGTAAAGACCCTGCGGGCCTGGGATTCATGGTCATCGCAAACCGCAACGGCCGACATGAAATGATGTCAGAAGATGGGCAGCGCTAACAGCGCAAGGCCAAGGGATAACACGACAGCGCAGACTCCTGTACAGCAAATAACAACGCTCAGGAGGCTGCGCCCAGCACCAAGGTGGGATTCTTGACATCTGTGCTGCGTCTCATTACCAAGGGAACTCTCGCCTCCAACACAGTTTGACTGTATAAAGGGCTAAATGTTATACGTGTTTCAGCGTGTGCAAGGAGAAAAATTAAAAGAGCAACCTTTGACTTGTGCAGCACTACTGCTGCATAAGCTGTGGCTCTTCTAGTTTGGAACACCTGAGGGGGGGTTTAAGGTTACCTTTGAAATTGGTTCAATTAGCCTTCGGCCTACACTCCGCTCCCTCTCCTCCTCCTGCTGACCCTGGGCTCTAACACCGCCAGTTGGGGCCCAGATGTGCTAGCTGCACAGCGAAAAACACCAGCCAAAGTGTCAGTGGGGTTCAGCAATGCCAGCTGTTCCCCTGCTGTGCAGCCGGCAACGTGTCCTGCAACAGCCACGCAGGCACAACAGACCCAAAGCTGCCGCCAGTGCAGGCTTCGGCCTACACTCTGCTCCCTCTCCTCCTCCTGCTGACCCTGGGCTCTAACACCGCCAGTTGGGGCCCAGATGTGCTAGCTGCACAGAGAAAAACACCAGCCAATGTGTCAGTGGGGTTCAGCACCGCCAGCTGTTCCCCTGCTGTGTAGCCGGCATCGTGTCCTGCAAAAGCCACGCAGACACAAGAACTGAAATTGAAGGGATCCTGTCGCCCCACCTCCAGGTGTTTGTATGTTTTACTGCCACCTTGTACAGCAGTAATGCTGCATGTGTGAAAGGTGGCTCAGAAACTTATTCTCCTTGCCCATGTTGAACTGAACACGTCTAAAATGAGTCCTCTGCGACCATTAAAACGTCCCTCAGGTGTGATTTTCCTTTGTATTGACACGCAACAAGCTCCTTGGTAGCGCTGCCCGTCTTCTGGCATCATTGTTTGGCTGCCTGCGCCTCTGCGGCCGCCCTGACCCACACAACGACCCTCGGTGTCTTATTTATTTGGACTGCGAGGGTGTGATTGATGGGCATGAGCAGTGCATAAGTTCGCATGTCCCTCATCTCCTTCCGCCTTCTTCAGACTGTGCGGCTTCATGGCCGTGGCATGCGATAAGGGATCAGCTGACGCGGCACAGTCTGTAGCAGGTGTAAGGACCCGGGCGATAGGCGAACATATGTACTGCGCCAGGCCATGAATCCCAGCCCCGCAGTGTGAAACACTGTAAAGACACTGCGGGGCTGGGATTCATGGGCATCGCGAACCGCACCAGCCGACATGAAATGATGTCAGAAGACGGGCAGCGCATGGCCAAGGGATAACGCAACAACGCAGACTCCTGTACTTCAAAATGCGATGCTCAGGAGGCCGCACCAAGGTGGAATTTTTGCCAGCTGTGCTGCGTCTCATTACGAAGGGAACTCCCGCCTCCAAGACAGATTGACTGTATAAGGGCCAAAATGTTGTACGTGTTTCCTTCAGCTTGTGCAAGGAACAAAATTAAAAGAGCAACCTTTGACTTGTGCAGCACTACTGCTGCATAAGGCGTGGCTCTTCTAGTTTGTAACACCTGAGGGGGGGTTAAAGGTTACCTTTAAAATTGGTTCAATTAGGCTTCGGCCTACACTCTGCTCCCCCTCCTGTCCCTGGGCTCCAACACCGCCAGTTGGTGCCCCGAAGTGCTGGCTGCACAGAGAAAAACACCTTGCCAATGTGTCAGTGGGGTTCAGCACCGCCAGCTGTTCCCCTGCTGTGTAGCCGGCAACGTGTCCTGCAACAGCCATGCAGACACAAAGCTGCCGCCAGTGCAGGCTTTGGCCTACACTCTGCTCCCCCTGCTGACCCTTTGCTCCAACACCGCTAGTTGGGGCTCTAGGAAGATAAGCTTGGCTTGAATAGGTCCCCATCCTGGTTCCAGCACCGTCAGCTGGTTCCGGGCAGAGCCTTTGGCTTAGGTGCCTCCTTCTGGGTATCCGAGTTCCACCAGCGTCAGGTGGTCCTCGGTAGTGCTTTCAGGCACGGGTACCTCCTGCTTAGTAACCGGGTTCCAGTAACGTCAGCTGGTCCTCGGTAGTTCCATTGGCTCTTGGACCTTCGGCTACCCATCCGGGTTCCAGTACCGTCAGCTGGTTCTCGGCAGTGTCTTTTGCTCTTGTACCTTCTGCTCCCAATCCTGGTTCCAGCACCGTCAGCTGTTTCCGGGCAGAGCCTTTGGCTTAGGTGCCTCCCTCTGGGTATCCGAGTTCCACCAACGTCAGGTGGTCCTTGGTAGTGCTTTCAGGCACGGGTACCTCCTGCTTAGTAACCGGGTTCCAGTAACGTCAGCTGGTCCTCGGTAGTTCCATTGGCTCTTGGACCTTCGGCTACCCATCCGGGTTCCAGTACCGTCAGCTGGTTCTCGGCAGTGTCTTTTGCTCTTGTACCTTCTGCTCCCCATCCTGGTTCCAGTACCGTCAGCTGGTTCCAGGCAGAGCCTTTGGCTCAGGTGCCTCCTTCTGGGTATCCGAGTTCCACCAACGTCAGGTGGTCCTTGGTAGTGCTTTCAGGCACGGGTACCTCCTGCTTAGTAACCGGGTTCCAGTAACGTCAGCTGGTCCTCGGTAGTTCCATTGGCTCTTGGACCTTCGGGTAGCCATCCGAGTTCCAGTTCCATCAGCTGTTTCTCGGCATTTTCTCAGCCTTCTTGTACCTTCTGCTACATTTCCAAGTTCAAGACCCTAAAGACGACGACCCGGAAGACCACCCCTAAGATGACGACGACACCAGAGACGATGACCACTGAGATGACGACGACCCTGGAGACGATGACCCTGAAGACCACCCCGATGACGACGACCCCGGAGACGACGACCCTGGAGACGACGACCCTGGAGACGACGACGACATGGGAGACCGAGAAGCAGAAGAACAAGAGGCTGCAGAACAAAGAGCAGAAGAACATTAAGCATAACACTAAATATCAGAGCAAAAGATATTACCTAAATTATAAGCAGAAGAAGACTAAGCAGTGTATGGGGGTGAGTCCGTTCCTCCTCGTGGTGCCCCTGGATAAAGCCTGATGCTGCAGGCCAAACTGAACGCGGACAAATGTAACTCTTTTGTGACAGGCAGAACGGAAGGTGTAATCTTCAAACTTTTATAGATAACAACTACGGGAATGCCTGTCACAAATAAGAATATGATGAAGAAGTTGAATATGAAGAAGATGATAGTTAAATAAAAAGAATATGAACAATGTAAAAAAAAAAAAATTAGAGGTAGAAGAAGAAGAAGATGAATAAGGTGAAGATAGTTGATGTCAAAGAAGCTGATGATGAGGATAATGAAGAAGAAAGTGTGGGAGAAGTAAAAAAGAAGGTGAAGGGCGTGGAAGTAGTGAAACATCAATATCTGACAAAATTAAAAAAAAAAATAACATAGTCAAAATCTTTCTAACGTCGAACGTCATAAAAAAAAACAAAAAAACCTGCTATTCTATTTGTTTGGGCTAAACCTCTGTGCCTTTAATGTCTCCGCCACCTCCCCCAATACATCCTACATTATTCTTAGTTGTTTTCCTTCATGTAGAATTAACCTACAAGGAAAGAAAGGGTTTATTTTAATTCCGATATTTTCGTCCCATTGACTTGCATTGGGATTGGGTATCGGTATCGGATTAGATCCGATACTTTGACGGTATCGGCCGATACTTTCCGATACCGATACTTTCCGATATCGGAAGGTATCGCTCAACACTAATTGCGGCATAACACAGAACGACAGACAGGTGAGGGATATGGTTGTTTTTTATTTTTGTTTTATTACAGAAGATGAGGGATTCAATGAAATGGGCGTTACATGAGTATAACTGTGTTTGTTATTTTTAACCCCTTAAGCCCCGAGGGTGGTTTGCACGTTAATGACCGGGCCAATTTTTACAATTCTGACCACTGTCCCTTTATGAGGCTATAACTCTGGAACGCTTTGACGGATCTTGGCGATTCTGACATTGTTTTCTCGAGACATATTGTACTTCATGTTAGTGGTAAAATTTATTCGATATAACTTGCGTTTATTTGTGAAAAAAATGGAAATTTGGCGAAAATTTTGAAAATTTCGCAATTTTCCAACTTTGAATTTTTATGCCCTTCACAGACATATGTCATGCAAAATACTTAATAAGTAACATTTCCCACATGTCTACTTTACATCAGCACAATTTTGGAACCAAAATTTTTTTTTGTGACGGAGTTATAAGGGTTAAAAGTTGACCAGCAATTTCTCATTTTTACAAGACCATTTTTTTTAGGGACCACATCTCATTTGAAGTCATTTTGAGGGGTCTATATGACAGAAAATACCCAAGTGTGACACCATTCTAAAAACTGCACCTCTGAAGGTGCTCAAAACCACATTCAAGAAGTTTATTAACCCTTCAGGTGTTTCACAGGAATTTTTGGAATGTTTAAATAAAAATGAACATTTAACTTTTTTTCACACAAAATTTATTTCAGCTCCAATTTGTTTTATTTTACCAAGGGTAACAGAAGAAAATGGACACCCAAAGTTGTTGTACAATTTGTCCTGAGTACGCTGATACCCCATATGTGGGGGTAAACCACTGTTTGGGCGCATAGCAGAGCTCGGAAGGAAAGGAGCGCCATTTGACTTTTCAATGCAAAATTGACTGGAATTGAGATGGGATGCCATGTTGCGTTTGGAGAGCCCCTGATGTGCCTAAACATTGAAACCCCCTACAAGTGACACCATTTTGGAAAGTAGACCCCCTAAGGAACTTATCTAGATGTGTGGTGAGCACTTTGACCCACCAAGTGCTTCACAGAAGTTTATAATGCAGAGCCGTAAAAATAAAAAATCATATTTTTTCACAAAAATTATCTTTTTGCCCCCAATTTTTTATTTTCCCAAGGGTAAGAGAAGAAATTGGACCCCAAAAAATGTTGTGCAATTTGTCCTGAGTACGCTGATACCCCATATGTGGGTGTAAACCATTGTTTGGGCGCATAGCAGAGCTTGGAAGGTGAAGGAGCGCCATTTGACTTTTCAATGCAAAATTGACTGGAATTGAGATGAGACGCCATGTTGCGTTTGGAGAGCCCCTGATGTGCCTAAACACTGAAACCCCCTACAAGTGACACCATTTTGGAAAGTAGACCCCCTAAGGAACTTATCTAGATGTGTGGTGAGCACTTTGACCCACCAAGTGCTTCACAGAAGTTTATAATGCAGAGCCGTAAAAATAAAAAATCATATTTTTTCACAAAAAGTATCTTTTCGCCTACAATTTTTTATTTTCCCAAGGGTAAGAGAAGAAATTGGACCCCCAAAAATGTTGTGCAATTTGTCCTGAGTACGCTGATACCCCATATGTGGGTGTAAACCATTGTTTGGGCGCATGGCAGAGCTTGGAAGGGAAGGAGTGCCATTTGACTTTTCAATGCAAAATTGACTGGAATTGAGATGGGATGCCATGTTGCGTTTGGAGAGCCCCTGATGTGCCTAAACATTGAAACCCCCCACAAGTGACACCATTTTGGAAAGTAGACCCCCTAAGGAACTTATCTAGATGTGTTTTGAGAGCTTTGAACCCCCAAGTGTTTCACTACAGATTATAACGCAGAGCCGTGAAAATATATATATTTTTTTTTTTCACAAAAATGATTTTTTAGCCCCCAGCTTTGTATTTTTACAAGGGTAACAGAATAAATTGGACCCCAAAATTTGTTGTCCAATTTGTCCTGAGTACGCTGATACCCCATATGTGGGGGGAACCACTGTTTGGGCGCATGACAGAGCTCGGAAGGGAAGGAGCGCCATTTGGAATGCAGACTTAAATGGATTGGTCTGCAGCCATCACGTTGCATTTGCAGAGCCCCTGATGTACCCAAACAGTACAAACCCCCCACAAGTGACCCCATATTGGAAACTAGTCCTCCCAAGGAACTTATCTAGATGTGTTGTGAGAACTTTGAACCCCCAAGTGTTTCACTACAGTTTATAACACAAAGCCGTGAAAATAAAAATTCTTTTTTTTTCACAAAAATGATTTTAGCCCCCAGTTTTGTATTTTCACAAGGGTAACAGGAAAAATTAGACCCCAAAAGTTGTTGTTCAATTTGTCCTGAGTACGCTGATACCCCATATGTGGGGGGGAACCACTGTTTGGGCGCATGACAGAGCTCGGAAGGGAAGGAGCGCCATTTGGAATGCAGACTTAAATGGATTGGTCTGCAGGTGTCACGTTGCATTTGCAGAGCCCCTGATGTACCCAAACAGTACAAACCCCCCACAAGTGACCCCATATTGGAAACTAGACCTCCCAAGGAACTTATCTAGATGTGTTGTGAGAACTTTGAACCCCCAAGTGTTTCACTACAGTTTATAACGCAGAGCCGTGAAAATAAAACATCTTTTTTTTTTTTACAAAAATGATTTTTAGCCCCCCAAATTTTTAATTTTCCCAAGGATAACAAGAGAACTTGGACCCCAGAAGTTGTTGTTCAATTTGTTCCGGGTACGCTGATAACCCATATGTTGGGGTAAACCACTTTTTGGGCGCACGGGAGAGCTCGGAAGGGAAGGAGCACTGTTTTACTTTTTCAACGCAGAATTGGCTGGAATTGAGATTGGACGCCATATCGCGTTTGGAGAGCCCCTGATGTGCCTGGACAGTGGAAACTCCCCAATTCTACCTGAAACCCTAACCCAAACACACCCCTAACCCTAATCCCAACGGTAACCCTAACCACACCCCTAGCCCTGACACACCCATAATTCTAATCCCAACCCTAATCCAAACCGTAAATGTAATTCAAACCCTAACTCTAACTTTAGCCCCAACCCTAACCCTAACTTTAGCCCCAACCCTAACCCTAACTTTACCTCCAACCCTAGCCCTAACCCTAGCCCTAACCCTAACTTTAGCCCCAACCCGAACCCTATCCCTAACCCTAACTCTAGCCCTAACTCTAACCCTAACCCTAGCCCTAATGGGAAAATGGAAATAAATACATTTTTTTAATTTTATTATTTTTCCCTAACTAAGGGGGTGATGAAGGAGGGTTTGATTTACTTTTATAGCGTTTTTTATATCGGATTTTTATGATTGGCAGCTGTCACACACTAAAAGACGCTTTTTATAGCAAAAAAGTTTTTACGTCTCCACATTTTGAGACCTATAATTTTTCCACATTTTGCTCCACAGAGTCATGTGAGGTCTTGTTTTTTGCGGGACGAGTTGACGTTTTTATTGGTAACATTTTCGGACACGTGACCGTTTTTGATCACTTTTTATTCCGATTTTTGTGAGGCAGAATGACCAAAAACCTGCTATTCATGAATTTCTTTTGGGAGAGGCATTTATACCGTTCCACGTTTGATAAAATTGATAAAGCAGTTTTATTCTTCGGGTCAGTACGATTACAGTGATACCTCATTTATATCATTTTTTTATGTTTTGGCGCTTTTATACGATAAAAACTATTTTATAGAAAAAATATTTAGTATTTATATCGCTTTATTCTCAGGACTATAACTTTTTATTTTTTTGCTGATGATGCTGTATGGTGGCTTGTTTTTTGCGGGACAAGATGACGTTTTCAGCGGTACCATGATTGTTTATATCAGTCTTTTTGATCGCGTGTTATTCCACTTTTTGTTCGGCGGTATGGTAATAAAGCGTTGTTTTTTGCCTCGTTTTTTTTTTTTTTTTTCTTACGGTGTTTACTGAAGGGGTTAACTAGTGGGGCAGTTTTATAGGTTGGGTCGTTACGGACGCGGCGATACTAAATATGTGTACTTTTATTGTTTTGTTTTTTTTATTTAGATAAAGAAATGTATTTATGGGAATAATATATTTTTTTAATTATTATTTATTTAGGGATTTTTTATTTTTTTTTACACATGTGGAAAAATTTTTTTTTTACTTTTTTACTTTGTCCCAGGGGGGACATTACAGATCGATGATCTGATAGTGTGCACAGCACTCTGTCAGATCACCGATCTCACTGACAGGGCTGCAGGCTTACCAGCGTCTGCACTGAGCAGACACTCGGTAAGCCACCTCCTTCCCTGCAGGACCCGGATGCCGCGGCCATCTTGGATCCAGGACCTGCAGGGAGGAAGGAGGTAGGAGACCCTCGGAGCAACGCGATCACATCGCGTTGCTCCGGGGGTCTCAGGGAAGCCCGCAGGGAGCCCCCTCCCTGCGCGATGCTTCCCTATACCGCCGGCACATCGCGATCATGTTTGATCGCGGTGTGCCGGGGGTTAATGTCCCGGGGGCGGTCCGTGACCGCTCCTGGCACATAGTGCCGGATGTCAGCTGCGATGGGCAGCTGACACCCGGCCGCGATCGGCCGCGTTCCCCCCGTGAGCGCGGCCGATCGCGTATGACGTACTATCCCGTCACCGGGAATTAAGTCCCAGGTCACCTTGACGGGATAGTACGTCATACGGGATTAAGGGGTTAAATATAAAATGGAAAAGTGTGTTTTGTTTTTATTCTAATAAAAGACTTTATTCTGGCTGTGTGTTTATTTGCAATACAATTATAGGATCAGTAATGCTATTATTAAGCCGTGGACTTGAGGTCAGTAGACAATGCAAATGTGACATCAACCCCATAAATAAGAACCCCACTTGCCACCACTACAGGGCAAGTGGGGTGAATTGGCGCATCTAAAAGATGCACCTTTTCCTTGCAGCTGCGGGCTGCTATTTTTAAACTGGGGGGGCGAATATCCATAGCCCATTATTAACCAGAGAATACCAGCCCTCAGCTTTAGCAAGGCTGATTGTCAAAAATGAGGGGGACTGTTGTGAACTCCGTTTTCAGGCTCCCTCTTGTGGTCACAGATGGTATTGTGTGACTTTGGTTTTTTGGCTCCCCCTGGTGGTTTGGTTTATTATCCTGCGGGTCTACTGGATCAACTGCCTCGTTATTCACCAGGGAGGCTCCTATTTAGCTCTGCTTCACTTCCACTTGTTGCCGGCTGTCAATGTATTCAGTGCTATTCTGATTACTCCTGATTGTCTCATTTTCTGCCTCTTCAGGATAAGCTAAGTTCTGTTTGAATATTTTTTGCTCATCTGCCTGCAATATGATTTCTGTGTATGATGAGTCTAGTCGAGCTTGCTAACATGTGATTTCTTTTTGCTGGTAAGCTCTGGGGTACGGAGTTGCTTCCCCCGCACCATTAGTTGGTGCGGGGGCTCGAGCGATCTCTGCGTGGATATTTTGAATAGGGTTTTTTATTGACCGCACAGTTTCCTTCCTATTTTCTGCTATCTAGTATTAGCGGGCCTCATTTGCTAAATCTGATTTCAGCTCTGCGTTTGTGCTTTCCCCTTAACTCACCGTTAATATTTGTGGGGGGCTATTCTATATCTTTGGGTTCATTCCACTGAGGCAAGTGAGGACTTACTTTCCCTCCAGGAATAGTCAGTTTCTCAGGCCGTGACGAGACGTCTAGGATTTTTAGGCAACGTTCCACGGCTGCCTATAGTTGTTTGCGGATAGGGTCAGGTTGCGGTCAATCTAGTTACCACTTCCCCAGAGCTAGTAGTCTGTTCAGTTACTTAGCTAGTCCGACCTGCGATCCTTGCCACTAGGATCATAACAGAGGACACCACAACGTTTTTTAAATTATTTATTTAAATACTTAAAAAATACATAGTGGGGACCCTTCTATTCTTGATAACCAGCTTGGCTAATTATGATAGCTGAGAGTTGTATCCCCCAGCTGTGAGTTATGCCCGGCTGGTCATCAAAAATACAGGTGAACCCACAACATTTTTTTTAAATTGTTTATTTACAGTGCGGGTGGCGGCTGATGAATACTATGATCAGCAGCCGACTGGTCTCGCTGTTATTAGCGGCAGCAGGAGTAGGCTGTTGAGAAGAGTAGTCCCATCAGCCTACACCAGTGACTGGAGGTAAACTTTTTACCTCCAATTACAGCTCATTTGACAGCGTGGGAACCGCGGCTGTCTGATTGGCAGTAAAGATTTCACTGCCGATCAGAAGCAGTGTTTCCCGTGCTGTCATGCACAAGACAGCTTGGCAAACACTGCATGTTCTGGCCCCCCATTCAAGGGAGCAGCTCTCTCATCCCACTGTAGCACTTGTTTAAAAGCAGAGGCAGCATGGAGGACATTATATACCAGTCGATAGAAAAATTGGCTCGTCTAACTGAACATGTAACAAATCAAATGTCTAATGTTTAGCAATATAGCCAAAGACAGCTCACTAGATCCCCTGAGTAAATAATACAAAAAAGAGAAGTCTTGTATAGATGGCTTGTAAAATAAAAGTCAGCTTTATGAAATCTGCTTGTAAACTGCTGCATCAAATCAAAGGAGCGGCACAAATAGCTAAGCTGCCGACTGAAACTTGTCAACTTTTGTGCTGCTCCTTTGATGCGATGTAGAATTTTGCAATAACATTTAGTGAAGTAATCTATACCTAATCTTCTTTTAGATTATATAGCAGTAGTAAGCAGTGTTGCTGTGAATCTAGCTCTTAAGTGAGATATAACACTTACAGGAAAACAACACCAACTGTGGGTCTGTGCCTCTTTCTCATATGATACCTCTCTCTTCATCTGTACGTAAGCTTCATTTGGTAGCTCTAATTTGATCGCTCAGTGAACTGGTAGTTCATCTTTTCTTCGGCAAAACAAATTTTACCTGTATTTCTGGTCGAATGGTCAGCTCATGAGGCGGGGGGGGGGGGGGGGCTAGAGGAAAAGTGGCAGCAGCTGCAAAAACAAATATGATTTTAAGAAGATTAAAAAAACTGCTATACAATTCTACATCTCAGTTAAGTCAGTCAGGGTTGTGCTTCACATCATGAAAAGGATATTGGAGGCATGAAAAGGTTCAAAAGTGGGTAACTAGTTAATAAATGCTATGAGAGGTTTGACTGTCAATGAGTGCAAAGATATCAACCACAGAGTCTATTCTCTCCAAAAACAGTAAAAATACCAGAGGACAGTCTTTACAGCTGAAGTAAAGGTGATATGGATTTCAATATAGGAAAGACCTGTTTACAGTTATATTGCTATAAAATGCTCTATACTGATAGATAGTAATGGTATACTTAATAAATGACAAATGGCATTAAAGGATAAAATTATTTCTTAAAAAGCGTATATATAGTGCCTTGAAAAGTATTCATACACTGAGCTTGGTCCTCTTGAACTTTTTAAGAATTTTCCACATACAGAAAGTAGTTTTTAATACGGTGAGCATTGGTGGAAGGTAGGTCAACTTATAGAAATGTTTTCTTCCTCACTTTAATTCTTGGTTCAACATATCCCAACATAAGTGTCATGAGTTGGCCTGTTCTGAAGAAAAACATAATTTTGAGACACTCCATTGGGAGACGTTAATGCTATACTAGATGGTGGCCCGATTCTAACGCATCGGGTATTCTAGAATATTCTGACAGAACGTGTTCAGTGAACGTGACTGAACTATGTCGCACTGTGACTGACTGAACGTGTTCAGTAAATGTGACTGAACTACAGCACACTGTGACTGACAGAACTTGCTCAGTAAATGTGACTGAACAACATGGCACTGTGACTGACAGAACTTGTTCAGTAAACGTGACTGAACTACGGCTGGACTGCACCTGTTGCTGATTGGTCGCCGGCGGCTGACGCGACCAATCAGCGATGTGGGATTTCCATTACGGACAAACAGACATAATAAGACAATTATATAGTAGACTAGATGGTGACCCGATTCTAACGCATCGGGTATTCTAGAATATGTATGTATGTATATAGCAGCCACATAGTATATAGCACAGGCCACGTAGTATATAGGAGCCATGTAGTATATAGCAGACAAATACTACGTGAACTGTGCAGTGTATAACACAGCCCAAACAGTATATAATACTGCCCATGTAGTATATAACACTGGCCACATAATATATAGCACAGCCCATGCAGTATATAACACAGCCCACACAGTATATAGCAGCCACGTAGTATATAACACAGGCGACGTAGTATATAACAAAGGCCACGCAGTATATAACATTGGCCACGTAATATATAACACAGCCCACGCAGTATCTAACACAGCCCAGGCAGTATATAACACAGCCCACATAGTATCTAACACTGGCCACGTAGTATATAGCAGCCACACAGTATATAACACAGCCCACGTAGTATATAACACAGCCCACGCAGTATATAACACAGCAATGTGGGCACCATATCCCTGTAAAAAAAAATAATTAAAATAAAAAAATAGTTATACTCACCCGCCGGGATCCAGCGAAGCTGTGCCGATGAACGCGCGGCTGCCGCCATCTTCCGTTTCCAGGATGCATTGAGAAATTACCCAGATGACTTAGTGGTCTCGCAAAACCGCTAAGTCTTCTGGGTAATTTCGCAATGCATCTCTGGGAACGGAAGATGGCGGCAGCCGTGCGCACCTCGGTGGACTACGGAAGGTGAGAATAGCAGGTTTTTTGTTTTTTCATTATTTTTAACATGACATCTTTTTACTATTGATGCTGCATAGGCAGCATCAGTAGTAAAAAGTTGGGGACACACAGGGTTAATAGCAGTGTTAACGGAGTGCGTTACCCGCGGCATAACGCAGTCCGTTAACGCTGGCATTAACCCTGTGTGAGCGCTGACTGGAGGGGAGTATGTGGGCGCCTGGCACTGACTGGACGGAAGTAGGGAGGGACTACTTCCCGGCCGGACTGTGCCCGTCGCTGATTGGTCGCGGCAGCCAGGACAGGCAGCTGGCGAGACTAATCAGCGACGCGGGATTTCCGTTACAGACAGAAGGACAGACAGAAAGACTGAAGTACCCCTTAGACAATTATATAGTAGATGTGTATATGTGGCCTTCCAATGGTGATGTGAATTGCAGCCTTTCGAAGGTTTGCTAACATGTAACAAAAATGTATTAAATTCGTATTATGAGACATACAGTATGAGTCCAAATTAATTTCTAGAAATGTACAAATTAGTACATCTTTAAAAAAATATGTCCACAGCTCATTTTTTCACTCTTAATGGTGCCAAAGTCATTCTCAAATGATGCTACTATGGAAGTGTCTTTTTATGAAATAAATGGTGCAGATGGCGTGCATTACCACAGTATAGGTCAATGTTATTGTGTTCTTGTCCTAAGGCTTTTATTTCTTAGAAATGAAAATGTACTCACAGATGTACAGTATAAAACACCACAAATGTCTGAGGTACATCTATGAATTATTGACTGTCTATTTTGTGTCGTGTAGAGCAGATGCATTAAACCTCTCTAACCACCTGGAAGTGTTGAGCAAAAGCGAGAATGATATATAAAGCCAGACAAGATCAAAGTTAGTGGATTAGTCCGAGATAATGCTTCTTACACTGCACTATTTCATATGAAACAGATATATATTGTATATACTGTTATAGTCACATATAGGATTATAGGTAACATGGTGTGCATGCAAATATACAGCAAATGGATCTTGTATGAAATAGCTTCCTTTTCCTGGCTAGTAGTTTTTGAGAAGGAATATTAGAAATCCTAGAAACTAGCAAAAAATAAAACAGTTGTGTTGTTTATTGCAAGCACATTGAGGTGATTTAACCCCCAATTCTGTTTGCCTCTGCATGACCAGGCCAAATTTTACAATTCTGACCAGTGTCACTTTATGAATGAGATAGGCAAACCCGAATAGTAAAGTTTGGCATCCGTACCAAACACCTAGTGTTCGGGCACGAACACTGAACACAGACTTCACAAGGAAGGCTGGTGGGAGCATTTGTTAGCTGGAGCTCTAGATATATAAATAATAATAAAAAAATAGCATGGGTTCCTTAGTATTTCTGATAACCAGCCAGGCAAAACTGACAGCTAGGGGCTGCAACCCTCAGCTGTCAGCTTCAGAAAGGCTGTTTATCAAAAATACAGGGGTTCCCAGAAATTTCTCTCTGTGAACTCACAGTTCAGGGTCCCGGTTCGAAACACAACCTCAGTGACCTGCGGTAACCTCGATGATGTCACTGCTAGTCACTGAGGCTGTGCTGGAATCATCCCTCACTATAGGGAATCTACAGCAAAGGGTTCAGTCTGAATCACGTATTTCAGAGACTTACCCGGAAATTCCGGTGTAAGCGCTCAGCATAGAGTGCAGGATAAATGGAATCAAATTAACAAATCAACAGCAGGTGAAGAACTGGTTTTATTTTTTACACCGTTCTTTGTGTGGTAAAAGTAATGAGATGACTTTATCCTTTCCGTCGGTGCGATTACAGCAATACCAGATGTATATATATACATATATATATATATATTTATACGTATATATAGTTTTATTTATATTTCGCTGCTGTCACACACTAAAAAACGCTTTTTTTTTCAAAAATTTATTTTTGCATCCCCATATTTTGAAAGCTATAATTTTTTCATGTTTCAGCCGACAGTCATGTGAAGGCTTGTTTTTTGCGGGTTGAGTTGATATTTTTATTGATACTATTTTCTTGCTTTATTCTTCGGGTCAGTAGAATTACAGCAATACCCCATTTATATTTTTTTATGTTTTGGCGCTTTTACAAGATAAAAACTATTTTATAGAAAAAATAATTATTCGCTTTATCATGAGAGCTAGAACTCTTTATTTTTCCACTAATGGAGCTGAATGGTGGCTTGTTTTTTGAGCGACAAGATGACATTTTCAGCTATATTATTTTTATTTACATTTGTCATTGTGATTGCGTTTTATTCCACTTTTTGTTAGGCGGAATGATAATAAAGCATCATTTTTTGTCTAGTTTTTTTTTATTTGCTTGTAAGGCATAGGGATGTAGCAGCATTCCTATGCTGTGTAAACTGTCAGCGCTGCACTGACAGACAAACTTATTAGATCATGAACTGAGCATGATGTTTGCTAGTCCTGGTTACCCAGATGTCTTCAAGACAACATCAGGTCACCATAGCAACGATTGGGCCCTTGCAATGACCCCAATCCAAGGGCAGAGGGGGCTTCCTCCCTCTGCCTGCTTTCTAAATGCTGCAATTAATTTCGATAGCAATATTTAGGTGGTTAAAGTGCCAAGAGCGCTGCGGCACTGCTCCTGGCACTAAGTGTCGGGTGTCAGCTGTCAGAATCAGCAGACACCCGATGGCAATTGCTAGCAAACTTCCTGTGTGCATGTGATCGCCATGACGTTTCCATACATCCAAGATCATTAACTTCCAGGTAAAGGGGTTAAAGGGAATCTGTTGCTTGATTTTTTCTACCTAATTGGACAGCAGCATAATACATGGACATAGACCCTGATTCTAGTAACGTGGCACTTATTGTGCTGTTTGCTGTAGTCCCCCATAATCATGAGCTCTGCATAAACCCACCACCACCACTGATTGGCAGCTTTCTCTGTACACTTTGCATAGTCAGAAAGCTGCCAAACAGTGATGTGGGCAGGGATATGTAAAGTTCAGCATTCACAGAACCATTAGATCTGCAGCAAATAAAACAATGATTTTGTCAAAATCACATCAAGCAGTTCAGTAAGTGACACATTATTTCCTTCTATAACGGAATCACTGACTGGGTGGATCAGGGAAATGAGGTAGATATAGTATATTTCGACTTAAACAAAGCATTTGATAAAGTATCTCATACTATCCTTATTGAAAAATGACTAAGCATGGGATTGACAAGGCTATGGTTAGGTGGATTCATAAGGCTCAGTGATCATACTTAAAGAGTGGTAATAAATGGTTAGCCATCCATTTGGAAGAGTGTTTAAAGTGGGGTACTACAAAGCTCTGCCCTGACCCCAGTGCTGTTCAACATTTTTATAAATGATCTAGATAAGTGAACTGAAGGTAAACTGATCAAATTTGCAGATAAAGCAAATCTAGGAGGGATAGCTAACACTAGAGAAGACAGAGAAAGGATTCACAAGGATCTAGATAAGCTTGAACAATGGGCAGTGACTAATAAAATTATATTTAACAGGAAGAAGTACAAGATTCTACATCTGGGCCAAAAAAATCAAATTACATCTACAA
Source organism: Ranitomeya variabilis (assembly GCF_051348905.1). Lineage (NCBI taxonomy): Eukaryota > Metazoa > Chordata > Amphibia > Anura > Dendrobatidae > Ranitomeya > Ranitomeya variabilis. The sequence goes on from NC_135236.1 coordinate 651,129,331, forward strand.
AATGGGAGGAACAAAACTAAGCAAGTAAAGACTTGAGTATACTAATAGATCACAGACTGCACATGAGTCAACAGTGTGATGCAGCAGCAAAAAAGGCAAATACAGTTCTAGGATGCATAAAAGAAACATAAAATCTAGATCACATGAAGTAATTATCCCCCTCTACTCCTCCTCAGTCATTCCTCATCTGAAATACCGGGTCCAGTTCTGGGTACCACACTTTAAAAAAGACATTGAAAAACTTAAGCAAGTTCAGAGAAAAGTTAACAGGTTGGTGAGCGAACTGCAAAGTATGTCCTACGAGGAACGGATATAGGATCTGGGGATATTTAGCTTGAAAAAAAGTAGGCTAAGAGGAGACTTAATAGCTGTCTACAAATATCTGAAGGATGTCACAGTGTAGAGGAATCAGCTTTATTCTCATTTGCTCGTGAGAACACGAGAAGCAATGGAATGAAACTGAAAGGGAGAAGATACAGATTAGATATTAGAAAAACTTTTTGAGTGGAACAGGCTGCCACAAATGGTGGTGAGTTCTCCTCCAATGGAAGTCTTCAAACAGAGGCTGGACAGACCTCTGTCTGAGATGGTTTATTGAATCCTGCATTGAGCAGGGGGTTGGACATAATGACCCTGGAGGTCCCTTCCAACTCTAAAATTCTATGATTCTACGATCACTGCAAGCAGGGTCTCTACTTCTATATTATTCTGCTTTCAGATGGGGGAGCAAAAACTTGGTGACAGATTGCTTTAAAGAGCACTTACCACTTGCTTTAAATTTGTAATTTTTTTTGCGTCTGTTCTCTTAATCTAGTACGAAAAAATTGGGAAAGAAAAAGCACAATAGGGTCTTATCCAATGACAATGGGGTGTCAGGAAACAGGGGAGATACACTCACCTTGCTAAGTTGCTAAATAGCAACACACAAACGGCATGTAACAGCTGCTGCACTGATACCGGTCGAGAGGTCGACCACAGGAATCAGAGAAACACGAACAGAAGTACCACTTATACGCTGCTGAGATGGAATATCCTAAGGATAAAAACATTTATTGGAACAGGTTAAAAATCTACACGTTTCGAGGTCACGCAGGACCTCTTCATCAGGACAAACCTCCTCTTAATCTAGTGATGTTTTTCTTTTGTTCCCGCACCTCTCCGTTAGTAAGATATGAGCCCATCTTCCTTTAATGTAAATGTAGTTTTGTTAGCCAAGTAGGCATGGTTTTCAATTCTTCTCAGTGGGCATCTTCTTTTGGATAATACCTTTTAAGATTAGAAGACTAGATTTACATGCACGTCATAAAAAAGAAGAGGCGGTCATATTGATGGAACCGAGATGCGTGGGAACAAAACAAACAGCCCAATTCTGCAGAGCATTTAGACCATGTAAAAAAATTACATAATTATGGCAAATGACAAGCCATCTTTATAGGGAACCTGTCCGCTGATTTATGCTATTCTATGAGACCGTGCATATGTCCAATTTTTTCCTCTGACCTTAGTGGTCCGAAGAAAAAAGTCGCATGCTTTATGTACTGGTAAGGCTTCTTTCACACTTCAGTTTTTTGGCGTCAGTCACTTCCGACATAATGACGGATCGATGGATCCGTCACAATAGTTGAAAAAACGGATGTAACGGATCCGTTTTTTTTGACGGATCCGTTACTCGGGGGTTGTATATACTTTTTGGAGCATGCGCAATTGAAAAAAATAGAAAAACGGATTGGGGCGACGGATCCGCCGAAATGACGGTCGCGACGGATCCATCGCCCATAGGTGGCCATTCTATGAAATGATGGACGCGACGGATCCGTCGCGATCCGCCATTTCAACGCAGACAAAAAACGTTGCAATGGCCGTCAATGTCTAGATGACGTCCGCCAAATTTTGACGGATCCGTCGCATGACGGATGGAACGGACGACCATCCGTCACAATCCGTCGCTAATGCAAGTCTATGGGGAAAAAAACGGATCCGACGAAAAAAAAAACGGATCCGTTTTTTGAGGAAAATGGCGGATTTAGACTGACGCCAAACAACTGAAGTGTGAAAGAGGCCTTAGACAACTAAAAAAACCTAACATAATAGCATATATTAGGAGATCAACACTGGAGAATGAATGTTATTGTTTACTTATTATCACTTTTTGCACTGGGGCTCTAACAGTAACTTTGACTTTGATAACAGGCTATAAAAAATTAAAAAAAAATCTACAATTTAGATCCTGCTTCAAAAAAGATATCTACTGTCCTTAACTAGTATTGATCTTACAATCTACTACAACTAAACCTTGGTTTAAGGTTTCAGCTCCAAGACCTTCTCCACTGATCAAAGGAACATTATTATGTGGAAGATCCAATATTATTTCTTGTAGGGCAGAGACAGACTGATGTATCTCTCGTGCGAGAATCACATCGCACTGCACGGACTAGCCTGGCACCTCTCCTGACCTGAGCAAGACAGTATGATGTATTTCTATGCTGCGGTCAAGCTCAGGTCAGGAGAGCCGACAGCCAGTGCGAGGTTTATGATACGATTCTTGCACGAGAAATATGGCAGTCTGTCTCTGCCCTTAGTCATAAAGTCTGAGACTGAGACATAAAGACTGATTTTACTTCCTAGCAAAATATAGATTTTTCAATTTCGTTGACCATGAAGAGAATATAGTAAGAAGACTTGTTAATTTCTTCTACTTTTTAGGTCTACCTTTTCAGACCTAAACTCAACCCAACCCAGCTTCAAAATGCTCAAAAATCTGACATACCAATATTGTCTTCTTTCCATAGTCGAACTGATTAGTGTGTTCCTACCAAACTCCCAAATCTGAACATTGATCTAGTATAAAATATACAATACAGCCTGTTATATTTCATAAAGAAATGCATCAGTTGTGCCAACGTTGACTAGACAAGGGCTGGTTTAGAGCCCTTCGGAAGTCAATTGTCTCTGACTAGTTCTGTATCTGATCGATATTTCCACTCATTATAACTTGAACCTAACCTGATGTAGGACCCACTTAAGAAGTCAGTTAAAAGTAATGATTTAAACAGAAATATTTCTAAAGACAGAAAAGAACAAAAACCAGGTATGTCCTGCCGATCTCGGTAGACCGCCATTGTCATAAACAGACAACAAATGTTAGAGGCACCTTTTAGATGTCATGGAAGTTTGGAAAGCCTAAAACCAGTCAACTATCTAGTTCTTTATAAAAAAAAACAGAGATTGAGGTTCTCCCCCATAATCTGGAAATGAAAAACTTATTTGAACTGTGGAGGAAAATGGCTAACTGATGACAGTTGTCTCAGTCTGTTGATTTACAGCGGAAACAGGTGAAAGTAGCATTTCATTTTTTTTCTCCCTTGCTGTACCTCCCTGTATGAGGCCCCTTATAAAGTTGATACTGCATTAAAACATCCAGTAATCCTAAAATTCAAGAAACATTATGACACCGTAATCTCAAGTTACCATAGTAACTCTGCCATTAAAGCTCTCGAGTCAATATTTTTGGAGTTCTTTCCATTTCACCCACTAAGACTCAAACAATTCAGATGAGGATTTGTAAAGGGTAAATCGTGAATGTGTGCATGTCGCTTTTCTCAACGGATTAACCAAAAATAATTTATTCTGCTAATTTGTCTTTCCATATTTTTAGAGATGTGACTTTTAAAATCCTAATATTGTATTTTTTCTTCCTTAATCTAATTGCTTTTAATGTCAAAATAATAAAATAAAATAAAAATAAATAAATAATATCTATCTATCTATCTACATATATAATAAAAATACAATAATAAGAGACCTTGGACTGTTCTTAAAGGGTTCATAAATGGATATTGCCAGATAGTGCTTGTAATTAGAATTTTGCAATTTATTGTTTATTAAAATTTTCAGCCGCTCTTGAGATATTAACACCTTTATTTTCTTTATTTTACAGCTCGTTGACTTGGTGACTGAACACTGTTATTAGTAGAACATGAGCAGTGCCTACAAGCTCTTTTCTATTAGGTTTGTAAGCCCTGCTCTGAAACTGGTTAGGATTGCTGGAGAGCGCTGTTGCCTTCTAATTTAGACCAGCAGCAGCGCAGTGCTTACAAACTAGATAGCAGTGGTGGTCGGTGACCTAGACAACAAGCTGTAGACTAAAGATGAGCGAACCTTTTAAGGTTCAGTTTGGCTATGTTCACCAAACCTCCCGATGTTTGCCAAACAATTCACCGAATGGTTCACTGAACATACCCGAACAGTATTGAATTCAATGGGAGGTAAAGCCAAATGCATAGACAGCACCTTCAGGGGGCCCAAAGCTGCCAAAGCAGCTCAAATTAGGGCAGACATCAGGAAAAGTGGCATCAATTGACCTGTCAATTGCAATATAAATAAATATTTTTTTTCTGTTTTTTTATTAACCAGATAGGAAAAATTGACAGCTGCAGGCTGCAACCATCGGCTATCAGCTTTAGCAAGGCTGGTTATCAAGAATATAAGGGGTCCCCATGCTGTTTTTTAAATTATTTAAATAATTTAAAAAATGGCATTGGGATCCCCCCATTTCTGACAACCAGCCACTCTAAAGTTGACAGCTGGGGCATGGCATTCTCAAGCTGGTAAAGGGCACTTTGCCCGACTCTTCCCACGTGCCCTGTGGTGGTGGCAAGTGGGGTTCATATTTGTGGGGTTGATGTCACCTTTGTATTGTCAGGTGACATGAAGCCCATGGCTTAGTAATAGAGAGATGTCTAGAAGACACCTATCCCTTTACTAACCCTATAGTGATATTGCATAAAAAACACCCAGAATAAAGTCCTTTATTTGAAATAATGACACAGGCTCCTTTATTGACTCTAAATTTTACCATACTCAAGTCATCGCCCAGTCCACTGAAGCCAATGTCCCCTGCAAAGGAATTAAAATAATAAACAACCATATTCCTCACCTGTCTGAAGTGAAGAGATAATCCATAATGTTCCATTACTAATGTGACTGCTCTACATGGCAACACACTGACAGGAGAATGTGATTACTCCTGCAGTGTAGTGCTGAGCTGCGATGAGAAAGCTCACTGGAGTTCATCAGCTGATGAGCCCCGGTTATCTCACTTGCGGCACTTCTGCAGCTGAGAATTTTCTCATGCAGCAGTGCAGTAAGTGAGGTCACCAGGGACTCATCAGCTGATGAACTCTGCTGATCTCACTTACGGCAGCTCAGTGATACACACTGCAGGAGTGATTACATGCTCCTGTCAGTGTGTCGCCGACTGCTGGGTAGAGCAGTCGCATCAGCTGTTGTGACTGCTCTACAAGTGATCTGAATCATCGTGGGACAGTATGAAATATGGCGGATAGGTGAGGGATATGGGGGATTATTATTTTTTCTCTTTACCAGGAGACATGGGCATCGGGCATTAGGCATTAATGTGAGTACATTGTGTTTTTTTATTTTTTATTTCTTACAGAAAGCAATGGCTTCAGGGATTAGGTGTAGGGTGAGTATATACTGTGTTTTTTATTTTTATTTAAATTTTTTTCTTTTTTTAACTTTTTTTTTACTTTGAACACAGGGGCTGGCTGATGACTACTCCCATCAGTGGCCACCTGCTCTCACTGTTATCAGCGACAGCAAGCGTAGGCTGATGAGAACAGTAGTCTATCATCAGTCGATGAATACTGACCTCCGGTAATCTTTTCACCGTGGGTCACAGTCACAACTGCAGGGTCATGCTGATATATGACAGTGTGGCCCCACAGTGCTTTGACAGACAGTAACGATCTTACCGGCGGTAACGTTTCATGCCAATCAGAACCGCCGTGTGCACACAGTCTTAGTGGAAACTCGATCATTTACAGCATTTTGCTGATTTTGAGGACAATGATATAGAATCTGAACACGAATCTGAATGTGCAATGTTCATGCCGACTTTGAGATTGGCGAACGTTATCTGAACAAGTATGCTCATCGCTACTGTAGACCATAGGGAAAAAGTGTTCATTTCTCAAGAATGGTTTTAAATTTTAAGCAGTAAATTGCAAAAGTTATTTTTATTAATAATATTTAATAGTATTCATCTATGATAATGGGAATAACTCGTTAATTCAAAGAAAATGCCTAAATAATGTTTTTTTCTGCCCTAATCCCTCTTAATTAAGTATGTAATGTACTGTGAGTATATTAAAATGCTTTTTGATTGCTCCGGTCCTCTACTGGCCCAGGAGACCAATCTTCAGTTAAAAAGATAAGCTAACCCAGAGGTTTCCTTTTGTAGTATTTTTCTTTTTTCCCGTGCAATGATCCATTTCTGCCTTATTATTCTGGTGAATAATGACAGATGGTAGAAAGAATCCTTTTAAACATCCAGGGATATAGTTGTAGTGAGTGCAGTTGTAGCAGGCACACCAGTCCCAGGTGCCTGATGGGGTCTTTAAGCTGCTCTGCCAAATGACACCAGAATTTTTAAATGGCATATGGCATCATAGGTGGAACTCATGAATACAGATGCATCACTTCCATTTCCGAAGTAGAAATACAGGAAAAATATTTGTATTTAAGGTCATAGAATGTGTTGGATAACATTAACTCCAAACCGCCAACCATACATTAACTCCTTTGCGCACCCTGACGTAAGTGAACAGGTTGCATGTGTATGGAACAGACTCAAGGAGCATAATAGGCAGATGCCAGCTGTGTTTTACAGCCAGCAGTGAGCAGAAATAGCTCTGATCACTGATATTTAGCCAATTAGATGCCACTGTAAAACACCGACAGAAGAATTTAATTGGCCTTATTGCCCATGCACAAAGAAGTGACGAGATTTGAATTTGCCAAATAGCACCGATTTTACTTGGAAATTTGATTCCCAGCAAATTTATTCTCCATGAATTGTATGTCCCTTATCTTGCTTTCGGGTTAGACCCCATAGCATAATAAGCACAAGATGTTTAAAAAAAGCTACTTCTTACCTTCACTGCTCATTGTCCACTATAAGGTTTTTGGCTGCTATTCTTACCACTTTCATGCTCGGAAACCCAAAGCATCTTCACTCTAGGTTGAGACTTTCGGTGATGGGTAGGGGCCTTATGATGCACATGCACGAGGATGTCTTGGGTCTAGTGGCAGCCGGAAGACATGGCCTAGAGTGTGCATTGTATGATCGTGGCTTATGCCACAAAATCACAATGTCAACACGACCTTGTGACACTCATGCTCTGAGATGTCCCATGCCTGGTAATGACTAGAAGCTCTGGGCTAATGCGAAGAGACCCAACTAACGGTGGCAGTAAAAAGAAAGTGGTACCAAGGACCGTACGAGAAATAGAGAGCAATGGAGGTGATGGAGTGGTGAGGGAACAGTGAGGTGAGGATTTATTTTTTATTTTTTTAACCTCTTTCTGGTCCGCTACAGTTCATCAAAATGGCAATCATCCACCTGCTATTTTGATGACTTTGCACAGAGTAAATTACAAAAAAATCCTCATCCTGGAGAATATGGCTGTTTACAAAAATGATAAAAATTTAAATCAGCCCCCTCCTTCTCCCAATGCAAAAATAAAAACATAAAAAATAAAATCAAACACTTAATTGGCATTATCGTGTCTGTCTGTGGTTTTATTTTTCCATTTAAGCTTATAGAAAACGTCATAAACTTTTAGAATTACCTGCAAAAAAAGGACAGGAACGAGGGGCACGAAACGACTTGGAACATCTTTGTGATGAGAAGGGTTAAACACCACGTCATGGATAAGCCTTCCATCTTGTGACAAAATCCTCTTGTTCTGCGTGCCTCTGTTTGCCATGACTTTAATGTGGCACACAAGGATTTTATGTGCCTGCTTTTTATCAGCGGAACTCTTTTGTTGTTATGGCAACCAGGCTCAATTTTCGTTCGTTCTGGCAATTGTGTTTTTATCGTTTCCTGCTGCGAACGAGATAAAGCTGATTCTCGTCTCTCACTGAAGCTCCCAAAAGTTTAGCCCCTGTGGATCTTAGGAAAATTTCTTACGTACCTTTTCCGTGTCACAATAGACAAAATGCCAAGTGCCCATAACTGGTAATCTGTTATTGTAAAAATATCCCTTTCATACATAAACTGGAAAAAAAACAACAGAAAGAGTATCAGAAAATGGCATCCAACATGGTCAATCAAGTACTACTTTCTTTGTAGACCAGCTACGGTATATTCCAGGGAACCTCCACGGTCACAGCTACACCGGCCCTGAAGAGTAGAGGATGAATGACGGACTTGTTCTGTGTTTTTCACTGATACGAAACGTGTCCTTTAAGTCTATGGAACAGCTCACATACCTGTGTCCTTTTAATACCCTGAGTCGGCAAGCAAAACATAGCGCAAAGTCAATTTTTTATATGCAAATCATTGATGTAAATGACCTATACAAGTCCGTGGGCCTATGAACATGCCATCAGTGCACTGTCCATGATTAACATTGTAATGGGTACGAGAATCTTTGCAATTCAGTTATCTTTAATTTTTTTCTACCAGAAAATTACTGATGAAACACTGATCAAATGGTGATGAAAATCGTACCAAAAACATGGACGAAACTAAGACCACTGCTGATTTTTCTGCACAAAAACAACAAAAATGGTGTTGGCAGGAAAAATTCTATGTACAGTGCGCATGGGTTTTTTGTGCGTTTTTGCAGGGTTGGTTGCATTTTTTCCATTCATTTTAAAGTACACTTTAATCAACAAATCCTGGGATAAAAATAAATTCCACAATTGAATGTGTTAAAAAATAATGTTCCTGTGCTGAGATAATCTTATAAATGTGCCCCTGCTGTATGCTGTGTAATGGCTGTGTCTGACCATGCAGGAACTTGGTCTGATCATACCACATCTCCTGAGCAGGGGAAGCAAAATGGAGTATACAGACATTGAATCAAAGGATCGCAGCTGATGCTTTTTGTGAGGTACAACATTTTGCTGCCTGTTTTAAACAACATTTTACTTCAGAGAAAGAATCATTTGCGATCCCCTACTGTCCTGTCTGTATACTCCTTTGCTTCCTCCCCTGCCCAGGAGATGTGGTATGATCAGACCATGTTCCTGCACGGTCAGACACAGCCATTACACAGTACACAGCAGGGGCACATTTATAAGATTATCTCAGCACAGGAACATTTTATTTAAACACATCCAATTGTGGAAGTTATTGTTATTCAAAGGTTTATTGATTAAAATCTTGATTAAAATCAACTTTGTTCATGGAAAAAACCCTTTAAGGCTACTTTACTACAATGGGTATTTGGTGAGTATTTGGCGTAGCACATTTTCTGCATCATTTCTGTACCCATTAAGTAAAATAGGTTACTTGCGTTTTTTCTAAAAAAAAAAAAACTCTCCGAAAAATGATAATGGGAACAGCCTAATAGGTGAAAAATGCTGCAAAAACCCTGAAAGAATTGGCATGCTGTGGATTTAGTAAAAAAAAACGCAGTGTATGAATGAGATTTTTGAAATCTCAATTACTTTGTTGGTTCTGTAATACACAGTGTTTTTTCTGCATTATAAACCGGGTAAAGCGCTGTAAAAATGCCACATATGAACATACCCTTAGGTATTTATTAGGAGGGCTATGGATATGGTTTGAATTAGTTTTGACACTGTGTGGGCTTTTTTTTGTTTGTTCAATTTCTTTGTTTTTTTTCCAGTTATTTTTCTTTTTTATTTTTATAGTTTTTTTTCTCTTATATGAGATGTTTCCAGGAATTCAGGGGCACTCCGGCTCAGATATGCACTTTAGTTTTCTACTGTAACTGGAGAGGTGGGTCATGACATTAATCAAATGTAGAGTCTTTCAATTTTTTCAACTCTGCATCTACAAGTGTCAAAAGCACATCAGACTGGACTCAAGAGAAAAAGGACATGATTCTTGCCAGATGACCTTCCATAAGGAATCCCCCTGCAATGTGCCAACATAATGTTTTCTTATAATCATGCGCCCTTTGGTGGGTCATGCCCCTCACACTCTTCCCTTCCCCTTAAATGTGTGACTGGATGCCAGGGTTCTTTCTCCCGGCAGTAGATCCCTGCATCACAGAAAAAACCCTTTAGGAAGCACTACATTCCAAAAGGCTTTTTATGGATTCCAGGACTTTTGCCTCCTCTTTTTGTGTTATAGTTGGAAAGTATAGAGTTTCATGACATAGAAACAGAACAAGGAATGAAATTAAAAAAACAACAGAATTGACGACACAAGTCCAAGTGAGAAGTTAAAAGTACAAAACTATAAAAGTAATCTGGTCCATTTGCAATGGCAGATTATTGAGAACAAACGCACCTAGAAACACTTGTTTCACAATATTCATGCAGTCCAAACCAACTGTCAATTGTCCAACACATGATAAAAATGCTCATTCATTGGGGGAGATGATCTTTTGTCCTGCACAAAACATAGTCATTCTCGGCAGCACATTGTCCTATGTAAGCAAGGTCTCATTCTGCCGAGAACAATGGAAATATTTGAGCACAGAATGATTTATTACAGATTCAGTGTGTTTCTGAAGCGCAGTCTGTCAGTGTAAACAGGATATTATATGACTGCCGAACAGGAAATATTTATAGATCATTAGTCGCAAAATGGGGTGATGTAAATGCACCCTAGTTGATCAAAGCCACAGAGTTTAAAAACAATCCTGAAACCAGGACTGGACAGAAAGGAGAGTAGGAAGTGACCGAGAGGAAGTTGAAAACATTAAAGGGTTTTTCCACTACTTGCACAACCCCTTCTCGATCTCAGGAGAGCTCCCTCTATGATGGTCAAATTATTTCATATGAGATATGAACAGGGTTGATATCTTGGGAATAGCCCTTAAAAGAGGTTGTCCTTTACTTGGACAATCCCTTCTTAATCCTGACAAGGACAGCTTCCTCTATGATGGTTGAATTATTTCATATGACGTGTGAACAGGGTTGATATCTTGGGAAAAGCCCTTTTAAGAGGTTGTCCTCTACTTGGACAACACCTTCTTAATCCTTAGCAGGAGAGCTCCCTCTATGATGGCTGAATTATTTTTTAGGGCATATGAACAGGGTTGTTATCTTAGGAAAATCCCTTTAGAGGGTTTGTCCACTACTCAGACAACCTCACCTCCGATGCTGGTGGAGCAGCTCTCTCACTACCAGGGCTGATTGGCAGCAGGGATTGTGTGACATATCAGTGTCACGCGATCCCCAGGAGGGCCCGTACTGAGACTGCTGGAACGGAGCCGACACCGGAGGAGAGTATAGGTATTATTTTACAAGGGACAAACAAAGGGATGGAGAAGGGGCTGTCTGTTATGATCCCAGTGGCAAGGATCGCAGGTCTGACAAGCTAAGTACTAAAAGGACAACTAGCTCTGGGGAAGTGGTAGCTAGATTGATCGCAACCTGATCCTATCCGCACCCAACTAAAAGTAGCCGTGGAACGTTACCTAAAAAATTCCTAGACGTCTCGTCACGGCCGGAGAAACTGACTATTCCTAGAGGGAAAGAAAGTCCTCGCTTGCCTCAGTGAAATGACCCCAAAGAAATAGAATAGCCCCCCACAAATATTAACGGTTAGTTAAGGGGAAAGCACAAACGCAGAGATGAAATTAGATTTAGCAAACGAGGCCCGCTAATACTAGATAGCAGAAAATAGGAAGGGGACTGTGCGGTCAATACAAAACCCTATTCAAAATATCCACGCAGAGATTGCTCGAGCCCCCGCACCAACTAACGGTGCGGGGGAAGCAACTCCGTACCCCAGAGCTTACCAGCAAAAAGAAATCACATATTAGCAAGCTGGACTAGACTCATAATACACAGAAAACATATTGCAGGCAGATGAGCAAAAATATTCAAACAGAACTTAGCTTATCCTGAAGAGGCAGAAAACGAGATGATCAAGAGCAATCAGAATAGCACTGAATACATTGACAGCCGGCGACAAGTGGAAGTGAAGCAGAGCTAAATAGGAGCCTCCCTGGTGGATAACGAGGCAGCTGATCCAGCCAGACCCGCAGGATAATAAACCAAACCACCAGGGGGAGCCCAAAAACCAAAGTCACACAATACCATCTGTGACCACAAGAGGGAGCCTGAAAACAGAGTTCACAACAGCTGTCCAATTGAGAAACAAAGCTTTGGATCTTGGCATTATATTCTTTTTTCTGATCTGTAAAATGGAGCTATTGGTACTGTTTAGCACTATTCACATTTTTTAAGTGGCAGTGCATGCAATATTTTCATCCATTTAACAGATATTAAAAACACTTATTGAAGTCTATACAGACTGTTCAAAATGCATAAATCCCTATGTGATCCCTATTGCATCAGTATTTCTCCTTTTTTTAAAAGGACTGTCTCGAATACTGTAGTTTAGCTATCTCCTTTGTAGGCCGACCATTAGTATTACTTATCTGTAATAGCAGTGCAATACTGACGATATACTAATGCGGTATATTATCCATAACACATCCATATTTTAAATACGCATTAGCCATTTCCTAATAAATTGTGAAATTGGCTATAGTAATGAGTATGTGCAGTAAAAGCGCTGCAATGGTTCAGATAGACTCTGCTCCTCTCATGTACCCAATAACGCTGTGATAGCTTTCTAGAATATTATGTTTAAAGTCTAGTTTTTCATACACAAAGGTTTGGCGGACTCATCGAAGGAGCCATAAATCCAGCATAATGTCAGACTGCTGTCACAGCATTGTTTATATGTGGCGGAAAAGCAACCTGCATGTTCCCAGGTTGTTTCAGATATGATAATATAGTCCATTATTGATGAGATAACTATCGTTATAGTGCAAGATCTGACTCAGCGACTTTCATTGTTGATATCTGGAGAATGGAAACGGTGTAAATCTCATCTGCAATGAAATATTAGAAGAAGAAATGCTTTCCTTCCCCTCTGCAAATGTTCTATGTTCGCTATCTATCTATTATCTATCTATCTATCTATCTATTATCTATCTATCTATCTATACCAAATCTATCAATCTAAATACAGATCTGGCAAAAATTAAAAGACCACCACATCCAAACCCTGTCATGGTCAGCCCAATCTCCAGACCTGAACCCCATTGAAAACCTCTGGAATGTAATCAAAAGGATGATGGATAGTCACAAGCCATCAAACAAAGAAGAACTGCTTACATTTTTGCGCCAGAAGCAGTGTGAAAGACTGATGGAAAGCCTGCCAAGACGTATGAAAGCTGTTATTAACAATTGTGGTTATTCCACAAAATATTGATTTCTGAACTCTTCCTGAGTTCAAACATTAGTATTGTTGTTTCTAAATAATTATCAACTTGTTTTCTTTGCATTATTTGAGGTCTGAAAGCATTGTGTTTTTTTTTTCATTTGGACCATTTCTCCTTTTCAGAAAAAAAAAGCAAAATTCATTGCTTGGAACTTCGGAGACATGTTGTCAGAAGTTTCTAGAATAAAAGAACAATTTACATTTCACTAAAAAATATACCTATAAAGAGAAAAATTAGACAAACTGAACATTTTGCAGTGGTCTCCTAATTTTTGCCAGAGCTGTATTGTCTGTCTGTTTGTTTGTTTGTCTGTCTATCTATTTCATATATATCTATCTTATATCTATTTATCTCATATCTATCATGTACAGTATCTGTCCTCATTCTATGTACATATTTAACTATCCTTATAAGAAAGAACAAAAAGCAGCACCAAAAAATTGTACAGTGCATAAACCTCCCAGGTACGTATCAAACCTTGTAAGTATATCCAAAAAATGGAGGCAGCACACCAATTAGATGAAGATCGCATGCGATTTAATTGCCCATATAGCGACGGTTCGGTCCACAAGTGTGGACCTTTCTCAAGTTTCGGGGGAAACGTGCGTCGGGGTGAGGGGACACTCATGTGGCACCATCTGACACCAGGACTTGTATCCAGGTATTGCCATTTCACCTTCTCTTTATTGTCTTTTAGACTGGGAGTCTATAAGGGGGAATGACTGTCAAAATATCAAAGTCTCTCACTTTTACTTTTGAAACCTTGTGTTACCTATTGCCAAGACATATATCTGCATATATCAGTTCATTATGCCTGTAAAGAAGAATACTATGGAAATGTTTATGGAGAGAAAATTATGTCATGTACAAAAGTGCAACGCTTTGATTGCAGACAGTTTGTATAGTCAAATGCAATAAATAACATAAAAGGAATCTGTAATATTGAACATAGAGTAGTATCTGGCAGCACCATGCCATCATGAAGAGGAAGCTGAACAGTTTGATATACAGCATTGTGAGAAAAGATTCAATATAATATGTAAGTTTGTTCGAATCTCTGGTGTCTGGATGTAGGAGTCCAGTGGGCAGTTCTATGCAATGATTTATTGCTATCTGTATGAATACTACATACATAATACATGGAAGGCTAGTGTCATCCAGAGCAAGAGACACTTTTCTCTACCTTGGCTTATATGTATGGGGGTAACGGAAGACGTTGTGGCAACAAGCGGTTAATGTGAAGTGTGATATGTTATGTTTTGTGTTTGATAAAACGTTTTACATTTTATCCATATGGCCGGTTGGTGTCTCGATTCTCCTGGAGGTTCTGCCTCAAGGCCGTCCCTGGGAATGGGAGGAGGTTTGTCCACTAGAGGAACCATTACCAACATAAGGATATATTTTTCATAACAAAGTAAAATATAGTTAATAAAAGTAATTAGCTCACTAGTTGGAAGGATGAGATAATAGAAGAAGTACTTCCTGCTTCTGTTCAGTTAGAGTTTAGAGTCTAGTCAAGTTCAGAGTCAGGTGTGTTGGTGAGGTTCAGAGGAAGGCTAGACACTTCAGTGTTAACAGATTCTAAATCAGTGGATGCAGAAGAGGTTAGAAGTTCTGTCAGTGCCAAGTTTCCCAACAGTATGATATCACATCCAATGGTTCATGAGGACCCCGGGGCAGCCTTGGGCACGGAAGAGGTATTGAGTGCCATATCTCTGCCTCCTCTGTGAGGAGGATGTTGGCCAGGTCTCAGCAAAAGGGAAGAATGGGGGCTTCAGGAAAGCTGTACTGCCAAGTGAGAAGTCCCTGATACCAAAAGTGATGGCTGAGGCAGGAGCAGGTAGGGCAGAATGAAGGCAAGGATTGATAGTACACAGAACATAAAGAACATAATCAAAAAGGCAGTCTGTCTCAATCTGTATGCTGTAATCAGGACCCAAGGTCTCCTGTCTTGTCTGTAGCTGGATCTGGTCCTGGACGGGGAGGTAACAGGGACTCCTGAGCGAAAAGTGAGGAAAGCAAAAACTCCACAACACAACACTCTCCATCTGTTTGACTCATGTTTAGAAAAGGGATTTCCGGGCAAAGAAAAGCCAATTCCAGCCTACAGCAAACCAGCCCTGTACCTCCCTTCATAGAGATAATAGACCTTAAATGGGTTGTCCACTACTACTGTTGACAATTACATTCCCGGGGCTCACGTGAGGCTGTTATGTTACAGGATCCCTGTGTCCTATCAGTGCCAGCTTCACTGTTCCTGCCTTCAGGCGAATAAGTACCGGCAGCTCACTTCCCGTTGCTTACTTACTGTATATGTCCGAAAGCGGGGTTAGTGAAGGCAGTGTTGATTAGGCACTGGGCTCACATAACATAACAACCTCAATTGAGTCCTGGAAATGCGAGTGCTGACACTACTGGAACAGCCCTGGCACTTGATGTGAGTATAAATGTTTTTACTTTAATGAGGCCAAACATTCAGATGGGGTTGTCCTAGTAGTGGATAACCCCTTTATTATGGGACTCGTCTATATTAACTCAGAATTCCCTAATTGCATTTTTGGAAATAAATCTAAACCAGGGGTGTAAGAACATCACAAATGAAACATTAGGAAATTTATTAAATCCAATTCAACAATTAGCCATGGTTAAAAGCCTCTAAAATGAGAGTCTCATACTGGGCTCTGCTCTCTTCTCCTGGCTCCTGGGTTGTGCTCAATGTTGCGTTTCACAAGCTGCTAGACATGTACAAGTATCAATAATATCCTATCTATCAAAAGCCCATTGACACACACCTGTGTCTTGAGATTTTAACTCTAGTGTTCCTTGATCGGTATGCTACATTATCTGTATTAGTGTGTTTCAACTCGCATCCAGCCCTGCTAATTTCATCTCTATCTGTCCATCTTCTCCTATGTTTCCAGTTAGTCCTGGTCCCCCACAATTCCACATTTCCTCTGGAAGCTGCTCTAATGCTTGGAGTCTGTGTGCCCACCCAAACCAGAGACTTAGAGGATCTATCTCTTGGTGAGCCCTTACAAAACAGCTCATTATTTTTAATGGAAGCTGTGTAATGATTATGTTCTCCTGTGTTGGGGCTGTAGAGCAATTGCACACGCGACCCTTCAAAGATGTCAGCTGGTTGCTGAAAGTCCTAGCAATAGACATCTTATAACAAACCTAAAAGAGCAATCACTGGAGAAGGAAATCATGATCGGAAGGATAGAAAGAACAAAGCAAAGAGGAAGACCAGCAACCCGATGACTTGATACTATCAAGATAACGATGGAGAAGACCCTGGTGGACCTGTCTAGACTTGCACAATATCGAGCATTCACTCATAAGATCACCATGACTCATGCCAAAGGCCGTTAAATAAATAATAAGAATTAGCCTAAAAAATTGGATTGTTCAATGTGAATTCCCACCTATATGCCATGAAAGCCACAGCTATCAGGAGTCACTTTTCCATCATGGCACAATGAAGGATTTGTTATTTAACATGTGGCGTATCTGAAAGCAAATTTTTTTTACTATTTCTGGAATGTGTTGGAATTCTATATACCACATAGTTTCTCACTGGGTTACAACAACAATATATGGATCCTTATTATTTTTTTGGGAATTTAAATTCTGCTGGCTGCCAGGAAGGATGTCTACGGCGGTCAAAGAATCATCTTCTGCGTGTTCCATCAACGCTTGTACTTGCACAACATACACTATATGTATGCACGCACTGTATGTAGTCAGTGAAAAATGAGTGGAGGAATTAGGAGGGTGAGAAAAAGCTAATGAAGCATGGAGCGCTCATTATTATAGGCAGAGATCTAGATTGTGCCCACACGTCTTATACAGATTTGTACAGCTTGTTCCAACCTATTGAAATATCATGCCGTGAAAGCACTTCACGTATAAAAGGATCTGAGAAACGGCTTGAGAGAGGGCAAATCAAGTATTTATAATATTTAACTGCATTAACCTTAAAGTGCATTCTTTTACTGTGTCGCTGGAAAATATATTCAATAAATGTGTAGATATTTTATACATGGAGGCAATAAGAAGCACGGATGTGGGTGGGGGGGAGACGGATGCATTGGATCAGATTCAATGAGCATATCAAACAGATGCTAAAGATAAAAAAAGGTTGGTTAAAAGAAATCCAGAATCCATCTGATGTGAGATAAGGCTGTCATTTCCCGACACCTGCAATCTATGGTGTAGTAGAGATGAATTCATGATGCATTGATTTGCATGTTTGTGCATTGTGATACAGCAGAACTATGGGAATGATAAAGTTGTATGTAAGGGGTCATTGAGGATTATGGTTGTGAACCCCTTTAAATTGGTGGTAGAGTCGGGACCCAGTCCTTTCATCTGCCCTTATTCACACACAGAGGTCAACTCTGGTAAGGTTTTTAATATTAGACAGTGTAGGACCATCCTGAGCAGGGTCATCTTGTCGATGGTGGGATGGCTTTTATGCTATTTTTGATCAAAACCAGTATTACTAATAACCCTGTGTTACTTAAATGCACTTTTGCTTTTTACTTATTTAGCTAAAGCAGGGTTTTTGCTCATTTTGTTTCTTGTAGGTTTTGTATCTTGGAAACACTCTACAGTAACTTCCATCGCATTCTTAAGATTCGATTAGTATAAGTCCTTAATTTTTAAGATGTTGACAGACCTATCTCCAACTCTCTTATATGTACATATAATCCCATGCCAAAATATATTTTCAGGACCATCTAATGAAAAATGTTGATCTCTTATCATCAGCTACTTGTCACCATCACTCTTCCATCCAGCAGTCCATCCATCATTCTCTAATCTTCTGATTAAAAACTGCACTCATTATTTCCTGATGGGGGCTAAAATCCAAGATTGTCTACTGAATCTTGTTTGTTTAATGGATGAGTATCTAGCCATATAAAACAACTCCAGCTCTATGGTGTCTTAGAAGGGGATGCCAAGTTCAGAAAACCAATTTTAACTGGGGAGTTAATAGAAGCGATTCCCCAGTCTCGTATTCTCAACTCTTAACTACAGTCTAAAGTGGCTACAAAAAAGTGTATCTCGCTCTAGAGGACCTAGCCTGTCCAAGATTAGAGTCAACCTTTTGATTTGAATGGACATTGTGTAATGCTTCTTTTCACCTGCGGAGGCACTGCAGGAAAGCACTTTAGCTTTTAGCACAGATAACAGATTTACTTATAGATCCAAGTAATAATACCTCTTTAAAACTAGTGTGTAGATACCTCGAGGGATGAAGTTAAGTAGCTAAAGTATAATTTTATATTCATCTGTTCTCTCAAGGTTCCCTTCTTTGTAAGATGGACCTGTTTTCTTTAACTCTTATCTCCTAATTCACTTCTGTCTTGAGTACATGATGGCAACCTTACCACAAGACTAATGCTGCCCATCGTGGTTGAACATTCAAGTAATTTTATTTTATCTCCTCAGTGAATGCTGGGATTTATTGATCCTTTTTTTTTTCCTATTAACCGATTAAGAACAGAAAATTGAGAATTAGACTTTGAATCTAGCTCAAGCATCCAGGGTTATTAAAAAGATGTAATCACTCCTTCGAGTGAGTCATGTACATACATTAATGCATGAGGGTACAGCTAGTACTAGTTGCTAATAATGAGTGAACTGAATAGTGTATACCATATGAGTATAGCTTACAACTGTATTTGTGAAACATTATTTGAGTTCTAAAACATTTTATTATTGGAAATCGCCCATGATTTTCTTATTTTTTGAAGTTTGACTGCAGACTTGAAGCCCAAGCCTGGACAACTTGTGTAAGTTTGCTTGGAGGACACCCCAGTTCCTCATTTCAATTAAAAACTAAAAATTCAGCCTCTCCTTCATCTTTAGATAGGTTATAAAAGAAAAGAGCTTCCTTGGCTATTTAAAGAGAATCTATCAGCAGTTTTTTGCTATCTAATCTGAGAGTAGCATAATATAGGGCAACTGAGCCTGATTCCAATGATGTGTTAGCTAGTTTATTGGTACCAGCAGTTGTGACACAATCACAGTTCTTAGATGCAGCTGTAGAGCGGTAGTCATGACCGAGCCGCTGTCCGGTTTCATTTTCACACTTTACAGACAAGCCGTGTCCCAGTCCCGGTGTGCTGTCAGGTGTGAGATGCATCACACTCACTTGTAGGCCTCCAGGCTTCCATCTTCAGGATCCACGGCACACAATTCAGGGGACACCAAGTTCTTTACAACAGGCCAACGTTTACTGGTCAGTTCAAGTTCATCAGGTGGTGACAGGTGGGAGAGGACACAGCAATTCATGTTTTCTTCCTTCTTAATACAACCCCTCTTCAGCCTGTCACTAGTTTGTCCTGGACTACCTCCTAAGCTCACTGACTCTGTCAGCCTCAGGGATTTTCCGTCCACCTCGGCAGTGCACCCGAGACCGGCCATCACCTTCCGACTATTCGGGTCCCTGTCCATCTTCCACTGTACGACAGAGGACACCATGTGTCCGGCAACCCCTATGCCAATTTTTGGACTCTGGACATGACAGGAACAACCACTCGGAATCCTAGTAATGCCTCAAACTGCCGGAATCAAGCAACAAGTGCTGCCCCTAGCTACCCACCGCACCTGGGCTTGACATTTACTTTGCACTCCACTAATGCCTCTTAACGCCTGTACTACCACGAAGTGCCCCTCCCCCCCTTTTTTTATTAACACTAGTTTCCACCCACTGGGCTAGTTCTAACTTTAACTATTTCCTATACTTTCCTAATCCTATAGACTGAACCTATTATTCTTATCCTATGTTCTATACCACTGCTAAACCACTTGCTATTTAAACTGTACATATACTATCCTAATGCTAATCCTACACTTCTATTGTATTATAGTCTGCTTACTTTACATATTAACACTTTACATGACTTATTTACTGTACATTACATACTACATTGCATAAGACACACATTACTATTACATATAACA
Organism: Ranitomeya variabilis; assembly: GCF_051348905.1. Lineage (NCBI taxonomy): Eukaryota > Metazoa > Chordata > Amphibia > Anura > Dendrobatidae > Ranitomeya > Ranitomeya variabilis. The sequence continues at coordinate 651,149,556 of NC_135236.1, forward strand.
TTGTATACTGCTTTACACACAATGCAGTTGTTGTCTTTAGGATCAGGAACAGGGTAAGGCAGTCCACATCCCTACACAGCCTGAAACAGAGGTCAGAAAGCCAATCCCCACCCACACCACAGCTCTCTATGTACATTGTCTATTGACAGTGAGCCACTTATCAGACGAGGGGGCGTGGTCAGACCAGGGCTCACATGTTTCTGTATTCCAGCAGTGATTATTTCCTAGTGATAAAACCTTCAATGTAAGTAAATAAAAGCACACAGCTAAAAAAAAATCACACATTTTTTAATTCAGCGTCTCAGCCTCTACCTCATGCTGTCCTCAGATTACATAGCAAATACCTGCTGACAGATTCTCTTTAAATCAGCAGCTAGCGAGCCCCCTTCACACACCGTTCTGGTCATGTGCTGACACAGGAAAAGCTGTTCTTTGTGGGGCACAAACTGAAAGATTGCATGCCAGAACCCAGTACATGAGCCTGTAATTAATGACAACGGCACCTTTCAGATATGAGTTATATTAACCCCTTAACGACCAGTGGTATTTTCATTCATGCATTTTTGTTTTGTTTTGTTTTGTTTTGTTTTGTTTTGTTTTGTTTTGTTTTGTTCTTCCCAAAGCCATAACTTTTTTATTTTTTTGTCAAAATGGCCATGTGAGGGCTTATATTTTGCGGGACAAAATTTGAACGCACTGATTGGTTTTAACATATTGTGTACTGGAAAACGGTTAAAAAAAATCCAAGTGCGGTGAAATTGCAAAAAAAAGTTAAATTACACACTTTTTTTTTGTTTATTTTTTTTTTACATGTTCACTGAATGCTAAAACTGACCTGTCATTATGATTCTCCAGGTGATTACAAGTTCATAGACATCAAACATGTCTAAGTTCTTTTTTATTTAAGAGGTGAAAAAAAATTCAAACTTTGTTTAAAAAAAAAATGGCGCCATTTTCTGAGATCTGTAGCGCCTCTATTTTTCATGACTTGGGGTTGGGTGAGGACTTATTTTTTTCATACCATTTTGGTGTACATACAATCTTTTGATTGCCCGTTACTGCATTTTATTGCAATGTAGTGGCAACAAAAAAAACTTAATTCTGACGTTTTGAATTTTTTTCTCATTACGCCGTTTAGCGATCGGGTAAATTCTTTTTACATATTCATAGGTTGTGCGATGCTGAATGTGGCGATACCAAATATGTGTATGTTTGATTTTTTTTATTGTTTTATTTTAAATGGGACGAAAGGGGGGTGATTTGAACTTTTATATTTTTAAATTTTTGTAATATTTTTAAAAACATTTTTTTTTACTTTTTGTATGTTTCAAAAGTCTCCATGGGAGACTAGAAGCTGCAGTTGTCTGATCGGCTCTGCTACATACAGGCGATGATCAGATCGACTGTATGCTGCAGAAATGCTCACTTGGCTCCAGGTGGCGCTCATAGCAATCCAGCTGTGACAACCAAAGAGGTCTGCTGCAGACCTTTGGTTGTCATGGCAACCCATCGGTGACCTGCGATCACGAGACGGGGTCACCGATGGGCGGAATTTCCAGAAGCGTGAGTTAAATGCCGCTGTCAGAGATTGACAGCAGCATTTAACAGGCTAACAGCCGTGGGTGGATCGCGATTCCATCCGCGGCTGTTAAATATACATGTCAGCTGTTCAAAAAAGCTGACATATGCTGGGAAAGATTTGGGCTCAGCATCGGAGCCTATATCAAAGAGAGGGATTCCGACTTGGGCATACTATTATGAACAACGTCGGAAAGGGGTTAATTTACATCATTTCTTTGTTGTGTAGTTTAACCTCCTATAACTAAATTATAGCTTTTCAGAACACCTTTAAATGTATCATGAATATGATTTGTTTCTAACAATTCTTGCACCACTAAATCACTAAATAAGGAGAATTTTGATGACTTTTCATTTAACATTTATGTTGCATTCAACATTCGAAGCAGGCTTTTAGCACAAAGCACATCCATTTTCTGATTTCCCTATAGAAAATAAGAGAGGTTAAATCAACCACATGGTACTTAAAAGACACGCTCTACTTCTATCTCAAAAACCCCAGAGTTTGTCACATTGTACATGCTCTAATTTATATGTTTTACTTATTTTTTTCCTTAGAAAAGGGAGGTTTTTTTCGGGCTGAGGGAATACTTTCTTATTATAAGGACAAATGGGACAATTAGCTAGTCTCTCTGTTAATTAGCTAATGATGTTGTTCGGCTTGGATAAACGGGAAGGAATACTTGTGTTTCTGGTTAGATGGAAGGGGTGAAATAGGAGAAACATGTGTCGACTAATTTCTCTGTTGAGTAATGATTAAAGGGTTGTCAAGAATTAAATATTACAATTCTCTAGGAAATGGAAAAAAATATAACTACTTTTGAATTGGAATCACTTTGTAAAAATTAATTACTTGACTAAATGTAGATCAGAGGTGTCAAACTGCATTCCTCGAGGGCCGCCAACAGGTCATGTTTTCAGGATTTCCTTAGCATTCCACAAGGTGCTGGAATCATTCTGTGCAGGTGATTAAATTATCACCTGTGCAATACAAGGAAATCCTGAAAACATGACATGTTGGCGGCCCTCGAGGAATGCAGTTTGACACCTCTGATGTAGATGTTACGTACTTGACGTGGAGCCCCCTGGTTTGCTTTTGATTACCATCAAGAACATCCTTCTAATATGTCCAGTGTTGGTGTCATGTTCGATGACTCGTTTACCGTCTTGCAGAATTATGGAGATCACCCCAGATATCACCCTCAGTAGGCAGTCTTATTAAGCTACTGAGCATGTGCGACCACCAAAACATTAGGTGGACATTCTAAGAAGAGAAAGCAATGGATGAAACTGAAAGGGAGAAGACACAGATTAGATATCAGAAAAAACTTTTTGACAGTCAGGATGATCAATGAGTGGACCAGGCTGCCACGAGAGGCAAATTATGTGAATAATGTGAACAAATATATAAAAATCAAATGCATAAAAATCAAATACAATATATTGTGCATCCTACAAAGTGCATTGTGCAATAGAGGAAATTGCCATAACAATAATTGGTCACACTTCCAAGTGTAAATAGCAAAGGCGCAACGTGCAAAGAGGGATTGGAGCAATTATGGGTATATACCTTCAGGGGTCGCCACGTCCTGTAATCACGCACCCCGACGCGCGTTTCGGAATATTACATTAGTAATTATTCACATAATTTGCGTGCACAGTCTTTTATTATGGCTTATATATGCACATTAGTTCCCCTTTTTCTAGGGAGGGATTTGGTTATCTATAAATTGGGTCTGCCATTACCATCTGTCCTTTGAAGCAATCTTAAGTGTTGTTTTTAGTCCTGTTACGCGCACAGATGTTTGTTTTTTAATCTTGCCACGAATATTAAATAAAGGCATTTTTTAATCTATTACTTGCGTGGTGCTCCTCTGGTAGTCCATAGACTGGTTGTTTGGGTTTTTCTCCGTGTTTGGTGGTATCCACTCTTCTTCACAGAGCACCGTGATTTTTGTATTCATATTTTATATCATATATATTTTATTGGCAGTGATTTTTGCTGTGTCTGTGTTTTAACATATTCAATGGAAGTCTGCAAACCGAGGCTGGACAGACATCTGTCTGAGATAGTTTAGTGAATCGTGCATTGAGCAGGGGGTCGGACACGATGACCCTGGAGGTCCCTTCCAACTCTAACATTCTATGATTCTATGATTCTAAGATAACTAAAAGAACACTAAGTGTGTCCCTGCAAGGTTGAAACTTTTTTCCCCTTTGTTATAAAAAAATCTGTTGAATTGAACAGTGTCATATTGTTTCTAAAAGTATCACCTGAAGATACTGTAGAAAAGATGAAGAGTCATGACAATCCTGCATTTGCTACTTTACCTATAAACTGATGCTACCCTGTATTTTATGAAGACAATTGTGTTCTCTGGCCGTTCAAGGACTATTTGAGAAAAAATAAATTCAGGCTCTCCTAGTTTCCAGCTCTTCTTCTGCGAGTGTGGCTATTCATAAAGGGTTTGTCCACTACTTAAACAACCCCTTCTTGATCTAAATGTTTAGCCTATACTCACCTGCCTTGCTGGCGTCTATCCAGCGGTGTCAGCACTCGCGGTCCTAAAGTTCTTGTGCGGTTGTTGTGGCATGTGACCCTGGAGCCCAGTCTGTGCTGGCATCACTGTCTCCGGCCGGCGATATAATTCTCCAGGTCATTACGAGTTCACTGACACCAAACATGTCTAGGTTCTTTTTTATTTAAGTGGTGAAAAAAAATCCAAAGTTTGTAAAAAAATATAATCTTGCCATTTGCCGAGACCCATAGCGCCTCCATTTTTTGTGATCTGCGGTTGGGTGAGGGCTTATTTTTTGTGCGTCGATCTTACGTTTTTATTGCTACCATTTTGGTGTGTATACGATCTTTTGATTACCCGTTATTAAATTTGATTGCAGTATTGCAGTGACCAAAAAAAGGTAATTCTGGCGTTTTGTTTTTTTTCTCTCGCTACGTTGTTTACCAATTGGATTAGATCTTTTTATATATTGATAAATCGGAGGATTCTGAACACAGCAATACCAAATATGTGTATATTTGATTATTTTATTGTTTTATTTTGAATGGGGCGCATTAAGGGTGATTCAAACTTTTAAATTTTTTTATTTTTTTTATACTTTTTACTTGCTTCAATAGTCTCCATGGGAGACTAGAAACTGCGATGATCCGATCGCCTGTGCTACAGAGAGCAGGGCAGCGCTCATAGCTATCCGGCTATGACAACCACAGGGGTCTCCTGCAGACCCCAGGTTATCATGCCAATGAATCAGCGACCTGCGGTGATACAAGCGCCGATAGGTGGGGTTAATGGTGCACTTCCTGCTCGTGCATGTTGACAGCGGCATTTGACATGTTAACATCTGTGGGTGGATCGTTATTCCACCCGCGGCTGTTAGGGGCACGTGACAGCTGATCAGATCAGCTGCCATGTGCTGGAAAAGGTGTAGGCTCCGGCGATGAGCCTGCACCAAACAGGGGAGGCGTCCAATGTTAGATACATTTGTCATTGGACGTTACGAGGTTAATCTCTTGGCACAAAGTTCTGATGTTTTAATCATCAACATTGAACATGGCTACGAATGTCATAGTTTCTGGAACTGAAGAGAATCCAGAGAATCCGTATCAGTGGAGAAGCAGATTGGAGCATGAAGGGGTGAGCAATTGTTGGTATCTGACGTGGGGTCTGAATTTTGGCAACTGTCCTTTGAATTATATGGTTTAATCTAGGATGTAAAAATTGGGTTCCATAATCAGAGTTCTCAATTATGGGGTCTGAGGTCTTAATGTTGGGGTCTGACATATGTTCATTGTTATAGGTTTTATAACCAGAGTATTAGGATCTGGTATGAATTTTGTATTAATGGATCTGAGGTCTGAGTTTTGGGGTTTGGCCTTCAATTGTCAGACAAAACCCAATAATTCAGACGGCAGACCCCATGTCAACACTCCAAAATTCAGACCTCAGATCCAATAACACAAAATCCACACCAGATCCTAATAACAAAGTAGTCTGGCTGAATAAATTGAGAGGTTTGGGATTTTAATCTGTGGGTTTGGCTTGGATTAAAGGGGACACCATGATTAATAAAAACTTAAAAGTAAGATCTGAGATGGCTGTGATATGCTATCCCCTTCCTTTGTACTGTCCTCACTTTAAGTTCCTAATATTATATAGGACATATTTAGAAAAAATATAACCCCATAGTGATCCACGCCTAATAAGCCACACTAAGTAGCAAGCTACGCCCATATAAACTTTGCTCTGACAAAGCTGAAGTATCACTAGAAGATACATACATCCACTAAATACCTCCAATTATAAATGTAGTATAGTTCTTCTGATTCGCTAAGTCGCTAACCCCATGTGCAGGGCACTGCAGTAGCTTAGATATCCATGGTGACAAACACTAGCAACTAACTATCACTTTATAAGTGGTCATAACCATGGATACCTAAGCTACTGCAATGCCCTGCACATGGGGTAAGTGACATAGCTAATCAGAAGAACTATACTACATTTCTAACTGGAGGTACTGTATTTGCTATTGTTATTATTACATCAGTTACATATTGTGATACGATCTTGGAGACGGGAATACCCATTTCATTGTATAATATTATTGCTAAAAACATATCAGTTTCTTTACCAGGACATTATTAGATTGTCATTAAAAAAAAAGGTCAAGATAATGCATTCTTGTTGTTGGGTGGGATAGCATTTTATAGATCGACAGGAGAATAAAATGTTCAATTATCATTTAAATTTATTAATACATTAATCACAGTCTAGTAATGAATTGTCAGGTGCTGTGCTTGATTTATATTTTTTTAATGAGCGTCGGATACACAGAAGATCTGCCTCGCTTTGTTCCTGAAAACATAATATTATCAGCGTGAACTCTCTGTGCAGCAACGGAAGTCCGGGGCTAAAATCAGCAGTGGAATAGCGCTTTTAACAAAACAGTGACCTTAATAGTGGTCTTCTTGGTCATAGAGAGTAGGATGTAGGGTGTAACCTGATGCTTCTGGGCACCAAAGCAACCAGCTGAGATATGCTATTCCTAATTTTAATATCTTCTTTTCTGGGGCCCTCTGTGCACCAACACCTGACATCAACGGCTACTTGTGTATCACTTACAGTTATGCCTCAGACAGGATCTGGGATTTGGACCTGGGACCTGGTCACATTCTCTTTTCGATTAAAAAGGAATTTATTACTATGTGAAATGTCAGTCCTCACCATGTATGCGGGTGTGAGAACTTTCACAATTTTATGAAGCTTTTTCTACAAAATGCCAATAACTCAGAGAGGTAAAAAGTTTGTGCTATCTGAACAATCAATTTCCAAATATTCTATTAAAGCCTACTCTGCTGAAAAACTACTTTTAAAAGTTAGAGAGAGGAATAGCTGAAAGGAGGTGCTCTCTTCACGGGAATCTTGTTTTTCTTGGTCCGTCATTCACCTGCTTTAGGAGAATCAAGTATTTTCATTAAGCATCCTCCAGTACTGGTAGCTCATGGTCCTGTTATGTCTCACCTGGTGAAGTGAATCATCAAAGCCACTGACCCAGAAGAGCAGTTTTCAGTAGCGCAGACAGAAGAAACTTTTGCAGCAGGACAGAGGAGTTGGGCAGTAGAGTAGAGCATAGCTGGAACAGCAAAGACTGATGTAGCTCAGCTGGAACAATATCAACTGATGTAGCAGAGCTGGAACAGTGATGTAGCAGACTTGTAGACACTGAGTCTAAAAAAAAGCAGTTTTGGAACAACTATGTAACAGTTTTTAGCAGTGAAAGCTGAGTGGATCTGAGTAGATGATGCAGTGAAGCTGTAGCAATGAAGCCTCAATAACAGTGCTAGACCAACAATGCAGAACAGTTGTAGGATAGAAGGCTTGACAGCAGTGACAAACTAATGATGTATCAGAGTTGTCATAGTTGAGACTATCAATGCTGGAACAATAATGTGTCCGCTGTAGTGCTGACCACTGAGCCACTGTGATGCCCCCTACCTGACTACTTCAGAGGCATCAGTAAAATTATACCAATTTGGTGACATTCTAGAACAAAAAAATATGGCCGATGGAGACCTGGGACACAACAATCAGCACTGGAGCCGGGAGAGTAACATGTGCCCTGCTTCAACTGTATACATGTCCCCAGTAGAGATACAATTGAAAGCCATTGGCCCTAACACTTACTTAGTTTTCTGTAAGTCTGTAGCATACCAAAAGTCAGGAACAGCAAGAGGACATCAATATATTTGATGCAATTCAAATTTGTGGTGAATTCTAGTAACGAATTCAAACAATTTGCGATACGGTTCGTGTGATTTGCCTAAAATGACAACTGCTATTTGACACCTTATGGAAAATTGCTTTAACAAGGGAAGGATCATATGACCTGGGTCAAGGATACATAGCCGAAGGGGGTCACGCAGATCCCACCACTGCTGCCAATTGTCAAGGTTACACAGCCGGGGGGGCGGTCACACAGGCCCCACCACTGTTACCTTTTCGTCAGGGAAACAGAACTCTGCTGCCTCCAATCCTCAGGAGAATTATGCGATTAGCTGACAAATGATGTATGAGGCTATGGCTGCTTCCACTACTAGGCCGGATATTGGGGAACTAACAGTGAGCGTATGGCATATATACAGTTATGCTCAAAAGTTTACAAACCCTGGCAGAATTTTTGCTTTTTTCAAAGAATATGAATGATAACACGAAAACTTTTTCTCCTGTCATGATTAGTGGTTGGGTGAAGCCATTTATCATCAAACTACTGTGTTTTCTCTTTTTAAATCATAATGACAACCCAAAACATCCAAATGACACTGATCAAAAGTTCACATACCCCATTTCGTAATATCGTGTATTGCCCCCTCTAACATCAATGACAGCTTGAAGTCTTTTGTGGTAGTTGTGGATGAGGTTCTTTATTTTCTCAGATGGTAAAGCTGCCCACTCTTCTTGGCAAAAAGCCTCCAGTTCCTGTAAATTCCTGGGCTGTCTAGCATGAACTGCACGCTTGAGATCTCCCCAGAATGGCTCAAAGATATTGAGGTCAGGAGACTGAGATGACCACTCCAGATCTTTCACTTTGTTCTGCTGTAGCCAATGACTGGTTGACTTGGCCTTGTGTTTTGGATCATTGTTATGTTGGAACGTCTAAGTACGTCCCATGTGCAGCTTCCGGGCTGATGATTGCAAATTTGCAGGGGTATGTAAACCTTTGAGCACAACTGTATCTCCAATTGCAATGCAAAGAATATAAGTATATACCCTGGTTAAGTCACTGCCTGTTCCGCAATAACAAAAAGAACACTAGCTGCCACCACCAGTTGTTTATACAGGCCGATTTAACACCCGTTACAGAAAGATTGATAGTGTTTATAAAAATATATGAAAGATTTTATAAAGAGGACAAAAGAATACAGCATATACAGTTACATAAAATGAAAAGGAATAACAAAAGAAAGTCACTAAACCTGGTAATGGAAATGGCTCAGATTATGGAGGAAAGAATGCTGGTGAAAACGTGGATGAATCCTACACAGAAATCTATCTTTCTGGAACTGAACAACGATCATAATAGTTATACCTCCCCTCTTGTGACTCGTAACAGGGTTGAACTTTAGAGAACTATAGGATGTGTCTTAGTGTTTAAAACTTATGAGATTCTCCGCTTTTTGCGATACCTTTGCCCCTTAAGATCCCAGACAAAACACATCACCATCATCTGACCTATCATGATTATTTCTGCTCATATATAAGAGACGTGGTATATATATTGTCATTATCTGACTGAACACCACTTGGCAGCACGCCGGCTTTGTGTTCGCCTTTTAATCACATTTATGACTTCCCTATCTGTTATATTGATGCAGTTCATAAAAACCTCACTTCATAATTTCTATAAAGTAGATAAAGGGATTTTACGTTTTCTCTTTAGCTCTTATGTTGTGAATTCCTTTCTTGGGCTCCATCCTGTGGTTGCGAATGGTATTTTTGGGAGTTCTGCTCTTGGGCTCCCTCTGGTGGTTTCAAGTGGAACTTAGCAGCTGCGTTCACTAATCGGTTTCCTGGCCTTGTTATTTAACTGGGCTTTTGGCTTTAGTGGATGCCAGCTGTCAATGTATTTCCTGTGGATTCAGTCCTTTCCTGGAAGTTCCCTGTTGGCCAGTCCATTTTCAGCTTAAGATAAGTCTGCTACTTTTTGGGTGTTTCCCTGCTTATGACCTTCTGTTCAGTTCAATTTATGTCTCTTTTGTCCAGCTTGTCATTATGAAATATTCCGGCTAGTTGGAAGCTCTGGGGTCGCAGATTTGCTCCTCCACACCGTGAGTCGGTGTGGTGGTTATTTTTGAAAATTCTGCGTGGACTTTTAGTTTTTATACTGACCGCACAGCAACCTATCCTATCTCTGTCTATTTAGATAGTAGTGGCCTCCTTTGCTAAAAAACCTAGTTTCATTTCTGAGTTTGTCATTTCCCTCTCCACTCACCGTCAATATTTGTGGGGGGCTATCTTCCTTTGGGGGTTTCTCTGAGGCGAGATAGCTTTCCGTTTCCATCTTTAGGGGTAGCTAGTTCTTAGGCTGTGCAGAGGCATCTAGGCAGAGTTAGGTACGCTCCACGGCTATTTCTAGTGTTGGTGTTAGGAGTAGGGATTGCGGTCAGTAAAGTTACCACCTCCTCAGAGCTAGTCCTATTTTTGTTTTACCCACCAGGTCATTTCAGTGCTGCTCCTTAGTGAGTCCATGATTGGTTTTGCTCACCAGGTCATCTCAGTACCGCTCCGTACCCACCAGGTCATAACAGTACAGCTGGCCCACAATGTGTTAAATGCATCTCAAAAGAAGGAAGAGAAAGTTCTGAGTCATTTTTTTTTTTTGTGTTGCTTGTTTTGTCCTTTTTTTTCCCCTTGATTTTTGGATGGTGCAGGAGCTTGGTACTGATATGGAGGTTCAGGGTTTGTCTGCGCGTGTTGATCATCTCGCTGCAAGGGTACAAAGTATCCAAGACTATGTTGTTCAAACTCCTGTTTCTGAGCCTAGAATTCCTATTCCTGATTTGTTTTCTGGGGATAGATCTAGGTTTTTGAATTTTAAAAATAATTGCAGATTATTTTTTGCTCTGAGACCCCGTTCCTCTGGTGACCCCATTCAGCAGGTGAAGATTGTTATTTCTCTGTTGCGTGGCGAACCGCAGGACTGGGCATTCTCCCTTGAGCCAGGGAATCCTGCATTGCTCAATATAGATTCGTTTTTTCAAGCACTTGGACTGCTTTATGACGAACCCAATTCTGTGGATCAGGCAGAAAAAATTTTGCTGGCTCTGTGTCAGGGTCAGGAAGCAGTATAGATATATTGTCAGAAATTTAGAAAGTGGTCTGTGCTTACAAAATGGAATGAGGATGCCCTGGCGGCTATTTTCAGAAAGGGTCTTTCTGAAGCTCTTAAAGATGTTATGGTGGGGTTTCCCACGCCTGCTGGTTTGAACGAATCAATGTCTCTTGCCATTCAGATTGATCGGCGCTTACGTGAACGTAAGGAGGTGCACCATATGGCGGTGTCCTCTGGGCAGAGTTCTGAGCCTATGCAATGCGATAGAGTTTTGACGAGAGCAGAACGGCAGGAGTTCAGACGTCAGATTGGGCTGTGTTTTTACTGTGGTGAAGCTACTCATGCTATCTCTGACTGCCCGAAGCGAACTAAGAGGGTTGCTAGGTCGGTTACCATCAGTACTTTACAGCCTAAATTTCTCTTGTCTGTTACCCTGATTTGCTCATTGTCGTCCTTTTCTGTAATGGCATTTGTGGATTCTGGCACTGCCCTGAACTTAATGGACCTGGAATTTGCCAAGCGCTGTGGTTTTTCCTTGGAGCCGTTGCAGAGTCCTATTCCCTTGAGGGGGATTGATGCTACGCCATTGGCCAAGGATAAACCTCAGTACTGGACACAGTTAGCCATGAACATGGCTCCAGCACATCAGGAAAATATTCGCTTTTTGGTGTTGCATAATTTGCATGATGTGGTTGTGCTGGGGTTTCCATGGTTACAGGTACATAATCCAGTGCTGGATTGGAAATCCATGTCCATGACTAGTTGGGGTTGTCAGGGGATACAAAGTGACATTCCTCTGATGTCAATTTCCTCGTCCCCTTCTTCTGAGGTTCCTGAGTTTTTGTCAGATTTCCAGGATATATTTGAGGAGCCTAAATCCAGTCCTCTGCCTCCTCATAGGGACTGTGATTGCGCTATTAATTTGATTCCTGGCTGTAAGTTCCCTAAGGGTCGACTTTTCAATCTGTCTGTGCCAGAGCATACCACTATGCGGACTAATGTAAAACAGTCCTTGGAGAAGGGGCATATTCGCCCGTCTTCGTCACCGTTGGGAGCGGGGTTCTTTTTTGTTGCCAAGAAGGATTGCTCCTTGAGGCCCTGTATAGATTATCGCCTTCTCAATAAGATCACGGTCAAATTCCAGTACCCTTTGCCTTTGCTTTCTGATTTGTTTGCTCGGATCAAAGGGGCTAGCTGGTTTACCAAGATTGACCTTCGAGGGGCGTATAATCTGGTTCGCATCAAACAGGGTGATGAATGGAAAACAGCATTTAATACGCCCGAAGGCCATTTTGAATATCTTGTGATGCCTTTCGGGCTCTCTAATGCTCCATCTGTGTTTCAGTCCTTTATGCATGATATTTTCCGGGAGTATTTGGATAAATTTATGATTGTATATTTGGATAATATTTTGTTTTTTTCCGATGATTGGGAGACTCATGTGAAGCAGGTCAGGATGGTATTTCAGATTCTTCGTGCTAATACACTGTTTGTGAAGGGATCTAAGTGCCTTTTTGGAGTTCAGAAGGTTTCTTTTCTGGGGTTCATTTTTTCTCCCTCGGCTATTGAAATGGACCCTGTTAAGGTCCAGGCTATTTATGATTGGACTCAGCCCACATCTGTGAAGAGCCTTCAGAAATTTTTGGGCTTTGCTAATTTTTATCGCCGCTTCATTGCTAATTTTTCTACTGTGGTTAAACCTCTGACCGATTTGACCAAGAAAGGTGCAGATGTGGTGAATTGGTCCTCTGCGGCTGTGGAGGCCTTTCAGGAGCTTAAGCGTCGTTTTACTTCTGCCCCTGTGTTGCGTCAGCCAGATGTTTCTCTCCCTTTTCAGGTTGAGGTTGACGCTTCTGAGATTGGGGCAGGAGCTGTTCTGTCTCAGAGAAGCTCTGATGGCTCTGTGTTGAAGCCGTGTGCTTTCTTCTCCAGAAAGTTTTCGCCTGCTGAGCGTAATTATGATGTCGGCAATCGGGAGTTGTTGGCTATGAAGTGGGCATTCGAGGAGTGGCGACATTGGCTTGAGGGAGCCAAGCATCGTGTTGTGGTCCTGACCGACCATAAGAATCTGATTTACCTTGAGTCGGCCAAGCGCTTGAATCCTAGACAGGCTCGGTGGTCTTTGTTTTTCTCCTGTTTTGATTTTGTGGTCTCGTATCTTCCGGGATCTAAGAATGTGAAAGCTGATGCCTTGTCTAGGAGTTTTTTGCCTGATTCTCCTGGAGTCCGTGAGCCGGCTGGTATTCTCAAAGAGGGGGTGATTCTTTCTGCTATCTCCCCTGATTTGCGGCGGGTGCTTCAGGAGTTTCAGGCTGATAGACCCGACCGCTGTCCTGTGGGGAAATTGTTTGTTCCTGATAGATGGACTAATAAGGTGATTTCTGAGATCCATTGTTCGGTGTTGGCTGGTCATCCTGGGATCTTTGGAACCAGAGATTTGGTTGCCAGGTCCTTTTGGTGGCCTTCTTTGTCACGGGATGTGCGTTCCTTCGTGCAGTCCTGTGGAATTTGTGCTCGGGCTAAGCCCTGCTGTTCTCGTGCTAGTGGGTTGCTTTTGCCCTTGCCTATCCCTGAGAGGCCCTGGACGCATATTTCCATGGATTTTATTTCCAATCTTCCTGTGTCTCAGAAGATGTCTGTCATCTGGGTGGTTTGTGACCGGTTTTCTAATATGGTCCATTTGGTACCTTTGCCTAAGTTGCCTTCCTCCTCTGATTTGGTTCCTTTGTTTTTCCAGCATGTGGTTCATTTGCATGGTATTCCGGAGAATATTGTGTCTGACAGAGGTACCCAGTTTGTTTCTAGGTTTTGGCGGTCCTTTTGTGGTAGAATGGGCATTAATTTGTCTTTTTCTTCGGCATTCCACCCTCAGACAAATTGACAGACAGAGCGAACCAATCAGACCTTGGAAACCTACTTGAGATGCTTTGTGTCTGCTGATCAGGATGATTGGGTTACCTTCTTGCCGTTGACCGAGTTTGCCCTTAATAATCGGGCTAGTTCGGCTACTTTGGTTTCGCCTTTTTTTTTCAATTTCGGTTTTCATCCTCATTTTTCTTCAGGGCAGGTTGAGTCTTCGGACTGTCCTGGGGTGGATTCTGTGGTGGACAGGTTGCAGCAGATTTGGACTCATGTGGTGGACAATTTAACATTGTCTCAGGAAAAGGCTCAACATTTTGCTAACCGCCGTCGGTGCGTTGGTCCCCGGCTTCGGGTTGGGGATTTGGTCTGGTTGTCTTCTCGTCATGTTCCTATGAAGGTCTCTTCCCCTAAGTTCAAACCTCGTTTTATTGGTCCTTATAGGATTTCGGAAATTATCAATCCGGTGTCTTTTCGTTTGGCCCTTCCGGCTTCGTTTTCCATTCATAATGTGTTCCATAGATCTTTGTTGTGGAGATATGTGGTGCCCATGGTTCCCTCCGTTGACCCTCCTGCTCCGGTGTTGGTTGAGGGGGAGCTGGAATATGTGGTGGAGAAGATTTTGGATTCTCGTCTTTCAAGGCAGAAACTTCAGTATTTGGTCAAGTGGAAGGGTTATGGCCAGGAGGATAACTCTTGGGTTTTTGCCTCCGATGTCCATGCTGCCGATTTGGTACGTGCTTTTCATTTGGCTCGTCCCGATCGGCCTGGGGGCTCTGGTGAGGGTTCGGTGACCCCTCCTCAAGGGGGGGGTACTGTTGTGAATTCTGTTCTTGGGCTCCATCCTGTGGTTGCGAATGGTATTTTTGGGAGTTCTGCTCTTGGGCTCCCTCTGGTGGTTTCAAGTGGAACTTAGCAGCTGCGTTCACTAATCGGTTTCCTGGCCTTGTTATTTAACTGGGCTTTTGGCTTTAGTGGATGCCAGCTGTCAATGTATTTCCTGTGGATTCAGTCCTTTCCTGGAAGTTCCCTGTTGGCCAGTCCATTTTCAGCTTAAGATAAGTCTGCTACTTTTTGGGTGTTTCCCTGCTTATGACCTTCTGTTCAGTTCAATTTATGTCTCTTTTGTCCAGCTTGTCATTATGAAATATTCCGGCTAGTTGGAAGCTCTGGGGTCGCAGATTTGCTCCTCCACACCGTGAGTCGGTGTGGTGGTTATTTTTGTAAATTCTGCGTGGACTTTTAGTTTTTATACTGACCGCACAGCAACCTATCCTATCTCTGTCTATTTAGATAGTAGTGGCCTCCTTTGCTAAAAAACCTAGTTTCATTTCTGAGTTTGTCATTTCCCTCTCCACTCACCGTCAATATTTGTGGGGGGCTATCTTCCTTTGGGGGTTTCTCTGAGGCGAGATAGCTTTCCGTTTCCATCTTTAGGGGTAGCTAGTTCTTAGGCTGTGCAGAGGCATCTAGGCAGAGTTAGGTACGCTCCACGGCTATTTCTAGTGTTGGTGTTAGGAGTAGGGATTGCGGTCAGTAAAGTTACCACCTCCTCAGAGCTAGTCCTATTTTTGTTTTACCCACCAGGTCATTTCAGTGCTGCTCCTTAGTGAGTCCATGATTGGTTTTGCTCACCAGGTCATCTCAGTACCGCTCCGTACCCACCAGGTCATAACACTCTTATCTCTACAAGTCATAAATCTGATCTGCGCTTCTCCAAATTCCAGTGCATTAAAGCTCATTGGCCTCACATCTGCTAGCCATTAGGATTTTCCTTAATTATCTGTTTCCAAAGGAGGGGTACAGCTGTAAAAGGAGGTCACGTGAAAGTAACTTGCTAAAAAATAAGCTCTTTATCTCTTTTCTCTGGAGATGTCTGTAAAGATTGTAATTTAACAACCTGGTATAGTACTGCCAATCAGGAAGGACTATATTATCAAAACCTGTATAAAAGCAGAAACAGGGAATGCAGCAGCCATTTTGTGATAAATCTGGATAGAGGATATTAAAGCTCACAGCTCAGCCATAGAAATAGAGAAAAAGCCATAAATCAAAGAACACTGAAGAAACATTTCAAATATTTTGGGACAGCCCAGCTGTGAAGATTAGTTTGTGTGGAAAAGAAAATAGTATCATGCACATTTTTCAAGACAACTGGAAGTTTTGGAGTAGGCACAATTTTTGACAAATCAATATGTTACAGATTGCATAGCCTGGGGAATTTAGATCAGTAGCATTATTTTAAATATACACATCTGGGACGTCATTGGTTGGCAATTTCAAAGGTAGCTGCCAGCAGTGGATAATGATGATTTGCCAAAGTGCGTACAGCGCAGCAGAACATTTCTCAAACAACCGTTAATAACATCACTGATAGCAGCCAAGGCTTGTAAGTGTAAGTGGCGCCCATGCTTGATCCTGAATAAATCTAGATGTTTTAAAAGTTTTGTTTCCATCTTTTGATTATTTGGATATCATTATCATGTCTACCCATTATATATATATATATATATATATATATATATATATATATATATATATATATATGTTATAAATAGGATGGATAGACATGTAGGACAACTATGTACATAGTTATTCCCTGGCATTTAAACATGTCTAAGCTAGCTACAAAAGGTTGTCATTATTCAAAATGTTAAAACTTTATCGAACCAGTTGACCTTTAAAAAATGAAAATACCAGCCTAAATATTAAATCTGACCTGTAGTTAAATGCATATACAATCAACCTTATATTTGCTATGGTGTAATTTTCTTGTTTCACTGCTACTTATGTGCACTGATCGAGAAATGAACATAAAGGTTTTTCCACAATGTCTCAATAGAAATATCTAACCAACCCAGTGATTTAAACCCTTTATTTTGCTTAGTATTCACAGTCAAATTGATTTGCCAGGTTAAAGATACAGAAGTAATCAGGCTGATTTGCATCAATGGAGGATCAATGAAAACGAGAATCTCCATCAATACTAGATTACACAGACTTTATACTTTCAGCAATATCTATTCTACTGAAGTAAGTAATTACCATTATGGTGAAAAGAAAAGTCTTGTTATAGAGTACATCTACTTTTCTTGCTTTCAGATGTATTCTGTAATTGCTTATCCTCTTCCTGTTTCTTTTGATTTGAATTGTCTACTTATGGCTATTTATTATCATTAAGGTCATTGTCCAAGACTAAAATCCTTAGGACAGGTGATCAGTATCAGATCGGTGGGGATCCATTACCCCAGGACTTCCACCAAGTTTTTTATCTGCACTGGTGGTGACAAAATGAAAATAGAGTATTGAGTTATAACACCACAGCTGTATGGTAGATGAGCTGCAGTACAAAGGAAAGGCCACTAAACAATGTAAATATAATTGCTGTTTGTCAATATGTTAATCCATGACAACCCTTTTAAGGCTTATTATCTCAATATTCAGATACTGTGAAAATAACTGAAATTATTTTTTTATTTTAAGATACTCAATAAATACAGGAATAAGGCACCGCAATGGGGTCTAATAGCAGCCCAATCACTGTAAAGACCTAAATTAAAGACAAGAAAGACTTTTTGTAATGAACCATAACAATTTGCTTTTAAATGCTATTGTTATTTTGATTCAGTTGGGATGATTTAGATCTCTACAGCTACCTCAATATTTATGGAGTTAAATCTACTTTACAATATAGAGAAAGATACATATATGAACATTAATTGATTCTGGTCACTTTTATATTTTTCCAATGTGATATTTTATGGTTTATCAATGCTAAATTAAACCAGAAAACACAGTGAAAATATAGCTGCAGTGTGACATCTTTTAGCAATATTGGTGTGTATGCAGTAAATGTTACATCCAGCTTATGTGTAATATGTCTGAATTACATTTCTGTTGACTCTAATAGTACATGGAAATAACAAGCAGTAAGCTGCCAGCAATATAACATACTCTCATGATGCTCTTCCCTTTAGTTCAGGACTATTATGAGATCACTGTACATTATGTTCAATGTATTAAATCATTATTCCTAATATTCACAGAATAGGTGACAATTTCGAGATCGGTGGTTGTCTGACTCATTGGACACACATCAATCTCTAGCACAGGGCTCTAAAATGCACCCTCAGCAAGGAGTGGTGGCCCTGCATGCACACCATTGTTCCATTTATTCTGTATGGGACAGCAGAAGATAGTCAAGCACCAATCTTGACTATCTATAAGAGCCTCATAAACAATGAATCTTCAGACTGGGTATTTTCGAGCCGAATGCTTGGGATAAATGGACTTTCCAGCACTCTAAATAACTCAACACACAGTCATTAATGTTTAAACTGCTTGCAACAAAAGTGAGTACACCCCTAAGTCAAAATGGCCAACTTGTGCCCATGGTGTCAATATTTTGTGTGGCCACCATTATTTTCAACCACTGCCTTAACATTCCTGGGCATGGGGTTCACTAGAGCATCACATGTTGCTACTAATATCCTTTTCACTCCTCCTTGATGACATCATGGCGCTGGTGGATGCTAGAGACTTTGTGATCCTCCAGCATTCATTTGATGATGCCCCACAGATACTCAATAGGGTTTAGGTCTGGAGACATGTTAGTCTAGTCCAGCACCTTAACCCTCAGTTTCTTTAGCAATGCAGTGGTCGTCTTCAAGGTGCATTTGGGTTCGTTATCATGTTGGAATATTGGAATACAGCACTGCGCCCCAGTTTCCAAAGGGAGGAGATCATGCTCTGCTTCACTATGTCACAGCACATGTTAGCATTTATAGTTCCCTCATAGAACTGTAGCTCCCCACAGCTGGCAGCACTAACGCAGCCCCAAACCATGACACTCCCACCACCATGCTTGACTGTAGGCAGGACACACTTGTCTTTGTACTCCTCACCTAGTTGCTGCCATGCATGCTTCACACCAGATCTGAACCAAATAAGTTTATCTTGATCTCCTCAGACAACAGGACATGGTTCCAGTAATCCATGTCTTTAGTCTGCTTGTCTTCAGCAAACTGTAGACTTTCTTGTACATCATCTTTGGCAGAGGCTTCCTTCTGGGCGACAACCATGCAGATCAATTTGTTGCAGTGTCCGGCATATGGTCTGAGCACTGACAGGCTGACCTCCCACACCTTTAAAGGGTATTCCCATATCCAAGATCCTATCCCAATTTTTAGTAGGTGTAATAATAATATTAGCAAATACCCCCAATTAGAAATGTAGTATAGTTTTCCTGATTCGCTATGTCTCTTTCCTCATGTGCAGGCATTGCAGCACCTTAGGAATCCATGGTTACATCCACTGATAAAATGATCTTCCGGCATCATCACAGTTTTTCGGCATTGCTCCGGTCCCCATGCACCATCTTGTGAGCGCAACTTTTGACTGTCCAGAAGTCAGAATCTACATCAAAAGACCATAATGCAAGTCTACGAGAGCAAGAAGGAGTCCAGAACTAATGTGTGTTGTAAAGTGACCTGCGCCTAACTCCATGAAACACTGTAGCTGTGGGCAGGTCATTTTTCGCTGGAAACCAAGAGTGGCGGCGAAAATGAATGAAAACGCCGGAAGGTGAGTATTAGCATCACTCCAGTGGTGCAACATAAAATGCTGGAGTGGTGCATTAAGTTCATATTCATGTCTGTGCCAAAGTCTTCTTCTTTGAAGTATCTTCATTGTTGATACACCTTGAAGAAGGCTGCAAACAGCCAAAACGCGATGTGTATATAGTTTTCATTTATTTTTTATCAGTTTGAATAAAATTTTGTCTATTAGCAACCTGAAGTTCCTGCACCTTGATTTCTCTCGGTGGCAAAGGCAGCGCATTCCTTGGTCCTCCTTAATGGCCTCATCATTGAAGTATTGAGCACTTTTCCCTCCTTCAAAATGTAAAATTCGGCAAACCCCATTGTATTTGTCATGCCAGACACTTAGAAACAAACAAAACCTGACTTCTTCCCAGTTCAAGTAGTCACATATTTTTCAGAATATTTGAATGTTTTATGTTCACAAATTTATATATTCGCATGATCCATAATTAGAATAAATCATAAAATCACAATAAAATCCATCAGCAACCCATCTGCCTGCTGACTGTTTTCATTTGCTTTGGATTTTTTTTGGCCTTATAAACAAGAATAAACTGAAATATATAATGGCAGCGAAAAGTAATGAAGATGTAACACAAAACATTGTTAATTAAGGGTTTCATTCATGTATATATGGAGTTCTTCCCAACTGACCCAGATACAGTCCCAACAGGTCAGGTCTAAGTCATGACTTAACTGTACCCATCTCTTCAGAACACAGGTACACATCGATAGAGCAGGAAAATATCAGATCCCTACAACACCATTCAGTCTGTGAAGAGTTTGAAGTCCCTGCAAGAACTACCTAGTTATGTGACTGACAGCAGGGAGCAGAGGAGAAAAGATGAAAGAAGATGGTGGCATCATAGTGTGGGTGTTGTGGGATTATCAGACTGTGAGGGCATCATATTGTGTTGGGGCAGAATAATGTATGGGGGGAATATGAGGGCATTACACTGTGTTGGATTATGGGGGCATAATACTGTGTGGGTGAATATAGGGGCATCATAATATATGTAAGTGGCTGTGGGGTATGACACTATGTGTGTGGGTGGCTGTGGGGGCATCATAACATGTGGAGGCTGCGTTGACATCATACTGTGTAGAGGCATTATACTGTGAGTGGGCTGTGGGGACATCATACTGCTGGGGGCCCCACTGTGGGAGAATATTGTATGGGGGGACTGTAAGAGGGGGTTTCATACTGTAGGTGACTATCTGTAGGTGAATCATACTGAATGTGGGCTTTTATGACATATTGTATGGGCAGAATGAGTGTCCAGGGGACTGTGGAAGCATCAAACTGTGTGTGAGGAGCTGTGTAAACGTACTATGTCGGAGCAAGCATTATACTGTGTGGGGAGTTGTGAGGCCAGTATAATGTGTGGGGGGGATAATAAGGGAATTATATTGTCCGGGTAACTGTGGAGGTATCATACTGTATGTTAGCAACTGTGGAAGCATTATACTGTATGGAGACATCACACTGCAAAACGCTATAGGAGTATCATACTGTGTGGCGCACTGTGGGAGCATCGTATTCTGTGGGGGGAACTTGGGCAATCAAAATGCATGAGGGGGGCTGTGGGAATATCTTACTGTGAGTGGATGGCTGTGGGGACATCATAATCTGTGTGGAATTGTGATGACATCATACTGTGTGGCAGCATTATACTGTGAGAGGAGCTGTGTGGAAAGACTATAAGAGAGCTTCATACTGTGGGGGGCTGTGATGGCACCAAACTGTGGGAGGAGCTGTGGGGACATCATACTGTATGGAGACCTGTGGTAGTATCATTCTGTGGGGGATGCTGTGGGGAAATCATACTGTGTGTTAGTGAATGTTGGAACATCATGCTGTTTGTGGGGTGTAGTGGCGTCATGCTATGTGGGGAGAATGTGGAGGAATAATCTGTGCAGATGTCTATAGGGACATCATAATACGTGTGGAGTTCTGAGAGTATCCTACTGTGTGAGGGGCTGTAGGAAGTCTGATGGAAACATCATACTGTATGGGGAGCACATAGGGCATTATACTGTGTGGAATGACTGTGAAGCATCATACTCACTGGGCATGGTTGTGGAGACATGGTATTGTATTGGACTGTGGTGGCACTATTCTGTGTAGGAGAACTGTGTAGAGGGGAACGTGGGGTGTTTATTATTGTGTGGGGGAGATTGTGGGGGATTATATTGTGTAAGGAGTTGTAGTTCCATCACACTGTGTATTGGTGATATGGGGACATCATACTATGTAGTGGACTGTGAGGAAATAATTCTGTATGGGGCTGTGGTGGCATCATTCTACATTGGGGGACTGTGGGGGCATCATACTATGAGAGGGAATATGGTGAGTATATTACTGTGTGGGGGGAGACTGAGGGTCATTAGATTGTGTAAGTGGTTGTGGTTTCATCATACTGTGTGTGGGTCATATGGGGTCATCATATTGTGTGTAGAGGCTAAGAGGGCATCATATTGTGATTGAGGGCCACTGTGGAGGCATCATACTGTGTAGATGCAGATGTGCGGGCAGGGTCCTCTCTCCTCCTGTACCAGTTATGACTTGTATTGTTCAAGATTATTGTACTTGTTTTTATTATGTACACCCCTCCTCACTTGTAAAGTGCCATGGAATAAATGGCGCTATAACAATAAATAATAATAATAATAATAGAGGGTATGAAATGTGTCTTGTACTGTGAGGAAGCACTATTGCTCTTCACTGGTACATACAGTCACGTCACCACTACTTCTAAATTTAACCCCTTACTGACATCGGACGGTATAGTACGTCCGATGTCAGCTCCCCTGCTTTGATGCAGGGCTCCGCGGTGAGCCCGCATCAAAGCCGGGGCATGTCAGCTGTTTTGAACAGCTGACATGTGCCCGCAATAGCGGCGGGTGAAATCGCGATTCACCCGCCGCTATTAACTAGTTAAATGCCGCTGTCAAACGCAGACAGCGGCATTTAACTACCGCATCCGGCCGGGCGGCTGGAAATGATGTCATCGCTGACCCCTGTCACATGATCGGGGGTCGGCGATGTGTCAGGACAGTAACCATAGAGGTCCTTGAGACCTCTATGGTTACTGATCGCCGGTAGCTGTGAGCGCCACCCTGTGGTCGGCGCTCACAGCACACCTGCATTTCTACTACATAGCAGCGAACAGCAGATCGCTGCTATGTAGCAGAGGCGATCGTGCTGTGCCTGCTTCTAGCCTCCCATGGAGGCTATTGAAGCATGGCAAAAGTTAAAAAAAAAAGTTTAAAAAAATGTGAAAAAAATAAAAAAAATATAAAAGTTTAAATCACCCCCCTTTCGCCCCAATCAAAATAAATCAATAAAAAAAAAAATCAAATCTACACATATTTGGTATCGCCACGTTCAGAATCGCCCGATCTATCAATAAAAAAAAGTATTAACCTGATCGCTAAATGGCGTAACGAGAAAAAAAATCGAAACGCCAGAATTACGTTTTTTTGGTCGCCGCAACATTGCATTAAAATGCAATAACGGGCGATCAAAAGAACGTATCTGCACCAAATTGGAATCCTTAAAAACGCCAGCTCAGCACGCAAAAAATAAGCCCTCAACCGACCCCAGATCATGAAAAATGGAGACGCTATGAGTATCGGAAAATAGCGCAATTTTTTTTTTTTTATTTTTTTTTTTAGCAAAGTTTGGAATTTTTTTTCACCACTCAGGTAAAAAATAACCTAGTCATGTTAGGTGTCTATGAACTCAAAATGACCTGTAGAATCATAATGGCAGGTCAGTTTTAGCATTTAGTGAACCTAGCAAAAAAGCCAACCAAAAAACAAGTGTGGGATTGCACTTTTTTTGCAATTTCACCGCACTTGGAATTTTTTTCCTGTTTTCTAGTACACGACATGGTAAAACCAATGATGTCGTTCAAAAGTACAACTTGTCCCGCAAAAAATAAGCCCTCACATGGCCAAATTGATGGAAAAATAAAAAAGTTATGGCTCTGGGAAGTGAAAAACAAACACGGAAAAACTAAAAATCCCACGGTCATGAAGGGGTTAAAAATGTGCCGACAGGATTCCCTTAAGCACGGGTTTTCCATCTATTAGACAATTGTAGCACCTATAGGGAGAGATTTATGAAATTATTTCAACGACAGCCCATAGTGACTGTCTGTCCACAACAACCTATCACAGCATATCTTTCATGTCATATAGTGATCTTAAAAAAATAAAAGCTGAACTGTGATTGGTTGTTTTTGGCAATGCAGTAGGTGTTTCTTTAAAGTCAGTTGTATAAATCTGCCCTCATAGAATCAAGGGCTGACAAAAGAAATTGCAAATTTTCCAAAAATGTATATTGTCATCTGAAAATCCATCTCCCTCGTGATAGTTTTGATAGCTGCTTTTTCTTATTAAGGTAACCGTTACTGATCCCCTTGCATTGTCGTCCATGTTACTGCATGTCTGTCATCTTCTTAATGCACAGTGGCATGCAGAATTCAGAACAACTGCACAGATGTATGTCAAGTGACGTGCGTCCAGCACCCGGCAGAGAGACATTCAGAGAATCCTTTATGTGATTAGTTGGTCATGTTGTCTACAGAATAGAAAGCCGCTCTTCACATCTGCTGCACATGAAATGTGACAGATCGAGATCTGTGATTGACATATACAGCACAGATACGACGGCAAAGTAACTGAAAAGAATATTCCAGTCTCAGCAAATAATGGTTATTATTCAGTACGAAAATTATACAATTTTCCAGTTTTCAATGCATCTATTTATGATTTTGATGACCAATTCCCAAAATTAATTTCGAGAAAATTTGGTCAAAAAGAAGTTTATTATGCCGTGAGGGCTCTTAAATACCAAAAGCATAATAAACACGAATGAAAATGGAGGGTTAAAAAATGGATTAACAAATTATACTCACCTGTCCTAGGCCCTCACCTTCTGTGTGTTGCTCAGTGGTGGTTGAGTTTCGGCCATCGTTACTTCGGCCATGTTTCTTAGCACTGAGTTTGTAGGTTCTGGAATATGACAGCACTGGAGGATAATGGCTTTCTGGTTGCTTCACGTTTGATTCTTCTCAAGTCTTAGACAGTTAATGTGTGCCTTTTTCTCTCAATGCATTTTTTCCGACCCTTTTGACTATTTACAACAAAACTTTTGATGATTCTGTGATTGCAACCCAATATTTTAGCAATATCAAGAGGTGTCATCCGTCTGTAAGATTTGCAACAATTGTTGACTATTCAGAGTTAAATCTCTTTTTTGCCCCATTTTGCATGGGGAAAAGAAGCTGCCTAATAATATTACACTCCTTGATAAAGTGAGTTGTATCCTTAGACCACACCCTCCTCATTACACAAATACATATCACCTGATCTGCATCATCCAATAAGCATTCACATTTATATACCTTGAAGTTGGAAAATCTGCATGCTTATTTCCCTAATAATAGTGCACACAGTGTATAGTGCTTACAAGCTGAATAGAGAGGAGCTTGTAAGCACTGCATATGTTCCGTTACTTAGCAGTGGTGGTCAGTCTGCAACATGAAGAGCTTGAAAATAAAAAGAAAAATTATAATATCTCAAGAATGGCTATACATTTTTATAAGCAATTATTTGCAAAATTGCTTGTACTTGCAACCACTATCCAACTATACCCATTCATGAAAACGTGAATAACCCTTTAAGGGGAAACTCTAGGCATTTTTTGTCTGCTAATATTAGGTGGTCATCATAGTGAAAATGTAGGAAGTCAAATGTATATGTTATAAAATCTGCACACACTACTCATAGCAGAAATAAGTCATCATCGTGGTCGGTCTGGGCCAGATGGAAAAGATGGGACAAGTGAGTACACAGAGCAGGCAAGAGGTGGAGATGGTGCTGGAAATGTCAGAAATCAAATGTATATATGTTGTAAAGTATGTCAACAAGTCATGGCTGTAAGGAATCATCATGGTGGTCTGGACCAGATAGAAAAGATGGAACAATTGAGCACTCAGTGAAAGAAGGCAAGAGGTAGAGATGGTACTGGAAATGGGAGAAATAAAATGTATGTATGTTGTAATAAGCTCTGCAGACACGTCATGGTTGGAATAAGTCCTCATTGTGATCAAGACAAGATGGAAAAGATGGGACAAGTGAGTACAGAGAAACAGAGAAAGCATTAGGTGAAGATGGTACTGAAAATGTGAGAAATCAAATGTATTTATACTGTAAATCCTGCTGACACGTCATGGCTGTAAGAAGTCATCTTGGTGGTCTGGACCAAATGGAAAAGATGGGACAAGTGAGTACACAGTGAGAGATGGCAAGAGGTAGAGATTGTACTGGAAATGGGAGAAATAAAATGTATGTATGTTGTAATAAGCTCTGCAGACACATCGTGGTTGGAACAGTCCCCATCGTGGTCAAGACAAGATGGAAAAGATGGGACAAGTGAGCACACAGTGAGAGAAGACAATTGTTGGAGATGGTGCTGGAAATCTGAGAAGTCAAATGTAGCTATATTGTGAACTCTGCAGACATTTCATGGCTGGAATGAGTTGTCATGGCGGTCTGGGCCAGGTGAAACAAGTAAGCAAATTCAATCAGTAAGGAAGTCACCTGTAAGTCACCGGTTTTATATATTCTATACGTATCAATTCACAGATAAATTCTGCCTCTCTATGCTGAAATCCTAGCTATGTCTATGCATATGTCTAATACATCTCGAACTATGTAGGGTCGAGGACTTTGTTATTGAATTATTACACAGCGCCACATCTACAGTACTTACCATTAAATATACCATTATATATGGCTGGTGCATCGCTGATGAGTGCCCTGTATGAGAAGTAGATGTATAAATAATGACACAATGAGCCGGAAAACTACATTCACTATAGAAAACCTCTTCATTGTGAATTGGATTTGTGCAGAGAATTGTTTTACTAATGGAATTTGAGGGGTTGATCACAGAAATAGGTCAAGGCAAGTTGAGTTCAGTGTCAGTTGGATGTGGGATTCCAATGGACTGTAACAAAGTAACAAAGTTAATCATGTGTATAGCAGATAAGCACAAAAACAACTAATGCAAAAATAGATAAGGCTGCTGCTCTATAGACAGTGAGGAATAAATGCTACTTAAATTAGAAATTCCAGTTTGTTAGTTGTATAGAACGTTTTGATTACTATATATTGGGTCTGACTCATTATTGCACTTGCGCCTGTTTTTGTCCAGTTTTAATGCTTTTGTGCCTTTTTTTATTTGCATCGTATTTATCTTTCCATATGCGCCTTTATCTCTCTATATCTATTCACCTTCTTTATTACGTTCACCAAGCATGCAGAGTTTAGAATTTAAAGATGTTGTCACCTGATTCATCATTTACACATTTTTAAATACTGGAGATACACAGAGTGCTGAGGTAAGAAGAGGCTGCTCACACTGTTGTCCACCATGTCTATCTGATCTAATACTGGAGATACCAGGGGTACTGAGGTAAGAAGAAGCTGCTCACACTGCTGTCCACCCTGTCTATCTGATCTAATACTGGAGATACCAGGGGTGCTGAGGTAAGAAGAGGCTGCTCACACTGCTGTCCACCCTGTCTATTTGATCTAATACTGGCCATACAAGGAGTGCTGAGGTAAGAAGAGGCTGCTCACACTGCTGTCCACTCTGTCTATCTGATCTAATACTGGTGATACCAGGAGTGCTAAGGTGAGAAGAGGCTGCTCACACTGCTGTCCATCCTGTATATTTGATCTAATACTGGAGATACGAGGGGTACTGAGGTAAGAATAGGCTGCTCATACTGCCGTCCACCCTATCAGGTCCAATACTGGAAATATCAATGGTTCTGTGGTAAGAATAGGCTGCTAACACTACTGTCCACCCTATCTGATATCATAATGGAGATAGTAGAGGTGCTCCTGTGAGAAGGGGCTACTCCTCACACTACTATCCACCCTGCCTATCTGATTTAATACTGGAGATACAAGGAGTGCTGAGGTAAAATGAGGCTGCTCACACTGCTCTCCTCCCTGTCTATCTGATCTAATGCTGGAGATACTAGAGGTGTTGAGGTAAGTAGAGGGGCCACACACTGTTGTTCACCCTGTCTATCTAATTCAGTCCCGGAACATGGACTTCTCCCAGACTTTTACTATTTTAAAAATAAAAAATCTAATTAATTCTTACCTGTCCGCTGTTAATCCATGATGATGATGTCCCATAATCAACCCCAACTCTCTGAAATCTGGTTGCATTGCAGAGCAGTGACATCAGTAATGTGACAGCTAAGCATGGCAACCACATCACACTGAGATTAGCATGAGAATCGGCTGCGAGGGACCGGCGGACCCCTTAATGATATCACCGCCAGTCACACGCAACCACGCTCTCACGCTTAGCTCAGTGTGACCTGACAGCTGGGCCAAGCGGTCACATTACTGATGTCACTGCGCAGCAATACAACCAGATGTAGCAGAGTTGGGTATCATCGTGGAACATCAGCATTATGGATTATTGGCAGACAGGTGAGAATTACTTGATTTTTGATTTTAATGTTAATAAATGGAAAAAAGGAGATTTGTTGCTGAGTGTTTTGTTCAATTAAGATACAGGAAAGATATATATCTTGGTACCGTGTTAGCCAGTAGATAGAAAAATATTTAGAATTGAGAGTCCTCAGTGGTTGATACCTTTTAATGGCTAACTGAAAAGATGGTAACAAATTGCAAGCTTTCGAGACTACACAGGTCTCTTCATCAGGCAAAGACATCTTTGCCTGATGAAGAGACCTGTGTAGTCTCGAAAGCTTGCAATTTGTTACCATCTTTTCAGTTAGCCATTAAAAGGTATCAACCACTGAGGACTCTCAATTCTGCAGGAGTGATTACATGCTCCTGTCTGTGTGTCTGCCGGGTAGAGCAGTCACATCAGCTGATGTGACTGATCTACAAGTGATCCAAATCATCGTGGGACAGTATGGATTATAAGTTAGGGATATGGTGTATTATTATATTTTCTTTTTTCCAAGTGACATGAGCATTGGGGATGAAGAGTTAAGGTGAGTATATGTTTTTTTTTTTTTAACAGAAGACAAGGGCTTCAGGGATTAGGTGTAAGTTGAGTATATACTGAGTCTTTTTTATTTCAATATTTATTTCTCTATTTTAACTTGTTTCCTTAGTTTGAGCACAGGCAACAGCAGGCTTAGGCTGATGGGAGTAGTAGTCTCTCATCAGTAGATCCCTGTGATCTGCGGTAAACTTTTTATCGTGGGTCCCAGTCACAGCTGCAGGGGTCACGCTGATATCTGACAGTGTGACCCTGCAGCACTTTTACCAATTGTAATGATCTTACCAGCGGTAATGTTACCATCAATCAGAGTCACTGTGTGCACACAGCCTTAGTGAAAACTCAATAATTTACCGAACTTTGATGATTTTGAGGAAAATGCTCCGGAATTCAAATACGCATCTAAATGTCCAATGTTTGTGCTAATTGTGACATTGGCGAACATTTTCCAAACAAGATCACTCATCTCTACTGGTTTGGTGATCTGAAACATTTAAGTGTGACAAACATGCAAAATAATAGGAAATCAGGAAGGGGGCAAACACTTTTTCACACAACTGTAAGTGGGCCTTTAAAGTGGATCTTTTATCAGGTTTCATAATACAAACTGCATACATTATTAAATAAATCTATTAGATCTTATGAGACTGGTGAACTTACTATAAGATTCCATGTCAGGATGGCTATTGAATATTTCAGAATTTATAATAGGCATTTATAAATTCAGCTTCAGAATGAGAGAGAAATCATGAGTCTAGGTTTTAGAAGATCAAAAAGATTTACAGGACCCTGGTCTAGTAGCCACGTAGGTTGTCCATGCTTGCTGAGCAAAAGCTCTGTACACCATTTTCTACCTGCCTAAATCTCTTGCTCTTCTTAGTGACCCGGCGCAACCTTAGTGACGAGGCTCCAATTATTACAGGAGGTAGGAGGAAATTTGCAGGGCAAATTTGTCAGCCATGAACTGCTGACTTGGCCACTGGACCTGGGGCCTGTAAGTATTTTAGATCACCTCTAGTCCAGGTGCTTGAAGTCTCAACCAAACCATCCTGACTGACAACTGCAGCTTGTACTGAGAACTTTGAGATCTCAGTAGCAGGGAGGAGGGACACTGAGGAGGTTATATTTAATTTAGGCTAGGTGGGTATCAATTGATTTAAAATGCCTGTATAATCCAAAGAGAATTATATAGTCATTCTGTCACTGTGAATACCCCAACCTCTTCAGACCGGTGGCTTATTTCAAGGGGAACAATACAATCGGCAGACCAAAGTCTATCATGCGCCATCGGCATCATTTGGCACCCCTATACTCATTACACCATCGGTCAAACACGTCAATATCTGCAGGTTCGGTCACCAGAAGTCTACTGTGTCTGACCAACTTAAGAGATCCATTTAATAATGGATGTAGTTTGCATTGTAAGATCTGGTGACACTTTAAATGCTTTTTATTTTATTTTTAATATGTTGAACTATATATTTTTTCCCCTTAAGAAATACACATAAAGTACAAGATACAACAGTAGCTTATCTCCTGTGGCAGGAAGTTCATTTTTTATCAGTAGGGGAAGATTGAGAAGCCTCAGGGGTCACATTCTTTTCCTGAGACGGCAGACATTTCTATTGTCCATCACAAGCCATGCTTACAATGGATGGAAGGAAAATACCAGCCTCGGTAACATCTTTAATTTATCATGAAATTATTGCCTTTTGAATGGCACAAGTAATAAGTGACTTTCCGCTGATTCTTTATCTTCTTCATCTTGGTTAGTGGGATGATTTAAACTGTAATCTGCAGGGCTAGCCCTCTCTGAGTGATAAATGGATTTCTAATTGTAGGGCTGCAACTTCCCGGCAATCCAACTTTCTATAAAGAAGGATGGAAAGTAAAGCAAATACATGGAATTCATTATTACGGGGGGGGGGGGGGGGTGAAAATGTGAGGCTAATACTGTAGATATGTATTTCTTTTCTAACTACTATAAATATGGGCTACAGAAAAAAGAACGACGGGAATATTTGTATTTTGTGTAGGACAACTAAGGATAAAGTTTATCTCTATGTTCACTGGAAAGGTGATCCCCGACCTCCTATCGTGTTTCTTCTTACTGCATGGCCACACAAAGGAAAATGTTGAATGATGCGGCAGTCAACCTTGAGCACAGGGATGATGTTAGGGGCAGGCAGACCATGCAGCTGCCTAGGGCCCTCGCTCCTCCAGGAGCTCTCAGTCAGTGACCTGTCACTAATAGCAGCACACCACGCCGCCGCTATGGGGTCCAGTGCCGCCCCCCATATTCAACTTATCTGTGTCATAGATGCCGATAAAGTTGAAAGCAGTGATGAAGGAGAGAGCGTCAGCTGACGATCCCTCTCCCATCACTCCCGCTCTGCTTGTGACTCACCGGTTGCGCAATAATGTCACATCTTGGTATGCCACGCTGTGCCAGGAGTGGAGCTGCTGAGATCGGAGCAGAGCCTGCAGCAGTGCGGAGGACAAGGAGGAGAGGTGAGTATTGTGTGTGTGTCTGTATATATGTGTACTGTGTGGGCTGCACTACACTGTGTGTGTGTTTGCATTATAGTCTGTGTGTCTCTGCATTATACTATGTGTGGGGGGCTGCATTATACTGTAAGTGGGGGCTACTTCTTTTTGTCGTGCAGGTTCTGTTTAAGTGATTTCTTGATAGAGAACAGGTGTGGAAGTTATCAGCCCTGGGTATGATAGGGAATTTAAACTCAGCTTCCCAGAGATGTGATAAACCACAGTTAATTTATGTTTTATGGAGGAGCAACCACTTTTCACAAAGCACCCTGTAGGTTTGGATTTCTTTTTCCCTTCATTTAAAACTGCATCTTGTGTTTTCTTGTGTTATCTTTGTCTAACATTTGCATTTATTTGGTGATCTGAAACATTTACATGTGACAAACATGAAAAAGAACAGAAAATCAGGAAGGGGGCAAACACTTTTTCACACAACTGAACATTGTGTATGGTAGTGTTTTTCTATGTCTCTGTATTCTAAAGGTGAAGAAAATGTCCGACTTTTTTGTTCCTATAAAACTACTAAAAAATAAGGTGGTAATATGGTCTCCCCAGTAATTGAACGCGTAACCTACTTCATTGCAGGCAGCAGCTACAATTATGAGCCATACACTGTACTGACATTCCTGGGAGGATTTTCTCTACTTGAAGCTGCATTGCAGTCACCAAACCCATAGGAAAATTGTAATGGCACATACATACAGTGCCTTGCGAAAGTATTCGGCCCCTTGGAACTTTTCAACCTTTTCCCACATATCACGCTTCAAACATAAAGATACCAGATGTAAATTTTTGGTGAAGAATCAACAACAAGTGGAACACAATTGTGCAGTTGAACGAAATGTATTGGTTATTTTAAATTTTTGTGGAAATTCAAAAACTGAAAAGGTGCGTGCAATATTATTTGGCCCTTTTACTTTCAGTGCAGCAAACTCACTCCAGAAGTTGATTGTGGATTTCTGAATGATCCAATGTTGTCCTAAATGCCTAATGATGATAAATATAATCCACCTGTGTGTAATCAAGTCTCCGTATAAATGCACTTCTCTGTGATAGTCTCAGGCTTCTGTTTGAAGCACAGAGAGCATCATGAAGACCAAGGAACACAACAGGCAGGTCCGTGATACTGTTGTGGAGAAGTTTTAAGCTGCATTTGGATACAAAATGATTTCCAAAACTTTAAACATCCCAAGGAGCACTGTGCAAGCGATCATATTGAAATGGAAGGAGTATCATACCACTGCAAATCTACCAAGACCCGGCCGTCCCTCTAATCTTTCATCTCAAACAAGGAGATGACTGATCAGAGAAGCAGCCAAGAGGCCCATGATCACTCTGGATGAACTGCAGAGATCTACAGCTGAGGTGGGACAGTCTGTCCATAGGACAACAACAGTCGTACACTGCACAAATCTGGCCTTTATGGAAGAGTGGCAAGAAGAAAGCCATTTCTCAAAGATATCCATAAAAAGTGTTTTTTAAAGTTTGCAACAAGCGACCTGGGAGACACACCAAACATGTGGAAAAAGGTGCTCTGGTCAGATGAAACCAAAATCGAACTTTTTGGCAACAATGCCAAACGATATCTTTGGCGTAAAGTCAACACAGCTCATCACCCTGAACACACCATCACCCCTGTCAAACATGGTGGTGGCAGCATCATGGTTTGGGCCTGCTTTTCTTCAGCAGGGACAGGGAAGATGGTTAAAATTGATGGGAAGATGGATGGAGCCTAATACTGGACCATTCTTGAAGAAAACCTGTTGGAGTCTGCAAAAGACCTGAGACTGGGAAGGAGATTTGTTTTCCAACAAGACAATGATCCCAAACATAAAGCAAAATCTACAATGGAATGGTTCACAAATAAATGTATCCAGGTGTTAGAATGGCCAAGTCCAGACCTCAATCCAATCGAGAATCTGTGGAAAGAGCTGAAAACTGCTGTTCACAAACGATCTCCATCAAACCTCACTGAGCTCGAGCTGTTTGCCAAGGAAGAATGGGCAAGAATTTCAGTCTCTCAATGTACAAAACTGGTAGACACATACCCCAAGCGACTTGCAGCTGTAATTGCACAAAAGGTGGCGCAACAAAGTATTAAGTTAAGGGAGCCGAATAATATTGCACGCCCCACTTTTCAGTTTTTGAATTTCCACAAAAATGTAAAATAACCAATAAATTTCGTTCAACTTCACAATTATCTTCAACTTGTTGATTCTTCACCAAAAATTTATATTTGGTATCTTTATATTTGAAGCATGATATGTGGGAAAAGGGTGAAAATTTCCAGGGGCCCGAATACTTTCGCAAGGCACTGTACATCTATACATAGCAGTGCATTTCTATATCCCTGTATTCTACAGGGAAAACAAAAGTAAGATTTTTTTTTCTTCCTGTAAAATTAGTAGAAAATAATGAAAAACAATTAAAAAAATTTCATTTTTTTTAAAATAATAAGCATTAAAAATCAACAAAAACATGGACATTAGACATACAGTAACATTGGTGTCCAGTAAGTGCAATAATCTGCACAACATATTGATCAGATCATTTATGGTCATCAGTAAAGGGCATAAAAAATGGCGCAAGACATTTTTTTCTCTGTTAAACTCATAAAAAAGTAAAATATTCGTAGCATGGATGCTGCTTTTTCTCTACTGCTTTTTTTGGGGGGAGGGGGTTGTGTGAAATTATGTCCAATTTGCCTTTTTTCATTTGTTTGTGATGTTTCAATACACAAAAAAGAAGTAAACATGTAAATAACAAAACATGTGTAATGGCAATAACTTTATGGGAGAAATACTTCTTTTCTTTTTTTTCTGGAACAATTTCAAGGCTGCCAACACTTTTGTCAATGACTCTAGCTACCACCTGACCCTGATCCCCATCCCATCACATTGACTTTTGCACAGGTTCATTAGATAAGTCAGTCTATTGCTGCTAATGTACAGGTGAATTTACTTTAATAACAGAATGAGGGTAAAAATGACTCAATATAAGGTGTGAAAATTATAAGATTCCTAAATTTTATTTTGAATAAAGATTATGATGTGGGGAAAAAAATGACACAAAAAATAAAAATAAAATAAATTTAACACAAAAACCTGATTTTAACATTGGATCATTATCTTATGATACATTTCCTTTAGAGGAATTGTCTTATGACACTTGAAGTGGGGCTGTGGCACACATGTCTGTGTTTGCTGTGGGCCGGTACTGAGTTCTGATTGCCCGCAACACCTCTTCTAAACGGATATCTGGGTGGAGTGTGGGTTGAGGTGAAATACGTTTCTTACTCACATTTGCTTTGGGAGCCCTCATTACCATTATGGATGGACATCCATGGGTCCAGTTTTCAGCTACGAATAAGACAGAAGACCTTGGTCAGGGATAACACGTTCGACTTTAATGTGCAATTCAACTACACATGACTACAGCATACAGATTAAGACAAAGTTTCTATTTTAGTGATGTTCCCTAGGTTTTGTGATCCATCAGACATTGTCATTGTCCTGTTCTGAGACCCACCAACTTCATCTCACTCTGCGACCCGGCTCACATCTTCGGAGACAGAGGCATGACTCTTTATACCTCTTCCAAATCTTACGTTCAAGACTGTCCCGGCATCCAGATGTAACCGAAGCTGTGTTCTCATTCTTCTAGGAAACTTATATAGACCGGACCCATTCTCTTCTGCTAAAGCTTAGCTGCACTAGAACCTTATAACTCTGGTATGTTTAACCTTGCTCTTAACTCGACCCAGACTTGATGAGTCTTAGACTCTGACTAAACTGTCTGACTGCCCATAACCCGGAATACATTTTCTATTAATCCCCATCTAACCCCTCCCAAACTGTGGGTTGATCCCAGCTCTATTAGCTATCTAATCCTTAGTGTAGTGCAAACTGTACTATATCCCTATCCATTGCAAGGTGTATGGTTCCCCTAGTGGACAGACCTCCCGCATTCCCAGGGATTACCATAGGCATAGCCTGTAGAAGAACTGAACACACAACATCGGCCATAGGGATAAAATATAACATCACTTTATCACACAATAGTATATAAAAGTCTAAACCATCGTTCATCACAACAGCCCTGTTGCCACAACGTTTTCTTCATCCCAGCCTCCCCGTGCACACTACTAGTATCATATTCACACATCAGAAAAGCTAGATTGGAGAGCTGCTAATAATGGCTAGTTTCTGTTGTTATTGTCCAGCATTAGATGGTTGCCTATTCAACTGTGACAAAAATGTATGGCCAAATGCTTCTGGATCCTTGAAAATCAGATAGAAGCTAAGTCAGATTCAACTATTTATGAGTTTCCAATCTATAAGGAATTGCAAATAGGTAGCAGAGGTCAGGAAAAAGAGTAAGAACTTGTAGGCAGAGCAGGTGGAGGCAGTAATAAAAGGCCAGTTGGATCTTCAGTATCCTGACACTTACTGATAGACAGAAGTGGAAAAAAAATCTAGACTAGGGCAAAACTGGGGAAAAGTAGATCCATTTTTACAACGCAACTACAAAAACAGAAACAAACCAAGACTATGGTGCATATAAATATACGAGAGATGAAAAAGGAACTTGCTAGAGAGTGAACCTTCGGGGAAATCCTTTGTTACACAAATATACCAGACTAACTTTCCAGATTGAACGGGCGCATATAATTATGCAACAGGCAAAATAAAATTCATGGCGAGAAAAAAAAGACCCAGAGGGAATAGACAGAGATACACACAGCATTAATATTTTAGTAAAATAAATAACAAATCATCACCTTGATGTATTATTCTACTACCATGCTCGCGAAATGGTTACATCTTTCCTTGGCAGCTCCCAAGAAGATAAGAGGCTGCGTCGAGGCTGCTCGAATGCTGAAGACTGAGGTGGTGAAAGTGCAAAACAGCAGACGATGACGCATTTATAGAAGACCTATGTAATACTAAATCAGGAACAGGATGGATTACCATATGCCCAATAAACCTTATCTATTCAATATTCGTTATATACCTTTCTCTTAACGCAACATCATGACATCACAGATGTCTATAATGGTATTGGTATTTTGTGGCAAGTGTGCTACTGATGTTTCTACAATGGATGAGTAAATCAAATTTGCTCTGAATTTCACAAAAAATTGAATTTTCCAGGACTGGAGGTGAGAAAATATTTAATTTCTAGTGGAACTGTATTCTGCTTGAATAAAAAGGAAAAATCTGCATTTTTGAGAATATGTAATTTTGTAAATTTGCTTTACACAGATTTAGTAAACAGGAACCAAAATGAAGATATTCACATAAATGACTGAGATAATGATATAACAAAATATGAAAATATATTTTATTCCACAAGCAAGTCTAAAAATGATAAAAAAAATTACAAGGAATATTTATATGTCAAGGGAATAATGATGAGTAAGAAATTATGAAATAGGCACAATGGAAAAAATTAACGTGAATGACTATGCCAGTAAAGAGGGAAATGGTTTATTGATGCCACAAGGTCAAAAAAGTCACAGTCAGATGTAATGACTAGGGATGAGCAGACTGATTGAAGTTCGGGTTTTGGTACATGACATAGTTCGGTTTGGGTACAAGAAATCACTAACTGTCCAGGATGAACCCCCAGCTTTTAAGTTTAGATTTTCTCATCTCTAGTAATGACCTAATATTGCACAGGCCCAATAGTAATGAAGTGCATAATAATGACTTGGTACAATACAAAATGAAAGGTACAAACCCAAAGGCACAATGTTGGAGTTTTGTTCTCCTGCCATTTCCACCTATACGTGTTTGGCGTTGGCTTCCTTAGGTAGCATAGTGGCAGGAGGAGGGTAGATATGAATCATAACAGGGAATGATGATGCAAAAAAAGATTAGCGTAAAGTAATGGACTGCGCCAATAAGGATAAATGGGAAAACAAAACAAGACAATGAAACATGACAACATACAACAATATCACTTTACTACGTTACATTTCCCATTATCATTCCCTATGGGAAATCATTGGCCTATTTGTTTCTGAGCATGTCTCGGGTTTTGTTGTTGGTCGATGGGGCGACACTGATGACACGTCCTATTATTAATATTGATTATTCACACTTGTTTCTGTATGATACATATTTACCCTCCTCCTCATGTCACTAGACTCCCTGAGGAAGCCAACGAGAAACGCGCATCGGAGGTAGTGGCGGGGAACAAAACTCCAATATTGTGCCATCAGGTTTTTATCTTTAATTTTTTTTTTGTTCTATGAATGTCCCAGGCTCTTTTGTGGCATCTCTGGGTCGGACACGCATCCTAAACTGTGACCTCATCGTACTTCAGCAATGCTGTGGTGCCGGATGTGTCATGGCGGCGCACATCGCATGTACTGAGCGGCACCTGGTAAGGTATATATAATATACCATTTACCACATTCTCTTTTGCCGGCATTGCCTTTTATGTTGATTTTTTTACATACCTATTCACTATTGCGTACTCTTCATTGTTCCATCACCATCATGTTTTTACATGTCCCTTGTCATTTTTTTTTACCATTTTTAGTTTTGTTTGTCCTATAAAATATGTTTTTGGATTTTGTTTTTCTCATTATATTAGTCATTTATTTTGGTTCTGGATTAGTGTTGTATTGCCATAATTCTTATTCTTATTATTTATTTTGCTATTTCCTTCTACTTTAAGTTTTATAGAATCGGTAAACATTTTTCAAGCTGGCCGCCATTTAGCTGAACCTTAGATGGCCTGGAAAAGTTTTTAA
Organism: Ranitomeya variabilis; assembly: GCF_051348905.1. Classification (NCBI taxonomy): domain Eukaryota; kingdom Metazoa; phylum Chordata; class Amphibia; order Anura; family Dendrobatidae; genus Ranitomeya; species Ranitomeya variabilis. The sequence continues at coordinate 651,187,321 of NC_135236.1, forward strand.
AAAAACAAAAAGACAAGTTATACTCACATCACCGCTCACCTGTCCGGCCCCTACACTTCTCGCTATCCGGTTCTTAGAGTCACCTCTTCTGTCCCCCATCTTGATCCACATCTCGCATTGTGACTAGTGTTGAGCGATACCGTCCGATACTTGAAAGTATCGGTATCGGAAAGTATCGGCCGATACCGGCAAAGTATCGGATCCAATCCGATACCGATACCCGATACCAATACAAGTCAATGGGACTCATGTATCGGACGGTATTCCTGATGGTTCCCAGGGTCTGAAGGAGAGGAAACTCTCCTTCAGGCCCTGGGATCCATATAAATGTGTAAAAGAAAGAATTAAAATAAAAAATATCGCTATACTCACCTCTCCGACGCAGCCTGGACCTCAGCGAGGGAACCGGCAGCGTTGTTTGTTTAAAATTCGCGCTTTTACTTGGTTACGTGAAGTCCCGGCTTGTGATTGGTCAGGGCGGCCATGTTGCCGGGACGCGGACCAATCACAGCAAGCCGTGACGAAATTACGTCACGGCTTGCTGTGATTGGTCCGCGTCCCGGCAACATGGCCGCCATTAACCAATCACAAGCCGCGACGTCACGGGAGGCTGGACACGCGCGCTTTTTAAAATGGGCGCGTGTCCAGCCTCCCGTGACGTCCCGGCTTGTGATTGGTTGCGCCGCGGTCAACCAATCACAAGCCGGGAGGCTGGACACGCGCGCATTTTAAAATTTTAAAATGGGCGCGTGTCCAGCCTCCCGGCTTGTGATTGGTTGACCGCGGCACAACCAATCACAAGCCGGGACGTCACGGGAGGCTGGACACGCGCCCATTTTAAAATGCGCGCGTGTCCAGCCTCCCGTGACGTCACGGCTTGTGATTGGTTGCGTCTCCCATGTGACTGCGACGCAACCAATCACAAAGCCGGGACGTAATTTTAAAATCCTTAAGGACCTGAAATTACGTCACGGCTTGCTGTGATTGGTTGCGTCGCCCATGTGACTGCGACGCAACCAATCACAACGCCGGAACGTAATTTTAAAATCCTGAAGGACCTGAAATTACGTCACGGCTTGCTGTGATTGGTTGCGTCCCGGTCACATGGGCGGCACGCAACCAATCACAAGCCGGGACTCACGTAAAGGAAAGAAAAGCGCGAATTTTAAACAAAGAACGCTGCTGCTTCCCTCGGTAAGGTGCAGGCTGCGTCGGAGAGGTGAGTATAGCAATATTTTTTATTTTAATTCTCTCTTTTACACATTTTTACATTAATGTTGTTTCGATACCGATACCCGATATCACAAAAATATCGGATCTCGGTATCGGAATTCCGATACAGCAAGTATCGGCCGATACCCGATACTTGCAGTATCGGAATGCTCAACACTAATTGTGACGCCAATGTGCCCACAGTGATCAGGTCGATGTGCGACAGCGAAAAAAAAGGAACAAATGTTCCAACATATATAATGAAATCCAATTTTAAAAATCATTAAGTAAGTAAAAAAATTATGCACAAAGGTGGATAACTACTTTAACGTCAATTTTGTACAATCCTGAAAAAACTCTTTAACTCCAGTTAATTAACGCTAGATACACATATTATATATGACTTCTTCATGCAGGTACAGGCAGCAGAATTCTGGCCAATCTGCTTTCTTTCAAGCCTCTAATTATATTCCTATACACTCATTTATTTCTCAGCTCGCTCTATCAAGCTTAAATACTTACTAATTATCATTGTGAGCTGATCCCCTACATTTCCCGTCCCAATCGTTGACGGATGGAAGCCATCTCGTCTCTCTTATCAAGGTTCCACTCCTTATCCTTCCATCTGGAACAGCTGCGCTAATGAATTCATAAGTCTTTTCTTTTCTCCGTCTTCTTAACAATGCATTCAGATGAGTAACGCTGAGCATCCCGTCTGTCTCGTCCTTGAGCGCTGATGCTAAGAAAAAGTACAATAAGGACAGTTATATTAAGTGCCCAATTAATGGGATTTACCCATTAATAGTTGATGACATTGATTTGTCCTACTTACTCAATATGGACGAAACGCGAAGGGTTGCGTAGTAACAAAAACTGTACAATAAATGGGGGAAAATATATATCAAACTAATGTTAAAGGCTGGAAGGAACTAAGATACTGCAGGCGATTTCTACAAGTATGGTTGACGAATACCAAATCATGTGCTTTTAACTACTTGCAGACCCCATAAACTTTAAATGTCCAGGCAGTCCATGTTTTACTCTGCAGGGTAGTCTTCAATAGAAAACTGCTTTGACATATTAGTTACCTGTATCAACAATGCACAATGCTTTGATAAAGTATTCATACCCATTGAACTTTTCAACATTTTGTCACATTACGCTCATAAGTTTAAATGTATTTTATTGGGATTTTACGTGATCTATCAACAGAAAGTAGCAAGTATTTGTGGAGTGTAAAGGAAATGATACATGGTTTTCTAAATATTTTAGAATTATTAATCTGAAAATTGTGACGTGCATTTGTATTCAGCCCCCATGAGTCAGTAGTTTGTAGGACCACTTTTGCTGCAATTACTGCTGCAAGTCTTTTGGCGTCTGTCTCTACCATCTTTGCACATCTAGAGGTGACATTTTTGCCCCTTCTTCTTTTCACATTCGCTCTAGCTCAGTGAGATTGGATGGAGGCGTCTGTGATCAGCAATTTCCAAGTGTCACAGGTTCTCAATGGGATTTTGGTCTGGATTGTGAATGGGCCTTTCATATACACATGAATATACTTTAATCTAAACCATGCCACTGTAGCTCAGGCAGGATGTTTAGGGTCATTGTCCTGCTGGAAGATGAATCTATGACCCAATCTCATGTGTTTTGCAGCCACTAAAAGGTTTTCCTCAATGATTGCCCTGTATTTAGCTCCATCCATCTTCCAATCAACTCTGATCAGCTTCCTTGTCATTGCTAATGAAAAATATCCCCACAACATGATGCTGCCACCATGTCTGATGGTGGGGATGGTGTTGTCAGGGAGATATGCACTATTAGTTTCACACCACACAAAATATTTCACATTTAGCCAAAAAAGTTTTACTTTGGTCTCACCTGACCAGAGAAACTTCTACATTCTGGCTGTGTCCCTTATATGGCTTTTAGCCAGCTGCAAACAGGACTTCTTATGGCTTGTTTTCAAAAACGGCTTTCTTCTAACCACTCTTCCATAAAGACCCAATTTGTAGAGTGTACAACTAATCGTTGTCCTGTGGACAGATTCTCCAACCTGAGCTCTGGATCTCTGCAGGTCCTCCAGAGTGACCATGGGCCTCTTGGCTTCTTCTCTAGTTAGTGTTCTCCTTCCTTGTCAGTTTAGGTGGACGGTCACGTCTTGGAAGTTTTACATTTGTGCCATACTCCTTCCATTTTTGGATGATAGACTGATAAGTGCTCCGTGAGATGTTCAGAGCTTGGGCTATTTTTTATTTTTTTAGAACCTAACCCTGCTTTACTTTTCTCCACAGCTTTATCCCTGACCTGTCTGGTGTGTTCCTTAGGTTTCATTATGATGCTGTTTGATCCCTATGGTTTAAAAAAAAAACCTCTGAGGCATTTGGATCGCCCCCACACGTAAGGGCAATGGGGTACTCGGTATCGGGTCCTTCTTCTCAGTTCAGGGGATGTCACGGTGGCCCGACCCGGTCCGTGGCCCTCTGAGGGGCATCCGATAAACAGGGGAAAGTTTGTATAATGCTCTTGACGCCACCTGTGGTGTTCGGTTAGGGTGACCGACGCTGCTTAGGGGTCCGCTGGGGTGATGTTATGGCAGCAAGATGGTATACCTTCCCACAGGTGAAGTGTATCCCCAGGGCTTCCCAGAAGTGTTGGTGGTGATGGTGGATGTTGTAAGGCGCAGTGAATAACGAGGACACAAGGTTGCAGTCTCTTTACCTTTTACTGGAGGCTTCAGCATCCACAGTCCAGGGTACAGACCACAGGGTAGGTAGAGTCCGGCCGGTCTGAAGGCAAATCCAGAGTCCCCTTATCCAGGTGGAAATCAGTAGCCTTCCTACTAGCTGTAGTGTTGTAGTCCCTCCCTGCTGAGCAACTCGGTAAGGTCCTCACAACTTTCGTAGATGTTCTAGATGTCTTTCTCTCTGTCCCCCAGATGGTGTGGATAGGACAAACCCGTATGACTGATGGCCTGAGGCTTGTTTATAGGGACCCTAAAGATGCCCCGACCCCCACAATTTGCCACTGTGTCTTCTTAGGTATTAAGGTCGGGGAGCCAACTTGGAATTGACTGTCCTGCCGGTCTCTGAAGTAATGCGTAGAGTCAATTACTCCCTCGGTGTTCCGGCCACCGGCTATGCGCCTCAGAAGAAGGCAGCCTTTACAGGGCAAAACTCCTCCTGGTGTTATCTCCTTGTGCTGTGACTTAGTTTCTCACCCTCTACAGCACAGTTCTCTTCGTGTCCTTTCTTAGGATGCTGCCGCACGTGGGGCAGGCGCAGCTCCGTAGCTTTCTATCCCACTAGGCCTCTGTCAGGATCCCACCCCTGACAGGGACCCTCTGTCTGCAGCTTAGATGTTCCTCCTTTCCCCCTGTCTACCTGACAGGTGTTGCCTGGGCAAAGCCCAGTCAGCGTCTCTCTAACTTTCTATCCAAACCACCAGTTTTACCCTTCTGTGAGGAGTGCCCTAGTAGATAGGAGCATAGCTCCCCCTGGTGGATTGGAGTGTGAAGTGTGGTGTATGGTTTGTGATACCTGGAAAGATGAACTCCTTTATTACCTTCAGACGTAATATCACTCCCCCTGGTGGAAGAATGACATTACTGCAGCAACCAGGACTCTGGGGCGCTGCACACTCACAGAACTGTAGTTATACTGAGAATAAATTACTTACATGTGGACTCATTAATTATATGACTTCTAAATGTAAATTGGTCACTCAAGATTTTATTTAATGGTATCAGGCTATGGGGGGACGAATACTAACACACATCACAATTTTCATATTAACATTTTTTTAAATTGTAAAACCATGTATCATTTCCTTTACACTTCACAAATTCTTGCTACTTTGTCTTGGTATATCACAGGAAATCCCAATAACATACATTTAAGTTTGTAAATATAACGTGAAAAAATGTGAAAAAGTTCACAGGGTATGAATGCTTTTTCAAGGTACTTACATTTACTTTAGATAAAGAGACAGGCATATTGTAATATTGTAATGACAGTGCTCGTATTTCAGCATGAGCAGCAGCACTGAGTTTAGTTTCCCCACTGCTACTCCTTTTAGAGGCAGGAAACATTGAGTGAGTTCATTTTCTTTTAAATCTGGCTTTTTTCTTAAATTTAATCATTTGCACGTACACAGAGTACATGATCCACAATAGTCTTTGCTTGTCTTTCTACTGTACATTACATCCCATTGTAAACACACAGTTAAGAAAAGGAGGGCACAGGAGGAGTGATATGTATTCTTCTAGCAAACAGCATGAGGGGCACATCGAGAAGAAAAGAAGGAACGAAGGAAGGAAGGAAAGAAGGAAGGAAGGAAGGAAGGAAGGAAAGAAGGAAGGAAGGAAGGAAGGAAGGAAGGAAGGAAGAAAGGAAGGAAGGAATGAAGGAAGGAATGAAGGAAGGAATGAAGGAAGGAAGGAAGGAAAGAAGGAAGAAAGGAAGAAACTAAGGAAGAAAGGAAGGAAAGGACGGAAGGAATGAAAGCAGGAAAGAAGGAAATAAAAAAGGAAAGCAGGAAAAAAAGAAAGAAGGAAAGAAAGAAAGAAATTACCATTCCTCTAAATTATGTATAAAAATGGAGGCAGCACACCATTTAGAAAAATAGAATAAGTGATTTAATAGCCCATTAGGGCTCAGCAATGTTTTAGCTCAATCGAGAGCCTTTTTCAAGATACATAGATAGATAGGTGGATGCTACCATCGCCTCTATGTCAGTATTATTGTAAAGTTGAAAATTTGCAAAGAGATATTTGTGCAAAAAAGTGCAACTTTTGTATTTTTTAGCAATTTTCTGACAATTGGTTGAGGCTTAACAACAAGTGCGTGACCTTTCAGACATGTCAGATTTACTATAATGTATACCAAAAACCTGACATGCATTTTAGCTGAAATCTACATCAGCTGGTTACGGGCATAGATTTCATTTTCTGGTGCACAGACAGCCCTAAAGATACGCTAAAAGTAATTAAAAGTCAACATTTTTCACTCACTGGAAAACCATTCTGAATGTAAAGATTAGACATCATATTATTGTCTGTACAAAATGCTGATGAACACATTAATTGCAATTATTGTGATTATAATCAGTTCCAATGGTTTGTACAAAGCTTCGACCTGGAGGCATCACATTGCTCAATGCTCAATTTTTGCAAACTGTCCAGGGACAGTTGGCAGCCCTGGTGGGTCGTGATTGATTCTATGAAAGGACAATTTTTAAAATAGGGTTTCTTAAGAATTACAAGTTCTGGTATATTGCTAGGACAAGTCATCTGTTGTCAGTTGTACCAAAAGGACTAACTGTAAAGTTCGGGGTTCATACCGGACACCTAGTTTCCGGTAGCGAACTCCGAACATAGACTTTTAACAGAATGTTCGGTCTACTGTTCGGGTTCAGATGCCTAAAAAAGTTTGTTGAAAGGCTGCAGCACAGCCAATCAACAAGCTTTTAGGCTGTGGGTACTTCCCAAACCATCACAACCATGACAAGTATTGGCATGGCTGTTATTGGCTGGCGCAACAAGTGACCTGACCTGTATAAATGCAGGATTATGGTGCAGGACACTCTGCTCTGGTTAGTCTACAGACAGGATGTAACTGGAGTGAGGGACAGTCTTACTCTGTATTCTGCAAAAAAAAAAGCCCCTTTGTGCACCCTACATGTGTCTCAGTAGGAGTACTGTGCCAAAAAGCCGCTGTTTGAACTCTGCAAACCCGCCTGTTGGAGTACTGTACTTTTAAGCCTCTGTATGTACTCTGTACCCCCACCTTTCAAATTATTGTGACTTTAGGCCTCTGTGTGTACTCTGCAGCCCTGCTTATTGGAGCACTGTGCCTGCATGCCTCTGTGTGAACTCTGCACCCCTCTCTGTTGTAGTACTGTGCGTTTAAGCCTCTGAGTATTCAGCGGCCGTGTCTGTGTAAGGGGCTCGACCAGGGCTGTAGTCATGGCCGAGCACTCTGGTACATCAGTACCCTGGTCTCCCAATACATGAAAACATTGTCCATTACTTTGTGTACCTTTGGCTCCATTCTCTGCGCTGTCAGGGTCACCTTTCTTTCACTGCGGGTTCCCATTAGTTGGTGCAATTAAGATTGAGACACAGTCCTTTTCAAATTTCAAATAAACAACTTTACTGTTAGCTTTATGCAGCACATCTAGATTCTTCACAGCATTTACAACAGGATCAACATTACACATTTCTTCTTCTTTCCCTGCACCTTTCTGCCTGTCACATAACCGGGTCGGACCATACCGCATGGGTCCTCAGCGTCCTCCCAATTCAGCTCTGCTACAGGTAGGCCTTCCTTAGCCTGTTTCGCCCCAGGCATGAACATATTTTATCATACCCCCTACATTCCCCCTTCCCTTTAATTTGGTCGTCCCCCACCAAGTACTGCATAAACCATTATTATTTACATGTAATACTCCACGCAGGGAGGTAACGATTAAATGAGGCAGAATATGTATCGTATCAACTCAATATGAGCCGAGTCCTTTATGTCGCCGTTTAACAAAAGATTCCTTGCTCTTTAAAATTAACTACCTGGCTCACAGTCCTCCTGCTTATGTCCATTTTGTTATATTTTTAAGGGAGAAGTTTTCCCCATTCCTTTGTGGAAAGTACCACTCCAGAAAGTGTGTGTGGGCTGCCTAGTCTGGGAACACAGTCTGTTGCTACAGCCACACACGGTCCATTAGTCCAAGGACCCATTCCTTTTCAAAGGTTAATTTCCACTATCAAGCAGAAAGGGTGCAACAGGCGCAACAAGATAAAACTAAACAAACTGACTCAAGATGGGGCCCACATACAGCAACGTCTGAACTTTGGGCTGCTCCATGCATATTGCACCATCATTCTCCCACAATTTCAGGTGCAACAGGCACCAATTATTCAAATGTTTTCAAAGTTCCACTGGAGTCCATCCTTTCAGCAGCACCCATCCCGTGTGGTCTCCACTAAAGTTAGATGCTCGGACTCGAGCTGATGTTGCAGCTGCAGTCGTCATTTGCTGTCATGGTCTGGCAGTAACATCAGTAGGCCGCACATTGGCCTGAGGGTTTGGTTCTGCGTGGGCCATCCTCCTCAATCCAGGTGGCCTGCCCAGGGGAATGGTAGGAGCCCACCAACTGCGGATGGGGACTAGACTGACCAAAGGTTGAAATGCTGCTGAGCGTGGGCCTGCTGCACTAGGGCCTCGCTCCCTGGGATGGGAGGCTGAAGGACCGGTGGGGCTGCTGGGGTGAGGGGCCGAGGTGCACTCACCAGCTCCTGTTCCGACATCCTGGTCGCACCCATCCCACGATCGCTGGATCCCTCCATGGACACTGCTGCGCACTCTGGCTCCCTATGATGAAGTTCCAGCTTGGCCTTCACATCCGGTGCGGGCTCCTCTGAGGCTGTCGCTGTTTTCGATTCCAGATGACAGGGAAACACTGGTTCCAGACGAAGAGGTTCCATCTCACAATGCTGATGTTTGGCCTCTGGAGGCCGCTGGCAGCTCTCCTTCGCAGGTACAGAAAATCGGTCTGCGCTGAATTCATTGGTGACTTTCCTTAGCATTCCGAGTCGGGCCTTCTCCTGTTCTTGTCTCCATTTTCTTTCCATGCGGCTCATGACATCACAGCTGTACACGGGGTTTTCTTTTGGGCCCCACCTGTTCCAAGGTGGAGTCGCTTCTGGCCGCTCCACCCATTCCTTTGCAATCTGTGGTAAAGGGCTAGGTCTTCTCTTTCTCAGACACTCCCACAAGGGGGGACGCCATACTTAGACCACCAACTGCCAGGAAATTTTTTGCGCCACTTCTAGGTCAAGACTCCCATGAGGGTCGGGGTCAAAGTTGTTGTTCTCCATTTTGGCACCAATTTCCGCCATGCTCATGGCCACCATCTTAGCTACAAAAACACTGTCAGTGACAATTGGGGTTCTTTACAAGTCCAATACATCAGTCACATTTGTTGTTCCAGCAATATTCACGACATCTTCATCCTTACTGTTTCTGGTCACATTTAAGTCATCAGTATCTTCTTTCTTTGCGATTTCTCAGCATTGCGAGGCTGTTGCATCCTGCCGACTTATGCCAACTGTAAGGGGCTCGACCAGGGCCGTAGTCATTGCCGAACACTCTGTTACATCAGTACCCTGGTCTCCCAATACATGAAAACATTGTACATTACTTTGTGTACCTGTGGCTCCATTCTCTGCGCCATCAGGGTCACCTCTGTTTCGCTGTGGGTTCCCATCAGTCCGTGCAATTAAGATTGAGACACAGTCCTTTTCAACTTTCAAAAAAACAACTTTACTGTTAGCTTTACGCAGCACATCCAGATTCTTCTTGCGGACCATGCCGCAAGATTCCTCAGTATCCTCCCAATTCAGCTCTGCTACAGTTAGACCTTCCTTGGTCTGTTTCTCGCCAGAAAAGAGAATTTTCATCTCTGATGCTAGTTGCCATCTGGCGAGTGTCCTGCCCTTCGTACTGTGCTTTGTGGTGACCTAACATCCTCCTTTTCCAAGCTCACTGCATCTGGGATTCCCCCAGCAACCGTTTCACCCTGGTACAGAGGGCATCTGCCCAAGCTATAAACTGACACATCCTAGGGCTACTCCATATGTGGGGGGAACCACCGTTTGGGTGCATGGCAGAGCTCGGAAGGGAACGAGTGCCGTTTTGGAATGCAGACTTTGATGGAATGGTCTGCTGGTATCAGATTGCGTTTGCAGAGCCCCTGATGTACCTAAACAGTAGAAATCCCCACATTCTTCACAGCATTTACAACAGGATCAACGTTACACATTTCCCTGCACCTTCCTTCCTGTCACATGACACATACCAGGGTCAGACCATACTGCATGGGTCCTCCGCATCCTCCCAATTCAGCTCTGCTACGGTTACGCATTCCTTAGTCTGTTTCACCCCAAACAATAGAGTTTCTATCTCTGAAGCTTTTTGCCACCTGGCGAGTGACCTGCCCTTCAGTATTGTGCTTTGCGATTACCCAGCGCTCTCCTGCTCCAAGCTCACTGCTTCTGGGATCTGCACTAGCCACCATTTTGCCCCAGTACTGGGGACATCTGTCCATGCTATAAGCTGCCACATTCTAGAGCTATCTGTGTCCATGTACTGTATTGTATTCCACCTTTCCCACTGCTGTACTGGCCTCTGCTGTTCTGGCCTGATGCTGTGGATGGCCTTTCTGAACTCAATCAGGAAATGTTCCTTAACTAACCGCAGCTGACCACTCCTACATTAACTAGTAATTTGTACACTCTTCTAAAGTACTTCCATCTAGTGGACAAACTTCAGTACTACGTTGTCCCTATATAAGAGGCACACCAAATAGCAATATATACATTTAGCAGATTAAAGAAAGACAATATAACATTAAATCCATACATATCATAAACAAGACATGGTAATACACCTGATTGTGTAGCAGTACCATTACATAAGAGGTGGTAATACACTAAACCATGTAGCAATATCATCATATGTTAACCTATGCACAAATACTGAAAACATATGACACCGAGATGGAAGAGAAATGCAAAGGCATGAACATATTTTATCAACCCCCCTACATCTGTACGAGTAGTGTGCCTAAAAAACAATTCTACTCTGTAGCCCTGTCTCTGCCATTTGTGGACCCCCAAAAAATGTTACTCTATCACTGTGTCAATACAAGGAGTGTGCCTAAAAATACTACCATGCCACTAATATCTGCACAGCATAGCCATTTCAAAAAAGTTCCCTGGCATGGCATTTCTTCAGAGAATGTGTTGATGACAAGTGACAGCAGGTGGTTTGCACGCTTGGCCATCAGAGCCCGAAGAGAGGAATACAGTGGGGGAAAAAAGTATTCAGTCAGCCACCAATTGTGCAAGTTCTCCCTCTTAAAGAAGATGAGAGAGGCCTGTAATTGATATCATAGGTAGACTACAACTATGTGAGTCAAAATGAGAAAACAAATCCAGAAAATCACCTTGTCTGATTTAGCAGGATTTATTTTGCAAATTATGGTGGAAAATAAGTTTTTGGTCAACTAAAAAAATGTAATATTTCTGGCTCTCACAGACCTGTAACTTCTTCTTTAAGAGGCTCCTCTATCCTCCACTCATTACCTGTAGTAATGGCACCTGTTTGAACTTGTTATCAGTATAAAAGACACCTGTCCACAACCTCAAACAGTCATGCTTCAATCTCAACTACCGTGAAGACCAAAAAGGTGTCAAAGGACATCAGAAACAAAATTGTAGCCCTGCACCAGGCTGGGAAGACTTAATCTGCAATAGGCAGGCAGCTTGGTGTGGGAAAATGGAAGACATACAAGACCACTGATAATCTCCCTCGATCTGGGGCTCCTTGCAAGATCTCACCCCGTGGGGTCAAAATGATCATGAGAACGGTGAACAAAAATCCCAGAACCACACGGGGGGACCTAGTGAATGACCTGCATAGAGCTGGGACCACCGTAACAAAGGCTACCATTAGTAACACACTACGCTGCCAGGGACTCAGATCCTGCAGTGTCAGACATGTCCCCCTGCTTAAGCCAGTACAGGTCCGGGCCCATCTGAAGTTTGTTAGAGAACATTTGGATTATCCAGAAGAGTATTGGAAGAATGTCATATGGTCTTACGAAAACAAAGTAGAACTGTTTGGTAGAAACAAAACTCGTAGTGTTTGGGGGAGACAGAATGCTGAGTTGCATCCAGAGAACACCATACCTACTGTGAAGCATGGGGGTGGCAACATCATGCTTTGATCATCAACATTAACATAAATGAACACTTGAAATAGATCACTTTGTTTGTAATGATTCTATATAATATATGAGTTTCACTTTTTGCGTTGAAGAACTGAAATAAATTAACTTTTTGATGAGAAGCACCTGTACATCAGAGCTAGGGATCCAGACATAGAGAGAGACAGGACAAACCTCCAAAATGCAAAACTGATTGCACAGCAGTGAAACAGCAGCAACAATACACTGACAATACAATAAAATATTTTATGATTCCGAATTTGTGGGTCATGACAAAACTAAAAAAGAAAAAAAGGCAAACATATAAGAAGTGATTTTAAAAAAGATGCAAATGAATAGGTGAATTTGGCATGAAAAAAGCAAAAAGTGCATCAAACTAGGCAAAGAAAGGTGAATAAGCAATGACAAATCAGCCCAAAAATCTAAATTGTACAAAGTTCTGTCTCCTATTCCCTCTTGGAGTGATCTTTTGTATGCCAGAAATTTTGGCTTTTTTTGACATTTTTTAAAATTTGCGATATTTTGTACCAAAAAGTCACACATTTTGTAAAATGTCTGAAAAATTGTGCAAACTTTCTGGCGTACATAAGATCACTCTAGGGGGAGCGCCCATAATGGAAATCTACAAAAAAACATAAAAAAATGTGACTTTAAGGGCAGGTACAGACTTGCATATATTGTGTGCATCTGAGAGAATCGCGTTGATTATGCTAATTATATTGTGATTATAGTGTAATCCAATGAGGAAAAGATGGAGAAAAAAATTTCTTCATCTTCTCCATTCTGTCAGTCCGTGGAAATCGGACCATACTCAGAGGTCTTCCGAGTGCAGTCCGATGGTTTCCACGGACTCATTGACTTGCATGGTGGGGTGCAATCTGAATGTTGGATAAAACTCAAGAATGCAGCGATTATTTTTCCCCTTAAACTGAGCGTGGTCCAAGGAAAAAATTTGATGTGCACGGCTACATAGAATAACATTTGTCCGAGTGTGATCAGATGTTTTGTCAGATCGCATTTGGACCAAATATGCCCTGAAAAAAGGTGCAAATGAATAGATGAATATATACACATAAATAAAATGTGAATGGTTGGTGAACTTCATGTATGTGGCACATTAGTATATGGGAGGGGGAAAACTTTTCAAGATGGGTGGTGAGTCCCTGACGACCATTTTGTAGTCGGCCATTTTGGAACCAACTTTATTTCTTTCAGAGGGAAGAGGGTCATGTGACTCATGAAACTTATTGAGAATTTCACAAAAAAACAATGGTCTTGGTTTTAACGTAACTTTATTCTTTCATGAGTTATTTACAAGTTTCTCTTTGCTTACAGCCATTGACATGTCGCAGAGGTTAACACGTGAGGAGCGGACAGAAATTGTGTCGATGCTTGGTGTAAGCAGTACCCGGGTCATTGCAGCAGATTTCAATGCAAGACACCCTACGAGACCACCCATCTTCCATGCTACAGTTAGCAAACTGCTTGCCACATTTTGTGAAACAGGTTCAGTATTGGATTTGCCACAATGCGGATGCAAGAAAACTGTCACTGATGAAGAAACATCAGTGGCTGTCCTAGCTTCATTCAGCAAGAGCCCACAGCGTAGCACTCGCCGCATGTCACTGGAGAGTGGCATTAGTCGAACATCCCTTCGGCGGATATTAGTTACTCACAAATGGCACCCTTACAAAATCCAGCTGCTGCAGCATCTCAGCAAGGATGAACCAGATCGGAGCACTGAATTTGCAGAATGGGCAAAACAATAATTGGAACAGGACCCTCAGTTCACATAATTGTCAATTGTCTATGCTTTGAAGATGCGAGGTGTGCAGCATCTGAAACAACGGATACTGGAAGCCTGTGCTAGCATTTCTTCTGCGGTGTTGCTATCAGTGTGACAAGAGTGGGAGAAGAGGGTTGCATTGACAATCCAACACAATGGGCAGCACTTTGAACACATTTTATAAGTGGTCATAAACTTGTAAATAACTCATGAAAGATTAAAGTTACGCTAAAACCAAGCACACCATTGTTTTTCTTGTGAAATTCTCAATAAGGTTGATGTGTCACATGAGCCTCTTCCCATTGGAAAAACTAAAGTTGGATCCAAAATGGCCGACTTCAAAATGGCCCCCATGGTCACCACCCATCTTGAAGTTTCCCCCCTCCCACATACTAATGTGCCACAAACAGGAAGTTGATATCACCAACCATTCCGATTTTATTTAGGTGTATCCATATATATGTTCTAGTTATGTCAAGGTATTATAAAAAAAAACAAAGTTGAATATAATAAAAAAGAGACCTAAAAATTTGCTCTTTTTTTATTAATTGATCTCTTGTCTACTTAATTTTTTCAGACGTGTAGTAGGAAGCAAGAAAAACTGTGGCCATCTGTTCCTCTTAGAGGTTAAAATTATATGGGTCACCCTCCCAGCAATGGTCATGTCTGAAAGCTTCCACAGAACTCCAACATTTTCAGGTGCTAATAGGTAACATAAGGATTTCCGCAGCGTTTCTCTCCATGATCATCTGGTCTTAACTCATAAATCATTCATGCTAAGCTGTAACTTGACTACCACAAATGCTATAATGCAAAATTTTCTATTTATGCATTGATACTGATGTAAGTCAAATAAAAATAAAAGTCCATTTATGAATACATTAATACTTTCATTTTGGAACATTTTCTAGGAAAATCAAAACTCAAAAATTTGCCGAAAAAATGGTAATCGCTAGCCAATGCATTGCCTAATGGGGATCCACTTAAGTATAGGTAAATATAACCAAAGACACTGTACAACTTTTACAGAATTAGCTGAATATTAAAAAAAGTCGAACATTTTGCTGAAAATTTGTACCATAGAAAATTGTGGTATGTGCCAGATGCTAAAACCCCAGTGACCCTCAGAATGTAATTAAAAGTTATGACTACTTTCGGGAGTGATATTTTTAATTAAGTGTATCTGTTTTTGCTTAAAAAATTTTTTTTATAGACTCCATGTTACACTATTTATTGCTGGCTGAAGAAAGAGTTAACTGAGAATTAGAGATGAGCGAACCCCAACTGTAAAATTCAGGCAGTGCTGCACCCTGAACATGGACTTCTCCTGGAAGTTCGTTTTACAGTTCGGAAGTCCAGAGAGAGAGAGAAGAAGAGAGGGAGAGTTTTTCCAGCTCCAAAATTCGGGTCCCAATTGATTTCAATGTTCTTGGGGTTCAACTTCAAGTTCGGGTATAGTTCTGGTATCCAAACCGAACTTTGGACCAAAATTCAGTAGGGTGCCAGAACCCAAGCTTCCACAGGTCCGCTCATCCCTTCTGAGAATCTGTTAATGAGCTAGTTCTGATAGGAGCATTTACCTCCAACGTCATTCCTTTCCTTTTCTACTTTATAGCAATATACTATAAACTATATTAGCCCTCTG
Organism: Ranitomeya variabilis; assembly: GCF_051348905.1. Taxonomy (NCBI): domain Eukaryota; kingdom Metazoa; phylum Chordata; class Amphibia; order Anura; family Dendrobatidae; genus Ranitomeya; species Ranitomeya variabilis. The sequence continues at coordinate 651,202,749 of NC_135236.1, forward strand.
AATCCACATCTGGATTTCCCCAATCAGCAGCGCCCAATGCTCAGTATTTTTCTTCCCACATCATGCTAGCCTGAGATTACATTTTGAAGTGATAGCACTATAGGGGGCACCGTGTTTCTCTTTTTTACTTTCCGTAGACCACTGAATTGCTATAAATGAACCGGATGGGACAACCCCTTTACAACATTGCCTTGAACATTTGACCACTGAGAGAATTGCAGTACAGCCCCATTCACAAATGGATGGGACATCATTTTGTAGGGAAAATGCTGATTGGATTCGCTGGGGTGCAACCATAGTATAGGACGTCCCACCAAAAGAGGTGGGCATATGAAAAAAACAAACAGAATCCAAATACTAATTAGATGCTTATCTCATTATTCAGGTTCTTGATAGTTAAAGTTAATGAGAGGGCATTGCGGAGGTTCTTTTGGGGTCAGAAAGAAATCATTTACCTACTTAAGGCGAAAGTTAAGGTTACGTTCACACTATCAGTATTTGGTCAGTATTTCACATGAGTATTAGTAAGTCAAAACCAGGAGTGGTCAAATCCTCTGATTGGTCCTCTCCTGGTTTTGGCTTACAAATAGTGATGTAAAACACTGACCAAATACTGATAATGTGCACGTGGCCTAAAAGTCAATTTCGATCCTAATTTTAGCTGGAAATAAAGTAAAACCAATGCGTTTAAAATAGTATAAAACTTGTTTTGTTCTGCAACTTTTCCATCAGTCGTAAACAATAAGATAAAAATATTGATTTTCTTTTTATCTTCATTCCCGATTGTTCCAGAATTGAGATTTTATCTTTTATGCAAGTCCTTTCAGTAGAAGAAATGTTGCAATCGTCATCACGTTTACAGCTAATTTTTTCCACATTTATTTTGTCAATCTGTTATCCGTTCTTTTGTGTTTATAGAACACTATGATATTGTAATAGATTCATTCCAATTAAAGTGGGGCATAATGGAACAGATTTACCGCTTTCTAATTTTGCCCCAAATCTGTTAGACATTTACAGAAGATAACATAATAACTTCTCTATAGTTAATATCAAATTCAATTTCACCATGTTATATTGAAAGGAAGAAGACTACCAGATCTTCTTTTAGGAGGCCCACTGACCTCTGAATGTCTGATAGATGAGGGAACTTACCTCTGATCTTCTAGTAGGACAGCCACTTATGGTACATCTTTTTGAAGCCAGAGCACTGACTTCTCACATTCTGGCAGCCAGGCCACTCACCTCTCATCTTCCAGTAGCCAGACCACTCACCTTTAACCTTTTGGATGTAAAGCCATTCACCTTTGATCATTTGGTAGCCAGTCCACTCATGTTTGCTTTTTTACCAACCAGGTCACTTAGCTCTTGATTTTTGGTAAAGATGTAACTGGTGGGTAAGCCGAGGCTGAGGGTCACATCTGTCCCCTGCCTTGCTACAGAAAAATGTTAACCCTGGTTTTTTTTTGTGCTTTTACTTTAGGCAGGCCAGGACTTGATGAAGTAGAGATGAAGGAGGGAGAAGAGAGGGCATCCATCTTCTTTTGAGTAGTCCACATGCCTCGAGGTGTGTCACACTATGACCACTCATGACCATTGTCAACTTCCTATTGATGTGGGCCACACAACCCATGGTGTGAAAAGGCATCTTCATTTCCCAGTAAGAGAACACATGTCCCAGCCTGGCCAGTCTTCTCCTCAATGACCCTCAAGCCTGGCTACACTTCCACTTCTTATCTAGTAGAGATAACGCTTGCTGTAGGCTCCTACTCACCTCAGATTTTAATCTTTCTGCAACTTGACACTTGTTCATTCTAGAACTTGCTATCCAAATATGGTCTCCCTTCTTCACACATAACGCACTTTGATATGCAGATCTGCAAACAATAAGACCATAGGTTCAGGTTCTTTTTCCTTTGCTTTCCACTATCTGCCTGACAAACAGGAAACAGGAGTGTGTTTTTCTTTGTATTTTTGCATTCTGTGCAAGCTGGGGTGTGGCCTCCCTCTCCTGAGCTGGAATTAACATTTAAAGGCTTCCCCCGACTGGTGACCACAGGTCAGGACCCGATCGTTTTGTCTGCCCTTATTCACTCACTGAGGTCAACTCTGACACATGGTAAGGTTTTTAATATTAGACACCGTAGGACTGCTTGTGACATGCATGCTGCTGCACAGGACCGTCTCTCCTGTGTATTTAATAAAACCTCTAAATATGGCTTTCAAACATATAACCCACAATCTGGAATTATATAAATAACTGTATCTCCTGATAAAATGTCCATGCATCCATATGTGGGGTCACACAGAGAAATGCAGTGGATAGCAGAGACGACCTGATATCCAAGGCTTTTGGCTATAACAGTGCTTCAAAATTATTGTTTAACAGCATTGGTTAGACAAAGTATTGTCTTGATTTTACATTATGCACAGACACTTTTATTTAGCTATTGAATGTTGCTATTATGTGAGAACTGTATGATATTATTATCATTATTTATTTATATAGCACCATTAATTCCATAGTGCTGTATATGAGAAGGGGTTACATACAAATTACATATATAAAATAGAGTGTACAAGCTAACAATAACAGACTGGTACAGAGGGTAGGAGAAACCTGTCCTCTTGGGCTTACAATCTATAGGGTATGGGTAAATTAGATAGTAGGTTGGGGAAAGTGTGTTGGTGCAGCTCCGGTGGAAGTGATGTGGCAGCGGAGTTATTGCTGGCTGTTGGCTTTACAGAAGAGATGAGTTTTAAGGTTCTGCTTGAAGATTACAATCTTGGGAGACAATCAGACCAATTTAAGCCTCTTAATTCCAGAGGATGGGGGATGCCCAGGATATTGTAGACCGTTGGTTGCGGAACATGAAAGGGCGGAGGAGTTAAGGAAGTCTAATGAAGACCAGAGATTACATATGGGAAGGTATGGGGAGATTAGTTTGGAGATGTATGGAGGAGACAGATCGTGGACCGTCTTGTAAGTCACTGTTATTAATTTAAACTGGATTCTCTGGGAAATTGGGGGCCAGTGAAGGGATCACCGAAGGGGAGAGGTGGAAGAGTAGCAATGGGACAGGTGGATTAATCGAACAGTGGAGAGATGTGAGAGTGTTAGTGGGGAAGTAACAGAGTAGGATATTGCAGTAGTCCAGGCAGGAGATGTCCTATCATTTTAGTAGATTTGTGGTTGAAAAACTGATGAAATCTGGAAATATAAAAGGTGGCAGGAGGTGGTATGGGCTTGGATGTGCGGTTTGAAGAACAGGACAGAGTCAAGGATTATACAGAGGCCACTGACTTTAGAGAAGGGGACAACAGCCAGCCTAGATATATGTCCCCACAGCCAGCCCCAGGTATGTCCCCCACAGCTAGCCCCTCCTATGCTCCCAAAGCCATCCCCATGTATGTCCCCACAGCCACCCCTCTTGTTATGCACCCATTCATTGGCAGACTCATACAAGATTAATTAAAAAAAACTTATACTTCCCTATTTCAAGCTTCCTGGCCAGTGTAGCTCCGTCTACTCTTATATGAAGTACAGCAGTGGGTGCTGGATGGCACAATGATGTCACTGCATGGTGCCATCCAACATCCTATGTGTGCACCGTCTCCAACAGGGCACATGCTTCTATGTGACAGACACAAATACAATTGAGTGCAAGGAGAGAGCGATAGCTAGGGCTCAGGCAGAGAGAGGAGTCAGCTGTGTCAGTGACTGACACTGCTTCCCTGTGTACCCGCACCCTGGCCATTACTGTATTTAATGCCTGCAGCCACTGGAAGGTGCCATGTGGTTGCAGGCATTCAGCAATGTAGTCCTGGCCATGCCTAGTCACAGCCATGCCAACAAAGTAGCACACCACAGTGCATTATCCTAAAAGAAGTGTAACTTGAAGCTTTTGAGTTACTGTGCGAAAACTTTAACAAAAGCCTGCCTATGTACCCCATTAATAACATTGATCTATTCATTTATAGCAGATGAGCATTTGAACCATGGCTCGGGTGTGACTGCTACCTCGGCATGACCAATAGATATCTTCCAATATAATTCCATCGCCATGCTTTGCTTTATGGTTATTCTCTAGCAACATGAATGGGGATTACTGAAGTATTATTATTATTATTATTTATTATTATAGCGCCATTTTTTCCATGGCGCTTTACATGTGAGGAGGGGTGTACATAATAAAAACAAGTACAATAATCTTGAACAATACAAGTCACAACTGGAACAGGAGGAGAGAGGACCCTGCCCGCGAGGGCTCACAATCTACAAGGGATGGGTGAGGATACAGTAGGTGAGGATAGAGCTGGTCGTGCAGTGGTTTGGTCGATCGGTGGTTACTGCAGGTTGTAGGCTTGTCGGAAGAGGTGGGTCTTCAGGTTCTTTTTGAAGGTTTCGATGGTAGGCGAGAGTCTGATATGTTGTGGTAGAGAGTTCCAGAGTAGGGGGGATGCACGAGAGAAATCTTGTATGCGATTGTGTGAAGAGGAGATAAGAGGGGAGTAGAGAAGGAGATCCTGTGAGGATCGGAGGTTGCGTGTAGGTAAGTACCGGGAGACGAGGTCACAGATGTATGGAGGAGACAGGTTGTGGATGGCTTTGTATGTCATGGTTAGGCTTTTGTACTGGAGTCTCTGGGTAATGGGGAGCCAGTGAAGGGATTGACAGAGGGGAGAGGCCGGGGAATAGCGGGGGGACAGGTGGATTAGTCGGGCAGCAGAGTTTAGAATAGATTGGAGGGGTGTGAGAGTGTTAGAGGAGAGGCCACAGAGCAGGAGGTTACAGTAGTCGAGGCGAGAGATGATGAGGGCATGGACTAGGGTTTTTGCAGATTCTTGGTTTAGGAATGTACGGATCCGTGAAATATTTTTGAGTTGGAGGCGGCAGGAAGTGGAAAGGGTTTGGATATGTGGTTTGAAGGAGAGATCAGTGTCAAGGATTACCCCAAGACACCGGGCTTGTGGGACTGGGAAGAGTGGGCAGCCGTTTACTGTAATGGATAGGTTCGTTTGGGAGGTCGTGTGAGATGGGGGAAAGACGATGAATTCTGTTTTGTCCATGTTAAGTTTTAGAAATCTAGCGGAGAAGAAGGATGAAATAGCAGATAGACATTGAGGGATTCTGGTTAGAAGGGTGGTGATATCTGGTCCAGAGATGTATATCTGTGTGTCATCAGCATAGAGGTGATACTGAAAGCCGTGAGATTCTATGAGCTGTCCCAGGCCAAAGGTGTAAATGGAGAAGAGCAGGGGCCCTAGAACTGAGCCTTGCGGGACTCCGACAGATAGGGGGCGAGGTGAGGAGGTGGTGTGTGAGTGGGAGACGCTGAATGTCCGGTCAGTTAGGTATGACGAGATCCAGGATAGGGCCAAGTCTGTGATGCCAAGGGATGAGAGGGTCTGCAGCAACAGGGAATGGTCCACTGTGTCAAAGGCAGAGGACAGGTCCAGGAGGAGGAGGATAGAGTAGTGTCGCTTGCTCTTGGCGGTTAATAGGTCATTGGTGACCTTAGTTAAGGCAGTTTCCGTGGAGTGGTGTGACCGGAAGCCAGATTGAAAGTGGTCGAAGAGGGAGCAGGAAGATAGATAGGAGGACAGTTCAAGATAGGCGTGTTGTTCCAGTAGTTTTGAGGCATAGAGGAGAAGTGATATAGGGCGATAGCTAGATACAGAGGATGGGTCAAGAGAGGGTTTTTTGAGGATAGGTGTGATTGAGGCATGTTTAAAGGTTGAGGGGAAAACACCAGTTGTTAGTGATAGGTTTAAGAGATGGGTTAGGGTTGGGATGAAGACTGGGGCGAGCTTTGGGATGAAGTGGGAAGGGATTGGGTCAAGTGCACAGGTGGTGAGGTGCGATCTTGAGAGTAGAGTGGAGAGTCTGTCTTCTGTAATGGTGGAGAAGTTGGTTTTGGAGGTGGAGGGCTAGGTAGTTGGGAGGAAGGGTTCTGGGGGTTGTCGACTAAAACTGTCTCTGATGTCCTCATACAGACAATATACAAATATGTGGTTATTACAGTCGCTTAACATTAATTTATTATTTCTCTATCCCAAAAACTTCCAAGAAAAAGATACAGGATAATTAATCAAACATAAAAAGGGCAGGTTCCTCCAATGTAGTGATAATGCAAAAAAGTCAAACAGAACAAGGAAGACATTGTATGACAAATATCATGAACAGGATCATAATTATTTGAATAAATGAATAGAGAAATGAATGGATGATTGGAAAAAGACCCATGTTTAAACAGAGAACTACAAAGTGAATCACCGTGATCATTCATTATAAGAGATGTAATTATCATTAGACTAGCACAGTTAAGATAAATGGTTGTCACCAGGATTGGATGGGAGATAATGTAACACCTCCTTTGCCAGTAGGATTTTTTTTTATCTTTATCTCCCTGTATGGTGTTCAGAGATTGCAGAGCCTACTAATTAATATAATCTGCATTGTACAATTATATTTAACAATGTGAAATTGTAACTGCACTTTCAAATACTTTCAAAAGTTTTGATCTGTAAGGATCCAGGTGCTGAAAACCCCACTAATGATGAGGCAGAGGCTGCGAGAAGTCGGTCTTGTTGGAGATGACCTTAATAGAAATTTCATCACCCTATCCTGTGTATGCGAGGAGAGTGTTAGGCTGCTGTACCTTGGTGAGATAAAACCACAAAGCCTCATGTCCCCATGGGCACACAGGTCCCAATATTGGTGCAGCAGGCAGGAAAACATGTGAAGATTAAGGACATGGCACACTGGAGACCACAGTAGGATAGAAGATGTAATTGAGCCATGCTGAGCAACTTGAAAAACCTGACGTGGAGCACAACCAAGGGCAGCGGACCTAGGGGAAGGAAGTGGAGCCTGAGATTCGAAGGACAGGTGCATAAGAGAGAGCAGAACCTGACTGAGCATTCTGACTTTTTTTCAGCAATCTTTGTAGACTTCAGCACCAAGACCTCTACCTCTCAAAATTGCTGACATGTTACTATTAGATGTCAAGAAATGGTGAAAGTGCTTTTGATTGTTAAGAAACTATTTGTCAACATATTTTATTTTGCATTCTGACCATAATGGGCAATGTCTCTCCAGTGCCAACTATAAAGGGATAGCCTACTTTCAAAATCCAAACTTTTAATTATGAAAAAGGCTGTGAGGACAATTGAAGCACAATAGAGTTTTATTCAAGTAAGAATATATAAAATAAAATGGTACTGCTCACCTAGTGTGCTTGTGTGAGACAACACTATTATGGTTTCAAAATAGAGGGTTTTTTTAGCTGCTACTATCTCCACGGGTTTGCAAATGTGGTGTTAAGGTAAACGGAGATGTGGATAACCTGCACTGCTGGTGGTGTGTCCATTAACAATTCCAATATATGGTGTAGAGGTAACAGTGCAGTTTATCCTTAACATGTTTCGCAGTTCTCAGACTACTTCTTCAGGTCTTTGTGGTTATCCTGAAGAGGAAGTCTGAGACCTTGAAACTCATTGAGAATTAACCGCAATGTTATCTCTACGCCGCTCATTGATTATTGGACACGACCACCAGCAGGGAAGGCTGCCCACATCTCCGACTATCTTGAATTTTTCACTGCGGCACAATTTTAGAATTGGGTTGTCATCAGTCATTCTAAAGACATTCATCTCTTGACTGTGTTGTTTTTAACCTTCTCAAATTCCTGAACCCCATTTTAGAAGGATAAATTTCAGATTGGCCGTTTGTTTTAAAGTTTTTTTAAAAGATCTGAGTATGTAGAGTAGTTAATCGGAGAGACCCTTAATTATGACTTTTTTTACAAATATTTGTTTAAGTCCTTTAAACATTCTGCACATCAGGGATGGTTTGGGTTCTAAGACATCCACCAATCAGTCAAAGGACTGCAGAAGCATTGAACTCCTAAATATCGGTGTAGACTTTCCATTGAGCCTGTACACCACTGTGAGTTTGCTTCTGTCAAGTGTTTTGCACAATTGTGTAAATCTCAGGAATCATACCCATACAGATCTACAGGATTTCTAAGGGTCACAGCAAATAAAAAAAACAGTTAAAACTTTAGAATTAAGTATATAGATATGCTCTAATATTTCCTTCCCTCTTGTATTACTTAAAGGGGACATTTCACTGTATGTTTTTATTTAAAGGGGTATCTCCAGGTTCTCATGCTCACGGTGCCATCACAAAGGTCCTGGGAGTTCAAAGCCAATTAATTCACTTCACCTATCTGATGTCAGCACGAGCCATTAGAGATATTCCCACTGCGCTCACACTGTCATCAGATAGGTGAAGTGAGTTCATTGGCTGTGAACCCCCAGGACCTCTCTGATGGCACCACAAGCATGAGAACTTTCTCACACTTTCAGCGCCATCAGACAGGTCATATGAGTTCACAGGGAGACACTGAGCAGTGGTAGCAGATGCTGCTCAGTGTTTCTGCTGGATGACAGGCTCTATGATCGCATCAGGCAGCCATGCAGCCTTCCATCTAGATGTAGGAAAGCTAGACCATTCGTGGAACAAATGGATTATTATCTTCTCTGTGGAGGGGTGAGGAATCTTGTTGTTTTTTATTTTAATTCTCTTGCAGGAGACAATGGTGTCACTGGAATGGGCGATGGCATGAGCATGGTTTAATTAAGATTTATTAAATGAGTCTGTGTCATTCTTTCAAATAAAGGACTTCATTCTGAGTGTGTTTTTATACAATATGACTATGGGGTTAGTAATGGGGGAATCTTATTGACGCCTCACCATTACTAACCTCGGGGCTTGATGTCACCTGATTATAGAAAGGTGACATCAACGCCCCCAACTATCACCCCACATGCCACAGTTACAGGGCAAGTGGGAAGAGCGAGGGCAAGTGGGAAGAGCGAGGTTAAGTGCCAGAATGTAGCCTGGGAAGCTCCATAGGTATTACCCCCTTCCAAGGCTATAAACATCTGCCCCCAGCTGTCAGCTTTCCCTCTGCTGGTTAAGAAAATTACACGGGAGCCCACAACATTTTTTTCAGAAAAATAATTTTTTAATAGTTATTTACATGTACAGTAAGCTGCACAAAAACTGTACTAATTATATATATCACTGACAGCTATATAACTGTCTATTCTATGTGTATATACTGTATGTAATCCATCTATTCTATCCTGACGGGCCTGCTGTGATTTTAAAGTAAAGGCCTGCTGAATTGCCGAATAGTCATGACAATCTCAGATTACCAGGGCAAAAATCAGGCCCTCGTTAAGACATCAAGGGGTGCCAATTGGAGGGGAGAGGAAGCTCCTTCCCTTTCCCTGCCTTCTAAATGCTGCAATCGATATCAGTCACAGCATTTAGGGGGTTAAACTGCCTAGAGCGGAGTGGGCATTGAGAGCCAGGTGTCAGCTATGATGTTAGCTGAACACCCATCGGAAATCCTGAGCGTGAAATCGCTGTGGACAAATATACCTCATTGGTCGGGAAGTCCTTCTGTTCCATCATGTATAGATACATCTAATGTCGTGAAAGGGTTAAAATATAATAGCAGAAAAACATTAAAATGACAAAATTGCCCTTTTTCAGTCACCACATCACTGTCAAAAATGCAACAAAAAGTGATCAAAATGTTAATGCACCCCAAAATGGTAGAACTAAAAAACACAGCTTGACACGCACAATACAAGTCAATAAAAAATAAAAATGTTAAACATCTAAAAAAGTGGTGACACAATCCATGTTTACTTTTACAAGCTGCTAAATTAGCAAAGAATAACAATACAAGTTTGGCATATGGCCGTACTGACCTGGAGAATCATTTTGCCAGTCCATTTTCATCACACAATGAACAACGTAAAATGTAGCCCAAAATACAGTGGCAGAATTGCATTTTTTCATCTACATTTCACATCATTTTATTTTTTTCCTCACATTTTTCATTATATTAGGGTATGGGCACACAACGTCTTCTTCAGGCTGATCTGCCTGAAAAGGCCCAGAGAAACTGCCAAGAAAAATGAACATTGACTAACGACATCGTTGTGCACATGTTCAGACTTATGTTACTTCTTTTAACCTCTTCATGGTGCAAAAACTGAGAAGCGGATAAAAGTAGTAACATGTTCAATCCTTGGGAGGCTTCACTCACTCTTTATATCAAGAAACATGGGAAAAAGACGCAGGAGGTGGAGCTGCCGCAAAAAAGACCACAAGACCACCGCACCAGGAGAAAAAGACTCCAGTTCTTTCCTGAAAGAAAACTCAGTAAGATTAAAGAAATTTTGTGCACATATTCTTTTATGGGACAATAAATGGTTTCTTTCCAAACCACGATGTGTTCTCCAAGACCCCAACTCTCATATGGCTATGTCGATGAAAAAAAAAAGGGAACGCAAGAAAGAAAAATCGCCCGTTAATTATGAGCTAATGGATTTTAAAATATTCTATGTTCGGGTATGTTCCAATTATTCTGATCAGTCTTTGATCATAGTTTGACCAAAGTGCCATCAGTTTTTTTTGTGTGTAGAAAGAAAACCAAAATTTGTTCACCTTCTCCTTTCTGCCAGATCGTGAAAATCGGACTCAGATGTCCTTTAAGTGCAGTCTGATATTTTTTCACAGCCCCATAGACTTGCCTTTACAATTTCAACCACTTGGATCAAATTCGGACATGTCTCCGATTTTTTTCGGAGAACGTTCGATCCCTTCAAAAAAATCGGACATATGCGCAGAATATCATACTGTAGGTATGAGTGCTATCCATAAAAAGCAAGGATAGCATTCGTCTGATAAAATCGGTTGTATCCAGGAGCCCTAAGAGTTGTTTTCACTGCCAAAAAATTCCAACGTATTTTTGGGCATAAAATAAATATTAATTTAAAGACAATAAGGCAAGTACAAATCATGAAAATTTCCCTGGATGCATTTTAGACATAGAATTCTGTATTCCATTAATTTAAACAATGGCTACAGAGCCGCTAGGATCCAGTGTTCAGCTGTCAGAGCGGTATCATTATCTCTATACTTTTTCGGCATCACCCAGAACACATTGTTTTCCTGTCTCCCTAGAAGTGTTCTCGGCTTTCAGCGCTACCTTGCCTGTGTATGTGAATGAATACTTAATTTGAATCCTCCCTAACAATTGCGAAGCTCAACGCGTTGCCTATATTGTCTTGTCAACACGCTCACAGAATCTTACAAATAACTGTTTGTGTCCTGTACGGAGGAAGGATGACTAATAATTTCACAATCCCGGCCGCGTGAGATTCATCCATTGATCGTTATATCAAAACACGTTGTCGTATTTTTATTTTTTTACATATAAAAACTAAAGACAATGCTTCTTGTCTTCAGCATTTCTTTTCAAGCCTTGTCACTTACGAGTCATTTTTGACAGGCAATTTCCAAGTGCTTTGATGTATCCGTTTTGAATGAAATTTTTTAGATTTTTTTTTTTCGCTTTCTTGACACTTAAATATAGTCATTTTTAAAAAGAGTTTTCGCAACGAAAAATGTTTCCAGACATAAATGACTGGATATGTTCATGAAATTATTATTATTATTATTATTATTTATTGTTATAGCGCCATTTATTCCATGGCGCTTTACAAGTGAGGAGGGGTATACATAATAAAACAAGTACAATAATCTTGAACAATACAAGTCATAACTGGTACAGTAGGAGAGAGGACCCTGCCCGCGAGGGCTCACAATCTACAAGGGATGGGTGAGAATACAGTAGGTGAGGATAGAGCTGAAATATTGTATCCTTCACACATTTCTATCTAAGCCTTAATATTATGCACATGAAAGAGGAACAATAAGGTTAATAAAAAGGGAACCATTATAATTATTTGCGTATCATAATTACAGAGTGTTTGTTTAAGGTGCAAATGCCACTCAAATTATTTTGCCTGGAAATTTTGTATCGCAATTTCCAATTTGATCCATTTTTATATCTTTTACAAACATAATTGTATTTATTTATGCATTGGCTTCAAGTTTTTAGACATAACTGGTCAGTATTGTTTTGATAAACTAAAGGTACCGTCACATTAAGCGACGCTGCAGCGATAGCGACAACGATGCCGATCGCTGCAGCGTCGCTGTTTGATCGCTGGAGAGCTGTCACACAGACCGCTCTCCAGCGACCAACGATGCCGAGGTCCCCGGGTAACCAGGGTAAACATCGGGTTGCTAAGCGCAGGGCTGCGCTTAGTAACCCGATGTTTACCCTGGTTACCAGCGTAAAAGTAAAAAAAACAAACAGTACATACTCACCCAGCGTCAACCAGCTTCTGCTTCCTGACACTGACTGAGCTCCGGCCCTAACAGCACAGCGGCTTTCACTTTCACTTTAGGGCCGGCGCTCAGTCAGTGTCAGGAAGCAGACGCTGGGGGAGGTATGACGCTGGGTGAGTATGTACTGTTTGTTTTTTTTACTTTTACGCTGGTAACCAGGGTAAACATCGGGTTACTAAGCGCGGCCCTGCGCTTGGTAACCCGATGTTTATCCTGGTTACCAGTGTAAAACATCGCTGGTATCGTTGCTTTTGGTGTCAAACACAACGATACACGGCGATCGGACGACCAAATAAAGTTCTGGACTTTATTTAGCGACCAGCGACATCACAGCAGGATCCTGATCGCTGCTGCGTGTCAAATTAAACGATATCGCTAGCGAGGACGCTGCAACGTCACGGATCGCTAGCGATATCGTTTAGTGTGACGGTACCTTTAGTCCCATAGGATAACCATTGTAGCAACTCCAAAGTGCAAAGCACTAGGTGTCTGCCTTTTGTGTAAATTCTTATCCGCTGCCTGTTGTAAAGTCTAATCCTTTTATAGCAACATATACCCCCAAGAAAGATTATAGGAAGTGGGACAATTCTTTCTGCTACTGTTCTCCTGTCTGACAAACTGCTTAACGTGTAGCAGAGAGGTGCTTTCAGTTCAGAGTAGGTAAGTCATTGGACAATGGCAGGTGCAGTGTGGTAGGGAAGTGATTGATCGATGTACCAACACCTATAAAGCTGGTAGTGTTATCTTCACCTTATGAGATAGATCCTCTAAGCCCAGGTAAGGGTGGGCACACGAGCCTATGAACGGCAGTGCAGCTGGCAGGTAAGGCACACGGGAACCAATGACTAGAAGCTCTGGAGACTGTACGTACACTGGTCACTGGGAAACGGGTATGGAGCAGATACTACAAGCACCGGAGGCTACAGGCAGATGGTACACAGCAAAACAGGAATGGAGCAGGAACTTGACACACTAGAGACTGCAGGTAGACAGGATGTAGATAGTAGTGCACAAAAAAGCAAATAGAACATTGTCTTAATACCAAAACACAGGTATGTGTCTTGGTGGGCCTTGTATAAGTCTAGGCAGCTGATCACATGAGAGCACGCTGGGCCACTTTGGGATCACTCAAGATCCCAGAGCATAATAACCTTATCTAATTTTTTTTTTTCAATTATACTCTCCTGACCCTTAACTGTCCAACAGCACCCGCCTGTTCCGATCGTTTTCTTTAGCCCAGTCCTTGATGCGGTTTTCCCTGGAAAACATTGAAGATAGCCCAGTAAAGATACTGAAGATGGCCCAATGAAGACCCTGAAGATGGCCAGTGAAGAGCACACATGGCACAGGAGTGAAGAAGACAAAGACTGTGTGGTGAGACAAGTGAAGGTTGGGTGAGTATAATTTTTCTTATTTTTTTTAATCCCTAATCAATCCTTTAGAACTGGACACCATTTTGCTGGATTTGTTGGAAATTTTTTGGGCAAATTATATTTTTTTTCAGAATTCAATGTGAATTTGATTAGCCTCAAATTGATTTTTTAGAGTAAAAATATGGACCACTTTTTGTTACACAAACAAATATGTTGTAGAAAAATGTCATAATAAAAGCCTCTTTTCTAAGTAACTGTTATTATTTTTAGTCTTTGCTAGATTCTTCAAAATATTTGGACCCCATGGCTCATGTTAAGACCTACAGACATGCCAGCATTAATAAATCTCATTCTGTTTTGTCGCTCCATCTTTACGGGTTCTTAGACACCACAACCTGAATGACACCTACTTATAGCTGTCAACGTTGCAAAGCAGTAATCCAAAAAGAAGAAAAATGAACTAACCAGATCTTTCAAAATGTGTCTTGCTCATTAATTGTACCCAATTTAATTTCTACCAGAAAAAAAAGCCAAGATAAGATAAATTTAAGTATGCAAATGGTAAGGAATAATTACCATTCCATTAATAAATTATAATATAAACATGATTCACACAATTGCACCGTTAGATTTTTCATCTGACTGTAACATCTTAAAACAATTACGCTGTCAATGAAATACTGAAGAGTTTTAAGATGGCACCAATGACATCTCTCATTATGAAAAATGCATAAGCTCTGTATAAGACACACTGTTTCAATAAAGTTCAAGCTACAAGGGAATCCACCATTTAACAACATATAATTTTAGGGTATAAAAATCTGTCTTGAATAATTATTTGAATACATATATCAAAAGACTGATCGTCACTGCCAAACATAAAGACAAATGCGAATAGGGGCAAGCTAAGAGAGCCACTCTATATGTAACTAACAAATTAAAGCTGCACTCTGAAATGTTATACAGTAGTATGTAAACATTGAATATATGAAATTGGAATTGCATTGCTGCAGCAGAAAATAAGTTAAAAATGAAGGTACTTAGCGTATAAATTGGCCAATTCATGTGAGCCCAACAGCCAGCGACAAGGTGTACATCTTCTGTTGGGACTCTAACCTAACATGATACTTCTCCCAATGCCATCAGTATGTTTTGCAACAATAAGGTTGCAAAGGTCTTGAGACAGCTCACTGGTTTTACCCATCATGAGATGTTTCTTGTGTGGCACTTTGGTAATGAGACACCTTTTTATAGGTCATCAGTTGAACCAGCTGATATTATTTTTCACTAAGTGGCTGGATTGCTTTCTAATTACTGATAGATATCAGCTGGTGTCATGACTTTCCATGGCTTTTTGCACCTCTCTTTCTTCAGATGTTTAATACTTTTTCTATGTGTCATTTCTCATTTTTACACATAACTTACCATATTTTTTGGACTGTTAGACGCACTTTTTTCCTCCAAAAATGTGGATGAAAATGGGGGGTACATCTTATAGTCCTGATGTACCTGCTCTAACTGTGGTGGGGAGGTGGGGGAGCGGCAGCAGTGGAACAGCGGGTCATAAGAGGCAGGTGCCGGTGGCTGCAGCCTACTCCGAGCCCTCTGCTAAAGAGAAATGAATATTCACTCTATTCCACATCCATGGGCATGGGGGGGCCGTGATAATTAATTCCTATTTAATAGCATCCAGGTATTCATGGCCCCATCCTCATCCTAATATGATTGGTCCCCATCTCTGTCCTGGTATGCATGGCTCCATCCTGGTATGCAGGACCCCAACAGAAAAGCATGAAGAAAAAAAACCCATTACACTTACCTGAAAAAAAGAGAATGGACAGCACCTCCAAAAATCATATCGCTAGGCACAAATATATATAACTGAACATGAGGTTCTTAGTTTAAAATTCTGATCAGACTGTATAAAGCCTACTGCCACGTCACGGCAAATCTCGTAGTGGGTCCTACCGCCCTAATGGAGCGGAGCCGTGCGACGACCAACGCCACAGTGGCAATACACCGACAGGGCAGACGGCCTGTTGCCCCACAGCATCCATGCTGCAAGACTGAGTCCCCATGACTCCAGACCGTGCCGCCCCACCAGCACAAAACCAGAGCAACAATGGCCACCACACAGCACTTGCACCAAATGAAAGGAGCAATGAAACTCACCTTCCTCCAGCTCTTCAGTGAGAGCCATAAATGGTCTTGACCCCTTACTTTGAAGTCTCCTGCTAATTAAAATCACCTGTGCCAAATGGGAGGAGTGCACATCCAAAGAAAAAAAAAAAACAGATCATGCAATATGCTGAAAAAAGAGAATGGACAGCACCTCCAAAAATCATTTTGCACAGGTGGGCGTCATATAGTCTGATCAGAATGTTAAACTAAGAACCTCATGTTCAGTTATAGAAATTTTTGCCTAGCGGCTTTAGATCAACGTATGATTTTTGGAGGTGCGGTTCATGCCCTTTTTTCAGTGCATTACAATTACCTTTCTCGGCTCCCTTGCAGCGTCTTGTTCCGGTGCCAGCAGCTGCTTTATGCTTGTAAGCAGTGCATGGCAGGGACTCCTGCTTCCCTGTTGCTCAAAGACATTTAGCATAAGTAATACACCTGCAAGATGGCTCCCAGCCAATGCCTGGGAGAAATCTTGTATATAAGACTCCCTCTCTCCTACAGAGTGGACAAGCAGCATAGTGAATCATTAGTTAATAAGGTGTACTGCTAGTGAGTTGTGAGGTTCACTGGTTCCGGGGGGACCAGTCTTGTGTCCGTAGTCCCCTGGTCCTGGTGTGGCCAGTCAGTATCCTCCTTCCTGGTCCCGAAGTGGTCAGTCCCTGAACCTTGTCCCCTGGTCCTGGAGCTGCTAGTTCCTGAACTTCCTCCCCTGGCCTTGAAGCAGCCAGTGCCTGAACATTGGCTCCTGGTGTGGGAGCAGCAAGCCCTGTTTTCGAAGCCCGCTGGTGCCGGTGCAGCTGTGCATGAACACTATTCCCCCATCCATGAGAGTCATAACTCTGACTCTGAATACTAGACTGGTGTGTCTTAACTAAGTCCTAAAGTAATGCCAACATACCTGACTCCTGGAGTCAGCAGCTGCAGTACTGGTTTCTGCCCAGGAGTGGTACCTAGAGGCTGTCTGATGCACAAACCTGACCTCACCACTAGAGGCTCCAGAGAGCACACAAGGAAGCCTCTTAGTTATGCCTCTTACTGGGTAGGACACCATAAACAAAAACAATGATGCAACTAGTCAATTTAATATAGAAAAATCTTAGTATAATCTTTATTAATAGCAATTCTAAAAACATAGCATCACATCAGACCAGATTTGGGACAAAGGGTGAAACTGGAACACCTTATACACACTGTGTGCTGCCTAGGTGACTGACCCCAACATCCGGTACACCGGCCCACCACCAAGCACTTATAAATGTATATATAGTCCAACAATGTGGACATAAGCCAGCGTTACTGCTATAATATTAGTGATGTTACTATAGTCTCTTATTAATCTAAGCTCCAACTGCTGGCAATCATATAGTACATACGCCCACCTAGAGTTACCACCAAAAGGACAAATACATGCCGAAACAATCAGCCGAAACCATTACCTCTATAGTGGGAGTACCATGGTGAGACCGGAGTCCGGGTGTTGGCGTCTGCCCCGACGCGCGTTTCGGACCTTATCCTTTTTCAAGGGGCCCCGCGGCTGATTGTTTCGGCATGTATTTGTCCTTTTGGTGGTAACTCTAGGTGGGCGTATGTACTATATGATTGCCAGCAGTTGGAGCTTAGATTAATAAGAGACTATAGTAACATCACTAATATTATAGCAGTAACGCTGGCTTATGTCCACATTGTTGGACTATATATACATTTATAAGTGCTTGGTGGTGGGCCGGTGTACCGGATGTTGGGGTCAGTCACCTAGGCAGCACACAGTGTGTATAAGGTGTTCCAGTTTCACCCTTTGTCCCAAATCTGGTCTGATGTGATGCTATGTTTTTAGAATTGCTATTAATAAAGATTATACTAAGATTTTTCTATATTAAATTGACTAGTTGCATCATTGTTTTTGTTTATGGTGTCCATATGTGGTATATGATGATGGGTCTGTTAGTCCTGTTAGACACATGATCAGGGAGAACATGTTACAGTTTATTATGATCATGTGTCTTGGTCATGTTTGTTATATATACTCTTACTGGGTAGGCCTAGTCTTGTGGCATAGTGGGTCCACAAATCCATGTGCGCCACAGCTGGGCGTAACAGTCTGCTCAACCTAGCCATGACAACAACAGAGACTTCTTGTCAATTAAGATGGCTCTAGAGGACTGGTGGTACCTTCTCGAGGGAGCAGTCCATCTGGTCATCATTTATACCGACCATAAGAACTTGGCTTATCTGCAGTTTGCACAAGGATGGAATCCGCGCTGGGCTAGGTGGTCGCTATTTTGTTCTGCATTTTTGTCCGGCTGATAAGAACATCAAGGCAGATGCACTTTACCACTCCTTCCTGCCCACTGACCTAGAGGAGGAACCTTAACTCATCTTCAAGATATCCATGATGGTTACCGTGGCTCATGTAAATGTGTCTCAAATTCCTACAGGAAACACCTTGGTGTTAGAAGTAGATAAGAGGCGAGTTCTGCTAAGGGGAAACTCTGCCAAGCTGTCCCACCATGTCCGGCAGAGAAAGACTGTGTAGCTCATATCACATCACAATTGGTGGCCTAACATGTGCAAGGAAATCATGGAGCTCATTTCCACCTGTCCTTCCTCTGGCCGCAACAAAACCCCTAGGCAACTCCCATCCGGACAGCTCCTACCACTTTCTGTGGCTTCAGTGCCTTGCTAGCATATTGCCATGGACTTTATTACAGACCTTCCTGTGTCTTCATCCAACACATCTTCCATCTTCACAGGTTCCCTCATCACATTGTGTCTGACCGAGATGTTTAGTTCCCATCCAGATTCTGGCGAGCTTTGTGCAAGCTTCTGAACGAGGTGCTGGACTTCTCCTCTGCATGCCACACTCAATCCAAAGGATAGTTAGAGAGAATAAACCAGTTCCTGGTCGGCATTGCTTCCCTGCCCCTTTGGGAGTCAGCTGCAGCTGCTCCAGGGTTTGTCCTGTGATAGCATCTGTCATCCACCTGGGTTCAAGTCTATCCACGCCAACAGGGGCTCTAGTTAAGAACCAGGTGGTCGCTTAGTTACGCCCCTCAAGGCTCTCTCTGAACCATGGCACAGTGGTTCCAAAACCACACGCGTAACAAGGCCAAACCCCATCTCTACCGTATTTTTGTCCCTAAATGTGTCTTTGGGCATCAAAGGAGAAAACTCATTGAAGATTAACTAAATTTGCCTCCGATTAATTCCTGATTCCCAAGACTATTAGTATCAATCTGGCCAGCTGATTCTGCCCCATAAAGCAGGCTTCTGAAGCCTTCCATAAATGGGACACTTCAGTTGTAATCCCTCACGTGGACTCTCTAAAAATATTATAAGGGCCTAAACAACAGTGTTATGTTGCTTTCAGTGCTTTTTTGATATCATGGTTATTTTTGACAAAGAGATTTGAAAGATCCTGATTGCACATAAATGTTGCTCAGGAGTGTAGCTATAGAGGGTAAAGAAATTGCAGTCCCACCTCAGCACTCATATTCATATACTCTTATATGGAAAGACAGAATCAAGGTAGGCTTCTAGTGGTAGGCTTATGTGAGATAAAGGCCAGTTTCACACATCTGACATTCACAGTTCGAGTATGGACTGCGATGTAAATACTGCTTATCTTTTGGGTCGCGTGAAGGCTTTGCCAACTCACCAGCTCACTCTGGGTTTATATGTCTGAAGTCACTTTTACAATGTATGGGGCTTTACAACAAGGCTCCATAGGCTTATATTGTAAAAGCCACTTCCGACTCACACATAGAGCTCAGTGTCATCCCGAAAGTCAGAATAGTCATCATGTGACTAAGAAGTGGAGCAGTGCGGTGCTGGAAACTGGGGAGGTTGGCGTTCTGTGAGTATATTACTACACTTACACTACACCATATATACAGTAACACAGGCTTAAGCAATACAAATTTTAGTGAGAGTAATTATTTTAACTTTGGTCAGGAGACCTATTCTGGTCTACATATGGACCATGAGTTATGGATTTGTGAAATCAGCTGACCAGTTATGAATTTAGTTTTACTATATTTTAATAAATGGAAGGAATCGGGGTCATTTTGTGTCGATTTTAAGTACCGTATCTGTTATGCCTGTTTTTGGGCAACCTTGTTTACTCAACCCTTGGCTTGTAAAGGGCAGATCATGTTTTTCCAGAATACCTTGGGTTCCCCCAGCTAACTGGATTGTACCTATTACTATGTCAGCCTTGAGCAACAGCATCGCTTGTCGCCAACCATTAATTTTACCACAGCAGATTGTGTTTACCAGATCCAGTGGATCCCAGAACCTGCCCATTAACCCCCATTTCAAAATATAAATAAAAAGAAAAATTATATATATTTTTTTGTGGTTAGACAATAAAACATTAAAGTTTAAGAAAATGATGGGAATATTTGTATAAGCATTCACACTTTTAGCAATGTGGTAACATTTATATTCAGTTTTCATTCCTAGTTGTGATCGAAATTTCATACATTTTTTGATACAGAGGAACAGATTGTGATTTGATTAAACCATGTCATGCATTTTATATATGCACATGTATATCAAAGGGGAAAATTACCCTAGAAAAAATTAATTACCCTAAAAAATATGTAGAGTTTCCTGTCACCGTTCTTTTTGATGTTCACAGTTGCAGGTTTTTAATATTTATTAACAAAATTATAGAGCTGGCGGCAACGAGAAGGTAAAAGGTTCGGCTTTAGGATTGTGACGGTAATTTGTAGCATGTTTATTCAGTAGAATCGTTGATGGATTTTATGTTCGTGTTTATAAAACATTCGGCAAATGAGATAAACCGAATATAATGTAATATGTATATCAACTGTGGATGTATTTACTTATACCACAGTTTAGAAACAACTATTAAGAGAAGCCAGTCAAAAAAAATGTCTGCTCCTCGGAGACTTTACTAATTATACAAGCAAATTTTCTCTACAAGTTGTTAACTCTTGTGTGGCAAAAGTTGAAAAACAAATGGCTTTATTACAGGTACTTATAGGGGTTTGTCTCATGAAGACAGTCCCTGCTCACATGCCCTATTCACATGAACATCAAAAAGAGGGATTCCCTGCTTGATACCCATCTCTATGGGTAGACAATTTACAGAGACCGCAGACCACACAACAGCTATAGGGCCCATGAATCGGGGGGCCCAGATTCCAAAACAGTTGAAAGCAATGATGAAAAGGGAGTCATTAGCTTATTCCTCCATCATTCTTCCTTTGTGTCTGATGTCTAAAAGTAGCGGGCACAATGACATTATTAGATCGCAACTGCTGTGCCGAGAAGCGATGCTCTTCAGACCACATGCTGCAGAGACCAGAGCAGCAGGGGAACAGGGAGAGGTGAGTATTTTTTTTTTTTTTTTTTTTAAGGAATAAGTACTTGTGGGGGCCATCATACTATTTGGAAGACTACTTGAGAGGCCATCATACTATTTAGAGGACTATTGGGGGCCATCACACTATTTGGAGAGCTACTTGGGGGGCCATCATACTGTGTGTGGGGAACTATGAGGGTCATCATACTGTGTGATATGTTTTTTTGTGACCACGCTGAATATGATTTTTTTTCTGTAGGGGAGAGAAGGCCAAATTAGGACTTATGCTATGGGGCCCCATGATTTATATGTACACCTCTGGCAATGATCTGGATCCTACTGAATACTATTCCCTCTCAGCTCCCAGGGCAATGCTATACTGAACCAATGAGTTAGTACATAGTATGTAAAGGGGTTGTGTAATTTGGAAGTAGAATTGTGGAAATAGCACCCATTCATAAAAAGAGATCTCAGATGGTATGCCACCTTCAATATTAAAGGATGTAGTAGCCACTGGTGGCAGAGTGGTTCCTCACACATGGGATGTGTGATGGGATGTGAGATGGGAAAAGGATGCACTTGTAGGGTATGTGCACACGTTGCAGATTTGCCTGCGGATTTTTCTGCACTAAATCCGCAGCTCTTGGCAGAAAACGCAGGTGCATTTTTTATGCGTTTTTGATGCGTTTTTATGCGTTTTTTGCGCGTTTTTGTATGCGTTTTTTAAAGCTAAATAAAGATGTATTATTGAGCAAAAAAAAAAAATTGTGATGTAATTTCTTGTCCAACCTCCTCTTTTACATTTGTCCAACCCACACTCCATTACACATGGATATATAGATAGATAGATCTATAGATCTATGAATAGATAGATCTATGTATCTATCTATAGATATATCTATGGATAGATGTAGATAGATATATGGATAGTTAGGCTACTTTCACACATCAGTTTTTTTCCGTCAGGCAGGATCCGGTGAATTTTTTAAAAAAACGGATCCTTTGCAAATAGTGAAAAACTGATGCAACTGTTCTGTTTTTCTTGAGAGAGAAGAGAAAATGTGCATGATTTGAATGGAAAAATGCATGAAAAACTCGGAGGCCGGATTCATCATTTCACATCTCAGTTTCATACTTTTTTCGCCGAATCAGTCGCTGGGCTTTTTTTCGCTGGACAGAAAAAAACCTTCCTCTGTAAGTTTTCTCTGTCCGCTGGAAACAGCTTTTTGATGGATCCAGCAAAAAAACTGATGAAATGTGTGGCCATCAGGTGCATTCCGGCGCTAATACAACTCTATGAGAAAAAAACGGATCCAGCGGAAAAAAACCGGATCCGTTTTTTTCAAAACTCGCCGGATTGTGCCTGACGGCAAAAACCTGATGTGTGAAAGTAGCCAGATAGATATATGGATAGATTTATCTATGTATCTATAGATATAACTATATCTATAAATATATCTATAGATAGATATAGCCATAGTTATATCTATAGATATAGCCATAGTTATATCTATAGATATATCCATAGTTATATCTATAGATATATCTATAGATATATCCATAGATATTCATCTATAGATAGATAGATTCATCCATAGATATATCCATAGATATATAATAGCAAGGCCGATGTTGATTAATGAACATATTTAATTTAAAAAATGGAAAAAAATGGCGTGGGCTCCCGCGCACTTTTCTGTGCCAGAGGGGGAAAGCCGACGGGCGGGGGCCAATATTTGTAGCCTGGGAAGGGGGTAATACCCATGGCTAGTGTTGAGCGATACCGTCCGATACTTGAAAGTATCGGTATCGGATAGTATCGGCCGATACCCGAAAAGTATCGGATATCGCCGATACCGATACCCGATACCAATACAAGTCAATGGGACACCAAGTATTGGAAGGTATCCTGATGGTTCCCAGGGTCTGAAGGAGAGGAAACTCTCCTTCAGGCCCTGGGATCCATATTAATGTGTAAAATAAAGAATTAAAATAATAAATATTGATATACTCACCTCTCCGGAGGCCCCTGCACCTCACCGCTGTTAACCGGCAGCCTTCTTTGCTTAAAATGAGCGCGTTTAAGGCCTTCCATGATGTCACGGCTTCTGATTGGTCGCGTGGCGGTCACATGAGCGCACGCGACCAATCAGAAGCCGTGACGTCATGGAAGGTGCTGAACGCGCTCATTTTAAGCAAAGCAGGCTGCCGGTTACTACCAGGGAGCGTCAGAGGGTGAGTATATCCCTATTTTTTATTTTAATTCTTTATTTTTTACATGGATATGGATCCCAGGGCCTGAAGGAGAATTTCCTCTCCTTCAGACCCTGGGAACCATGCACTGGGAACTTCCAATTCCCGATACCACAAAAGTATCGGATCTCGGTATCGGAATTCCGATACCACAAGTATCGGACGATACCCGATACTTGCGGTATCGGAATGCTCAACACTACCCATGGCCCCTTCCAAAAATATGAATATCAGCCCGCAGCTGTCTGCATAGCCTTTACTGACTATTAAAATAGGGGGACCCCCCACAAAAATGATGTGGGGTCCCCCTTTATTTTATAGCCAGAAAGGCTACACAGACAGCTGTGGGCTGATATTCATAGCCTAGAGAGGGGACATGGATATTGCCCCCCCCCCCCCCGGCTACCATACTCGATCGCATGCAAAAAAATTAAAAATAATAAACCAACCGTATACTCACTTTCCGCCGTAGTCCAATTAATAATGAGTGTCCCACGACGATCTCCCCTATAGAACAGTGACATCGGGTGATGTCACTGCTCTATAGGCCTCCAGTGACACACTGACAGGAAACAATGGCTCCACTGCCAACAACAATGCATCACTAAAGAGGTTACCTGAGTTCAGGGTCTCACTTTATGGAATTTTCCCACACAGCAGTGCCACAAGTGAGAATAGGGACTATTTTTCACAGTGGGGGAGGAATACATTGCAGGAGGATACCTTCCATCATTGTATTCCTGGAGCCCCTGGAGAGCAGTCGCAAAGGGGCAATTCGACCAAAAGGTCAAAGAGGCTGAATTCAAGGTCTGGCAGAATCAGAGAATACCGAGCACAAAACACATGACAGACACTTCCTTGAAAAAGCTACGACTGGCAATAGTCCAAGCAAAGCCAGACAGCCAAATAGCCAGGCAATTATCTTGAAAGGGTAACACCTGGAGGACTTGCAGTGGAATGGCCTATTTGGGCAGCATGGAAATCCAATACACGAAACTGACAGTCCGGCATGCCTCTACATATCATAGGATGACCGAACTGTCACTCGCAATACTGACAGCCCGACACGCCCCTGCAATCCATAGGACAGCAGGGCTGTCAATTATTTCTGATAGCCCAGCACTCTTCCGCTATCCATAGCACAGCTGAGCTGTCCCTCATTGCATCAGTAGGACACAGTGACCAGGGGGATCTTAAAAGTGAGTTTTTAATTCCTATTTATTTCAACACCAAAGATTAGGCCACAACAGCGTCCAGCCACGGAGGGACAGAACTGCTGCTGTCACTCCAACACATTCCATCCACATGCCCACCTCAACAGCTGTTGAGCTAGTTAGTGGGCATGGCCATCAGTGATGAAAAGAGGATCTGAACCATGCCCACTGTACTAGGTCTTCACACACCATAGCATCATAAAATTACATGACAATAACGTAAGGGAACATAATAAGTATCTTTATGACATGCTGTCCAATGTCATAATTTAGGTTACCAGGGGATATCCCCACCATACACTGCTTTTCACCCCTCTTAGCTGTCCAGAATGACAGGTATCCTTTATAAATGTCTCTTCTAAATTCCGAATGTTTCCTAAAGTTTTCCTAAGATCTCTATATTCTCTGTAGAAACTGAGCAGCATTATAAATCCTAATACAACTTTAGTTAAAGCACATCAATCACAAAATATCTACATTACACAATGTACATTTCCTCATATTATAATGACAGGGAAAAGTACAATTTATCTAATCACTTTGACAGCCAAGAAGCAGCTTCAATGAATTTAGCATTTAAATTGTAATTCTCCTTCAACAACAATTTCCACTTTAATTCTACATAAAAGACAAGTAACTTTTCATACACCTGTCTTTACTTCTTTTGGGCATATTGCAGCTATTCGATGCAATTTTTCTTTCTGTAAGAGGGTGTTAAAGTTGGAGAATCTACCCAAGTCATTTATTGTATTTGATGCACACGTTGAACCGTTACATGCCAGATCTTCACTTCTTGGGTCTTAAGCGGTAAGCATGTTTGTGACCGTTGTGATTGGATTTTGGGGGCTAGAATCTTGATGTTATGACTCTGTTTTCGGGTACCAGGGGCTCCTTCCCTGTCCCTAATTCTATGAGGCGCCCTAGCTTGCCCAGTTTCCTGGATTACTTTTGAAGGTGAAGATGCCAGGGCCATGTATCTTGCCTTCGCTCCTGAATTCGCCCTCAGTCTGTACCCTTCCCCCATTCAGGGGAGATGGGAGTAGTACACTGTAGTACACCAACCAGACTAACAAGGTAATACGAACAGGGTTAACGGAAAATACTAAACATTCAAATATACACTCACATATAGCAGGGGTATGCACCAGGGAGTGAAGGATGGGGATAAACCAAAGTAGAAGAAAGGGAATTATCACACTCACAAAACCAAGCAACTGTCATAGATAACTCTACTAACCGGGTACTCAAATAACCACCAACCCCTATCCTCCTAGCCATGCAGCTTATGCTAGCTCTGACAATGTGTGTTAGTCAGGACCCAGATTATATAGGGGATGGGAGTGGCTAACAGTGCACAGCTGAGAGCCTTAGCTCCAAGAGATCTCAACAGAGCAGATTAACCCCTGCACTGCCCAAAGAGATATACACCATTTAATAAGAAGGTGAAGTGCTTCTATTTGGCGCAAGAGTAGGAGAACTCAGACACTGTGGTCTTCTGGCTCTTCTCTGTCATGGTAAACCCATAACACTTGCGTTCACAAATTGTGATGGACTGGATTGTGGAGACTGAGTGTGGCCAGATGACTGACAAGAGAGCTTTAGTACTTTAGAAAAACCTGGACCTCAAAAGAAAACTAGAAGTGATGGTGCTCAGTGTAGAAAGCTGTGCGCTGATAGAGACAAGTTCTGTAGTTCTGTAGTTGAAGAAGGCAGTGACCTTCCCATTCCCTAAGAAGAAGGAGGGGAGAAGACAATGATGTGTTCCACCTTTGGTAAAAGCTAAACTATGCATTCCGTACGTGAATTTACCCACAGAACAGCAAGTACTACAAGTGCTATAGGACAATCATACAGAGATGAGGAGACTTAAAGCCGCAATGCTCCTCTGGGTAATATGCTAATTATGCAAATTGTCTCTTCAGAGAGGAAGAGAGCTAGAACTCTAGTGCTACCTATTGGAAGGTAGCAATCCTACAAGTCAATGTTGACCCTTTAACAAGCCTTGTCACATGACTTAGGATAATAGCCAAACCAGAATCTCTATTTGCAGACTCTGTGTTTCGGGGTACTGCCCCTCGTCAGTGCAAAGTGGAGATCTGGTTTGGCTGTGTGAGAGAAGTCAGACCGTTATCCAAAAAGTATAATTTCTCCTTGCAGAGATTGACATGCTAAGCATGCCGAGATGAGGAGACATAAAGCCGCAATGCTCCTCTGGGTAATATGCTAATTATGCAAATTGTCTCTTCAGAGAGGAAGAGAGCTAGAACTCTAGTGCGACCTATTGGAAGGTAGCAATCTATCTAAGTCATGTGACAAGGCTCATCAAAGGGTTAACATTGACTTGTAGGATTGCTACCTTCCAATAGGTGGCACTAGGGTTCTAGCTCTCTTCCTCTCTGAGGAGACAATTTGCATAATTAGGACAATCATAGTGACACAATAGGCAGTTTAGAAAGAGAGAGGACTTGAAACTTGGGAATCAGGATCAGAAACAGGTTTTAGAAGCTACGAAGGACTGCAGACTGAGGCAGGAATATGTCAGAGACTGAGGAGAGCCAGAAAAGTCAGATCTTTGCACAAGAGGTCTTCCATGAGAAACCGTTGGTGAGATAGAGACCTCACAGAGAGTGAGGGTATGTGCACACGTTGCGAATTTTACTGCGGATCCGCAGCGGTTTTGACGCTGTGGATTCACAGCTGTTTTCCATGAGTTTACAGTACCATGTAAACCTATGGAAAACAAAATCGGCAGTGCACATGCTGCAGAAAAAAATGCGTGGAAACGCTGCGTTGTTTATTCCGCAGCATGTTCATTCTTTGTGCGGATTCCGCAGCGGTTCACACCTGCTCCATAATAGGAATCCGCAGGTGTAAAACCGCAGGTGGAACCCGCACAAAAACCGCATAAAATCCACGTTAAATCCACAGTAAATCTGCAGGTAAAAGGCAGTGCTTTTTACCTGCGGATTTCTCAAAACAGGTGCGGAAAAATCCGCAGAGGTTCAATCTACTTGTGCACATACCCTAAGAGTGAAAGAGAACTGTGCTGAGACACTGATGTAAGTGAATGCTGTAAGAAGCAATCAAAACCTGTTGTCATTCTCAAAATGCTGTAATTAAAATCGGTGTCTCACCCCACAAAAAAATGAGCCCTCACAAATTTCCTATTTTTTTCACCACTAGGATAATAAAAAAGACCAGACAAATTTGGTATCGCCATAATAGTACTAATGAGGAGAATCATATCACATGGTCATTTTTTGTCACAAAATGTATGCCGTAAAAACAATTTCCCCCACTAAAGTCAGAATTGCCTTTTTCTTTGCTATTTCACTGCACTTGGAATTTTTTTCCCTATTTTCCAGTACAGTACAGGTGCTTCTCACAAAATTAGAATATCATCAAAAAGTTGATTAATTTCAATTCTTCAGTAAAAAAAAGAGAATCTCATATATTATATAGAGTCATTACACACAGAGTGATCTATTTCAAGAGTTTATTGCTGTTAATGTTGATGATTATGGCTTATAGCCAATGAAAACCCAAAAGTCATTATCTCAGTAAATTACAATAATTGACAAAAATCACCCGCAAAGGCTTCCTAAGGCTGGTTTCACACTTGCGTTTTTGTAAGCTGCGTTTTAGCGCTAAAAAATGCAAAAAAACGCATGCGTTTTTTCCCTATACTTCACATTAAAAACGCATGCGTTTTTTCGCATGCGTTTTGACGCATTTTCGGCAACGCATGCGTTTTTTGACGCCTGCGTTCATTTGCAGAAATGCAACCTGTAGTAATTTCTAGCGGCGTTTTTTTGTCGCGAAAAATGCATTGCTGTCTATGTAAACGCATGCGTTTTTAAGCACATGCGTTTGTTTGCGTTAAAACCGCATGCGTTTTTATAGAAAAACACAAGAAAACACAAAAAAAACAAGAAAACCATAACCCTAACCCTAACCCTAGGGATCCTAACCCTAACCCTAACCCTAGGGATCCTAACCCTAACCCTAGGGATCCTAACCCTTAGGGTTTGGGGTAGGGTTAGGATCCTAACCCTTAGGGTTAGGGTTAGGATCCCTAGGGTTATGGTTAGGGTTAGGGGTAGGGTTAGGGTTAGGATCCCAAGGGTTATGGTTAGGGTTAGGGGTAGGGTTAGGATCCCAATGGTTATGGTTAGGGGTAGGGTTAGGGGTAGGGTTAGGGGTAGGGTTAGGATCCCAAGGGTTATGGTTAGGGTTAGGGTTAGGGGTAGGGTTAGGGGTAGGGTTAGGGTTAGGGGTAGGGTTAGGATCCCAAGGGTTATGGTTAGGGTTAGGGCTAGGGTTAGGGGTAGGGTTAGGGGTAAGGTTAGGGTAAGGGTTTGGATCCCTTTATCACCTTGATGGTGGGGGGTGGCTTATCAGTGACATGGTGACCAGGACATTCTAATAAAAAGCTACCCCTAACCCTAACCCTAGGGATCCTAACCCTAACCCTAACCCTAGCCAATTCTATTAATAGTGTGTTTTCTAGTTGATTTTGATGATTGGCAGCTGTCACACACTTCTCAGCATGCGTTTCAAAAACGCAAACGCGGGAAAAAACGCATGTAAACACGGGAAAACGCCGCGTTGTGCCGCGTGTTTTTTTTTGCCGCAAAAATGCATGCGTCTAAAAAATGCGGCGTTTTGCCACGTTTACATGCGTTTTTTCCCCACATGCGTTTTTTAAAAAAACACTGCAGATGAAAACGCAAGTGTGAAACCAGCCTAAGCATTTAAAAAGGTCCCTTAGTTGTTTCAGTAGCTCCACAATCATGGGGAAGACTGCTGACATGATAGATGTAAAGAAGGCAGTCATTGACACTCCACAAGCAGGGTTAGACACAAAACGTCATTGCTAAAAAAGCTGGCTGTTCATAAAGTGCTGTATCCAAGCATATAAATGGAAAGTTGAGTGGAAGGAAAAAGTGTGGTAGAAAAGGGTGCACAAGCAACTGGGATCACCGCAGCCTTGAAAGGATTGTTAAGAAAAGGCCATTCAAAAATTTGGGAGAGATTCATAAGGAGTGGACTGCTGCTGGAGTCATTGCTTCAAGAGCCACCATACAGAGACGTATCCAGGACATGGACTACAAGTGTCACATTCCTTGTGTCAAGCCACTCATGACCAATAACCAATGCCAGAAGGGTCTTACATGGGCCAAGGAGAAAAAGAACTGGACTCTTGCCAGTGGTCAAGGTGTTGTGTTCAGATGAAAGTAAATTTTGCATTTCATTTGGAAATCAAGTTCCCAGAGTCTGGAGGAAGAGTGGAGAGG
Source organism: Ranitomeya variabilis (assembly GCF_051348905.1). Lineage (NCBI taxonomy): Eukaryota > Metazoa > Chordata > Amphibia > Anura > Dendrobatidae > Ranitomeya > Ranitomeya variabilis. The sequence continues at coordinate 651,232,682 of NC_135236.1, forward strand.
CCACAATCCAAGCTGCTTGAGGTCTAGTGTGAAGTTGCCACAATCAGTGATGGTTTGGGGAGCCATGTCATCTGCTGGTGTAGGTCCACTGTGGTTTATCAAGACCAAAAGTCAGCACAGCCGTCTACCAGGAAATTTTAGAGCACTTCATGCTTCCCTCTGCTGACAAGTTTTTTGGAGATGGAAATTTCATTCTCCAGCAGGACTTGGCACCTGTCCACACTGCCAAAAGTGCCAATACCTGGTTTACAGACAACAGTTTCACAGTGCTTGATTGGCCAGCAAACTCGCCTGACCTTAACCCCATAGAGAATCTATAGAGCATTGTCAAGGGGAAGATGAGAGACACCAGACCCAACAATGCAGACGAGCTGAAGGAGGCTATCAAAGCAACCTGGGCTTCCATAACACCTCAGCAGTGCCACAGGCTGATCGCCTCCATGCCACACCGCATTGATGCAGTAATTGATGCAAAAGGAGCCCGACCAAGTGTTGAGTGCATTTACTGAACATACATTTCAGTTGGCCAATATTTTGGATGTTAAATTCATTTTTCAAACTGGTGTTATAAAGTATTCTAATTTACTGAGATAATGACTTTTGGGTTTTCATTGGCTGTAAGTCATAATAATCAACATTAACAGAAATAAACACGTGAAATAGATCACTCTGTTATAATGCCTCTATATAATATATAAGTTTCACTTTTTGCATTGAAGAACGGAAAAGAATTAACTTTTTGATGATATTCTGATTTTGCCAGAAGCACCTGTATGTGGTAGAATGAATGGTGTCCTTCAAAAGTACACATTGTCCCTCAAGAAACAAGCTCTCATTGGGCTATGTAGACAGAAATTTTTTTTTATTTTCTTAGAAGAAGGGGAGGGAAAGAGACAAAAAAAACACAAAAACGGAAATTTGCAAAGGGGTTAAAATGGAGTTTCTGAGAACAGAATTTTTTTCTTTCCGGAAACAGAGTCACTTACACGAGGATGCGCTGCAATAACCTACAATGACCATGAACAAAAGTGGTGCTGTTCAATGGGGATACCCTGCAATACCATCCACATCCCAAAGACAAGAGAGGCGCTGTTGAATAATAAAATAGAATACCTTACACAGTCAATGGATAAAAGTCCATGGATAAAAGTGCTACTCTTAAAAAAAGCAAAAGCACACATTTATATCTATTCCTTAGCAACTCTTTTATTAAAACAATCTCTCTGTTTGCTGTTTTTTTTTTCTTTTTTTTTGCAAGCTTTACAGTACATCCGTAAACATCTCTCTTCAGTCTCGATAACTTGCTGAGCCCAGAGTTTCTTAATCAAACCTAATTTGTCTCAGCTGGACACTTCATTATCATTGTAATGATAAAAATGCGCGCCAGAGGTGTTATGCTACATACATTGAGACAGATTACGTTAATTACACCTGCCCTTAGTCAGGAGTCTTCACACTTACTAATAATCATAGCAGGTTTTATTATTTCCTAAATGCAAGGTTATTGTATTCATTATTTCGGCCCCGGAGTTGTGATCCTGAAGTGTCTCTTTTTCTTATTTATTGCTATCGGTTGGTGCTGTGATGTAAGCCGAAAACTCAGCCATGTTTCTTCCAAAGGAAACAAGATAAGACTAAGGTCACAATAACTTTTAAGATGAATGTGGCGACATATCCAAAAAAACATACATAAGGCTCCCATTGTAAAGTATACTATACCAATCGGTCCACATATTCTACTGTGTCCCCCCCCCTGCATAAGGAAATATACAGAAGCAAATTCTACTTTCCTATAGGGCTCAAGAACACGACCGATTTTCTTGGTTTCTTGGTTTCTATCTGTGGTTTTCATGAGGCATTGATCCAGAGGACTAGTCTGATTGCCGTATAAGGAGCCAAAAAGGATTTTTTTCCACTAATATGGAGCTATTATTGCTGCCCCATGGGGTTTTTGTCTTCCTCATGGTTCCACAAGTTAGACTATAGGTTGAACTCGATGGACTTGGACACTACTTGGACAACCCCTTCTTGATCTAAATGTTTGGCCCCGATAAAAAAAAGCCTATACTAACCTCCCGTACAGGCGCCGTTCCAGTGATGTCTGCACTCGCGGTCCTGGATCACTCATGCGGGTGACGTGACACATGACCTTGGTGCCCAATCAGCGCAGGTCCCTGCTTGCATAAGAAATTAACAAAAAAAGGAAGTCCAGGCTGCAAATGATCTGCTACTTCTTCTTCTATGTTCAATTCGACAGAAGATAGGGACAGTGGATGCCTCACTGGGCTCTTGTGTCACAACAACCGCATGGTAGCCCGGGAGAGCGATTGCCGTCACCGCTGGAACGGCGTCGGTACGAGAGGTAGATATAAGCTTTTTTATTTTATCGGGATCAAGTGTGGGGTACGAGAAGGAATTTTCCAAGTAGTGTACAACTTCTTTAAGTCTACCTTCAACTTTAAAAACTATGAAACTGCATTCTATGGGTGTATTTATCTGATTTTATTCCTGAGACTGAGTGGTGCTCCGGGGAGGTTCGAACATATTTTTCAAGCATGCCGAAGTCACCAGTTAGCACATTCGCTAATCACTATCTATCTATCTATCTATTATCTATCTCTATATCTATCTATCTATCTATCTATCTATCTATCTATCTATCTATCCATTATCTATCTATCCATTATCTATCTATGCACGAGGTTGAATCTTAATTTGCCATAAAATAAATATATGTCTGTTACATAATATAATCCCATAGAGGTGTCCTTCGAGCCCCACAAGCCCATGTGCACTCTCAGCCCCCTCCAATTGGAAGCGTCAGTCATTCCAAACATCCGATGCAGACGTTTGTTGGCCTCCTTCGATTGCTGACACGGGCAAATTTGCTTCCGTTCATGTTCTTTGTAGCTCTAACGGAGCTGTCTAAATTCCCTTTGTTCTACAGAATAATAATCAGCTTCTTCATTCTGACATGAATATTAAAGGGAACATTTTGTATAGCTTTTCATCCCGGTTTTTAGCCGAGTGGCACAGCTGTGCAGAGTCATGCCATTAACCCCTGCCTGCTTAACCATAGAAAAACAGAGACTGTAGCAGATATAAGAGGAAAATGCAAGAGACAGCGTTTGCTTCACCAGTTAATTCCCTTCTTCTATAATCAAAGAATCCCGGGGATTCCATAGTCAAAAGTCAATTACTCCATCAGCACCAATAATAGTCCTAATACTCTGCAGACATTCAGATAAATGCAGTTTACAGAGCAGTATTTAAAAAAAAAAACTCATTGGGGATGTAATGTACAAATTTACAAAACGTAAATCTTTTTTTTTTTTTTTATTATAGTCACATTAGAATTTCTTATGCACAAGGAGTATAACAAGGATGCATTTGTTGTACAAAAAAGGGGTTGCCCAAATTAGAAAACTCATTATAATTTTTAGGAATTTCTTAGTTGTTGGGGTGGGTGGCATTATATGTTTTTTATCCTTATGTCTTTGCCAAAATGTAACATGGGTACAAAGAGCCTCTCTGGAGGACATCTTTCTTGTATTACACATATAATGTCAAGATTATAAATGCCCAAGAAAGGGAATAGTGCCCAGATCGCTGGGGGAGCGGCGAACTCACTGACTTTTTCCCACAGTGCTGAGGTCACTGCAGTTCAGCCCTTCTGGGTACGCAGCATCAGTGATCGGAGGTAACCTCGATGATGTTACCGCTGGTAAAAGGATGCTGTAGCTCATTCACCAGTGGTTCTCAGCCTGGATGGTCGCATCTTGACACCGTCCAGGCTGGAAACTTAATTCCCCAGGCATGGATTACGGCGTGAGACAGGTGAGGGATATGATTGTTTTTTATTTTTGCTTTATTACAGGAGACGAGGGCTACGGTAGAATAGGCATTAGGTGAGTATAACTGCATTTGCTATTTTTAAATAAAAATGGAAAACTGTGTTTTGTTTTATTTCTAATAAAATACTTTATTCTGCCTGAGTGTTTATTTACCATTCAACTATAGGATTAGTAATGGATAGGTATCTTAGAGATGCCTCTCCATTAGTAATCCGTGGGCTTGATGTCACCTGAAAATACAAAGATGACATCAACCCCACAAATATGAACCCCAATTGCCACGGCTACAGGGCAAGTGGCAAGAATCAGGCAAAGCGCCAGAATTGAATGTGTTTTATGTGTGTATACCGTGTGTAATCTATCTATTCTATGCTGTCAGCTCCTGCTGTGATTTTACAGAATGTGGCCACTGAATTGCTGGCATTCTTAGAGAGATAGAGAGATAGATAGATAGATAGATAGATAGATAGATAGATAGACAGATGTAATATGTATATATATATATATATATATATATATATATATATATATATATATATATATGTGTGTGTGTGTGTCACTGACATCTATATATCTACCTATTCTATGTGTATATACTGTTTATAATCCATCTATTCAATGCTGTCGGCTCCTGCTGTGATTTTACAGTACATGGCTGCTGAATTGACAGTTTTTCTTAGATAGACATACCGTATATACTCGAGTATAAGCCGAGATTTTCAGCCCAAATTTTTGGGCTGAAAGTGCCCCTCTCGGCTTATACTCGAGTCATGATCGGTGGTGGAGTCGGCGGGTGAGCACTGTCATATACTTACCTGCTTCCGGGGCTCCTGGCGCTCCCCGGGCCCTGCCCGTCCCACGGTCTTCGGTCCTGCAGCCTCTTCCCCTGAGCGGTCACGTGGGACCGCTCATTAGAGAAATGAATAGGCTGCTCCACCTCCCATAGGGGCGGAGCCGCATAATTCATTTCTCTAATCAGCGGTGCCGGTGACCGCTGACAGAGGAAGAGGCTGCGGCACCGAAGACCAGCTGTCCAGGGGAAGGAGCGGGACGCCGGGAGCAGGTAAGTATCGCATATTCACCTGTCCTCGTTCCACACGCCGGGCGTCGCGCCATTTTCCCGGCGTCTCTCCACTCTGACTGTGCAGGTCAGAGGGCGCGATGACGCATATAGTGTGCGCGCCGCCCTCTGCCTGATCAGTCAGTGCGGAGAGACGCCGGGATGGGACGATGAGGAGCTGCAAGCAAGAGAGGTGAGTATGTGTTTTTTTTTTTTTATTGCAGCAGCAGCAATGGCACAGATTTATGTGGAGTATCTATGGGGCAACGGTGCAGAGCACTATATGGCACAGCTATAGGGCAACGGTGCAGAGCACTATATGGCACAGCTATCTATGGGGCAACGGTGCAGAGCACTATATATATGGCACAGCTATGGGGCAACGGTGCAGAGCACTATATGGCAGAGCTATGGGGCAACGGTGCAGAGCACTATATGGCACAGCTATGGGGCAATGGTGCAGAGCACTATATGGCAGAGCTATGGGGCAACGGTGCAGAGCACTATATGGCACAGCTATGGGGCAACGGTGCAGAGCACTATATGGTACAGCTATGGGGCAATGGTGCAGAGCACTATATGGCAGAGCTATGGGGCAACGGTGCAGAGCACTATATGGCAGAGCTATGGGGCAACGGTGCAGAGCACTATATGGCACAGCTATGGGGCAACGGTGCAGAGCACTATATGGCACAGCTATGGGGCAATGGTGCAGAGCAATATATGGCAGAGCTATGGGGCAACGGTGCAGAGCACTATATGGCAGAGCTATGGGGCAACGGTGCAGAGCACTATATGGCACAGCTATGGGGCAATGGTGCAGAGCAATATATGGCAGAGCTATGGGGCAACGGTGCAGAGCACTATATGGCAGAGCTATGGGGCAACGGTGCAGAGCACTATATGGCACAGCTATGGGGCAACGGTGCAGAGCATTATATGGCACAGCTATGGGGCAACGGTGCAGAGCACTATATGGCACAGCTATGGGGCAACGGTGCAGAGCACTATATGGCACAGCTATGGGGCAACGGTGCAGAGCATTATATATATGGCACAGCTATGGGGCAACGGCGCAGAGCATTATATATATGGCACAGCTATGGGGCAACGGTGCAGAGCATTATATATATGGCACAGCTATCTATGGGGCAACGGTGCAGAGCATTGTATATATGGCACAGCTTTATGTGGAGTATCTATGGGGCAACGGCGCAGAGCATTATATATATGGCACAGCTATGGGGCAACGGTGCAGAGCATTATATATATGGCACAGCTATCTATGGGGCAACGGTGCAGAGCATTGTATATATGGCACAGCTTTATGTGGAGTATCTATGGGGCAACGGTGCAGAGCATTATATATGGCACAGCTTTATGTGGAGCATCTATGGGGCCATAATGAATGGTATGGAGTATCTATTTTTAATTTTGAAATTCACCGGTACCTGCTGCATTTTCCACCCTAGGCTTATACTCGAGACAATAAGATTTCCCAGTTTTTTGTAGCAAAATTAGGAGGGTCGGCTTATACTTGGGTCGGCTTATACTCGAGTATATACGGTATGTAATATATATACATACAATATATATGTGTGTGTGAGTCACTGATATCTATGTATCTATCTATACTATGTGTATGTATCTATTCTATCAATTCTATTCTAACCTGTCACACTGTGATTTTACTGTACGTGGCAGATGAATTGTTGGCTTTTTATCTTTATTTATCTATCCCATCCATTTCAGCTTTTTTCCATGCCCCCAAAGATGTATGTTTGGGTCCAGCAGAAAAATATTCGGCTTTCCCATTGACTTGCATTGGATCCATTATTCGGTATGAATACACATATACTAGATAGTATTTGTGCCAATTTTCTCGAATCCAAATATTTCACTATTCACTCATCACTAATTATTACCTATGCTGCTATGTACATGTCCATGTTTTTGCATGGACCATGTGTTCATTTAAAACACAAACTGAGACGTCCATATTTTTCTGGCTGCAAAAACGATGAGGGACAATACAAGTGTTTGGGTCTGTGAAAAACACATACAGCGCAAGGATAACATATAGTAGCAGGGTTGAATTTAGCGCTCTTGCTGCCATAGGCAATTTAAAAGTAATAAAAAAAGACTGCTCTCAGGTGATCAGAGCTGAGTTATTAGAGTAGTTAACAGGGCTGCGGAAGAAGGGCAGCGTGACCAGGGCAGTGTCAAAGACCTGCAGGTCCCTGAACTTCCCTTCACCCACCATCAGGTCCAGACACAGGTCACGGATAAGACCATGCCAGACTTTTAGAAACCAGATCCCTGTCCTGTCTGCAAGTGATGGGTCATTGGTAAATGATCCTGTACAAAGAGCCAGCTCCCTGCTGTGTACGATGGGAGCCGGCACTCCATTGAGAGCCACCCCTCTAAATGGCTCACACTATTCGTAAAATTCCAGTGTTCTGTGGACGAAACTCCACCTTTCCAAACCAAACTCCACCCACTCTTCAAATTAATTGGTTACCAGCAGGTAAGCAAGGTTTCGGCAGTGGGGGGGAGGGGGGGGGTTGGGCGGCATTAACGTCAGCTTAAATATGTAAATATGTATTCATGTATTCTATTGTGAACAAATATTTAATAGGGATCCTTGCAGGATCCAAAATAGCCGGCTATTATTGTGAGCGGAGCCAGATAGCCAAAAAGATCCGGACTGCCCATCACTGCAGTCTGCAGAATACATGGAGGGGGTATAATATCATGAATATGAGGGAAGGAGCAGGACATCTATACCAGGGCTCCAGTCCTTGTGTGAAACACTCTCTTCCCCCTCCCAGAGAAATGATGTTGCGAGTTCTGAACCTCCCCTTCACACAACAGATGCACAGCAAGCAATAACTGAAGGCTCAAAACTTCCTCATCCTCAATGTTAGGTGTCGATTTCCCACCGCTGCACAGGGGGAATCTTGAACCACCTCCACTGTGGTCTCCCATTCTTCTCCAGCCGCAGTGGAGCCTGCCCAGCGGAGACGTTGGTCCCAGCGTCTGGCTCAGGCAGATATTCTACGCTTGGTTACTGCTGCCCTTCCAGGCACAGCCATTGTAGCCAGTATTGGTCAGCGGCGAGCAGACGCTTCTGGGACTAAGTCCTGCTTTTCTCCTTCTGTGCATGCCCAAGGGAAGATCTCTTATTGGAGGTCGGGGGTCACACGCCCAGTTCCTGTAGCAGCTCCTATTGGTCCACTAGGAAGGTCCTGAAGAAGCTGCAACTATAGAAGGTTCACATGGCCGCACGGCCATACGCTAGTATCATTTGTTTATGGCTAATGCCAGTGGATGCTCTACCACTCTGGTTACATGTGGTGTGTCTAGATCTGGGACTGTACACTCAGGCGGGCAGCTAGCGTCAGTGGAGACAATTAGCCGCTTGGCTTAGCATCTGGTTCCTTCATGTGTGTGGGGTAGCACAGAAGAGTTCCAGAGCAAGCACAACCCTTGTTAGGGTTTTACTCTCTGAGTATCTTGCGACTCTGTTAAGCAACAGAGCTCGCTACTATTTCATACGGGTTGAAGTCGAACCCACGTGTGAGTTCAGCGTCCATCCGCCATTACATAGCAGCAAGTAACATCTCTGCACGGTGGACCCCGGGCTGCGAACGCACCTCGTATCTATCCCTTTATTTGGTGTGTTCTGCTAGCCCTAACACTCAATGCTTCCTTCAATCTTCCCTATGCACAGTGTGCAAGTAATCTTTTTTCTGATTGGTGGAGCATTGCACAGCAGCACCTGCTGACTGCCGTTCCACCAATCAGCTCCGAAATTTCTTTTTTTCACTGCATCAATCTGTAGCTCATTCTTTCTGCCCTCAACTAAGCAAAAAAACCACACCCTAACCCCTCAGAAAAATGCCAGAATGATTTACAGGTCTGGAGGGAGACAGAGGGAACTTAAAAAAAAAAAAGATAACCACTTGGTGGTGCCCCCTCCTTCAATGTGCCGCCCTAGGCATTTGCCCTCTGGTGTCTACTACAGTTTTATATGGACTTGAGAAGTTGGCATAAATCCGTGTTTGCGTGAAAGTTTGCAAAGGACTAGATACAGTCTAAGCAGACTTCAGAGGGTGATACAATTCTTTTCAGGATAATCAGAGGCTTTGCAGTTCTTTTGACTCTTGGCAAATTGATTCATGGCAAAATCAAATTTTGGAAAAATTTGTCGAAGCTGGGAAATTTTGAGTTTTGAAAGATTCGCTCATCTCTATTTGTAATTGAAGTGTTGAAAAGCAAATACATTCCATTTAGAGAAGATAAATCAGTTTTCAAGATTTAAGATTTGCAATAAATCCAATACCATAAGCCACTCTGCAGCTTAAAAAGGAGGAGGCGGTTAGTGGGATAGCACCCTATCTCATACGCCACAAGGCGCATACTAATACAGTACTAATGACTCGAGTTTTTCCAATGTCTTCATCCATAAAATGAAGGAATATACCCATTAAAGGCCAATTCTCCGCCGGTGACTTCCCTTCCTTATTACAGCATTACCATGGAAACAGAAATTCTTATAGCAGCTGCAAGGAAAAAAGTCTCAAACCTGTACTATTTGGAAATAAAAAGGGAACGCTGCCTCCTCCATGCCTGGGTCTCAGCCTCTGTACTCATGTACACTGTGTGATTTCTCTGTTTTGTGGCTCCTCGCCTCCTCCACTTCACATGGACTTTTGTTTTGAGGGAGGATATTGAAAGCCAGGTCAGAAAAAAAGCCGTATTAATGCATGGATTAACGCAGGGACGCTTGCAGACTGGTAATCATTTCCATCCAGTAACAGTTTTGCTCTGAAAATGTAAAGGAATGAGGAGGAAACATAAAGTGAAGGGAAAGATGTTTAGATGCAACATAAAGTCGATTTCTCAGATGGTGCTCGAAAAATATGTTCAAGTCCCCACGACCACATGTGTCATGGCGGTTTGACAGCAGCCACACTACAGGGATTCCCTAACAAATAGACAATCCTTTCATGTGTTGTGGCTGTCGAATACCTGCGAGACATGCAGCTGCGGGGGAACAAACATTTTTCGACACGCCGAAGACACTCGGCAGATAACACGTTATCCGAGCACGTTTACTCACCACTACTAATTAAACCTAACATTAATTTTTCAACTTCTTTAAATGTCCACAAATGGTAAACCAACAACTCTCCAATTTTCTTAAATTACTGAAAAAAACCTCTTTAAGAATTATATATAGAAATACAATTATTGCCAATCGAGCATGGAAGCGGGACACAACTTTTTTTCTCATGGGGGCCTATGGCAATGTGTACACAATGTCTTTTTCAGGTGGATTCCACCCTGAAAACGCCTGAAAAAGAACTCCATAAAATGGACATTATGCACAGCAATATCAAAACCACATTGCTGTGCTCATGTTCGGAATCCCTGAAGCGGTTTAAAGAAGCGACGTGCTCATTCTTCGGGCGGTTTCTGCTGGTCAGCCACCAGCTTTCTATAATTAACATTTTAGAGCAAAAGATGCTGGCAGTGGAGCTGGTGCAAGAACGATAGCAAAACTGCTGACATAGGCGCTTCAGGAAAATGTCTGCCAGCATGTTCCTGAGGCGACTTCGCTTGGGAAAGCTTGTTGGCTGCACCGATGTCAAAAAGATGTTGAGTGCACATAGCCTAAGAGAAAAAAAGACCAGTCTAAGAGTACGGCCCAGTATAGTATAAAGCTAAGAAATTAATAGGATTTTCGATTGTCACCAAGTAAAGAGTTTTCTCAAGTTGTTTTTTCAGGAGCACACTGCTCTTCGGACTCCCAGATTCCGGGCCACCATGGGCAGTATGGTCTAGAAGATTCACAGCTCAGACCAGCATCACGGTTCTGCTGCTGTTTCGAACTGAATGCTCCCCCAGGCAGCTAATAGATGCAGCTTGTCCTCTGCAGCATGGGAGAGGAGCAGGGGCACTGAGATTGGTTGGATCCAGCCAACTTCAAAGCAGTGCAAGGAGGCTCTAAAGGAAAGATCCTGTTAGCAGTGTACGCCTCTTACCTATGTAATTGGCCACCACTGATAAACTATAGGGTGGGCAGTAACCTAAACAACAAACTGCATATTACGAAATCTAATTCGATTCTTCAGGGCGAGGAAGATTTTTTAACAAAGGATATATTGTAAAGTTGCTTGTCTTTATGAGAACTTCATAAAATTTTATCCATTTAAGAACTTGAGCAAGTTTCAAGTTGAATTTACACCGGCTGAATGTCGTGATCGAGCATTTCTGGGAAAGCTCACTTCCCAATAATCAAGCATTTTAAATAGGCTCCCAGCCACCAGGCAAACAAGTAAAACGCTCGTTCGTTGGGTGAAAAAGTTCTCGGCAGCACATCATCCTGTATTACCAGATCATGTGCTGCAGAGTACAATGGCAGTCTATGTGCACAGAACGATCTATTATTTATTGTTCTGGGCACATAAGAAATTTAGCCACAAGTTGTAGGTTGGTGGTGTAAACTTGTCGTTAGCTGGGTTTATTATCCTTTCTCTAAATTTTCTCTAAATAAATCATGTAAAGATAATGATATTTAACCAACTAATTAGGAATTTTCACAATGCCTGTGACATCCATGCTACATAGTACGTAGTCTCGAGCCTCTCTTGTGTTTTTTCTTCCCCTTTAGATTTTCATCGGTTGCTCTCTTGAAATGATTAGTATAATTTAATAATAGCATAGCATTGGGTCTTCTCGATGTTGAGTGTTCCCTTATTATGCCACTGTTGGCTTGGTATATTTCGGCGCCAATTATTCCCTTATATAGTGTCTATAGCGTTTACGCCAAGCAATAACATGGTGTAAAGTCTATGCCGCCATATGCTGTAGGCATCACCCAAGGATTCCTGGCAGTGGTCCCTAATAAAGTCACAGGGCCTAAATCTTGTTCAGCTCTACCCACCTGCTAAAGACAGATGCCACCACTTAAGCATACCATAGCATTATAATCATAAGATACTCGGGTAATAAAACATTCATGTAAAAAATAACAAAAAGGGACATTCCCAACCAAAACAAAGTATACTCCAAAGGCCAGCCTCACATCTCCTTGAGGCTTAATGGTTACCATTCTTGGCACTAGTTTGGAGCCCCCAGTCTATGTCAATTACAAAGGACAATCTGGGTCATCCAAAGGGATAGATGCTTTTAGTAGCCATTCTCCACTCTTGTGAGAGTCCTGATTGGGATAAATCTCCTACTAATATTCCTATATATAATTGGTTTCTAAAGCAGACACAACCTTTAATTATGAATGACTGTAAAAAGGAACATGAATAAAATATAGCAATATACAGAATTATTACAACCATGCAATACATAATCGTTTTTCATATGCAATAATCATATTACGTCTATAGTAAATTCAGCACATTATTACATATAGGAATGATCAGAATCGCGTGATGAATCATCTCATCCAATTTGCAGTCATTGAATATTCAGGGGTCAAAACATTATCCCCTCCAGTTCCCAGCAGTGAAAGGGTTTATGAGGAATATGAGTGGGTTAGCTGTCAACCTGATTTGCTTGGGAGAAAATTACAGCAATTTTCTGCAACAAAGCAGCCGTGCTCTGTACCTAAGTCCTGTGTTGGGCTAATCTTTTATGTTTGCAGATCACAGAGAAACAATGTGCCAAAGGTGTCGGTCGTTCTTTTCTTTCACGTTATTTTAGAGAACAGAATGAATCGGTTATTTTCGATTCAAAATGTCTTGAGGTTTGAAGAAAGAAACAAAATGGAACGCTAAAAATGCACACAATCTATAATTACACAAATAGCTTCACATCAACTCTCACAATGTACTGGAGAAGTAAGGAACGTCTGCGAAGCTTACCCCACATGCCCTATTCGGTGAAGGGTAAACTAATCATACTGTAGAGTTGGTATAGTGGTCTTTATCCCGCGCCTTCTCAGATATTGCATTACTAAATGTGCCTCCTCTCACAAATGTAACATTTAGAATTAAAATTGGAAATATTTTACATGGTTTCCAAAAACAATCGATACACCTCTTAAAGAGCAGTCACCTCCCCCCAAAAAAACACATTGGGAAAAGATGTTGAAAAAAATATACCTTCTGTGTTGAAAATTGTCCTGACAAAATTGAAGGGGGGTAAGGGCCGGTTGCTCTGGGATGGAACTGAGTTCTCTTTGTCCTGAAATCCAATTTTCTAAATAGGAAACTAATTTGTGGGTATTGTGCTATGGAATTCTTCCTGTACTCACATGTAGTTCTGGAGTCCATGACAGGAGACCTCGGGTCCGGTTCAACAGGTGCAGTTTTACTGTGCAATTCAGATACATGCGGTTGGGGCACACAGAGGGAAAGAGAATCCTCTCTGGATGATGTTCCCTTTGTCCAGTGTACTATCAGTCCTTGACTCAACTCTTGTTGGTACCAGGGACCTTCCATCCAGTATAGCAGCTTCCCTGAGACCCACTATCCTTCCCTCCCGCTGGGAGCCAACCGACATCTTCCTCACAGGGTAAACAGAAACATGTCACCCAATGCTTCTTCTGACCCTAGACCCAAGACTGCCCCGGGATCTGCATGAGACTTAAGATGTGTCTTCATACTGTTTGGAGACTTGGCGCTAACAGGAACCCTTTGCCGCTACTGTATCACTGCCTTGGAACCTGTCAAACACGGTCACTGGTGATCACTTCTTCTGGCTGAACTGTCCTCCACTAGCAACTGATGTTAAACTTGACTCTCAACCTGACTCCTAGACCAGGTAGTGCTTCCCTTCTTATCTGATCTAACCCTTCCTAATATGTGGGCTAATCCAAAGCTGTTAACTATATTCTACCCGTCGTGATGAAACTATATCACTTTGCCTTTTAATGGTTCACATTGTGGATAGACCTCAAACCCCGCAACAGCCTTGAGGCAGAGCCTCCAGGAAAGCCAAGACACAACTAGCCATAAGGATAAGATGCAAAACTTTATAAAAACATGTAACCATAAAACATTCATATACATCACTTTTCCCATTAACGTTTTGTGACCAATGTCATCTATCCCCCTACAAAATCATGACTTTTATCAAAAAGTCTTATTGCATATTGGTTTCCTCTTCTTGACCTGTGACATAATATAAAGGGATCTTAACCAATGACTTAAAACCTTTTTTCATGTAACACCCACAAACTAAAATGTATTTTATTGGGATATATCAACACACAGAAGCAATTATTTGTGATGTGTAAAGGAAATGATACACAGTTTTCTAATAATTTAAAAAAATATAAATCTGAAAATTGTGAGGTGCATTTGTATTAGGCCCCCTGTTGTCTGATACCCCTAAATACAATTATCAGTGACCAAAGGCCTCCAGAAGTCACATAATTGGTAAAATGAGTCAACCTGTGTACAATTTATTCTCAGCATAACTACAGCTGGCCTCAGATGTTTATTTGAGAACATTAGGAATCAAACAGCTTCAAGAAAACCAAGGAACACGCCAGACAGGTCAGGGATAAAGTTGTGGAGAAGAGTAAAGCAGGGTTAGGTTATAAAAAAAATTGTCAAGGCTCTGAACATCTCACAGAGCACTGTTGAATCCAAACATCAAAAAATGGAAGGGGTATGGTATAACTGCAAATCTACAAAGACATGGTTGTCCACCTAAACCTACATCCCAAGCAAAGAAAGCACCAAATGGAGAAGCAGCTAAGGGACCCATGGTCACTCTTTAAGGAGGAGCTACAGAGAAACACAGATAATGTGGGAGAATCTGTCCACAGGACAACTATTAGTCATAAACTCCTCAAATCTGGCCATTATGGAAAAGTGTCAAGAAGAAAGCCATTTTTGAAAGTCTTGTCTGCAGTTTGCAAAAAGCCATGTAAAGGACACAACTAGCATGAAGAAGAAGGTATTCCGGTCAGATGAAAAAAAAGTAGAACTTTTTGAGCAAAATGCTATGTGTGGCAGAAACTAACAATGGACATCACCCTGAAAATACTATCTCCACCATCAAACATGGTGGTGGCAGCAACATGGTGTGAGGATGCTTTTCTTCAGCATGGAAAGAGAAGCTGGTCAGAACTGATGGGAAGATAGATGGAGCTAAATAAAGGGCAATCCTAGAGGAAAACCTATTAGAGGCTGCAAAATTCTTGAGACTGGGGCATAAGTTCACTTTCCAGCATACTGCCAGAGCTACAATGGAATGTGTCACGTGAACCATAAGAAGAATGGTAGATCTGAATGATAGATCTGGAAACTCTGACTTTGCTTAAGTAAGTCAGGGTCAGCCTAGCATTTACTCCCACAGTAGGGTAAATGTATTATTACTAGTGTTGAGCGATACCTTCCGATATCGGAAAGTATCGGTATCGGAAAGTATCGGCCGATACTGTCAAAGTATCGGATCTAATCCGATACCGATACCCGATCCCAATGCAAGTCAATGGGACGAAAATATCGGAATTAAAATAAACCCTTTATAAACTTGTAGGTTCATTCTACATGAAGGAAAACAACTAAGAAAAATGTAGGATGTATTGGGGGAGGTGGCGGAGACATTAAAGGCACAGAGGTTTAGCCCAATCTAATAGAATAGCAGGATTTTGTTTTGTTTTTTATGACGTTCGGCGTTAGAAAGATTTTGACTATGTTAATTTTTTTTTTATTTTGTCAGATATTGATGTTTCACTACTTCCACGCCCTTCACCTTCTTTTTTACTTCTCCCACACTTTCTTCTTCATTATCCTCATCATCAGCTTCTTTGACATCAACTTCTTCACCTTATTCATCTTCTTCTTCATCTTCTACCTATTATTTTTTTTGTTACATTGTTCATATTCTTTTTATTTTACTATTATCTTCTTCATATTCTACTTCTTCATCATATTCTTATTTGTGACAGGCATTCCCGTAGTTGTTATCTATAAAAGTTTGAAGATTACACCTTCCGTTCTGCCTGTCACAAAACAGTTACATTTGTCCGCGTTCAGTTTGGCCTGCAGCATCAGGCTTTATCCAGGGGCACCACGAGGAGGAACGGACTCACCCCCATACACTGCTTAGTCTTCTTCTGCTTATAATTTAGATAATATCTTTTGCTCTGATATTTAGTCTTATGCTTAATGTTCTTCTGCTCTTTGTTCTGCAGCCTCTTGTTCTTCTGCTTCTCGGTCTTCCAGGTCGTCGTCGTCTCCAGGGTCGTCGTCTCCGGGGTCGTCGTCATCGGGGTGGTCTTCAGGGTCATCGTCTCCAGGGTCGTCGTCATCACGGTGGTTGTCGTCTCTGGTGTCGTCGTCATCTTAGGGGTGGTCTTCCGGGTCATCGTGTTTAGTCTCTTGAACTTGGAAATGTAGCAGAAGGTACAAGAAGGCTGAGAAAATGCCGAGAAACAGCTGATGGAACTGGAACTCGGATGGCTACCCGAAGGTCCAAGAGCCAATGGAACTACCGAGGACCAGCTGACGTTACTGGAACCCGGTTACTAAGCAGGAGGTACCCGTGCCTGAAAGCACTACCAAGGACCACCTGACATTGGTGGAACTCGGATACCCAGAGGGAGGCACCTAAGCCAAAGGCTCTGCCCGGAACCAGCTGACGGTACTGGAACCAGGATGGGGAGCAGAAGGTACAAGAGCAAAAGACACTGCCGAGAACCAGCTGACGGTGCTGGAACCCGGATGGGTAGCCGAAGGTCCAAGAGCCAATGGAACTACCGAGGACCAGCTGACGTTACTGGAACCCGGTTACTAAGCAGGAGGTACCCGTGCCTGAAAGCACTACCAAGGACCACCTGACGTTGGTGGAACTCGGATACCCAGAGGGAGGCACCTAAGCCAAAGGCTCTGCCCGGAACCAGCTGACGGTACTGGAACCAGGATGGGGAGCAGAAGGTACAAGAGCAAAAGACACTGCCGAGAA
Source organism: Ranitomeya variabilis (assembly GCF_051348905.1). NCBI lineage: Eukaryota > Metazoa > Chordata > Amphibia > Anura > Dendrobatidae > Ranitomeya > Ranitomeya variabilis. The sequence goes on from NC_135236.1 coordinate 651,249,539, forward strand.
CCAGCTGACGGTACTGGAACCCGGATGGGTAGCCGAAGGTCCAAGAGCCAATGGAACGACCGAGGACCAGCTGACGTTACTGGAACCCGGTTACTAAGCAGGAGGTACCCGTGCCTGAAAGCACTACCAAGGACCACCTGACGTTGGTGGAACTCGGATACCCAGAGGGAGGCACCTAAGCCAAAGGCTCTGCCTGGAACCAGCTGACGGTGCTGGAACCAGGATGGGGACCTATTCAAGCTTGTCTTCCTAGAGCCCCAACTAGCAGTGTTGGAGCCAAGGGTCAGCAGGAGGAGAAGAGGGAGCAGAGTGTAGGCCGAAGCCTGCACTGGCGGCAGCTTTGGGTCTGTTGTGCCTGCGTGGCTGTTGCAGGACACGTTGCCGGCTGCACAGCAGGGGAACAGCTGGCGGTGCTGAACCCCACTGACACATTGGCTGGTGTTTGGCTCTGTGCAGCTAGCAGTACCGGGCCCCAACTGGCGGTGTTGGAGCCCGGGCTCTGCAGGGGGAGCAGAGTGTAGGCCGAAGCCTAATTGAACCAATTTCAAAGGTAACCTTTAACCCCCCCTCAGGGGTTACAAAGTAGAAGAGCCACAGCTTATGCAGCAGTAGTGCTGCACAAGTCAAAGGTTGCTCTTTTAATTTTTCTCCTTGCACACGCTGAATGAAACACGTATAACATTTAGCCCTTTATACAGTCAAACTGTGTTGGAGGAGCGAGTTCCCTTCGTAATGAGACGCAGCACAGATGTCAAGAATCCCACCTTGGTGCTGGGTGCAGCCTCCTGAGCGTTGTTATTTGCTGTACAGGAGTCTGCGCTGTCGTGTTATCCCCTGGCCTAGCGCTGTTAGCGCTGCCCATCTTCTGACATCATTTAATGTCGGCCGGTGCGGTTCGCGATGACCATGAATCCCAGCCCCGCAGTGTCTTAACATTGTTAAAACACTGCGGGGCTGGGATTCATGGCCTGGCGCAGCACATATGTTCGCCTCTCACACTCGGGTCCTTACACCCGCTTCAGACTGTGCGGCGTCAGCTGATCCCTTATCGCATGCCACGGCCATGAAGCCGCACAGTCTGAAGAAGGCGGAAGGAGATGAGGGACAGGCGAACTGATGCACTGCTCATGCCCATCAATCACACCCTCGCAGTCCCAATAAATAAGACACCGAGGGACGTTGTGTGGGTCAGGGCGGCCGCAGAGGCGCAGGCAGCCAAACAATGATGCCAGAAGACGGGCAGCGCTACAAAGGGGGTTGCAGCATGTCATTACAAAGGAAAGTCACACCTCCGGGACGGTTAAATGGTCACACAGAGGACACATTTTAGACGTGTTTTCAGTTCCACATGTGCGAGGAGAATACGTTTATGAGCCACCTTGCACACATGCAGCATTACCGCTGTACAAGGTGGCTGTAAAACGTACAAACGCCTGGGGGAGGGGGGACAGGTTCCCTTCAATTTCAGTTCTTGTGTCTGCGTGGCTTTTGCAGGACACGATGCCGGCTACACAGCAGGGGAACAGCTGGCGGTGCTGAACCCCACTGACACATTGGCTGGTGTTTTTCTCTGTGCAGCTAGCAGTACCGGGCCCCAACTGGCAGTGTTAGAGCCCAGAGTCAGCAGGAGGAGGAGAGGGAGCAGAGTGTAGGCCGAAGCCTGCACTGGCGGCAGCTTTGGGTCTGTTGTGTCTGCGTGGCAGTTGCAGGACACGTTGCCGGCTACACAGCAGGGGAACAGCTGGCGGTGCTGAACCCCACTGACACATTGGCGAGGTGTTTGGCTCTGTGCAGCCAGCACATCTGGGCCCCAACTGGCGGTGTTAGAGCCCAGGGACAGCAGGAGGAGGAGAGGGAGCAGAGTGTAGGCCGAAGCCTAATTGAACAAATTTCAAAGGTAACCTTTAACCCCCCCTCAGGGGTTACAAACTAGAAGAGCCACAGCTTATGCAGCAGTAATGCTGCACAAGTCAAAGGTTGCTCTTTTAATTTTGCTCCTTGCACACGCTGAAAGGAACACGTATAACATTTAGGCCCTTACACAGTCAAACTGATTTTGAGGCGTGAGTTCCCTTCGTAAAGAGACGCAGTACAGCTGGCAAAAATGCCACCTTGGTGCTTTGCGCGGCCTCCTGAGCATCGTTATTTGTTGCACAGGAGTCTGCGCTTTTGTGTTATCCCTTGGCCTTGCGCTGTTAGCGCTGCCCATCCTCTGACATCATGTTATGTCGGCTGTTGCGGTTTGCGATGACCATGAATCCCAGCCCCCTAGTGTCTTAACATTGTTCATGGCCTGGCGCAGTACATATGTTCGCCTCTCGCTTGGGTTCTTACACCCGCTTCAGACTATGCGGCGTCAGCTGATCCCTTATCGCATGCCACGGCCATGAAGACGCACAGTCCGAAGAAGGCGGAAGGAGATGAGGGACAGGCGAAGAAATGCACCGTTCATGCCCATCAATCACACCCTCGCAGTCCCAATAAATAAGACACCGAGGGGCGTTGTGTGGGGCAAGGCGGCCACAGAGGCGCAGGCAGCCAAACAATGATGCCAAAAGACGGGCAGCGCTACCAAGGAGCTTGTTGCGTGTCAATACAAAGGAAAATCACACCTGAGGGACGTTTTAATGGTCGCAGAGGACTCATTTTTAGACGTGTTCAGTTCAACATGGGCAAGGAGAATAAGTTTCTGAGCCACCTTGCACACATGCAGCATTACTGTCGTACAAGGTGGCTGTAAAACGTAAAAACGCCTGTGGGAGAGGGGACAGGTTTCCTTCAATTTCAGTTCTTGTGTCTGCGTGGCTGTTGCAGGACACGTTGCCGGCTACACAGCAGGGGAACAGCTGGCGGTGCTGAACCCCACTGACACATTGGCTGGTGTTTGGCTCTGTGCAGCTAGCACATCTGGGCCCCAACTGGCGGTGTTAGAGCCCAGGGTCAGCAGGAGGAGGAGAGGGAGCAGAGTGTAGGCCGAAGCCTGCACTGGAGCAAGTTGAAAGGGAAACTTTAACCCCCCCCCCCAGGCGTTTGTAGCTGAAAGAGCCATCGTGTACAGCACTAATGCTGGAAAAGGTAAACTTAGCTCTTTTAATTATGGTCCTTGCACATGCTGAACCTAACACTTATGAAAAGTGTCCCCTCCTACCGTGATACCGTCCGGTTGGTGGAACTTTCCTTTGTGATGTGACGCAGCACAGCCGTCATTCTTACCCCCTTGGCGCCGTGCGCCGCCTCCTCAGCGTTGTTTGAATCAGTCCCGGAGCCTGCGCTGTTAGGTTAGCCCTTGGCCATGCACACATTTTGCGCTGCCCGTGTTCTGACATAATTTGGTGTCAGACTGGCTGCGCCTGTGCGGCTGCGCTGGCCGAGATCCCGCCTCACAGTGTCGTCTAATGTAATCCCACCGCGGGCCTGGGATCCGTGGCCATGCGCAGTGCATATCCTCACCTCTCACTCCCCTCCCTACGGCTTCTTCAGACTGTGCGGTGTCACGGCCGTGGCATGCTATTAGGGACCAGCTGACACCGCACAGTTTGAAGAAGCCGTAGGGAGATGAGTGAGAGGTGGAGGTTCAGATATGCACTGCGCATGTCCATGGATCTCAGGCCCCCAGTGGGATTAAATCAGAAGACAGTACGAGGCGGGATCTCGGCCAGCGCGGCCGCACAGGCGCAGCCAGCCTGACACCAAATGATGTCAGAAGACGGGCAGCGCAAAATGTGTGCATGGCCAAGGGCTAACCTAACAGCGCAGGCTCCGGGACTGATTCAAACAACGCTGAGGAGGCGGCGCACGGCGCCAAGGGGGTAAGAATGACGGCTGTGCTGCGTCACATCACAAAGGAAAGTTCCACCAACCGGACGGTATCATGGTAGGAGGGGACACTTTTCATAAGTGTTAGGTTCAGCATGTGCAAGGAGCACCACAAAAAGAGGCACTTTTTCCCTTTGCATCATTACTGCTGCACAAGGTGGATCCTTCAGTAACAAACGCCTGGGGGGGGGGGACAGGTTCCCTTAAATTTAACTTGTTGTGCCTGCGTGGCGGTCGCAGTACACGTTGCCGTATACACAGCAGGGGAACAGCTGGCGGTGCTGAACCCCACTAACACATTGGCGAGGTGTTTGGCTCTGTGCGGACAGCACTTCTGGACGGCAACTAGCGGTGTTGGAGCCCAGGGACAGGAGGGGGAGGTGGAGGTGGAGGAGATAGGAGGGATTGCCACACACACAGCAGGGGAACAGCTGACGTTACTGAACCCCAATAACAGAGGAGGGACTGTTGGGACTGTGCGGACAGCACTACCAGGCAACAACTAGCGGTGTTGGAGCCCAGGGACAGGAGGAGGAGGAGGAGGTGGAGGAGATAGGAGGGATTGCCACACACACAGCAGGGGAACAGCTGACGTTACTGAACCCCAATAACAGAGGAGGGACTGTTGACTGTGCGTACAGCACTACCAGGCAACAACTAGCGGTGTTGGAGCCCAGGGACAGGAGGGGGAGGTGGAGGTGGAGGAGATAGGAGGGATTGCCACACACACAGCAGGGGAACAGCTGACGTTACTGAACCCCAATAACAGAGGAGAGACTGTTGACTGTGCGTACAGCACTACCAGGCAACAACTAGCGGTGTTGGAGCCCAGGGACAGGAGGGGGAGGTGGAGGTGGAGGAGATAGGAGGGATTGCCACACACACAGCAGGGGAACAGCTGACGTTACTGAACCCCAATAACAGAGGAGGGACTGTTGACTGTGCGTACAGCACTACTGGACGGCAACTAGCGGTGTTGGAGCCCAGGGACAGGAGGGGGAGGAGGAGGTGGAGGAGATAGGAGGGATTGCCACACACACAGCAGGGGAACAGCTGACGTTACTGAACCCCAATAACAGAGGAGGGACTGTTGACTGTGCGTACAGCGCTACCAGGCAACAACTAGCGGTGTTGGAGCCCAGGGACAGGAGGGGGAGGTGGAGGTGGAGGAGATAGGAGGGATTGCCACACACACAGCAGGGGAACAGCTGACGTTACTGAACCCCAATAACAGAGGAGGGACTGTTGACTGTGCGTACAGCACTACCAGGCAACAACTAGCGGTGTTGGAGCCCAGGGACAGGAAGGGGAGGTGGAGGTGGAGGAGATAGGAGGGATTGCCACACACACAGCAGGGGAACAGCTGACGTTACTGAACCCCAATAACAGAGGAGGGACTGTTGACTGTGCGTACAGCACTACTGGACGGCAACTAGCGGTGTTGGAGCCCAGGGACAGGAGGGGGAGGAGGAGGTGGAGGAGATAGGAGGGATTGCCACACACACAGCAGGGGAACAGCTGACGTTACTGAACCCCAATAACAGAGGAGGGACTGTTGACTGTGCGTACAGCACTACCAGGCAACAACTAGCGGTGTTGGAGCCCAGGGACAGGAGGGGGAGGTGGAGGTGGAGGAGATAGGAGGGATTGCCACACACACAGCAGGGGAACAGCTGACGTTACTGAACCCCAATAACAGAGGAGGGACTGTTGGGACTGTGCAGACAGCACTTCTGGACCGCAACTAGCGGTGTTGGAGCCCAGGGACAGGAGGGGGAGGTGGAGGTGGAGGAGATAGGAGGGATTGCCACACACACAGCAGGGGAACAGCTGACGTTACTGAACCCCAATAACAGAGGAGGGACTGTTGGGACTGTGCGGACAGCACTTCTGGACGGCAACTAGCGGTGTTGGAGCCCAGGGACAGGAGGGGGAGGTGGAGGTGGAGGAGATAGGAGGGATTGCCACACACACAGCAGGGGAACAGCTGACGTTACTGAACCCCAATAACAGAGGAGGGACTGTTGGGACTGTGCGGACAGCACTTCTGGACGGCAACTAGCGGTGTTGGAGCCCAGGGACAGGAGGGGGAGGTGGAGGTGGAGGAGATAGGAGGGATTGCCACACACACAGCAGGGGAACAGCTGACGTTACTGAACCCCAATAACAGAGGAGGGACTGTTGGGACTGTGCGGACAGCACTTCTGGACGGCAACTAGCGGTGTTGGAGCCCAGGGACAGGAGGGGGAGGTGGAGGTGGAGGAGATAGGAGGGATTGCCACACACAGCAGGGGAACAGCTGACGTTACTGAACCCCAATAACAGAGGAGGGACTGTTGGGACTGTGCGGACAGCACTTCTGGACGGCAACTAGCGGTGTTGGAGCCCAGGGACAGGAGGGGGAGGTGGAGGTGGAGGAGATAGGAGGGATTGCCACACACACAGCAGGGGAACAGCTGACGTTACTGAACCCCAATAACAGAGGAGGGACTGTTGACTGTGCGTACAGCACTACCAGACAACAACTAGCGGTGTTGGAGCCCAGGGACAGGAGGGGGAGGTGGAGGTGGAGGAGATAGGAGGGATTGCCACACACACAGCAGGGGAACAGCTGACGTTACTGAACCCCAATAACAGAGGAGGGACTGTTGGGACTGTGCGGACAGCACTTCTGGACGGCAACTAGCGGTGTTGGAGCCCAGGGACAGGAGGGGGAGGTGGAGGTGGAGGAGATAGGAGGGATTGCCACACACACAGCAGGGGAACAGCTGACATTACTGAACCCCAATAACAGAGAAGGGACTGTTGACTGTGCGGACAGCACTTCTGGACGGCAACTAGCGGTATTGGAGCCCAGGGACAGCAGGAGAAGCAGAGGAACACAATGTAGGCCGAAGCCTGATTGGAGAAAGTCGAAAGGGAACCTTTAACCCCCCCCCCAAGGCGTTTGTAGCTGAAAGAGCCAGCTTGTGCAGCAAAAAAGATGCAAAAGGAAAAGGTGGCTCTTTTCATGATGCTCCTTGCAAACACAGAACTAAACACTTATAAAATGTGTCCCCTGATACCGTGAGACCGTCCCGGAGGTGGGACTTTCCTTCGTAATATGACGCAGCACAGCCGTCATTCCTACCTCCTTGGCGCCGTTCCCCGACTCCTCAGCGTTGTTTGATTCTGTCCCGGAGCCTGCGCTGTTATGTTATCCCTTGGCCAGGCACACTTAGCGCTGCCCATCTTCTGACATCATTTGGTGTCAGGCTGGCTGCGCCTGTGCGGCCGCGCTGGCCGAGAGCCCGCCTCGCAGTGTCGTCTAATGTAATCCCACCGCGGGCCTGGGATCCGTGGCCATGCGCAGTGCATATCCTCGCCTCTCACTCCCCTCCCTACGGCTTCTTAAGACTGTGCGGTGTCACGGCCGTGGCATGCTATTAGGGACCAGCTGACACCGCACAGTCTGAAGAAGCCGTAGGGAGATGAGTGAGAGGTGGAGGTTCAGATATGCACTGCGCATGTCCATGGATCTCAGGCCCCCAGTGGGATTAAATCAGAAGACACTGCGAGGCGGGCTCTCGGCCAGCGCGGCCGCACAGGCGCAGCCATCCTGACACCAAATGATGTCAGAAGACGGGCAGCGCTAAGTGTGCCTGGCCAAGGGATAACATAACAGCGCAGGCTCCGGGACGGAATCAAACAACGCTGAGGAGCCGTGGCACGGCGCCAAGGGGGTAGGAATGACGGCTGTGCTGCGTCATATTACGAAGGAAAGTCCCACCTCCAGGACGGTTTTACGGTATCAGTGGACACATTTTATAAGTGTTAAGTTCTGCGTGTGCAAGGAGCTAAACAAAAATAGCTACCTTTTCCTTGTGCAGCATTACTGCTGTACATGGTGGCTCTTTCAGTAACAAACGCCTTGGGGGGGGGGGGGGGGGACAGGTTCCCTTACATTTCAGTTGTTGTGTCAGCGTGGCGGTCGCAGGACACATTGCCGGCTACACAGCTGGGGATCAGCTGACGTTACTGAAACCCAATAACACTGGGTCGTATGTTTTGACTGTGCAGACGGCACTTCTGAGCCTCAACTGGCGGTGTTGGAGCCCAGGAATTAAAGTTCAGGTGGTAGAAAGATGAACACAACAGGAGACCTGGATACTGTAGACAGTCACCTAATTATTTAATCAGGAAGAGGAGTGGCAAATTCCTGCGAGATCCAGGCCTTGTTCATTTTCAGGAAAGTAAGCCGGTCAACGTTATCGGAGGATAGTCGCATGCGACGGTCAGTTAGTACACCACCTGCAGCACTAAAGACACGTTCCGATAATACACTGGCCGCAGGGCAAGGCAGCACCTCCAATGCATACTGGCTTAGCTCTGGCCATGTATCCAGCTTTGAGACCCAAAACTTGAAAGGGGAAGAGCCGTCTGGGAGTACAGCAAGAGGGCAAGACATGTAGTCTGTCACCATCTGACGGAACCGTTGCCTCCTGCTGACTGGAGCCGTCTGTGATGGTGTAGACTTTTGTGGCGGGCACAGAAAACTGTGCCACAGTTGGGCCATACTGGTCTTGCCTTGGGCAGAGGCACTGCTTCTGCTCCCTCTTTGTGCAAAGCCTCCACCACTGCCTGGACGCACTGAGCTGCTTTGGAATGCACTAGCAGCACTTCTCTCACTTGGAATGGAGAAGATGATGGAATTCACCAGTGTGTCTTGGTACTCCCGCATTTTTCGCTCCCGGTTCAACGGTGTGATGAGGCTTTCTACGTTGTCCCGGTAGCGAGGATCGAGGAGTGTGAACACCCAATAATCAGACATGTTTAGAATGTGGGCGATGCGGCGGTCGTTTCTCAGGCACTGCAGCATGTAATCCACCATGTGCTGCAGACTGCCAACTGCCCAAGAAACGCTGTCCCCTGCTGGAGGCGTGATCTCTGCCCGCTCGTCATCACCCCACCCTCGCTGTACACACTGAGTACTGGACAATTGTGTAACTCCCTCCTCTGGACGGATGTCTTCCTCCTCCATTGACTCCTCCTCATCCTCCTCACAAACTGTCCCCTGCCTACGCGTTTGTGAGGAACCACGTGGCGCTGACTGTCCAGAAGATGATGGAAATGCTGAATCCTCATCCTCCACCTCTTCCACAACATCATCCCTTAGCGCTTGCAGTGATTTTTCAAGCAGGCAGATAAGGGGGACAGTCATGCTGACTAGTGCATCATCTGCACTCGCCATCCGCGTGGAATAATCAAAGGGACGCAAAACCTGGTAGACGTCATTCATAGTGGCCCACTCTGTGGTTGTGAAGTCTGTACGGCGCTGAGTGCGACTTCTTTGCGCCTGAAGCAGCTGGTACTCCATTACAGCTTGCTGCTGCTCACACAACCGCTCCAACATATGTAACGTGGAATTCCACCTGGTAGGTAGGTCACATATGATGCGATGTTCCGGCAGGCGGTGTCGGCGCTGCAGAGCCGCAATGCGCGCTTTTGCCGTGCTGGAACGCCACAAGTGAGCACACTCTAGGCGGACCTTGTGCAGCAGTGCATCAAGATCCGGATAGTCCCTCAAAAAACTCTGCACGACCAAATTGAGCACATGTGCCAGACATGGGATGTGAGTGAGGTTGCCGAGGCCCAGAGCTGCCACCAGATTTCGGCCATTATCACACACTACCATGCCTGGCTGGAGATTCGCTGGCACAAACCACACATCGCTCTCCTGCTTGATGGCATTCCAGAGCTCCTGCGCTGTGTGGCTTCGATTCCCCAAATAAATTAATTTCAAGACGGCCTGTTGACGTTTGGCCACGGCTGTGCTCATGTCGGTCGTAACAGGTAAACGTTCATCACGGGTCCATGTGGAGGTGGACTGTGACGGCTCCTGCAGCGATGATTCTGAGGAACTGGTGTAAGAGGAGGAGTCAATGCGTACAGAATGGATTCCTGCAATCCTTGGAGTGGGCAGGACACGTCCTGCGCCACTCGCACGGTCTGTACCCGGCTCAACGACATTAACCCAATGGGCAGTGAGGGAAAGGTATCGCCCCTGTCCATGTTGACTGGTCCACGCATCGGTGGTGAGGTGGACCTTGCTACTGACGGCGTTCAGTAGCGCGTGTTTTATGTGTCCCTCCACATGCTTGTGCAGGGCAGGGACGGCTTGCCTGCTGAAGTAAAAGCGGCTGGGCACATTGTACTGTGGGACTGCCAATGACATCAATTCACGGAAGCTGTCAGTCTCCACCAGCCTGAATGACAGCATTTCCAGTGACAAAAGTTTGGCAATGCCTGCAGTCAGAGCCTGTGCTCGTGGGTGGTTTGACGAGAAAGGCCACCTTTTCTCCCATGCCTGTACTACCGATGGCTGTAGACTGGGCTGGGAGTGTGTGGATGACTGGGAAAGTGGTGCTGCGGGTGGAATTACAGCGGGTCTCTGGACAACAGGGCCAGAGGTTCTTCCACGGCGATCCTGGGAGGAAGCCGAACCAGCTGCGTGTGAGCTGGAGGAAGAGGCAACACGAGCTGAAGAGGTGGTAGCTGCCGCTGTTGGTTGGCCTAGCTCTTCAGTGTGTTTTTCTAACTCCGCCGGGTGCCTGGTGTGCACATGTTTCCACATGTTGGAGGTATTGAGGTTGCTGACATTTTTCCCTCTTTTGACTTTGTGATGACAGACCTTGCATTTGACATAGCAAATGTCATCTGCAACTGTGTCAAAAAAGGACCAGGCACTGCAAGTCTTGGGAGCGCCCTTTTTGGCTTTTGGAAGAGACATGCTCCTAACGGGTGCCAAAGCGGAGGCTGCAGGATCCGCAGTCTTCCCCCTCCCTCTCCCTCTTTGGGCCGTACGGGGAATCTCTTCCTCAGAGCTGCTCCCACCACCTTCCTGTCCCTCACGCCAAGATGGGTCAAGGACCTCATCATCTACACTACCCTCTGCCCCCAACTGCTCCTCCTGGGTAGTCTCAGCAGCAGAGCACGCACCAGTAAGTGGCACCTGAGTGTCATCATCAGCTGATGCGGCCTGCGATGTGGTGAACGGAGCCACTGGCCCACCCGCCTCTTCAGAGGAAGAGAGAAAAAGCTGTTGGGCATCACTGCACCCTGCCTCTTCTTCCATTTCTCCAATGCTGCTTGGCTGGCCCCCTGTTTCCAAGCCAAGAGATTCAGAGAACAGAAGTAGAGACGGCTCCTGTCCTGGGCTCTCTGTCTGCCTGGGCAATTTGGCAGGTGGTGAAGAGACAGATGGCTGCTCTCCAGTGCTCTGTGTCTGAGAGGATGTGGCACTAATTGAAGTTGATGCATTAGCTGCCATCCATCCGACAACGGCTTCAATTTGTTCTTCACGCAGCAGCGGTGTACGGCGCTCTGCGACAAAGCTGCGCATGAATGACTGTTCCCTGGTGAAAGTGGGTGCTGATGAGTCACCGGTGCCCGCAGCAGGCACAGAATCCCCACGTCCCCTCCCTGCTTCGCGCCCACGCCCACGCCCACGTGCCTTACTCACTGCCTTCTTCATCTTGGTTGACTGATAAAGATAAGCAGAAAAGTACTAACGGATTTGTGTGCTTATTCCTGAACAAATCCTCCTAACAGGTATAAGAATCACTAATTTTCTAAAGTGTGGACTAGACTTTAATATGAGCTAATGTGGCCTACACAAATGTAAAGTGGTGTCACTGGTGTGTTTGGTGAACTTTATTATTTATTTATTTTTTGGGGGCTGAACTGACAACAGATAGAGCTGCAGTCACGCGGAGACCGTGCAGACAGCCGTAAACGGCGCTGCAAGGCCCAAAAACCCTCCTCTACGTTATCCTATGTAGTGTTTTTCCACAAGTTAGCTGGAGACGGGTGGAAAGACACTAATAGGAATTTTTTGAAAAAATGTGCAGCAGCCTGCACTACTTAAAACAAAATGAAAATTGATTTTGCGGTATGACGCAGTGAAGAACCCTGAGCTGGAGACAACCAGGCTATGGCTGCTCACAGACTACAGGGCGAGCTGCAGTCACACGGAGACCGTGCAGACAGCCGTAAACGGCGCTGCAAGGCCCAAAAACCCTCCTCTACGTTATCCTATGTAGTGTTTTTCCACAAATTAGCTGGAGACGGGTGGAAAGACACTAATAGGAATTTTTTGAAAAAATGTGCAGCAGCCTGCACTACTTAAAACAAAATGAAAATTGATTTTGCGGTATGACGCAGTGAAGAACCCTGAGCTGGAGACAACCAGGCTATGGCTGCTCACAGACTACAGGGCGAGCTGCAGTCACACAGAGACCGTGCAGACAGCCGTAAACGGCGCTGCAAGGCCCAAAAACCCTCCTCTACGTTATCCTATGTAGTGTTTTTCCACAAATTAGCTGGAGACGGGTGGAAAGACACTAATAGAATTTTTTTGAAAAAATTAGCAGCAGACTACACTACTTGGAAAAAAAAAAAAAAGAACAGTATGAGGCAATGAACCACCCTCCCTGAACTGAATACAACCAGCTATGGATGGCCTATGTGGCTGCACTCAGACTAGAGAGTGGGCTGCACTCACACACACACACACACAGACCTTGCAGATCGCTGTGAAAACAGCGCTACAAGGCAAAAGCAAGGTGAATAGTAGGTGAACACAGCGGTTGCTAAATTAGCCTTTGGAAAGCACAAAGAAGCAAATCGCTATCTCTAAACTGGCCCTCAGTCAGCAAACAGCGTCCTGTCACTAACTGAATTCACAGCAGAGTGATCGTAAAATGGCGCCAGCGACTTTTAAACTGCATCATGACATCATTTCAGCAGCCAATCACAGCCATGCCAGTAGTTTCATGCCCTCCATGCTGAACAGGATGTGCCCACACTTGGAATCATTCTCATTGGATGAATTTGTGCAGTTTGAATCTGTGAACTTCCGATTCCGGTATCCGATACGCGGCAAGTATCGGAATCCCGGTATCGGAATTCCGATACCGCAAGTATCGGCCGATACCCGATACTTGCGGTATCGGAATGCTCAACACTAATTATTACTACTTAGATAATTATGGTGCGTGGAAACAAATATGAATCAAGCCCCCAGAAGGGAAGCTACTCCAACAGAATAGTTCTCCATTCTGACTCATAGACGAATGTCATGAGAAAGAGACTTCCCTTCTACAATGCCCTAACAAGGCATGTGGATATGGATTGCATTCATAAGAAAATACCTTTAAACATAATAATACTAAGATTTTTGGGTTGTGGTTGCCAAATCCTAACAGTCAGGTGAACGGAAATATGGCAGCGAGTGTTTTGTTTCCTTTCAGGGCCCCTACAGGAAAACTTTAGCATTACAATGTGCCCATAGAAATCAATAATGAATTTAAAATTCAGACAAGCCTACAGAGATGACAACTTTTTGATATCTGCCCTTTTTAGACTTATATTTGGCTTTTTAGGGATTTAATTTATTAAAATACCTGCTTAGCTTTGAGGTGAAAGCTCTTTCCATGGGTGCATGTAAAAGAAGTATGGCAGCAAGTAATATTGCCTATAAGGTCTCATGTAGACGATTGTATTTCCGGTCTCTCTGCGATCCGACAAAACATCTGATCACATTTGGACCAATGTTAATCTATGGGCCCATGTACACGTCCAATTATTTCCTCGGACCCAGTCAGAGGAAAAAGAATCACAGCATGCACGAGTCGCATCCATAAACTGGATCACATAACTTACAGCCATACAAGTCAATGAGTCCGTGGAAAAAATTGGACTTCACTAGGATGACATGTGAGTGCAGTCTAACTTTCACATGCTGAGAGAATGGAGAAGATGGAGAATTTTTTTCCATCTTCTCCTAATTTGAAAAAAATCTGATCACACTGTGATCAAATTTTGATCAAACTCTAATCAGAGTATGATCAGAGTGTGATTAGCATAACCAGCCCATTTATTTTGGATGAGAGAAATTACATTGAGGTGCAGGGGCAAACATGGAAAGCTGTAATTGGGCCCCTAAAAAAGCAACAACCTAATATTCATCAGAGTCACAGAAGAGCATATCTCAAAACTTTGCCGCCCATAGAAAGTCATTTTCCTCTTATTGAAACCTTTAGATTGCTATTTCATTGCTCCCATAAAGTATGATGCAAACAATAATGTCCCTTCAAACACAGCATGATACCCCCACAGTGAAGCCTTCCACAGTACCCTCCACACATACGATATGATGATCCTACTGTGCCACCCTGCCCTCAACTTCCCACCACCCTGGCAAAGTATGGTGACCCCTGTAATCCCCACACAGTCCTCCATACAGTTTAATGGGCCTCCATACAGTAAATGGCCCTTACACCCCTCCATTAAGTATGATGGCCCCAACACATCCCTACACACTGTATAATGGCCCTCACTAGCCCTCCAAACAGTATTATGGACCAAACAAGACTCTCAAAACAGCATAATAACCCTTACACAACCTTTGACAAAGTATGATGGATCAAATAGCCCTACAAACAGTATGATGTGCTCCTCATAGTCCTCCATACAGTATAATGGGCCCCAGATAGTCCTCCATAAAGTTTAATGGCCCCAACATAGCCCTCCAAATAGTATAATGGCCCCCCACATTGCCCTCCATATAGTATAATGGACTCTACATAGTTCTCAATACAGTATTATGGGCTCCAAATAGCCCTACAAACAGTATGATGTGCTCCTCATAGTCCTCCATACAGTATAATGGGCCCCAGATAGTCCTCCATAAAGTTTAATGGCCCCAACATAGCCCTCCAAATAGTATAATGGCCCCCCACATTGCCCTCCATATAGTATAATGGACTCTACACAGTTCTCAATACAGTATGATGGGCTCCAAATAGCCCTACAAACAGTATGATGTGCTCCTCATAGTCCTCCATACAGTATAATAGGCCCCAAATAGTGCTCCATACAGTTTTATGGAACCCACATAGTCCTCCACACAATATAATTGGCCACAAATAGTCCTTCATATGTTATTATTGGCCCTACACAGTCCTCCATACAGTGAACATGGGCCCACATAATCCTCCATACAGTATTATGGACCCCACATAGTCCTCCATACAGTATAATGACCTTACATAGTCCTCCATACAGATTGATGGCCTCACATAGTCCTCCATACAGTATTATGGAACCCACATAGTCCTCCATGCAGTATAATTGTCCTCAAATAGTCCTCCATATGGTATTGTGAGCCCCACACAATCCTTCATACAGTATTATGGGCCCCACATAGTCCTCCATATGAGATAATGGTCTTTACATAGTAGAGAATAATGGCCTCATATAGTCCTCCATATGGTATAATGGGCCACATATTGTCCTCCATACAGAATAATGGCCTCATATAGTCCTCCTTTTATAATATAGAGATATGTCCTTCTGTCCGAAGCCTCTGGCACCTGGGCAGTAGTCATTTCCATACAGTTTTATGGGCCCTACATAGTCCTCCTTCCAGTATAATTGGTCCCATATAGTCTTCCAAACAGTATAATAGTACCCACTGTAACAACTCTGCTGGCATCACGGCATGGCCTCTCATCTCTCACACTATCTTACCCACTGCTCCAGGTCATGATGTGGTTTCTGTTTCTTGCCAGCTCCATATTCTGTGCCTCTGCTCTCTGCATGCTTCCTGACTGTGTGCATAGGGGTGCGGCGCCTGAACTCTCTGGTTCTTATAGGAATCAGGTGCACCTGTCTAATCCGTTCCTGACCAATTACCAAGAGGCCTCCAGTATTTAGTGCAGCTCCATTCAGTGGACTGGGCCTGTGCAATGTGTTAGCTAAGTTTGTGTTTAGCTTCTGAGTTTGCCAGGCCTTTCTCTGTGTTACTCCCTCTCTAGAGGATTTTCTCAGTGTTCTTGCCTTGATCTTGTTGTCCGCCCTCCAGGAGGCAGAATATCCTGGTCCCTGTGTCTTTGTTCTTGTTCCTTGTCTTGTTCCATTAGATTGTCTGAACTTCTTGTCGGTCTCCTTGTCTGTGGCTTCCTTCCCTGCTGTGTCTTTCCTTGTGTTCTCAGTCTGCTTATGCTCCGCAATCTTGCGGCTCTGCCTGCTCTGTACCTTTGTGGCTTTACCTCTGCTCCGCACTCCTGCGGTTCTGCTCCATTCTACTCTGCTCCGCTCCTGTTGCTGCAGCTCTTCTCCGCATTCCTTGCGGCTCTGCTTAGCTTTTGCTACTGCAGAAACCTCTTGCTGCAGATCCTCTCCGCATTCCTTGCGGTTCCGCTCTTCTTAGCTTTTGCTACTGCAGAAGCGTCTTGCTGCAGCTCCTCTCTGCATTGCTTGTGGTTCCGCTCTGCTTAGCTTCTGTTGCTGCTCCATCTCCTGCTGCTCTACCATTCCTATCTGCAGCCTTGCGGTTCTCTTCCTGTATGAACAGGTCCCAACCTGTTCCTTCCCACTCCATTCCTTCCTGCTTGTTTCCGTACCTTCACCTCCTGCGTCAACCGGTCCAAACCCGTTCCTTCATACATCATATCTGTACCTGCACCTCCTGTGTGAACAGGTCCCTACCTGTTCCTTCATACACCACACCAACCAGCCCTGTGTTTCTGCCATACCTGCCAGCCCTGTGTCTCTGCCGTACCTGCCAGCCCTGTGTCTCTGCCGTGCCTGCCAGCCCTGTGTTCTCTGCCGTGCCTGCTTGCCTACCCGTCCAAGTTTCAGCAGTGCTCATCTGCCAGTCGCCCGCACCTGTCCTAGTGTTCCCTGTCTCCCAAGTGGGATCAGCAGCCACAGCCAGACACCACCCTGGAGTAGCACCTGGCTGCTGCCTGCTGCACAAGCCTGACCTCACCATCAGAGGCTTCAATGAAAACCCAGGAAGCTGTCATAGTCACGCCCCTTCCAGGGTAGTCTGGTTTGTGGTACAGTGGGGCCACAAACCCCCGGAGCTCTCGCCCACCAATCAGGGTGTGAGTGTGACACCCTTATAGTCTTCCATACAATATAGTAGCCCTTCCTAGTCCTCCATTTATTATAATGGCCTCACATAGTCTTATGTACAGTATAATGTCCTCATGAAGTACTCCATACAGTATAATGGCCTCACATAGTCCTCCATACAATACAATTGGCCCCACATAGTCCTCCATATGGTATTTGTGATGACACTGACGGTGTCACTGGTGCAGCCTAGAGGGCACTATCAGAGGGCATGGGAAGGAGCACAGGGAGTGGGGAAACAAGGCACGCAATGCGCAAGGCCCTGAGACTAAGCAGTGAGCACAGGACCTGGAACAAAGTAGTCACGTGATAACAGGGGGGCGACGTCGCCACGCGAGGGGCCATGAAGGCAGCTGGAAGTGCGGAGTACAGTGCACAAAATGTAAGCGTAGTCAAAGGAGAGCTGAGGGTCAAAAATTAGATAAGAGCGAGGTACCGAGGGATTAGACAGAGAGTAAACCGAGAGGAGCCAAGGGGTCAGGTAACAAGAAGGACAGGGCAGTATAATGTAGGATACAGAGGCAAAAGTCAGGGGACAAACTGGGTCATACACAGTAAGAACTCACACGCACAGAGGCACAACGATTACAGATGGGTAACCTGGGTCAGCAACCACAAACCGAGTATACGGAAGTATCACCGACACCAAACCCAGGAACTACCAACATTAAATACCCGCCCCAAAACCAAAGAAAGGCGGACAAGAATTAACCCGGACCTGACCTGGATGGAGGCGGAACCACCCTGTCAGGGTCATGACAGTATAATGGGCCACACTTATAATGTATAATGGCTAAATTAATCCTCCATTCAGTATTATGGACCCCACATAGTCCTCCATACAGTATAGTGGCCTTACAGAGTCCTCCATACAGAACGAATGATGGCCTCACATAGTCATCCATACACTATACAGACGATAGGGTACGAAACTGCAAGGCATACTGATCCAGCGGGTTCCATGGCCGGAGCAATCTGTAATGAATGGAAACGGAGGCACAGAAGTTGAAGTTCACATTCGATTTCATTAGGATTTATCGTGGAACCTCAAGGCCACGGTCTGGGGGGCTCCGAAGGGGGCGTGACTATGTGATTCCCAAACACCCGTGGTAAGTATCCTTGAACAGGGTCAAAATGGAATGCCTGGGGGACACGGGTGCTACCTCCAGTTAGACCCCGAACTCGTAGCAGCTGTCCCAGTGGGACAAACGGACAAACAGGGTTAGCAGGAGACGTGGCGCTAACCAGGTGATACCAGGTGGACGGGTAGAAGCAGGTTCCAGCGGTACTGGCATTGTCTGGAGATGAGGATGGCAGATTGGAGGGACGAGACGGATCTGGCGAAGACAGAGCGAACGTCGTCCAAGATAGCCGGGTAACCGATAGCTGATTAGGAGGAGAGGCAGAGGCTGCAACCTGACAGTGTAGAGCCAGCACAGAGCGGGAGTCCCGACCGGGACCCCGCAAAGGTACATGTTGTGATCCGCTTTTTGGCTCCCCTGGTGGTGGCTGGTGGTACTGGAGACTTGTGTGTGCTTTTCTGCCTCAGCTCACCTGCTTCCATCAGTTTTGGGAGTTCCCTATTTAGCCTTGCTCTCCAGTCACTTCCTTGCCGGTCATCATTGTAACCTGAGTCATTCAGTTGCATGTTCCTGCTACTAGTCTGCTGATCAGCTAAGTGGACTCTTGTCCTTATTGTTTTGTTTTTCTTGTCCAGTTTACAGTTTTGTCATTTCCTGTTACTGGAAGCTCTTGTGGACTGAAATTGCCACTCCTGTGTCATGAGTTGACACAGGAGTCTTAAAGTAATTTCAGGATGGGATTTTTGAAAGGGTTTTTCAGCTGACCGTGAAGTCCTCTTTTGTATCCTTCCTCTATCTAGTAAGTGGACCTCGCTTTGCTAAATCTACCTTCATACTGTGTATGTCTTTTCCTCTGAACTCACCGTTAATATACGTGGGGGCTACTATCATCTTTGGGGAATTTCTCTAGAGGTAAGCCAGGTCTGTTCCTTCCTCTTCCAGGCGTAGCTAGTTCTCCGGCTGGCGCATGGCATCTAGGCAGCCGTAGGAATGCTTCCTGGCTACTGTTAGTTGTGTGGTAGATTTAGGTCACGGTCAGCTTGAGTTTCCATCACCCGAGAGCTAGTCTGTTATTTTTGTGTTTCTGATGTTCCCATGCCATTGGGGAATCATGACAGTATGACCGGCCGCTGTTAAAGTAATTGGCAGAAGAAAGGAGAGTAAAAGAAGTCTGTAGATTTTTATTTTTTTTTTTCCTCTCATGTTTGCTACTTAGTTGGCTCAGTTGTATTTCTGCTCTATTTACAGCCTTGCCTTTCTCTCCTTCTAATCCTTGAATGGCTCTGATCTCTCCGGTTTAAGGATGGACCCTCAGAGTTTGGCTGCAGGTTTAAATAATCTTGCTACGAAGGTTCAGAATTTACAAGATTATGTTATACGTACTCCTATTTCTGAACCTAAGATTCCTACACCAGAGGTATTTTCCGGAGATAGATCTCGGTTTCTGAATTTCAAATGTAATTGTAAATTATTCCTTTCTCTCAGACCTCACTCCTCTGGAGATCCTGTTCAGCAGGTTAAGATTGTGATTTCTTTGCTGCGAGGTGACCCTCAAAATTGGGCATTTTCATTGACACCAGGGGATCCTGCGTTGCTCAATGTGGATGCGTTTTTTCTGGCTTTAGGGTTGCTGTATGAGGAACCTAATTTGGAGATTCAAGCTGAAAAAGCTGTAATAGCCCTGTCTCAAGGGCAAGATGAAGCTGAGATATACTGCCAAAAATTTCGTAAATGGTCTGTGCTTACTCAGTGGAATGAGTGTGCCCTAGCGGCAAATTTCAGAGAGGGCCTTTCTGATGCCGTTAAGGATGTCATGGTGGGGTTTCCTACGCCCACAGGTCTGAATGAGTCCATGACAATGGCGATTCAGATTGATCGGCGTTTGCGGGAGCGCAAACCCGTGCACCATTTGCCGGTATCTTCTGAAGGGACGCCAGAGAAAATGCAATGTGACAGAATTCTGTCAAGAAGCGAGCGGCAGAATTATAGGCGCAAAAATGGCTTGTGCTTCTACTGTGGTGATTCCGCGCATGTTATATCAGCATGCTCTAAACGTACTAGGAAGGTTGACAAGTCTGTTTCTATTGGCACTTTACAGTCTAAATTTCATCTGTCTGTAACTCTGATTTGTTCATTATCAGTTATTACCGTGGATGCCTATGTGGACTCTGGCGCCGCTCTGAGTCTCATGGATTGGTCCTTCGCCAAGCGCTGTGGGTTTGATTTGGAGCCTCTGGAAGTTCCTATACCTCTGAAGGGTATTGATTCTACACCTCTGGCTTGTAATAGACCACAGTTCTGGACGCAAGTGACTATGCGTATGACTCCAGACCATCAGGAGATGATTCGCTTCCTCGTGTTGTATAATTTACATGATGTTTTAGTGCTTGGATTACCATGGTTACAATCTCATAACCCAGTACTGGACTGGAAAACTATGTCTGTGTTAAGCTGGGGATGTCGGGGGGCTCATGGGGACATACCTTTGGTTCCTATCTCGTCATCTATTCCGTCTGAGATTCCTGCATTTTTGTCGGATTTTGGGGATATTTTTGAAGAGCCTAAAATTGGTTCTCTCCCTCCCCACAGAGAGTGTGATTGCGCCATAGATCTGATTCCAGGCAGTAAATTTCCAAAGGGTCGTTTGTTTAACCTATCTGTACCTGAGCATGCTGCCATGCGAGAATATGTTAAGGAGTCCCTGGAAAAGGGACATATTCGTCCTTCTTCATCACCTTTAGGAGCTGGGTTTTTCTTTGTCTCTAAAAAGGATGGCTCTCTGAGGCCTTGTATTGATTATCGACTCCTGAATAAAATTACTGTCAAATATCAGTATCCGTTGCCTTTACTGACTGATTTGTTTGCTCGCATAAGGGGGGCTAAGTGGTTCTCCAAGATTGATCTCCGTGGGGCGTATAATTTGGTGCGAATTAAGCAAGGGGATGAGTGGAAAACCGCATTTAATACGCCTGAGGGCCACTTTGAGTATTTAGTAATGCCTTTCGGCCTTTCTAATGCGCCTTCAGTTTTTCAGTCCTTTATGCATGATATTTTCCGTGAATATCTGGATAAATTTATGATTGTGTATTTGGACGATATTTTGATTTTTTCTGAGGACTGGGAGTCTCATGTTCAGCAGGTCAGGAGGGTTTTTCAGGTCTTGCGGGAGAATTCTCTGTGTGTAAAGGGTTCTAAGTGTGTTTTTGGGGTTCAAAAGATTTCCTTTTTGGGGTACATTTTTTCCCCTTCTTCTGTTGAGATGGACCCTGTCAAGGTTCGGGCTATTTGTGACTGGACGCAGCCTACTTCTCTAAAGGGTCTTCAGAAGTTCTTGGGCTTTGCTAATTTTTATCGTCGATTTATAACTGGTTTTTCTGGTGTTGCTAAGCCTCTTACGGATTTGACTAAGAAGGGTGCTGATGTTGCCAATTGGTCCTCTGCTGCTGTGGAGGCCTTTCGGGAACTTAAGCGCCGCTTTTCGTCTGCCCCTGTGTTGCGCCAACCTGATGTCTCTCTCCCCTTTCAGGTTGAGGTCGATGCTTCCGAGATCGGAGCGGGGGCAGTTTTGTCGCAGAAAAGTTCCGATTGCTCAGTGATGAGACCTTGTGCGTTCTTTTCTCGAAAATTTTCTGCCGCCGAAAGAAATTATGATGTCGGTAATCGGGAGCTTTTGGCCATGAAGTGGGCATTTGAGGAGTGGCGTCATTGGCTTGAGGGTGCTAGACATCAGGTGGTGGTTTTGACTGATCACAAGAATCTGATTTATCTTGAGTCTGCCAGGCGCCTGAATCCTAGACAGGCGCGCTGGTCGTTGTTTTTCTCTCGGTTTAATTTTGTGGTCTCATATCTACCAGGTTCTAAGAATGTGAAGGCGGATGCCCTTTCTAGGAGTTTTGAGCCTGATTCCCCTGGTGATTCGGAACCTACAGGTATCCTTAAGGATGGGGTGATATTATCCGCTATTTCCCCAGATCTGCGACGTGCTTTGCAAGAGTTTCAGGCGGATAGACCTGATCGCTGTCCACCTGGTAGACAGTTTGTTCCTGATGATTGGACCAGTAGAGTCATCTCGGAGGTTCATTCTTCTACGCTGGCGGGTCATCCTGGAATTTTTGGTACCAGGGATTTGGTGGCTAGATCCTTCTGGTGGCCATCTCTGTCTCGTGATGTGCGTGTTTTTGTGCAGTCTTGTGATGTGTGTGCTCGGGCCAAGCCTTGTTGTTCTAGGGCTAGCGGGTTGTTGTTGCCCTTGCCTATTCCGAAGAGGCCTTGGACGCACATCTCGATGGACTTTATTTCTGATCTTCCTGTCTCTCAGAGGATGTCTGTTATCTGGGTGGTGTGTGACCGTTTTTCTAAGATGGTTCATTTGGTGCCATTGCCGAAGTTGCCTTCCTCGTCTGAGTTGGTTCCTTTGTTTTTTCAAAATGTGGTTCGCTTGCATGGTATTCCTGAAAATATCGTTTCTGATAGGGGTACCCAGTTCGTTTCTAGATTTTGGCGGGCATTCTGTGCCAGGTTGGGCATTGATTTGTCTTTTTCGTCTGCCTTCCATCCTCAGACTAATGGCCAGACGGAGCGAACTAATCAAACTTTGGAGACGTATTTGAGGTGTTTTGTGTCTGCGGATCAGGATGATTGGGTTGCCTTTTTGCCGTTGGCGGAGTTTGCTCTTAATAATCGGGCCAGTTCTGCCACTTTGGTTTCCCCTTTCTTTTGCAATTCGGGGTTTCATCCCCGTTTTTCTTCTGGTCAGGTGGAGTCTTCGGATTGTCCTGGAGTAGATGCTGTGGTGGATCGGTTGTATCGGATTTGGGAACAAGTGGTGGACAATTTGAATTTGTCCCAGGAGAGGACTCAGCGGTTTGCTAACCGCCAGCGTCGGGTTGGTCCTCGCCTTCGTGTTGGGGACTTGGTGTGGTTGTCTTCCCGTTTTGTCCCAATGAGGGTTTCTTCTCCTAAATTTAAGCCTCGGTTCATCGGTCCCTATAGGATTTTGGAGATTATTAACCCTGTTTCCTTTCGTTTGGACCTTCCGGCATCTTTCGCTATCCATAATGTGTTCCATCGGTCGTTGTTGCGGAGATACGAGGTGCCGGTTGTTCCTTCTGCTGGGCCTCCTGCTCCTGTGCTGGTTGAGGGTGAATTGGAGTACGTTATAGAGAAGATCTTGGACTCCCGTATTTCCAGGCGGAGACTCCAGTACCTGGTTAAATGGAAGGGCTATGGTCAGGAAGATAATTCTTGGGTAACTGCCTCTGATGTTCATGCCTCGGATTTGGTTCGTGCATTTCATAGGGCTCATCCAGGTCGCCCTGGCGGTTCTTGTGAGGGTTCGGTGCCCCCTCCTTAAGGGGGGGGGTACTGTTGTGATCCGCTTTTTGGCTCCCCTGGTGGTGGCTGGTGGTACTGGAGACTTGTGTGTGCTTTTCTGCCTCAGCTCACCTGCTTCCATCAGTTTTGGGAGTTCCCTATTTAGCCTTGCTCTCCAGTCACTTCCTTGCCGGTCATCATTGTAACCTGAGTCATTCAGTTGCATGTTCCTGCTACTAGTCTGCTGATCAGCTAAGTGGACTCTTGTCCTTATTGTTTTGTTTTTCTTGTCCAGTTTACAATTTTGTCATTTCCTGTTACTGGAAGCTCTTGTGGACTGAAATTGCCACTCCTGTGTCATGAGTTGACACAGGAGTCTTAAAGTAATTTCAGGATGGGTTTTTTGAAAGGGTTTTTCAGCTGACCGTGAAGTCCTCTTTTGTATCCTTCCTCTATCTAGTAAGTGGACCTCGCTTTGCTAAATCTACCTTCATACTGTGTATGTCTTTTCCTCTGAACTCACCGTTAATATACGTGGGGGCTACTATCATCTTTGGGGAATTTCTCTAGAGGTAAGCCAGGTCTGTTCCTTCCTCTTCCAGGCGTAGCTAGTTCTCCGGCTGGCGCATGGCATCTAGGCAGCCGTAGGAATGCTTCCTGGCTACTGTTAGTTGTGTGGTAGATTTAGGTCACGGTCAGTTTGAGTTTCCATCACCCGAGAGCTAGTCTGTTATTTTTGTGTTTCTGATGTTCCCATGCCATTGGGGAATCATGACAGGTACAGAAACCAAATTGGGTGTAACAGTATCCCCCTCTTTACGCCCCCTCTTTTTCAAGCCTGCGTAGAATCTTTTCAGAAGAAGAGGAGCCCGTATATTCTCCTTAGGCTCCCATGACCTCTCCTCAGGACCAAAGAACCTCCAATCCACCAGATAATAGGTTTTACCCCTTACTCTCTTAGTGGCCAAGATATTCTCTACCTCAAAAACATCCTCTTCACTGACAGGATTTGGAGTAGAACCCGAGTCTTTAAAGAAGGAACTCAAAACTACTGGCCTGAGAAGGGAAACATGAAAAGAGTTAGGCACACGTAAAGAAGGAGGCAATTTCAATTTGTACGAAACTCCGTTAATTTGTTTTAAGACTGCAAATGGACCAATGAAGCGAGGTCCCAGTTTATATGAGGGCATATTCAGACCAATATACCTGGAGTAAAGCCCCACCTTATCTCCAGGCCTAGATTAGAGCATCAAGACGTCTTTTGTCCGCATGCCTCTTCATAGTTGTGAGGCCTTCTCCAAGGCGACTTTTGTGTCACTCCATATCTTCGAGAACTCCCCAGTAAAGGTGTCAGCTGCAGGAACCCCTGAAGGCCCGGAGATGGGAAGAGGAATCCCAGGTTGGAGTCCAAACACAATCTGAAAAGGAGATTTTCCGGAAGATTCACTTACTTGATTATTGTACGAGAATTCGGCCCAAGGCAGCAACTTGATCCAGTCATCATGATGCACATTGACGAAATGTCGCAGGAATCCAGTCAGGATTTGATTGGTCCTCTCTACTTGCCCATTGGATTGAGGATGGTATGCAGAAGAGAAGTCCAGCTCCACTTGCACAGATTTACAAACCGCTCTCCAGAACTTGGAGGTGAACTGGGCACCCCTGTCAGACACAATGTGGAGAGGAAATCCATGAAGATGGAAGAAGTGCTGAATAAAATGGTATGCGAGCTCAGAAGCAGATGGAAAACTAGGTAGAGGAACAAAATGAGCCATCTTCGAGAAACGATCCACCACTACCCAGATAACAGAACAACCAGAAGAAACAGGAAGATCAGTAATGAAGTCCATCGCGATGTGCTGCCAGGGAACAGATGGAACAGAAAGGGGTAATAACTGCCCTGAGGTGAGATGTTTAGCAGTCTTGTGGCAGGCACACGAAGGACAGGCAGCAACATATTCCAGGACATCTTTGCCCATGGTGGGCCACCAGTAGTAACGAGAAATGAGTTGCAAAGTCTTCTTCTGACCGGCATGACCAGCCAATTTTGAAGAGTGACTCCAGCGGAGAACTCTAATCTTATCAGAACTAGATACAGGTGTCTTACCCGGAGGAAGACAAGCAAGATTAACTGCAGCCACGGACACAAACCTGGACGGTTTAATGATGTGTTGCGGTTCTTCCTCAGAGTCGGGATGCAGGAAAGCTCTAAACAGTGCATCAGCTTTAACGTTCTTATCAGCTAGACGAAAATGAAGAACAAAATTAAATCGAGCAAAAAATAAGGCCCAACGAGCCTGGCGAGGATTCAATCTTTGAGTGGATTGTAGATAAGCGAGGTTTTTATGATCAGTGAAGATGACAACCTGACGAACAGCTCCCTCAAGGAGATGCCGCCACTCCTGCAGAGCTAACTTGATTGCCAAAAATTCACGATCTCCTACAGAATAATTCCTTTCAGAAGTGGAAAAAACCTTGGAGAAAAAACCACAAGAAACCATCCAACCAGTAGATGACTTCTGGGTTAGAACCGTGCCAGCACCTATAGAAGAAGTGTCTACCTCAAGAAAAAATTGTTGATCAGAAGGCGGGCGATGGAGAACAGGTGCGGAAGAAAAGGCCTGTTTTAGAAAAACAAAAGCATCCTCTGCCTCAGGAGTCCATTCCTTGGCGTTCGCGCCTTTCCGGGTCAAGGCTGAGATGGGTGCCACTTGGGTGGAAAAGTGTGGAATAAACAAACGGTAATAGTTGGCAAACCCCAGGAAACGTTGCATGGCTTTCAAGCCAGATGGACGAGACCATTTTAAGATAGCGGATACCTTTTCCGCATTCATCTTTAAACCTGTGGGCGAGACTATGTATCCAAGAAAGGACAAAGAGGCTTGTTCAAAGAGACACTTTTCAAATTTAGCATAAAGTCTGTTCTCCCTGAGTCTTTGCAAGACCAGACGTACTTGTCTCCGATGAGAGGCTAAATCTGCAGAGAAGATCAAAATGTCGTCCAGATAAATGACAACACACGAATAGAGCAGATCTCAGAAAATATAATTTACAAATTCATGAAAAACTGCAGGTGCATTGCTTAGGCAGAAAGGCATTACCAGGTATTCGTAGTGTCCATCCCGGGTGTTAAAGGCGGTTTTCCACTCGTCTTCTTCACAAATGCGTATCAGGTCTCAGAACAAGCGGCGGACACCGCGTTCTATCCGGACACTTACGCAGCCCATCCCGGACAGGGACGGGTCCACCATACGGGTCTTATCATTATAAAAGAGTACATGGGATTTACATTGTGATTGAATAGGACACCACTTCTAAAGTTACCAACAGGATTTTATGCAATATTCTTATTCCACAACACCTCATAGGATCCATAGTAGGACCCCTCGTCTAGTTTGAGCCACACCTACGTTCGTTCATTAGTACTAAGCATACTGAAGAAGGTCATTTCATTGACCGAAACGTTTGTACAAGTGGCTGCCAAAATAAAATACTTTCAGCATATAAAGTTGAGTGCCAAAGTTTATTACAAATATTCTCTGGTGTGGGAACCTTCCTTGAGCACCACTTCAGCTGTGCCATGCTATATCTTAATATCTGGACTGGAGGAAGGACAGGATGGACGGGAATGATACACTGATCCACCAGGAGTCTCCCCAGCGCAGAACCTCTCCCGTCTTCCAATTTAAGACTGGTTCATGTATCTGAAACCAAGTTAGACCTAGAAGCAAGGGGTGAGACGAATCTGGCAACACATAAAAGCGGATTCTTTCAGAGTGCATTGAACCTACCCAGAGTTCCAAAGGCTCAGTCTGGAACTGAATGGACTTGGACAGAGGCTTGCCATCCACGGATTTCACCTGCAATGGTTCCGGAAGGCGTTGGACTGGTATCGGATAACGATCCACTAGTGCCTGCTGATTGAGGTTTCCGGCAGCTCCAAAATCCAGGTGACAGAATTCCGAAAATTTTACCTTGCCGAAGACCACAGAGACAGCAATTTGTAGTGAAGGAGAGAGATGATCCTTACCTAGGGTAGCCTCTCCTACAGACCCTAGGCACTGGAGTTTTCCGACTTCTTTGGACAAGAGTGGATATAATGTTTAGAACTGCCACAGTAGAAACAACTCCCCTCCTTGCAGCGTGCCTCCTGGCAGCGGTTGCCGAAGCTTACTCAATCTACCTCCATAGCCATAGGTGAGGAAGACGAAGTTGAGGAGGTCGATGATTTAGGAGTATTAGAAACCTGATGGTAGGAACCCTTTTTATGTTTGGTCTCCTTGGATCATTCTTGAAACCGTAGATCAATCCGAACTGCCAGGTCATCCAGAATTGTAGGTATGTCCCGTCCCGCCAGCTCATCCTTAATTCTTCATGAAAGACCATGCCAGAAGGTTGCCACCAAGGCTTCGTTGTTCCAGGATAATTCAGACGATAGGGTACAAAACTGCACCGCATACTGAGCTACTGTAAGAATCTCCTGTCGTAGTTGAAGAAGAGCTGAAGCTGTCGATGTAGCACAACCAGGTTCATCAAAGGTCCTGCGAAATGCCTCTAGAACAAACTAGAGATTAGTAACCATAGGATCCATTCTCTCCCAAAGTGGATTCAACCAAGCAAGAGCCTCTCCATCAAGATGGGACATGATGAAACCCACCTTGGCCCGATCAGAGGAAAACAAATGCCCCAGGAGTTCAAAGTGCAGTGTACACTGGTTAATGAACCCCGGACACTGAACGGGATCACCACAGAAGCGAGTGGGAGCCGCGAGGCGAGGACCCTTACTTGCAGTACAGCTTGAAACCTGGATACCAGTAGCAGAGACAGGTACAGTCGAAGAAACCAGGGTATCCATGTGAGCAGACACGTTGTGCAGAAAAGTCATGATCTTGTCCTGTTGACCCTTCAGACGGTTAACTTCTTGACATAGCTCCACGGCCGGCAAAGTCTGGGATCCAGCGGGTTCCATGGCCGGAGCAATCTGTAATGAATGGAAACGGAGGCACAGAAGTTGAAGTTCACATTCATTTTTATTAGGATTTAACGTGGAACCTCGGGACCACGTTCCGAGGGCTCCGAAGGGGGCGTGACTATGTGATCCCCAGACACCCGTGGTAAGTCCCCACGAACAGGGTCAGAATGGAATGCCTGGGGGACATGGGTGCTACCTCCAGTTAGACCCCGAACTCATAGCAGCTGTCCCAGCGGGACAAACAGGGTTAGCAGGAGACGTGGAGCTAACCAGGTGATACCGGGTGGACGGGTAGAAGCAGGTTCCAGCGGTACTGGCGTTGTCCAGAGATGAGGATGACAGATTTCCGTGACGAGATGGATCTGGCATAGACAGAGCGAACATCGTGCAAGATAGCCAGGTAACTGGTAGCTGATGATCTGTGGAGACAGAGAGTATAAGCAGAGCACTGGCAGAGAACTTCAGAAACTGAAGCACATGCTGACAGGAACCGGAAGAAGCAACGATGGATACTTCTTGCTCCGGTGCCCTCCCTATGGTGGAGGAGCTAGAAAAAGCAATGAACAACACGCTATTGGTCAGAAGCATCTTTTTGAAAAATGAGCGCTGTCTCTTTAAGAGACCGGGAGTGAGCGCGCGCGTGACCTAAGCACTCTGCCTGAGAACCTGCTGGCAGTGCACAAGGAAGCAGGAGAGGAGGGAGAGGCAGAGGCTGCAACCGGACAGCATGGATCCAGCACAGAGCAGGAGTCCCGACGGGGACCCCGCAAAGGTACAGATACCGAACCGGGTGTAACACTCCATACAGTATTATGGAACTCACATAGTCCTCCATACAGTATAATTGTCCCCAAATTGTCAACTATGTGGTATTATGAGCCCCATATAATCCTCTATACAGTATTATGGGCCCCGCATAGTTCTTCATACAGTATAATGGCCATACATAGTCCTCCATACAGAATAATGGTCTCACATTGTCCTCCACACAGTGTTACAGAACCGACATAGTCCTCCATACAATATAATTGGCCCCAAATAGTCCTCCATATGATATAATGGTCTTTACATAGTCCTCCGTAGAAAATAATGGCCTCACATAATCCTCCATAGAGTATAATGGGCCACATATTGTCCTCCATTTATAATATAATCGGAGATATGTCCTTCTGTCCAAAGCCTCTGTCGCCTGGGCAGTAGTCATCTCCATACAGTATTATGGGCCCTACATAGTCCTCCTTACAGTATAATTGGTCCCATATAGTCTTCCATACTGCATAATGGTACCCACATAGACTTCCAATATAGTAGCCCTACATAGTCCTCCATTTATTATAATGACCTCATATAGTCCTCTGTACAGTATAATGTCCCCATGATGTACTCCATACAGTATAATGGCCTCACATAATCATCCATACAATATAATGGGCTCACATACTCCTGCATACAGTATAATGGGCTTGACATAGTCCTCCATACAGTAATTGGCCCCACATAGTCCTTCATATGGTATTATGGGAATTACACAGTCCTCCATACAGTATAATTGGCCCATATAGTCTTTCATACAGTATAATGGGCCCCACTTAGTTCTCCATATAGTATAATGGCTCAATATAGTCCACCATACAGTATAATGGCCTCACATAGTCCTGAATACAGTATAATTGCCTCACATAGTCCTCAATACAGTATACAGGGCCTGAAATAGTCCTCCATAAAGTATTATATCCCCTACATAGTTCTCCATGCAGTATAGTTGTCCCCACATAGTCCTCCATATGGTATTAAGAGCCCTACATAGTCTTCCATACAGTATAATGAGCCCACATAGTCCTCCATACAGCATTGTGGGGCCCACATAGTCCTCCATATAGCAAAATGGCCTTACACTGTCCTCCAAACAGTATAATGGCCCCAAATAGTCCTGCATACAGTGTAATGGTCTCACATGTCCTCCATACTGTATAATGGGCTCCACATTGTCCTCTATACTGTGTAATGGGCCCCACATAGTCCTCAAAATGGTATAGTGGCCTTTCATAACCGTCGATGCTGGATAATGGCCTCACATAGTCTCACAGCATCATCCAGTTCATCGATAGTGGTCTCTTGGCCAAGAAAATTGCCAAACTGCATTGTGTGAGTTCCATGGCAGTTGGAAGAATACAAAATGAAGTCTGTCCATCCATTCAGAAGCAAAAAAGCGGACATCCAGACAAAATATCAAAGTTAGCAAGTTGGCTCATCACAAGATCTATCAGTTCTGGCACAACAAATATGGCAGTGGTGGTGGTTCATATGCTTCATTATAGTGAGATCACAGACATCGATACAAGCACTGTGCGATGCACATTACATAAGTCTGGAATGGTGGCTTGAAAAAAGGTGAGGAAGCTTCAACTTCAATATTGTCATAAGTGGGCATGGAGGTCTGACATCTGTGCGGTTCTCCAAAACTTTGAGGACTCGACCAAGATGGTGAGCGCTGATGACACCATAATCAGGATCACCCTCCCGCTTCTCTGTCTACTGAAATGCTCGCTGCTCACAATTAAAGAGGAGGTTTTGCAGGTGGAGCAAGTTGAGATGGAGCAATAAACTATACTTGGTGATGGTACAGAGCTCAGCCTCATCTCATCTTCTTAACACAGATTGGGTGATAATGAGGAGGAGGAGGAATAAGAGCTGGCTGCCTGTGCTGCAGACATTAGTACCCACACCACCTTCATCTGGTCTGTTCAGCATGGATGGCCTAAAGCCAAGAAGGAGAGGGAGGAAGAGGAAGACAACATGGATAGTCATCCTCTTGGTGGGGACAGGGAAGTCTTGGCTATTGGTAGTCTGGCACACATGGCTGAGTTTATGTTCCACTGCCTTTCCCATGAACCGTGCGTTGTATGCATTTTGGACAACACTAATTACTGGTTGATCACCCTTCTAGACCCATGCTACATGGAGAACACAAAGCATACAGTATATTGATATTGGTTAAGAAATAGTTCAATAGCAATGAAACAGAGGTGCTGGATTGGTCCTCACAGTCCCCAAACCTCAACCCAATCAAACACTTTTAGGTAGAATTGAAGAGAAAACTGTATACATACCCAAGTGAGTCAACTAGTATGCATCAACTTTGGGAACATATACAGCTCTGGCAAAAATTAAGAGACCACTGCAAAATGTTCAGTTTGTCTGATTTTTCTCTTTACATTTTACTCAAAAATATACCTATAAATTGCTCTTTTATTCTATAAACTTCTGACAACATGTCTCCGAATTTCCAAGCAAAAAATGTTGTATTTTTTTCTGACAAAGAAAAAAGGTCAAAATTAAAAAAAAACAGGGCTTTCAGACCTCAAATAGTGCAAAGAAAACAAGTTAATAATAATTTAGAAACAACAATACTAATTTTTTAACTCAGGAAGAGTTCTGAAATCAATATTTTGAGGAATAACCATGATTTTTAATCACAGCATTCATGCGTCTTGGCATGCTTTCCACCAGTCTTTCACACTGCTTCTGGCGCAAAAATTTCAGCAGTTCTTCTTTGTTTGATGGCTGGTGACTATCCATCATCCTTTTGGTTACATTCCAGAGGTTTTCAATGGGGTTCAGGTCTGGAGATCGGGCTGCCCATGACACAGTTCTGATGTGGTGGTCTCTTAATTTTTGCCAGAGCTGTTGAAGAGACCTGAGATCAAATTTTGGTCCTAGACCTAGAAAGATTCAGGCAGTGTTGAAAGCCAAAGGTGGATTTACAAAACACTAACAAAATAATATAAATTAAAATTTAGATCTTTAGGAGCAAAACCGTAACAATGCAGTGACATAACTAATAATGCATAACTAATCATATGCTTAATAGTTGCAAGTCAAATGTAAGTATGAGATATCCAAGATGATTGTCTATAAAATGATGCAAAATAAGTTCAAAGCAGAAGTGAATAATGAGGTACGGAGCATGAAAGTCAAAAGATCATAATTGGCCCCATATAGTTTTCCACATAGTATAATTGGCCTCACATGGTTTTATATATATATACAGTATATATATATATATATATATATATATATATATATATATATATATATATATAATATTATATTCATATATATTATAAATATATATATAATTTTATATATATAGTAAAATAACCCCACATTGTCCTCCATACATTATAATGGCCTGACATAGTCCTCCATACAGTATAATGGGAAACACATAGTCCTCCATATAGAATAATGGCCTCACATAGTTCTCCATGCATTAGAATGGCCTCACATAGTCCTCCATACAGTATAATGGGCCACACATAGTCCTCCATACAGAATAATGGCCTCATATAGTCTTACATCTATAATATAACCGGAGATGAGTCCTTCTCTCCGAAGCCTCCTGCACAGGCTCAGTAGTTATCTCCAGGACGTAGTTGTAGCAGCTACTTCACCAGCAGTGATGAGCGAGAGAGAAAGAGATAGACTTCCATTTTCGTGAATGGCATTGTCGCGGCATGAGCTGACTGAGGCACCATTTTATTCAATTCTCAAATAAACTGCACTGATCTATTAACAGTGTGCAACCATTGTCGCGGCATGCACTGACTGAGGCGCCACAATGAACTTTATTCTCCCTGCCACCATTTGGTTTCAGTTATGAGGGATGCACCAGTTCAGTCACTGCTCTGAGTATACAGAGCGGCCGATGTAACCGCGCCTCTGGCTCTGACTGACACTGGCTCTACTTTGAGGCCGGCTGTCATTCAGGGTAAAGAATGATGTTACAACCACCGCTCTGCACACTCAAAGTGGTGACTGAACCCATGTCGTCCCCACCCCCATGACTGAAACCGAATGCTGGTGGGGAGAATAAAGTACATTTTCCCCATACTGCATTCGGCAATGTTGTTAACCTGCAGACTAACCACATTTCTGCAGGTTAACAGCTTTATTTCTGGTGACGGGTTCCCTTTAACATAGCACAAAAATGAAAAATGTATGAATAAAAATGCTCGCCACCCGGGAACAATAGCTAGTACGGTATAATGGCCCCAAATTATGAAAAAGAAAAATGCTCACCTCTCCTTGTTCCCCCACTGCTCCGGTCTCGGCAGCAAATGCTTTCAAGTTCTTCACAGCTCAGCACATTGTGTTTGCTGTAGTGACACCATCGCGCCTGTTGTGCTGAGGGGGAATGATGAGAGAGGGAGAGTCACCTGTGTTGATGTAGCTGAGGTGTGTATTGTAGTATCAAAGTTCTGTGTGTGTCGATGTAGCAAAGCTGTGTGTGGCGACAGAGTTACGCAAGTGTCGATGGAGCAGAGGTGTGTGTTGTTGTAGCCGAATTGTGTTTGAGTGATGCGATCTTCATACTGTGTGTAGGGGCCATAATACCGTGTGGGGTGCCTCGTAATATATATAGGGTAACTGTGGGGACATTATACTGTGTTAGTGGGGCTGTGAAGCCAATCATACTATGTGGGGGACTATGAGGGCCATCATACTGCGTGGGTGGTTGTGGGGATATCATATTGTGTGTGGGATAGTTGTGGGGGCATTATAATATGTGTGGGGTAACCTCAAACTTTGTGGGTCCACTTTAGGGGCATGATACTGTGATTGAGGCACTGTGGGTGTATCATACTTTGCTAAGGACACTGTGGTGAGACATCATACAGTGCATGTAGGGGGCTATGTGGGGGCAAATTGTGCTGGGAAATTCACTGTGAGTGAGTCTGTGGGGGTATCATACTTTATAGAGATCATGAGAGGGGTATCGTAGGGGATGAGAACCCTTCAGTACAGGCACGATTACCATGCGCCGTGACCCCAACATCTCTGCTGAATATTTTGGTGGGGGAGCAGGGGGGAATGTAGAAGGGTGGTCGTCCAATTAAGACTTTTGCTATGGTGTCCTGTGATATCTATGTATGCCCTTGATTTCTATACCATGGAACCAACACGAGATTGATGATTTAATAAAAGTGTGTGCAATAAAGAGCGGTGGCGAAAAATATGCTGTATCCCTTTATAGCTGCATTAAAATAGAAAGAGATTGATTGACAGGTGCATCAGCAAGCTTAGTACATATCAATACTTAAGCAAATAATTATCTACACAAATAGACTTAGGAAACATTAGGAGCAAGCGACAGCGCAATCAATACGACATAAATAAAAGAGACTGGACTATTCGACAAGAAATGATAGCGAGCCTTGAAATAGAGCAGGATATATAGCGAGCAATTATCACAGTAATAATAATTAGGAGGTCTATCAGAAAAGCGGTTATGCTGTGATACCAGGGGTATACAATAACCAATTATTGGACGAGAACAGTTATTAAGGGACAAGTTGCATTGTTTGTTTGTTTTTATTGATCCGGTGTTTTATGGCCTTTACAATTCATTTTAAGGATATTTATTTTAAATAGGTGCATTCAGATCAATGCCGCTCGCCTGGTGAATGCAGCCCTGTAATAAGACGACGGCTTCATTTTCCTACAATGATTGAATGGGCATCAAAAATGAATTTAAAAAAAATGTAATCTGTAAAATGGGCAAATTGTTACTAAAGTAATTAGTAATCGAATTTTAGGAAGAGAACCCGCTTGATAAAAGAAGCCACCGCAGCGATTAGCAGAGCCAGAAATCAGCATTCTCGCACCGGTAAACGATGGCTAGTGATATATTTCCCTTGTAACTTAATGCCTAAAATGAATGGCTGTCCATGTCCTTCTCATAAAGCAGCTTTCCATTGTGGCACAAGCATAGAACAATTTACCGAAATCTTAATGTTCAAAATGCACCCATGACTGGACCCAAGATGAAGACTTTAGGTGGGTTATCTCAAGAATAAACCCTTTTGTGGGAAAGGCTATTGGATTTTCCCAGCAAAAACAAGATGCTAACAAGTATGTGTAACAAAAGTTAGGAGGTTAAAATGATCCTTAAAAGGGGTTGTCCAGTGAAAACAAGTCATCACGTATCCAAAGTATAGGATGATAACTTGTTGATTGGTGGGGGTCCAACCATTGGGAATGGTAATGCTATGGTTAAGCCCAAAGAGAAAGAATGAATGGACCTCCGACCTGCTGCTCCATTTTGTGATAGGGATAAAAGAGCCCCTTCGGGGAAAATAATTCCAATAAGTGGTGTGGGTCTCAGTGACAGAGACCATGATTCCAGCAATATGTCACTTATTATAACACTCCACACCGCCCTGAAAACACCATCCCCACCAGCAAACATGGTAGTGGCAGCATCATGCTGTGGAGATGCTTTTCTTCAGGAGGGACAGGGAAGCTGGTCATAGTTGAATGGAGGATTGGATGGAGCAAGGAACAGTGCAGTCCTGTATATATATACACAGAGGGTACGGAAAGTATTCAGACCCTTTAAAATTTTTCACTCTTTGTTTCATTGCAGCCATTTGGTAAATTCAAAAAAGTTCATTTTTTCACATTAATGTACACTATGCACCCCATCTTGGCTGAAAAAACAAATGTAGAAATGTTTGCAAATTTAAAAAAAAGAAAAACTGAAATATCACATGGTCATGAGTATTCAGACCTTTGCTCAGACACTCATATTTAATTCACATGCTGTCCATTTCCTTGTGATCCTCCTTGAGATGGTTCTACTCCTTCATTTGAGTCCAGCTGTGTCTAATTAAACTGATAGGACTTGATTTGGAAAGGCGCACACATGTCTATATAACACCTCACAGCTCACAGTGCATGTCATACCATATGAGAATCATGAGGTCAAAGGAACTGGCCAAGGAGCTCAGAGACAGAATTGGGCAAGACACAGATCTGGCCAAGGTTACAATAGAGTTTCTGCAGTACTCAAAGTTCCTAAGAGCACAGTGGCCTCCATAATCCTTAAATGGAAGAAGTTTGGGACCACCAGAAGTCTTCCTAGACCTGGCCGTCCAGCCAAACTGAGCAATCGTGGGAGAAGAGCCTTGGTGAGAGAGGTAAAGAAGAACCCCAAGATCACTGTGCCTGAGCTCCAGAGATGCAGTAATGAGATGAGTGAGAGAAAGTTCCACGTCAACTATCACTGCAGCCCTCCACCAGTCGAGCCTTTATGGCAGAGTGGCCCGGCGGAAGCCTCTCCTCAGTGCAAGACATATGAAAGCCTGCATAGAGTTTGCTAAAGAGCACATGAAGGACTCCCACACTACGAGAAATAAAATTCTCTGGTCTGATGAGATGAATATAGACCTTTTTGGCGATAATTCTAAGCGGTATGTGTGGAGAAAACCAGGCACTGCTCATCACCTGCCCAACACAATCCAAACAGTGAAGCATGGTGGTGGCAACATCATGCTATGGGGGTGTTTTTCAGCTGCAGGGACAGGACGACTAGTTGTCATTGAAGGAACAAAGAATGCGGCGAAGTACAGAGATAACCTGGATGAAAAAATCTTCCAGAATGCAAGTGCTCTGGACCTCAGACTTGGCCGAAGGTTCACCTTCCAACAAGACAATGACCCTAAGCACATAGCTAAAATAACAAAGGGGTGGCTTCAGAACAACTCTGTGATCATTCTTGACTGGCCCAGCCAGAGTCCTGACCTAAACCCAATTGAGCATCTCTGTAGAGACCTGAAAATGGCTGTCTACCAACGTTCATCATCCCACCTGACGGAACTGGAGAGGATCTGCAAGTAAGAATGGCTGAGGATCCCCAAATCCAGGTGTGAAAAACTTGTTGCATCATTCCCAAGAAGACTCATGGCTGTACTAGCTCAAAAGGGGCTTCTACTCAATACTGAGCAAAGGGTCTGAATACTTATGACCAGGTGATATTTCAGTTTTTCTTTTTTTAATAAATTTGCAAAAATTACTACATTTCTGTTTTTGTTCAGTCAAGATGGGCTGCAGAGTGTACATTACTGAGAAAAAAATGAACTTTTTTGAATTTACCAAATGGCAACAATGAAACAAAGAGTGAAAAATTTAAATGGATATGAATACTTTCCGTACCCACTGTATACAGCCTCTATCTACAGAATATGACTCTTGAGTTCTTATATACACAGCCTACGTCTACAGAACATCACTCCTAAGGCCCTATAAATACAGTCTCGATCTGCAGTACATTACTCCTAAGCTCGTCTATATACAACCTTCATCTGCAGAACACCACTCCTTAGCTCCTCTACACACCACATGCTCAATTTGCAATATATGGCTCCCCAGCCCTTCTACATACAGTCATCCATTTGCAGAGCATCACTCCTAAACCCCTCCACGTGCAGCCTCCATCTGCAGAACATTACTCCATTACTCCTCAGCTCCTATATAAACAGCCCCATCTGCAGTACATCACTCCTCAGCCCCTCTATATATAGCCCCATCTGCACATCACTCCTCAGCTCCTCTTTATACAGCCTTCACCTGCAGAACACCTCTCCTCAACCCTGTACTTCTCTCCAGCGGGCAGTAAGCACAGCGTGCTGCTACATGGTGCCATACTACAAATTATGTCGCAACCACAGATTTAACAGTACAGCGCTCCTGAAACAAGTGACAGCTGGATAGCACTAAAAAATTGCTATCTTAGTAACTATTTAGAGGCCCCCATCCGCCCTGTACCTCAGCGGCACTGAACCTTGTTTGCATTAAGTCTCCTGAGGTCGCACCACAATCTGTAAGACACGCTGTGAATGCTACACATTGTGATGCTATCACAGGTGATTAAAAAGGTAAATGCTGTTAAAGCACCCAGGGGTCGGTCAACCCTAAACAGCTACTAACGGACCAGTCTGCGGGCATCTGTACCTCTCTTCCCCAGCCCAGCTCACCAATCGGTGCCACAATTGTCTTTCCTTAAGCATCGCTGGCCAAGATGCCTGGCAGCACATTCCAAAAGTGCCTTGCCATCAGGCTAGAATGACATATGCATCTTTTGACTATTCACATGACCTGGGCTAACTTGCCCATCCAGGTTCTTCATTTGCAGACCAACAGCAGTGAAGATTAGGTGGCCCATCAGGGTTCCTAGTGTCCTATTCAACTGCCAGATTTTGTAGACTCTACTACCCAGGTCAATTAATGGATTGTGATTCTCATGTTCTAACCCAGCTTTCTCTCTTACTATCCTTCTCGATTAACCCCTGGATCTTCACTCTGCATTATCTGTCTTTTCAGCTTCCATTTTTTACGCCTGACCTCTTTGACTGTGATCTGGCCACTCTTGACTACATTTACGTCTCTGATCTGTCCTTATTATTGATTCTGTGGTTCTTCTGACCCCAACTAGTTTGATTTTTCCTCGGCTCGTTTCACCAGTCACCAGCTACTCTGCAGTCACCACCTGGGGGTCCCTGCAGTGAAAACTAGACTTCTGTATCGGGTGAAAACCAGGAAGCCTCTTTGATTTTTGTTACACAGAAGTGGCCAAAGTAGGGCCTCATTTTTAGCTTACGGCAACGAAGCTGATGGCAACAGAGTCTAATTGGGATGTACATCAATAAAAATCATCACTGAAAATCAATGTTCACACCACACATTCTGCACTGACAACACTCCTTTAACGGCTACAATTCATTAAAAATCTGCTACCGCGAGGTCATCAATAATGCGGTGACATCATAGTCATCCCCGATGCACAAACAAGAAATAGAAATGGTCTCTTGTTTTTCCCAACATGTAAATATGACCTGCAACTCATCTGTTGTATTATGCAGAGGAACGAAGAGGAACACACATACATTAAAGTGTAATACATTCTTGTAGACATTTGCCCTTTTATCCTGTTGTGAATCTCTTCGAAGAGCCAAGAGAATTTCAATTGAAATAAAAAATGAAACTTTTGGCTTGAAATGGATCAAATAGGAGATAATCACTGAGAGGCGCGGGCATTAATCTTTATGTAATGACACATTGTGATTATCCGGGGTTGTAAATACATACAGTGGCTGTTCCCGCAGATTCTCTCACGCTGATAAGACTAATGCTTTTTTTTACGTCTTCTGTTTCATCCATTAAACTTTCCCATTGCAATAATTTACAAGCTGTGGAACTCACAATCTAATTTCTAGGTAATGTAACATAAAGGGTACAAAAAACCTCAATTGTTTATACGAGTAAGAAAAAAAACTGCTGTGAAATAAGAAAGGAAGGATGAGTCAAACTCAGAATGTCACAAAAATGTGCCATCCCCTATGGCTCGCACAATGGGGAAGAATCTACTACTAGTACTAGAGATGAGATGAGCAGATCAGGCAAAATTCGATTCATGGAGAAGTTATTCTCCTCAGATTTAAATGGGTTATTATTTTTATTACTATGGGCCTAAGAACTAACAGGCAGGTATCTCCTACCTACCAGCCTGTTGTGCCCGGCATCGATCAAAGCCGAAACAGAGTGGTCACTGATCGTTCCTGCCAACGATTTTGCGGCTTCTGCTGACATCTTGTCTTCAGGCCATCTAAAAGATGTAAAAAAAACCCCACTCAACTCAGAATAATGTAAGATGTGTTATGTGTTGCACTTTAGGGACCCCATGTTTATCTCGTTCCTTTTTCATGGGTCTTCCACGGATTTATGTACTATTGGAAAGATTTGTGACCACAACAGTCGATCACTAACAAGAGTGATGACCAACAATACACCA
Source organism: Ranitomeya variabilis (assembly GCF_051348905.1). NCBI lineage: Eukaryota > Metazoa > Chordata > Amphibia > Anura > Dendrobatidae > Ranitomeya > Ranitomeya variabilis. The sequence continues at coordinate 651,289,317 of NC_135236.1, forward strand.
CTGTACACCATCACTGAGTAGTAGTGCTAAGAGTGCTGTCACTCTATAGGGAACTTCCGATAATGCGCAGTGCACCTGTCTGAAGCCGGCACGTGTGCACCCAGCTTCAGAGGATCATTGATGAGAGGAGAAGAAGCCCTGTGCATGGGTGAATTAAGTATAGCCCCAGCGATGACGCCGGCTCTGGTAACTTATGTTATCATGTCCGCAGTGACGTGATAACATGCTAAGTGGGTCGACTAATCTGAGGATACTAACGCCCCCTCAACTAGTCAAAGTGAAGGAGAGAAAAAACATTAAATGCGGTTCCCTACCCCACATGTCATCTCACTATCCAATTAACTTGAACTGACTAGTGAACATTTGCCTGTTGTAAGGAACTTGGTGTCCCTTGAATTGTGTATGGCGGCTTCAGAGGACGGAAGCCTGGAGGCAGTGGAGGTCCACGGAATAAGAGTGTGATGTGTGGCGCCCCTGGGGTCCAGTTGCTGAAGAGGTACTGCACCTCACTCAGAGGTGTGGTGCTCCACTCTCGAGTAAGGAGGGGGCATAATCCAGAACCCACACACACACATCCAACACCAGACCTCTCAGGGTCCGGGAGGAGCTAGGTAGAGGGTGTGGGTGGACAAAAGTGGACAGGGGGAGGACTAAGTTAGTGAGAAAAGGGAGAGAGTCTGAGGGAGTGAAGCCGAGCATACATGAGAGATGGAAGCTCCTGACAGAAAGAAAGAATAAGAAAGATAGGGAAAGTCTATCTATAGGACTGCTCCCTATGATGGGTACTGGCTGTGTCTGCTCTGATTCAAAGATGAAACCACTCAAAAGCTCAGGCTGACTGCGTTCACTTTTTGAACTGCCTGACTGTGAGTGAATGAGTGAGAGAGTGAATGCAAAGATGACAGCTACTCCAGTGATGGCTCCTACTTTTGTGCTGGCACCACTTCCTCTACTAAGCGCTGAATGTGTCCACTCCAAGTCGAAGATAGCACCAATTCTGTGCCGGCTCCACCCTTTTTGCTAATGGTGTCGACATAGAATGCAGCCAGTACATAGTAGAGGGGGTGGTGCCAGCATAGGGGGTGTATTTTGAACTCCATCACACAACACTGCTCTGACCGGCTCTCTGTATGGATAAAGTGTCCTGACTCCGTGGGACACATAAAATGACATGGGGGCCAAATTTGGCCCACGGCCCTTGACTTTGACACCATTTTGAAAATTGTAAGAGGTCAGAAAACTCCTTTAATCTTTTATGATTGTTTTTGAGTGGGATACAAAAAAAATCTGCTGCAAATTGAAGGTACTGCAAAGCTTCCAATGCTCAGAAAAGATGTGTGAAAACTTTGAGATCTCCTGGAACTAAATTCAAACTTTTCCCAGCTCTTTAAAGCAAACACAGCCTTAGTACTGTCAACGGGACCGAAACATACGTGACTATGGATATATGAATAGTTACTGTTTTTCACTGCTGTGCTGTCACACACTGTCTGTACAATTTATTCAGTGTTTAACAGCTTTTTATCTGTATTAATGGCTGCACTGTGAGCTATGAAGTCCTCTCATATTCACCACAAACAGCTGCTGCATTTCCTGCTGTTGCTTTTATACAGGCTCTGATGATCCCTCTTAATTGGCTGTGTTATGCCATGCCATGCGATGTGATAGCTAGGGAAAAAAATCTGACTTTCTATTTTCTCAGATCTGAGCCATCAGAACTCTCTGTCATATTAAAAAACTTAAAGGGATTTTCTTAAAAATAATGGGGTGAATGCTGCTTATTTTGTTCAAAATAACAGAATGGGCAGTACTTACCTGCTGAAAGGCTTCAAGCTCCATTGTCCACTCTCCACTGCTCCCCACCAAAGGCTGCACTGGTGACATTACATCTACAACACCTGACCGCTGCTGACAATCACTGGGCTCATTGGTCTATTCTTTATTTGTAAGGCACTTCTATAGATTTACTGTCTCACCAATAGAAGAACTCTTGATGTCTTTAATCAAAAGGAACTTTCTTACAGGGTTTTTTCCAGTTTTGGAGTACTTCTATCTCACGACGAATTGACGAATAATGACCATCAAAACGTCAGACTATTTAGGGGGTTGAATCCTTTCGCATGACACCGTTACTTAACTTGTGCTGCAAAAGAAAAAAAAACTGGGCCAGTATGTTATATACTAGAAATTCACCGAAGAATATTAACTATATTGAGGAGAGTTTGCAATAGCTGAAATGAAAGGTAAGATTATTGCACAGCGTGACGAGGAAAAAAAAAACGCCTGCGAGCAATCGGCAACCGGCGCTGGTGGGAGTTCACATTCCTGAGCTGACATAATCCTTTATTTCCTTCCTGCAGATGATATTATCCTCAGCAGAGAGGATGGATGGAAGATACGTTATTTAACCTTAGCAATGCTGAATTGCGACAGCTAAGTACCATCCTCCATCATGGAGGATGAAAAAAAAAACCTCAGCACCGCGGCACCAAAGGCAGTGACAGAAAGCATTACCGAGAAGTCATGGACGTATAGCTAGGGTGTGATACTAGCTACTTCTCGCCTCGGCCTCTAGGCTTATAAATCCTCATTGCCGGCCCAGTCACTTTATTGTCTGCAGATTTTATTTATGATCTCCTCTGATTATAACAAATTATGACAAATGAGAATTGGGTCATAAATAGCGAAGCAATAAACTGTGGAGTTGCCTAGTAACAAGTCCGGGATTATATAGTGAGCGGAACGAGGAGAAATGGAAAAAACAAGCAAACTATTATGGTGTCACCGCTCTGTCAGATGCTTCAGAGCTGCTAAAAGCTTTTTAATTTGCTGTAATTTAAAGAACATTTTGAGATTCTGAATGCGGTTATGTTCGGGATTTTTTTTTGTTGTTGTTTTTTTATGTGGTTTTGCAAGTTTATTTTATCTATGGACTGACGTCTGGGATATTGTTCTCGAAACGCTGCCATATTTACAGAGAATCTGGCACCCTCCGGAATGTATATGACCTATTCACATGGGCATACAGGTAATAGAAATGACCTATTCACATGGGCATACAGGTAATAAAAATGTTACACTAATCCTACCTGTATGCCTCATATTAATGGTCTTGTTGCTGAGAAATGTTATATTCTGTCTTTATGTTAATGATTTCTTCCAGGCTTCGGGGCGTGTGGTGCCTGGAAGAAATCCCTGCCTCCTCTCCTCATTACAATACTACCTCCCTCCCATGTACATCATTTACGGACCAGGAATCCCGTGCCTGCGCCCTGCACTCCCTCAAAAATACATACCTCGTCCTCCCTTTTGTGGGTACTGCATTCAGGGATATTCTGCACAGGCGCCGAGTCACTGTGACCTCTGGAGTGCGCGCCAAAAAGGTGCTCTCCTCACTTCCACCCTGCATTCTCATCGCTAGGAACCATGTGCACATAAAATGATTATGCAGGGAGGAAGTGAGGAGAGCACCATATCAATGTGCACACCAGAGGTCACTTGAGTGGAAGTCACCGGCACCTGGGCAGAAGATCCCTAAATGCCTATGGAAGGGAGGATGAGGCATGTATTTCTAAGGGAGTGCAGGGCGCAGGCGTGGGATTCCAGAGCTGTAACTGACGTACATGGGAGAGAGGTAGTATTGTAATGAGGAGAGGAGGCAAGGATTTCTTCCAGGCACCACACGCCCCGGAGCCTGGAAGAAGTTATTAGCATAAAAACAGAATATAACATTTCTCAGTATCAAGTCCACTAACATGAGGCATACAGGTAGGACTAGTGTAACATTTCTATTACCTGTATGCCCATATTAATAGGTCATATACGTACCGGGAAGTGACAAAATCGCTTTAAAGGTGTATTAACATCTTCTACATTTATGACATGTCAGCACTAATGGGGACCGCTCCGTCAGACACCGTTAACAGAGAATTGACCTCATACAACCACTCTCCATTCATTTCTATAGAAATTGGCATAGAATGAATGGAAATTTTTGCAAATTTCATAGCTATGCATGCAACACCACTTCTATATTCTCGGATAGTTTGTGACTTTCTTGAGACAGCAGATAGAACTATATGGAATGAAAAGGAAATAAAACAGAAAATCCACAAAAATTATTATGGCAACTATTAACATGAAATTATTTTCACTACTTCTCCTACAAAATAACAGTGTTCTTCTATTTTCCTCAAGTTACATCTAATTTGCATTTTAGAAGCTCAAAGTCTGCAGGTAGTATCTTTAGTACTTATATATCCAAAGATAATTTTAGCAGGCAAAGTATAGGGAGGTGTAGCCAAATCCTAAAAATGAAAAGCTAAAGATTTATAGATAAATTTACCTGATGATCAGAATGCTGAACAGCAACAGATATAAGCATAAAAAAATGCACAGAAGAGGCTAGAGACTGTGCCCTGTGCAGTAGCATGCAAGCTATAGGCATCACAAGGGGAAATGTAGTCTAATATATTAATACCTATAACTATATACCGTGGCTTGAGAACGTATTCACCCTCTTGGCATTTTTCGTGTTTTGCAACCTCGCAACCTAGAATTTCACAGTTTTTTTGAAGGTTTGTATCAGTTCATGTAAAGAACATGCTTACAACTGTGAGCATTAAGCTTTCTTTTTATTGTGAAACAAACAACAAATAGGACAAAATAACTGTACACTTCATTGCATAATTATTGACCCCCCTAAAGTCAATATTTTGTAGAGCCTCATTTTGTGACAATTACAAGTGCAAGAAATCTCTATGAATTTTCCACATCTGGCCACTGGGATGTTTTCCTATTCCTCAAGGCTGCTCCAGCTCCTTCAAGTTAGATGGTTTCCGCTGGTGAACAGCAATCTTCAAGTCTGACCACAAATTCTCAATTTGATTAAGATCTGGGCTTTGACTAGGCCACTCCAGAACATTGACACATTTCTCCTTAAACCACTCAAGTCTTGCTTCAGCAGTATGCTTTGGGTCATTTTCTTGTTGGAAGGTGAACCTTCAACCCAGTCTCAAATTACTCAAAGACTGAAACAGGTTTTGCTCAAGAATATCCCTGTGTTTCACACTATCTATCTTTCCACTCGACTTGAACCATTTTCCCTATCCCTGCTGCTGAATAACATCCCCACATCATGATTCTGTCACCACCATGTTTCACTGTAGGGATGGTGTTCTTAGGGTGATGAGCTGTGTTGGTTTTGTGCCAGGCATAGAGTTTACGTTGGTGGTCATATACAGTGCTTTGCGAAAGTATTCAGCCTCCTGGAACTTTTCTACCTTTTCCCCACATATCATGCTTCAAACATAAAGATTCCAAATGTAAATTTTTGGTGAAGAATCAACAATAAGTGGAACACAATTGTGAAGTTGAACGAAATTTATTGGTTACTTTAAATTTTTGTGGAAATTCAAAAACTGAAAAGTGGGGCGTGCAATATTATTCGGACCCTTTAACTTAATACTTTGTTGCGCTACCTTTTGCTGTGATTACAGCTGCAAGTAGCTTGGAGTATGTCTCTATCAGTTTTGTACATCGAGAGACTGAAATTCTTGCCCATTCTTCCTTGGCAAACAGCTCAAACTCAGTGAAGTTTGATGGAGATTGTTTGTGAACAGCAGGTTTCAGCTCTTTCCACAGATTCTTGATTGGATTGAGGTCTGGACTGTGACTTGGCCATTCTAACACCTGGGTACATTTATTTGTGACCCATTCCATTGTAGATTTTGCTTTATGTTTGGGATCAATATCTTGTTGGAAGACAAATCTCATTCCCAGTCTCAGGTCTTTTGCAGACTCCAACAGGTTTTCTTCAAAAATGGTCCTGTATTTGGCTCCATCCATCTTCCCATCAATTTTAACCATCTAACCTGTCCCTGCTGAAGAAAAGCAGGCCCAAACGATGATGCTGTCACCACCATGTTTGACAGTGGGGATGGTGTGTTCAGGGTGATGAACTGTGTTGCCTTTACGCCAAAGATATCGTTTGGCATTGATGCCAAAAAGTTCGATTTTGGTTTCATCTGACCAGAGCAACTACTTCCACATGTTTGGTGTGTCTCCCAGGTGGCTTGTTGCAAACTTTAAATGACACTTTTTATGGACATCTTTGAAAAATGGCTTTCTTCTTGCCACTCTTCCATAAAGGCCAGATTTGTGCAGTGTACGACTGATTGTTGTCCTATGGACAGACTGTCCCACCTCAGCTGTAGATCTCTGCAGTTCATCCAGAGTGATCATGGGCCTCTTGGCTGCATCTCTGATCAGTCTTCTCCTTGTTTGAGATGAAAGTTTAGAGGGGCAGCCGGGTCTTGGTAGATTCGCAGTGGTATGATACTCCTTCCATTTCAATATGATCGCTTGCACAGTGCTCCTTGGGATGTTTAAAGTTTTGGAAATCATTTTGTATCCAAATCCGGCTTTAAACTTCTCCACAACAGTATCACGGACCTGCCTGTTGTGTTCCTTGGTCTTCAAGATGCTCTCTGTGCTTCAAACAGTACCATGAGAAGACTTTCACAGAGCAGGTGCATTTATACGGAGACTTGATTACACACAGGTGGATTCTATTTATCATCATTAGGCATTTAGGACAATATTGGATCATTCAGAGATCCACAATGAACTTCTGGAGTGAGTTTGCTGCACTGAACCTAAAGGGGCCGAATAATATTGCACGCCCCACTTTTCAGTTTTTGAATTTCCACAAAAATTTAAAATAACCAATAAATTTCATTCAACTTTACAATTGTGTTCCACTTGTTGTTGATTCTTCACCAAAAATTTACATTTGGTATTTTTATGTTTGAAGCATATGTGGAAAAAGGTTGAAATGTTCCAGGGGGCCGAATACGTTCGCAAGGCACTGTAGTTCAATTTTGGTCTCATCTGACCACAGCACCTTCGTTCATGCATTTGGAGAGTCTTACACATGTTTTTTTGGCAAATTCAAAATGAGCTAACAGTTTTTGTGTACGTAAAGGCTTTTTTTCTGCCCACTCTTCCATAAAAGCCTCCTCTATGGAGTGTACGTCTTATTGTGGTCGCATGGATGTATATTCCAGTATCTACCTAGGAACTCTGCAGCTCCTTCAGCTGTGGTCTCTGTGCTGCCTCCCTGATTAATGCCCTCTTTGCCCGGGCTGAGCGTTTTGGTGGGTGGCCCTCTGTTGGCAGGTTTGTTGTAGTACCTTGGTCTTTCCATTTGATGATAATGGATTTGATGGCAGCACGGTGGCTCAGTGGTGGGCAGCACGGTGGCTCGGTAGTGGGCAGCACGGTGGCTCAGTGGTTAGCACAGCAACCTCGCAGCGCTGGAGTCCTGGGTTCATATCCCACTAAGGACAACATCTGCAAGGAGTTTGTATGTTCTCCCCGTGTTTGCGTGGGCTTCCTCCTAAATATGAGCTGGATGCTGGACAGTGATATATGCAGACATGAGAACATACAAAGAAGAGGCTGGAAACTGTGCCTTGTGCAGCAGCATGCATGCCACAGGCATCACATAGGAGAGTGTAGTCTGGCTATATGCATCAAAGGCTAGAGTTATATAGATCGATATAAATTATTATCAGGAAGCTAAAGAGTAAGGTTTCTCCTTGTGACAAGTTACATACTGGCCCTGGAATGCCAAGGTAAGGAGGCTTATTCACCATGCAATGCTCCTCTGGGAAATTAATATGTAAATTGGCTCTTCTGAGAGGAAGAGGATTTGAACTCTATAGCGCCACCTGTTAGAGACATGTTAGATCGCTGCTTCCATCGACCCTTTAACAAGCCTTGCAGTTTGACTTTTATCCTAAGTCATATTGCAAGGCTTGTTAAACGGTCGATAGTGACTTGTAGGTTCGCTGCTTCCAACAGGTGGCGCTATAGAGTTCTAGTCCTCTTACATATCGGAAAGCAAGAAAGTCCCAGACGCAGGCACAAGAAAATACAGAAAAGAGGCTGTAGACTCCTGTCCCGTGCAGCCATGTGCATGTCACAGGTCAAGTACAAACTCAGATTGCAGGAAGGGACATAGATGGATGGTGGTCATTAGATTTATTTCATGTACGGGAAACAGCTCGGAGCAAATTGTAGCAATTATATAAAGCAGCGATAGGTATCGGATGATTTATATTGCAGACCTCTGAATGTGGTGACCAGTGCACAAAGGACAGATCTATCATATATTTCTTTCTCTGTGACACTGGTATGGTTATACAGTTTCTGACACCTACATGCCCAACAGTATTAATTATATGTATATATTGGACACTATCCAGTAGATGCCAATGATAATATCTCCAGCTGTCAATGCAATGACAAAGCAGCAAAATTAAGGTCTCAAAACATTCCCCCGATGCAGATCTCCTGACACCACCTCTGTGGTTTATGATTGTGCCTCCTGATACAGGCACCTCTGCTTTGTCTTTATTAGAAGTGTTCCAATGTTTGACCTAGTTATCACACCTCTAATCCTTGGAGCACAAAGTTGATCCACACTCATATCAATTATATGCCCTTTGTTCTGGCTGCAACAAGTCATTTTTTCCAGCACTACGCATGGTCACCTACTAATGATACCCACTATATCTATTGTACATTAGATCAGATTAGACCACATTAAATGTGTGTATGTGTCATAGAGGCCACCACCTTAATAGACTAATATCTAAATTCAACAGAATTGCACAAAATATTAATTGGTCAAAACTATTTTACCACCAAACCTGTGCACCCACCAAAAGACCCCAAACCTGTGCACCCACCAAAAGAAAAGGATAAAGTGCACTAGTCTGCAAGTCCTTTTTAAAGGGAACCTGTCACCAGGTTGGGCAGATACAAGTTACGGCCATCACCTTTCAGGGCTTATATACAGCATTCTATAATAATATTTTGGACCTTCTCTTATCTATCAGTTCATGAAAACAGATAGCACTTGGATGGCAACTGAGCGCCTTCCAATTTTTTCACGGACCATATATTTTCACTGCCGAAATCTCCCCTGTGTGCAAAAAGTTATGGACAAGTGAACAGCCCGATAGACTATCATAGTTACCAGGGCTGTATGTGAAAAACTGATGTGTGAACGAGCCTGACCAATAACTAAAAAATAGCAGGAGTAATATGCAGTGTAGCTGTGAATGCAGTTCTGGGATGAGATAAACACTTACTAGAAAGTCTCTCTGCCTGTATTTCTCTCACTCTCTTCCTTTCTTATACCAACTACCTTCTGGTATTTAAAAAAACTTCATAGCTTAATATTAAAAACTAATTGGTCTATGAAAATTAAAATACTTTCCTATCTGGCATTTGTTTTTATCACTTTAATAGGAAAATTAGAATAAACTTCAAATACATGAAAGTGACAATATTCCAAACCTTGTTCTAGTTTATTTTCACATTTTCACATATTCTCTTTGTCTTCCAAGATATGTCGGCTCATACTTTTCCTTTATGTATCTAAAAAAAAAACAGGTCATCATAATTTTTAACCTAAACATAACTTACATTTCATAGCTAAGTGGGTGAATGGAATAAGTCAGTGTTCACCAAGAGGGCTAGAAGAGAGGTGAAACACATGTCTGACATCATCCATTCCCCACTTATTATAATGTTTCCTTGCCCTTAATAAATGTTAAAGGGTGCCTATCGTTTCCAAAAAATAGAAAACACAATAATAAATCATCAGTATGTTATAAAGACTATCTATTAGATATTGTTGTAGCTAGGAATTTATATTTTTTTCACTCCGTGAAGGGCAGACCTTTTCTAGTGAGGTATAAGAGCTGTATGTTGTGCTCACAGTCAGTCGAATCCACCTACACTGAGCTAACCATGGCAGCTCCATCTCCCTCCTCCCCCACCACCGGTTTCTCTATTCATTGGTTTATAAGTAACACTGGAAAATAAGAAGCTGATGGAAAATGCCCCTTATTTTACAGTGATAAATATTTCACATGTATTATTGAACAGATCCAATGGATAACAGGTAGGTTTTCACTGCGTACAGGGCTCTTGATTTCACTCTCCATTAGCAAGAGTTGATGATTAGTAATGGTCAGGGCAGGAGGAGGTCTCTCTAAAAACAAGTAGGCAGGCACAGGGTAAGAGCAACAACAGACAGATGGTCCAGGTGAAAAAACAGCAAGGTCTGTAACTTACTTGAGGGGTAAAACAGAAGACCATCTTTGCACTATTTTGGATCCTTAGGTTTCTTATTGCTCAAGGACTGAACATTGAGAAGAACGTCTAATAAAAAGTCTCCAATGATGCACTATGAATTGAGGAGGATGAGCTTTGGATCTGGGAGTCAGCATAAAAGATCGCAGAAGTCACCAACAGTCCTACCCAGAGGACTGCAGAAGTAAGCAACGTGCCATGCAGGAAGCCCGGGCAAGCCATGGAGGAGTGGGAAAGTATCAGCTGTAGCAAGGCGAACACTAGCAACCACCGGCTTACATTAAAAACAACCTATGTCGCTCACCTTATAATGTTTTAAAATAATGGCCACTGAACAAATGCATCTATAAACCTTTGAGCCAGCTCATATTGAGCTGATCAGTGAATGGAGCAGGGTCAAGACTGGTCATAACGATGAAATATCTGTCGGCCTTAAACTTGTTTGGCCAATAGCTAACTCATCCAACCGTGCCAATATAGACTTATACTCCGCTATGCAAAACTTGCATACTTATCTAAATGTAGACAAGGAAAGAGGCTTCTGCCAGAGAAATTCGATAGCGGCTTAAGGATCTTTCATGCCGCAATTCAATATGTTGGATTTTTCTTCTTTGTGACATCTGCCATCAGTACTTCACACATAAAATCTGTGAGAATCTATTTACACTTAAAGAAGTTGTCCAGCTGACAAAATAACAAAGAGGAATATAAAAACAAATGTCGTAAAAACTCAACTCCACCAATCCCTAGCCATACATTTAAAGGATCTGTCCAGCTGACAAAAGAACAAAGACGAATATAAAAACAAAAATCGTAAAAACTCAACTCTACCAATTTCTAGCCATACACTTAAAGGATTTGTCCAGCTGACAAAAGAACAAAGAGGAATATAAAATAAAAAATCGTAAAAACTCAACTCCACCAATCCCTAGCCATACACTTAAAGGATCTGTCCAGCTGACAAAAGAACAAAGAGGAATATAAAAACAAAAGTCATAAAAACTCAACTCTACCAATTTCCAGCCATACACTTAAAGGATCTGTCCAGCTGACAAAAGAACAAAGAGGAATACAAAAACAAAAACTGTAAAAACTCAACTCTACCAATTTCGAGCCATACACTTAACGGATCTGTCCAGCTGATAAAAGAACAAACAAAGAGGAATATAAAAACAAAAAATTGTAAAAAGTCAACTCCACCAATTTCTAGACATTCCTGTTCTGATGCTTCATGGTTTTCCCCCCGGTCTCTACTCCCTGGTCCCTTCTAGACAAAACAGGAAATTCCTGTTCAGCTCAGCCAATCAAGGCAGTAGTTTTGATGAGACCCAGTCACTGATTGGCTGAGTACTACTCCTGGAACCAGGCAGCAAAGACCAGCAAGGGAACTTTTAAAAATATGATTTAAAAAACCTTTTCATCCATATGACAGACACTAATGACAAAGGGCTGGTCACAAACTTAGCTTCAAATAGGGTTGTCTTCTGCTGGATCTGTGGGGTCTATTATTTTTGTACTAAAGCATGAGCCCACCTGATAGTTTGATGCCTCAGTCTGACCTTCAATGTCTTGTTCTTAATGTGTCTTTTCTTACCAATCAAACAATGGATAAAATAAAAACACTCACAATATTATAAGAGAAAAAGAAATGCTAGAAACCATCTGGACACAATAACAAAGTTTAGATATAAAACCCTCCGAACAGATTGAGGTCAACAGGATAACCCAAGGAAAAGCGGCAGCTCTTGCTTCTTCCACGAAACGCTGAAATTATTTTATGAGAAAAAGTATTTTGCTTTGTAATAGTTCTAATAAAGAGCGCCCTACGTGGCAGGCGTCCCTTGATTGAAGGTAATTTTGTGCATGAGAAAACTGAAAACAGAAAAATCTTGCTGCAGTTGAAAAAGGAAGCGGGGCATTAAAGCCGATAATATTTAAAGATGTTGGATTTCTGCGATGAATATTTATCTTCAATCATATTTTTTGTGAAAGAACGAAGATTCTCGTGACGTGAACTGATGACCCAAGGAACAGCTGTGGAAATGGAAACTCACAGTCATTATAGATAAATGGCTCTTGTACCTTGATTTCTTATCTCAAGACAAATCCTGATGCACTACATTTCTGCCCAAAAGTAAAGTACCAGAAGGAATAAATTGGATGCTTAGCAATTTAATGAAAGGATAAATTTCTCTTGTATCTAGAGCTGAAAATGCGCATAATTTCAAAACCTATTAAACATATGTATATATTGTATACACATTGTACACTCACCGGCCACTTTATTAGGTACACCTGTCCAACTTCTTGTTAACACTTAATTTCTAATCAGCCAATCACATGGCGGCAACTCAGTGCATTTAGGCATGTAGACATGGTCAAGACAATCTCCTGCAGTTCAAACCGAGCATCAGTATGGGGAAGAAAGGTGATTTGAGTGCCTTTGAACGTGGCATGGTTGTTGGTGCCAGAAGGGCTGGTCTGAGTATTTCAGAAACTGCTGATCTACTGGGATTTTCACGCACAACCATCTCTAGGGTTTACAGAGAATGGTCCGAAAAAGAAAAAAAATCCAGTGAGCGGCAGTTCTGTGGGCGGAAATGCCTTGTTGGTGCCAGAGGTCAGAGGAGAATGGGCAGACTGGTTCGAGCTGATAGAAAGACAACAGTGACTCAAACCGCCACCCGTTACAACCAAGGTAGGCCTAAGAGCATCTCTGAACGCACAGTGCGTCGAACTTTGAGGCAGATGGGCTACAGCAGCAGAAGACCACACCGGGTACCACTCCTTTCAGCTAAGAACAGGAAACTGAGGCTACAATTTGTACAAGCTCATCGAAATTGGACAGTAGAAGATTGGAAAAACGTTGCTTGGTCTGATGAGTCTCGATTTCTGCTGCGACATTTGGATGGTAGGGTCAGAATTTGGCGTAAACAACATGAAAGCATGGATCCATCCTGCCTTGTATGGAGCATCTTTGGGATGTGCAGCCGACAAATCTGCGGCAACTGTGTGATGCCATTATGTCAATATGGACCAAAATCTCTGAGGAATGCTTCCAGCACCTTGTTGAATCTATGCCACGAAGAATTGAGGCAGTTCTGAAGGCAAAAGGGGGTCCAACCCGTTACTAGCATGGTGTACCTAATAAAGTGGCCGGTGAGTGTATATTAGATATAGGGGTGTAGATAAAGTGGACACTGCATTAGACTTAATTATTATGTGTTTTAGAGCAGAGGTGTCAAACTGCATTCCTCGAGGGCCGCCAACAGGTCATGTTTTCAGGATTTCCTTGTATTGCACAGGTGATAATTTAATCACCTGCACAGAATGATTCCAGCACCTTGTGGAATGCTAAGGAAATCCTGAAAACATGACCTGTTGGCGGCCCTCGAGGAATGCAGTTTGACACCTCTGTTTTAGAGGACAGGCACTGTAGGTAAGAAAAATACATAGTAAAATCAAGTAACAAGTGACACTATCAGACAAAACCCCTTGGCAAACAGCAGACCTCACTTTCCTATTTTATACTATCACACACATTGTGCACAAAAGTAATGAGAATTTGGCCTACTTACACTTTTTTTAGCTTTTGTATGACACCCCATTTGAAATCTGTAGGCATTAATATGGAGTTGGTCCCTTTGTAGATGTAACAGCTTCCACTCTTCTGAGAAGACTTACTACAAGATTTTGGAGGTGTCTATAGGGATTTTTGAGCCTTCATCCAGAAGAGCATTTGTAAGGTCAGACGCTGAGATTGCAGGGGGGGTATGGGCTCACAATTTTTGGTCAAGTTCATCCCAAAGGTATTGGATGGAGCTGAAGTCAGGACTTTGTGCGGTCAGTCATGTTCTACCACACCAAACTCCCCCAACCATGCCTTCTCATTGTAGTTTATCCCACAGGTGTTCGATGGGTTTGAAGCCAAGGCTAGTGATGAGGGAACGTGCTGGGATAAGGTGTTAACTCGAGTGCTGAGTGTCTTCGGCGTGAGGAAAAAATATGTTCTAGTCCCATGTCTCACGGATGTTCGACACCTATTTATTAGGCAATGCCTGTATGTGTTCCGGATGTCTGACAGCTGTGAAAAATGCAGCCGCGGGGACGCTGACATATTTTTCGAGCATAAGACACTGGGTTAGCACATGAGCATGCTCGGAAAACAACTTATCCGAGCATATTCGCTCATCACTAGTCAAGAGTCATACAGTTGCCCAAAATATCTACTTTGCTGAAAAATTCAGATTTCCTTTCACTGAAACTAAGTGGCCGATTCATACTGTTGAAAACAAGCCCATAGAATTATACCTCCTCTGCCAAACGTTATGGCTGGCACAACGTAGTAAGGCAGGAAACATTCTCTTGACATTCACTAAACCCAGACTCATTCATCAGACACCAGATAGAGAAATGTGATCCGTCACTGGACACAACACGTTTCCACTGCTCCAGGGTCCAGTGGTAGCTTTGCACCATTCCATCAGACGCTCGACATTCAGCTTGGTGAGGTAAGGCTGAATGCAGTTGCTTGGCCATGAAGCTCTCAGTACAGTCTTTATGATGATGTCAATGCAGAAGCTGGTTTGAAGCATGGCTTTTAGAAGTCCCTTTAGACTAGAACAGAGGCTGTGCAAGCTTACCACCTTTCCATTTACAGAATTGTTTACGAGAATGCCAGAAACAGACGAATACAGCTCTCCCCTTTCTCTTTAAGTCCCATAGACAATGAATAGAGTCTACTACTTCATTCTAACAAAACATTTTAGAATCCCATTCTCAGGATTGGTGGGTGTTCCAGAGGTCTGACCCTCAAGCAATCAGCAAGTATTCACCTACATAGTAGATAGGTGACATCTTGTCCAATTGGGAATAACCCTGGAAGTTTTCATTGTATGTTTGAAACAAAAAAGTTTCCATCTAGTCATTTATACATAAACTATTCGGTTGTCCATGATGTGGTCCACTTTTACGCTTTCTTGGTCGCCAACGACATAGAGAACACAGTAACACATCTCATTTCTGCTTTCATTTTGAAGACTACTTGGATCCAGCTTCTAAATTATTGGTTCTGTTCAAGTTCTCCTTCTGAATTTTCTCATTTCTGTTCTCTACATCTAGAAACGAAACTGTTAACCAAACGGATCTTTGAAAAGAAAAGATTGTGTCATTGTGAGATTTGCTTTTTTTTCCACAAGATTCCAATACCTAGCAAGCTCTATAAATGCCA
The DNA here is from genome assembly GCF_051348905.1 of Ranitomeya variabilis. NCBI lineage: Eukaryota > Metazoa > Chordata > Amphibia > Anura > Dendrobatidae > Ranitomeya > Ranitomeya variabilis. Next base: position 651,304,717 of record NC_135236.1, read on the forward strand.
GCATAAAAACCATGAGGGGAGAGTGTGTGCGATGAGTGCTTTCAATCTATTCTCCCGAAGAACAGCAGGAGAAATGCCTTGGTTACGAGCCCTGTAATTTCATTTCTGCAATTATACTTGTCACCACTTCCGACGTGCCTGCATATAAATAGCCAATGTTAGACACTTTCTTTTTCTACATTCCTTTCGCCACCACCCTCACCATCCTTCCCTCCCCAAACTATGGCTTTCTTTTGTAAAGTGAAAATGGAACCCAGGGGGCTCAGAATGCGTTGGTCATTATGAGCTTCGATATGTAAGTCTTAGTAAAATGCTGAGAGTTTTTTTCCTTTCTTTTAAGTCAACGAAGCAAATATGTTTTTTTTCCTTGATGTGCAGTGAGGACAGGATCCTACAAGCTTATTACTACAATCAAAACACCATTTATTAAACAGTTTATTGCTTTGGAAGGGAAGACAACAAGACGCATGGGACAGAAAGTAAAAAGAACATCAAGAACATCTGCACGCAGCAGAAAATAAAAAAAAAAATGCTTGACACACAGAAGTGAATGGATGAGGTCTTTAGTCAAGGTCATTCAAGTCTAAATATATAGATAATGAAAAACTGATGTTTGATTTCTTTAAACGGTATTTACGTTTAATATGAGGTTTTTGAGACCTTCATAGGAAAATAAGGCCGCCTTCCCACAATTAATTTTTGTTGAGTATTTTGTGCCGCGTATTTTCCAAAAAATGCAAGCAATCTATCTTACTTAATGGATACAAAAATGGGATAGAAAATTTGTAACATCAAAAACCCATCAAAAGCTCATTGTGGGAACTTAGCTTAATGCACATCACATCACTACTAAGTGGGAAGAAGTTGAAAATAAGGTACATTTTCAAATGTTTTTCAAAAGAATTGTTTAAATTCTTTTTTGTTTTCTCCACCTTTAATGTTCATATTGTAACAACTTGGATGTTAATTAGGTTTCATGATTATGATCTTCTCAGGTAGGAGAAACACCTCTTCAGTGAGCTATAATAAGCCTACTGCTCAGCATTAGTGATGAGCGAGTGTGCTTGTTACTTGAGTTTTCCGAGCATTCTCGGGTGTTCTCCGAGTATGTTGGGCGTGCTCTTAAATTATCTTTGAGTCCCCGCAGCTGCATGATTTGTAGCTGCTAGACAGCCTGAATACATTACATAGTTACATAGTTATTAAGGTTGAAGGAAGACTTTAAGTCCATCTAGTTCAACCCATAGCCTAGCATGCCCTAACATGTTGATCCAGGGGAAGGCAAAAAAAACCCATGTGGTAAGGATAAGCTCCATCATGGGGAAAAAAATTCCTTCCCGACCCCACATACGGCAATCAGACTAGTTCCCTGGATCAACGCCTTATCAAGGAATCTAATATATATACCCTGTAATATTATACTTTTCCAGAAAGGTATCCAGTCCCCTCTTAAATTGAAGCAATGAATCACTCATTAAAACATCATACGGCAGAGAGTTCCATAGTCTCACTGCTCTTACAGTAAAGAATCCGCGTCTGTTATTATGCTTAAACCTTTTTTCCTCCAGACGTAGAGGATGCCCCCTTGTCCCTGTCACCGGTCTATGATTAAAAAGATCAGCAGAAAGGTCTTTGTACTGTCCCCTCATATATTTATACATTAACACAAGATCACCCCTTAGTCTTCGTTTTTCCAAACTAAATAGCCCCAAGTGTAATAACCTGTCTTGGTATTGCAGACCCCCCAGTCCTCTAATAACCTTGGTCGCTCTTCTCTGCACCCGCTCTAGTTCAGCTATGTCTTTCTTATACACCGGAGACCAGAACTGTGCACAGTATTCTAAGTGTGGTCGCACTAGTGACTTGTATAGAGGTAAAATTATGTTCTCCTCATGAGCATCTATGCCTCTTTTAATGCATCCCATTATTTTATTTGCCTTTGTAGCAGCTGCCTGACACTGGCCACTGAATATGAGTTTGTCATCCACCCATACACCCAGGTCTTTTTCATTGACGGTTTTGCCCAGAGTTTTAGAATTAAGCACATAGTTATACATCTTATTACTTCTACCCAAGTGCATGACCTTACATTTATCCCCATTAAAGCTAATTTGCCATTTATCAGCCCAAGCATCTAGTTTACATAAATCAGCCTGTAATATAAAATTGTCCTCCCCTGTATTGATTACCCTGCAGAGTTTAGTGTCATCTGCAAATATTGAAATTCTACTCTGAATGCCCCCTACAAGGTCATTAATAAATATGTTAAAAAGAAGAGGGCCCAATACTGACCCCTGTGGTACCCCACTACTAACCGTGACCCAGTCCGAGTGTGCTCCATTAATAACCACCCTTTGTTTCCTATCCCTGAGCCAACTCTCAACCCACTTGCACATATTTTCCCCTATCCTCATTATTCTCATTTTATGTATCAACCTTTTGTGTGGCACCGTATCAAAAGCTTTTGAAAAGTCCATATACACTACATCTACTGGGTTCCCTTGGTCCAGACCGGAACTTACCTCTTCATAGAAGCTGATCAAATTAGTCTGACATGATCGGTCCCTAGTAAACCCGTGCTGATACTGGGTCATGAGGTTATTCCTCTTCAGATACTCCAGTATAGCATCCCTTAGAATGCCCTCCAGGATTTTACCCACAGTAGAGGTTAAGCTTACTGGCCTATAATTTCCGAGTTCAGTTTTTGTCCCCTTTTTGAATATTGGCACCACATTTGCTATACGCCAGTCCTGTGGTACAGACCCTGTTATTATGGACTCTTTAAAGATTAAAAATAATGGTCTATCAATGACTGTACTTAATTCCTGCATTGTAGGGATTCCCTAACAAACAGGCAATCCCTGCATCTGTTCAGGCTGTCTAACAGCCACAAATGATTCAAACATAATCTACGAGCAAGCCCAAGATACTTGGAGAACACCAGAGCATGCTCGGAAAACTCGAGTAACGAGAACACTCGCTCATCACTACTCAGCAACTTAAAACACAACATGGACCATACCATTCCTTGTGATGGTGACGACTCCCACAGGCCTTGGAAAAACTTGTCCTGGCACAAAGAGGATTGTTTGTAAGGTTCACACCTTTTTTAAAGGGAACCTGACAGCTGATGCAAAATGGGCAATCAATGGGCATCATGTATCAGTCACTGGCTGTTTCAGTTCAGCCATTTATTTTAGAGGTGTTTCAGAGAAAAACATACTTTAAAAGATGCTGGGGTAGAGGCCTGTCACTCAAGGAGAGTGGGTTGGGAGAAGATACCAGGGTCCCACCTTTTCTCCATTATGGCTCTTAAAGTCTACTGAATCCCATGGATCAGACACCATGTATCAGCTGTCAGGTTCCATCTAAGCTCATCCATCCTGGTGTCTATTTGGCCAGACCAAAACAAATATGGAAAAGGAGCAAGCTATTCTCTCTTAACTAACCTATTAATGTCTCTCTCTAGGCAGAACAAAAAGTTTCTTTAACCCCTTAGTGACGGAGCCAAATTTTTGAAATCTGACCAGTGTCCCTTTATATAGTAATAACTCTGGAATTCCTCAACAAATCCCAATGATTTTGAGATTGTTTTTTCGTGACACATTATACTTTATGCAAATGGTATTAGGTCGATATATTTTGTGTTTATTTATAAAAAAAATATCAGAAATTTGAGAAAAATGTTAAAAAAATTAGCAATTTTCAAATTTTGAATGATTATCTCTTTAATCCAGATAGTCATACCACAGAAAAACATTGATGAATTACATTTCCCACATGTCTGCTTTACATCAGCACCATTCGTAAAATATTCTTTTATTTTGTTAGCATTTTATGAGGTTTAAAAATGTAGCAGTAATTTTTCATTTTTTTTCAAAGAAATTTACAAAATGTATTTTTTTAGGGACCTATCCATGTTTGAAGTGACTTTAGGGGTCCCATGTAATGGGAAACCCCCAAAAGTTATACAATTTTAAAAACAGCACCCCCTGACATATTGAAAACTGCAGTCAGGTAGTTTATTAACCCTTCAGGGGATTTTCAGGAATTACTGCAAAGTGGCATGATAGGAATGAAAATGTATATTTTTACCACCTAAATGTCGGTAACTTCTGAACAGGTTGCAACAGCCGTCAGACTCTAAGGCCGCTATTTGGCCATGAATTGCCATGGAAAACATCAGGACCGCAAAGTCATGATCTGAGGGCACCAATTGGGATAAAGAGGAAGCCCCCACACTCTGTTAACCATTTATACGATGTAGTCACTATTGACAGCAGCATCTAAGGGGTTAAACAGATATGTACAGTGCAAACACTGATCTTGGCTGATGCAGCAAGTTGCCAGCTATAGTGTACAGCCGACAGCTGCTGGATTGTCATCTGTATGGGGAGGCTATTCTCTTATATCTCAGGTCAGTTAAAAGATGTATTGGCTGTCATTAAGGGGTTAAAGAAGGCTATGTAATGTATGGAGGACCCAATTCATCCATGCATTACAATTGCAGCCATTATTTGGGGAGCGGTTAAAGCCATCGCGCTCTATACACAGAGTGGTGACTGAACCGGTGCTGGCGCCTCCCCTATGATGAAAACCCGAATGCTGCCGGGAGGAATGAAGTCCATTTCCTCCCAACAATGGGACTGTAAGTGCTGTCACCGGGCAGGTTCAGAATGCTTTTAACACGCAGATTAACCCCATATCTGAAGGTTAATAACAGTTTAAAGTTTTCCTTTAAGCAATTAGAGTATTTCCTTACATTTTCTTTCTGACCTGGCTCGGATGGAGTCTAGGAACCAGCATGAATTACCAGTAGAGATTTCCTCATTTCCTAATAGGTTCCAACGCTTCACAACCGGTTTGGATTTTTTTCTACTGTCTTCTTTCAATATTCCGAGCAATATTTTTCTTTCGACATATATTTCTTATGGCTACTCAGTTTTCAAAGCTAAAAAAGGATTTGCGATCTAAAAGTTCATCTCCATAACCACAGTCTTGAACAACTAGAAAGAGGTTTAAAGCACAGCTTTCTGCCAAGAAGATATATCTGAGGTGTAGAAAATCTATTTTATATCAGATTTCCATAATTTTTAGAAAAGAAAAACATTTGCAAGTGTGAAAGTATGATAAAATAATAAAATACGCACAAGTTACCCAGTCTTTTCCCAACTTTCTTTGTTTAATTGTTTGCACTATTAATGTGCTGCCTAAACCAGGCTGTGACCACTGCAGTCAATCACTGTTCTCAGAGCTGTATATACAGTGGGGAATATAAGTAAATGATACACTGACGACTTTGCAACTTTTCCCACCTACAAAGAATGGAGAGGTCTGTAAGTTTTATCGTAGGTACACTTCAACTGTGAGAGACAGAATTTAAAAAAAAATCCAGAAAATCACATTGTAGGATTTTTACATAATTAATTTGCATTTTATTGTAAGAAATAAGTGTTTGATACAATAGAAGAACAGAACTTAATATTGGGTACAGAAACCTTTGTTTTCAATTACAGAGGTCAGACGTTTCCTGTAGTTGTTGACCAAGTTTGCACACACTGCAGCAGGGATTTTGGCCCCTCCTCCATACAGATCTTCTCCAGATCTCTCAGATTTCGGGGCTGTCACTGGGCAACATTGAGTTTGCTTCCTCAAAAGATTTTCTATTGGGTTAAGGTCTGGAGACTGGCTAAGTCACTCCAGGACTCTGAAATGCTTCTTACAGAGCCACTCATTAGTTGCCCTGGCTGTGTGTTTTGGGTCACTGTCATGCTTGAAGATCCAGCCACGACCCATCTTTAATGCTTTTACTAAGGGAAGGAGACTGTTGACAAAAATTTCACAATGCATGAACTCATCCATTCTTCCTTCAATATGGTGCAATCGTCCTTTCCCCCCAGAAAAGCACCTCCAAAGGATAATGTTTCCCCCACCATGCTTCACAGTTTGGACGGTGTTTTTGTGGTTGTACTCATCCATCTTCTTCCTCCAAACACAGCGAGTGGAGTTGATACCAAAAAGTTCTATTTCATTCTTATCTGACCACATGACATTCTTACATGCCTCCTCTGGATCATCCAGATGGTCATTGGTAAATTTCAAATGGGTCTCGACATGTGCTGGCATGAGCAAGGAGACCTTGCGTGCCCTGCAGGATTTTAATCCATGACGGCGTAGTTTGTTACTTATGTAATATTTGAGACTGTGGTCCCAGCTATCTTCAGGACATTGACCAGATCATCACGTGTAGTTCTTGGCAGATTTCTGCCTTTTCTCAGATTCAGTCTTACCCACAAGGCGAGATCTTGCATTGAGCTGCAGACTAAGGAAGATTGACAGTCATCTTGTGTTTCTACCATTTTCTAATAATTGTGCCAACAGTTGTTGCCTGCTTACCAAGCTACTTGCTTATTGTCCTGTAGCCCATCCCAGCCTTGTGGAGATCTACACTTTTGTCTCTGGTGTCCTTAGACAGCTCTTTGGTCTTGGCCATGGTGGAGAGGTTGGAGTGTGAGTGAGTTTGTGGACAGGTGCCAATTATACAGGTAACAAGTTCAAACAGGTGCAATTAATACAGGTAATGAGTGCAGAGTAGGAGGGCTTCTTCAAGAAGAAGTAACAGGTCCGTGAGAACCAGAATTCTTGCTGGTTGGTAGGTGATCAAATACTTATTTCATGAAATAAGACACAATTTAATTATTTAAAAATCATACAATGTGATTTTCTGTTTTTTATTTTTAGATTCTGTTTTTCAAAGGTGAAGTGTACCTATGCTAAAAAATACAAACCTCTCCATTCTTTGCAGGTGGGAAAACTTTAAAAATCGGCAGTGTATGAAATACTTATTTTCCCCAATGTATGAAGAGCATGTACCCTAACCACATTGTAACAATGGAACAATAAGCCAATTAGCCCTGGCCAGGGTAGTTCACTACAGGTGTGTGGGTTGTGAGCTCAATCCCTGTTGGCAGAAAGGTTAAAGTTTCTACTCCAGTGCCTTGAAAAGGTTTCCACACCCCAAGAACTATTCTACATTTTTCCACGTTGCAGCCACAAATTTAAATGTATTTTATTTGGATTCTATGTGATATACAAAGTAGCAAGTATTTGTGAATTGTGAAGGAAATTATAAATATTTTTCTAATTATTTTAAAAACATAAATCTGAAAATTGTGACACGCATTTGTATTTAGCCCCTGGTCAAAATTACTGTAATTGTGAACAGTTAAGCAAGTTGAATTGATCTCTAAAATCCCTAAGAATAAAGATGACATATTTCTTTTGTATTGTGGGCAAAAAAATATGAATATTTTCATTTTTTACATTTTAAAAATTACAAAAAGGAAAATGGGCACATACAAAAGTTTGGGCACCCTTGGAGATTTGTGTGGTCAGATGACTTTGACCAAGGTTTCACAATTTTTAGCCTATTAGGGATATGGCTTGTTCACTATCATTGTTAGGAAAGGCCATGTGATGCAAATTTCCCAGCTTTATAAAAACCCAGCCTCCTCTAACCTTGTGCCAAAAAACACCAGCCACGGGGTCATCTGTTGTGAACTCTATTTTTGGGCTCCCTCTAGTGGTCACAAGCGGTACTGTGTAGTGTTGTCTTTCTGCAGGTTGCAGCATCAGCTGGTTCGTTATCCTTGGTTGGTTTCCTATTTAGCCCACCTGGATACTCAGTTCCTTGCCTGCTATCAATGTATTCAGTGCTCTTCAGATTCCTTGTGTCTACCTTGCTCCCAGTCTCTCCAAGACAAGCTAAGTTTTTGTTTGATCATTTTTTGATTATCAGTGTTCATTATGTTTTTTGTCCAGCTCGCTAAAATGTGATTTCCTCGCTTGCTGGTTGCTCTAGGGGACTGAGTTTCTCCCCCCACACCGTTAGTTGGTGTGGGGGTTCTTGAAATCTCAGAGTGGATATTTTGTAAGGGTTTTTTACTGACCGCATAGATTCCCTTTTCTATTTTCTGCTATCTAGTATTAGTGGGCCTCATTTGCTGAATCTCCTTTCACCCCTGTGTATGTGCCTTCCTCTTACCTCACCGTTATTATTTGTTGGGGGCTTCTATATCTTTGGGAATTATTTCTCTGGAGGCAAGAGAGGTCTTTCTTTCTCTCTAGGGGTAGTTAGTTCCTCAGGCTGGCTTGAGACGTCTAGGATTTTTAGGCACGTTCACCGGCTACTTCTAGTGTGTTTGGATAGGTTCAGATTTGCGGTCAGTCCAGTTTGCCACCTCCCTAGAGCTTGTCCTATGTTTGTTACGTAGCTGGAGTATTTTGTGATCCTCAACCACTAAGGATCATAACAGTAGAACAGGCCAAAAAGTGTTTAATGCATCGCAGAAGTGGGATAAAAAGAAGACCTGAGTACATTTTTTTTTTTTCCTCCCGCTTTTCCTTTGCTGCAGTCTGTTTAGCTTCTTTCATCCCCTTGAACTCTGGGTGGTTTTGAGCTCAGCTGCAGACATGGATCATCTTACTGCACGGGTGCAAAGTATTCAGGATTTTGTTATTCATAGCCCTATGTCAGAACCAAAGATACCCATTCCTGATTTGTTTTCTGGAGATAGATCTAGGTTTCTAAATTTTAAGAATAATTGTAAGTTATTTCTATCTCTGAGACCTCGTTCCTCTGGTGATTCCGCTCAGCAAGTTAAAATTGTTATCTCCTTGTTGCGTGGCGACCCTCAAGATTGGGCTTTCTCTCTGGCGCCAGGAGATCCTGCATTGCTTAATGTAGATGCATTTTTTCTGGCTCTTGGGCTGCTTTATGAGGAGCCTAATCTTGAGAATCAGGCAGAAAAAGCGTTGTTGGCTATCTCTCAAGGTCAGGATGAAGCAGAGGTGTATTGTCAAAAATTTCGGAAATGGTCGTTGCTTACTCAATGGAATGACTGTGCCCTGGCTGCAAATTTCAGAGAAGGTCTTTCTGTGGCCGTTAAGAATGTTATGGTGGGGTTTCCCACCCCTGCAAGTCTGAGTGTTTCTATGGCTTTAGCCATTCAGGTTGATCGGCGTTTGCGGGAGCGCAAATCTGCTCATCCTTTGGCGGTATTTTCTGAACAGAGACCTGAGTCTATGCAATGTGACCGAACTCTGACCAGAATTGAGCGACAAAGTCATAGACATCAAAATGGGTTGTGCTTTTACTGTGGTGATTCTACTCATGTTATCTCAGCATGCTCTAAACGCTTAAAAAAAATCGCTAAACCTGTCACCATTGGTACTATACAGCCTAAATTTATTTTGTCTGTTACTTTGATTTGTTCTTTGTCGTCCTACCCGGTTATGGCTTTTGTGGATTCGGGTGCTGCCCTGAACCTGATGGATTTGTCGTTTGCCAGGCGCTGTGGTTTTGTCCTGGAGCCTTTGGAATTTCCTATTCCTCTGAGGGGAATTGATGCTATGCCATTGGCTGAGAATAAGCCTCAGTATTGGACGCAAATGACCATGTGCATGACTCCCGTACATCAGGAGGTGATTCGCTTTCTTGTTCTGCATAATTTGCATGATGTTGTCGTTTTGGGTCTGCCATGGCTGCAAGCTCATAATCCAGTTTTAGATTGGAAAGCTATGTCTGTGTCAAGTTGGGGTTGTCAGGGAATTCATGGCGATATTCCGTTGGTGTCTATTGCTTCTTCCACTCCTTCTGAGGTCCCTGAGTTTTTGTCTGACTACCAGGATGTATTTGATGAGCCCAGGTCCTGTGCCCTGCCTCCTCATAGGGATTGTGACTGTGCTATAAATTTAATTCCTGGTAGTAAATTCCCTAAGGGACGACTTTTTAATTTGTCTATACCAGAGCATGCCGTGATGCGGAGTTATATAAAGGAGTCTTTGGAAAAGGGACATATTCGCCCATCCTCTTCCCCTCTTGGTGCAGGATTTTTTTTTGTGGCCAAGAAGGACGGTTCTTTGAGACCTTGTATAGATTATCGTCTTCTGAATAAAATCACAGTCAAATTTCAGTATCCTTTGCCACTATTGTCTGATTTGTTTGCTCGGATTAAGGGTGCCAGTTGGTTCACCAAGATAGATCTCCGTGGTGCGTATAACCTTGTGCGCATTAAGCAGGGAGATGAATGGAAAACAGCATTTAATACGCCCGAAGGCCATTTTGAGTACTTAGTGATGCCTTTTGGACTCTCTAATGCTCCTTCTGTGTTTCAGTCCTTCATGCATGACATCTTCCGAGAATATCTGGATAAATTTATGATTGTTTATCTGGATGACATTTTGGTCTTTTCTGATGATTGGGAGTCCCATGTGAAGCAGGTCAGGATGGTGTTTCAGGTCCTGCGTGCTAATGCTTTATTTGTGAAGGGCTCAAAATGCCTCTTCGGAGTACAGAAGGTCTCCTTTTTGGGTTTTATTTTTTCTCCTTCGACTGTGGAGATGGACCCAGTCAAGGTCCAGGCTATTCATGACTGGACTCAGCCCACGTCTGTTAAGAGTCTTCAGAAGTTCTTGGGTTTTGCTAATTTTTACCGTCGTTTCATGGCTAATTTTTCTAGCGTGGTTAAACCTTTGACGGATTTGACCAAGAAGGGTTCTAATGTGACTAATTGGTCTCCTGCGGCCGTGGAGGCCTTTCGGGAGCTGAAGCACCGGTTTTCTTCAGCTCCAGTCTTATGTCAGCCAGATGTCTCTCTCCCCTTCCAGGTCGAGGTTGATGCTTCTGAGATTGGAGCAGGGGCTGTTTTGTCGCAGAGAAGCTCTGATGGCTCTGTGATGAAGCCATGTGCTTTCTTTTCAAGAAAGTTTTCACCTGCCGAGCGGAATTATGATGTTGGTAATCGGGAGTTGTTGGCTATGAAGTGGGCATTTGAGGAGTGGCGACATTGGCTCGAAGGAGCTAAACATCGTGTGGTGGTCTTGACTGATCACAAAAATCTGATTTACCTTGAATCTGCCAAGCGCCTGAATCCTAGACAGGCTCGTTGGTCGTTGTTTTTCTCCCGTTTCAACTTCGTGATCTCATACCTGCCTAGTACGAAGAACGTGAAAGCTGATGCACTTTCTAGGAGTTTTGTGCCTGACTCTCCGGGAGTTTCTGAGCCGGCTGGTATTCTCAGAGAGGGAGTGATTTTGTCTGCCATTTCCCCAGATTTGCGACGAGTGCTGCAGAAATTTCAGGCGGATAGACCTGACCGTTGTCCACCAGAGAGACTGTTTGTCCCGGATAGATGGACCAGCAGAGTTATTTCCGAGGTTCATTCTTCGGTGTTGGCGGGTCATCCTGGGAATTTTGGTACCAGAGATTTGGTGGCTAGGTCTTTCTGGTGGCCTTCCTTGTCGCGGGATGTGCGTTCCTTTGTGCAGTCTTGTGGGATTTGTGCTCGGGCTAAGCCTTGCTGTTCTCGTGCCAGTGGTTTGCTTTTGCCTTTGCCTGTTCCGAAAAGGCCTTGGACGCACATTTCCATGGATTTTATTTTGGATCTTCCAGTATCTCAGAAAATGTCTGTCATCTGGGTGGTGTGTGATCGTTTTTCCAAGATGGTCCATTTGGTGCCCTTGCCTAAGTTGCCTTCTTCCTCCGATTTGGTTCCTCTATTTTTTCAGAATGTGGTTCGCTTGCACGGCATTCCTGAAAATATTGTGTCTGATAGAGGATCCCAGTTTGTGTCCAGGTTTTGGCGGACTTTTTGTGCTAAGATGGGCATTGATTTGTCTTTTTCGTCAGCCTTCCATCCTCAGACTAATGGCCAAACCGAGCGAACTAATCAGACGTTGGAAACTTATTTGAGATGTTTTGTTTCTGCTGATCAGGATGATTGGGTGACTTTTTTGCCTTTGGCCGAGTTTGCCCTTAATAATCGGGCTAGTTCTGCTACTATGGTTTCGCCTTTTTTCTGCAATTCTAGTTTCCATCCTTGTTTTTCCTCGGGTCAGGTTGAGCCTTCTGACTGTCCTGGGGTGGATTCTGTGGTGGATAGGTTGCAGCAGATTTCGAACCATGTGGTGGACAATTTGAGGTTGTCACAGGAGAAGGCTCAGCGCTTTGCCAACCGCCGCCGCGGTGTGGGTCCCCGACTTCGTGTTGGGGATTTGGTGTGGCTGTCTTCTCGGTATGTTCCTATGAAGGTCTCCTCTCCTAAATTCAAGCCTCGCTTCATCGGTCCTTATAAGATCTTGGAAATCCTTAACCCGGTGTCTTTTCGTTTGGATCTCCCAGCATCGTTTGCCATTCATAATGTGTTCCATAGGTCTTTGTTGCGGAGGTATGTGGTACCTGTGGTTCCTTCTGTTGAGCCTCCTGCTCCGGTGCTGGTCGAGGGCGAATTGGAGTACATGGTGGAGAAGATTTGGGATTCTCGTATCTCTAGACGGAGGCTGCAGTATTTGGTTAAGTGGAAGGGCTATGGTCAGGAGGATAATTCCTGGGTTGTCGCCTCTGATGTTCATGCGGCCGATTTGGTTCTTGCCTTCCACGAGGCTCATCCTGATCACCCTGGGGGTCTTGATGAGGGTTCGGTGACCCCTCCTCAAGGGGGGGTACTGTTGTGAACTCTATTTTTGGGCTCCCTCTAGTGGTCACAAGCGGTACTGTGTAGTGTTGTCTTTCTACAGGTTGCAGCATCAGCTGGTTCGTTATCTTTGGTTGGTTTCCTATTTAGACCACCTGGATACTCAGTTCCTTGCCTGCTATCAATGTATTCAGTGCTCTTCAGATTCCTTGTGTCTACCTTGCTCCCAGTCTCTCCAAGACAAGCTAAGTTTTTGTTTGATCATTTTTGGATTATCAGCGTTCATTATGTTTTTAGTCCAGCTCGCTAAAATGTGATTTCCTCGCTTGCTGGTTGCTCTAGGGGACTGAGTTGCTCCCCCCACACCGTTAGTTGGTGTGGGGGTTCTTGAAATCTCAGAGTGGATATTTTGTAAGGGTTTTTTACTGACCGCATAGATTCCCTTTTCTATTTTCTGCTATCTAGTATTAGTGGGCCTCATTTGCTGAATCTGCTTTCACCCCTGTGTATATGCCTTCCTCTTACCTCACCGTTATTATTTGTTGGGGGCTTCTATATCTTTGGGAATTATTTCTCTGGAGGCAAGAGAGGTCTTTCTTTCTCTCTAGGGGTAGTTAGTTCCTCAGGCTGGCTCGAGACGTCTAGGATTTTTAGGCACGTTCACCGGCTACTTCTAGTGTGTTTGGATAGGTTCAGATTTGCGGTCAGTCCAGTTTGCCACCTCCCTAGAGCTTGTCCTATGTTTGTTACGTAGCTGGAGTAATTTGTGATCCTCAACCACTAAGGATCATAACAGTCATCTAAGCAACTGTCCAGCTTTCTGAAAATGAAAATGGTGAAGGCTCACAAAGTAAGAAAAGGCTAGGAGAAGATAGGAAAGCATTTTCAAGTCGCCCTTTCCTCAGTTCTAAATGTAATTAAGAAATGGCAGTTAACAGGAACAATGAAGGCCAAGATAAGGTCTGGAAGACCAAGTAAAATTTCAGCAAGAGCTGCTCGTAGGATTGCTAAAGAAGCAAATCATAACCTTGGCTTGAATGCAAAAGACCTTAAGAAGGATTTAGCATACTCTGGAGTTGTGGTACATTGTTCTACTGTTCAGAGACACATGCAAAAATATTGCCTTTATGGAAGAGTCATCAGAAGAAAACCTCTTCTGCATCCTCACTATAAAATTCAGCGTCAGAAGTATGCAAAAAAAATCTGGACAAGCCTGCATTTTGGAAAAAAGTCCTGTGGACCGATGAGGTTAAAATAGAACTCTTTGGCCACATTGATCAAAGGTATGTGTGGAGAAAAAGCCCACAGCATTTCAGGAAAAGGACATATCATCAAGCAATAAGCATGGGAGTGGATCCATCATGCTTTGGGGTTGTGTTGCAGCCAATGGCAAGGGGAATATTTTACAGATAGAGGTTAGAAGGTATTCAATGAAATTTCAATAAATTCTTGATGCAAACACAACACCATTTTTAAAATAGCTGAAGTTGAAAAGAGGATGGCTTCTACAAATGGATAATGATCCTAAACACACACACCAAAATCCACAATAGATGACCTCAAAAGGCAAAAGCTGAGGGTTTTACAATGGCCCTAACAGTCCCTTGATCTGAACATCATTGAAAATCTGTGGCTAGACCTCAAAATAGCAGTAAACCAATAACGAAAAACAAATATATAATATATAATTTCTAACATTTAGTATAGATACGTGTGGAGCGCCCCCACTGCCGCAGGGCCGAGGGGTACCCGGTACCGGGCATCTCTGTCTCGATTCTGGGATTGTCACGGTGGCTAGACCCGGTCCGTGACCCTGCTGAGGGGCGTACAGTGAAAGTTGAGAGTGATGATGGTGTGGTGCAGATAGCGATAAATAACGAGGACACCAGGTTGCAGTCTCTTTACCTCTTTACTGAAGGCTTCAGGATCCTCAATCCGAAGTACGGTTAACAGGGCTGGCTGAGACCGGCCGGTCTGATGGCACCTCCAGAGTTCCCTTTGCAGGTGGAAATCTGTGCCTACCTTCTAGCGCTTGTGTGTTGTAGTCCTTCCCTGCTTAGCACCACGGGATAGTCCTCACAACTGTTGTGTCTGTTTCTGAAGTTCCCTCACAACTGATTCTGATGTTCTTCTCCGTCCCCCAGATGATATGGCTAGGACGCACCCGTATGACGGGTAGGCCTGGAGGTCTTCCGGGACCCTAGAGTCGCCCCTCTCCAACTGTTGCCCCCTATGTCTGCTTAGGTGATTTGGGTGAGACAGCCCGCCTATAACTGACTGTCCTGCCGTAGGTTTGAAGTAAGGCCTGGAGCTCAATACTTCCTCGGCGTTTCCAGCCACCGGCTACGCGCCTCAGTAGGATGTTGCCTCGTTCTTACAGCACGACTCCTACTGGTGTTTCTCCTTGTTGCTTTGATCTCGTTTCTCACTCTTCTTAATAGACCTCGCTTCTTGTCCTTTCTTGGGGTACCGCCGCAATGAAGTGCAGGCGCGGTCCCGTAACGTTCTTTCTGTTCGCTAGGCCTCTGTCAGGATCCCACCCGACAGGGACCCCCCTGAATCTTCCCCTGCAACACCCTCTGCCACAGGATGTTGCCTGGTTCCAACCCAGTCAGCTTGTGACTAACTTCCTATCTAACCCCCAGTTTTACCAGATTGTGAGGAGTGGCCTAATACATAGCACCATTAGCTCTCCCTGGAGGCCAGACTGTGAAGTTTATTGGTGTCTGTGATACCTGGTCAGGTGAACTCCTTCAGTGCCATCAGACGTACCAACACCCCCCTTAGCGGCGGAGCATCAGTACTGCAACGACCAGGACTCCGGGGCGCTGCACTCCCCCCCGGTTAAATCCAGTACTCCTGGACTGGGAAGAAAACAACAATACATGTCAGCAAAAAGACATACAATTTTTGAAATGCAATAACAAGTAAATCTTGAACAGAGCTTCCCTTTATGGGAGGTGAGGACACTTGAACGTTACAAACATGGTTAAATATTTTAAATAACATACTATAAATAACTTCTGTTACCCAACCGGGTATTCTACTTAGTGCAATCACTGAACAATAATTTAACTTTGCCTCTAAGGACGTATAAGCTGAATCCACTAAAGGCTTACTATAAAACACTATAAGGCTAATCAACTTTTCTTCATTTTCCAGCTTTACATTCGCAGGACTGCCTGTCTATCTGCCCCAGGCCTACTGCCTCTCGCTCTGTTGCAGGACCGCCCCATTCCTCATCCGGGCATACTGCCTTTCTGCTACTATACACAGTATAGAACTTATCTTCCTTCTTTCAGTTCAAGATCACCGAGCCATCTCTGTATGGCTCCCTAGGAGGACTTACCAACTAACCCCGTACGGGTTCACTTCCTGTCCTCAATCTCTAATACATTATTAAACATTTCCTACAATCAACTAACTACATATAACTCTTACATATAAGCATTATTACTACTTCTTTTAAGGCATCATTATACTTTAAGTGCTATTAGTGAACGTTCTCTTTAAGAGAGAACCAAGTCTCTTGGAGGTAGTGCTACTTCTCAAGCTGCAAGTTCGTGTAAGGCAGGGACTCCTGTACTGTTTCCAGGAACAGCTTCTTCGCAAAGAGTCCTTTTTCTTGTAAAACCAGTAGGGGGCACCTTGAAGAAGGTGCAAACTATTTACAATAAGTTTGTAATCATGCAGTGTTCACGATCCAGCAGTTCTTTCCAACAGTGATAAACAAAAACAAAACAAAAAGGCAAAAATAGGGATCCCGGGTAAACTAAGGGATCCCTTTAAGAGTTAACCCTAATCGGGTTGTAGCAGCAGAAACACATGGAAGGACAAACAGTTAACTATATACATTCTGTAAAGCAATTATGTTTACTCAGGTTCTGGCTGATCCGGAGGTGGCCTCCTTCCGGGCCTCACCCTGCAAATGGCCCGTGATGGTATAGAAAGGCCTGATCCTCGTCCAGGCAGCGCCATCATTCTTCTCTGGGCCACCTTCCTTGACCGGGAACGGGCGTGACCCATAGATGCAATGTGGGCCGGGATATCCTGGGGTTCCGCGGTGGCAGGTTCCACTGCCTTTTCTGCAGGGGGTTCATCCTCTGGCGTTCTGGCAGCAGCCTGGAGAGTGACGCACCGCTGAACGCCCCGAGCCGTCCAGCTGACCTCCCTCCTCCATCGGGTATAGGTCACTGCGTCTCCGGGCTCTAAATCGCGGTCTCTGTCATATCTTCCACCGCAGGGCTCCACTTCCCTCCGGTCAACACGGACCTGCAGCGGCTCTCCAATTTCCTGGATGACTCCCCTTCCCTCTCAGGAATTAAAGAATACCACCACACCCCAGTGTGACGGGGGAACCTCCTCAGCACGCGTCAGGTCAATTTGGGCCGCAGGTTGGGGTCTATTCCTCCATGCTGTCATCAGGCGCCGCAGATGTTCCGCCTCCGGCAGGATCCTCAGGCCCTGTGCCTGCAGCTCGCACTCTGCCGCGGCCGGGATGGAGGAAGCAGGGGACACCGGAGATAGGCGGACCTCCGTAGGCTGGCCCAGCTGAGCGGTCACACGAGCGTCGGCCTCCCGGCGGCGTGCCATTTGCCGGGCCTCAGCTGCAGCCACACACTCCTCAGACGGCGGCCAGTTGGGTCTGCCCGGCGGTAACTTCGTGAGGGCCAGTCCCTGCAACGATGGCGAGTCTGGGGCTGTGACGGGTAATGCAGCCTCATGCTGGGTCGGGTCGTCCCCATGCGGTGCTTCCGACGTCGCCATCTTTGCCTCCTCCTCGGTATCTTCTTCCCGCGCTCTCTTTCAAGGGTGGCCCCGTCTCCATGGTCTCCACCCTCCAAAGAGAATCAGGAGGCGGACCTCAGCTGCTGACGGGCATGTCCTCAGGATACAGAAATACTTAGACTGGGCAGCCATTGTCTTTCGTGCTCCTCAGCTTGTCTACGCCCACTCCACGCCCTTTTTCTTCTCCTGCGCTCTCCTCAGCGCTGTAATGGCGGCGGTTTTGGCGGTGACTTCTGGTGGCAAGTGGCAATTCACAGTCTTTACAATAAGTCACAGTCCAAGCACAATAAATCACAGTTCCAAGGCACACATGACCTGATTCTTCAGGCTTAAGTAGATCCTGTTCATGATGCCAAGTTGGAGCGCCCCCACTGCCGCAGGGCCGAGGGGTACCCGGTACCGGGCCTCTCTGTCTCGATTCTGGGATTGTCACGGTGGCTAGACCCGGTCCATGACCCTGCTGAGGGGTGTCCAGTGAAAGTTGAGAGTGATGATGGTGTGGTGCAGGTCGCGATGAATAACGAGGACACCAGGTTGCAGTCTCTTTACCTCTTTACTGAAGGCTTCAGGATCCTCAATCCAAAGTACGGTTAACAGGGCTGGCTGAGACCGGCCGGTCCGATGGCACCTCCAGAGTTCCCTTTGCAGGTGGAAATCTGTGCCTACCTTCTAGCGCTTGTGTGTTGTAGTCCTTCCCTGCTTAGCACCACGGGATAGTCCTCACAACTGTTGTGTCTGTTTCTGAAGTTCCCTCACAACTGATTCTGATGTTCTTCTCCGTCCCCCAGATGATATGGCTAGGACGCACCTGTATGACGGGTAGGCCTGGAGGTCTTCCGGGACCCTAGAGTCGCCTGTTATGATCCCAATGGTAGAGGATCTCTGGCAAGTCTGCAAAAACATAGGAACTGCTCTAGGGAGGTGGAAACTGGGCTAACCGCATACCTGATCCTAACACACAACTAAAAGTAGCCGGTGAACGTGCCTACGTTGATTCTAGACGTCTCGAGCCAGCCGGAGAACTGACTACCCCTAGAGGGAAAATAAGACCTCACTTGCCTCCAGAGAAATTAAACCCCAAAGATATAGAAAGCCCCCAACAAATAATAACGGTGAGGCAAGAGGAAAACACAAACGTAGAGATGAAATAGATTCAGCAAAGTGAGGCCCACTAATCTAGATAGGCAGAAAATAGAAAGTGAACTATGCGGTCAGCAGAAAACCCTGCAAAAACATCCATGCTGAATATTCAAGAACCCCCACACCGACTGACGATGTGAGGGGAGAATATCAGCACCCTAGAGCTTCCAGCGAGCTAGAAAATCACATATTGAGCAGGCTGGACAAAAACACTGAAAATGCAAATGATCCAAAGAATGCAAACAGGACTTAGCTTTTCTTGAATGAGTCAGATGGCAAGGAATCAGGAGGAGACCAAATAGAACTGAATACATTGATGCCAGGCAAGAGACTGAGTCCAAAGGAGGACTAAATAGGGAACACCCACAGCATAATGAAACAGCTGAGGCCCAGGCTAGCAGAAAGACATGACTCATACAATACCATTAGTGACCACAAGAGGGAGCGCAGAAACACAGTTCACAATAGTACCCCCCCCTTGAGGAGGGGTCACCGAACCCTCACCAAGACCCCCAGGGCGATCAGGATGAGCAGCGTGAAATGCATGAACCAAATCAGCCGCATGAACATCAGAGGCAACAACCCAGGAATTATCCTCCTGACCATAGCCCTTCCACTTAACCAAATACTGCAGTCTACGTCTAGAGATACGAGAATCCAAGATCTTCTCTACCACGTACTCCAACTCGCCCTCAACCAAAACCGGGGCAGGAGGTTCAACAGCAGGAACCACCGGCACCACGTATCGCCGCAACAAGGACCTATGGAACACATTATGAATAGCAAATGACGCTGGAAGGTCCAAACGAAAAGACACCGGGTTAAGGATTTCCAAAATCTTATAAGGACCGATAAAGCGAGGCTTGAACTTAGGAGAGGAGACCTTCAAAGGAACATGCCGAGAAGACAACCAAACCAAATCCCCAATACAAAGTCGGGGACCCACACCGCGGCGGCGGTTGGCAAAACGCTGAGCCTTCTCCTGTGAAAAATTTCAAATTTTCCACCACATGGTTCCAAATCCGCTGCAACCTATCCACCACAGAATCAACCCCAGGACAGTCAGAAGGTTCAACCTGGCCCGAGGAAAAACGAGGATGAAAACCAGAATTGCAGAAAAAGGGCGAAACCAAAGTGGCAGAACTAGCCCTATTATTAAGGGCAAACTCGGCCAGTGGCAAAAAGGTCACCCAATCATCCTGATCCGCAGAAACAAAACATCTTAAATAAGTTTCCAACGTCTGATTAGTTCGCTCGGTTTGGCCATTAGTCTGAGGATGAAAAGCCGATGAGAACGACAAGTCAATACCCATCTTAGCACAAAAGGATCGCCAGAATCTGGACACAAACTGGGATCCTCTGTCAGACACAATATTCTCAGGGATGCCGTGCAAACGAACCACATTCTGAAAGAACAAAGGAGGAGGAAGGCAACTTAGGTAAGGGCACCAAATGGACCATTTTCGAAAAACGATCGCACACCACCCAGATGACCGACATCTTCTGAGACACTGGAAGATCAGAAATGAAATCCATGGAAATGTGCGTCCAAGGCCTCTTCGGGATAGGCAAGGGCAAAAGCAAGCCGCTGGCACGTGAACAGCAAGGCTTAGCCTGAGCACAAATCCCACAGGACTGCACAAAGGAATGCACATCCCGCGACAAGGAAGGCCACCAAAAGGACCTAGCCACCAAATCTCTGGTACCAAAAATCCCAGGATGCCCCGCCAACACTGAAGAATGAACCTCGGAAATAACTCTGCTGGTCCATCTATCAGGGACAAACAGTCTCTCTGGTGGGCAACGATCAGATCTATCAGCCTGAAATTTCTGCAGCACTCGTCGCAAATCTGGGGAAATGGCAGACAAAATCACTCCCTCTCTGAGAATACCAGCCGGTTCAGAGACTCCCGGAGAGTCAGGCACAAAACTCCTAGAAAGCGCATCAGCCTTCACGTTCTTCGAACCAGGCAGGTATGAGACCACAAAGTCAAAACGGGAGAAAAACAACGACCAACGAGCCTGTCTAGGATTCAGACGCTTGGCAGACTCGAGATAAATCAGATTTTTATGATCAGTCAATACCACCACACGATGCTTAGCTCCCTCGAGCCAATGTAGCCACTCCTCAAATGCCCACTTCATAGCCAACAACTCCCGATTACCAACATCATAGTTCCGCTCAGCAGGCGAAAATTTTCTGGAAAAGAAAGCACATGGCTTCATCACAGAGCCATCAGAGCTTCTCTGCGACAAAACGGCCCCCGCACCCATCTCAGAAGCATCAACTTCAACCTGGAAGGGAAGAGAGACATCCGGCTGGCACAAGACTGGTGCTGAAGTAAACCGGTGCTTCAACTCCCGAAAGGCCTCCACGGCCGCAGGAGACCAATTAGCAACATCGGAACCTTTCTTGGTCATATCCGTCAAAGGTTTAACTACGCTAGAAAAATTAGCGATAAAACGATGGTAAAAGTTAGCAAAGCTCAAGGACTTCTGAAGGCTCTTAACAGACGTGGGCTGAGTCCAATCATGAATGGCACGGACCTTGACTGGGTCCATCTCCACAGTAGAAGGGGAAAAGATGAAACCCAAAAAAGAAACCTTCTGTACTCCAAAGAGACATTTTGAGCCCTTCACAAACAAAGCATTATCACGCAGAACCTGAAACACCATCCTGACCTGGTTCACATGGGACTCCCAATCATCAGAAAAAACCAAAATATCATCCAGATAAACATTCATAAATTTATCCAGATATTTTCGGAAGATATCATGCATGAAGGACTGAAACACAGAAGGAGCATTAGAGAGTCCAAAAGGCATCACCAAGTACTCAAAATGACCCTCGGGCGTATTAAATGCTGTTTTCCATTCATCTCCCTGCTTAATGCGCACAAGGTTATACGCACCACGAAGATCTATCTTGGTGAACCAACTGGCACCCTTAATCCGAGCAAACAAATCAGACAACAAAGGCAAAGGATACTGAAATTTGACCGTGATCTTATTCAGAAGACGATAATCTATACAAGGTCTCAAAGACCCGTCCTTCTTGGCCACAAAAAAAAATCCTGCACCAAGAGGAGAAGAGGATGGGCGAATATGTCCCTTCTCCAAAGACTCCTTTATATAACTCCACATCGCGGCATGCTCTGGTACAGATAAATTAAAGAGTCGACCCTTAGGAAATTTACTACCAGGAATCAAATTTATAGCACAATCACAGTCCCTATGAGGAGGAAGGGCACTGGACCTGGGCTCACTAATTACATCCTGGTAATCTGACAAAAACTCAGGGGTCTCAGAAGGAGTGGAAGAAGCAATAGACACCAACGGAGTATTGCCATGAATCCCCCGACAACCCCAACTTGACACAGTCATAGCATTCCAATCCAAAACTGGATTATGGATCTGTAGCCATGACAGACCCAAAACGACAACATCATGCAAATCATGCAAAACAAGGAAGCGAATCACCTCCTGATGTACAGGAGTCATGCACATGGTCACCTGCGTCCAATACTGAGGTTTATTCTCCGCCAACGGCGTAGCATCAATTCCTCTAAGAGGAATAGGAATTTCCAAAGGCTCCAGGACAAAACCACAGCGCCTGGCAAACGAAAAATCCATCAGACTCAGAGCAGCACCTGAATCCACAAAAGCCATGACTGAGTAAGAAGATAATGAACAAATTAAGGTTACAGACAAAATAAATTTAGGCTGTAAAGTACTAATGGCGACAGGATTAACAACTTTTTTTAAGCGCTTAGAGCATGCTGAGATAACATGCGTTGAATCACCACAGTAAAAACACAACCCATTTTGACGTCTATGATTTTGCCGTTCGGCTCTGGTCAGAATTCTGTCACATTGCATAGGGTCAGGTGTCCGTTCAGACAGCACCGCCAAAGGATTAGCAGATTTGTGCTCCCGCAAACGCCGATCAATTTGAATGGCCAGAGCCATTGAATCATTCAGACTTGTAGGGGTAGGAAACCCCACCATCACATTCTTAATGGCTTCAGAAAGACCATTTCTGAAATTTGCGGCCAGGGCACACTCATTCCATTGAGTAAGCACGGACCATTTCCGAAATTTTTGACAATACACCTCAGCATAGCCTTGACCTTGAGAGATAGCTAGCAATGCCTTTTCAGCCTGATTTTCAAGATTAGGCTCCTCATAAAGCAAACCAAGCGCCAGAAAAAACGCATCAACATTCACCAATGCAGGATCTCCTGGCACCAGAGAGAAAGCCCAATCTTGAGGGTCGCCACGCAAGAAGGAGATAACAATTTTAACTTGCTGAGCGGAATCACCAGAGGAACGAGGTCTCAGAGACAGAAACAATTTACAATTATTCCTAAAATTCAGGAACTTAGATCTATCTCCAAAAAACAGCTCAGGAATAGGTATTTTTGGTTCAGACATAGGGCTATGGATAACAAAATCCTGAATGCTTTGCACCCTAGCAGCCAGCTGATCCACACTAGAAGTCAGAGTCTGAACATTCATGTCTGCAGCTGAGCTCCAAGCCACTCAGAGTATAAGGGGATGGAAGAAGCTAGACAAACTGCAGCAAAAAAAAAAAAAAAATACTCAGACTTCTTTTTAATCCCGCTTCTGCGATGCAATAAACATTTCCTTTTGGCCTGGCATACTGTTATGATCCTAATGGTAGAGGATTTCTGGCAAGTCTGCAAAAACATAGGAACTGCTCTAGGGAGGTGGAAACTGCATACCTGATCCTAACACACAACTAAAAGTAGCCGGTGAACGTGCCTACGTTGATTCTAGACGTCTCGAGCCAGCCGGAGAACTGACTACCCCTAGAGGGAAAATAAGACCTCACTTGCCTCCAGAGAAATTAAACCCCAAAGATATAGAAAGCCCGGCCCCAACAAATAATAACGGTGAGGCAAGAGGAAAACACAAAGGTAGAGATGAAATAGATTCAGCAAAGTGAGGCCCGCTAATCTAGATAGGCAGAAAATAGAAAGTGAACTATGCGGTCAGCAGAAAACCCTGCAAAAACATCCACGCTGAATATTCAAGAACCCCCACACCGACTGACGATGTGAGGGGAGAATATCAGCACCCTAGAGCTTCCAGCGAGCTAGAAAATCACATATTGAGCAGGCTGGACAAAAACACTGAAAATGCAAATGATCCAAAGAATGCAAACAGGACTTAGCTTTTCTTGAATGAGTCAGATGGCAAGGAATCAGGAGGAGACCAAATAGAACTGAATACATTGATGCCAGGCAAGAGACTGAGTCCAAAGGAGGACTAAATAGGGAACACCCACAGCATAATGAAACAGCTGAAGCCCAGGCTAGCAGAAAGACATGACTCATACAATACCATTAGTGATCACAAGAGGGAGCCCAGAAACACAGTTCACAATAGTCGCCCCTCTCCAACTGTTGCCCCCTATGTCTGCTTAGGTGATTTGGGTGAGACAGCCCGCCTATAACTGACTGTCCTGCCGTAGGTTTGAAGTAAGGCCTGGAGCTCAATACTTCCTCGGCGTTTCCGGCCACCGGCTATGCGCCTCAGTAGGATGTTGCCTCGTTCTTACAGCACAACTCCTACTGGTGTTTCTCCTTGTTGCTTTGATCTCGTTTCTCACTCTTCACAATAGACCTCGCTTCTTGTCCTTTCTTGGGGTACCGCCGCAATGAAGTGCAGGCACGGTCCCGTAACGTTCTTTCTGTTCGCTAGGCCTCTGTCAGGATCCCACCCCTGACAGAGACCCCCCTGAATCTTCCCCTGCAACACCCTCTGCCACAGGATGTTGCCTGGTTCCAACCCAGTCAGCTTGTGACTAACTTCCTATCTAACCCCCAGTTTTACCAGATTGTGAGGTGTGGCCTAATACATAGCACCCTTAGCTCCCCCTGGAGGCCAGACTGTGAAGTGTATTGGTGTCTGTGATACCTGGTCAGGTGAACTCCTTCAGTGCCATCAGACGTACCAACACCCCCCTTAGCGGCGGAGCATCAGTACTGCAACGACCAGGACTCTGGGGCTCTGCACGTGCATTTGATGTGCCCAGTCAATTGTTGGGGTCTTTGTCTGCTTCTTAGTCTTCTGTTTTCATGTCCCACTAATATTGTACTTCTGTGTCTTAATTGATATTTTATTACCTTCTATAATTGACTTCAATAAAATTTGTTAATTTATAACTATTAATGATCAATTGCTTCTTTGTTTTTCGCTATTGGTTTATGTGATTTATGTATGAAGGGATCATTGCATTATCCATGAGGGATTCTATTGGTTCTACTCAAAATAGCAGTGCATGCAAGAAGACCCGGGAATCTCAAAGAACTGGAAGAATTTTCCAAAGAAGAATGGATGAAAATCCCTCAAAAAAGAACTGAAAGTGACTTTGCTGTCTACAAATAGTGTTTACAAGATGTGATACTTTCAAAAGGGGGCACTACTCGTTATTAACAATGCTTAAACTTTTGCATTGACCCATTTTCCATTTTGCAATTTTTAAAATGTAAAATATGGAAATATATATATTTTTTGCCACAATACAAAGGAAATGTGTCATCTTTACCTTTAGGCCTTTTAGAGATCATTTCATGAGCGGACTCGTGGAAGTTCGGGTTCCGGTACCCAACTGATCTTTATGTCCAAAGTTTGTTTTGGGTACCAGAACTTTACCTGAACTTGAACATGAACCTGAATCCTATTGAAATGTATGGGGACCTAAGCTGCGGAGCTGGAAAATATTCTATCTCTCTCGCTTTTGTCTCTCTTCTGGGAGAAGTCCATGTTCGAAGTTCAGCACTGGACACTTATGTCTGGCACAAACCCCAAACTTTAAAGTTTGGGTCTGCTCGTCTCTATGGAAGAGCTACGGCGATCCACAGGTCGGGTCAGAAAATCTGTCCACAGGACAACTATTAGTCGCATTCTCCACAAATCTGGCCTTTATGGAAGAAAGCCATTTTTGAAAGGAAATAATAAGAAGTCCCGATTGCAATTTGAAAAAAGTCAAGTAGGGGACAAGCGAGCATGTGGAAGAAGGTACTCTGGTCAGATGGGACCAAAGTAGAACTTTTTGCAAAACACTATGTTTGGTGAAAAATTAACACTACACATCACTCTGAAAACACCATCTAAAAACAATGTCATAGAAGTGATGTCATCATTAATCCTAGAGCAGAAACGTAGGATATTGTCAAATCTGCCCTATAAACCATTACATTAGTGCCAGTAAATTCTTCATAAAATATTATGCCTCATTCATATTTATAGTTTTAGTCATTTATGATCAAGATACATTTTTTTTTAGTATAGCAATTTATGAATTTTGTAGGTTTATTAGCTGTTTATGTTTCTCACTGATGAAGTATACAACATATTTTATAACTTTGAGATTAGGCTACTCAACGTGAAATACATTGTGTGAACATCTTAGCTTCTTAGATTCTCATTATCGTTATCCGTGCTAATGTATGGAGATTTGTTGCTAAGGAGAGGAGATACAACTTTTCGAAACTTTGATTGGATCTGGATATTGCACATTAGCCACCAATTAACTCCATCTAGTATTGAGAAGAGATCCATGCTGCCTGAACGACACACATCAGGAATCCGACACTGGCTGCATTATGGCAGCAATGTATACTATAACCTTACACTGCGTCTTTCCAGATAAAATATACTTTGAAAATCTAGGGGAACCATAGAGAAATACCTGTCAGTTTAGGGTAGTAGAACAGGGAGAAGTCATTGTAGACCTACATTGGACTAGTTATCTGGGCCACAT
This sequence comes from Ranitomeya variabilis, assembly GCF_051348905.1. Taxonomy (NCBI): domain Eukaryota; kingdom Metazoa; phylum Chordata; class Amphibia; order Anura; family Dendrobatidae; genus Ranitomeya; species Ranitomeya variabilis. The sequence goes on from NC_135236.1 coordinate 651,330,910, forward strand.
AGTCCAAAGTTTCACAGCAAACAATGATGCAGCCAGTGTTTTAGTCACGGGCAGTACAAATCTAATGTCAGATTTGATATAATTTTAATATAGCATTAATATTGAAAACAATGTACTGTAGAAGTAGCAAGCTGTAAGCTCCTAAGCTCCCCCCAGTCATGGCCATATTATTCATATGGCTGAAGTAGTGACTAGAGGCCATTTATTGCATCCTTGAGTTGTGATGATTAGTGTTGAGCATTCCGATACCACAAGTATCGGGTATCGGCTGATATTTGCGGTATCGGAATTCCGATACCGAGTTCCGATATTTACCGCATATCGGATACCGGAATCGGAAGTTCCCAGAATTCAAACTGCACGAATTCAGCCAATGAGGACTGATTAGAAGTGTGGGCACATCCTGTTCTGCATGGTGGGCATGTAGCTACTGGCATGGCTGTGATTGGCTGCTGAAATGATGTCATGAATGATGCACTATAAAAGTCGCTGCCGCCATTTAGGGCTCACTCTGCTGTGAATTCAGTTAGGGACAGGACGCTGTGTTCTGATTGAGGGCCAGTTTAGAGATTGCGATTTGCTTCATTGTGCTTTACCCAGGCTAATTTAGCAATCGCTGTGTGAGAACCTTGCTTTTGCCTTGCAGCGTTGTTCACAGCTGTCTGCAAGGTCTCTGTGTGTGTGAGTGCAGCTCACTCTGTAGTCTGTGTGCAGCCACAGCCGGTTGTATTCAGCTCAGGGTGCTTCACTGCCTCATACTGTTCTATCCATTGTCCTTTTTTGCTATTAGTGCAGCCTGCTGCACTGTTTTTTCAAATATTTCCTATTAGTGGCTTTCCACCCGTATCCAGCTACATTGTGGAAAAACACTACATAGGATTACGTAGAGGAGCTTTTTTTGGCCTTGCAGTGCCGTTTACGGCTGTCTGCACGGTCTCCGTGTGAGTGCACATTCCTCTGCAGTCTGTGTGCAGCCACAGCCGGTTGTATTCAGCTCAGGGTGCGTCACTGCCTCATACCGTTCTATCCATTGTCCTTTTTTGCTATTAGTGCAGCCTGCTGCACATTTATTCAAATATTTCCTATTAGTGGCTTTCCACCCGTATCCAGCTAAATTGTGGAAAAACACTACATAGGATTACATAGAAGAGCTTTTCTTGGCCTTGCAGCGCCGTTTACGGCTGTCTGCACGGTCTCCATGTGAGTGCAGCTCACTCTGTAGTCAGTTCTGCCCGCCCCCCAAAAAAATAATAAAGTTCACCAAACACACCACTTTACAGTTGTGTAGGCCACATTAGCTCATATTAAAGTCTAGTCCACACTTTAGAAAATTAGTGTTTCTTATACCTGTTAGGAGCTGTTCAGGAATAAGCACACTAAGCCCTTAGTACTTTTCTGCTTATCTTTATCAGTCAACCAAGATGAAGAAGGCAGGGAGTAAGGCACGTGGGCATGGGCGCGGAGCAGGGAGAGGACGTGGGGATTCTGTGCCTGCTGCAGGCACCGGTGACTCATCATCACCTAGTTTCAGCAGGGAACAGTCCTTCATGCGCTGCTTTGTGGGAGATCACCGTACCCCGCTGCTGCGTGAAGAACAAATTGAAGCCGTTGTCGGATGGATGGCAGCTAACGCATCGACTTCATTTAGTGCCACATCCTCTCAGGCACACAGCACTGGAGAGCACCCATCTGTCTCTTCACCACCTGCCAAATTGCCCAGGCAGTCAGAGAGCGCAGGACAGGAGCCATCTCTACTTCTGTTCTCTGAATCTCTTGGCTTGGAAACAGGGGGCCAGCCAAGCAGCATTGGAGAAATGGAAGAAGAGGCAGTGTGTAGTGATGCCCAACAGCATTGTCTCTCTGACTCTGAAGAGGCGGGTGGGCCAGTGCCTCCGGTCACCACACCGCAGTACGCATCTGATGATGAGACTCAGGTGCCACTTTCTGGTGTGTACTGTGCTGCCGAGACTAACCAGGAGGAGCAGTTGGTGGCAGAGGGTAGTGTAGATGATGAGTTCCTTGACCCATCGTGGCGTGAGGTACAGGAAGGTGGTGGGAGCAGCTCTGAGGAAGAGATTCCCCGAATGGGCCAAAGAGGGAGAGGGAGGGGGAAGACTGAGGAGCCTGTAGCCTCCACTTCGGCACCCGTTAGTAGCATGCCTCTTCCAAAAGCCAAAATGGGCGCTCCCAAGACTTGCAGTGCCTGGTCCTTTTTTGACACAGTTGCAGCTGACATTTGCTTTGTCAAATGCAAGGTGTGTCATCAGAAAGTCAAAAGAGGGTGAAATGTCAGCAACCTCAATACCTCAAACATGTGGAAACATGTGCGGACCAAGCACGCGGTGGAGTTACAAAAACACACTGAAAACCACCCCCGAGCACAGGCTCTGAATGCTGGCATTGCTAAACTACTGTCCCTTGAAATGCTGTCATTCAGGCTGGTGGAGACTGACAGCTTCCGTAACTTGATGGCATTGGCAGTCCCACAGTACAATGTGCCCAGCCGCTTTTATTTCAGCAGGCAAGCCGTCCCTGCCCTGCACAAGCATGTGGAGGGACACATAAAACACGCGCTACTGAACGCCGTCAGTAGCAAGGTCCACCTCACCACCGATGAGTGGACCAGTCACCATGGACAGGGGCGATACCTTTCCCTCACTGCCTATTGGGTTAATGTTGTTGAGCCGTGTACAGATCGTGCAAGTGGCGCGTCCTAGGACGTGTCCTGCCCACTCCAAGGATTGCAGGATTCCAGGATTCCAGTGGTAGTGTGTGACAATGGCCGAAATCTGGTGGCAGCTCTGGCCCTAGGCAACCTCACTCACATCCCATGTCTGGCACGTGCTCAACTTGGTCATGCAGAGTTTTTTTAGGGACTATCCGGATCTTGATGCACTGCTGCACAAGGTCCGCCTAGAGTGTGCTCACTTGCGGCGTTCCAGCATGGCAAGATCACGCATTGCAGCTCTGCAGCGCCGATTCCGCCTTCCGCAACATTGCATCATATGTGACCTACCCACCAGGTGGAATTCCACGTTACATATGTTGGAGAGGTTGTGTGAGCAGCAGCCAGCAGTAATGGAGTACCAGCTGCATCAGGCGCAAAGCAGTCGCACTCCGCGCCGTTCAGACTTCACAACCACTGAGTGGGCCACTATGAAGTACGTCTGCCAGGTTTTGCGTTCCTTCGATGATTCCACGCGGATGGTGAGTGCAGATGATGCACTAGTCAGCATGACTGTCCCCCTTATCTGCCTGCTTCAACAAACACTGCAAGCGCTAAGGGATGATGTTGTGGAAGAGGTGGAGGATGAGGAGTCACCAATTCCATTAGCTTCTGGACAGTCAGTGCTACATGGTTCCTCACAAAGGCCTAGGCAGGGGACACTTTGTGAGGAGGATGAGGAGGAGTCAATGGAGGAGGAAGACATCAGTCCAGAGGAGGGAGTTAAACAATTCTCCAGTAGTCAGTGTGTAGAGCGAGGGTGGGGTGATGCTGAGCGGGCAGAGATCACGCCTCAAGCAGGGGACAGCGTTTCTTGGCCAGTTGGCAGTCTGCAGCACATGGCTGATTACATGCTGCAGTGCCTGAGAAACGACCGCCGCATCGCCCACATTCTCAACACAGCTGATTATTGGGTGTACACCCTCCTCGATCCTCGCTACCGGGACAACTTACAAAGCCTCATAACACCGATGAACCGTGAGCGTAAAATGCGGGAGTACCAAGACACACTGGTGAATTCCATCATCTTCTCCAGTCCAAGTGAGAGCAGTGCTGCTAGTGCTTTACAAAGCAGATCAGTGCGCCGAGGCAGTGGAGGAAGCTCTGCACACAGAGGGAGCAGAAGCAGTGCCTCAGCACAAGGCAAGACCAGTATGGCCCAACTGTGGCACAGTTTTGTGTGCCCGCCACACATGTCTACACCATCACAGACGGCTCCAGTCAGCAGGAGGCAACGGTTCCGTCAGATGGTGACAGACTACATGTCTTGCCCTCTTACTGTACTCCCAGACGGCTCTTCCCCCTTCAAATTTTGGGTCTCTAAGCTGGATACATGGCCAGAGCTAAGCCAGTATGCATTGGAGGTGCTGGCTTGCCCTGCTGCTAGTGTATTATCGGAACGCGTCTTTAGTGCTGCAGGTGGTGTACTAACAGACCGTCGCATGCGACTATCCTCCGATAACGTTGACCGGCTTACTTTTCTGAAAATGAACAAGGCCTGGATCTCGCAGGAATTTGCCACTCCTCTTCCAGATTAAATAATTGGTTGGCAACAGTATCCAGGTCTCCTGTTGTGTTCATGTTTCTACCACCTGAACTGTAATCCCTGGGCTCCAACATCGCTAGTTGAGGTTCAGAAGTGCAGGCTGCACAGTCAAAACACATGAGCCAGTGTTATTGGGTTTCAGTAACGTCAGCTGATCCCCAGCTGTGTAGCCGGCAATGTGTCCTGCGACCGCCACTCTGCCACAACAACTGAAATTTTAAGGGAACCTGTCCACCCCCCCAGGCATTTGATACTGAAAGAGCCACCTTGTGCAGCAGTAATGCTGCACAAGGAAAAGATAGCTCTTTTAGTTTAGCTCCTTGCAAACGCAGAACTAAACACTTATAAAATGTGTCCCCTGATACCGTGAGACCGTCCCGGAGGTGGGACTTTCCTTCGTATTGGGACGCAGCACAGCCGCCATTCCTACCCCCTTGGTGCTGTGTGCCGCCTCCTCAGCGTTGTTTGAATCTGTCCCGGAGCCAGCGCTGTTATGTTATCCCTTTGCCATGCGCAATTAGCGCTGCCCGTCTTCTGACATCATTTGGTGTCAGGCTGGCTGCGCCTGTGAGGCCGCAGGGTCTTCTGATTTAATCACACTGCGGGCCTGGGATCCATGGGCATGTGCAGTGCATATCTTCACCTCAGCCTCTCACTCATCTCCCTCCGCCTTCTTCAGACTGTGTGCCGTCAGCTGATCCCTAATAGCATGCCACGGCCGTTACGCCGCACAGACTGAAGAAGCCGGAAGGAGGGGAGTGAGAGGCGAGGATATGCACTGCGCATGCCCATGGATCCCAGGCCCGCAGTGGGATTACATTAGACGACACTGCGAGGCGGGATCTCGGCCAGCGCGGCCGCACAGGCGCAGCCAGTCTGACACCTAAATGATGTCAGAAGACGGGCAGCGCTAATTGCGCATGGCAAAGGGATAACATAACAGTGCTGGCTCCGGGACAGATTCAAACAACGCTGAGGAGGCGGCGCACGGCACCAAGGGGGTAGGAATGACGGCTGTGCTGCATCCCATTACGAAGGAAAGTCCCACCTCTGGGACGGTCTCACGGTATCAGGGGACACATTTTATAAGTGTTTAGTTCTGCGTTTGCAAGGAGGTAAACTAAAAGAGCTACCTTTTCCTTGTGCAGCATTACTGCTGCACAAGGTGGCTCTTTCAGCTACAAACGCCTTGGGGGGGTTAAAGGTTCCCTTTCAACTTGCTCCAATCAGGCTTCGGCCTACACTCTGTTCCTCTGCTCCTCCTGCTGTCCCTGGGCTTCAACACCGCCAGTTGCTGCCCGGAAGTGCTGTCTGCACAGTCAACAGTCGCTCCTCTGTTATTGGGGTTCAGTAACGCCAGCTGCTCCCCTGCTGTGTTGCGGCAATGTGTCCTGTGACCGCCACACTGACACAACTACTGAATTTCAAGGGAACCTGTCCCCCCCCCCAGGCGTTTGTTACTGAAAGAGCCACCTTGTGCAGCAGTAATGCTGCACAAGGAAAAGGTGCCTCTTTTCGTTGCGCTCCTTGCACATGCTGAACCTAACACTTATGAAATGTGTCCCCTCACACCGTTAAACTGTCCCGTAGGTGGGACTTTCCATTGTAATATGATGCAGCACAGCCGTCATTCCTACCCCCTTGGCGCCGTGCGCTGCCTCCTCAGCGTTGTTTGATTCTGTCATGGAGCCTGCGCTGTTATGTTATCCCTTGGCCATGCGCAATTAGCGCTGCCCGTCTTCTGACATCATTTGGTGTCAGGCTGGCTGCGCCTGTGCGGCCGCGCTGCCCGAGATCCCGCCTCGCAGTGTCTTCTGATTTAATCACACTGCGGGCCTGGGATCCATGGGCATGCGCAGTGCATATCTTCACCTCAGCCTCTCACTCATCTCCCTCCGCCTTCTTCAAACTGTGCGCCGTCAGCTGATTCCTAATAGCATGTCACGGCCGTGACGCCGCACAGTCTGAAGAAGCCAGAAGGAGGGGAGTGAGAGGCAAGGATATGCACTGCGCATGCCCATGGATCCCAGGCCCGCAGTGGGATTACATTAGAAGACACTGCGAGGCGGGATCTCGTGCAGCACGGCCGCACAGGCGCAGCCAGCCTGACACCAAATGATGTCAGAAGACGGGCAGCGCTAAGTGTGCATGGCCAAGGGATATCATAACAGCGCAGGCTCCATGACAGAATCAAACAACGCTGAGGAGGCGGCGCACGGCGCCAAGGGGGTAGGAATGACGGCTGTGCTGCGTCACATTACAAAGGAAAGTCCCACCTACGGGACAGTTTAACGGTGTGAGGGGACACATTTCATAAGTGTCTAGTTCAGCGTTTGCAAGGAGCATAATTAAAAGATCCACCTTTTCCTTTTGCAGCATTAGTGCTGCACAAGATGGCTCTTTCAGCAACAAACGCCTGGGGGGGTAAAGGTTCCCTTTCAACTTGCTCCAGTGCAGGCATCGGCCTACACTCTGCTCCTCCTGCTGACCCTGGGCACTAACACCGCCAGTTGGTGCCTGGAAGTGCTAGCTGCACAGAGAAAAACACCTGCCACTGTGTCAGTGGGGTTCAGCAACGCCAGCTGTTCCCCTGCTGTGTAGCCTGCAACGTGTCCTGCAAACGCCACGCAGACACAAAGCTGCCTCCAGTGCAGGTTTCGGCCTACACTCTGCTCCTCTGCTCCTCCTTGATTCCCTGGGCTCTAACACCGCCAGTTGGTGCCCGGAAGTGCTGGCTGCACAGAGAAAAACACCCGCCAATGTGTCAGTGGGGTTCAGTAACACCAGCTGTGCCCCTGCTGTGTAGCTGGCAACGTGTCCTGCAAACGCCACGCAGACACAAAGCTGCCTCCAGTTCAGGCTTTGGCCTACACTCTGCTCCTCCTTGATTCCCTGGGCTCTAACACCACCAGTTGGTGCCCGGAAGTGCTGGCTGCACAGAAAAAAACACCCGCCAATGTGTCAGTGGGGTTCAGTAGTGCCAGCTGTTCCTCTGCTTTGTAGCCGGCAACATGTCCTGCAAAGGCCAAACAGACACAACAGACACAAAGCTGTCTCCAGTGCAGGCATCGGCCTACATTCTGCTCCTCTGCTCCTCCTTGATTCCCTGGGCTCTAACACCGTCAGTTGGTGCTCAGAAGTGCTGACTGCACAGAGAAAAACACCCGCCAATGTGTCAGTGGGGTTCAGTAACGCCAGCTGTGCCCCTGCTGTGTAGCTGGGAACGTGTCCTGCAAACGCCACGCAGACACAAAGCTGCCTCCAGTGCAGGCTTCGGCCTACACTCTGCTCCTCTGCTCCTCCTTGATTCCCTGGGCTCTAACACCGCCAGTTGGTGCCCGGAAGTGCTGGCTGCACAGAAAAAAACACCCGCCAATGTGTCAGTGGGGTTCAGTAGTGCCAGCTGTTCCTCTGCTTTGTAGCCGGCAACATGTCCTGCAAAGGCCAAACAGACACAACAGACACAAAGCTGTCTCCAGTGCAGGCTTCAGCCTACATTCTGCTCCTCTGCTCCTCCTTGATTCCCTGGGCTCTAACACCGTCAGTTGGTGCTCAGAAGTGCTGACTGCACAGAGAAAAACACCCGCCAATGTGTCAGTGGGGTTCAGTAACGCCAGCTGTGCCCCTGCTGTGTAGCTGGGAACGTGTCCTGCAAACGCCACGCAGACACAAAGCTGCCTCCAGTGCAGGCTTCGGCCTACACTCTGCTCCTCTGCTCCTCCTTGATTCCCTGGGCTCTAACACCGCCAGTTGATGCTGTGAAGTGCTGGCTGCACAGAGAAAAACACCCGCCAATGTGTCAGTGGGGTTCAGTAACGCCAGCTGTTTCCCTGCTGTGTAGCCGGCAACGTGTCCTGCAATCACCACGCAGACACTACAACAAAAATTAAAGGGAACCTGCCCCCCCCCAGGTGTTTGTAACTAAAAGAGCCACCTTGTGCAGCAGTAATGCTGCATTTGGACAAGGTGGCTTTAAGTTTTACTCCTTGCACACGCTGAACTAAACACTTATAATATGTTTCCCCTGATACCGTTCAACCATCCCGGAGATGTGGCTTTCCTTTGTAATGACACACAGCAACCCCTTTGCCGCCGCCGTGCGCCACCTCCTTTGCGTTGTTTGAATCTGTCCCGGAGCCTGCGCTGTAATGTTATCCCTTGGCCATCCGCAATTAGCGCTGCCCGTCTTCTGACATAATTTGCAGTCAGGCTGGCTGCGCCTGTGCGGACGCGCTGCCCAATATCACACGCCTCAGTGTCTTATTTATTCTCACTGCGGGGCTGGGATTCATGGAAATGCGCTGTGCATATCTTCGCCTCTCACTCATCTCCTTCCGCCTTCTTCAGACTGTGCGGCTTCACAGCCGTGGCATGCGATAAGGGATCAGCTGACGCCGCACAGTCTGAAGCAGGAGTAAGGACATGAGTGACAGGCACCGATATTCACTGCGCAAGGCCATGAATCCCAGCCCCGCAGTGTAAATAAATCAGAAGACACTGTGGGGCTGGGATTCAGGGGAATGCGCTGTGCATATCTTCGCCTCTCACTTATCTCTTTCCACCTTCTTCAGAGTGTGCGGCTTCACTGCCGTGGCATGCGATAAGGGATCAGCTGACGCCGCAGTCTGAAGCAGGAGTAAGGACATGAGTGACAGGCGCCGATATTTACTGCGCAAGGCCATGAATCCCAGCCCCGCAGTGTAAATAAATCAGAAGACACTGCGGGGCTGGGATTCATGGAAATGCGCAGTAACAGCGCATGGCCAAGGGATAACACAACAGCGCAGACTCCGGAACACAAAAAAGCAACACTCAGGAGGCAGCGCCCAGCACCAAGGGGGTATGTTTGACAGCTATGCTCCGTCTCATTAAGAAGGAAAGTCCCGCCTCCGAGACGGTTTCACAGTATGAGGGGAAACATTTTATAAGTGTTTCATTCAGCGTGTGCAAGGAACATAATTAAAAGAGCCACTTTTCCTTGTGCAGTATTACTGCTGCACAAGGTGGCTATTCTAGTTACTAACGCCTGGGGGATTGAAGGGTTCCCTTTCAATTTGCTCCAATTAGGCTTCGACCTACACTCTGCTCCTCCTGCTGACCCTGGGCTCTAACACCGCATGTTGGTGCCCGGAAGTGCTAGCTGCACAGAGAAAAACACCCGCCAATGTGTCAGTGGGGTTCAGTAACGCCAGCTGTTCCCCTGATGTGTAGCTGGCAACGTGTCCTGCAAACGCCACGCAGACACAAAGCAGCCTCCAGTGCAGGCTTCAGCCTACACTCTGCTCCTCTGCTCCTCCTTGATTCCCTGGGCTCTAACACCGCCAGTTGGTGCTCGGGAGTGCTGGCTGCACAGAGAAAAACACCTGCCAATGTGTCAGTGGGGTTCAGTAACGCCAGCTGTTCCCCTGATGTGTAGCTGGCAATGTGTCCTGCAAACGTCACGCAGACACAAAGCTGCCTCCAGTGCAGGCTTCGGCCTACACTCTGCTCCTCCTTGATTCCCTGGGCTCTAACACCGCCAGTTGGTGCTCGGGAGTGCTGGCTGCACAGAGAAAAACACCCGCCACTGTGACAGTGGGGTTCAGCAACGCCAGCTGTTCCCCTGTTGTGTAGCCGGCAATGTGTTCTGCAAACGCCACGCAGACACAACAGATATTAAACTGCCTCCAGTGCAGGCTTCGGCCTACACTCTGCTCCTCCTTGATTCCCTGGGCTCTAACACCGCCAGTTGGTGCTCGGAAGTGATGGCTGCACAGAGAAAAACACCTGCCACTGTGTCAGTGGGGTTCAGTAACGCCAGCTGTTCCCCTGCTGTGTAGCTGGCAACGTGTCCTGCAAACGCCACACAGACACAAAGCTGCCTCCAGTGCTGGCTTCGGCCTACACTCTGCTCCTCCTTGATTCCCTGGGCTCTAACACCGCCAGTTGGTGCTCGGAAGTGCTGGCTGCACAGAGAAAAACACCCGCCAATGTGTCAGTGGGGTTCAGTAACGCCAGCTGTTCCCCTGCTGTGTAGCCGGCAACGTGTCCTGCAAATGCCACGCAGACACAACAGACACTAAGCTGCCTCCAGTGCAGGCTTCGGCCTGCACTCTGCTCCTCTGCTTCTCCTTGATTCCCTGGGCTCTAACACCGCCAGTTGGTGCTCGGAAGTGCTGGCTGCACAGAGAAAAACACCCGCCACTGTGTCAGTGGGGTTCAGCAACGCCAGCTGTTCCCCTGCTGTGTAGCCGGCAACGTGTTCTGCAAACGCCACGCAGACACAACAGACACTAAGCTGCCTCCAGTGCAGGCTTTGGCCTACACTCTGCTCCCCCTGCTGACCCTTTGCTCCAACACTGCTAGTTGGGGCTCTAGGAAGACAATCTTGAATAGGTCCCCATCCTGGTTCCAGTACCGTCAGCTGGTTCCGGGTAGAGCCTTTGGCTTAGGTGCCTCCTTCTGGGTATCCAAGTTCCACCAACGTCAGGTGGTCCTTGGTATTGCTTTCAGGCACGGGTACCTCCTGCTTAGTAACCGGGTTCCAGTAACGTCAGCTGGTCCTCGGTAGTTCCATTGGCTCTTGGACCTTCGGCTACCCATCCGGGTTCCAGTACCGTCAGCTGGTTCTCGGCAGTGTCTTTTGCTCTTGTACCTTCTGCTCCCCATCCTGGTTCCAGTACCGTCAGCTGGTTCCGGGCAGAGCCTATGGCTTAGGTGCCTCCTTCTGGGTATCCGAGTTCCACCAATGTCAGGTGGTCCTTGGTAGTGCTTTCTGTCACGGGTACCTCCTGCTTAGTAACCGGGTTCCAGTAACGTCAGCTGGTCCTCGGTAGTTCCATTGGCTCTTGGACCTTCGGGTAGCCATCCGAGTTCCAGTTCCATCAGCTGGTTCTCGGCATTTTCTCAGCCTTCTTGAACCTTCTGCTACATTTCCAAGTTCAAGAACCTAAAGACGACGACCCGGAAGACCGAGAAGCAGAAGAACAAGAGGCTGCAGAACAAAGAGCAGAAGAACATTAAGCATAACACTAAACATCAGAGCAAAAGATATTATCTAAATTATAAGCAGAAGAAGACTAAGCAGTGTATGGGGGTGAGTCCGTTCCTCCTCGTGGTGCCCCTGGATAAAGCCTGCTGCTGCAGGCCAAACTGAATGCGGACAAATCCTGTTGTAACTCTTTTGTGACAGGCAGAACGGAAGGTGTAATCTTCAAACTTTTATAGATAACTACAGGAATGCCTGTCACAAATTAGAATATGATGAAGAAGTAGAATATGAAGAAGAATAATAGTTGAATAAATAGAATATGAAGAATGTAACAAAAAAAATAATAGGTAGAAGATGAAGAAGAAGATGAATAAGGTGAAGAAGAAGTTGATGTCAAAGATGCTGCTGCTGAGGATGATGAAGAAGAAAGTGTGGGAGAAGTAAAAAAGAAGGTGAAGGGCATGGAAGTAGTGAAACATCAATATCTGACAAAATAAAAAAAATCTTAACATAGTCAATATCTTTGTAACTCTGAACGTCTTAAAAAAAAAAATTAAAATTCCTGCTATTCTATTTGATTGAGCTAAACCTCTATGCCTTTAATGTCTCCGCCACCTCCCCCAATACATCCTACATTATTATTAGTTGTTTCCCTTCATGTAGAATGAACCTACAAGGAAAGAAAGGGTTTATTTTAATTCCGATATTTTGGTCCCATTGACTTGCATTGGTATCGGGTATCGGTATCGGCGATATCCGATATTTTTTGAATATCGGCCGATCCAATCCGATACCGATACTTTCCGATATCGGAAGGTATCGCTCAACACTAGTGATGATTAAAAGAACTTTGCACTTTGTTCTGTAGCAATAGGTGTACATATATATTTATGGCAGAAGACCAAGACCGTGCTAGCCTCAAGGTTGCGACATCATGCTGCCTCCTCTCTTAGTACTTCTCTATGGGCAATGCAGTCTTGAGGGCATCTCAGTCCAGTTTGTTCAAACGTCCTCATGGGCCATTGGGACTTACCAAAACGTTTATTATTTTGTCATTTTTAAAAAAGAAATAAATGGTAGCCAACATAAACTGTACAAGCAAAACTTAGGGTATTAAAAGAGGAAAACAAAAGAACAAGTGAGCTGTGAAAAAAGAGGTCAGAAGACTTTTTTTCAGCTTGGTATCAGTGAAAAATTGAAGTGTCGGAGTACCCCAAAATATCTGACAGCTTACGGGCCTTGCCATGGCCATGGGTTAATATCTCTTCTTTCCTCGTTAATCCAATGCAGATGGTCCATCAAGCCTTCTGGTCTTTGTCTACAGTATAGATGTTTAACATGCCGTTGATGAAACCATTCAGGAGGTAGGATTGGCACCAGTTTGTGATGATTCTTTAGGTTCTTGTTAGACAGCTCTTCCCAAAAGTCTTTCGTTTTGCATCTTAGATTGTTGGTCTGGAGCTACGTTGAGTTTTACTGACTCAGAACCCATGGACAACTCTTACAGAAAATCAGCTGATTGGCAACAGCAATCCCCTAACCTCCAGCCAAAAGAGGAAACCAGCAGACAGACGGGGAACGCAAGTAATACTATAGAGGAGTGGCATTTGTCCTATAGGTCAGTACTCTTTTTTTTCTACTTTTTTACCACAATGGTCCCACTGATAAAATGTTTTATAGTAGTTGACCATCCCTATAAAGGGAATAAGTCACCAGGTTTTTGGCTACCTTATTTGAGAGCACCATGATGTAGGGGCAGAGATCTTAATCCTAAATCTATTTAAATTATTTTGTTGCTTGCTGTAGTTTTGCTAAAATCATTGTTTCAGCTGCCGCAGATCTATCATTGGTCAGAATGCCGTGCTGTGTACAACCACTGACTGGCTGCTTTCTGTGTACAATGAGCATAGGCAGAAAGCTTTAGGGTAATGTCCAAATTATTTAAAGAAAAAATACACAAGGTAGTGTCTCATAAAAGAAACAGAGCGAACCACAAGGGGTATCGAAGAATTACGTGAAAAAGGAAGAATGGTGTTGACTTATATCATACTTGATAGATATGAGAATGAAAGTGAAGATACCTCCAGGTCAAGGACTACAGGTGTATCACATTTCTTGTTCTTCCTATTTACCATTAGTTTACATGAAACTGAACTCTCAGTCTCTAGGAAAAAGCTTTTATATCAACTTCATTGTTTTTGTCAGTAATGGCTCTTTAGAACAGAACACATTTATATTGTCTCATATTTTCTAACAGCTATTGACCTTTAAAAGTCAATCACAATTGTGCTAGTAAGGCTGCCTAGAAACAGGTCATAGTCGTATTCTCCAATAAGTTTGGTATAACGAGACTTCGAGTTGGAGGTAAACTTTTGTTCTTCAGTGGATATGCTCTGTAGTGGATTTTTTTACACATTGACCCAAATAAGTGCTAGCCATAACTTATGATTAGTGGATGAGGAAATGAGTGACACGTCCACAGCGACATAGTTTACTGCCAACCTCCAGTTGGCAGAAACTTGGAAAGTCATTTATCAATGAAGAGTATGGCTGACACCCCTTAATAGAATGCTGCATAACAATGCACATGGTTACTTATGGTGCCTCACATACAGTAGAGCATGCAGGCTGAATTAAATTCATGGTTGCATGTAAAGTAGCTGCTGATCGACTGCAGTGTTCAGGTGATGATGACCCAGCCATATGTTGGTCCTTGGATACCAGCAAGTGATGCAGTACTGAGTATGGAGTAGTATCATGGGTCAAAGAAGTGAATTTTATTTTTTCATCAAACTGGTGCCTGTGATCCTCCAAGCCCAAGGTTCAGGTGGGCACATGAGCACATGGACCATGGGCGTCAGTGCAGCAGATGGGTGAGGCCAACAGGACACAGACAGCACAGGTACGGAGACCGCAGACAGGAGACATCCTGGAGACCGCAGACAGGTAGCAGGGTCACTGGAGCCACAGGCAGACAAGAGACATTCTGGAGACTGCAGACAGGTAGTAGAAGTACTGGAAGCCACGGGCAGACCGGAGACGTCCAGGAGACGACAAACAGGTAGCAGAGTTATTGGAGCCCGCAGGCAAACAGAAGCAGAGTTTTTTAATTTTCTTATTCTTAATGGGGAAAAAGAAGGATGAACCGAAAATTTCTCTCTATATTTTGTTTTTTTACTTTTTTGTATTTTTTAGTCTTAACCCTGCAATAGTCCGATCGCTTATACTATACCACAGTAATTCAATATAGAGCAAAAATCACAACCTTCTATGAATGCCAACCACAGGCGTACTTTCATGGTCTTCAGTGGACGCCCTTCTGCCATAACAGTCCATCAAGTACACAGTGTGTGTTTTGATCTATTTGTCTGAGAAAGGACTTTCTGCTTTGAAACTTGTCCCAATTAATCTGAATAATAGACATCACACAAATTGATGACCATTGCGCGGCCTACATGAATATCTCCAATATTATTCCATAGCTGACATCCTTACCAAAAATGGCTTTTACTTTTGATCATAATTGCTAAGTACAATGCAAAGATTCTTCAGAACCTCCACTCCGTGATTTCTATATTAGGTGATATGAATCTGTTATATAACTATATACTTAGTATATCTTCACTCGGAGAGTAACTTTGAAGCTGCAGACCAGTCGCCTACTGCATATTTAATGCCTACATTTGGGATGTCATTTTTTTCCCATCAAACATTGTTATACTTTGCACAAAGCTTGGTAAATAGGCAATTATACAAGAAAGAGCTGCCTAAGCAGTGCAGGCGTCATCAATTAAAAAGATTTTGTTGCTTATCTTTCCAAGGCTGATCTTACTTCGCTATCCCATCGTGACTTCCCGGCATTGCTGATCTTGAGAAATCTACCATCCCAAAGCTTCAGATCTGCTATTTTGTATTCCTCTCTCTTCGCTAACCATCAGGGTTATTTAACTCAAGGGGGAACAATGAGCGAAAATCTTGCGTTATTCAAAACAGAATACTTTGCTTTCTCAACAAAAGCTTTTTTTTTTCTTGTTCAGTATTTCCCTTACCTTGCAATCCAAATATGTTTTCTTAAAGGGATATGTGGATTTTCTAGTTTCCACCACATTAGGTTATACCATCGCTATTTGAACAGTGAGCGACCAATGTAAAATATGTATCTATGCATCTTTATTAGTGATGAGCTAGCGCTAAAATGCTCGGGTGCTAGACTTGAGTAACGAGTATAATGGAAGTCAATGGGAAACTTGAGCATTTTTCCCACGGACCATCCCAGGAGGTCTAGAGGGCATTAAAATCTCTGAAATTGATGGAAAAAGTGCTTAAATGAAATGGAACAGGATGGGGCAGCAGTTTTACATTTCAGTAAGGACAAAAAAGGAATAAGGAGTCGTGTGCATGAGATTTCTGATTTTTTTTCCCATTTGTAAAGAGTGGGACTCCTAGACTGATGAAGCTTGTGCACCAAGTGAAAGACCTTTCAAAAATTGAAAGGAGGAATTGCAATACACCCTAGAATTCATGTAGTGGATGACCTCAGAAAACATTTTCTCCCCATTTGGAAGGAGTGGGACTCCTAGACTGGTAAAGCATATGCACTATGTGCAAGGGCTTCCAAAAATTAGGAGGCACTCCAATGCACCCTGGAACACACATAGAGTAGGGCCTCAGAAAACAATTACATTTAGAATTAGTGGGATTTCTGTGGCCAACAACAAGGAGTCCCAAACTCAAGGCCACTACTCAGGGTACAATTGGCACAACAAGGACCTTCAGGGATCCGACTCCGGTTTACCTTCAGCTACGATGAGCAGCAGCTCCTCCTGTGTCAGCTCAGGGCATCAGGCAGCCCCAAGGTTTCAAATAGATTGAAACAGGGGATTCAAAACATCTTTTTTTATCTCCTTGGAGACCATGAACCATGTGAGGGACACATCTACAACCCATCCGGGGGAAAGAACACCAAAAGTCCTTTGTCCATTTATTCACACAAGAGGTGCATTTCGGCATCCCATTGTATGAATGCATCTTTATTTTTATTTTACATGGAATTGAGTGAAATCAGAGTCTCGCGGGCTTAATTCACTGCTTCAGTTGAACCATTTTGTGTTTAGTACCACCAGGGGCATAATAACTAATAGGCGTATCCGCCTGTCAACTGAAAATGCTGACAGATTGACACTTATCAAAATGAACAAGGCTTGGATTAGCCAAGACCTATAAATCAAAACAGATGACTGCAGCGGAACATAAAGCCAATTTAAATGTCCCTCTTTTTTCTGGTGTATTTCCATACACCCCTTCCCACCCATAAAAGGGTATACAGTTCATGGTTTCTTCTTTTTCTTGTCCTCCTCCACTAATCCAAAACTATCCCTCCTCCAGCACCTATCCCTACACAAAATGCAGCTAACAGTGGTATTAATAGGGAATAGAATAGCTGTAACCCTGATAAGGACTGTTGGTTTTAGGTTGCCGCAGTAAGGACGATAAGGTAGTAATCCCTGACTAGTTGCCTTTAATGAGCTCTCCCTATTCTGCCAGCTAACCCTACACGAATTGCAGATAAGAGTGGTGTTATTAGAGAATAGAATCTATTTAAATTGTCCTTGAAAGGACTTTTGCTTGTGCATAGCAGCACCAAGGACCGTAAAGAAATCAACCCTGCCTAAATGACTCTAATACAATGTCCCCACTCCACCAGCTAACCCTACACAAATTGCAGATAAGAGCAGTATTATTTGAGAATAGAATCTATTTGAATTATCCCTGAAAGGACTGTTGGTTTAACGTAGCAGCACCAAAGACTGTGATGCAAAAAACCCTGAACTAAGTGCCTCTAATACACGATTTCTGCTCCCACTGCAAATCCTACCCAAATTGCAGCTAAGAGCAGTGTTATAGAATAGAATCTTTTTTAACTAGACCTGAAAAGGCTGTTGGTTTAATGTTGCACCAGCAGGTACTGGAATGCTATATAATACACAGTCTATTCTGCAGCAGTGACTCTTATATTATTTCCGGGTACAATGATCCCCAACATGGCGTGACCGGGACATATGTAGACCTGATGATGCTATGCGGCCCCCAGAATTTAAAAAACCTAAAATGTAGAAAATAGAAAAAATAATTATACTCACCTTAGTGCAATCCTCTCCAGCCCCTCTGCTCTTCACCATACACCCTTCATCTTCTAATCACCACTACCAAGAGCTGAATCCCCAGACCTTCAGGCCTCTTTACATAAGGCTCATACTTGTGGCTCTGATGAGGTCTGGGACATTAATAATGTCATGATGTCCTAATATGTCATGACTCATGACCTAGCGTGCATGCGTATAAATGTTCATCAGAGCCGCAATTCCTTGGTTAGCATGAAAAGGCCCTTGGGTTTCAGCACTCTGCAGCAGTGATAGTAAGATGTGTCGAGGACCTGAATAGGATTCGAGTTCAATTCAATTTCACTTGAATGTATTTGCTCGTCTCTAGCGATACGTTTTTTCTTTTATAAGCATTTTTGTCTTGTGACACAAGTTAAATTTTTAAAGGCACCATTTTAGTGTACATATGTGGGGATATATTATTCTATATATACTAGTTTCTGGTGTCAAAAAGTCACAAAATTTTGCACAAGTGATACTTGCTCAAAATTTTGTGACTTATTACCCTTCTAAACCAGCCTTGTTACTTTTCTAAAAACAGATAGTTAAACACCGCAAGACAAATTTGATATTCTAGCACATGGAAGGGCTAAAAGATGAGCCCTCTGGAGCATTGCTTGTTAAATTGAAAAAATATATATTTTTAAATAATAAAATGTGCATGTTGCATTAAAATAAATGTAATGTAAATGCAATACGAAGCATTTAAGGAAACCAGGTTGGATGAACACAGAACTTAAACACATGCTTAAAAGGAAGAAAGAAATGTTCATCAAATGGAAAGAGGGTGGCATATTTAAAGAAGAATATAAAGCTGTCTGCAGAATCTGTGGGGCACGAATCAGATTAGCTAAAGCTGACAATGAATTAAGGCTTGCAAGAGATGTCAAAAGCAATAAAAAAGGATTTTGGGGATTTGTCAAAAGTAAAAGAAAAGTCAAAGATGGTATAGGATTTTTACAGGATGAAAATGATGAATTGGTAAGAGAGGATGTTGAGAAGGCCGAACTTTTAAATTCCTATTTTGCATCTATTTTCTCTCAGAAAAGAAATGAAACATCAACTGATGTTCACTGTCCTATTAAAGGAATAGAAGAATCCAGGATATCTGTAAACAGAAAGATAGTGAGAAAAGATAGTGAGCTAACATATATGAATTCAAGTCTCCAGGTCCAGATGAATTACACCCCAGAGTACTGCAGGAGATAGCAGAAGAAATTTTTGAACCACTTTCCATAATCTTTGAAAATTCTTGGAGAACAGGAGAAGTCCTAGAAGACTGGAGACGAGCAAATGTTGTTCCTATCTTCAAAAAGGGGAAGAAGGTGGACCCATGGAACTATAGGCTGGTGAGTCTGACTTCTATACCAGGAAAGATCTTTGAACAAATTATATTAAACAACATGTATGTAAGCACCTGGATAAGAATGAAGTGATTAACCAGAGTCAGCATGGGTTTGTAACTAATAAGTCATGTCAGACTAACTTTCCTTTTATGACAGAATCACTGACTGGGTGGATCAGGGAAATGCTGTAGATATACTATATCTTGACTTCAGCAAAAGCATTTGACAAAGTATCTCACACAACCCTTATTGAAAAAATGACTAAGTATGGAATGAACAAGGCAACTGTTAGGTGGATTCATAACTGGCTTAGTGATCGGACCCAAAGAGTGGTCGTAAATGGCTGCACATCCAGTTGGAAGAATGTCTAAAGTGGGGTACCACAGGGTTCTGTCCTGAGCCCTGTATTGTTCAACATCTTTATCAATGATTTAGATGAAGGAATTGAGGGTAAACTGATTAAATTTGCTGATGACACAAAGCTAGTAGGGATAGTTAATACTAGAGAAGAGAGAGAGGATTCAAAGAGATATAAATGTACTGGAACAGTGGGCAGCAACTAACAGAATGGTTTTTAACAGGGAAAAATGCAAAGTACAACATCTGGGCAATAAAAATGAAAAAAGCATATACATAATTGGAGGAATAGGGCTAAGCAACAGCACATGTGAAAAAGACTTTGGTATACTAATAGATCACAAACTGAACATGAGTCAACAGTGTGGTGCAGCAGCAAAAAAGGCAAATGCAATTCTGGGATGTATTAACAGAAGCATACAATCTAGATCACTTGAAGTCATTATCCCCCTCTACTCCTCTTTGGTCAGACCTCATCTGGAATAGTATATGCATGCTAGGTCAAAATAAACAGAGTGGTAGGAGAAAATAGGGATCAGTCTACCTTAAAATCACTCTGACATAGATGTATAAAGTGCCTTAGTGCCTGTAAACTTATGGTGAATTATTGAGATCAATCAAAACAAAACCTCTCTCTCCAAGTGAACGCATAAAGTGCTTCAGTGTATAAAGGCTAAGTAGTGAGCTAGCAGCAAAAAGAAGGAACCAAATGAAATTAGAATTTTTACCTTAGTAGAAGTTTGCCGTGTCTACCACCCCAATGCATGTTTCGCCGATTCTTCTTCCGGGGGCATATATGTTTAATACAATTATTTTTTATATATACACTCCTTTGTGTGTAAGGGTATGATGGTTGTATTGTGATACGGAGTGTGACCTGGTATTTTAAGGTTATCGGAGGACTATTATGTATGTAAATATT
Source organism: Ranitomeya variabilis (assembly GCF_051348905.1). Classification (NCBI taxonomy): domain Eukaryota; kingdom Metazoa; phylum Chordata; class Amphibia; order Anura; family Dendrobatidae; genus Ranitomeya; species Ranitomeya variabilis. The sequence continues at coordinate 651,350,937 of NC_135236.1, forward strand.
GCAATATTGCAGTGACTTCTAGAGGCACTATTGGAGTTGATCATGGCTGCCTGTTAAAGCCGACAGACATGCTATTAAAACAGTAGTACTATAAGTGCTATGCATTCATATTGCGGAGGCAATACCGTCCTTCTGTCTAAGCGTTTAGATTATGTGGTCACACATGACCAATGCATCTAGGTGGTAAATGGCCAAACTTAATATTTTAAGTTTTCGATACAAACTCAATGTGATGAATCTTTCTCAAATTATAATGATCCTATGAATATTACTGATCAACCTAAACATTGTTCTGAAAAGTAATATGAAAGAATCTTAGTTTTCATCATTGTATCTCGATTTGCGTTGCTATGGAGGCCTATGTAATTTAAAGACCCATTATGTGTTACAACGGAATATTTAATTATTAGCCTGTCTAATGAATGAAATGTCCTCACCTTTTATAGGGAAGGGAACAAAAGGCAGTCTCAGTGAAAGCGCTAATGATTTAATGGAGACTTTCAATTATTTTGACACAAAAAAAGAAATTCTTCTAAGATTAAGGTGCCGTGACAGAAAAATAAGAGATTCTGAATGACATTCAAACCACCTTTGAGTACATTGCTATTACAATCTGCTTGGAATGTTTTTACTGTATGTGCAGATACTAGTTTTGATGGAGGCAGATCAAGTAATGGTCATGGAGACTGTCAGTCAAGTTGGGGCCTATATCACATCAAAAGGTCATTTATCTTTAGGGTCTCAAGCATATTATTTAGAATCTTTTACGATTGTGATGGCCGAGGGTGGCAAGGCTCACCAAGGTACAAATGGATAAATTTGGACACATTATACGAAGAGAGCAATCACTAGAGAAGGACATCATGGTCGGAAGAATAGATAGAACAAGGTGAAGAGGAAGGCTAGCAACCCGATGGCAAAAAGGAAGACCAGCAATCCATGGCAAAGAGGAAGACCAGCAACCCGATGGCGAAGAGGAAGACCAGCAACCTGATGGCAAAGAGGAAGACCAGCAACCCGATGGCAAAGAGGAAGACCAGCAGCCCAATGGCGAAGAGGAAGACCAGCAACCTGATGGTGAAAAGGAAGACCAGTAACCAGATGGCAAAGTGGAAAACCAGCTACCTGATGGCGAAGAGGAAGACCAGCAACCCGACGGCGAAGTGGAAGACCAGCAACCCAATGGCGAACAGGAAGACCAGCAACCCGATGATGAAGAGGAAGACCAGCAACCTAATGGTAAGGAGGAAGACCAGCAACCAGATGGCGAAGAGGAAAACCAGCAACCCAATGGCTTGATACAATCAGGATAATGGCAGAGAAAGTGGACCTATCTTGGCTCGCACAAGATCGGTCTTCCTACATATTGTTCATCCATCAAGTCCCCATGGCTCGAGATCGAGCTGAAGGCCATTAAATAATAAATAATAGGGTTCATTTACATATTCTTAGGAACATTTGTTTATGATAATCCTGGAGTCTAAAAAGACTGACAATTTCCAGTTAATCCAGCAAAGTGCTCGTTCATTGGGTGCGATCATCTTTTGGACTGCACAAAGGATAATAGTTTTCGGCAGCACATTGTCCTGTTTGAACAGATCATGTCCTACCAAGAATAATGGCAGCCTATAAACATTGAACAATTTATCACAGATTGTTAGGGCGCATATGAAGAACAGTTTTCCTGTGTAAACACGCTACTAAACAATCGCTGATATTTACTGATCGGCGGTTAAAGTCACAAAATCGGCTGGTGGAAATGCACCCTTGTAACAAATCATAAGACTAGGTTCACATGGGCATTTTTGACGTGCATTTTTTCTGGCTAAAAAATCTACATCTAAAAACAAACTACTTCTGAAAGACAGCTCGGTTGGTTGGTTTTGTAAGAAAATTTATTTTTTGTGTGCCGTGTTGATCTAGTTTTTGGTGCCCTTTTTCAGCCTGGTTTTTGATGCATTTTTTAACTAAAAGACAGGGTTTGTTTCTTTGGCACTCTTCTGCTGCAAAAAATCACCAAAAACTGTAATAAAAAAACATGAAAAAATGCATGTTTTGCAGCGATTTACACTAAAAAAATGCCGCAAAGAATTTACATGATGCTTTTTTGTAAGAGAGTAGAAAAAAAAACACAGAAAAAAGAGACATTTGTTGAAAGCAGATTTTAGGAAGTTTTATTTTGCCGTGGGTTTTAGCTCGCAATCTGCGCCAAAAATCAGTTGAAACAAAAACTTCATGTGAACGTACCCTAAAGGTTTTAAAATTCTGCCCCATGGGCTTGAAACTTAACTTTTTACAGACCATAACTGGCATACAAATCCTATTTATTAGACAAATATGCATTCTCTGAACCATTTTCTTGCTCCTGGCTACAAATTTTCATTGTAGCTCTGACCTTCTATTCTTAAAGCACTGTAAAGCACTGCGGAGGACAATTAAGATTATATTTATGCTACAATCTATGGGACTTTCTGTAATATCTATCCATGATAAAAAGCTTGGAAAAAAAAAGTTTTCACTTTATTATGCAGTTTCCTAAGGTTGTCCGTGCCTGAATAATTGACAAAAAGAGAGGAAAACATTATGGGAAATATTACCATAATGGTCAATATTATGTATACTGGGAATAAATGTGAATCAAATCAGGTCATCCCAAGTGTTAGTGATAGACCTTGATACATATGTATTATGCAGTTTCATGGCCACTGTGTAATTACTATGATTTTCAAATGCTTATAGCAGCAGAATGTATGTGAGAAAATACGCTACAACCTCTACAACTATATCTATAGGGACTTGTGAGGTTAGTCTGGTTATATTACACGGTCTCAGTTCACTAAAATAGGGTCCTGCGTCTGATGGGCCCCGTGCAAGATTTGGACCTGATATATATATATATATATATATATATATATATACATATATATTGATATGCCTTCCATTCTGTATATATGTCCCTCATTATGGCATAGCCGGCCCTACAGTATAATGCATCCCCCATAGTCCTCCATACAGTATAATGAACCCCATAGTCCTCCATACAGTATAATGCACAGCCCATAGTCCTCCCTATAGTATAATGCACAGCCCATAGTCCTATATATTAGTCTAATACACAGCCCATAGTGCTCCATATAGTATAATGCACCCCCCATAGTCCTCCATATTAGTATAATGCACCCCCATAGTCCTCCATATAGTATAATGCACCTCATAGTACTCCAAATAATATAATGCACCTTCCATAATCCTCAATACAGTATAATGCACAGCCCATAGTCCTCCATATAGTATAATGCACACTCCATAGTCCTCCCTATAGTATAATGCACAGACCATAGTCCTATATGTTAGTCTAATACACAGCCCATAGTCCTCCATATAGTATAATGTACCCCCCATAGTCCTCCATATTAGTATAATGCACCCCCATAGTCCTCCATATAGTATAATGCACCTCATAGTACTCCAAATAATATAATGCACCTTCCATAATCCTCAATACAGTATAATGCACAGCCCATAGTCCTCCATATAGTATAATGCACACTCCATAGTCCTCCCTATAGTTTAATGCACAGCCCATAGTCCTATATGTTATTCTAATACACAGCCCATAGTCCTCCATATAGTATAATGCACAGCCCATAGTCATCCATACAGTTTAATGCACAGCCCATAGTCATCCATATAGTATAATACACCGCCCATAGTCCTACATGTAGTATAATGCACAGCCCATAGTCTTCCATATAGAGTAATGCACAGCCCATTCTGGTATAGAGTCCGAATAAGACCATCAGTGATTGAACCCATAGAAGAACTATCTGAGTGCGAAATGGCTGTCATCCACCTGTTCCACATATGTCTCTCCCTGTACGCCGCACCACTGCCTCATGACTGTCCAGATTATCTAAAACAAAGGACTTCATCACAAAGGAAACAGGTGAGTGCTGCCTTTTGTATGGTTTTATTCGGACACTAACTGTTTTGTTGGCCACTGCACCATCACCTCTGTATAACACCGCCCCACCACTTATTGGCAGCTTCCTGTGTATACTGTATATTGATAAAAAGCTGATAATCAGAGGTGGTGGCGTGGTTGTACTAGGAAGCACACGACACCTAGTCCTCTTGTGACAATCTGCTGATAAAACACTGATTTTATTGAGATAGCAACACAAAGCCTAGTAAGTGATACATTGCTGGAATCAGGGTCTCAGCCCCTACATCATGCTGCTCTCAGATTATATAGCGAAAACCTGCTGACGTATTCCTTTTAATAGGATATTTGTGTAATGCAGGACAGGACAGGTCCTCCGGAAAGAAATGCTCTATGAAGCTAGTCTCCAAGAGATGAGGATCCTGTATGAAGGATCACCTTGATTAACAAACAATATAAATGGGTTTTCTAAACTAGATAAATACTTTAGCAGAGAAAACCACAACATTCTTAAAATCACTGTAATCCAGGACTGAAACCAAATCAACAATTTGATTTTCCTATCCCTTAAAGGGGATGTCTGTAGGATCCACCCACATAAGTCATATACATGGGCATGTAGGTCGTAGGAAACTGAATAAAATGATACCTTGATATCTGCGATCCGATGTCTTATTCCAGAGAGATCCACATTTTTCTTAATATGTAAGTGAGATGTGTAGATCTATGGGATGGGCCTCTTAAGATCTATGGGCTCATTTTAAATTAAAGGAGGCATTACCAATATAAGTCATGTAATGACTGACTGGCATTTTCTCTTATCTACATTATGTCTCACACTGTTAGCACCCCCTTTTATTTAAAAAAAAAAAGCTCTGGACGCAGATTTTGAGGGAGATATATGTCCGGCCCATAGATCTTAACAGCTCATTTACATATTAAGAAAAATATGGATTTCTCTGGAATAAGACATTGGATCACAGATATCAAGGTATCATTTTATTCACCTTTCCATCACCTACGTGCCCGTTTAGACAGCTAAGGAGGATTAACCCTACTGACAGATTCCCTTTAAGTGTTTCGCCTGGTGCGGCAAAGGCAGGAGCTTTCCTGACACCCATGCAGCAGCAAATTTCTAAGTATCATGAAGCCAAAAGACCTTTCTAAAGTGCTTTTAATGGTTCTTACAGTAGGAGGTGGAGGGTGATTTAGTTGTAGTAGGTAGATTGTTGAATTATTGAGAGTCTATCAACAAGGTAATGTGCCTAATATATGCTAAAGAGGAGACGGTGGTAAATCTTTAGGTTAAAGGGTTAATCGTTAGCAGCATCCCCTGCACCCAAACACCTGCTGGAATTGGTGCGGCTGTTTGGAATAATTAGAGTCATTTGGAACTGCTGATTGCTCCCATTCCTGAACAATCACAGCTAACGAGAGGAAGCTGCAGGCTGTATGCAGAGCGGAGGACAATATACCGCTGCTGGCAGGGCTTATTCAATCCACAGCGCACGTACGACAGATGGAAAATAAATTCAGGAAGAAATTACCGAGCTTTTGCAGCTAGAACATCAATAGGATTAAAGACGAGGAGAAAGGCTAGAGTAGCGCTAGACTCACCATCCACATGATGCTCATTCTTCTTCCCAATAGGATATAGACAAGTGTCTCATAGTGAAAAATAAAAAGGACTGAAGATTCCTATACCCCAAAAATCAATCATTTACAGTCTGTGAAACAAGTTTCATGTATCTCTATTTTCGTTGTCTTGCCGGTTTAGGAATGGCTCCTCTTCAAAAAGAGGACAATTGTAGACCAAAAGTTTTTTTTAACCCCTTCATGACCTTGGGATTTTTCGTTTTTCTGTGTTCGTTTTTCACTCCCCTCCTTCCCAGAGCCATAACTTTTTAATTTTTCCGTCAATTTGGCCATGTGAGGGCCTATTTTTTTGCGGGACGAGTTGTACTTTTGAACGACATTATTGGTTTTAGCATGTCGTGTACTAGAAAACAGGAAAAAAATTCCAAGTGCAGTGAAATTGCAAAAAAAAGTGCAGTCCCACACTTGTTTTTTGCTTGGCTTTTTTGCTAGGTTCACTAAATGCTAAAACTGACCTGCGATTATGATTCTCCAGGTCAGAATGAGTTCTTAGACACCTAACATGACTAGGTTATTTTTTACCTAAGTGGTGAAAAAAATTTCCAAACTTTGCTAAAGAAAAAAAAAAATGGCGCCATTTTCCGATACTCGTAGCATCTCCATTTTTCATGATTTGGGGTCGGTTGAGGACTTATTTTTTGCGTGCCGAGCTGACGTTTTTAATGATAGCATTTTGGTGCAGATACATTCTTTTGATCGCCCGTTATTGCATTTTAATTCAATGTCGTGGCGACCAAAAAAATGTAATTCTGGCGTTTCAAATTTTTTTCTCACTACGCCGTTTAGCGATCAGGTTAATGCTTTTTTTTATTGATAGATCGGGCAATTGAACTGAAACTGAACGCGGCGATACCAAATATGTGTAGGTTTGATTTTTTTTTTATTGATTTATTTTATTGGGGCGAAAGGGGGTGATTTCAACTTTTATATATTTTTTATTTTTTTCACATTTTTGTAAACTTTTTTTCTTTACTTTTGCCATGCTTCAATAGCCTCTATGGGAGGCTAGTAGCAGGGACAGCGCGATCGCCTCTGCTACATAGCAGCGATCTGCTGTTCGCTGCTATGTAGCAGAAAATCAGGTGTGCTGTGAGCGCCGACCACAGGGTGGCGCTCACAGCTGCCGGGGATCAGTAACCATAGAGGTCTCAAGGACCTCTGTGGTTACTATTCTGAAGCATCGCCGACCTCCGATCATGTGACGGGGTCGGCGATGCCATAATTTCCGGCCACCCGGCCGGATGTGGTAGTTAAATGCCGCTGTCTGCGTTTGACAGCGGCATTTAACTAGTTAATAGGCACGGGCAGATCGCGATTCTGCCCGCGCCTATTACGGGCACATGTCAGCTCTTCAAAACAGCTGACAAGTCCCGGCTTTGATGCGGGCTCACCGCCGGAGCCAGCATCAAAGCGGGGCTTCTGACCTCGGACGTACTATCCCGTCCAAGGTCAGAAAGGGGTTAAAATACAATGGCATTACAAACATTTTCATTACAATTACTTTAAGAGGCAAGTTACTTAATGGTTTCAACATCCCGGTAAGGGACAATTCTTAAACACTGAAGAATAGACCATGCCGATAAAACACAAAAAGATTTGTGCAATATTCCATTTCAAATAAACAGTAGACCGGCACCGGCACTGTCGCGAGTATATACCACCAAAGTATGCAATGCTGGTTCAGAAGAGAACGAAAGACATGGTGGTGCTCAACTGTGCAGCAATACAGTCTTCAAAAATTACGAGTATAGTAAGGAAATGAGTGGCACTCACCACTGACAGATTATTTTGTGCTTTATTATTCCAAGGTCATATGGGAATGTGACAGCTGTTTCGCTTCCAATTATGCTTCATCCCGCTCTGACGTCACACCTTTATGCCCTCCTTTTAAACTGACCTGTAGTGTCCTTTACAAAATTGTTTAAATTATTCAACAGGTTAGCATACAAAACTACTACAGGTACTATAATATAAAGAAAGAAGAGACAACATAGAAAGTATGTACACAAAGGTTGTAAGTATGCTAATATGTTTTATAGTGGTGTGTCAGGCCCAGATGAACCATATTAGACGCGAAACAGCTGCAGTCCTGTCTATGTGTTTTCACTTTGTGTTCACCTATGACTTTGGAATAATAAAGCACAAAATAATGCTTCAGTGGTGAGTGCCACTCATTTTTCTTCTATACTCATATTTTTTTAAACTCTGTGTAATCTTCATCGGGGGCCAAATCAACACTCTGTTACCACACACAGTCTGAAATCCCAATCTCTAGCTCCAGTTTATGTCCAGCAACACATGCAAAACCAGACTCTGCTTTTTAGAACTTTTGTCTTATTTGTCTTGGACCCTGCTTCTGTCCATTCTTTCTTTCACTGGTTCCATCTGGTAGGCAGACTTACTATACATGTTACACCTCAGGCCCACTCCACATCCACTCACACCCAAAGGACAGGAGACTTCTACCTATAGTACTAAATTTCAAGAAATACAAAAATGCCTCCTTTAATGGTCTCCTTCACCCAGCCTACTTTAGTCTAGGGCAGTACTATGGAGCCACACTATAGACTTACAGGGCAGACAGATCTCACTGTAGTCATCTGTCAGCTTCCTTAGTTCCACAACAGGAGCCAGCTCAAACTTCACCAAGATTTGAGCACACCACCCTTAAGCATCTTTCAGACATCAGTATTTTCCACATATGAGAAAAGCGGACTGATTATTTTGATCAGACATTGGTCAGAGAGTGGTCTGAGTGTCATCAGCTTTCTGGTATGTCGAGGAAAAAAAATATATCCTACTTTCTGATAGTCCGTGAAAATCGGTTGACATGCAAATGTGGTCCAATTTTTTCACGGACCCATGGTTTCGCAAAATCAGATATGTTTCTATTATTTTCTGCAGACTTCTCCATCGGTGACAAATTACGAACATATAAATGACCCCATAGAATATCACAGGTACGAGTGCTATCCTTGAAAATCACAGATAACTCTTGACTTGTACACAAAAATTGGACATCTGACTCGAGTCATGACGGTTCAGGGCTACTTATTCCCACAACACCAAAGGGAGGCAAAAGGCAAAAGGGTCACTTTGACCCATATCAAAAAACTAATACAAATAAAGATCCATGATAGTTGTGGCAAAGAACAGGTCCACTTTAAAGGTCCCCAAACACATTAGACTAATTTAGTCCGAACGCGCCAATATCAGTGGGAGCGACAGTGTATGTATATGGTGGCTTCTCAATTCTTCCCCAGTAGATAATTTCCGGGAGAGGAGGGATCGGACAAGGGCAATTTGGAACTCCGGATCCCTTTGTTCTCTGGGAGATAAGCCACCTCCAGAAGAGTCTGACAGTGGCTCCCTTAGAGAACACAGGAGCGCTCGGCCGCAGCGTATTAATATGTAAATTAGGTTATTTATTCATTAAGCTGTTTGTGCTTTCTATTATCTAGATCTTTAAGTTCAAGTACAGTTAAGCGTTAAAGCAAAGGTTGGAAGGGAAGACGGAAGAGTAGATGGAAAGGGAGGAAAAAAGAGAGAGAGGAAAGGGTGAAGAGTAGGTAAGAAATAAAAGGAAAGAAAAAGAAGCAGAAGAAATTAAAACACTGTTTTGCAGATGTGGCCATACATATAAGTCAATCACAGGAGGCGATTTCCCCCAAAAAACAAGTAGTGTGTTGGAACGGTGGAATTTGTCAATGACCGATTGCGTTAGCCAACCAACGGAAAAACGTCATCATCTGGAGAAAGAAAATTCAGCCATATTTCGATCTGTCCAGAAAAAAAAAATTTCAGGAGTGTCTGAGAGAAAAAGAAAAGCTTTTTTATGCTCCCAATGTTATTGAACATGTATAGTCACATAGCCAGTTTGAAAAATAGTAATAGCCAATATGAATGGAAGAAGGAAGGAAAAAAAAGATAAGCAAAAGGAGGGAATGAAGAAAGGAAGTATGGGAAGGAACTAAGATCGAAAAGGAAGGGAGAGGAAGCACAAACAAGGGAATGAAAAGAGAATGTAGAAAAAAATGAATAAAAGGATACACTGAAAAAAGGGAGTGGTGGGTGAGTGAGGAAAGGAGGGAAGAAGATAGAAAAGAAAAGAAAGGGAGAATAAAGCCTCTCGTATATATTAGGATAATTTTGTCAGAACTTGCCGATGTCACAAGATTCGGCTGAAAGTCTAATGAATATGGTAGCCACTGAGAATTAATTGTTGGGAGAAATATCGATCTGGCATGTCCAATTTTTGACAGCCGATCATATTGTTTACCGGAGATAAGCTCCCGCCAGACATGTGTGCTGACGGCTTTTTCATAGAGAAGGAAAGAAAGGAAGGAAGGAAGGAAGGAAAGAAGGAAGGAAGAAAAGAAGTAAGGAAAGGAAGGAAGAAAAGAAGAAAGGAAAGGAAGGAAGAAAAGAAGAAAGGAAGAAAAGAAGAAAGGAAGGAAGAAAAGAAGGAAGGAAGGAAGAAAAGAAGGAAGGAAAGGAAGGAAGAAAAGAAGGAAGGAAGAAAAGAAGAAAGGAAAGGAAGGAAGAAAAGAAGAAAGGAAAGGAAGGAAGAAAAGAAGGAGGAAAAAAAGAAAGGAAAGGAAGGAAGAAAAGAAGGGAGAAAAGAAGGAAGAAAAGAAGAAAGGAACAAAAGAAGGAAGAAAAGAAGGAAGGAAAGAAAGGAAGAAAAGCAAGAAAAGAAGAAAGGAAAGGAAGGAAGAAAAGAAGGAGGAAAAGAAGAAAGGAAAAGAATGAAGAAAAGAAGGAAGGAAAAGAAGGAAAGGAAGGAAGAAAAGAAGGAAGGAAAGGAGGACGGAAAGGAAGGAAAGGAAGGAAGAAAATAAGGATGAAAAGAAGAAATGGAAGGAAGGAAAAGAAGGAATAAAAGAAGGAAAGGAAGGAAGAAAAGAAGGAAGGAAAGGAAGGAAGAAAAGAAGTAAGGAAAGGAAGGAAGAAAATAAGTAAGGAAAGGAAGGAAGAAAAGTAGTAAGGAAAGGAAGGAAGAAAAGAAGAAAGGAAAGGAAGGAAGAAAAGAAGGAAAGAAAGGAAGGATGAAAATAAGGAAGGAAGAAAAGAAGGAAAGAAAGAAAGAAAGAAAGAAAGAAAGAAAGAAAGAAAGAAAGAAAGAAAGAAATGAAGGAAGAAAAAGAAAGGAAGCAAGAAAAGAAAGAAAGGAAGGAAAGGATGACAGAAAAGAAAGGTAGGAAGAAAAGAAGGAAGGAAAGGAAGGAAGAAAAGAAGGAGGAAAAGAAGGAAGGAAAAGAATGAAGAAAAGAAGGAAGGAAGAAAAGAAGTAAGGAAAGGAAGGTAGAAAAGAAGGAAGGAAAGGAAGTAAGAAAAGAAGAGAAGGAAAGAAAGGAAGAAAAGAAGGAAGGAAATGAAGGAAGAATAGCAGGAAGAAAAGAAGGAAAGGAAGGAAGAAAAGAAGGAAGGAAAGAAGGAAGGAAAGGAAGGAAGGAAGGAAGAAAAGAAGAAAGGAAGGTAGAAAAGAAGGAAGGAAGAAAAGAAGGAAGGAAAGGAATGAAGAAAAGAAGAGAAGGAAAGACAGAAAGGAAGAAAAGAAGGAAGAAAAGAAAGGAAGGAATTGACGGAAGAAAAGAAAGGAAGGAAGAAAAGAAAGGAAAGGAAGAAAAGGATGGATGAAAAGAAGGAGGAAAAGAAGAAAAGAAAGGAAGGAAAGGATGGCAGAAAAGAAAGGAAAAAAAAAAGAAGGAAATGTAGGAAGAAAAGAAGGAAGAAAAGAAGGAAAGAAAGGAAGGATGAAAATAAGGAAGGAAGAAAAGAAGGAAAGAAGGAAAGAAAGAAAGAAAGAAAGAAAGAAAGAAAGAAAGAAAGAAAGAAAGAAAGAAAGAAAGAAAGAAAGAAAGAAAGAAAAAGAAAGGAAGCAAGAAAAGAAAGAAAGGAAGGAAAGGATGGCAGAAAAGAAAGGTAGGAAGAAAAGAAGGAAGGAAAGGAAGGAAGAAAAGAAGGAGGAAAAGAAGGAAGGAAAAGAATGAAGAAAAGAAGGAAGGAAGAAAAGAAGTAAGGAAAGGAAGGTAGAAAAGAAGGAAGGAAAGGAAGGAAGAAAAGAAGAGAAGGAAAGAAAGGAAGAAAAGAAGGAAGGAAATGAAGGAAGAATAGCAGGAAGAAAAGAAGGAAAGGAAGGAAGAAAAGAAGGAAGGAAAGAAGGAAGGAAGAAAAGAAGAAAGGAAGGAAGGTAGAAAAGAAGGAAGGAAGAAAAGAAGGAAGGAAAGGAATGAAGAAAAGAAGAGAAGGAAAGACAGAAAGGAAGAAAAGAAGGAAGAAAAGAAAGGAAGGAATTGACGGAAGAAAAGAAAGGAAGGAAGAAAAGAAAGAAAAGGAAGAAAAGGATGGATGAAAAGGAGGAAAAGAAGAAAAGAAAGGAAGGAGGAAAAGAAGGAAGGAACAAAAGAAGGAAGAAGAGAAGGAAGGAAAGGAAGAAAAGAAGGAGGGAAAGGAGAAAGGAAAGCAGAAAGCTATACGCAAGAACGTGACACATCACTAGAATCAGGGTCTCTGTCTCTACATCATGTGGTGCTCAGATTAGGTAGTAAAACCCTGGTAGTATTTCCTGTAAGGACAGTTCTTAGTGTACCAGGTTTATTGAGAGCCAACTTTTGATAATTTTGGTACAATTTACTGCTACAGACTTTTTTCGGTGTGGTGTGAATCTTAGTAAGTCTCACCCCTGAAGTTAAGGTGAATAATAGTTAAATAATAATTAAGAATACATAAATCACAAAAAAATGAGAAGAAGAAATAAAAAAAATTACTGGTGAACTGTGGTTAATGATATAGAAGAGAACACGGCTGAAATCTGTTCATCAACCACAAATAGATACAGAAAGAAAGCGGCGCGGACATTGTGCCGTCTGATCACCGGAACACTCATCCTCAGGTATAGGGGAATCCGGGAATCACTGAGCACTGACAGCGGTAAGCAGAGGGCTGTTTCCACAGCGACAATGTTACAGAAACCCCCTAAATGTGGACTCCCCTGCGGGCGAGGATGACAGCTGAAGCAGAGTCGGAAAAGACAATTTTTAGTTTGTACCCATAACACCTGATCCCATGCAAAAACTGGAGACGATGTGTCACCGAGTAATGAAGTTATATCCTGGAAGGAAAGGGGGAGGACGCACGACCGGATTAGAATAATAATGCCTTTCCATTATCTCGGCCCACCTGAAGCTCCACCGCTGGTATAATAATCATATATTGGGGGAAGGGTAGAAGTGTGTTTTTCATGAATTCTCTTTACTCATATCAAACTTTATCTATCTATCATCTGTCTACAGTATATACACTCACTGGCCACTTTATTAGGTACACCTGTCCAACTTCTTGTTAACACTTAATTTCTAATCAGCCAATCACATGGCGGCAACTCAGTGCATTTAGGCATGTAGACATGGTCAAGACAATCTCCTGCAGTTCAAACCGAGCATCAGTATGGGGAAGAAAGGTGATTTGAGTGCCTTTGAACGTGGCATGGTTGTTGGTGCCAGAAGGGCTGGTCTGAGTATTTCAGAAACTGCTGATCTACTGGGATTTTCACGCACAACCATCTCTAGGGTTTACAGAGAATGGTCCGAAAAAGAAAAAAAATCCAGTGAGCGGCAGTTCTGTGGGCGGAAATGCCTTGTTGATGCCAGAGGTCAGAGGAGAATGGGCAGACTGGTTCGAGCTGATAGAAAGGCAACAGTGACTCAAATCGCCACCCGTTACAACCAAGGTAGGCCTAAGAGCATCTCTGAACACACAGTGCGTCGAACTTTGAGGCAGATGGGCTACAGCAGCAGAAGACCACACCGGGTACCACTCCTTTCAGCTAAGAACAGGAAACTGAGGCTACAATTTGTACAAGCTCATCGAAATTGGACAGTAGAAGATTGGAAAAACGTTGCTTGGTCTGATGAGTCTCGATTTCTGCTGCGACATTCGGATGGTAGGGTCAGAATTTGGCGTAAACAACATGAAAGCATGGATCCATCCTGCCTTGTATGGAGCATCTTTGGGATGTGAAGCCGACAAATCTGCGGCAACTGTGTGATGCCATCATGTCAATATGGACCAAAATCTCTGAGGAATGCTTCCAGCACCTTGTTGAATCTATGCCACGAAGAATTGAGGCAGTTCTGAAGGCAAAAGGGGGTCCAACCCGTTACTAGCATGGTGTACCTAATAAAGTGGCCGGTGAGTGTATCTATTATCTATCTATTATCCATCTCTTATCTGTCTATGTATTATCTATCTATTATCTATTAATCTAGCTATTATCTATCTATCTATTATCTATCTATCTATTATCTATCTATTATCTCTATGCTATATATATATATATATATATATATATATATATATATATATATATATATATATATCCATGATCACTTATCCATCTATTATCAATCTATCTATCTATTATCTAACTGTTATTTATCTATCAATCATCTGTCTATCTATTATCTATCTATCTATCTATCTATCTATCTATCTATCTATCTATCTATCTATCATCTATTTAGTATCTATCTACAGTATCTATTATCTGTCTATCTATCTATCTATTATCTCTCTATCTATTCATCTATCCATCATCTCTCTATTATCTATCTATTTTTTATCTATCTTTCATCTATCTTATATCTATATATTATCTATCTGTCTATTTATTTATCAATCATCTATTTATTATCTATCTACAGTATCTATCTATTATCCATTATCTATCTATTATCTATCTATCTATCTATCTATCTATCTATCTATCTATCTATCTATCATCTGTTTATTATCTGTCTACAGTATCTATCTGTCTATTATCTATCAATCAATCATCTATTATCTATCTATTATCTATCATCTATCTATTATATATCTATCTATTATCTCTCTATTATCTTTCTATCTATTGTCTATATATTATCTAACTTTCTATCTATCTATCTATCTATCTATCTATCTATCTATCTATCTATCTATCTATCTATCTATCTATCTATCTATCATCCAGAAAAATGAAGGCAGCACTCCAATAGAAAAAATAAAGGTGGTTTATTGGACCATGTGCGACGTTTCAGTCCAGGATGTGGACCTTTCTCAAGCCACATCCACATCCACATCCTGGACTGAAACGTCGCACATGGGCCAATAAACCACCTTTATTTTTTCTATTGGAGTGCTGCCTTCATTTTTCTGGATTATAGCATGAGGTTTGGTATATACCTGGAAGGATTTTTTGCACCCTTTGTTTTCTTTTTATCTATCTATCTATCTATCTATCTATCTATCTATCTATCTATCTATCATCTATCTATCTATTATCTTTCTATCATCTATCTATTATCTAACTTTCTATCCATTTATTATCTATTATCTATCTATATCTATCTATTATCTTTCTATCATCTATCTATATATTATCTATCTATCTATCTATCTATCTATCTATCTATCTATCATCTATTTATTATCTATATACAGTATCTATTATCTATCTATATATCTATCTATTATCTATCTATCCATCTATCTATCATCTCTCTATTATCCATCTATTATCTATTATCAATTATCTATCTATTATCTATCTATCTATCTAATATCTATCTATTATCTATCTGTCTATCAATCATTTATTATCTATCTACAGTATCGATCGGTCATCCCAGAGCCTGTAGCATTAAGACACCCCCCTGCAATCTGCATATAACTTATATGACCAGATTCTTGTGAAAGACGTCGAGCCACCTTCCTGCAAATTACTTAAACTAGATGACAATTCTTTTCTTTTCATTTAAGTTGGTCCTCTCGGTTAGGACCCTGGAACTTACGATGATTCGAGTCCTTTTTACTGTCCTCCTAATCCAGTATCAGCTCCTCAGGTTAACTTAGCCTAACCAGTGTCTCCCCTTCAGAGGTGGGGACTGCTCTCAGGGTTGGTGTTATGGACTGACCTGAGTTGGAGTAGTGGTATTGCAACCACTAGGGGCAGCACCGGAAGGTAGCATAGTCAGGAATAGCCAGAAGCCGGTACACAGGAATAGCAGTATAGTTAAAGGATTGGCAGCTTGCGTAGTCAGGAATTGACAGATATTGGTACATGGTAGCAGCAGTATAATCTTGAGGATAAGCAGCAGGTGGTAAGAAGTTTGACCAAAGGCTAGTAGCGTAATAATCTCACAAGGATGGAACTGATTTGCCAGGTTTAAGTAGAGTGATCATTCAGGAGATCACAGGGTGGAGCAAATCAGGAACTCAGGGTGGGGACAATCAGGAACTTAGGGTGGAGACAATCAGGAACAACACAGGTACTAATATCTGGGTTAACAAGGAACTGTCAAGCAGGCTGAATAGTTCAGAGGGAAGAGCTGCCACCTGGTGCACAAGAGCTGTTGGGTTCTAGTCCTGACAGTTGGTGGGGAACCTACCAGCAACTGGGCCCGTAAGCTGCTTGGCACTTCCACAGGGGCCATTAGCCAAGCCAGGGTCCACAGTTTGGCTTTCAAGCTGCTTTCTGCCTCTCCTTTAGGGGGTCTGGAGACTTTCTTAGCCAACCCACTCGATCTCATCCTTTCTTCCCTTAGGTCCTATCTTTGGGCCTTCCCGGGCTATCACCAACTCCCACTCCCCCAGCATGGGACTCTGCTCCACCATCACACATATCTGCTCTCTCTCTTTGTTCGAAAATGGCGCCATCATGCTCACTGTTCAGTGTCTTATGTTACGGCTCTGCCTTTCGCTGCTTGGCGCCCTCTCTAGCTTACCCTCCCATTCATCCAACTCCTACACCCGTTCTCTGGAGTCACATCTTACTGGGCGACCCTTTTCCTTCTACTTCATTCTTTTACAATGGCCATTACTCTCTGTAGGCAGGACCTTCTTGTTCTCCTGCCACATTAAATGCCATTTTAAAGTTCATACTTGGTGCCATCTTAGACT
This sequence comes from Ranitomeya variabilis, assembly GCF_051348905.1. Taxonomy (NCBI): domain Eukaryota; kingdom Metazoa; phylum Chordata; class Amphibia; order Anura; family Dendrobatidae; genus Ranitomeya; species Ranitomeya variabilis. The sequence goes on from NC_135236.1 coordinate 651,367,477, forward strand.
TCGTAACGGTCACCATCTTCCACACATCTTGTGTCTTCCTTGCATAAGTTTGCTCTTCCAGCTGCAAGACTCAATCATGCCAACTACGCCCAGTGTAACATGGTGTGGGGCGGTAGATGTGGGAGAGGTAATTGTCTCTTATGCCCTGGCACAATGCAAGAAAGTGGGGATCCTAGCTGGGTGTATGGAAATGTGCTCTGAGGGTGCTACTCCCGTGTAGCCCATATGTAACCGATGTTGCTGTTTTGCCGGACCAGATGGTTTACAGTTCAATGAGGGAGAACACCATTGAAATATAACTTTTTACTGAACGGGAACTTTGTAGGGAATATATACAAGAACATTTCCTTTACAACTCAAAGCATTTTCCACACACAGATTCTTTCCTCTTTTTTGTATTGTTCTTTCTTCACCCTTCCTCTTTTACTTTCTCTGCTTGTCCTCTGTCTCCATTGTTTCTCACTACTTCACCACAACCCAGCTCAACTTTACAGTTCTGCTTAGCAAGAGTCCTTTACTTGCCCCACAATTCCGAGTCTTCTCTCCCCTTAGGGTGCCAGTGTGGCTGGTACTTATCTTCTCTAGTGCTGACACTCTGGAACTCCCTAGGCATGTTAACTTCAAGAGTTACAAACTCTGAGACTTTCTGCTCAGCATCCTCTCCCAGCACATGTCTCCGATAGATCACTCTTTCTCTAAGTCACTTCTGCTCCGGATCTCGCTATCTATTCCTTCGGTCTCCTCTCAGTTTAGGCATATCCCAGAATGTGGCACTGCTCACAACTGACCATAGGTCCTCTTTTTATGCACTCTTTCTATCTAATTCCTTGACAGGAAACTGTCACTTTCCCTTCCACTCAGCTCTCCAGTTTCTGGGCTGGATAGCATTTATGCAATATACCTTCTCCTTACCCTGAGGTTACAGCCACCCTTTATAATAGTGTTATGTACATCTCTGCTATAGCCTTTTATAGAATTCTGGATTTATGAGCCAAGGATTCCTCCTACATATCACTTATTTATTACTATTTTTATTTCTTCTGAGTACATACTTGTGTGTGCTGAGTCAATTCCCCACATCTTATAGGTTTGGTATTATCCTTATTGTTGTTGTGGCATGGGCATTTTTTGCAATATTTTTTCACTTTTTTATGTACTATTTGTTACGTATTCAACTCAAAGTATTACTATTAGTACTATTGCAGTTTTTCTTGTAAGTTCTTGAATGATTTAGTGATCGCCCACTGCTCCTTCGTAAATATGAGAATAAGCCTCCAGCTTCATGCCAGAATTGAACTCACCTCATTCCAGAACTTTGATAAAATGGTAAAAAAAAATATAAGTTATTAAACAATTTTTCAACTATCATACAGTATACTGAACAAGTCAATCTGATAACTTCCTCAGACTTCTAAAATAGAGTCAGCCGTGCCCTTTACAGATTTCTCCTTTTAGGACAACCACTTTCCAAAAGTGGCATGTGGATACCATAGAGGAGGGTCTTCAGCTCAGAACATTCTTTTTTAAAGAGAACATGTCACTAGTTCAAAATTGACCAGTATTTGCTCTTATTTTACTCCCGCTGCTCCCTTGAGTAATCTGTTTTTTGTTTTTAAAAATCTGCCATTCGGTTCCAGAGATATGGGCCATTATTTTGTGCAAATTTTTTCTGTCTTTACAAGAGGACAGGTCCTCTTTAAGTTAGTGTGAAGATGCGCTAAGTAAGATCACCTCTTACATGGTAGGCAATTAAAAGGATTGTACAAGGAATAAAAATTACATAGGTGTTAATCTGAGGCACAAACCAGGCCTGTTCTTCTTCAACACCATTCCCGCATCTTAACTAGCGGTGCCTTGCTTCAGTGGTACTGCTCGGTCTGCACCGAGGGCCTTGCTCAGTAAAGTACTATTGTAAGGAGATGGACATATTGCCCATGATGGGAGGGAAGTTCTTGTGGTTCTGCACCACTAACCGCCATTACGAAGTGCTCGGCGCCATTTAAGATCGTGTAACGGTCGTCATCCACCACATAACTCAAGTCTTCCCTGCATTAATCTGCTCTTCCGGCTGCAAGACTTGATCCAGTCTGCTATTCCACGTGATGCGGGGAGGCAGCCTTGTGCGAGATGCTAGTCTCTTGCTCCAGGCACCATTACATGAAGGTGGAGGTCCTGGCTTGGTGTGAAGACATGAGCTGTGGGGGGGCTATGCCCTTGAAGGCCACAGGTAACAGATGACTTCGGTAGGCCAGGGCCAGATGTTTGACAGTTTAATGAGGTAGACCACCAGTCAAAAATAAACTTTTTACTCAAAGATAACTTGGGGGGAATTATATACAACTTGAAGAACGTTTCCTTCACAATACGGAGCAGTTTCAATTTCTTCCTCTTTACTCGCTCATCCTCTACCTTCAACATTCCTTTCTACTTTACCAAAGCCCAGCTCAGGTCTAAAGTGCAGTTAGCAAAGGTCCTAATCTCAATGCGCTGTTCCGCATCTTTCTCTCCCCTCAAGGGAAGTGCGTAGCGAGTATGACCGATACTTAACTTCTGTGTCTCTGATGCTGTCTTGGGGAGCAATGGGAAAACAGGAGATAATGATCCTGGGCCTCTGAACTGCCCCTCGGGCTAGGGGAGCCCTGTCTTTCCTTAACTCAGGGATACTCTTGATAGTAGGGAGGCCTGAGTCACCGATCTGTCCCTATCTCCTGTCCGGCCCTGAGCTAAGACCTCAACCCCCGCCCCAGGAGGTGAACCATAATGAAAACCACTGATAAAGACCGACAGGGATAAAGTAAACTGCACCACAAAGCAATCTATCAGGACGACACAATATGTGAGTGGGAGGGACACTAGGAACTACTAGGCATCCTTCTCCTGGACCCTTCTCTGATTGATCACTCTGACTTTTGGTCTAATATTTCCTTCCTTCTGCTCGGATCTCACTATCCCCTTTCACAGTCTCCTCTCATTAGGGACATTCATGTCATGTGGCACTGCTCACATCAGACCTTAGGTTTTCTTTCTACACACGCTGGCCACAGTCTGATGTTCTGACAGGAAACTGCCTCTGTCCCTTCAGCTTATTCTCTCTCACTCTGGGCTAGTCCCAAACTTGACTGCAACTGTCCCAGTTACCGTTGCTAAGCAGAACACAGCTTCGTCACTAACAAAAGCAATTATTACACATACAAATTTCATTAACACATATCACGATTCACATTATACAATATAACATTCTTCAAGGGGGAATGCGGGAATATATCCATCACCTTACACTGTAATGACGGGAGAATGCTTTAGAGGGAAAAGGTGGTCATGGTGGGTGGATTGGGCTAGAGAATAAGCATATTGGGGGTATGGCCAGCCACAAAGAGGGCTGTTGAGTCTGCAGGGAAAAGTGGGTAACATAACATGATTAGCGCATGGGAGTTTGAACACACTTAAAAAGCCCTCTCAAAATACGGAGGAAAGGGGGCTATAAAAGATAGCGCTTAGGTGGACCACTTGAAGGGAGAGAAAATGAGTCTGTGGGGTGACAAAGGGGAGATGACTGACCACAGTAAAAAAAAAATATAGAAAGAATAAAACTTTTGGTGACATTATAGAACTATTAAGAACAATAAAATGGTGATTTGGGAAAAAATAATTTTGGATAGTAGTGGACAACCTCTTTAATGGCGGATGCTTCATATCCATTTACTACCTCAAACTACATATTGGCTTTTACAGTTGGGTTCAAGGTGCCCATTAATGTTTTTACTGGTGCCAACATTTAGCCATGATCAAGTACAAATAGACTAGACAATCTCGTAAATAAAAAAATCAATGTTGTTTTGTGTCTCGTTTCCCTGGAAAATTCTAAAGCTGAGATATCCAGCTGATCAACACAAATAAGCAGGTTAATAATAAATAAATGGTGTTTCCATTGAATGGACATGTAGGTATTGACTTCCCATTCATCGGCGAGGTTGGTTAGTGTAGGTAACCGCTTTTGTCAGCCGGTAATGGGACTCTTGTTTAACGATAAGCCGCATTCTCTTTCTTCTGGCTTGGCCTTCGGAGGATAATCATTCTCGAATGTCTTCACTTGAGAAGGGTTTTTACGATACACTGGAGAGTAATTCGAGAAGTAAAGCTGATTTTTCTCTTTTTTTGTCTAAAGAAGTGAGACTTGCCTTTATTTAAATGAGATGTGTATTAAAGATGTTTATGGATGGTTTCGCTGAAGGTTAGGAAGGATTTTAAATAATAGGCTCAAACTCAATTTTGAGAAATATATATAAGTATATTGATCACATTTCAACATGGGTGTCTAATTTCCTTACCTGTTTCTCAATACTAGCCATGACCCACAGACAGTATCAATAGTTCATACTGCCATTTTCTACCTCTGAACTGATAGGATCATACCCACATAAGCACATCATGGGTGAAATTGGTCAACAATATCCCTGATGATCAGCGGCTCCCAGTGTCGGACGGAACTGTTCAGCTACGGAGCTTCACAGCATAGCTCCATCAATGGAATAGTGTCCGTGACCACCCCCTATTGATTTGAATAGGTGGAGTACCCGGCTGTGGCCATTATTCTGTCGACAGAGCTGTAACTGAGCAGTTGCGTCCACCACCACCACCGGGAACGCTTGATCAATGAGGGTACCGGGTGTCGCATCCCTCTACGATCAGACATTGATGACCTATTCTAAGGATAGTCCATCAATATTAAAGTTCCAGGCAACCCCTTTAAGCCTTTTACAATCATTCTTAAAGCATTTGCATGGCAAAAATAAAAAACAAATGTTCATTGCTCCTCAAATGTAGTTTGTAAAGCCAAGTACTGTATATTTTTTTGTTGCAAAAGGGTCCATGACCTTTAAAAATGGACAGTCCCTCATCATTTTAAGTGTATTGATTTAAATGGATCTAAATTATCATTCCTTTTTTTTGGACTACCCATTTTAAGGTGAGGGAACATCCTTTTTTTCACAAGGTTCTTCATCAACATTGATCTGGCCCTGACTATAGCTATATTATGTTATGTTTTGGGGGCAAATCAAGTTAGATATTACCACTAATTTTCAGATGGTGGTTGTTTCACTTTTTTTTTTATTGAAAACACAGGAACAAAAAAAATTGAAAAATTTGTAAAAAATTATTAACAACCAAATAGAAAACAATGTATCCATCCAGTCACAAATTGGAAATAGGTCTAATTTATTAGAGGATTTTTTTTATGAGTGATGTGAACTCATTATTTCTTTCTTCCACTTCTTAAAGGCCTTTGTACTGTGAGCTTATATTGTATACATTTAGTACAATATGCTAGAAGCTTATTAAATGTTCAAAAACTTTTGACCATTTGTAGATTGATTCCCTCCCATTACTCCGCCGGCATCTTCTGATGATAATCAGCATCTGCTCATGTTTAGGAGACACTATTAGCAGAGCTGCCGAGATAACGATGTTTGGATTTGAGCTATTCTTGTGAGATTTTGGGTTGAAAAAGTGAAAACCGAGAAGAATAGTTCAGTTCTCTCCGTGTATAGAGGTGGCATTTAATAACAGGCCACTGAGAGCTCTCAGCCTTTTTGTTACATGCAAGCAAAACGGTGTGCTGACAGCACAGTTATTGTGAATGAATCGCTGGGGAATAGGTCACTTATACGGCTTTTTTTCCGCCTCTGCACCTGAAATAACTTTTTTATCTACTGATCATTCATGATAAACATAGCCCCAGAGGCCAATTTTTTACTGCTGCTACTCTAGGTAAAAGAAAAAAGTATTACATTGCTTATATGTTATACCACATAATGTACATTTATATAGAATATATATGTATATACTATTTATGTATATATTGCACAGCATAAATGAGTATACCTTCTTTGAAAAGTAAGCTTTGAATCAATATATAACTGAACACAAGAACAATTTCCAAAATTTTGACCATACTGACTTTGACAGAATATTTTGTTAACATATGGTATGAAAGTAATCAAAATATTATATATAAGCTTAATTACAAAATGTTCAGTTTTACTCAAACTGGTTGATGCAAATAAAATGTAACTTCCCAATACCAGCAGCCCTCATGCAGCACCACAGAAGTACACTACCACCACCATGTTTCACTGTAGGTATAATAGATTTTGAACAATGAATTTAGAAAAATTCATGGTGCCTACAGTGAGACATGGTGGTGGAAGTGTCCTTATGTGGGGCTGCATGTTGCTGCTGATGTTGGAGAGCTACATTTAATTGATGGCAGCATGAATTCACAGATGTACTGCTTGCTATTGAAAGAGAAGATGCCGCCATCACTAAGTGCCCTTGGTAGATGTTCACTTTTCTGACATGATAATGATCCAATACAAATCTGTTGTATTTCAGAAGAAGAACAGAGTGAATGTGATTCAGTGGCCAAGTGTCTCCATATCTTAATCCAACCAAACACCTACAGGGAATTCTGAAGAGACAAGTTGTCATCACTCTCCATCCAGCATCCAGGCTCTAAAAGAGGTCGTTCTTTAAGAATGGAAAAACTTTGATATTGCAATATATTGCAAACTTGTTCATTTCATGCCTAGAAGACTTGTTGCTGTCCTTAAAAATCATGGAAGTCAGACAGAATCCTAGATGTAGTAGTGTTTGATGTGAGGTGTACCCATTTTTGTTTTTGCATCAACTAACTTGAGCAAAACTAAAGATTTTGCAATGAAAGTTATAATATTAAACTTACTTTCATGTTATGGGTTAAAAAATGTTCGATGAAACTCCGTCTTGTCAAAATTTTGGAAATAGTTTCTATGTTTAGTGAGATATTGATTAAAATCTTACTTTTCAAAGGGGGTGTACTCATTTATGCTGAGCACTATATAAATGTATGTATAATTATAGAATTGACCAAACAGATCTGCAGGATCCCTGTTTGGCGACAACATTGGTACTCTGTGACAATAGGACCACCTTGAATTTACCTGATTGGCACTCAAATGCTAGTATCATGGGCACTAGTGATGAGTGAGTATACTCGTTGCTCGGGTTTTCCTGAGAATGCTCGGGTGGTGTCCAAGTGTTTTGGCGTGCTCCGAGATTTAGTTTTCGTCACCTCAGCTGCATGATTTGCGACTGCTAGACAGCCTGAATACATGTGGGAATTCCCTAACAAACAGGAAACCCCCACATTCTGGCTGTCTAGCAGTCACAAATCATGCAGCTGCGGTGACGAAAACTAAATTTCCGAGCATGCCAAAATACTCAGAGGACACCCGAGCATGCTCGGGAAAATCCGAGCAACAAGTATACTCGCTTATCACTAATGGGCACCTCTTGTGAATATGAGACTTCCCACGACATCATGACGTCAAGAAGTCCTAGTAATTCAGGAGGCCAGCATTTGACCGATAGAGGAAGGTAATGCTCCTTGGACAAGATGCCATGGAGTGACGTGACGTGAACAACAATATGAAACAGGGCCCTGAAAATCGTTTCAAGGTGTAAGTCGAAACTTTTATGATTCTCACCAGAAAGTGGAACCGTGAAATATAATTACTTTGATGCAGACAAAACTATGGTGCATAGTCCCAAAAATCTCCCTATTCTTCACCCTTGTACCCCATAAAAAGGGATGAACTTCTTTGGTCATGTTTTATAGCCCAGAGTGTAGTCATTGTTTCCTGGCATGCTGTGAGGAACATCTGAAGACAAATTCAAGAGTACAGCTAAGGCTTGTCACTGGCATAACATACTTAAAAACAATTCCATCTCCAAAATCAGGATATCAAAGCCCTTCTCGTAGGATCACCCGGACCACCCAGAAAAACATCACTTTCTTTTGGGCAGTGTTTGCATAAATTGCATTTGCAATGTAGTTGGTGGTACTGTCCCAACAAAATCGTGAATATCAGTAGGTTTGAAATAAGAGGCAAAGGATGAGACAAAGATGTAATCAAATAAGTCAGAGGCAAAATCAAGAGAATGTCATGCAACAAAAACCAGGTAGTAGCTAACTAGTTGACTGTTCTACCCTCCAGTCAGCAGAGAGCGGTCACCGATTGATCCTACCAGCATTTCAGCTACTCCATGTTAACAGAGCAGCTCTTCCGAACCGCTCTATCAACAGGGCATGACTTCTGACATCATGCTGATTAATAGCCGACTCCCCGCAATTATCATGGTGTTAGCAGTCACACCCCGTCAACAGTGCAGAGTGGAAAAGAAGCCGCTGCTCTGTCCTTATGAGGTCAGCAAAAGCCACTGAATCACCAGGAAATGCGGTCTGTGACCACTCTGTGCCGGAAGAGATCAGCACCGGGCACAACAGTCAGGTGGTTAGCAATTACTTGCCTGTTAGTTTTTAGTCCCATAGTAAAAAAAAATTAGACCTCGATAAACACTTTAAGTCCAGGATTTGCCTTAATTGTTTTAGAAAATTTAGGACTGTCCTGAATTTGAAGTTCCGGCCATGGAAACCATGAAAACACCCTTTTTACCATTTAAAAACACCCACTTTTTGGGTACGGTTTATCTAAGCCCCACCTCAATTTGCTTTGATTGTTTCTAAAAATTTTGAACGGTCCTGGTAAATTTGATACAGTTTTGTTAACTACTAGTGATGAGCGAGTGTACTCATTACTCAATATTTCCTGAGCATGCTCGGGCGATCTCCGAGTATTTCGGCGCGCTCGGAGATTTAGTTTATGTCGACGCAGCTGCATGATTTGCGGCTGTTAGACACCTTGAGTACATGTCGGGATTTCTTAACAAACAGGCAACCCCCACACGTATTCAGGCTGTCTAGCAGCCGCAAATCATGCAGCTGCGTCGACATAAACTAAATCTCCGAGAACGCCAAAATACTCAGAGATCACCAGAGCATGTTCGGGAAAACCCAAGCAATGAGTATACTCGCTCATCACTATTAACTACGTTAGCGATGCATGGCCCATTGCAAAAAAACCCCCATCTCTGCTAAGTACACCTGTAACGAATCATCACATGATGACCAGTAATTGATAGGAAAAGTTTTTTAAGAACATTGTAGAACTTTTTTTATTTTGTAAAGATTCAGCTAAAACTGTAAGTCCTCTTCAAAGCAGAGCTGCGAGTTCTGTTAATTAGCGACACTATAAAATGAAAACTGACATAATTAGTCGAGGCTGGCGAGCGCATGGGCATAATTATTGATATGAGATAAAACTTAACTAAGCTATCGAACAGAACAATTAATTTAGGCATGAAAGAAGTGTTTGCCTCCAGCTGAAAGGATAAATAAAGTAGTTTTTTATTTAATGCCTAACTTTATATTGTTTTGTCAGTCGTCAAGAACAAATATATTTTATGTAACATTTTATCAATTTTAGCATGTACCATCTACATAAATAACTATGAACGATCGCCTCCGGCTGCTGAGAATAAAGACGAGCGGTTCTTCTTCAAACTTACAGTATAGAGTAAGTGCAATCCTCTATCATTTTGGAATGACATGTTATTCACATATCGAATGATAATTCTACAGAGGCTTTTTTATACCTAATATTATTTTCCAAAAGTGGACAGGCATGGAAATATCATTGATGGTTGTGTCTCTCATCCAGTCCTTAAAAGGTTGATACGGTGAAAACAAGTTATATCAGTGGGGTCTGACCTCTTTTATGCTCATTAACCGAAAGAGTGACCCCATTAGAATGGAGCGGCGGTGCACAAGTGCAAACTGCGCTGTATTCATTTCCTATGGGCTGCCGAGTACTCCGGCCACCCAGTAGAAAATGAAAGGAGCGGTGATCGAGTGTCTAACTTGCCGCACCATTTTTTAGAAGGGATAAAAGTTTCTCTTCTGGGCCCCACCTTCCAAGAGCCATTTTTAATGCTATTGTCTTCTTATGCTGCCATAAAGCTTCATGGCACCTCTGCCTGGATGCAACTGCTACTGCTGCTCTACAAACATTATACCTCCCATTTTGTCCTCCTTAGAACCTCTGTCTTCTGCTCTTCTTCCTCTAATCAGGGGTGGGGTCTTTACCAGGGAGCCTCTGCACTTTTTGCATTGGGGCCCCAGACCTTCAATTAATGTCTCTGAGATACATGCCGATTGTCCCAAATTTGTTTGGACTGTCCCAAAACAGTCCATGAAAATCTGTGGTTTCCTTAGTTGAATGGGGAAGGGTCCTCACAAACCTTTCCCAAGAATAGGCATTTCTGGTTGACCCCAGATGGATCTAAGGTGTCTTTAAATTGCCAATACAAAAGATGGCAACTATGCTCTGAATGGGCGGATATGTCATTGGTGTAACCCAAGAGGGGAGGAAGGTTATTTCCACCACCAAAGTAGGTGAAACTTTGCATTATGATATTAGACTGGAAAGGGCCCACATATTGTTCTTGCACAGGGGTCCTCTTTTGCCTGTGTCCACCAGTGATGCTCTGTCTCCTTTCCCCTCTCCTCTCCACTTCGTTCCTTCGTGCCCTACCCTTCTCTTGCACAGGGGTCCTCTTTTGCCTGTGTCCACCAGTGATGTTCTGCCTTTTTTCGCCTCTCATCTCCTCTACTCTTCATTCCTTCTTGCCTTACTCCTCTCTTGCACAGCGGTCCTCTTTTTTTGCCTGTGTCCACCAGAGATGTTCTGCCTCCTTTCCCCTCTCATCTCCTCTTCTCTTCATTCCTTCCTGCTTTACCCTTCTCTTGCACAGGGGTCCTCTTTTGCCTGTGTCCACCAGAGATGTTCTGCCTCCTTTCCCCTCTCATCTCCTCTTTGCTTCATTCCTTCCTGCTTTACCCTTCTCTTGCACAGGGGTCCTCTTTTGCCTGTGTCCACCAGAGATGTTCTGCCTTCTTTCCCCTCTCATCTCCTCTTCTCTTCATTCCTTTTCTACCTTACCCTTCTCTTGCACAGGGGTCCTCTTTTGCCTGTGTCCACCAGAGATGTTCTGCCTTCTTTCCCCTCTCATCTCCTCTTCTCTTCATTCCTTCCTGCCTTACCCTTCTCTTGCACAGGGGTCCTCTTTTGCCTGTGTCCACCAGTGATGTTCTACCTTCTTTCCCCTCTCATCTCCTCTTCTCTTCATTCCTTCCTGCCTTACCCTTCTCTTGCACAGGGGTCCTCTTTTGCCTGTGTCCACCAGTGATGTTCTACCTTCTTTCCCCTCTCATCTCCTCTTCTCTTCATTCCTTCCTGCCTTACCCTTCTCTCCTTTTATAAATAAAAGATTTCAGTAGTTTAAGTTTCAGTATATGGCTTAAAATGTAGATACAGTATAGCGAAATAGAACAGGTCCACTAGTGACAGTGACATGGATTGGAGTTGGCAATGCCTCGGATTTCATACGTCTGATTTTCTGGCTACTTAAAAATTGATTTTATCTAAGGAGTGTGCGAGCAATGGTCCTAAATGGAATATAAAAGCAACACGACTAAGCTTTCAACATTACAAAGTGTGAATGTGATTGAAGAAAAGGATATAAGTGGAGGGCGTAGAAAACAAAGATGCTCTAAAGTAGTTAACAGCAGGGGCTGCACAAAGCCTTGGGATCCAGGCACACAGAACTGAGCCCAAAGATTTATCTCTGCTAATTTACGTCAAAGCGTTATTACTGTAGACTCAGTTCAATAGAAATTATGCAAACACAAGCCATAATGTTGTAGTGGATAATTTTAAAGGGATTGTCAAGCAATTTTTATAGTAAATTAGGTAGGGTCTCCCATATAGAGCCCTTTTCTGCTAGCAAAAGCAGTTAGAAAGAGCATTTCTAAGAATTAGCCTGTTAATTTGGTGTGTAATTCTTCATTTCACCTGCGGAGGCACTGTACAAAAAACAACAACTTAGGAACCTACTGCTCAAGACAATATGAAACATACAGTATGCACTGGGTACCTGAGCTCCCCCTAGTGGTGGCTGTAAGGCACATGAAATATTATCATTTATCTCTCTCAGAGGTATAATGGTCAGAGGAGCGGAACTCCTACCACTATAAAGATTTATAGATAAATTAATCAGCATTGCGGACCTAAAAATAAACTTAGGATAAAAGGTATGTTATATTTTGGTAGTCTATAAATTATTTTATGATCTCTGAAAATGGAAACTTTTAAGAAAAGGTCATCAATATCTAAGCCCTATTTAATCCTTTTAATGAAAAATTAAGACTTTTAGAAAAAGTGTTCTTTTTCAGAGATGATAAAAAAATGTGTTGAATATCAAAATATAACTATTTGATTTTTTTACTATGGGCCTATCAGGCAGGTAGTTGCTAACAGAGACAACTACTTACATGTTCTACACGGCAGCGGCTCAAAGCGATCACTAACCATTCCTGCTGGCGATTCAGCTGCTCCACATCTACAGAACAGCCTTTCTCCTGGTCTGTTTTGCTGATGGGGCATCACTTCCAATGTCATGCTGATTGACTGCCAACTCCCCGCAGTTAGGCAGCGGGGAGCCGGCTGTCAATCAGCAAGACATCACGCCCTGTGAACAGAGCAGAGTGGAATAGGACCCTCTGCTTTGTCAGTGTGGCATAAGTGGAAGCCGTTGGATTGCCTATAGGAACGGTCTGTAACCACGCTGTTCCAGCAGAGATCGGCACAGGGTACAGAAGCTGTTCTTTGGCCTATAATAAAAAATTCGTCCTGGACAACTCATTTAAGATAGGTAAACATTATCATGTCAGCGGGGGTCCAACACGCGAAACCCCATACGATTTGCAGATCCAGTTAAATTGTAAACAGTGTACAGAGCTGGAACAGCACAGCTCCATGCACAGTGCAATGGCTGCTCTGTAGTACAACAGCTCAGCTTCTATTTCCTTCAGTGTGGCTGATCTGCAATATCCGAGGACGACCACTGTACCGTGACAAGACCTGTACAGTTCTGCTTCCATTGATTTTGTACATCCAGCTGCCTACGGAGCTGCAAACAATTGAATTTTGGGGGTAAGGGAGTGGAAGTTTCCAACGATCTGGACTGGTATTGTTGACCTCAATTAGAATGATTTCGAATCCTGGAAAATTAATTCTGTTTTAAATTAGACCATGTATTTCATAGGGTCTAGCTCTTGTCACATGTGGCACACAGATGATTTTTATTGGAGAAACCTTTCCTAACCAAAAGTTTCTCCTTACAAACAGAGTGCAATAAATTGCACAAACTTACATTTAATCCATCCGCAGGTGTTTGCTATATAATCTGAGAGCAGCATGATGTAAGGGATGAGACTCTGATTTCAGTGATGTGTCACTTACTGGGCTGCTTGCTGTAATTTTAATACAATCACAGTTTTCACTGCTGCAGAGTTAGCAGACCTCGGAATGCTGAGCTTTGTATAACCCCACCCACACCACTGATTGGCAGAGTTCTGCGCACATTGTACATTGACAGAAAGCAGCCAATCAGAGGTGGGGGCGTGGTTAAACAGAGCAGTTGACTAGGAGGCACAAGACACTTAGTCCTCTAGTAATAATCTCTTGCTAATAAAACATTGATTTTATTGAAACAGCAACACAAAGTCTAGTAAGTCTGGAATCAGGCTCTCAGCTTCTACATCATGCTACTCTCAGATTACTTGCTAACAAATTCCTTTAACATCTCAGCAGCCTGTAGGACTATTTCACCTGTGTGTGCTCTAGATTCAGTCCTATCCAGTAGACGGCAGGGGTTGAATCCTAAATAAAGTATATTACCGATCCACAGGATAAAATGTATGATATCTAGGATCACAACAAATCATGACAACAGAGATCCCAAAGTCCACTGCGTGACAGGAGTACTATGGAGCATGTGCAACCACCACTTTTATAAACAGCCGATTGAGCTGTGGTTGCACATGCTCACTACTGCTTTATTCTTTGGGGCTTCTGCTCTTGAGATTGGTGAGGCTCTCGGCCATTTTGCCACAAACAATCATACATTTATTATCTGTCCTGTGGATAGGTGATAAATAGAATTTATAGCACAACCCCTTTAATTACTATATGGCTTTGGAAAGGTTGTCTGTTCCAATCAAGTAAAGTCAAGGGCTGGTCACAAGATCTAGCACCTCCTGCAACTTTTTCCTTGTCCTCCTATCACGGTGATCACCTAATTAACATATTCGTGCACCTAATTTACATACTATCCACCCTTCAGCAGGCACCCTCCCCCAGTGCTGCCCATAGGCAGAGGCCCATTACGTCCATAAATAAATCCCTGTCTAGATTTATGATGCCTGCTACATGCTAATAATTATCCTCGCCTCATATACATAAAATATGATGTTCTCAGAGATCAACTATTGACAAAAGAAACCAGAAAAGCTTTTACACCGCCGACGGAGCGGAGCATTATTTCACTGTTTAACATGCTCCGTGCTGCTGACATTACCAGATCCATAAATTAGATCAATCCGCGTCGGTTTTCTAAAGTGTTACAGATTTATTGACAAACAACCTTTTTGCAAATTGAGTGATTCCTTTAGGAATTGAGCCAAATGCCCGGTAGTAAATAGCTAGGCTGCTTAAATAAGAAACACTCGCACTTTATACAATGCATTCAAATGAGGAAAGATGCAAGAGAAATCCACTGATGGTACAATATATACCCAGGATTAACAGGAAATGAGAAAAAATAATTAAAGAAATTTCGATAGAATGGTAGAGAATGTCTAGGAAGAAGCATGGTTCCAAAATAGAACTCGGAACCCTTGTCCACGGGGTACGACATATTTACTAACACGGCGATGCTCAAAACCTTGACATTTAAACCCCGCCCCCGAGGGACTCCCTCAAAATGGATGGAACCTCTCCAATCATCTACTTTTAGGGCATGTCTTTTATAAAGGTCACTAATTTTGTGGTCAGGTATCTCCGTAAAAATCACCATTGTTAGCAGGTATATTACGCCTTTTAATAAGATTTCCAGAGGAATGAAACAATCCTCTTAAAAGTTATCTTTTTGTCAATCCTAGAATCGAGTTTATTCATTCCACAATATGTAGGATGTAACTATGCACCCCACGTCATTTAACCACTTAAATACCGCTATCAGTCTGTGATTTAAGTGGTGCGGCATCGGTGGGGCTTCTGTTCGATGCCCTCACTACCCTTTCACTTTTGATGCTTTTGAACTTTTCTGCTGGGTTGTCCTCCTTAAATGACCCCTCCGTCACCATCTCCGTACTCCCATGAAACCCAGGAAGTAAAGATAATAAGACGAGATTAAAAAAAAAATGCAGGCTCAAGTCCCCTAAGGGGGGTAAAAAAATAAGTGAAAAGGTATTAAAAACAGCTTTTAAAAATGAAACAATAAATAAATGTTTAAATCACCCCTTTTTCCCAATCTGTAAAGAAAGAAATAGCAAAAAAAATACCATATTTGATATTCATATTCCCCCCCCCCCCCCATTTTCAGTGCAACATATGGTAAAATCAATGTAATTCGATTCTACAGCTCATCCTGCCATAAACAAGCCCTTGTATGCTTAGGTTGACGCAAAAACATTACAAATTATTTAAAAAAATGTTAGGGAAGAAAGAATGCAAAAAAACTTAATAACAAAACTGAATATTACGCCTGGGGGAAAGAGGTTAAAAGCACTACAATTAAGACTAAATCTAAAGACTTTCATCTTATGGATTAAGTGTGTTATTCAGTGGCTCGTTAGGGCTAGGTAAAGCCCAAATAATGATTGTTTTCGTCACTTTTGAACTATGTGCTCCCTCCTAATTAGCCTAGTTGGGGAGTATGGTCATCAGGTACCGCTCCTCCTGCCAACCACAGGGTCTCCTTCTCTGTATAATGTATATGGAGGTAGCTGCTCCTGGTATGCACCTATTCACACTAGTTTGGATGTGCCAGTCAGTTTTTTGTTGTTTCTATGTTAGGGTGGTTTGACATTTGTGCCTCTGTGCACAGCGTATCATCTGCACAGATCCGCATGGCGGATTTAACATGGCGTACGCAGGGACATGCGTTTGCATCAGTTCGCATGCGTCTGCATCGTTTCTCGGTGTGTGGTGGAGTTCGGAGAATGCAACATATTGCATTTTTGGAAGCGTCAAAAATCCATCAAATATGCGCAGGCATGCGCATGTGTATGAGTGCGCTAAAAAAACACATTGCTGTCTATGGTAACGCATGCATACGCATGTCCTTGCATACGTATGCCTTCGATACGCTTGCTTACTTCGGACTGCGCATGTCCAGGAACTGTTTGAGACACGCCCATTGAGACACGCCCTCCTGGAAATAGGGAACGCATGCGCATAAAAACGCAAACGCAGGCAAAAAACACATGCACACACATGGATGGTTTCTTTTTGCTGTCATGCGTAAGCTGATGTGGATAAAAAACGCTGTGTCAGCAAGCGTTTGCACGCGTTTTTGCATGCGTTTGTGTATGTAGATGATATGCTTCACACAAATACGCAAATGTGAACTTACCCTTAGCTTACTGACTGTGCACTCTGCCCTTCACCATGTGGTGATTTTAATTACTGCATGTTCCTACCTGCCCATAAATGCAGGCTTTGCTGAGAGAGGTGTCCACATTCACCCTGGAATTCAGACATCAGCCTAAGGGCTCCTTTTCACTTGCGAGAAATATGTACGAGTCTCGCATGTATTTGCCCCTCATCAGTGTGGAGTAGGAAACTGGCTATTAGGAGCAGTGCCTGCCTAGTGAAAAGACTATAAACATAAGGATGAATGACCTCGGGGAGATCAAAACATCCAAATACTGAAAAACAGCTGTCTGTGGATGGATACCATGTTTTGGCATAGGTGGTTTTCCTTTATTAGATGCTGCCCTTCCCGTGGTTGTTCCTTCCCGGTGAAAGACCTGGCTATTCATTGCTTGCGTTGAGAAACACGTGATGGTGTCTCCGCGGCTTTTCTACATGCATTTGCATATTTCCCTTAAGGGATGGGGGGAGTGTTCTGGATCACAGCGTTGAGAAACACGTGATGGTGTCTCCGCGGTGTTGGATGTTTTGATCTCCCCGAGGTCATTCATCCTTATGTTTATAGTCTTTTCACTAGGCACTGCTCCTAATAGCCAGTTTCCTACTCCACACTGATGAGGGGCAAATACCCCGAAACAGCTGTCTGTGGATGGATACCATGTTTTGGCATAGGTGGTTTTCCACTTTAAACTTGGGCCCAGGGCCCCACTTTGTCTAATACTGACCCTGGTGTTCGGTACAACTTACTGCTGCGAGCTCTTTTCAAACTTCATTGCAAAGAGTTGATTGTGCTCCAGAAAGACACATATCTGGAAAAAGCAATTGCTAGTAGTAACATCATCAATACCATATAACATCATAACAGCAACATAACAGCAGTTCCAGTTCCAAATGTAAGGGTGAGGTAATTAAATGTTTGACCAACAGAAAAAAAATTCAAGTTGAAAATTTTGTATGGCTCCTAAACGAGGCTATAAATATCAAAATGGCCCTTGACAAGAATAATTTTCCCCACTCCTGCCCTAACCATCATACGTAATAATGACGTAGGTGACATAATAGCATTCAATCAAAAATCAGGATAGTAAAGAGATTTAAAGGATTATTGAGAACTTATTTTATTTTTAATCAGGCTCAATATTGTAAAAAAAAAATTAAAATTCATACTTATCTTAATGATGTCCCACTTCTCCTGCTCTGCTGCTACCTGAGCCCTTTGCCGGTCTCCACTTCCTGGTTTCCCGCTACACACAGGAAGTGACAATTCGGCCAATCACTGTCAGCATTGGTGGCATGCCACATTGATTGGTTGAGTTTCATTCCCAGTGTGTCAAGAAGGACCAGGAAGCAGAGACCAGCAGAAGACTTGGGAAGCAACAGGACCATCGCAAGGTAAGTATGACTTTTATTTAAAGTATTATGAGCCTTTTTATGTTTTCGCTTTTTTTTGCTTTTTCTAAATGATTTACACATTGAGATGCATATTCTCATTTTCTGCCTTTTCTTTTTTTTTCCTTATCTCCACCATGATTTCCTCTGGGTCTAAATTTAATCATGCATTAGGAATCATGGTTTGTATAGACTACTATTTTTGAGCAAATGAACTGAATGCATTTACACATGATGCTGATTATACATTGCCTTCAAGCTATTTTTTTTAGTACATAGTAAAGGAATGGACAATTATAGTTAACAAGGTTTTCCAAAACTGTGCCCCTCCAGTAGCCAGACCATTGTATATGTTTTAATAAGTGCTAGAAGGTAAATCTTACACATAGATCATGACCTTCCCTTGAAGATGTGTCTTCTAGTTCTACCATGACACACTTCGAGGCACTCAACTTCTCAGGATTTCTATAGCCTAGAGGCCAGGATGGAGAAAAAGAGATTGAGAGAGAAAGTAAGCAATCATTGAACCTTACGAAGAAAAACAAGGAACAAAGCCTAATATAATCTGTCAAAATCAGGACCTACTGTCACCAGAAGAGACAGATCTGCTCATTTTCATTTCACAGCTCCACTAGAAGCATGCTCTAACTGCTACAGAAGACACATGCAGGCAACCGGCCAATTTTTTATAATAATTTATTTATATGAAGCCCAGAGGCGAAATATAACTAGTTCAGTACTGGCATGCTTAGTGACACATGTAAAGAGTTAATATAACTGGTAGAGATGGCCTCAGAGAAACTGGGGCTGGGAGTAAAAAGCACAATAGCTCTAGTCTTCACCAATCATGTCATACAAATGGGGCACACCAACTTAATCACTGAAATCCAGTTTTTTTATTTCGTCCCATTGCCACCAGTGCATAACATCCGGCTCCTCTCCACCAGTGTACAATATTAGGTTCTTTTTCCCTGGTGTATAACATCTGGCCCCTCGCCACCAGTGTATAACATCTGGCTCCTCTCCACCAGTGTACAATATTAGGCTCTTTTTCCCTGGTGTATAACATATTTCCCATTGCCCCTTTTTATAACATCCGGCCCATTGACCCAGTGTTTAACATCAGGCCTCTCATTTCCAGTGTATAACATCTGGCCCTTTGCTCCTGGAGTATAACATCCTGCTCCTCACTACCGGTGTATAACATCTGGCCTCTCGCCCCCAGTGTACAATATCAGGCCCTTTTCCCCAGATGTATATCTGACCCCTCACCAACAGTGTATAACATCCGGCCCATTCATCCAGTGTATAACACCTGGCCTCTCGTTCCCAGTGCATAACATCTATCCATCCGGCCCCTCGCCACTGGTGTATTACAACCGGCCCCTCTGCCTCTTTGTATAACATCTGGCCCATCTCCCTCTTTGTATAGCATCCGGCCCCTCCCCCCCGGTGTATAACATCTTGCCCCTCGGCCCCAATTTATAACTTACGGACCCCCGTCCCTGGTATATAACATTTGACCCCTTTCCCCCGGCACGGACGGTTCCAGGTTTTAGTGGGCCGCAGGCAATAATTCATGATGCACAGATACGGCAGATGAATATAGATATAGTATAATGCCAAATATTTCACTCACTTCTTACATTACATGAGTGATAGTTTCTGCAAATTCTACAATAACTCAAAAACTGGCGAATCCTCGGAGCATACAGTATGCGCTGCTGGGATTCAAAAGTCTGCAGTCACACAGAGTGACTGCAGCCTTTTAATTTTAAATTGGATACAGTATTATGGGCACCACAAAATGCTCCATACAGTATTATGGGCACCGCATAGTACTTCATACAGTATTATGGACCTCATATATTGCCCCATACAGTATAATGGGACCATATATTGCTCCATACAGTATAATGGGCCCCATATAATGCTCCATACATACAAAATAAATAATTATCAAATGCTCATCTCTCCTCGTTCCCCTACTGCTCCGGTCTCCTCAGCGTTTTCTGATCCTCTGCATTACTCGGCGCAGAGGATGCTGTAGTGATTTTGCTCCATTCAATATAATGGGCCACACATAGTGCACCATATAGTATAATGGGCTCCATATATTGCTCCATACAGTATAATAGGTCCCACATATTGCTCTATACAGTATAATAGGCCCCACATATTGCTCCATACAGTATAATAGGCCCCACATATTGCTCCATACAGTATAATAGGCCCCACCTATAACTCCATACAGTATAATGGGCTCCATATATTGCTCCATACAGTGTAATGGGTCCCACATATTGCTCCATACAGTATAATAAGCCCCACATATTGCTCCATACAGTATAATGGGCTCCACATATTACTCCATACAGTATAATGGGCCTCACATATTGCTCCATACAGTATAATAGGCCCCACATATTGCTCCATACAGTATAATAGGCCCCACCTATAACTCCATACAGTATAATGGGCTCCATATATTGCTCCATACAGTGTAATGGGCCCCACATATTGCTCCATACAGTATAATAGGCCCCACATATTGCTCCATATAGTATAATGGGCTCCACATATTGCTCCATACAGTATAATGGGCCCCACATATTGCTCCATACAGTATAATAGGCCCCACATATTGCTCCATACAGTATAATGGGCTCCATAGATTGCTCCATACAGTATAATAGGCCCCATATATTGCTCCATACAATATAATGGGCCACATACATTATATTGCTCCATTCAGTATAAAGAACCCCACAAAGTGCTCCGTACAGTATAATGGGCCCCATATATTACTCCTTACAGTAAAATGGGCCCCATATAATGCTTCATACATAAAAAACAAATAATCAAATGCTCATCTCTCCTCGTTCCCTTTCTGCTCCGATCTCCTCAGTGTTTTCTGACCCTCTGCACTACTCATTGCAGAGGACATTGTAGTGACTTTATCATGCCCTCTGCATCAAGACGTCAAAAAGCTCGGACGCAGAGGGCCACTGTTTTCAACTTCATCAAGGATGCTGAAACAATTGAAAGTGCGATGCGGGGAAGGCCCGATGTCAGCGATGGCACCGGGCCCTCCGACTCACGGGTCCCATAGGGTGCTGGTGTCGCCGTGCCGACGATGAGTGGGCCTCCATTTGTCCAAAGCCTGGCATTTGCATGGGTGCGCCAGCTGGTGATGCCGTCCTTGTCCCACGGTGTATAACATCCAGCTGCTCAACCCTAGTGTATAACATCCGGCCCCTTATCATGCCGGTCCTGTAATAGGAGCCACAGGTGTAACAAGTCCGTTTATGACATTTGTTCATTCCTCCATCACCTGAGAGTGATATAATTGAGAAGAGGAAAGAACCGCAGCAACTGAGCCATGAAGTGGAGACCACAAAAGTTATAGATTGGGGTCACCGAGTCCTGAGGGAGAGAAGACAGTGAAGTCACCAACGCTCTGCTGACTCCATAACTGCAGAGTCTAGATCGCCTCTGCTATTAACGTAAACAATAGAAAAACATTGCCGGATTCAGGAGAACAGCGGCATTTACACCAGATAAAAATAATAATATAGTTAAGACAAGTCACGGGGCTTATTTAAAATCCCATAATTTTATGGTTTTTCTAATGTCAAATGCTGGAAATATTCTTTTCCTACATGATGCTAATTGTTAATTTTTTTTTTTTTTTAAATAACGCCAATAAATTAAAAAAAAAATCAGTCCCACATAGAGAGGATTAATAAATATTTAACGGCTTCCACAAATGAGTGAGCGCAGGACAGAAAAGGTTAAGCAAACCCTGTCTAAAATCTATTATATTACACTAATTAGATGTGTTCCAGAAGAACATCAAGCACGCGAGAACGTGTGGGTGTGGGTTCAAAAGGGTTAAATTTAGTAAAATAAATGTATTCATAATGTTGAAGCTGCAGGGGGTCCAGAGGATGGAGAAACAACGGCGGAAAACTGAAACGTGGAGCAAAAACAAACGAACGCGACATTTCTAATGATCTGGCATCTGTCATTACGGACAGGTTGTGGCTCATTGGATTTTCTGAGTATTTGAAGAATTCCTTTATCAGAGTATGTGCACACCATAAGTATTTGTCACAGACACTTCAGCATCAAAAATATGTCTCTTGGCAGGAAAAACGCTGCATAAAAAGTATTTTCCTTTATGTTTTTTCCCCACTCTTTTGGTGAAAAATGCTGAACTGCGTCAAATCTGCAAGGACAAAATAGGCAATTGGTGCACGAGATTTTAGAAATCTCATTCCCTTTGCCGAGACAGTAAGATGCTGTGGTTTCCTCGGAAAAAAAAGGGAAAAAATGCAACAAGTGAACATACCCTTTAAAAGCCCATTTACATCCTACAGATATCTTAGGAAGGGCTTATTCACATATTGAAGTCCATTTTTGTCCTTAAAAAAATGTAACCCAACTTTGTAGATTGTCTTGGTCACCTGGCTAGGAGGATAGGTGGGATGTGTTTTTAGGCAGCGAAGTCAAGGTGCGACTGTCACCTCTCCGCTCCCTACTGATCCTTTAGCTCATTGGTGTGACACCTAGCAGCAATGGTGACCACTAGTGATGAGCGAACGTGCTGGGATAAGGTGTTATCAGAGCATGCTCAGGTGCTAACCGAGAGGCTTCGGCATGCTCGAATAATATGTTCGAGTCCCCCCGGCTGCATGTCTCGCAGGTTTTCGACAGGCGCAACACATGCAGGGATTCCCTGTTTGCTAGGCAATCCCGGCATGTGTTGAACAGCTCCTAATCCTGGTTCTGACAGCTCTCTCTGCTCGCCTATTGTCTTCCTATTGCGATAGCACATGAGAGGAGAGAAAGCATATACAGTCTCAGGGAGGGCAGATAAAGCATGCTACAGATAAAGAGTAAAGCACATGAAGAGGAAGTAGGCACAGGATAGAAGTAGTGCTGATATAAGAGTTTAAATCCAGCCTATATTCCTGGGAGATACACTCTGACATGAGAGAAAACAGAATGTATGGATCAGGCTGTAAACTGTATATCAGAGAGTGAAAATGAATGAAGAATGTGAACAGAGACCTTGAGCAATTTTAACTAAAGACAACCACTAATATAGGTAAAAGTCTTTTTTTCCCCATGTAAAAGTTATCCATAACCTTTAAACTAACTGCATACAATCATATTCACTGAAACTGAGTTTGGAAGATGGAAGGATAATAGATTGAAAAAATTAAAAGTCAAGCTATACACACAAAGGTTGCACACTTTTTAGAATAGTGGCGCAAGAGGCTGAAAAAGGGGCAAAAAAACTCAAATTTTTGAATAAATATGGGGTTGAGTAAAAATGCTCAACAATGGAGAGGGCTAAAGGCTTCATGTCTAACTTTGTGAGGTACGAATCAGGGATTGGGGGTCTTACGTGTAACTGATTATGTCCAACTGTTCATCGAATCAAGTTCCAGCTTCTGGGTGTGAACAAGGTTCCATTCATAGACGAGATGCCGAGATCTGTTGGAGGATTTGAAATGCAAAGTTCATTATACAATATATTTGCCATTTTTAAGGTTTTTCTTTTTACTCTGACTTTTTTTTCCTATTATGTCATTTTCGTTAAGATAGATATTTTGTATTGATCATCGCCCCGGGGGAAGGGTCAACTCATAACATCTTATCATAGCAGTAATTAATCCCGATGGAAGATTCAGTTCATGCAGATCAGCCTTTCTAAATCACAAAAAAAACAATTTTGTGCTTCGTGTAATTTGACCTAGTTGCCATATCCATCTTTGCATCATCGCTAAACCACGTGGCCCTGAGGGCTCATTTACCACATACAGATGAAAATATGGGTCAATTACAGATGTACAATACTTTGAGAAGTAATGATTATGGTATATAAGAAATTGAAAATGTACTGTAGCTAGCAGGGGTACACAACCTGGAGCCTGGGGGGCCCCATTTAGGTAACGATGCCCACCTGTGCAGTCCCCATTTATCTGGCTGCAGTTGACTTGTCTGGTGGCTGCTTCCAAGTCCGCAAGAAGAGAAGCAGGAGGTAGGTCGGAACAGGGATGGATAGGTACTAAAGGTGCACTGTGTGGCCATCTTTGAGTTCCTTATACACTTCAGAATGGGGGTCTTTTAACCCTGATGTGACACTTTAGCAGGGATATCATAGAGGAAAATTAAGATCTATAAGACAGCTCTAGGGAAGGGACATGGACCCCCTCACATAGACCATATGTGGAAGAGGGAAAATTAACTATAACTAGGGAAGAGCTGACCCTCCAACCTTCCTACCCAACTGTGGCATTGCTGGTGGTAGCTGCCCCATGATTAGCACTCCTTCTGAGGTATTAGAGGAGGATGGGGGTAGGCACGGGATCATAAAGAAGGTTGCCACGTGCAACTGGCCTGTATCATGACAAACTGTGACATGCCAGGTGGTAGCTGCCCCATGATGAGCACTGCTTCTAAGGTATCAGGGGAGGTGGAGAAGGTTTTATCCCCAGCCTTTTAGGATGGTGAGAAAGTGTGTCCCACTGCCGGTCAGGGTGAGGGAAAAGTGTTACCAATAGTCTGTCAGGATGGTGGGAAAGTAGCGTCCTCACTCTGTCCCCTACAACTGGAGAAGAACTGAACCTCCAACCATCCATTTAAAGTGTGGAAGTCAGTCGTTGCCACCTGGAAAGGGGGTAAGCCAACATCCACTGCCCCTGCCAGATGGTCCACGGTGGGTCTTGCCCCACCTTCCAGCACCTGGCATCTGACTCCCGCCAGTGGTTTACCTGCGGCCGAACTGCACACAGTCTCACCTGCCTGAACAGACTGCAGATGAACACCACATCTGAGGTCTAGGCGCCTACTACCGCAGTCCCTTTTGTGGTTGGCAGGGCCTGTGAAAACTTGCAACTGCTTACTGTAGGCGACATCGTCACTGTGGGGCTCAAGGACACGGGTGCAGAAAAAACCCTTATCCGCCCTGAATTTGTGTTCCTTGAAGAACTTATCCCTGGGAAGACCCTGACTGTCACTGGGTTTGGGTGTGATCTCTAACCCTTACCAATGGATGGGTTTTTTTCCAGGATTGGGTTGCTGGGTGGGGGCTAAGGGAAATGGCGGTATCCGAGAATGTCCATACAAATGTTTTATTGGGAACTGATCTGGGATGGTTGGTTGCTCAATAGATCCATGACAACCCTCCCAGATCTGTTCTGTCATATGATTCAACACTCATCAACACACAATTACTTGGATGTCAATGTCATGCAAAATCATAATGTGATTTGTGTTACAGGAGAACTCAGCCATGTAATGCTTCGGGGTGATGTTACTGAGGATCCCCTAAAAGAAGCAAGCATCAGTGCTAAGGGTGATAGTAACAGACACAGGGATTATAAAGAAGGTGGCCCCCTTCAATATCTGTTTAATTTTAAAAAATGGAAAAAAAATTGTGAGGGCTCCCGTGCAATTTTCAAGTCCAGAGAGGGAAAGCCGGAGATTGGGGGCCGATGTTTATAGCCTGGGAAGGGGTTAATACCCATGGAGCTTCCTAGGCTATGAATATCAGCCCGCACCTGTATATTTAGCCTTTACTGGCTATTAAAATGATGTGGGGTCGGGGCGCATGCGCGGACTCTAATAGAGCTGGAAGTGCTCGGCTAAGCTCCGCAACCTGAGGCCCGTACATACCCCGTTTAAGCATCGGAATCGGGAAAATTTTATAGCGGTCAGTCCCCCCTCACTACAGAGAGCTCCGAGGCTTACAATGCCCAAGAAAGGAGGAGCGGGTCAGCCTGTAAGCCATCCGATCTCTGAGCTCCTGGCAGGCAGCGGTTCAGGTAAAATGGCCGCCGCGTCTGTCTCCACTCCCGCCCCGGCACCGCAGCTCAGTGAGGGAGCAGAGGAAGATGATCTGAGTAATGGAGGAGATGCTGTTATATCCACAGTGATGCTTACCAAAACCCTCCAGGAGACCTTCCGCACGGAGCTTACTGCCGCCATGAATGCAGTTTCTACCCAGCTGCAGGACATTATCCAGCGCACAACAAGCTTGGAAGAAAAAATGGAGGCCACTGCAGAGGCTCTCAGTGAGGATCAGGAAACCCTCAAGCTTCATGCGGACCGTATTATGGACCTGGAGTTAAGAAGTGAAGACCTGGAAAACAGGTCTCGGAGAGGTAACATTAGAGTACGTGGACTACCAGAATCTTATGTAACACTAAAAGAGACAGTCACTACACTATTTATAGCGCTTCTGCCAACTACTGATCCGTCCACGCTGCATATCACAAGGATCCATAGGTCACTGGGTAAACCACGCTCCCCAGATTTCCCCAGGGACGTGGTCCTCAAAATGCAATATGAAGAGTCCAGAGACTTAATTCTCAATGCTGCGAGATCTCTGCCTACACTCCCTGGCCTTCCAGACTCCGTACGATTGTTTTCAGACATAGCACCAGCCACGTTGTTCCGCAGGAGAGCCCTTAAACCGGTCACCATAGCTCTACAGACAGCGCAAGTAAAATACCGTTGGGGCTTCCCATTTTCTTTATCTTTTACACATGAGAACGATCTCCATATATGTCGTACTCTGGATGAAGGTAAAAAGGCACTAGAGCAAGCTGGAATACCATTTCCTGACACCTTGCCTCCGCTCCCGCAACGAAGGCCCAGACCGATTAAAGAATGGCAATCAGCCCCTACGACTAGGAGCCAACGTTCACGAATCACCTGACTGGTTCCTAAATACTTTATGATAGTTCCGCCTGACGTGGTCGTTACTTTGAATCCACCTGTTGGCTATATTGAGTTACTTTGAGTTGACTGTTCACTCCTATCAGATTAATCCGAATTTTCCCGATTTTGAATTAATTGGAATATGCCCGCATCCGTTCATATCTTTGTATTAAAATGCCTCCCTTTTCCCCCTCCTCCCCCCCCCTTTTTTTTTTTTTTTCTTTTTCCTCTTCCTCCTTCCCTTGGCAGGGCTTCTAATTATAACGGGTAGGACCTCAGGTTTACCACATGTTGCCTTACTTTGGTGGTTCCTGGACTACCTTTTAATATGGTACCCCGGTTCACCACTTACTGTGGGCCTGGAGCTCACATTCTTGTTCTCTTAATGTTTTACGTGTTTGTCCTTCCCTGTATTGTTCCTCCCCCTTTGTTTTCTCACAGATTAGCCCAATGCTGGCTACTTTGCATTCCTCAACAGGGGCAACCTAGCAGGTCTGGCTGGAGGAGCGCACGGGTTTTCAGGTCTGTTAGCAGTAATTATATACTTAATAATGTGTACTGTAGAGTGATCTCTCACAATGTAAAGGGGCTAAACTCACCTATCAAACGGAAGAAGGCATTCTTAGACTATCACAAACACAAACCTGATGTCTTGTGTTTACAAAAAACCCATTTTTCCACTACATCCTCCCCTAAATTTTTTGACTCTAGCTATTCCCGCCATTTTCTTGCCTCCTGGGACCGTAAAACCAGGGGTGTTGCTATATTCCTAAAAAATTCTTTCCCTTTCCACTTCCCATCCCCTCAATAAGAGATAACACTGGACGTACATCAGCTCATCCAGAAGACATTTATAGGGTCTTTCATGATTATTATCAGAAACTATATTCCTCCCCTCAAACCACCCCCATGAATCTTTTGAATTCCTTCCTACAGGACATTACCCTCCCTAAAATTGCTGAATCTGCGGTACAGCAACTCCAGTCAGAAATTCTTCCCGAGGAAATCAATACAATAATTAAAAAACTAAAAACGGGAGAAGCCCCTGGACCAGATGGCCTCTCGGCCCTTTACTATTAAAAAATTGGAAATCTCCTCGCACCTCACATTAAAAATTTTTGCAACGCTCTTCTCTCAGGCTCCCAAATGCCCCCTGAGTTTTATGTCGCTCATGTGACTGTCATTCCCAAGCGAAAACAAGATCACTTATCAGTAAAAAATTACCATCCCATTTCTTTATTAAACGTTGACTTAAAAATTTTCACGTCACTCATCACCGATAGACTTAACAAACTACTTCCCTCGCTTATACATCGAGATCAAGTGGGCTTTATTCCGATGAGACAAGGACCTGATAACATACGTAGGAATCTCAACATTATCCACGCAGCGAACCGATCACAGAAAGCACTAATGGTACTAGCTTTGGATATTGAAAAAGCTTTTGATACAGTTCTCTGGCCATACCTCTTTTCAGTGTTATCCAAATTTGGCTTCCCTCAAAAGCTGATCTCCTGCCTTCAACCAATATATGATAAACCGTCAGCATATCTCAAACTCCCATCAACTAAACCGTTACCTATAGATATACAATGAGGTACACGTCAGGGCTGCCCGTAGTCACCAGCATTATTCGCATTAGCCATGGAACCGCTAGCTGCAGCCATTAGAGACAACCCTAATATATTAGGCCCCACAGATCTTGGCGAAAAATATAAACTGAGTCTTTTTGCGGATGATCTTCTGCTTACATTGACTAATCCCTATTCCACTCTACCTAATCTATTCTCACTTCTCCGCACATTTGAAAAAATTTCGGGTCTTAAAATTAATGTGGACAAATCCGAGCCTTTATTTGTCAATACTCCCAAGGCAGATCAGGACAATTTAGTTTCGCAGTTTGGCTTCACTAGGAAAGAGCACTTCCTAACTTACCTGGGAATTAATCTCTCGACCCATAAATCATCTCTTTTCAAATGGAACTACTCCCCCTTAATCAAAAATTTCCAGGCAGATATAGCAAAATGGTCTCGTTTGAAAATTTCGTGGCTGGGCCGGTTACATACTATAAAAATGGTCTCACTACCGAGATTCCTTTACTTATTTAGATCACTCCCTATTATGGTCCCTTTAAAATGTCTCCGAGATATTCAGTCAACTATTTCCAAATACATATGGAATGGAAAGAGGCCCCGCATTAAACAAAGCATAATGTTTCTACATAGAAAGCTTGGAGGATTGTCCCTACCTAACTTCCTGCTATATTTCAAATCTGCACAAATAGCCCAAATGGCCAAACTTACTTCCAACAGCAATACTCCTAGATGGGTACAATTAGAATCCCACTTCTTGCAACCATACTCTCTTTGTGGCCTTTTGTGGTCTACAACGACACTTCCACCGGATATCCAGGTCACAGCCCCTTTCTCGGCCCTCTCTCTGATCATATGGAGAAAGGAGAGATTTAAGTATGGGCTTCAATCTAAGTCTTCTCCCCTTACACCCCTGTTCCATAATCCCATGTTCTTGCCAGGGTTAAAACCAGCTTTATTTTCTTGGTGGCTTAAAAAGGGGATCACCATGTTGAAGCACCTCTGTACACCATTTAATTTATTGTCCACTAAACAGGAATTTGCACAATATCATGAACCGCAGATTAGAGAAGTTATGCGCATAAACCAGGTTTTCCACTTTGCCAGACAGATCTTGTCGCACGGGCCCCCTTTCCGCCTCACCAGCTTTGAGCAAAGGTGCTCTGGAGACCCTATGGGTAATGGGATAATCTCATTGATTTATTCTATGATGAACGTCCCGCATACTTCAGGGAAACTAAAATACATGCTTCAATGGGAGGATGACTTAGGGCTTGTCCTGCCTGTGGAGACTTGGCACAAATGTAGTGATGCCCTGTCTAAAGGCAGCCATCAGACGTCATTGACTGAAACATCACTTAAAGTGTTACATAGAGCATACTACGACCCAACAAAACTACACGCTATATATCCACATATTTCTGAAAACTGCTTTAGGGGCTGTAGTATCCCTGGTGATATGCTCCATACTTGGTGGAATTGCCCAATTGCCGAGAATCTGTGGCAAGAGGTCAAGCTAATTGTTGACCAGTTATTTGGCAAACCAATACCCATGGACCCCACAGTATTTTTATTGGGCAAGAAACACCATGGGTTCTCAAAGAGTTTTCAGAGGTTGGTGAATACCCTTTGTATGGCAGCTAAAATTCACATAGCTGCTAAATGGAGATCTCCGTCATTGTCCATTTCGATGGTAAGGGACAGAATGAATGAGATTTTATTATGTGAACGAATCCAGGCAACCAGGAGTGATGACTGGAATGCTTTTTTTCAGATTTGGAACCCATGGCTCAACCTTGATCCCGGCGCTCCTCTAAGCCAGGCCCTTATACTGTCTCCTTAAGTTTTAAATTTATAATGGACTTTGTTAATCTTACTTGCTCATGTGGAAAGAAGATTGTCCGGGACCTCTATATGTGTTCACATGTCTATTCAGTGCTTGAATAACTCTGTTTTGCGTGTGGATGTGGGCTAGTGCGCGCCCAGCTATCGATTCTCAATACCACATGATACATTGGAATGCCCCCATATTTATGAGGACTGTATCGGCGCTATTTCCCCTGTTGTTTTTACCCCTAGTCTGTTTTTGTCTTGACCTTTTTGTTTGGTTTGTGTGTCTGTTCCTCCTCGCGATTATCTGTTGCTTCTATATTTCTATTATGGTATACTTTAATCATTTACGTACCTCCTTGCATGGAGGATTGTTTATGTTATATTTTGATATGAAAAACTTCAAATAAACATATTGAAACAAAAAAAAATGATGTGGGGTCCCCTTATAATTTATAGCCAGAAAGGCTATGCAGACAGCTGCGGGCTGATATTCATAGCCTAGAGAGAGACCATGGATATTGCCCCCCCGGCTACAAATACCAGCACCCAGCCGCCCAAGAAATGGCGCATCGGTAGGATGCGACCAATTCCAGCACTTAGCCTCTCTCTTCCCACTGCCCTGTAGTAGTGGCATATGGGGTAATAAGGGGTTAATGTCACCTTTGATTGTAGGGTGATATTAAGCCCAGTAAGTAATGGAGAGGCATCAATAAGACACCTATCCATTACTAATCCCATAGTAGTGAAAGAGTTAAAAAAAGACACAGCCAGAAAAAAGTATTTTAATATTCTTAATTTCACCATACTTACAACCACCATCAATCATCTGAAAACAATAAAAAAAATAAACCAACCGTATACTCCCATGTCCGACACAGTCCAATTAATAACGACTGTCCAACAATGATTTCCCCTATAGAACAGTGACATCGTCTGATGTCACTGCTCTATAGGCCTCCAGTGACACACTGACAGGAGACAATGGCTCCTGCAGTGTTATCACTGAAGGTTCAATGAGTTCATTGCTCTCACTTTACGGCACTGCTGCGTGAGAATTTTCCCACGCAGCTGTGCCGCAAGTAACAATATGAACTTTACTGTACTCACAGCGACGGAGGGATACAGTGCAGAAGGATACATTCTGTCATTGTATCATCGGAGTCCCTGGACAGCGGTCGCCTCTGACGATGTGACAGCTCTCAACGGGAGATCATCGTTGGACACTCATTATGACATGGATTACTGTGGATCAGGGAGTGTATTTTTGGTTTATTATTTTTATTTTTCTTACAGGTGATAGATGGCTTCGGGGATCAGCTGTGTGGTGAGCAGGGCCGGGGTCAGCACCCGGCGTACCCAGGCAAGTGCCGGGGCCCTGGCGAGACAGGGGGGCCCATTCAGGGCAGGCGTTAGGGGCAGGCAGCTGCCTAGGGCCCCTGCTCCCCAGGGGCCCTCAGCTAGCGGCACATCGCACAGCCGCTATGGGCCTTTGTGAGGCAGGGGGGCCCGCCTCTCACCAGCGCCAACTCCCCCGCTGCCGCATTGAACTATACCGGCGTCTGCCGGTAAAGTTCAAAGCAAATGATGGAGGAGAGAGCGTCACCTGATGCTCCCTCTCCCATCATTCCCCACTCTGCCTTTGACACTGCCGCTGCGCGATGACGTCATCGCGCACTCGCTGTGTCAGGCAGTGCAGCAGCAGCCGCCGAGACCGGAGCAGCGCGGGCACGTTGAGAGGTGAGGAGTGGTTTTTTTTGTAACTATAACAGGGAGTACTGGACTATGGGGCCATTCTTGGGGGGAGGAGGGCTGTGCTGTATACTACATGTCTGTGCTATATACTACATGGCTGTGTTATATACTACGTGGGCTGTGTTATATACTATATTGGCTGTTATATGCTATGTGGGCTGTGCTATATACTGCATGACTGTTCTATATACTACATGGGCCGTGTTATATACTAAGTGGCTGTGCTATATACTATATGGGCTGTTATATGCTACGTGGGCTGTGCTATATATTACATTGCTGTTCTATATACTACGTGGACCATGTTATATACTATGAGGGCTGTTATATGCTACGTGTGCTGTTCTATATACTACGTGGGCCGTGTTATATACTAAGTGGGCTGTGTTATATAATATGTGGCTCTGCTATATACTACATGGGCTGTTATATGCTACGTGGGCTGTGCTAAATACTACATGGCTGTGTTATATGCTACGTCGGCTGTTATATACTACATGGCTGTGTTATATGCTACGTGACTGTGTTATATACTACATGGCTGTGATATATGCGATCATGAATCGTGGTATGTGTTAAAGGGGGGGGCCCACTGAAACTCTTTCGCCCGGGGCCCTCAAAAACCTGGAGCCGGCCCTGGTGGTGAGTATGTGCTGCATGTTGTATGTACTGTATGTCTATATGTGTGTGTTTTTTTTTTTTTACACTTGAACACAGTAGCCGGATGATGGGACTATACTGTCCTATCATCCAGCTAGCTGTCACTGTAGCAGGCATAGCCGGATGGGGCTAGTAGTCCCATCGAACGATGCCTGCCTACACACAGCCCCGCACACACACAGCCACACACACACAAACACACACAGCCCCGCAGACCCCGGCACATCCCGGCAGACCCCCGCACAGCCCGGCAGACACACACAGATACACACAAACACCCGCAGATCTTCTCCGCACACACACAGTCTCTGCCCACACAAACAGTCTCTGCAGAATGTGCACACGTTGTGAATTTCCTGCGGAAAAAAACACTGCAGATCCGAAGGAAATCCACAACGTGTGCACATAGCCTACGGCTACGACTCTCACTGACTGTAGTAATGTGCTGGGTTGTGGTCAAAACAGAAGAAAAACGAAACATTTGTGAAGTTATGCACCCGCTATCTACTGTATATTATCCCCACCAAGTTTATGTTCAGTAAAAGACTGTTTATATTTGGCTGGTGGTCTCCCTCACTGAACTTCCTAACAACTGGTCCCGACAAACCAATGCCATCGGTAGCATGTGGCCTGCTAGATCATAGCGCCCCCACACACCCATCCAGGTCCCCCATCTTCATGTAGCATGCCGGTGCATGGAAGACGAGTACCTCACCTATGGCTACCACCCAGCCCCACATTACAACAGCAAGCACAGATCTTACAAACCATAATGGTTTTTTTTTCACGACTGTACACAATACACATCAGATATGAGATATCCGTTAGTAATAACAGTGAAAAAAAAAAAGAGAAAGAGAAATAATGCATTCATTAGAATAAAAGGAAGGAGAAATCAATGCTTGTTCCTGTGGGAATTACATCAAGAGAAATAAAATAACAAGACAACTCGTAAATTGGTAAGAATCTCTTCTAAATAACGGGGGATGAATTGCTGGCATAGAACCAGGCAGACCTCTAACTGTAAAGTCAATGGGCCCTTTAATATGATGAGCAGCGGTACTTGTCAACATATCCGTGTGCACTTAATAAAGGAGACATAGCGGTACACACGCTCAGCACAGTCATCCACACACTGCCGGTGTACAGTAAATGGGATGAATACGGCCATCCATCACACACACATCCACACTGCCAAACGTAATGTACTCAATACCCAGCTGCGAATCAATAGATGTACACTGTACATACAGGACGGGCACTCTAGACACTAATATGCCTCGTAACAAAACTTTATGTATATATATATATATATATATACATCTAAATAACATGGGAATGGTGACAGTTTTCTTGCGTAGGGTGTCTTGCATTGACATCTGCTGAAATGACCCGGGTACTGCGTTCACCAGACATCTACACAATTTCTATCCTCTCCTCACGTGTTAACCTCTGCGACATACCAATGGCTGTAAACAAAGAGAAGCTTGGAAATAACTCATGAAAGAATAAAGTTACGTTAAAACCAAGCACACCATTGTTTTTCTTGTGAAATTCTCAATAAGTTTGATGTGTCACATGACCCTCTTCCCATTGGAAAAAATAAAGTTGGATCCAAAATGGTCAACTTCAAAAAGGCCACCATGGTCACCACCCATCTTGAAAAGTTTTTCCCCTCCCATATACTAATGTGGTACAAACAGGAAGTTGATAACACCAACCATTCCCATTTTATTTAGGTGTATCAATATACATGGCCCACCCAGGAATATACATATACACACAGTGTTCAGCATAAATGAGTACACCCCCTTTGAAAAGTAAGATTTTAATTAATCTTACTGAACACAAGAACAATTTCCAAAATGTTGAAAATTTTGACAATTCTGAGTTTTATTGAACATTTTTTTCAACCGATAACATGAAACGTTCATTACAAAATCTTCAGTTTTACTCAAATTAGTTGAGGCATAAATGAGTACACAACACATCAAAAATTACTGCATCTAGCATCCTGTATGACCTCCATGATTTTTAAGGACAGCACCAAGTCTTCTAGGCCTGGAATGAACAAATTGGCCACATGTTATAACATCTATATTTTTCCATTCTTCAATAATGAGCAATTTTAGAGTCTGGATGCTGGATGGAGAGTGATGACAATTTGTCTGTTCAGAATTCCCCATTGGTGTTCGGTTGGGTTCAGAGATGAGAAGACACTTGGCCACTGAATCAATTTTCATGCTGTTCTTCTTCAAAAATGCAACAGATGTGTGTTAGGGATCATTGTCATGTTGGATAAGTGCACATCTACCAAGGGCACGGAGTGATGGTGGCATCTTCTCTTTCACTATAGGGCAGTACATCTTTGAATTCAGGATACTGTCAAGGAAATATAGCTCCCCGACACCAGTGGTATGCAGAATAATCAAAATTCACCGCACTCTGGAGAGTGCGGTGAATTTTGATTATTCTGCTATTAGGACCACAGGTCCATTACACCAGCACCTCACCTTATTGAGCTGAGTGCACGCCAAACAAGCTCCTCTTACCAGTGGTATGCACACAGTCCCAAATAAGGACACTGCCACCACCATGTTTTACTGTAGGCATCATGCACTTACAACAATGAATTTAGAAAAATGCATGGTGCCTACATTGAGACCTAGTAGTATCAATGTCCTAATGTGGGGCTGTGATGATGCTGGTGTTGGAGAGCTACATTTCATTGATATCATGAATTCACAGGAGCACTACTCATTATTTTAAGAGAAGATGACATCATCACTCTGTGCCCTTGGTAGACGTTCACTTTTCCAACAAAGCAATTATCTAAAACACATCTGACCTCCCATTCTAACGCCAAAGGGATTTGTATGTTGGTTGCAACATTGCAGCTATAACAGCTTCCAATCTTCTGGAAGGTTTTCTACAATATTCTGGAATTTTTGCCCGGTCACCCAGAAGAGCATTTGTGAGGTCAGACACTGATGTTGGAGGAGAGGCCAGACTCATTATCTCCATTCTAGTTCCTGCCAAGGTGATGAGTGAGGTTAAGGTCTGGGCTCTGTGTTGCCAGTCTTGTTCTTCCAAACCAAACTGCACCAACAATGTCTTTACGGACTGGGCACAGTCATGGGGAACAGAAAATGGCCTTCCTCAAACTGTTCCCACAAGAATGGGACCTTCAATTGTGCCATAATTCTTATATGCTGAAGTAAGATTAAGATTTCCCTTCAGTGAAACAAAGGTGCAGAAGCCGACCCATGAAGAACAAACCCAGGGCATTACCCCAAACAAAGACATCCTCATAGAAATATATGAAGCAGCCACTCTCAGGTCAAGTGACTCACAGCCAGCAGGGCCGGTTTTAGACAAAATGGGGCCCTGGGCAAAATTCAAAGTGGGGCCCCCTGAAATATTCCACCAACAACACATGTCCAAATTAAACAAATACGTCTTACAGCGATATCGTTGTCACCAGTGTTTTCAATCAGTGTGTCGTCCATGTGTCATCCGTGTTTGTCCAGTATGGATACCGGAAATGAAATTACAAAGCATCTCACATACCTTCTATGTTAAACACGGACGGCACACGTAGGGCTCATGGATGGCACACGAACGGCACACGTACAGCACATGCACGGCTCATGGACGGCACACGTAGGGCTTATGGATGGCACATGGACGGCACACGTACAGCACATGTACAACTCATGGACGGCACACGTACAGCACATGTACGGCTCATGGACGGCACACGTAGGGCTCATGGATGGCACACATACAGCACATGTATGGCTCATGGACGGCACACGTACAGCACATGTACAGCACATGTACGGCTCATGGACGGCACACGTACAGCACATGTACGGCTCATGGAAGGCACACGGACGGCATGTTTACATGGACCCATAGACTTATATTAGCCCTTGTCATCTGTGCTGCTGGGAAAACACGGACATGAGTGCAGCACTGTAGGTTAAATAGGGTACACATGGCATCCGTGAAAAGCATGATACCCGATTGTGTGAAGGAGGCCATACAGTCAAATAATAGAAAACATTAGCTGAATTGCCGTCTTTTTCTACATCCTACCTCACAAATAGCATAATAAAAAGTGATTAATAAAAGTCCTACATGTCCCCCAAACTACTCTGCTAAATCCCCTCTGGCTCAGTAGCCAATGGTTTGGGGTCCCTGATGGCTATTATTCACGTTGCAATTATAATATGAGGTGAAGCCACAAAATGACTGCAGCCCAGTGTTGAGACTGGCAGAGACCCCCGGAACCACAAGACCACTGCAGATTCACCGCATCCAATACATTGTATGGGTGAGATTTATCTTGTGGAGACTGGAGTCTCCACAAGATAAAAAGACATGCTGCAGTCTGGAAAGACGCGCCGCATGTCTTTCTCCACGGGTGATTCACAGACATATGTGGATTCATAGTGGGCATGGGATTACTTGAGATCCCATCCACTATGCTGTAATATCTGGATGCTGCACAAGTACACAGCTTCTAACCCGCAGCGATTACTGATCGTGTACACCTACCCTCAATCTGTTTGTGTTTTTTCGTCTAAAAGTGTCTACTTTTCTGTGGCTGTTGGGACAAACGTACGCATTCAGAAAAAAAAATGCATCACATGGAATTGATTTGATCTCCTTTCCTGTCATTGCAATCTATGACTCTATAGGGGATTCAGGCAGCACCCACCGGGCGCAGTAAAGACAGTGTGAACAGGCCCTAATGTAGAATGCAGGCATTAGACATTAACTGCTGATCCCTATTATGGCAACACAATTACAGAACTATATATGCAGGACATATACACTAAACATGTACACACTTTATATATACTTACCGTATATACTTTATAAATATAGAAACACACTATATACTGTATATACAGTATACAGGCACATACAGTGTGTAGAAGCATATATATATATATATATATATATATATATATATATATATATATATAT
Source organism: Ranitomeya variabilis (assembly GCF_051348905.1). Classification (NCBI taxonomy): domain Eukaryota; kingdom Metazoa; phylum Chordata; class Amphibia; order Anura; family Dendrobatidae; genus Ranitomeya; species Ranitomeya variabilis. The sequence goes on from NC_135236.1 coordinate 651,404,873, forward strand.
ATACACATATATAAAGTATATACACATAGAAACATTCAGTTTATATAGATTATGCTCACAAACATATACACTTTATACCTATATTTACACAATAAACTGCACGCATGCAGTAAATAAATATAGTATACACAGACACATATCCTATATACTGTATGTACATGTATATGTATATACAGTGAGTGCGGAAAGTATTCAGACCCCTTTAAATTTTTCACTCTTTGTTTCATTGCAGCCATTTGGTAAATTCAAAAAAATTCATTTTTTTCTCAGTAATGTACACTCTGCAGCCCACCTTGACAGAAAAATTAACAGAAATGTAGAAATGTTTGCAAATGTATTAAAAGAAAAAAACTGAAATATCATATAAGTATTCAGCCCCTTTGCTCAGTATTGAGTAGAAGCACCTTTTGAGCTAGTACAGCCATGAGTCTTCTTGGGAATGATGCAACAAGTTTTTCACACCTGGATTTGGGGATCCTCTGCCATTCTTCCTTGCTGATCATCTCCAGTTCTGTCAGGTGGGATGGGGAACGTTGGTGGACAGCCATTTTCAGGTCTCTTCAGAAATGCTCAAATGGGTTTAGGTCAGGGCTTTGGCTGGGCCAGTCCAGAATTGTCACATAGTTGTTCTGAAGCCACTCCTTTGTTATTTTAGCTGTGTGCTTAGGGTCATTGTCTTGTTGGAAGGTGAACCTTCAGCCAAGTCTGAGGCCCAGAGCACTCTTCCAGGATCCAGGATATTTCTGTATTTGGCCACATTCGTGCTTCCTTCAATGATAACCAGTCGTCCTGTCCCTGCAGCTGAAAAACACCCCCATAGCATGATGCTGCCACCACCATGTTTCACTGTTGGGATTGTATTGGGCAGGTGATGACCAGTGCCTGGTTTTCTCCACACATAATGCTTAGAATTATCACCGAAAAGGTCTATCTTTATCTCATCAGACCAGAGAATCTTATTTCTCATAGTCTGGGAGTCCTTCATGTGTCCTTTAACAAACTATGCGGGCTTTTATATGTCTTGCACGGAGGAGAGGCTTCCGTCTGCCATAAAAGCCCGACTGGTGGAGGGCTGCAGTGATAGATGACTTTGTGGAACTTTCTCCCATTTTCCTACTGCGTCTCTGGAGCTCAGCCACAGTGATCTTGGGGTTCTTCTTTACCTCTCTCACCAAGGCTCTTCTCCCACAATTGCTCAGTTTGGCTGGACGGCCAGATCTAAGAAGACTTCTGGTGGTCCCAGACTTCTTCCCTTTATGGATTATGGAGGCCACTGTGCTCTTAGGAACCTTGAGTACTGCAGAAATTCTTTTGTAACCTTGGCCAGATCTGTGCCTTGTCACAATTCTGTCTCTGAGCTCCTTGGCCAGTTCCTTTGACCTCATGATTCTCATTTGGTCTGACATGCACTGTGAGCTCTTATATAGACAGGTGTGCGCCTTTCCAAATTAAGTCCTATCAGTTTAATTAAACACAGCTGGACTCCAATGAAGGAGTAGAACCATCTCAGGGAGGATCACAAGGAAATGGACAGCATATGACTTACATATGAGTGTCTGAGCAAAGGGTCTGAATACTTATGACCATGTGATATTTTGTTTTTTCTTTTTTAATTTGCAAAAAATTACATTTCTGTTTTTTTCAGTCAAGATGGGGTGCAGAGGGTACATTAATGAGAAAAATATGAACTTTTTTGAATTTACCAAATGGCTGCAATGAAACAGAGTGAAAAATTTAAAGGAATGTGAATACTTTCCATGCCCACTGTATATGTATATATATATATATATATATATATATATATATATATATATATATATATATATATAGTGAGATAGCGCTCACTAACGTGTTGGGGAAAACTCGCTTGGCAGCGATATAACACATAGACCGTATTTCTTCTAAAGTTCAGCTGGGTTTTATTACTCCATAAACCCCACAGGCTGACTCCTCGTCAATCCAAGGTCCTCACCACAGGTGACCTGTCCAGGTGATATTCAGGACGTCCGTCCCTGGCTGGGACTGTCCAACACCCCAGGCCACCAGTACCAGAGTCCCACCACGTGTTCTACAGGGAGACAACACTCCCAACACTTAGGCTAACAGGACCTTCCAGCACAGAACCATTCAGGTCCACACTCAGACAGCATACAGGAACATGTGACCCACACCCTGGCCACATTATGTACCTTGTAACCACACCCACAGGTGAGGTATAGATCACATGGGCTGGTCACGTGATCCTGACATCACCGCAGGTCCTCAAACACCCGCACTTCCCACAGGAAAAAGGGGTACAGTGAGCACCCTCACCCAGTGGTAATGTATGTGGGTAGCCAGACCCTCCCATCTCTCATAGCTACCCGGCAACCCGGACCCAGATGCACTAAACAACATTTTATTGCTCATGTGCACCAAAGACAAAATACTCTGGGTTGCATCGCAAGGAGCAGCTCCCCATACAAGTGAAACTTACAGCGCAGAAGACCCCCTCCTCTGAGACACATAATGGCCGTTCACCACAATGTCGGACACTATCTCACTATCCCCATTACGCCTCCATGCGTGTGTTGGGGAGCACATACAGCGCCCCCTAGCTGTAACAGGGGTCACTGCATCGCTACATATATATATATATATATATATATATATATATATATATATATATTAGACTGTATAGAAATAAAGTAATATACATATATAATAATATAAATATGAAATCATAAATAATAGTAATAATAATGATAATAAATGTAAACACACGTGTATGTACATATTTCTTATCTTATATATATATATATATATATATATATATATATATATATTATATACTGTGTACAAATGCAATAATATGCATATATAATAAATAAAAAATGTAAGCATAAATAATAATAAATATCAACACATATGTATGTATATATGTATCTTTTGTATATATAATATACTGTGTATAAATGCATTAATATGCATATTTAATAAATATAAACATACAAACAAATAATAATAATAATAACAATAATAAACACATATGTATGTGTATATTTCTTATGTTATACTGTATATAATAAATATAAAAATGCAAACAAAAATAATAATAATAAATAGAAACACATGCATATATATATTTCTTATGTTATATATACTGTATATAATAAATATAGAAATGCAAACATAAATAATAATAATAAATATAAACACATATGCATGTATATATTACTTATGTTATATATCCTATATATAATAAATATAAACATGCAAACATAAATAATAATAATAATAATAATAATAAATATAAACACATATGCATGTATATATTTCTTATGTTATATATACTGTATATAATAAATATGCAAACATAAATAATAATAATAAATGTAAACACATATGTAGGTATATATTTCTTATCTATTATTTATATATATATATATATATATATATATATATATATATATATATATATAATACTGTGTATAAGTGCAATAATATACAAATATAATAAAAATAAAAAAAATAATAGTCAATATTAAAAATATATAAATTATTGCTCTATCCTTTCTTTTTTATGGTAATTAATAGGCATAAAGAATGAGATGCCCCCAGCCTATACGCCAAATGGGAACATAGCCTATGGCCTTTATATGAAAGAAACACTATGTAACACACACAGCTCTGCTACATGTGCAGTGCATTCTATAGTAACGGGCAGGTTTCCCCTTTTTGCCAGTGTCTTTGTCACAGAGGAGAGGCACAGGAGGGAGCGCTATAGGAGGGGGTGTGGGGGTGCATTGGGGACAGGAGGACGCAGAGATTACCCTCAGACACAGAACATTGGCTCCTATCAGGAGGATGGAGAGGGGTTGGGGAATGTGAGGCAGTTGCTTGGCTACAGTAATAAAAGCACATTAGCATGATGGAGTGCGGAGGGAGAGAGTAATGTGCGTGCTGGTGTGTGCCTGTGTGTGAATGAGGAGGGCTCTCTCCCTTTCCTTCTGTGTTCGGTTAATCCTTCTGTCAGTTGATGTTAAGACAGCAATTTAAGAAGTGGATGGAGGAAGGAAGAGGCAGAGTGTAGCAGGGAGGCACAGAAGCCCAGGGACACCAGCCTTGTATTCAGCACCAAGGAGAGAGACACCAAAAACTGACAACAGCATCAACAGCTTCTCCCTCCACCACCACCTCCTGCATCTCCACCATCAGCAGCACCACCAACCCTTGGATTCCCAACACCTAGGAAGGAGACAAGGAAGGCCAGGAATACAAGACACTTCAGGGGCAAGAAAGAAAATAAAAATCCAAAATCTTTGCTTGGGAAGTAGGGCTGATCCTTTATTCTCCGCCAATGCAAAAGGAAATATGCAGCACATCTTTGCCTTTATCTGCACCAGCTTCCTAGGGGCAGTACTTGGGGTCAATTTCCCCAATTTTCCAAACATTATCCAGATCGGTAAGTTTCTTTTTTTTTTTTTTTCATGTTTTATAAAATAAAATGTGAAGGGGGCTGGCATTTAGGGGGGTTAAGGAGGCAGAAGGAGGAATTGCAATGTATTTATTTATGTTCTATGATGGTGGCTATAGTTTGATTATTTGTTTTATTTATTTTAATGCTATCGCAATGTGAAGGTAATTAAAATGCCCAAAGTTTGTGAGATGTGTCCAGCACTTCCTGCTCACTCACAGCAGCTCATCCGTCCACTGCCCCCATGGTGCCCCCCATCTACTTAGCCCCCTTCTCCTATCCCCCCATTTCCCACCCCAATAACATTCACCCCCCCCCCATACTAAATGCTACCAGCTTTGAATAACCCATTATGATGGCATTTGATGCCTCTCAATCACGACTCCCCCCTCCCACCCCCCACTCTTGGCACGCACAATTAACCCATTAACTGCTGAGAAAAGGTGAGAAGGAGGTGGGGGGGAGAAGGGGCAGATGACAGCAGATCTCAGCTCTCCTGCCACATAGGTGAAGTCTATTGACGGCCATCATCATCATCACACCTATTGTGTAACAAGGGGAAGGCAGGCTGTATTCTTAGTTATCAGGTTCCTCCATTATTCTTGGGGGAAATTTAAAGGAATATGGTAAATAAGGGAAAGGACTCATGGAGGATCTGAGCCTCATCTACAGGGTTGGGGAATAGGCAGCAAATAGTCATGGAGGAAGCACCTGTAACAGGTTATAGTGTCTGTACTGAGACTATGTCTAATGCAATAATATATAGAGGTAATATGTCCACTGATCTACTAATTATCTGTCTCCCATCTATGCAACTATCTATCTATCTATCTATCTATCTATCTATCTATTATCTATCTATCTATCTATCTATCTATCTATCTATCATCAATCTTTTATCTATTATCTATCTATCTATCCATATGCCTATTATCTATTATCTATTTATCTATCTATTATCTATCTGTCTATTATCTATCTATTATCTATCTCTCTATCTATCTATCTATGTATCTTATCTATCTATCTATTTGTCTATTATATATCTATTATCTATCTATCATCTATCTACTAGCTATTATCTATTATTTATTCTATCTATTATCTATATATTATCTATCTATCTCTTTATCCATCCACCTATCTCTCTCCATGTATGCAATATTAGCTCGCCATAAGAAAATGGCTGTATTTCCTTTCATATGTCTGTGAATCATCCCATTATTATGCCCACATTACATCTCTTGGCCTTTCCTAAGTAGGGGCTCATTCCTCCATCCCCTCCGCCACTTACACAGTCTCTTCCTCCACCACCTGTTATCCGGATCTTCTATATCCTTGTCTACGCCTCCTGCAATCCTTACATCCACACCATATAGTGATCCACTTCTGCTAGAGTTGAACCAGATCCTGGGGAGACCACAGTGCGATGTCTCCCAGTGGTTACGTTATGCCATATGATGGCATGGTGACCACTTTGCTGCTTGTTCCTTATGAGACTCCCTCTCTGTGCACATTTTGGGGTTAACCTATGGTTGTCATAGTCTTCGTCTAGAGGTCGTCTCTCGTTTCTTATGTCCCATGATGGGTGACCATTATCGTTCATTCCTGTTTTGTGCATTGGGCATAAGCGTTTGTTTCTTTGTTTCTGTATTTGATGGTGTTTTTCTCTCCCATTAGCTTCGGTGTGGTCCTTCTACCTCCTTCTTGTCCCTCCGCCAGTCACAATGCATCAGGCTCATCATGCTCGCTTGGTTTTCTACCTCAAAGGGATTGTGTTCCCAACCACCTGTGAGCAATAACGGAGCGAGTGGAGAGTTCCCCTTCTATGGGCACATGAAATCCCTTACGTAACCATGATATATTCCTTTAAAATATTTTAAAAACCCAAATCCAAATTAATATACCATAGTAGCAGAGAGGAGTCACTAATTAAAAATGTTTTTATTCATATTTTTGAAACTGGATTGTCCATGTAGTTGGCAAAGTCATCCATAAACGTATTTGCCCCATTTGGGTTTGGACACTATTATGAAGCTGGTCGTTAGGAGGACTTGAACCTGTGGGATGGAACAAAAAAATGAAGGAAGGGCACCAACTTCACCTGAAGAACCTAATAGGTTCCTACAGGTTTCCGTCATAGTTTCTAGTTTTTTGTGCCATTTTTCCCAAAATCTTGAACAAAGCCTCCAACTCAGCTGTGAACACAGCCTAATCCCACCCATACAGTATATAGAGATACATCTGTTTTCAATCAGATCATAAGCTATCTACGGCCATCTAAATAGCATAACCATGATCTGTGCCAAGTGATAAACTGAGCTCTGCTGCATGCGGCTAATTAACTCTGCCACCAGTCATTTCCTTGGCTTGTCAACAACCAACTAGTCCCCTACTTTACATACAATTCAACCAGATTGTAACCAATCTCTTTCATTGTGACCTACTTAGAGCTTTGGAGACCTATGGGTTCACAACACATAATTACCACCAGTCACGTTCCACTATTCCGGATACTTTGGCTCTATATTATCCCCCCAGATCTACGCCTGCTCCACTTTCCCAGCTTCTATATGCTTTGATTCTAAGTGTACAAGCAACATGTTGATAAAGCACATTATAACGCTTGGGGTTGGCGGAGGAAGTAATTTGTGTTTGCAGTGTAGAAGCATGTCCAGAGCGGAGGAGACATACAGATGCCCCGTGGCACACTGCCTCATGCATTATTTCATGTTTGAAGCCATTGATTTTAAAAGAAAATGACTTGCTTCTTTTTTTGGGGGATGGTGGAAAATGGTGGAAAGGCGTTTATTGCTTTGTGTGTTGTTCTAGATGACAACAATGTGTTAGAATTCAAGGAATAACTGGGTAGACATGAAAAAAGGCAAATGGGTAAAAGTAAAAACGGAAAGATGTTAGGGAGATAATAGATACATAATAGATAGATAGCTAGATAGATCAATAGATAGATAAAAGATAGATAGATAATGGATAGATGAATGATAGATATATAATAGATAGACAGATAGATAGATAGATAGATAGATAGATAGATAGATAGATAGATAGATAGATAGATAGATAGATAGATAGATAGATAGATAGAAGGCAGGTAGAATACATATAAAAAATAATATTTTTTTTAACACTAAATATCTATTTTGTTAAATGAAAGGTATGCCATTGGTATTTTATAGCAATTAAAAAATATCCGTTTCCAGGATTTTTACATCATTCTTGATGAACATTGAAAATTGACATGACCATACCAGGAAATTGGGTTGAACCGTAGACAGGCAGATGTCTCACCACCAGCACCAATGGTCACTTGGCTGTCTTCAGACTTCCATGAAAAAGTTCACAGATGTTGCTGGCCCAACCCCAAAAAACTCTCCATGGCCATTTCTTATGGTGATCATGAGTGGTCTTTATTTCCCCAATTGAATGCTCAACTGGTCATCACATTGTCCTATAAAATGAAAACATCTCGCCCCCTCTCTGTTGATGTCCATCAAGGCTCTGTCCAAGGACCCCTTCTCTTCTCAATCTATACCCTTGGCCTGGGACAAATCATAAAGTCCTATGGCTTCCAGTATCATCTATATGCTGATGATGCTCAAAGCTACCTCTCTGGCCCAGATGTCACCTCTCTGCTCTCCAGAATCCCAGAGTGTCTATTAGCCATATCCTCCTTCTTCTCCTCTCGCTTCCTCAAGCTCAATGTGTACAAACCTGAACTGATTATCTTTCCTCCATCTCGCACATCTTCCCTACCTGATTTATCTATCACAATAAATGAAATCACACTTACCCCTGTCCCCAAAATCTGCTGCCTCGATGTAACCCTTGACTCTGCCCTGTCCTTCAAACCGCACATCCAAGCTCTCGCCACCTCCTGTCGCCACCAGCTCAAAAATATTTCCAAAATCCGTCCTTTCCTCAATCCTCACTCTACCAAAATGCTTGTGCATGCCGTAATCATCTCACGCATCGACTACTGCAATATCCTCCTCTGTGGCCTACCCTCTAACACTCTCGCACCTCTCCAGTCCATCCTTAACTCTGCTGCCCGACTAATTAATCTCTCTCCTCGCTACACTCCTGCTTCCCTTCTTTGCAAATCCCTTCACTTGCTCCCAATTTCCCAGCGAATCCAGTTTAAACTACTAACACTAACCTACAAAGCCATCCATAACCTTTGTCCTCCGTATATTTCCGTACTAATCTCTCAATATCTTCCCTCACATAATCTCCAGTCCTCCCAAGACCTCCTTCTCTCCTCCGCACTTATTCGCTCCTCACCCAATCGCCTCCAAGATTTCTCCCGAATATCCCCCATCCTCTGGAATTCTGTGCCCCAACACGTCCGGTTATCCACCACATTTGGATCCTTCAAACAGAACCTGAAAACCCATCTCTTCAAGAAAGCTTACAGCCTGTAATGACCACATGGCCACCTCAACACCATCAGAGCTACTGCAACCCCCGACCTACTGTCTCCTTCCCCACCATCCTGTAGAATGTAAGCCCGCAAGGGCAGGGTCCTCGCCCCTCTGTATCAGTCTGTAATTGTAAAGGTACCTTCACACGAAGCGACGCTGCAGCGATAGCGACAACGATGCCGATCGCTGCAGCGTCGCTGTTGGGTCGCTGGAGAGCTGTCACACAGACCGCTCTCCAGCGACCAACGATGCCGAGGTCCCCGGGTAACCAGGGTAAACATCGGGTTGCTAAGCGCAGGGCCGCGCTTAGTAACCCGATGTTTACCCTGGTTACCAGCGTAAAATGTAAAAAAAACAAACAGTACATACTTACATGCGTCCCCCAGCGTCCGCTTACTGCACTGACTGAGCGCCGGCCCTAACAGCAGAGCGGTGACGTCACCGCTGTGCTGTGCTTTCACTTTCACTTTGCGGCGCTCAGTCAGTGTGATAAGCAGACGGCGGGGGATGCATGTAAGTATGTACTGTTTGTTTTTTTTACATTTTACGCTGGTAACCAGGGTAAACATCGGGTTACTAAGCGCGGCCCTGCGCTTAGCAACCCGATGTTTACCCTGGTTACCAGTGTAAAATATCGCTGGTATCGTTGCTTTTGCTGTCAAACACAACGATACACGGCGATCGGACGACCAAATAAAGTTCTGAACTTTATTCAGCGACCAGCGACATCACAGCAGGATCCTGATCGCTGCTGCCTGTCAAACTAAACGATATCGCTAGCCAGGACGCTGCAACGTCACGGATCGCTAGCGATATCGTTACAAAGTCGTTTCGTGTGAAGGTACCTTTAGTTTGCTTACTGTAAGTGATATCTGTAATTTGTACGTAACTCCTTCTCATGTACTGCACCATGGAATCAATGGTGCTATATAAATAAATACGGTAATAATAATAATCTATAATGGTGGTATTATCAAGAGATCGAACTGAGTATGTGGATTGTTCTACTAGACAAGGATACATCTGTAGCACTAACATAATTTCTTAAATCTAGTGTATGAAAGGTGAAATGCTTTTGAGTTTCCTCCATGATAAATTTGAATATGCTCTTAAGTCCCTACAGGCATTTGATTGCTACCCTAGTTCTAGATGGGTTTTTTTGGAGTGGAAAAAATGGATGACCGAATGAAAATGGAGATGTCTTTCTCCTTGGGGTTTTCCAGGAGTTATTGAGCCAATATTCCGCCTGACCTCTTATTTCAAGAAGGGTTAACTCTAATGTATGGATCAAAGAGGGTAGTACCGATATTCAGCTGGTAGTATTGTTCTGTTTTTGGTGAGATTTTGAGTTCGGAGATGAATTTTCTTTCAACTGTAGTATCATTTGGGTTAATTCTAACAATTTTTTTTGTTTGAGAGAGAAGAGAATATGGCTTCTCAGAAAGTGAACAGAGAAAATTGATGGATTATTGACCCCTGCAAATGTTTTCCTATGACTCAGATTGATCTTAACATTCATTGTACAACTGAGCTCTGCACATGAATTTCCCAATAATGGTATCAAAACTAGCACTGTTGTGGCTCAAAAGTTTTTGGAAACAGGCAACAGGAAGGATTTTAAAGTGATTTTCACATCTCATGAAGAAGGACTAGTATATACCATCATTTTATGACTGGTGGGGGATCCGTCTTTGAGAACCTCACCAATTCTGAGGATGAAGGGGACACAATACAGGTGTAGAGCTGAGTCTCCTGCACCCTTGAGCTCCCGACCATGCTTCAGTTATTTGCACAGTGAGGGGTGCGCATGTTGAGCTATAGCCAAAAACAGAGATGGGGGTGCAATGCTTCACCCATACTGCATTTATTTTCAGGATTGAGTTTAATTATTATGGGATGGCATTTCCTAAACATATGTTATCCCTTTATTAGATGTAATAACTTAGTATATGCCATCAATTTGAAACTGGTGAGGATCCATCTTTGAGAACCTCCCCAATTCTGAAGATGAAAGGGACACAGTACTGTTGCAGAGCTATGTCTCCTGCATGGTTGAGCTCCGGACCATGCTACAGTTCTCTGCACATCTGGGGCATCTGGATGATGACAGGAATTCAATTATTATGGTGTTGCCTAAACATTTGCCATCCCTTTATTAGATGATAACCTAGGCTATGCCATCAATTGATGACTGGTGGGGATCCATCTTTGAGAACCTCACCAATTCTGAGGATGAAGAGGACATCACTGGCGTAGTTCTATGTCCCCTTCAAATGTCTTCTTGTGCGGTGGGGGACGCTAACAGAGATGTCGCCACTGTTTTCTGCATAACAGATGTCCAGAAACTGATCTGTGAGGGAAAAACAGTAAAGAGGATGCAGTGCTGCACACCTTCATTTTCAAGATCCTTGGGGGTCCAATCAGAAAATGATGTATTTTCATAAGCATATGATATCACTTTATGATAGGATAACCCCTCTAATTCAATTACACAATTAGCCTTGCATGGTAAAATTGCAGCAAAAAAGAATGAGAGTGTTGATAGGTCTTATGACTCATATGAATTATTTACTGTGCAAAAAAATATGAGATGTGGAAGAATGGCACTTCTATTGTAAGATATACAGTGCCTTTTCAATCTTTTCCCACATATCATGCTTCAAACATAAAATACCAAATGTAAATTTTTGGTGAAGAATCAACAACAAGTGGAACATAATTGTGAAGTTGAACGAAATTTATTGGTTATTTTAAATTTTTGTGGAAATTCAAAAACTGAAAAGGGGCGTGCAATATTATTCGGCCCCTTTAACTTAATACTTTGTTCCGCCACCTTTTGCTGCGATTACAGCTGCAAGTTGCTTGGGGTATGTCTCTATCAGTTTTGTACATCGAGAGACTGAAATTCTTGCCCATTCTTCCTTGGCAAACAGCTCGAACTCAGTGAGGTTGGATGGAGATCGTTTGTGAACAGCAGTTTTCAGCTCTTTCCACAGATTCTCGATTGGATTGAGGTCTGGACTTTGACTTGGCCATTCTAACATCTGGTTACGTTTATTTGTGAACCTTTCCATTGTAGATTTTGCTTTATGTTTGGGATCATTGTCTTGTTGGAAGACAAATCTCCGTCCCAGTCTCAGGTCTTTTGCAGACTCCAACAGGCTTTCTTCAAGAATGGTCCTGTATTTGGCTCCATCCATCTTCCCATCAATTTTAACCATCTTCCCTGTCCCTGCTGAAGAAAAACAGGCCCAAACCATGATGTTGCCACCACCATGTTTGACAGTGGGTATGGTGTGTTCAGGGTGATGAGCTGTGTTGCCTTTACGGCAAACATATCGTTTGGCATTGTTGCCAAAAAGTTCAATTTTGGTTTCATCTGACCAGAGGACCTTCTTCCACATGTTTGGTGTGTCTCCCAGGTGGCTTTTTGCAAACTTTAAACGATACTTTTTATGGATATCTTTGAGAAATGGCTTTCTTCTTGCCATTCTTCCATAAAGGCCAGATTTGTGCAGTGTACTACTGATTGTTGTCCTATGGACAGACTGCTCCACCTCAGCTGTAGATCTCTGCAGTTCATCCAGAGTGATCATGGGCCTCTTGACTGCATCTCTGATCAGTCTTCTCATTGTTTGAGATGAAAGTTTAGAGGGACGGCCGGGTCTTGGTAGATTTGCAGTGGTATGATACTCCTTCCATTTCAATATGATCGCTTGCACAGTGCTCCTTGGGATGTTTAAAATTTTGGAAATCATTTTGTATCCAAATCCGGCCTTAAACTTCTCCACAACAGTATCACGGACCTGCCTGTTGTGTTCCTTGGTCTTCATGATGCTCTCTGTGCTTCAGACAGAACCCTGAGACTATCACAGAGCTGGTGCATTTATACGGAGACTTGATTACACACAGGTGGATTATATTTATTATCATTAGGCATTTAGGAGAACATTGGATCATTCAGAGATCCACAATGTACTTCTGGATTGAGTTTGTTGCACTGAAAGTAAAGGGGCCGAATAATATTGCACGCCCCACTTTTCAGTTTTTGAATTTCCACAAAAATTTAAAATAACCAATAAATTTCGTTAAACTTCACAATTGTGTTCAACTTGTTAATTCTTCACCAAAAATTTACATTTGGTATCTCTATGTTTGAAGCATGATATGTGGGAAAAGGTTGAAAAGTTCAAGGGGGCCGAATACTTTCACAAGGTGTATATAAAACGTAACTAATTGGTCCCGGATTAGATAGACATGGCTGCTTTCTTACAATAACAGTAGTACAGCTGCATACAGGTTGAGTCTAATATTATAACTGCGCTCCTTTAAAAAGGTGCAGAGCTGTAATACCATCACGAACCTGTGGACAGGTGTGTGTCATGTCGGACACTATTCACTCTAGGGCGTCTGACAGACAGCGGTAATTCCGCAGTCGTCCACTATACGCTCAGTGGCGCCGACTAGATTTTATCTAGGTTGTCCGGGGTTAATCTAGCTGGTACTCGGGTTGGAGGCTGGGTCACGCCCACTGCCTTTAAATAGTTCTGCTGGACTTTGGGCGTTGTCGATTATAGCTTGTGCCTCGTGCCTGGTGATCTCGGTCTGGAGTGGTGGTCTTGGAGAAGAAATATTGTATCTGATGGTGTATAAGCCTTTGTCATATTTCTCCTTCCTATATTTGTATTTGTTTTGCCCTGTGCACATTATAGTGTTTTCCTGTGTGTCTGCGGCGTGGTGCGTTTTTAGTTTTCCCTGTCTGTGCTTTCTGTGGGGGTTGGTGTGTGGTCTAATCACTGGGTGGCGGGTGGAGGTTTCAGCATAGGGCTGAAACAGGAGTCAGGGTCAGGCCTGGTGGCCCAGACAAGCACACCATTAGTGTAAATTCTGGGAGAGGGACAGACAGGGTTTTCCCTAGCCTGAGGGATATCGCAGGGGCCCGGTTAACCAGCCTGAGTCTACCCAGTACCCCGTGACAGTGTGTCACTGTTTTTAGAAGAACACATGGCTATGTTACTTTCTATCTGGCCTACACATGGCATTTTTTTTTTTAAATTAGAGTAATTTAATGCCTCACTGTTTGCACTATATTCAGAAACAGTAGCAGGGGAAAAAAAATTCCGGAAGATTGTTTTTCCACTCTTGAGACTAGTCGGATAGGCAGATTCCTGGTAGCTTCTCCCCGTCCACTTCCAGTGACTGACGGGTCTCTCCTTGCGTGTAACTGTAGGTAGAGACCTGCTACCACAGTGGAATTGATAGGGAGGAGCCACCGGGGACTGGCTGGTCCGACTAGTCTCCCGAACAGCAAAACCAACCATCTCATCAGGTTTTATTACTTATCATACAACAGTCCCATCTTTTGGTGTCCCACAACTTATGATGAGAAATGTACCTGGCCAATTTTCCAAGAGTTGATAGAATATGTTAAGATATAAGTAGACCAAAAATATATACAGTATTTAGAATTCTTTACTACATGGTCCAGTTGGTCTAAGAACAGGACAGCCACAAAGTCAAGATCAAATATAGGTCTTCTGTTTCCAACCATCCCAATTCCTACTCTTACAAAAAAAAGTTAAAAAACAGGAGAATTATCAATATCTTATGACCAGAGTTTGACATTTTTTCTTAAAGAGCTGGGACATTCCTTACGACATTATTATTGAAGATGGTTCTTGTGCTACGACCTTCCATGTTCAATCTTCTGCACATAAGTGTGAAAAAAAACAATTACATCCCCAGTTCCTTAAAGTGTTTGAAATCAATAAGAATCATAGGAATATTCATGAAGAAAATTGGCTAGAATTGGTCAATATTAGCTGCAATATCAATGAGTCAACTGGTCAACCTATAAAATGCTCGTTTTCACTTACACTTTCCCCTCGTAGCTTCTTTTTCCAGAAGCTACCTGCAATGACGTTTCTGTATTGAGTCTTCTCACTTGGTACGGGAACACAACCTACATTTGCGTGTTCTTCATTCTCTTAGTGATGAGTTGACATGACGTCACGCTGGCTCCTGAAGGCAAGACAAAACCACGAGATTCCTAACATCCTGGCTTTAAATTGGCTTTATTGTCAAGCAAACGATGGCTGAATTACAATTTCAAATCTTGTTTTTCTTCCCAGAGTTGTCTGCTGTGTTTGATTTTTTTTGCTGTTTTCTGCTTTGCTGCCTTCAGGCCTTTGGGACGTGTTCTTGAAAGTATGCTGGGTTTGTGGATTAATAGGGTGACTGGAGTGATCATCGCTGCTAACCCTTTCGGCTAAAACAAATATATCTTGATCTCCGTAGTTATCTTCTTGTACGAATGAAAGATTTTTAAGATTTAATGATAGTAAACCTGTATGGGTCAACTATAGAAGATGCTCTGAAGGCCTCATATTCCTCAAAGATAATTATGAGGAAGAAAATTGACTTTCGCTTATTCGTATGTAGATTTCTCCTTCTTGTCAGAAGAACACCAGTCATTACCAGTCAGAAGTAGGGCTCACGTATGGGCACTTCCCTTTACTTTAGACTTGTTCCCATCAAGAAGTGCCTTGGATGAGCCTGAGGGTGACTCAACGCAGCACTCTCTGTCCTTCTTTGACACTCATTCATTCATTCATTCATTCAGCATTTGATGCATGTCTCAGTCTCTAGAGTGGCACTTAAGGGAGTAAGTACTGATTGTGTTGGTATCATTGGAACCTTTTAGCACTTTTACATTTTTAAGTAGAATTGCCATTCTGAACCCTTGCCTCCATTTTCTCAAAATCATAAAAACAGAACTGTGAAAATGAGGTGTCCAGGATAGGTCAACAATATCAGATCGGTTGGGATTAGAGTTGGAGCGAATATATTCTCACATCCCAATATATTGGCCACGACAGAGGCCTATGGCTGCCTCACGGGAGTGGGAGTACTGACTCCTACCTGCCGGCAGCTCTTATTTTGATTAGCTGGCCTTGCACGGTGTCACATGTGCATTACTCCACAACATTCATGACATGCGAGGTTGGCTAATCAAAAGAAGGGCCTCAACTGCTTGCAGGTGAAAGGTGTGATTCCTGCTCCCTTGCAGCGACCATAGACCACTACCATGGTTGGTGACATGGGACGTGTGAATCGATTTTCACCAACTCTAGTTGGGATACGCTACCGAGCACCCTCCATGCTCCACTTCTTGCAGTGCCTGCGGCAGCCGGAAGTAGATGGTGTATGGAGCCATTACATCATAGCTCGTTATACTTGAGTACTGCTGCTCAGCTTATAGTGAAGTGAATGGAAGATGATCTGCAGTACAAGATAGTAGCCACTTCACAGTGTGCAGAACTAAGGTGCCACAGCTCCATTTTGTAATTCTGGCTTCCATGGGAGCTGCATACATCTGATTGCGGAGGGTTCCAGGTGTTGGACCCCTATCGATGAGTCTTAAAGCGTCTTGAAACTACACCTCTCTCTTGGAAAGTCACAACATTATCTACAACATAACTTTATTACCAGAATTCTTCAGGCTATCAGAATCATTTTCGTTATTTTAGGCTAGCCAGTGACATTAGATTGGCATTGGTGGATCTTATCATAATTTCTATAGTGATCAAATCTATATTAAGTGTCTAGGGGTGCTGATGTTTGCCACGATATATTGATGATGTGGTCATGAATATGGTGGGGTCATAGCAGATAATTTTTAGATGACAAATCACTTACGGTATCTCATTTCTATATCCAGCTTATGACTTCACATTAGACCGTAACCGTCTAAATTGTGATATGTAGGGTACGGTATGAGCCAGAGGGCCACGTAGAAAAGATTAAAATTGGGTCCTTTCTAGTGTTAGCGAAAATAAAAAAAATATCCCATATCATCTGAGAGCGAAGGGTTTGGGTCCTATTTGTTTTATCTTCCTTCCTTGAGTTAAAATTCTACATCTTTCTTGTAATATTTGAGGAAACATGCACATAATCTCATTATCTACATAAGGGTTATACTGGCTTCCCTTAAAGAAGCACTCCCATCAAAAATGTTATTCTCTCAATATATTAAAATTGCTAATTTTTCCTTTCTACCCAGCTTATTCTTCTCTTTTCCATTAGGTCTATGGCATCACGTGATTAAAAACTGATTAGCTGAATCCTTCTAATATAAGTTCTATGCAGAAGCAGGAGGTCAATATTGTATACACAAGTCATGAGTCATGGCAAAAAGTCTATGGCAGCTGGGAGGAGTGGAGCAGCTGGGTCAGGAGTTGAAGAGGGGATGATAAATGCAAGGACAAGAGACTTCATGTTTCTACATAGAGAAGAGAAAATAGAATAATTACATGGGTAGAAAGGTAAAATAAGCAATTGTAAGTACACAGTACTATATAATATGATGACTGCAATATATTAAGAGAATAAAAACTTTGATGCAAGTGCTTCTTTAATGTGAAGGTCCTTCTGGTGCTAGTGTCCTCCACCACCCCGCTTATTCTTAAAACAGAAGAACTTGGTGCTTGTTGCTTCTATGGTCTTTTCTTAAAGCAAAGTTATCAGCAGAATTTTGCTAAGCAAACTACAGGCATTGTTAGGTTGCCAATGTTAAACTGATTAAAAAGATACCTTGGGTGAAGAAATCCGTCTTGTGGTTCTTGTGTAATCAGTGTTAGAAGTTTACAGTTAATTATATGCCCGTGGTCCAGGGTGGGACTGTAGGTTATCTTCCTGCTAAAAGCCAGACAAACCAAGGAAAGACTTGCCCACAGGCCCACCCTGAAGCAGAAACATGTTCCTCATCATAGAGAGAGAGAGAGAAAGAGAGAGAGAGACAGACTATTTGTGCTTCGGAGTGTCCTGTGGTCAGGTCTTTCCTTGTTTGTCTGGCTTAAAGCAGGAAGATAAGACTCTATCTACAGTCCTGCCCTGGAGCACAAGCATCTCATTAATTGAAAATGTCTTACAAGAACAACAAGATGGATTTCTTCACCTCATGTATCATTTCAATGAGTTTAACACTGCCAACCTGACAATGCCTATAGTTAGCAATATACCGATGACAAGTTCGCTTTAAGTGAATTTCCAACATTTTTGCTGTAGAATTTGTGGAAATATTCACAGATTTCCATCACCTATTAAAATATGGGATCCACTGGCTCCCCTCTTCAGGAGCCCCTCATGTATTGCTTTTATGGGAAATATGCTCTTGATATGTGCAGCCACGGGCTTTGTTATTGGGCTTTTTGGAAGTGCCTGAGGAATGAGGACCTTAGTGTGCTTATGAAAAGTTTTAGAGATGGATCTTCACACTGCATGCTTATAAAAAGTTTTAGAGATGGACCTTTACATATAGATGAGCTTGAGGGTCTTCCTGTTAATTGTTTAGTTGCCAAAACTGTCATCCATGTAGAATTCTCAGTGTCTTAAAGGGAACCTTAAGATTCTGGAAGCGCTCATTTGGTGCAGTAGTGAAAGGTGACCGGTGTGGAGGTTTCACTTGTAGTAGGAGAAGACACTACAGGAGAACCTTCTCTAGAGTTGAGCCAGTTAATATAAGTTAGGAATTTGACAAAGTGTTGTGTGCTGCTCAAAAGAGGTTTAGAGTTGAATAGATGGCAAATAAAATTACCTTTATTAGATTTCACAGACTGATAGATCACAAACCGTTTTTCGGCTTCGGACAGGAGCCTTTGCTGAATTCCTATCTTAAAGGTAGCCTTTCGTGTTGTACATGTAGTCTGATCTGTGGAAAGCATTGTATATTGAAGGAGAAGCTGAGCAGGTGACATATAGGTTGTTGGAAAAGACTCAGTATAACTTTAAAACTTTTCACAAATTTTATTCATTGACATCCCTAATGTTTGTATGCATGAGTCCTGAGGGCGATCCTACTATTGATTGACAGCTATGTAATACAGGGATGACTTACAATAACTAGTGGGACCGCCCACTGGACTAATACATACAAACACCTGGAATTTCAGCAAAAAAAATTAAGGTGAAGATGCTGGGGCTGCCACTCTTGTCTTACCTCCTACGTTAGTCCTCTGTCTGTTTTCTTCCCCAACCCAGGGAAGAGGGGCACTACTGTGCACGCAGTACACCAAACCGATGAACAAGGCAACACAAACAAGGGTAACTGAAAATAGCAGGCATACAAATATTCACTCACATATAACAGAGGAATGCATCAGAGAGTGGAAGATGGGAGAAAAACCAAAGTAGGAGACGAAGGGAATTATCACACTTACAAACCAAGCAACAATCACAGATAACTCCTCCAAACCTCCTTCTCATATGAACTCCTATCCTCCTAAGCCAGTTGGAGCGCCCCCACACCGCCGCAGGGCCGAGGGGCACCCGGAGCCGGGCCTCTGAGAGTCTCTGTCCAGTTCTGGGGTTGTCACGGTGGCTAGACCCGGTCCGTGGCCCTGTCTGTCAGTGGGGGACGTCCGTTGCAATAAGTGGTGTTGTAACGGTGCAGTTGTGGGGTGCAGGTCGCGGTAAATAACGAGGACACCAGGTTGCAGTCTCTTTACCTCTTTACTGAAGATCTCTGAGTCCTCAGTCCAGAATACGGCTCACCAGGCTGCGCAAGTCCGGCCGGTCCAATGACACTTCCAGAGTTCTCTTCACAGGAGGAAATCTGTGCCTTCCCCCTAGCGCTATGTGTTGTAGTCCTTCCCTGCTGCGCTTACGGAAAGTACCCCAAAACTGTTGTGTCTGTTTCTTAAGTTCCCTCACAACTCGACTAGATGATGTTCTGCTAATCCTCCGTCCCTCCCTGAGGTTCGGGTAGGAACGGCACCCGTTTGACGGGTAGGCCTGGAGTTCTTCCGGGACCCTAGAGACGCCCCTCTCCCACAATTGCCTCCCAAGACTTCATAGGTGATTTGAGTTAGACAGCCCGCCTGAGACTGACTGTCCTGCCGCTGTTTGGAGTATTGCTTGAAGCTGAATGTTATTCTACTCCCTCGGCGTTCCGGCCACCGGTAGTGCGCCTCAGTAGGATGTTGCTTCGATCTTACAGCACGACTCCTACTGGTATTTCTCCTTTGCGTGATCCCGTTTCTCACTCAGCACAATCTATCTCTCTTCTAATCCTTTCTTGGGCACCGCCGCTACCCGGAGCAGGCACGGTCCCATTACGTTCGTTCTCGTTGCCAAGCCTCTGTCAGGATCCCACCCCTGACAGAGACCCTACTGTATCTTCCCCTACAACACCCTCTGCCACAAGGTGTTGCCTGGTTCCAACCCAGTCAGCTTTCTGATCTAACTTCCTGCCTGACCCCCAGTTTACCCACTATGGTGGGTGTAACGCCGCTGGGTTTATACCTCGTTTCTTCGGCGTTACTTTTGCATGTCTCTGCTTTAACCCTTGCTCCTCTCCCCCTAATGTGCAGGGATACTGTTGTCTGTTACCTGTATGGATTCTGCTCAGTTCCCTGCCACCGCTGCGTAGCTGTACATGTGCTGTGATGTCTTTGCTCTGCTGCATGGCCACTCGCATGTGCGGTCCCTGGCTGCCGCTTGGAAGCTAGCCTTGGCTTGCGAGGTCCTCTGCAGCTGGTGCATGGCTTCCCACGTGTGTCCAGGCTAGCAGCCGCTGCCAGGTGCCCTAAGCCACAGTTCCTGTGCTATCAGTGCTGTAATGGTTTCTGTTTGTGCTTAGGGTGCGCGCGGCCACACCTACCCTGCTTTTATCAGGGTTTGAGTGTGCACCTGTGCTGCTTCCTCAGCCTATTGCTGAGGAGCAGCTCCTATATAAACTTCCTCTTTGCTTCTGGGCGTTGCCAGAGCATTGCACTGTGTTTCTGTGTCTTGCCTTGTGAGGTATCCAGCTCCCGTTCTGTCTGCAGTATGTTCTGGGAGAGCTGATGCCTGTCTCTCGCCTGTTCTGGGGGCCGAGTACCCAGATCCGCCTATCCTGGAGGCCGTATATCCAGATCCGTTTGTGTCTTGTTTATCCGCCTGTTCTGGGGGCAGAGTACCCAGATCCGCCTATCCTGGAGGCCGTATATCCAGATCCGTTTGTGTCTTGTTTACCCGCCTGTTCTGGGGGCAGAGTACCCAGATCCGCCTATCCTGGAGGCTGAATATCCAGTACCTGATCCTGTCTGAACCTGTCTCTGTTATGTTTCTTAAAGTCCTATTGTGTCTGGTACCCCGCACCCTGTGACTGAACTTTCCGGGCTCATCTTTCAAAGATGGAGTTCGGTGTTCTTGCTGAGCTCTTACTATTCTGTGCTCAGTCTTCCATGCGGTGCTAACCCTGTCTGGACCAGTTCCAGTCCAGCGGAGCTAGCACCATCACGCTTGAGTTCCTTCCTAGGTCTGATGTCCGAAGCCTGACGGCCGAAGTTACGAACCTGATGACCTCCGCTACCTGGTCCTGTGCCCTCCGTGTCCCAGCCGATGACCTGGGCTGCCACGCCAGTGTCCAGCCTGTGTCTGATGTCCTTCCGATGTCCTGATTCCTGGGCTGCCACGCCAGTGTCCCAGCCGATGACCTGGGCTGCCACGCCAGTGTCCCAGATGTCTTTCCGATATTCCCGATGTCCTTTCGGTGTCCGTTGTCCTGATTCCTGGGCTGCCACGCCAGTGTCCCAGCCGATGACCTGGGCTGCCACGCCAGTGTTCCAGATGTCCTGCCTGTGTTCCAGATGTCCTGCCTGTGTTCCAGATGTCCTGCCTGTGTTCCAGATGTCCTGCCTGTGTTCCAGATGTCCTGCCTGTGTTCCAGATGTCCTGCCTGTGTTCCTGATGTCCTGCCTGTGTTCCTGATGTCCTGCCTGTGTTCCTGATGTCCAGCCTGTGATCCTGATGTTCTGCCTGTGTTCCTGATGTCCTGAGGTCCACCCCGAGATGACGTCCTTCTGGGATCGGTGTCTGATGTTCTCCTGCTGAGCCTGTGCTACGTCCTAGGCCTGAAAGATTGGCTGTCCTAGTATGCCCGTGCCAGATGACCCTGGACTGCATCAACCCGTGATGACTCCTGCCATCGTCAGACGTCCATCTAAGCCTGTGTTCTTGATGTCCTGCCTGTGTTCTTGATGTCCTGCCTGTGTTCCTGATGTCCTGCCTGTGTTCCTGATGTCCTGCCTGTGTTCCTGATGTCCAGCCTGTGTTCCTGATGTCCAGCCTGTGTTCCTGATGTCCAGCCTGTGTTCCTGATGTCCAGCCTGTGTTCCTGATGTCCAGCCTGTGATCCTGATGTCCAGCCTGTGATCCTGATGTTCTGCCTGTGTTCCTGAGGTCCACCCCGAGATGACGTCCTTCTGGGATCGGTGTCTGATGTTCTCCTGCTGAGCCTGTGCTACGTCCTAGGCCTGAAAGATTGGCTGTCCAAGTATGCCCGTGCCAGATGACCCTGGACTGCATCAACCCGTGATGACTCCCGCCATTGTCTGACGTCTGAGTCGTGTACCCTTCCTAGACATGTGGAATCGGGATCCTGACATCATTATGTTCTTGTTATGTACTGTGCTATCATTTAAGTAAACTTTGTTTCTTCATACCGGAAGTTGTGCGGTGTAGTCTAGTTCTGCATATCTACATCTTGTTCACATGCTCAGCTGCCACAGACCCTGCTCGCTACCGTTCCCTAGTCTGGGTAGGTCCAGGTTACTCTGTGGTCCAGTGGGTCCACATTGCGTTCCTTTTTGGGACGCTCGCCCACGTCGTCATGGTCTGGCGACGTGGAGGTGTCGGCTCGGCCACGTTTGTGGTCGCAGCCGTAACAGTGGGGAGTGGCCTAATGAATAGCACCCTTAGCTCCCCCCGGAGGCCCGGCTGTGAAATGTATTGGTGTCTGTGATACCTGATCAGATGAACTCCTTCAGTGCCATCGGACGCACCATAGCTCCCCATAGTGGCGGAGCCACAGTACTGCAACGACCAGGACTCTGGGGCGCTGCACTCCCCCCTGGTTAAACATAGTACTCCGGGACTGGGAAGAAAACAACAATACAAGTTTAGCAAAAAGACATACAATTTTGTTGAGTGCAATAACAATAAGTATACTTGAACAGGCTTCCCTTTATGGGAGGTAAGGACACTTGAACGTTACAAACATGGTTAAATAACATAGCAACATGCTATAAATAACTCTTCTTACCCAACCGGGTATTCTACTAAGTGCAAAAATTGCTGAACAATACTTTAACGTTGCCTTTAAGGACATACACTCCGTATCCACTAAAGACCTTCCTATAATCACATTATAAGGTAATTTAACTTTTCCATTCTCCTTCTTTAAATCTGCAGGACTGCCTGTCCTATCGGCACCAGACCTACTGCCTCTCCTTTCTGTTACAGGACCGCCCCGTTCAGCCAGGGCCTACCGCCTTTTCAACTTCTATACACAGTATAGATCATACATTACTTTCAGTTTTAGAAGCACTGAGCCATCTACGTATGGCTCCTAGGAGGACTCACTTCCTAACCCCTACGGGTTCACTTTCTGTCCTCTGTAACACATTATTAACTCTTTCTTTACAATAAACTAACTTTCTATGGAGGACTCAGGGTTTACCTTCTATCCCCACTTTCTATCAACATTATCAATCATTCCCCCTTCTTTCGAGAAACATCATCATTTCTTCACAATTAACTGGTTGGATACATATAACTTTCTCATATACACATTATCATCACTTTCTTTCATCAAACATTATTGCTACCTGTCTTAAAGCAATATCACCGTTTAAGTGCAACAATTGAACATCCCCTTTAAGAAGGGACCAAGTCTCTATGAGGTAGCATTTCTTCTCAAGCTACCAGTCCTTACTCAGCAAAGGTTCCAGTGTGGTATCTTCACAAAGAGTCCTTTTTGAAGTAAAACCAGTAGGGAGCGCCTTTAAGAAGGTGCAACTATTTACAATAAGTTTGTATCATGCACTGTTCATGATTGCGGCAGTTCTTGATAACAGGAAACAAAAAGTGGAAAAACAAACCAAACAATTGGGATCCCGGGTCAACAAAGGGATCCCTTTAAAAGTTAACCCTAGACGGGTTCAGCAGCAAAACAGGAACAAACAGTTAAAGGGAAGAACTATTTACATTATCATGGTTTCGAAGTTTATTCTTGTTCTGGCGGTCTTGGTCCCTGACCTCCGACCGCTGCGGCATCTGCGCCGGTAGCAGGTCCCGCAGGGGCCGTCAGACCACCCGGTGTCTGGATCTGAAGGCTGACCTTGCTTGCGAGTTCAGCAGCCGCTACTACGCGTACGGTGGTGATGGTCACAAGATCTGACAAATCTGGATCTGTCATGATCGGGGCAACAGGTGACGCCCCCTCAGGCTCACATCGCCGAACATCCCGAGCACACCATCCTTGTGCGCTCCTGTGACGGGTGTATGTCACCTGGTCCCCCCTTCGTAGTGGATCGCCATTCCGGTCGCAGCAGGGAGTTTTCACATTGTAACTTGTAACAAAGACGTCAGTGGGTAGCCCCGGCTCCTGGATGGAACCCCAACCCCTCTTCGGGTGGAAGGCCAACACAGTCCCCCGCTTTACCACGCCTTTCCTGCCCTGCACAGACTTTCTGCATTGCGTATCCGGTTGTTCAACCTCGTCTCGATCCTTCCAGTGATGGATTAGGCATTGCTTATATTGCTCCCAAGTGAGCACGGCAAGGGTGAGGCCGTCCTCCCGGGCTCCATCCGGCCCGGTCCAGGGGGTGGCCCACCGGAGGACCACCCCGTCTGGGCCCACATCTATGGGTTCTCCCATCTGGGTTGGTAGTGGAGGCACTAGCTTCCCCATCGTGTTAGAGGTGAGGATCACCCGCTCCACCGAGAAGAAACGATTATTGCTGGGGTGAGGAGCGCTCACAGGAGCGGGATCGATCGGGGGAACCGGACCGGTCAGGGGAGCAGAATCGGCCGGGGGAATAGGGGCGCTTTCCATACCTGCGCCTGATGTGATTCCACCGGTGTCGATCCGTTCCGCTGACAAGGACACTGGAATCGGCTGCAGCCCGGACCGCAGCTCCTCCGAGATGGTCTCCTGTGGTGGCCCCGCCCTCCATGGCTCCGTGGTCGGGATAGGTAGGCTCGGCTCCTCCGTCGGCGGCTCTAAGGAGTTCAGATCCCTCACCGGCGGTGGACGCGAGTCCGTCTCTGATGGGTAAGGGCAGGCCGGGATCACCCCGCTGTTGCTCGGACACTTGCTGCTCATCGTCGCTGTCGGGCATTCGGCGGCAACGCATGCACCTAGCTCCGCCATTTCTCCGAGGTCGGGCTCCGTCTTCACCTCGTCCCCGCCATTGCCAGTCAGGGGGCGGTCCTCTCCGTTGAGGCAGGTCATCGCCTTGCAGCAAGAGGCGCAGGGGGTGGTAGCCGTTTCTGGCGCCACTTCGATAGTCTCCTCCCATGGCACACCCTCCTTCTTCTTTGGCGCAGCAATGGCGGCAACTTTTGGCGGGAACTTTTGGCGGTAAATGGCGCAGCACAGTCTTTGCAATGAAGTACAGTCCAAGCACAGTAAATCACAGTTCCAAGGCACACATGACCTGATTCTTCAGGCTTAAGTAGATCCTGTTCGTGACGCCAAGTTGGAGCGCCCCCACACCGCCGCAGGGCCGAGGGGCACCCGGAGCCGGGCCTCTGAGAGTCTCTGTCCAGTTCTGGGGTTGTCACGGTGGCTAGACCCGGTCCGTGGCCCTGTCTGTCAGTGGGGGACGTCCAGTACAATAAGTGGTGTTGTAACGGTGCAGTTGTGGGGTGCAGGTCGCGGTAAATAACGAGGACACCAGGTTGCAGTCTCTTTACCTCTTTACTGAAGATCTCTGAGTCCTCAGTCCAGAATATGGCTCACCAGGCTGCGCAAGTCCGGCCGGTCCAATGACACTTCCAGAGTTCTCTTCACAGGAGGAAATCTGTGCCTTCCCCCTAGCGCTATGTGTTGTAGTCCTTCCCTGCTGCGCTTACGGAAAGTACCCCACAACTGTTGTGTCTGTTTCTTAAGTTCCCTCACAACTCGACTAGATGATGTTCTGCTAATCCTCCGTCCCTCCCTGAGGTTCGGGTAGGAACGGCACCCGTTTGACGGGTAGGCCTGGAGTTCTTCCGGGACCCTAGAGATGCCCCTCTCCCACAATTGCCTCCCAAGACTTCATAGGTGATTTGAGTTAGACAGCCCGCCTGAGACTGACTGTCCTGCCGCTGTTTGGAGTATTGCTTGAAGCTGAATGTTATTCTACTCCCTCGGCGTTCCGGCCACCGGTAGTGCGCCTCAGTAGGATGTTGCTTCGATCTTACAGCACGACTCCTACTGGTATTTCTCCTTTGCGCGATCCCGTTTCTCACTCAGCACAATCTATCTCTCTTCTAATCCTTTCTTGGGCACCGCCGCTACCCGGAGCAGGCACGGTCCCGTTACGTTCGTTCTCGTTGCCAAGCCTCTGTCAGGATCCCACCCCTGACAGAGACCCTACTGTATCTTCCCCTACAACACCCTCTGCCACAAGGTGTTGCCTGGTTCCAACCCAGTCAGCTTTCTGATCTAACTTCCTGCCTGACCCCCAGTTTACCCACTATGGTGGGGAGTGGCCTAATGAATAGCACCCTTAGCTCCCCCTGGAGGCCCGGCTGTGAAATGTATTGGTGTCTGTGATACCTGATCAGATGAACTCCTTCAGTGCCATCGGACGCACCATAGCTCCCCATAGTGGCGGAGCCACAGTACTGCAACGACCAGGACTTTGGGGCGCTGCACATGCAGCAAATGCTAGCTCTGACATGGATTAGACTCAGGAACCAGATTATAAAGGGGTTGGGAGTGGTTAACTGAGCTCAGCTGAGAGCTCAGAGTGTCCAACATGGCCGATTAACCACTGTTCTTCCAAAAGAAATAAACACCATTAAAACAAAGAAGTGCTTCTCAACACAGGAGTAGGAGCAATCAGACACGGCGATCATCTGGCTCCTCTCTGTTGTGATAAGCCAGTGACAGAAATTCTTTGCAATAAAAATGGATATCAATCTGATCAACTCCTCCTGATCCATATCATCCTGTCCAGAGGGCAGGTACCTTGTTCAACACAACGGGTTTCTTTTAAGTCTGTTATGTTATAGAAATCCATTTTTCAGAGCCATATAATGAAGTGTTATCTAACAGAGATGTAAGCAGCAGCTCCCATGAATATGAAGAAGTAAGAAATAATTTGAATACTTAATGTGGGCGTTTTACTTCAATATAAATTAATACTGTTGATGAAACTCCATCTGAAAAGTTAGCCAGATGGCGTGTCGGAAGACAAATAACAAGGCAAGTCATTTCTAGCTGTCAATCTCATTTTTGCCTATATAAAAACTAAATTGCGATTTTCTATTGAGCTGAAATTGACTCCATTAAAATTGGTCCTTACATTGCAATAGCCAGACATATTTATTAACATTGACTTTGACATATGACTGCCAAAAGAAGAGCCAAGTCGATCAAGTGCTAACCCTCGTCCTTCTTCCTCTAGGAGCTTTATTCCATGTGCGATAAGTGTGTTTGCACCATTAGTATGGACCACGCCACTGCTATAGTGGCTTTGGAAAGAGGGACCTGGTTGTTCGTCTCATCTCATTTGTGGGGAGAACTGATGCAGAGGAACTGAATTTTTAACTCAATAGTTAGACCATAAATTGGTCTAAGAGCTGAGGAATTTGGGTGGACAAGTTTCATCTTTAGTATGACATTTTCTCTTTTTAGAAGTATCTAGCAATTGCAGATCTTATATAGCAGGCCCTTACAATTTAGTTGGGTATCTACCTTGGTATTGGTAATGGATGTGGCATAGCTGATTTTTACATCATTAGTATATTCCGGGAACATAGTATACATTGTCAGTGTTTGCCACCTGATTGTCAAATTGCTTTTATATGCAAACAGTGTGGATTTTGTTGTGCAACCCGCACCAAAATAGATGCAGGTCTGCGAAAAACTCCACCCAAAAGTGAGATGAGGTCTAAATTCGCAGAATTTTGCATTGTAATTGTAAATATGTGCAGACAATATGGTATTTATGTTGTCCGAATTGTCACTTTAAGCTCCTGGCCGCCTGTGGAACATTGGTTCCCCGGACCTACCTACCATGAGCCATTTATAATACTGGTGTCTTACGTAGCAGGGAGTCCTGTGGCTTCCTTAGCCCAAGTGTGACTCCTACAATACATCAACTTCTCGTATAACTAGTTTTGCAGGAGGTTAGAGTGAGAAGGGTTGAAGGCAACCACTGCTATCAGAAATTTCTGGGCCTCATAGATTTACATGGCGAGGACCTCCTTAGATTTCTCTGGCATGTACAATATTCCACATCATACCCTGTTATATACATTACATATACAGTATAGCTATATATTAGAACATTTATGGGCACCTTCATGGAATAATATGAACGTTATCCAACCTTAGTAGACTTGTGCCATATATTTGGGGGTCACTGGGCAGGAGGTCTGAAGATTGAGGCCAGTTAAATTAATGAGACCCTTGGTTTTACGTATTGGGGTGCATTCATTTAATGCAAGTGTAGCCTCATGGTTGGCATGTAATGACTCATGAGTGGAAGGTGGCAGCTGACAGGAGGGTATTTGGTCCTTTATTGACATAAGTCTAGGGATAAGACTACAGTGCCCGCTACATTGTCGTAGTTGTCAATAAAATGACCAATGATCTATTTCTCATAGATAGTAATGTACACATATCAGGCTACTACTGAAGGCCATGATACTGATACCAGATAATCATTAGATCCCTTGGTCTGAGAGTTGGAAGCTTGAAGAAGTTCTAAGACGTTCATCCTCTTCTCAGAGGACACAGTGCTGCCAGATCCTGGAATGTCCTCTCTCTGATTAATATTAATGGATATTCATCGTTCACAGCTACAGTAGGTGGCAAACGTCAGAAGGGTAAAACTGGTGGGCAGGATAGAAAGATAGTCAGAAGCTGACTGGGCTCGGCCCAGGCAACACCTGTCAGGCAGACAGGGGGATAGGAGGAACATCTGAGCTGCAGACAGAGGGTCCCTGTCAGGGGTGGGATCCTGGCAGAGGCCTAGCATGAGACAGAAAGACACGGAACTGCGCCTGCCCCACGTGCGGCAGCATCCTAAGGAAGGACAAGAAAGGAATTGTGTTGCAGGGAGTGAGAAATGAAGTCACAGCACAAGGAGACAACACCAGAAGGAGTTCTGTCCTGTAAGAGGCTGCCTCCTTCTGAGGCGCGTAGCCGGTGGCCGGATCACCGAGGGAGTAATTGACTCTACGCATTACTTCAAAGACCGGCAGGATAGTCAATTCCAAGTTGGCTGCCCGACTTTAAAACCTAAGGTCACAGTGGCAAATTGTGGGGGTTGGGGCGTCTCTAGGGTCCCTATAAACAAGTCTCAGGCCATCAGTCATACGGGTATGTCCTATCAATACCATCTGGGGGACAGAGAGGAAGAAATAACATCTAGAACATCTACAAAGGTTGTGAGGACTATCCCGTGGTGCTCAGCAGGGAGGTACTACAACACACAGGCGCTAGTAGGAAGGCTACTGATTTCCACCTGAATAAGAGAACTCTGGATTTGCCTTCGGACCGGCCGGACTCTGCCTGCCCTGTGATCTGTACTCTGGACTGTGGACGCTGAAGTCTTCAGTAAAAGGTAAAGAGACTGCAACCTTGTGTCCTCGTTATTCATTGCGCCTTACATCATCCACCATCACCACCTACACATCTGGGAAGCCCTGGGGACATACTTCACCTGTGGGAAGGTATACCATCTAGCTGCCACTCCATCACCCCAGCGGACCCCTAGCAGCGTCGGTCACCCTGACCGAATACCACAGGTGGCGTCACGAACACTTCCCCTTTTACCACGGACGTCCCTAGGGCCACGGACCGGGTCAGCCACCTTGACATCCCCATCGAGAACCAAAGGGCCCGGTACCGAGTTCCCCTAGCCCTGGGGGGCGCTCCATATAGACCTGATGAGACTTCTGTACTTAAGGCCCCGTCTCACTAAGCGACGCTAAAGCGATCCCGACAACGATACGACCTGTCAGGGATCGTTGCTGCGTCGCTATGTGGTCGCTGGTGAGATGTCAAACAGTGAGATCTTCCCAACGATCGCAGCTGCGATCTCACTGTTTGACATCTCACCAGCGACCTGTAGCGACCTGTACAACGATGTCACATGGGAGCTATTATGACGATTCAATGTCTGAGTCTTCAACGAGGTCGTTGGTAAGGTGTCAAACACAGCGATGTGTGCTACCCAGCGGGACCTCAACGATCAAAAAACGGTCCAGGCCATTCCGACACGACCAGCGATCTCACAGCAGGGGCCTGGTCGCTGCTTTGTGTCACACATAGCGAGATCGCTACTGAGGTCGCTGTTGCGTCACAAAACTTGTGACTCAGCAGCGATCTCGCTAGCGATCTCGCTTAGTGAGACGGGGCCTTTACTTTAAAAGTCCCCACCAGAATGGCTGTTTATTCCAGATATTAGGATTAGCATGTAATGAGCCCAGTTACACAGTGAGAGAACTCATGAATTCAAGTGTAGTTTCCTCCCACCCAGCCTGACTGACCGCTGCAGCTTGTACTGAGCAGTGTGAGCTCTCAGCAGAGAGGAGGGACATTGAGGAGCTGTTCATTCCATAAATAATAATAATAATTTTATTTATATAGCACCAACATATTCCGCAGCACTTTACATTATAGAGGGGACTTGTACAGACAATAGACATTACAGCATAACAATAAACACAGATCAAAACAGATACCAAGAGGAGTGAGAGCCCTGCTTGCAAGCTTACAAACTATGAGGAAAAAGGGGAGACATGAGAGATGGGTGGTAATAATTGCTTTTGTTGTTCGGACCAGCCATAGTGTAAGGATCGGGTGTTAATGTTAAGCTACATGAACCAGTTAACAGCATAAATATGTAACAGTACAGACACAGAGGGCTATTTAAATGCATAAAGTGTATGAGAACATGATGTGAGGAATCTGATTATGGTTAAAGTTTTTTGAATGGGCCACCCAGGGATAGTTAGGTTAATGCGTTGAGGCGGTAGGCCAGTCTGAACAAATGCGTTTTTAGGGCACGCTTAAATCTGTGGGGATTGAGGATTAATCGTATTAACCTGGGTAGTGCATTCCAAAGAATTGGCGCAGCACATGAAAAGTCTTGGAAAAGGGAGTGGGAGGTTCTGATTATTGAGGATGTTAACCTCAGGTCATTTGCAGAACGGAGAGCACGGGTAGGGTGGTACACTGAGACCAGAGAGGAGATGTAGGGTGGTGCTGAGCCATGGAGTGCTTTGTGGATGAGGGTAGTAGTTTTGTACTGGATTCTGGAGTGGATGGGTAACCAGTGTAATGACTGGCACAAGTGTTGTGAACTCTGTTTTCGGGCTCCCTCTTGTGGTCACAGGTGGTATTGTGTGAGTTTTGTTTTTGGGCTCCCCCTGGTGGCTTTGTTTGTTATTCTGCGGGTCTGTGGCTGATCAGCTGCCTCGTTATGCACTAGGGAGGTTCCTATTTAGCTCTGCTTTTCCTCCACTTGTTGCCGGCTGTCGATGTATTCAGTGCTATTCTGATCTTCCCTGATTATCTTCGTTTTCAGTCTCTTCTGGAGAAGCTAAGTTTCTGTTTGATTATTTTTTGCTCATCAGTCTGCAATATGATTTCTGTGTTTGATGAGTTTAGTCCAGCTTGCGAATATGTGAGTTCTTGCTGCTGGTAAGCTCTGGGGTACGGAGTTGCTTCCCCTGCACCGTTAGTTGGTGCGGGGGCTCGAGCAATCTGCGTGGATATTTTGCTTAGGGTTTTTTATTGACCGCACAGCTCCCTTCCTATTTTCTGCTATCTAGTGTTAGCGGGCCTCATTTGCTAAATCTATTTCATCTCTGCGTTTGTGCTTTCCCCTTAACTCACTGTTAATATTTGTGGGGGGCTTTTCTATATCTTTGGGGTCATTTCTCTGAGGCAAGTAAGGACTTTACTTTCCCTCTAGGAATAGGTAGTTTCTCAGGCCGTGACGAGACGTCTAGGATTTCCAGGTTACGTTCCACGGCTGCCTATAGTTGTGTGCGAATAGGATCAGGTTGCGGTCAATCCAGATACCACTTCCCCAGAGCTGGTTGTCGGTTTAGTTACTTAGCTAGTCTACTTGCGATCCTTGCCACTAGGATCATAACAGTACAGCCGGCCCATAAAGTGTTAATTGCATCGCAGAAGCAGGAGAAGAGAAGCCTTGAGGAGTTTTTTTTTTTTTTTTGCTGCCGTGTGTCTAGCTGCTGTGTGTCTAGCTTCTCTCCTCCTCTTAATCTTGGTGTGGCTCTGAGTTCAGCTGCTGACATGGATATCCAGAGTTTGGCCTCCAGTGTAGATCATCTTGCTGCAAGGGTACAAAGTATTCAGGATTTTGTTGTTCACAGTCCTATGTCAGAGCCTAGAATACCTATTCCGGAGTTGTTTTCTGGAGATAGATCTAGGTTCCTGAATTTTAAGAACAATTGCAAATTGTTTCTTTCTTTGAAACCTTGTTCTTCTGGTGATTCCGTTCAGCAAGTTAAGATTATTATTTCTTTCTTGCGCGGCGACCCTCAAGATTGGGCCTTCGCATTGGCGCCAGGGGATCCTGCATTGCTCAGTGTGGATGCATTTTTTCTTGCCCTTGGATTGCTCTATGAGGAACCTAATCTTGAGGACCAGGCTGAAAAAGCTTTGTTGGCCCTCTCTCAGGGGCAAGATGAAGCAGAGGTGTATTGCCAGAGATTTCGGAAATGGTCGGTGCTTACTCAATGGAATGAGTGTGCCCTGGCTGCAGATTTCAGAAAAGGTCTTTCTGAAGCCATTAAGAATGTCATGGTGGGGTCTGAATGAGTCAATGACTCTGGCCATTCAGATTGATCGGCGTTTGCGGGAGCGCAAACCTGCGCACCATTTGGTGGTGTCTTCTGAACAGACACCTGAGTCTATGCAATGTGATAGAATTCTGACCAGAAGTGAACGGCAAAATTACAGACGGCAAAATGGGTTGTGCTTTTACTGTGGTGACTCAGCTCATGTTATCTCAGCATGCTCTAAGCGCACAAAAAAGATTGATAAATCTGTCACCATCGGTACTTTACAGCCTAAGTTCATTTTGTCTGTTACCCTGATTTGTTCCCTGTCATCTTACCCGGTTATGGCTTTTGTAGATTCAGGTGCTGCCCTGAGCCTGATGGATTTGTCATTTGCCCGGCGCTGTGGTTTTGTTTTGGAGCCTTTAAAATTCCCTATTCCACTAAGGGGAATTGATGCTACACCATTGGCTATGAATAAACCTCAGTACTGGACGCAAGTGACCATGTACATGACTCCTGTTCATCAGGAGGTGATTCGCTTTCTTGTTCTGCATAATTTGCATGATGTTGTCGTGTTGGGTCTGCCATGGTTACAGACTCATAACCCAGTCTTGGATTGGAAAGCAATGTCTGTGTCAAGTTGGGGTTGCCAGGGAATTCATGGCGACGCTCCTGTGGTGTCAATTGCTTCATCCACTCCTTCTGAAGTCCCTGTGTTTTTGTCAGACTACCAGGATGTATTTGATGAGCCCAAACTCAGTTCTCTACCTCCTCATAGGGATTGTGATTTTGCTATAAATTTGATTCCTGGTAGTAAGTTTCCTAAGGGAAGACTTTTCAATTTATCGGTGCCGGAGCATGCTGCTATGCGGAGTTATATAAAGGAGTCTTTGGAGAAAGGACTTATTCGCCCCTCCTCCTCCCCTCTTGGTGCGGGATTCTTTTTTGTGGCTAAGAAGGATGGTTCCCTGAGACCTTGTATTGATTATCGCCTTCTAAATAAAATCACGGTCAAATTTCAGTATCCTTTGCCATTGTTATCTGATCTGTTTGCTCGCATTAGGGGGTCTAGTTGGTTCACCAAGATAGATCTTCGTGGTGCGTATAACCTTGTGCGTATTAAGCAGGGTGATGAATGGAAAACTGCATTTAATACGCCCGAAGGCCATTTTGAGTACTTGATGATGCCTTTTGGACTTTCTAACGCTCCTTCTGTCTTTCAGTCCTTTATGCATGACATCTTCCACGAGTATCTGGATAAATTTATGATTGTGTATCTGGATGATATTCTGTTTTTTTCTGATGATTGGGAGTCCCATGTTAAGCAGGTCAGGATGGTGTTTCAGGTCCTGTGTGCCAATGCTTTATTTGTGAAGGGCTCAAAATGTCTTTTTGGAGTCCAGAAGGTTTCTTTTTTGGGTTTCATTTTTTCCCCTTCTACTATTGAGATGGACCCAGTCAAGATTCAGGCTATTCATGACTGGACTCAGCCTACATCTGTTAAGAGTCTTCAGAAGTTCTTGGGTTTTGCTAATTTTTACCGTCGCTTTATCGCTAATTTTTCTGGTGTTGTTAAGCCTTTGACGGATTTGACCAAGAAGGGTTCTGATGTTACTAATTGGTGTCCTGCGGCTGTGGAAGCCTTTCGGGAGCTGAAGCGCCGGTTTTCTTCGGCTCCGGTCTTATGTCAGCCAGATGTCTCCCTTCCTTTCCAGGTCGAGGTTGATGCCTCTGAGATTGGAGCGGGGGCTGTTTTGTCGCAGAGAAGCTCTGATGGCTCTGTGATGAAGCCATGTGCTTTCTTTTCAAGAAAGTTTTCGCCTGCCGAGCGGAATTATGATGTCGGTAATCGGGAGTTGTTGGCTATGAAGTGGGCATTTGAGGAGTGGCAACATTGGCTCGAGGGAGCTAAGCATCGTGTGGTGGTCTTGACTGATCACAAAAATCTGATTTATCTCGAGACGGCCAAGCGGCTGAATCCTAGACAGGCTCGTTGGTTGTTGTTTTTCTCTCGTTTTGATTTCGTGGTCTCGTACCTGCCTGGTTCGAAGAATGTGAAGGCTGATGCTCTTTCTAGGAGTTTTGTGCCTGAATCTCCTGGAGATTCTGAACCGGCTGGTGTCCTCAGAGAAGGGGTGATTTTGTCTGCCATCTCCCCAGATTTGCGAGTGCTGCAGGAGTTTCAGGTGGATAGACCTGACCGTTGTCCACCGGAGAGACTGTTTGTCCCAGATAGATGGACCAACAGAGTTATTTCCGAGGTTCATTCTTCGGTGTTGGCAGGCCATCCTTGAATATTTGGTACCAGAGATTTGGTGGCCAGGTCCTTTTGGTGGCCTTCCCTGTCGCGGGATGTGCGTTCCTTTGTGCAGTCTTGTGGAATTTGTGCTCGGGCTAAGCCTTGCTGTTCTCGTGCCAGTGGTTTGCTGTTACCTTTGCCTGTCCCGAAGAGGCCTTGGACGCACATTTCCATGGATTTTATTTCAGATCTCCCTGTTTCTCAGAGAATGTCTGTCATCTGGGTGGTGTGTGATCGTTTTTCTAAGATAGTCCATTTGGTGCCCTTGCCTAAGTTGCCTTCCTCCTCTGAGTTGGTTCCGCTGTTTTTTCAAAATGTGGTTCGTTTGCACGGGATCCCTGAGAATATTGTTTCCGACAGAGGATCCCAGTTTGTGTCTAGATTTTGGCGGACCTTTTGTGCTAAGATGGGCATTGATTTGTCTTTTTCGTCGGCCTTCCATCCTCAGACGAATGGCCAAACCGAGCAAACTAATCAGACCTTGGAAACCTATTGAAGATGTTTTGTTTCTGCTGATCAGGACGACTGGGTGACTTTTTTGCCATTGGCCGAATTTGCCCTTAATAATCGGGCTAGTTCTGCTACTTTGGTTTCGCCTTTCTTTTGTAATTCGGGGTTTCATCCTCGTTTTTCCTCGGGTCAGGTGGAGCATTCTGACTGTCCTGGAGTGGATCTTGTGGTGGATAGGTTGCATCAGATTTGGGATCATGTGGTGGACAATTTGAAGCTGTCACAAGAGAAGGCTCAGCGCTTTGCCAACCGCCGTCGCTGTGTGGGTCCCCGACTTCACGTTGGGGACTTGGTGTGGTTGTCTTCTCGCTTTGTTCCTATGAAGGTCTCCTCTCCCAAGTTCAAGCCTCGGTTTATCGGTCCTTATAAGATTTTGGAAGTCCTTAACCCTGTGTCATTTCGTTTGGACCTCCCAGCATCGTTTGCTATTCATAATGTGTTCCATCGGTCGTTGTTGCGGAGGTATGTGGTGCCTGTGGTTCCTTCGGTTGAGTCTCCTGCCCCTGTGCTGGTTGAGGGAGAATTGGAATACGTGGTGGAGAAGATCTTGGATTCTCGTATTTCTAGACGGAGGCTTCAGTATTTGGTTAAGTGGAAGGGCTATGGTCAGGAGGATAATTCCTGGGTTGTCGCCTCTGATGTTCATGCGGCTGATTTGGTTCGTGCCTTCCATGTGGCTCACCCTGATCGCCCTGGGGGTTTTTC
The DNA here is from genome assembly GCF_051348905.1 of Ranitomeya variabilis. Lineage (NCBI taxonomy): Eukaryota > Metazoa > Chordata > Amphibia > Anura > Dendrobatidae > Ranitomeya > Ranitomeya variabilis. Next base: position 651,441,084 of record NC_135236.1, read on the forward strand.
ATTAGGGTTCGGTGACCCCTCCTCAAGGGGGGGGTACTGTTGTGAACTCTGTTTTCGGGCTCCCTCTTGTGGTCACAGGTGGTATTGTGTGAGTTTTGTTTTTGGGCTCCCCCTGGTGGCTTTGTTTGTTATCCTGCGGGTCTGTGGCTGATCAGCTGCCTCGTTATGCACTAAGGAGGTTCCTATTTAGCTCTGCTTTTCCTCCACTTGTTGCCGGCTGTCGATGTATTCAGTGCTATTCTGATCTTCCCTGATTATCTTCGTTTTCAGTCTCTTCTGGAGAAGCTAAGTTTCTGTTTGATTATTTTTTGCTCATCAGTCTGCAATATGATTTCTGTGTTTGATGAGTTTAGTCCAGGTTGCTAATATGTGAGTTCTTGCTGCTGGTAAGCTCTGGGGTACGGAGTTGCTTCCCCTGCACCGTTAGTTGGTGCGGGGGCTCGAGCAATCTCTGCGTGGATATTTTGCTTAGGGTTTTTTATTGACCGCACAGCTCCCTTCCTATTTTCTGCTATCTAGTGTTAGCGGGCCTCATTTGCTAAATCTATTTCATCTCTGCGTTTGTGCTTTCCCCTTAACTCACCGTTAATATTTGTGGGGGGCTTTTCTATATCTTTGGGGTCATTTCTCTGAGGCAAGTAAGGACTTTACTTTCCCTCTAGGAATAGGTAGTTTCTCAGGCCGTGACGAGACGTCTAGGATTTCCAGGTTACGTTCCACGGCTGCCTATAGTTGTGTGCGAATAGAATCAGGTTGCGGTCAATCCAGATACCACTTCCCCAGAGCTGGTTGTCGGTTTAGTTACTTAGCTAGTCTACTTGCGATCCTTGCCACTAGGATCATAACAGTACAGCCGGCCCATAAAGTGTTAATTGCATCGCAGAAGCAGGAGAAGAGAAGCCTTGAGGAGTTTTTTTTTTTTTTTTGCTGCCGTGTGTCTAGCTGCTGTGTGTCTAGCTTCTCTCCTCCTCTTAATCTTGGTGTGGCTCTGAGTTCAGCTGCTGACATGGATATCCAGAGTTTGGCCTCCAGTGTAGATCATCTTGCTGCAAGGGTACAAAGTATTCAGGATTTTGTTGTTCACAGTCCTATGTCAGAGCCTAGAATACCTATTCCGGAGTTGTTTTCTGGAGATAGATCTAGGTTCCTGAATTTTAAGAACAATTGCAAATTGTTTCTTTCTTTGAAACCTTGTTCTTCTGGTGATTCCGTTCAGCAAGTTAAGATTATTATCTTATCGAATAGGATCAGGTTGCAGTCAATCCAGATACCACTTACGTAATTTCGTCATGGCTTGCTGTGATTGGTCCGCGTCCCGGCAACATGGCGCCGTGACCAATCATAACCGGGACATCACTGGAGGCTGGACACGCGCGCTTTTTAAAATACGCGCATGTCCAGCCTCCCGTGACGTCACGGCTTGTGATTGGTTAATGGCGGCCATGTTGCCGGGACGCGGACCAATCACAGCAAGCCGTGACGTAATTTCGTCACGGCTTGCTGTGATTGGTCCGCGTCCCGGCAACATGGCCGCCCTGACCAATCACAAGCCGGGACTTCACGTAACCAAGTAAAAGCGCGAAATTTAAACAAACAACGCTGCCGGTTCCCTCGCTGAGGTCCAGTGTTGTGAATTTGCTTTTTGCTCCCTCTAGTGGTTACTAGTTTTTTGACTCTGGTTTTTCTGTCATTCCTTTTATCCGCACCTGGGTCGTTAGTTAGGGGTGTTGCTATATAAGCTCCCTGGACCTTCAGTTCAATGCCTGGCAACGTAGTTATCAGAGCTAGTCTGCTGTGCTCTTGTCTACTGATCCTGGTTCCAGTTATATCAGCTAAGTCTGCCTTTTGCTTTTTGCTATTTGTTTTGGTTTTGTATTTTTGTCCAGCTTGTTCCAAATCTATATCCTGACCTTTGCTGGAAGCTCTAGGGGGGCTGGTGTTCTCCCCCCGGACCGTTAGACGGTTCGGGGGTTCTTGAATTTCCAGTGTGGATTTTGATAGGGTTTTTGTTGACCATATAAGTTACCTTTCTTTATTCTGCTATCAGTAAGCGGGCCTCTCTGTGCTAAACCTGGTTCATTTCTGTGTTTGTCATTTCCTCTTACCTCACCGTCATTATTTGTGGGGGGCTTCTATCCAGCTTTGGGGTCCCCTTCTCTGGAGGCAAGAAAGGTCTTTGTTTTCCTCTACTAGGGGTAGCTAGATTCTCCGGCTGGCGCGTGTCATCTAGAATCAACGTAGGAATGATCCCCGGCTACTTCTAGTGTTGGCGTTAGGAGTAGATATATGGTCAACCCAGTTACCACTGCCCTATGAGCTGGATTTTTGTATTCTGCAGACTTCCACGTTCCTCTGAGACCCTCGCCATTGGGGTCATAATAGTTTGCCAGGCCAGTATTAAATGTTTAATGCATTGCAGAAGAGGGATTATAAGAAAGAAGATTCTGAGTTTTTTTTTTCTCCTTCCCCTTTACCTCAGAGTGGCTATGCTTGCTGCAGACATGAATGTCCAGACCTTGATTACAAGTGTGGACCAGCTGGCTACTCGTGTGCAGGGCATACAAGACTATGTTATCAGAAATCCTAGGTCAGAACCTAAAATACCGATTCCTGAACTGTTTTCCGGAGACAGGTTTAAGTTTAGGAATTTCGTGAATAATTGTAAATTGTTTTTGTCCCTGAGACCCTGTTCATCAGGAGATTCTGCTCAGCAAGTAAAAATTGTTATTTCGTTCTTACGGGGCGACCCTCAGGATTGGGCTTTTTCGCTGGCGCCAGGAGATCCGGCATTGGCTGATCTTGATGCGTTTTTTCTGGCGCTCGGTTTACTTTATGAGGAACCCAATCTTGAGATTCAGGCAGAAAAGGCCTTGCTGTCTATGTCTCAGGGGCAGGACGAGGCTGAAGTGTATTGCCAAAAATTTCGGAAATGGTCCGTGCTGACACATTGGAACGAGTGTGCACTGGCCGCTAATTTTAGAAATGGTCTTTCTGAAGCCATTAAGAATGTTATGGTGGGTTTTCCCATTCCCACAGGTCTGAATGATACTATGGCACTGGCTATTCAAATTGACCGGCGGTTGCGGGAGCGCAAAACCGCAAATTCCCTCATGGTGTTGTCTGAACAGACACCTAATTCGGTGCAATGTGATAGAAAAACCGCAAATTCCCTCATGGTGTTGTCTGAACAGACACCTGATTTAATGCAATGTGATAGAATCCTGACTAGAAATGAGCGGAAAATTCATAGACGCCGGAATGGCTTGTGCTACTACTGTGGTGATTCTACACATGTTATCTCAGCATGCTCTAAACGTATAGCTAAGGTTGTTAGTCCTGTCACCGTTGGTAATTTGCAACCTAAATTTATTCTGTCTGTAACTTTGATTTGCTCACTGTCATCTTATCCTGTCATGGCGTTTGTAGATTCAGGTGCTGCCCTGAGTCTCATGGATCTCTCATTTGCTAAGCGCTGTGGATTTACTCTTGAACCATTAGAAAATCCTATTCCTCTTAGGGGTATTGATGCTACACCATTGGCAGCAAATAAACCGCAGTATTGGACTCAGGTTACCATGTGCATGACTCCTGAACACCGCGAGGTGATACGTTTCCTGGTTTTACATAAAATGCATGATTTGGTCGTTTTGGGGCTGCCATGGTTACAGACCCATAATCCAGTCCTGGACTGGAAGGCTATGTCAGTCTCAAGTTGGGGCTGTCGTGGTATTCATGAGGATTCCCTGCCTGTGTCTATTGCTTCTTCTACGCCTTCGGAAGTTCCGGAGTATTTGTCTGATTATCAGGATGTCTTCAGTGAGTCTGAGTCCAGTGCACTGCCTCCTCATAGGGACTGTGACTGTGCTATAGATTTAATCCCAGGCAGTAAATTTCCTAAGGGAAGACTGTTTAATCTGTCGGTACCTGAACATACCGCTATGCGTTCATATATCAAGGAGTCTCTGGAAAAAGGACATATTCGTCCGTCTTCTTCCCCTCTTGGTGCGGGATTCTTTTTTGTGGCAAAAAAGGACGGATCTTTGAGACCTTGTATTGATTATCGGCTTTTAAATAAGATCACTGTCAAATTTCAGTATCCTTTACCGCTGTTGTCTGACTTGTTTGCCCGGATTAAGGGTGCCAAGTGGTTCACCAAGATAGACCTTCGTGGTGCGTACAACCTTGTGCGCATTAAGCAAGGTGATGAATGGAAACCCGCATTCAATACGCCCGAAGGTCATTTTGAGTACTTGGTGATGCCTTTTGGGCTCTCCAATGCGCCTTCAGTTTTTCAGTCCTTTATGCATGACATTTTCCGGAAGTATCTGGATAAATTTTTGATTGTTTATCTGGATGATATTTTGGTTTTTTCTGATAATTGGGATTCGCATGTGGAGCAGGTCAGGTTGGTCTTTAAAATTTTGCGTGAAAATTCTTTGTTTGTCAAGGGCTCAAAGTGTCTCTTTGGTGTACAGAAGGTTCCCTTTTTGGGGTTCATTTTTTCCCCTTCTGCTGTGGAGATGGACCCAGTCAAGGTCCGAGCTATTCTTGATTGGACTCAGCCCTCGTCAGTTAAGAGTCTTCAGAAGTTCTTGGGCTTCGCTAACTTCTACCGTCGTTTTATCGCTAATTTTTCTAGCATTGTGAAACCTTTGACGGATATGACCAAGAAGGGCTCCGATGTAGCTAACTGGGCTCCTGCTGCCGTGGAGGCTTTCCAGGAGTTGAAACGCCGGTTTACTTCGGCGCCTGTTTTGTGCCAGCCTGACGTCTCACTTCCCTTTCAGGTTGAGGTGGATGCTTCGGAGATTGGGGCAGGGGCCGTTTTGTCGCAGAGAGGCCCTGGTTGCTCTGTTATGAAACCTTGTGCCTTTTTCTCTAGGAAGTTTTCGCCTGCCGAGCGAAATTATGATGTGGGCAATCGGGAGTTGTTGGCCATGAAATGGGCATTTGAGGAGTGGCGTCATTGGCTCGAGGGTGCTAAGCATCGTGTGGTGGTCTTGACTGATCACAAAAATCTGATGTATCTCGAGTCTGCTAAACGCCTTAATCCGAGACAGGCCCGCTGGTCATTGTTTTTCTCCCGCTTTGATTTTGTTGTCTCGTATTTACCAGGTTCAAAGAATGTGAAGTCCGATGCTCTTTCTAGGAGCTTTGTGCCTGATGCTCCTGGAGTCGCTGATCCTGTTGGTATTCTTAAAGATGGAGTTATCTTGTCAGCTATTTCTCCGGATCTGCGACGTGTGTTGCAGAGATTTCAGGCTGATAGGCCTGAGTCTTGTCCACCTGACAGACTGTTTGTCCCGGATAAGTGGACCAGCAGAGTCATTTCCGAGGTTCATTCCTCGGTGTTGGCAGGTCACCCGGGAATTTTTGGCACCAGAGATCTGGTGGCCAGGTCCTTTTGGTGGCCTTCCTTGTCAAGGGATGTGCGGTCATTTGTGCAGTCCTGTGGGACTTGTGCTCGAGCTAAGCCTTGCTGTTCTCGTGCCAGCGGTTTGCTCTTGCCCTTGCCTGTCCCGAAGAGACCTTGGACACATATCTCCATGGATTTCATTTCTGATCTTCCGCTATCTCAGGGCATGTCCGTTATCTGGGTGATATGTGATCGCTTCTCCAAGATGGTCCATTTGGTTCCGTTGCCTAAGCTGCCTTCCTCTTCCGATCTGGTTCCTGTGTTTTTCCAGAACGTGGTTCGTTTGCACGGCATCCCTGAGAATATTGTGTCAGACAGAGGATCCCAGTTCGTTTCCAGGTTCTGGCGATCCTTTTGTAGTAGGATGGGCATTGATTTGTCGTTTTCGTCTGCTTTCCATCCTCAGACTAATGGACAGACGGAGCGAACCAATCAGACTTTGGAGGCTTATTTGAGGTGTTTTGTCTCTGCTGATCAGGACGATTGGGTGACATTCTTGCCGTTGGCTGAGTTTGCCCTTAATAATCGGGCTAGTTCCGCCACCTTGGTTTCGCCTTTTTTCTGCAACTCTGGCTTCCATCCTCGCTTTTCTTCGGGTCATGTGGAGCCTTCTGACTGTCCTGGGGTGGATTCTGTGGTGGATAGGTTGCAGCAGATCTGGAATCATGTGGTGGACAACTTGAAGTTGTCACAGGAGAAGGCTCAGCGCTTTGCCAACCGCCGCCGCGGTGTGGGTCCCCGACTACGCGTTGGGGATTTGGTGTGGCTTTCTTCCCGCTTTGTTCCTATGAAGGTCTCCTCTCCCAAATTTAAACCTCGTTTTATTGGGCCTTACAAGATATTGGAAATCCTTAATCCTGTATCTTTTCGTCTGGATCTTCCTGTGTCGTTTGCTATTCACAATGTATTTCATAGGTCCTTGTTGCGGCGGTACATTGTGCCTGTAGTTCCTTCTGCTGAGCCTCCTGCTCCGGTGTTGGTTGAGGGCGAGTTGGAGTACGTGGTGGAGAAGATCTTGGATTCTCGCCTCTCCAGGCGGAGGCTTCAGTACCTGGTCAAGTGGAAGGGCTATGGTCAGGAGGATAATTCCTGGGTGGTCGCCTCTGATGTTCATGCGGCCGATTTAGTTCGTGCCTTTCATGCCGCTCATCCTGATCGCCCTGGTGGTCGTGGTGAGGGTTCGGTGACCCCTCACTAAGGGGGGGGTACTGTTGTGAATTTGCTTTTTGCTCCCTCTAGTGGTTACTAGTTTTTTGACTCTGGTTTTTCTGTCATTCCTTTTATCCGCACCTGGGTCGTTAGTTAGGGGTGTTGCTATATAAGCTCCCTGGACCTTCAGTTCAATGCCTGGCAACGTAGTTATCAGAGCTAGTCTGCTGTGCTCTTGTCTACTGATCCTGGTTCCAGTTATATCAGCTAAGTCTGCCTTTTGCTTTTTGCTATTTGTTTTGGTTTTGTATTTTTGTCCAGCTTGTTCCAAATCTATATCCTGACCTTTGCTGGAAGCTCTAGGGGGGCTGGTGTTCTCCCCCCGGACCGTTAGACGGTTCGGGGGTTCTTGAATTTCCAGTGTGGATTTTGATAGGGTTTTTGTTGACCATATAAGTTACCTTTCTTTATTCTGCTATCAGTAAGCGGGCCTCTCTGTGCTAAACCTGGTTCATTTCTGTGTTTGTCATTTCCTCTTACCTCACCGTCATTATTTGTGGGGGGCTTCTATCCAGCTTTGGGGTCCCCTTCTCTGGAGGCAAGAAAGGTCTTTGTTTTCCTCTACTAGGGGTAGCTAGATTCTCCGGCTGGCGCGTGTCATCTAGAATCAACGTAGGAATGATCCCCGGCTACTTCTAGTGTTGGCGTTAGGAGTAGATATATGGTCAACCCAGTTACCACTGCCCTATGAGCTGGATTTTTGTATTCTGCAGACTTCCACGTTCCTCTGAGACCCTCGCCATTGGGGTCATAACAGTCCAGGCTGCTTCGGAGAGGTGAGTATAGCAATATTTTTTATTTTAATTCTCTCTTTTACACATTATTACATTAATGTTGTTGCGATACCCGATACCCGATACCACAAAAGTATCGGATCTCGGTATCGGAAATTCCGATACAGCAAATATCGGCCGATACCCGATACTTGCAGTATCGGAATGCTCAACACTACTCATGATGTCTACTAGAAAAAGTGTTAATGCTGGTGATCTAGGGCAATGAAGGGTGTAATGCCTGCCTCTCTCATGGCCCTAATGCCTGCCTCTCTCATGGCCCATAGAATAAAAGAAGTCACTGCCCTTGGTTGTATTGATCAGGATTTCATATTGCAGGGGTTAATGCCAGCACCTTTTTGTTGCATAGTTTGGTAACAGAAGAAACTTGTGAGAATAGATTATATGGGGTAATTCAACTTTTATCTACACAGAACATGAGGTACATGCATCAGTTTCTTAATACAGCATAACAGGAAGTCTGAAGGACCTTTTACCAGAGAGAAAGTAAAACCAAAGTACAAGTATATTCATTAAATTCAACTAAGCATATAACAGTAGCAACATCGCCATCTACTGTCAGAAAAGTGTAAACTCCTCCTGCACTCCAATAAATCTGTATCTGTTGCATATCTGCCAACACATGGTTGGTCTATGGCAAAGTGTTCAGAGACACAGAAGGGTTAATATATGGGCAAGAAAAAAATAAATATCAAAATCTGTGGTGGTCTTGGACACTGTAAAAGTTAACTTTCCATGGGGTCCAACGGGTATCCTCCCAGGCAGTTATCAAAAGTGAGGTCAGAAGGGGATAGAGAGGACAAAGCAGGTCTAATTAAAGAACCACACTACTCTCTGCATAATCAGGTAGAGCATTTCATGAATGTTCTGCCTGATCTCTTTGGGGTAGGGCTGAGTAATTTATGGAGAGCAGGCTTTTCTTGAGTGCTTAAAGGGAATATGCCAGCAGGATTTGGCTATGGAAAATGATAGCAGCATGATGTAGAGACAGAGACCCTGATTCCAGCAATGTGTCACTTACTAATGTAGATGTAGCATAGCTAAGACTTCTGCGCTGTGTATAACGTAACCCACATTCTTAATTGGAAGCTTACTCTGTACATTATGAAAAGTTAGAAAGCTGTCAATCAATGGTGGCAGCATAATTACACAGATTCCCCTGACTGGCCTGCACAAGACACCTAGTCCTGCATTGCAGGCCAGCCATGGCTCGCTAACCTTCTTTATCTGTAACATGGCTTCCTAACCTCCTTTACATGTAACATGACTCACTAACCCCCTTTACCCCCGTAACAAGGCTTGCTAACCTCCTTTACCTGTAACATGACTCGCTAACCTCCTTTAACTGTAACATGGCTCACTAACCTCCTTTACCTGTAACATGGCTCGCTAACCTCCTTTACCTGTAACATGGCTCGCTAACCTCCTTTACCTGTAACATGGCTCGCTAACCTCCTTTACCTGTAACATCGCTCGTTAGCCTCCTTTACCCGTAACATGACTCGCTAAACCTCCTTTGCTCGTAACATGGCTCGCTAACCTCCTTTGCTCGTAACATGGCTAGCTAACCTCCTTTACCTGTAACATGGCTCACCAGCCTCTTTTACCTGTAACATGGCTCTCTAACCTCCTTTACCTGTAACATGGCTTACTAACCTCCTTTACCTGTAACATGGCTACGCTAACCTCCTTTACATGTAACATGACTCGCTAACCCCCTTTACCTGTAACATGACTCGCTAACCTCCTTTACCCATAACATGGCTCGCTAACCTCCTTTTCACGTAACATGACTCGCTAACCCCCTTTACCTGTAACATGGCTCGCTAACCTCCTTTACCTGTAACATGACTCGCTAACCTCCTTTACCTGTAACATGGCTCACTAACCTCCTTTACCTGTAACATAGCTCGCTAACCCCCTTTACCTGTAACATGGCTCGCTAACCTCCTTTACCTGTAACATAGCCGGCTAACTTATTTTACCTGTAAAATGACGTGCTAACCTCCTTTACCTGCAACATGGCTTGCTAGCTTCCTTTACCTATAACATGGCTTGTTAACCTCCTTTACCTATAACATGGCTCTCAAGCCTCCTTTACCTGTAAAATGACTCGCTAACCTTCGATACCTGTAACATTGCTCACTAACCTCTTTTACCTGTAACATGACTCGCTAACCTCCTTTACCTGTAACATAGCTCACTAATCTCCTTTACCTGTAACATGGCTCGATAACCTCCTTTACCTGTAACATGGCTCGCTAACCTCCTTTGCTCGTAAACATGACTCACTAACCTCCTTTACCTGTAACATGGCTATGCTAACCTCCTTTACATGTAACATGACTCGCTAACCCCTTTACCTGTAACATGGCTCACTAACCTCCTTTACCTGTAACATGGCTCGCTAACCTCCTTTACCTGTAACATGGCTCGCTAACCTCCTTTACCTGTAACATGGCTCGCTAACCTCCTTTACCCGTAACATGGCTCGCTAACCTACTTTTCATGTAACATGACTCGCTAACCTCCTTTACCTGAAACATGGCTCACTAACCTCCTTTACCTGTAACATGGCTCGCTAACCTCCTTTACCTGTAACATGGCTCGCTAACCTCCTTTACCTGTAACATGGCTCGCTAACCTCCTTTACCTGTAACATCGCTCGTTAGCCTCCTTTACCCGTAACATGACTCGCTAACCTCCTTTGCTCGTAACATGGCTCGCTAACCTCCTTTGCTCGTAACATGGCTAGCTAACCTCCTTTACCTGTAACATGGCTCACCAGCCTCTTTTACCTGTAACATGGCTCTCTAACCTCCTTTACCTGTAACATTGCTCGCTAACCTCCTTTACCTGTAACATGGCTCGCTAACATCCTTTACCTGTAACATGACTCGCTAACCTCCTTTGCTCGTAACATGGCTCACTAACCTCCTTTACCTGTAATATGGCTCGCTAACCTCCTTTACCTGTAACATGACTCACTAACCTCCTTTACCCGTAACATGACTCACTAACCTCTTTTACCTGTAACATAGCCGGCTAACCTATTTTACCTGTAAAATGACTTGCTAACCTCCTTTACCTGTAACATGGCTTGCTAGCTTCCTTTACCTATAACATGACTTGCTAGCTTCCTTTACCTATAACATGGCTTGTTAACCTCCTTTACCTATAACATGGCTCTCAAGCCTCCTTTACCTGTAAAATGACTCGCTAACCTCTTTTACCTGTAACATAGCTCGCTAACCCCCTTTACCTGTAAAATGGCTTACTAATCTCCTTTACCTAATCACATTGCTTGCTAACCTCCTTTACCTATACCATGGCTCTCAAGCCTCCTTTGCCTGTAAAATGACCCGCTAACCTCCTTTACCTAGTAACATTGCTCGCTAACCTCCTTTACCTATACCATGGCTCTCAAACCTCCTTTACCTGTAAAATGATTCACTAACCTCCTTTACCTGTACCATGGCTCTCAAGCCTCTTTTACCTGTAAAATGACTCACAAACCGCCTTTACCTATAACATGGCTCGCTAACCTCCTTTACCTGTAACATGGCTTGCTAATCTCCTTTAGGCCTCTTTCACATTTCCGTCGGTACGGGGCCGTCGCAAACCGTCGGCCCGACGTATCGACGGATGTTGTGCAAAATAGTGCACAACGTGGGCAGCGGATGCAGTTTTCAGATGCATCCGCTGCCCATTATGAGTTCCGGGGAGGAGGGGGCGGAGTTTCGGCTGCGCATGCGTGGTCGAAAATGGCGGACGCGTCGCACAAAAAAAGTTACATTGAACATTTTTTTGTGACGACGGTCCGCCAATTATCGACGCATCCAGCGCACGACGTATGGAACGTGTGTCCATACGTCGCGATGCGTCGGTAATACAAGTCTATGTGCAAAAAACGCATCCTGTGGGCAACTTTGCAGGATGCGTTTTTTTCACAGAACGATGCATTGCGACAGAAGTGTGAAAGAGGCCATACCTGTAAAATGGCTCGCAAGATTCATTTACAGGTTGTATTGTTTTTAATGATTCAGGAATAAAGAACTTTTTTTACAGCATTTGTTGAGTTTCGCCAGTGTTTGTTTTTTTTCTTTACATTGAATGTCAGAAATATACACACGTGGTCAAAATTGTTGGTAGTCCTCGTTTAATGACAGAAAACCCTACAATGGTCACATAAATAACTTTAATCTGACAAAAGTAATAATAAAGAAAAATAATCTATGAAAATGAACAAATGAAAGTTAGACATCACTTTTCAACCATGCTTCCACAGAATACAAAAAAATAAAACTCATGAAATAGGCCTGGACAGAAATGATGGTACCCTTAACTTAATAATTGTTGCACAACCTTTTGAGGCAATCACTGCAATCAAATGATTCCTGTAACTGTCAATGAGACTTCAGCACCCCTTGACAGGTATTTTGGCCCACTCCTCAAGAGCAAACTGCTCCAGTTGTCTCATGTTTGAAGGTTGCCTTTTCCAGACGGCATGTTTCAGCTCTTTCCAAAGATGCTCAATACGATTTTGGTCAGGGCGCATAGAAGGCCACTTCAGAATAGCCCAATATTTTCCTCTTAGCCATTCTTGGGTGTTTTTAGCTGTGTGTTTTGGGTCATTATCCTGTTGCAAGACCCATGATCTGCGACTGAGACCATGCTTTCTGACACTTGGCAGCACATTTCTCTCTAGAATCCCTTGATAGTCTTGAGATTTCATTGTACCCTGCACAGATTCTAGACACCCTGTGCCAGATGCAGAAAAGCAGCCCCAGAGCATAACACAGCCTCCTCCATGTTTCACAGTGGGGACAGTGTTCTTATTTTGATATGCTTCATTTTTCCGTCTGTGAACATAGAGCTGATGTGCCCTGCCAAAAAGTTCAATTTTTGTCTCATCTGTCCATAGGACATTCTCCCAGAAGCTTTGTAGCTTGCCAACATGTAGTTTGACAAATTCCAGTTTGGCTTGGAGATGGTCTTATAACTTTTACCTTTAACATGTTTGTCTATAATTTTCTTTCTGATCTCCTGAGACAACTCTTTCCTTTGCTTCCTCTGGTCCATGTTGAGTGTGATACACACCATGTCACCAAACAGCACAGTGAGTATCTGTAGCCCTATATACAGGCCACTCACTGATTCCAAGATTGTAGACACCTGTGATGCTAGTTAGTGGACACCCCTTGATTTAACATGTCCCTTTTGTCACATTATTTCTAGGGGTACAATTATTTCTGTCCAGGCCTGTTTCATGAGTTTTAGTTTTTTTTTATTCTGTGGAAGCATAGTTGAAAAGCAATGTCTGACTTTCATTTGTTCATTTTCATAGATCTTTTATTTATTATTACTTTTATCAGATTCAAGTTATTTCTGTGACCATTGTGGGTTTTTCTGTCATTAAACGAGGGGTACCAACAATTTTGACCACGTGTGTACCGGGTTCACCAGATTTCATTCAGGGGATGCAGTAATTTTAGTTGTTAATAGCTACAGGAAGTTAAGTATGGAGTTCAGAGCAGATACATCAGGGATGATTAAGCTGATAACTGGTGAATGCATATATTTGTTGGCATAATGACTCTGTCCATGTCCCGATATGTCTGCCATCTGCTGTGACCATGTGGGTGCGCAGGAAGCTTGCAGAAATATCTTACCAATCATCTCTGTGTGTGTCAAACTGTGATAATGATGAATTGGAACGCAGTGAGAGTTAAAAAGCCTCCTAAATCATTTCCAAAATTGTGATATACCCCCAACCTCTCTCATTTTCTTATTTTCAGATGCAGTGGGTCTCTGCAATTTTTGGGTACGGCTGCTTTGTGTTATCAATTGATTTTCTATCTTCCATTTGTGAGCAATTCCCCCAAAGGTCAAGCTCCTTAAGAAAAAGAAAACAATGGCTTTAGGTCAACATCTTCTCTCTTTCAGTTTTCCTTTTTCTAATAATTTATTGTCCTTTCTAAACAGTATGAATGACAAAGTCAGTTGAGCCCTGCAGTGACACAAACCTTAGTGAAATCTAGGAGAACTGTGGCTGCTGGCATTGTCAATCCACTCAAAGTGGTCCCTAAAGTCACAATCTTTCCTAGAGTGTTCACCATACCCTACATTCAATAAAACCTTGTCTTTAGAATGTTGTTACCTTCAACACATGCTGAAGGTCATATTACAATCTTATGGTGGTAGACAGCTATCATATTGTTAGAACTTTTTTTAGGCTTGTGTAAATGGCCTACATGTAACATTGAAGCTCCTAGAACCCTAACTTGTCAAATTGGGATGTCAGAGGTCTTCTATTTGTTTTTTTCCAGCAAGATAAGTGATGACCTGACAGACATTGGTCTAATGTTCTCTTTAATTAGACTTTTAACCATTCTAAGGGGACTTTCTCTACATCAAGAGGAAAGAAAGTTTAATCAACATTACAATTATGGACAGCGATTCTTTACCGTAAGAGCAGGGAGACTCTCCATCACACCATGTTGTGATGGTTGACTCATTGAACAAGCTCTGGATACCTTGCATGAAAAATTGCCAAGTTTTATATACTAGTTTTCCAGAGGGTGCATTCATCTTGTTTGATGTATTTGGAGTATAGAAGAGGTATTTTTCTAATATCACCATATTTCTTTTATCACCAATCCATTTCTATGATCACTAGAACAATGATCTTGAGCCTCTCGTTGCACCTTAGTGGTGGTCATCCTGTAGCTCTATGCTATGTCTATGGGTTACTCTTTTATCACCTATCCATTTATAGGACACCGCAATCACTAGAACAATGATCCTTCTCCTCCTGTTGACCTTTACCGGCAGTGGTCGTTCTACAGCTCCATGCTATGTCTATGGGGCTAACCAAATATAGTGGTGGTTACCAATGACCCATAGAAATGAATAAAGTTTCACTCCACGTTCGGGACTACTACTTTCTCTTCTATGGTGCAGCGAGAAGAAACTAAGTTCTAGTGATTGGTAGGGCCCCTCAGAGATCATACATGTATCACCGATCCTGTGGGTAGGTCAGGATAATCCCTTAAACACTGTGCAGTATTTCAACCTAACAAACCTGTCTAAGATTTTTAGCCTTTTTTAAGGAGTTGTCTTATGACCTCCACAAGATATGCCATAAATATCTAATAGATGTGGATCCTACCTATCTCCAGTGTTTGACTGTAGTCGGATTTCCCAAATAGTGAATAGAGAGATCCATCGCATTGCAGGGAACCTGGCAGCTTAACTATGCTGCCCAATCCATGAGGAACATGAATCAGAGAGTGGTTGTACGATTCCAGTTGCAGCATTTCAGAGAAAAACATAGTTCAATAGCCACCATGGACCAAGCCGCACAGAAGACTAGTCCGACAGGTGGTGGCTTCTCCCCGCTCACTGTCTTGGAGTACCAGATCTCTCCCTGCATGCCTTTATTGGGAGAGACCTACTGTATTTCTCAAGGGCAGCAGGTGGGAAGTAGCCACCAGGAACCCACCTGTCTGACTACTGCGGCTAGGTCCCTAGTGGCTTTTCGTAATATGGCTGGAATCGTGCAGCCGTGGATCAGACAGCATGTATCAGCAGTCAGGATCCATTTAAGCAACTTATATAAAGGGGCATTTAGGATAGGTATATACCAAATTCTACAATATGTATGCAGTTATTTCGGCGTATTTTGACTATATTTGTAGCTTGATCAGTATTGCGTCAATATGGTGTTCCCACGCGTTTCGTCCAGTTTGGCTGTATTATGCAAATTGCGGAACAAATATTCCTTGTGACAAGCAAATGATCATATCTGTACTATGAAGTCTAAGTCTCTGAATTTACTATGTCATTCTATTTTCTTCCTCCATAGGGGGCCTTTTCCCAAACCAGCAATCACAGGAACATGCCGCCTTTCGTTTCGCGTTATCTCAGTTGGTGGAACCCCCAAAGCTGTTACCCCAAATTGATATTGTGAACATCAGTGACAGTTTTGAGATGACCTACACCTGTAAGTACCGCGAGAAATCGTTCTAAGCTGATTAGCATCTTATAATGTTTCCCTGCCATTTATTCTGGGGCCGTGTATTAGCGCTTTTGTGGTGTGGAGTACGAGAGGTGCAAATCCTTTTAGCTGTTTTCTGTAGCAGAACGCAAGACGCTTATCTTAATTAAAAAGTATTTACTAAAAGACTCTTGGCTGAAAAAGATAATGGAAAAGCAGGAGAAAAAAAGAGTGTTCTGTGTTTATCCACAGGAAAAGGCTAATTAATGTTAAAGGTAGAAGAAACACTATAGAGAAGACTCGTATTTTTTAATTTAAGTTCTTCCGATTCCCAGATTAATTTATATGTGATTTTTTTTTTTCATCGCCGGTTGCTCTATGCCGCCAGGCATCATTAGCATATGCATTTAAAAGGTATTTCATATTTTTGCCAGCAATTACTTTTATAGCTCCCATGTATCTATAATAAAACATGAAGCAATTTTGCAAATAATCTTGATTAAAAATTTCCTACCATTGTGTGCTTTCATCTCCTTCTCCAACCTATGTGTCTCTATGGTAACAGACTACAAACAAACCCCGTGTAGTCTGATCTTTCAGCCATACTGTTCTGTGTATCACCTACTTCTTGGTAGCTTAGAATCGAAAGGACAACATGAAGAAGGAGGAGATGAGGACTATTTGCAAAGCTGTTTCATTCTCCATTTCAGATACAACAGAGCTATAAAATAGGAAGGTAGACATAGACTTAGAATAACATGACCTTTAAAGGTAATCTGTCAGTAGAATCAATCCTTCTAAACCATCTACATGGACATGTAGGTCATAAGAAGCTGACTAAAAGGAATACAAGTTTTTCTTAAGGTGTAAATGATCTCTTAAGATCTATGGGCCGGACATAGATCTCCCTAAGAATTTTCCTTCAGGGAAAATATTAAATGAACGGTGGAGTTACCAGAGTGAGACATGTAATGACTGACAGTATGCTCTCCTGATCTACATGTATCACACTGGGAACACCCACTTTCATTTACAATAAGCTCTGGAGGCAGATTTCTCATGGACATCTATGTCCAGCCCATAGATCTTAACAGTTCATTTACATATTAACAAAATTGTGGATTTCTCTGGAATAAGACAACTGATCACAGATATCAAAGTATCAAGGTATTCAAATTTCTATGACCTGAGTGTCCATTTTGGAGGCTTGCTCCTACTGACAGATTCCCTTCAATAATATATTGAAGGTATATTACAAGTCTGAGGAGGACAATTGCTAATTGAGAGTTGATGATTGATAGGCAGCAAATAGATTTTTGGGACAATTTGCTTATCAAAGAAGGGCTAAGCCAATCAATCAGAAGTCATCACTGGCAGGGGTATGACTATAGTGGCTGCAAGGGTCGTAGTCGCAGGCCAAGCCCACCAATCAGAAGTTTTCAATGGCAGGAGTATAGCTATAGTGGCTGCAAGGGTCATAGTCGCAGGCCAAGCCCACCAATCAGAAGTTTTCAATGGCAGGAGTATAGCTGTAGAGGGTGCAGGGGTTGTAGTCACAGGCCCAGCCCACCAATCAGAAGTTCTCAATGGCAGGAGTATAGCTGTAGAGGGTGCAGGGGTTGTAGTCACAGGCCCAGCCCACCAATCAGAAGTTCTCAATGGCAGGAGTATAGCTGTAGAGGGTGCAGGGATTGTAGTCGCGGACCAAGCCCACCAATCAGAAGTTCTCAATGGCAGGAGTATAGCTGTAGTGGGTGCAGGGGTTGTAGTCACGGGCCCAGCCCACCAATCAGATGTTTTCAATGGGAGGAGTATAGCTATAGTGGCTGCAGGGGTCATAGTGGCACTTTGGCTCTGGATCTTAGGGAGGCCCAGAAGTTCCTTTCCCATTTGAGAAGACCAATACTATTAAATAATTGGTATAGTTGGGGGCCTTGTTGGAGATTTTGTGTTGGGGACCACAGGTTTTATTTTACACCACTGGTCATTTACTCTGTATGGAAGAAGTTCTGCAGTGCTTTAGTCAATAGGAAAGGTCTGAATAGTAACTTGAAAGTTCATCCTTTTTTTAATATCTGATTTATATGGAATTTGGAGAAAGAGATGAGCTGGCTTTCCTTTTCTGTTCTCAGGTCAGTGAAGTTAGTGTTGATAAGAAGACTTTCATGAGAAATTGACTGGTTACTGAAGACATTATTGCTGGCAACTAGTGATGAGTGAATATACTCATTACTCGAGATTTCCCGGGGTGTCCTCCGAGTATTTTTTAGTGCTCGGAGATTTAGTTTTCATCGCCTCAGCTGAAGGATTTACAGCTATTAGCCAGGCTGAGTACATGTGGGGGTTGCCTGGTTGCTAGGGAATCCCCACATGTAATCAAGAAGGCTAGTAGCTGTAAATCATCCAGCTGCAGATCCATACTTGGAGGACACCCGAGCTTGCTCAGGAAATCTCGAGTAACGAGTATATTCGCTCATCACTACCGGCAACGACTAGGGGAATTACCGTTATCAGTGTATTTCTAACGATCAGGTGATATAAGTTTTGCCATAAAGTTTAGCTAGTAGTTAATGGAACCTGCAAAATTCGGAAGGTTCAGTCAACTATACAATGTGTAAAGGGCTTTCCTTATATCTTCTGACAGCAAATGCCGGGCACAAGAAGGATTCGGCAAGTTAGATTTTATCGTCTGTCAACAGCTTATTCTACGTTCCCCAATGTAATAAAAATGTTCATATATGATTAAAGAATGTTTTCATTTTTGTTTCATAAATCCTTAGTACACATGAAAATAGGCAACTTTGTAATATATCTCACCAGAGAAATCTGCTTCTTTCTCCGCCAGAACTCATCATTCATTCATTCTCAATTCATCGGTAAAATCTGTCAAATCCATATTCAATGAAGACAGATTTCCCCATTACTGAGATAGGAGATGACAGTTGGTGTTTGTAAAATTCTATGAAGGAGGAGGAGCTAGACAGTTCTCATAGAACCTTATGAGCACCAACTGTCATCTCCTAATTAATGGGAAAATCAGTATTCACTAATGACAGATTTTACTCGTGAAGTGAGAATTTTGAGAATGAAAGATCTGTTCAGAATGAAGCAAATTTTGCTAACATTACAAAGTTGATTAGTCTCATGTGTATTATTGATTTATGGAAAAAAAAATCAACCAAAAGTTGCTCCTTAAGAGTGTTGATGGCCAAAACATGTAAGATGGATATGCAATAGTGCCGGTTTATTGAAGAATTTATTGCTGTATCTTGAAGGTCTTTTTTGCTCCCGTTGATCCTTGGTTGACATTTTTTATGAAAAATCTGTATTTTTCCTGATAGGGGGAAGTATTTGATAGCTTAGGTCCTTGTATCTTTATAGACATCAGAATTTTAGTATAACCATCGAAAACAATAGGGTTAAGCAACAAACACTAATGTCTGTAAGCCAAACCTAAGCTTCAAGCCAGTTGTTATTCTCAGTAGCTTCCATCTTGCTTTGTGTTATTGACAAGATTTTTTCTAAAAAGGTTCTACTCTTTGCATCAACATATCTTGAACTTAGGTTTCAACAATTGGTATCAGTCTTGATGATCTTAATGATCTCCTAAGCATCCGTATGATCCATCCTAGACCTTTCCTTTTCCAGGACACTGATTATGTTACTCCATAATTTGGTGGAGTAATGCGGGCTTTTTTTTACATTTTAATGATTTGAAAAACAAAAATATTCAGAATTTCTGTAATTTTCTTAGGTAACTGTATTCTAGATTGGATTACGTTCCACAAATGATGCATTTATAGCTGGCTTCATATGATAATGTTTTTTCCTTCTACACCCCACATCTTTTTTTATACATTTTTTTTCTTTTTTGGGGGGTTTATTTATAAACTAGAACATTACTTGTGTGCTTATGCCAAATGCCTGTGTAATCTCACAGCCTCTTTCACTGGATAATTACAGGGTGCTCCTGGCTCACGACAGGAGTCTTTTGATTGGCTCGAAAGGCCAGTAGTAGCTGCTAAAAATGTGCGCTATTTGTGGCCTATTCTTTACCATAATAATATAGCATCCTACACACTTTATGTTTTTTTTAATTCATTGCTCATTATCTGAAGTTGGATGGAAGACAAATTAACCCTTGTTTTGGACCAAGCTACTGGTGCACACAGCTCGGGATCCAACCTAAAAATCAAGTATGAGTATATGACGTAGAGTTTAAAGAATGTTCACCTTTTATTGTTTTTAACTACATGACCAATGCTAAATTACCTAGTAATTAATTCGTATAATAATATCGTATGGTTAATTTTACCCAGAATAAAAATGGACGATTTTACTGCGTACCTGGCCATGGGCACTATAGAAATGATGGAGATACTGTGTTCCAGCAGCATCCAAGAACATCCAGACTCTGCTGGTGTAAGAAACAGCTGATCGGCAGGGGTGCCTGGGTGTTGGAAATAGTTGATCGGCCGGGGTGCCTAGGTGTTGGAAATAGCTGATCATCAGGGGTGCTTGGGTGTTGGAAATAGCTGATCGGCCGGGGTGCCTAGGTGTTGGAAATAGCTGATCATCAGGGGTGCCTGGGTGTTGGAAATAGCTGATCGGCCGGGGTGCCTAGGTGTTGGAAATAGCTGATCATCAGGGGTGCCCAGGTGTTGGAAATAGCTGACCATCAGGGGTGCCTAGGTGTTAGAAATAGTTGATCGGCAGGGGTGCCTAGGTGTTAGAAATAGCTGATCATCAGGGGTGCCTAGGTGTTAGAAATAGCTGATCGGCAGAGGTGCCTGGGTGTTGGAAATAGCTGTTCGGCAGGGGTGCCTAGGTGTTAGAAATAGCTTATCGACAGGAGTGCCTAGTTGTTAGAAATAGCTGATCATCAGGGGTGCCTAGGTGTTGGAAATAGCTGATCATCAGGGGAGCCTAGGTGTTGGAAATAGCTGATCATCAGGGGAGCCTAGGTGTTGGAAATAGCTGATCATCAGGGGAGCCTAGGTGTTGGAAATAGCTGATCATCAGGGGTGCCTAGGAGTTGGAAACAGCTGATCCGCAGGAGTGCCTGGGTGTTGGAAATAGCTGATCGGCAGGGGTGCCTGAGTGTTGGAAACAGCTGATCGGCGGGGGTGCCTGGGTGTTGGAAACAGCTGATCGGCAGGGGTGCCTGGGTGTTGGAAACAGCTGATCGGCAGGGGTGCCTGGGTGTTGGAAATAGCTGATCGTCAGGGGTGCCTGTGTGTTGGAAACAGCTGATCGGCAGGGGTGCCTAGAAATTATTAGGTGAGTCTCATCCGAAATATAGAAAAGAATAGTGAATTTTGCGATTTTATCCAGGTGAACATTTGGTCCATGTGAAAAAACATCTGAACAGCCCAACTGAATAATATTGGTTCAAGTATTATCCGTGCGATGATGTCCGTTTAATCCATGGACAGGACTTGGACCAAAAATACTGCTGTGTGAACGTAATCGTACAGTGATGCTTTCAGATTCAGATATATTGATACCTTCATTGGAAATCGGATCAGTAAACATATGAGGAGTATTTTTTGAGAATATAAGTACTGTACATGTATTCGGAAAAATTAGCACATCAGCTTTCATTTAGACCATGGATCCAGTATGCAATGGACTAAAATGGAGGCCCCATTGTCTTGATATCACCCTACATATCAGGCCTAACTTAAAAAGGCTGGTTTCAGTACTGGTTTTGGGATAGTCCATCTTGACCAACTTCCAAAAAATTCTGCTACATAAGTCTTCCATATATTTGCAGAGCTTTGAAAGCATTGCCTTTGGGCAATAATATTCCTAATGTGTCCTCTTACTGATAAGTGGGGTCCAACCGTTGGGACTTAACACTTATCAGCAGAACTGGGAACTTTTATCCACAATGGGGCACTTTTATGCCCTTTAAAAAATGGAGTGACAGTTCGGAAAAAGCTGAGCGCAGCACTTTGAAGCCCAATAGAGAATGAATGAAGCAGCAGTCCAGTTTGAATTCATCTAGCCACATTCCGACTAGACATGTATTGACTGAGGCCGCACATGTCTAGTCGGCACGTGACCAGATTTATGCAAATTACAAACACTGTCCGCCTACACCCGGCACCGGAGAATCCTGATAGCATGCACACTGCGTGCTGTGAGGATTCACAAGTCTGCAGTCATCATGAGGCAACTCCTTTAATGTGTACTTGATGATCCTTCAATGGGTAAACAAAACGCTCATTCTCGATTATCGACTCATCCAGTTAATCTCCCTACATATGAGGAAAATGCTCGTTCAGTATCTGATTGGATCATTGGTGCAGTCATTATTAGCAGCACTTCTCCATGTGTGAACAGGAAACCAGCTGCCAACTACATGGAGATAAAAAGTTGTATTAAGACTCATTCTGCTCACCACATTTGGCAAACTGGCCAGTAAGTGAGCGCAGATTGGCTTGTACATAGCTGGTTGGCCAAAATTGGCCCATCTAAATTGGCCATTTGGATTATCCAAGTCAGTCTGATTAGGAAGGTATTCATGGAATACCAGTCACAGCCACACTTGTTTTTGTGCAGGTTCGGACTGGCCCACAGAAGAACAGGACAATTCTCCGGTGGGCTGCTGTGCAAGAGTTTGCCATCACCCTCTTATATAAGCAGTACCTGACACAATATACGGTACTTAACTCACTATGTACAGACAAAGGAAGCATTTTATTCATTTATCAATTAACCAATTTTATTGATACAGAAATTTGCGAATGAGGATAAAGTCATATTTGCATGTAGCTGAAAAGTGGGGCCCTGGAGTTGATGTTACCGGTGGACCTTTGGCATTCCAAACGGACACTATATATGTGACCTTGTGATTGACATGGGTTTTGTGCTCAAACCTGAACTGTCCAACACTGATGATCTATCCTATGGTCATTAATATTAATTTCCCAGCCAACATAGCCCTTCTTTATCTTACAAAACGAGATGACGGGCCTTAAATGCTCAATTCAGCATCCTCCAGCCAAGAATGTGTTACCAGAAAATGTTGGGGTTTTTTTTAATTTGTTTTACAAGGGTTTTTATTTCCTTGTGTCACCAGACCTTTAACTATCCCTATCAGTACTACAGCAGTGCAATGAAATTAAAAAAAAGAATCATTTTTCAATTATTCGTCTCCATCCTTAAATTCCCACAGAGATGTTGCTCTGATGCCTTCCATAGAAAAAGCTCATTACATTTAAAGGGTATTAAAAGACGAAAATAATGAGGTTAGATTACTTATTACTTTGCAGTGTTCAAATGAAACAAATGATCTAAGAAGAAAAAAAGGGGGCGGTGGAGGAGTCTGGGAAATAAGATTTGCATGCAGACAATCCAATCATGTCAGTGTAATAAGAAGGGAATGAAAGGTTTACTCAAGGGTTTTTGCTCAGGGTCTTAAAATGTCTAAAATGGAAATAATATAACGAAAAGATGGAAACAACCTATAAATGTAGACATTTTTATAAGGGTTTGTGCACACAGCCGAAACTGTGTCCCCCATATCATATACAGTGCCACCACCACCATACCCTGAAAAAATAATATACAGTGCAATAACAGCTCTTTACATACATACAATGCCTAAACAATACTGCTATACAGGTAATATGAGGATTCATGGTGGTCACAAGCCTTGAAGGGATTGTCTGTCGAAAATAAGTTGTCACCTATCTACAGGATAGGTGAAAAGTTAATTTATTGATTTGCGGGGATCCAATTGCTGGGATCCGCCCCAATTGGCAGAACAGAGAATTTTTATCTGAAGAGATTCATTCATGCTCTTTGGGCTGCCGAAAAAAAAGCCAAGCGGATCACTCAGGAGCGCCTTAGTGAAGAAAAGAAGCATCAGGTTGCGCAACCCCCGTTCTGCGGTCCCAGTGATTGGACCCCTACAGATTAATAAGTTATCACCTATATTGCTGATAGGTGATATGTTTTTTTCCACTGAAAAATCCCTTTAAGGTACCCTCTATGGGATAAAACATCTAATGTGTATAATGGGTGCCTCACAACTCTCAGCTTCAACAGATGTCAGAAGACTGAAGGATCCAAAATGCTGAATTTCAATGACCAATTGTTCTATTCTGTATGGGGATAAGCCACTGCCAGAGTAGTTGGGCAGAGGCTGTTAAAAAACATGGAGTAGCTTGGACTGATTCCTACATATGAGGGCATGTGGAAGAGACAGCTGTCAGCCAAACGATGATTCGGCCAATAGCTATCTAATGTATATGAGGGGTTTTAGGTACAATCTGATATGTGAGCCCTGGTCCAAAACCCAAAGATGGACCCTTGTGGTGACACTTGAAGACCCTGTGGGTCTATGCTAGGGACCTATGGCCCCTTTGGCCATCATTTCATAGTCACCAACACCTACCCAACAAAATTCGAAATATTAATCACCATCCCCAAGGAGTTTTTCCAAGCCCCACACCTATTATGGTCAATTTCATGGAATTGTCCTTAGTAAATGTAGAATATGTCATCCATTTAGAACCCAACTGTCATTTCCTAAACAGCTCTTGTAAAAGGAAAACTGCAAGATTGAATTCTATAGCCAACAAAGCAGTCGATCTTTTCGACAGTTTTCGTAGATCAGTCACGCTTATTGTTGAGCATTCCGATACCGCAAGTATCGGGTATCGGCCGATACTTGCGGTATCGGAATTCCGATACCGAGATCCGATACTTTTGTGGTATCGGGTATCGGTATCGAAACAACATTAATGTGTAAAAGAAAGAATTAAAATAAAAAATATTGCTATACTCACCTCTCCGACGCAGCCTGGACCTCACCGAGGGAACCGGCAGCGTTGTTTGCTTAAAATGCGCGCTTTTCCTTCCTTCCGTGACGTCACGGCTTGTGATTGGTCGCGTCGCCCATGTGACCGCGACGCGACCAATCACAAGCCAGAACGTAATTTTAAAATCCTGAAGGACCTGAAATTACGTCACGGCTTGCTGTGATTGGTTGCGTCGCGGCCACATGGGCGACGCCACCAATCACAAGCCGTGACGTCACGGGAGGCTGGACACGCGCGCATTTTAAAATGCGCGCGTCTCCTGCCTCCCGTGACGTCACGGCTTGTGATTGGTCGCGTCGCCCATGTGACCGTGACGCGACCAATCACAAAGCCGGAACGTAATTTTAAAATACTGAATGCCTAGAAGGACCTGAAATTACGTCATGGCTTGCTGTGATTGGTCGCGTCGCGACCACATGGGCGGCAAGCGACCAATCAGAAGCCGTGACGTCACGGAAGGAAGGAAAAGCGCGCATTTTAAGCAAACAACGCTGCCGGTTCCCTCGGTGAGGTGAGTATAGCAATATTTTTTATTTTAATTCTTTATTTTACACATTAATATGGTTCCCAGGGCCTGAAGGAGAGTTTCCTCTCCTTCAGATCCTGGGAACCATCAGGGATACCGTCCGATACTTGAGTCCCATTGACTTGTATTGGTATCGGGTATCGGTATCGGATTGGATCCGATACTTTGCCGGTATCGGCCGATACTTTCCGATACCGATACTTTCAAGTATCGGACGGTATCGCTCAACACGTCACGCTATGTTTTGACATTGGGAGAATAGCAACCAAACCACTTGGCTCAAGTGCTGAGTGTCAGGGGGTGGTATTAAGCCACTTTGCTTAGGGTGGGGTATTTAGATACAACATCCTTTCCAACTATCACAAGTACAGAGGGACACTCCCGAATTTGGGGGACTGTCCAAGATGGTCGTGATACGTCACTCTTTTAGGGAGCAGACAGATGGCTCTACTTCTCATGTGAGTATAGCATCGCAGTGCACAGACTCGCCCGTCACTTCTCCTGACCTGAGCGTACACTGAGGGAATCATTGTGTGGGAAGCAATGTGCAGGCATCAATGTGTGCGGAGAATTATACTGTGTAGGGGTACACTAGGGAATCATTGTGTGTGAGGCACTGTGAGGGCATCAATATGTGGGGAGAAGCATACTGTGTAGAGGAACACCAGGGAATCATTGTGTGGGAGGCACTGTGGGGGCTTCGATGTGTGGGGAGAATCATACTGTGTAGGGGTACACTGGGATAATCATTGTGTGGGAGGCACTGTGAGGACATCAATGTGAGAGGAGAATCATTCTGTGTAGTGGTACGCTCGAGGAATCATTGTGTGGGAGGCACTGTGGGGCATCAATGTGTGGGGAGAATCATACTGTGTAGGGGTACACTTGGGAAATCATTGTGTGGGAGGCACTGTGGGGAGAGTCATACTATGTAGGGGTTCACTAGGGGAATCGTTGTGTGGGAGGCACTGTGGGGGCATCAATGTGTGGGGAGAATTTAGCGGACATTGTGTGGGGGCATCATTGTGTTGGTAAAAGAGTACATTATTTTAATGTAATGCTTCTTTAAGGAAAATTAATTCCTGAACATTGCAGCATTCTGGTCTTTTTGCATGCAATTAGGTAATTTCGGCCTTGGGGGCACATTAAAGATTCATGAGCATTTTATTTACAGAAGATCCTGAATGTTTTCAAGAATATGAGCGCTCATTCTACTGACAAGGGCTAGAAAGAAAGGTTGTTATGTTCTGATCCTTGCACATTATTCCAAAATGAAATTTATCATGCAGAATTGACTTTACTGAAATATTTAGGCCTCAGTCACACTTGTGCTTTAAGCCAAAATAAGGCGTGAATGCAAAAAGGAGAAGTATAGGTGTTTCCAATATACTATTTCTAGGTGTCCACTCCAGGATTTGGATTAAAAAAGGTTGTCCAGAATTAGAAAAAAATGGATGCTTTAGTTTGGACACAGCGCCACTCCGGTCCACAGGTTGGATGTGGTATTGCAGCTCATCCCTATGTACTTCAAAGAAATTGAAATCCAATAACTGACACATTTATGGAAAGTCTGGTGATGTTTTTAGAAAAAAAACAACCTTTTTTCTAATTCTGTAGAATTTCTTAAACTCTTTAATGATCTGTGACATACAATGTTGTCATAGGTAGCTCCGATCGCCGACGTTTAACCATTTAAATGCCACTGTCAATCTCTGACAATGGCCCCTTGCAATCGCGGGGAGCCGATGGGTTACCACCATAGCACCTGGGAGGGACCCTACTAAAGACCCTTGTAACTGACATCTTGGTCCTCCTGGAGAACCACAATTTCACTACATACTGTAATAATTTGATATTATAGCATATAGTATAAGTGATCGAATGATCACAGGTTCAGTTTTCATAGGGAGACTAAAAAATGTAAAAAAAAATGTAAAAAAAAAATGCAATACTTAAAAATCGACGGAAACGGTTATGGCTCTTTGAAGAAATGGAGGAAAAATCGAAATCTAAAAATTGTACTACGGCGTTACTATTCTCTTTGCTCCTGCACGGGGACATGAAGGAAGACGCTCTTTTGACAAGATATTCTGTATAAAAATGATAGGCCTCATTTATCAAAACCGTGTAAAAGAAAAAAGTCTTTGTTAGCCATAGCAACCAATCAGAACCCAGCTTCCATTTTTGAAACAGCAGTAGTAAGATAAAAGCTGAGCTCTGATTGGTTGCTATGGGCAACAATGATTATTTTTCTTTTAGGCAGTATAGCTGTTTTGGGGCTTGTTTTTTGAGGGGATGAGCTACGGTTTTCATTATTATCACATACATATTCGTCGTAGCAAGCCGTATCCTACTATCTATCGAACCAAAGAATTTCTTGGTACAGATGAGCAAATCAATTCAACAAAAGGATTTTTTTTTTTGGTTCTTTCTCAATTTTGGTGCGTGAGGTCCTTCCAAGGCCTTTGATTGGCTTAATGAAGTCACGTGACCACATGAGACCAATCACAGGCCTCAAGTTGACCACAGAGACCATAATCGATGACGTACAGAAGACTGGAGAAAAGTACCAGGGAGCAAAAGGGATTTTTTTTATTATTTCCACACCTTCCTTATGTCTATTGGGGGCAGTTTTGATTCAAACCACATTTATGTGGATGGAATAGAAACAGCTGAGTAAAATAAAATGAATCTGCCTGTATGGAATTTTAGGAGATTTGCTCATCTCTATTTCCTAGGCGACAATTACAAATTGTGGATTTTTGGAAAGACGTACTGTGAATACACAGACAGAAAAGGACCCCTGTACAAGTACAATATAAGGGCCTTTTTTGCCCAAGAACTCCTAAAAATGAAAAACTGCACCTTCTTTTGAGCTAGAAATGGGCCCCCTTACCTCTTGTTGCCCTGTGCACCAATGAGATATCCACCCCGGAGTGTGAATGTTCTGTTAGTGGAGAAAAGGGGGAGATACAGTATATTGCTTTGCTATGGGACCTCTTCTCTTTATGTTCTCTGCATTCTTGTCTCATCTAGACATCTATGGGGAGTCCCCAGACGTAATGTCAGTCAATTGTGCATTCGGCCAACCTTTCTAACGTTTATGGCCAGTAACTAAGCTTTATTCTTTCTTTTTAATAATAATTATGTCCAGCATGAAAAGTTATGAAACTTTACGAATCTGTTTATTAGGGGACCTGTAAAAAATGCATGTAAGTGGCTTCCAAATTGCTGTTTTTCTCCAATATCTGTTATGCTCACAGGATGAGGTGGATCCTCCAAGCCCAAAGTCCTGGTGGGTACACGGGCCATGGGCGTAGGTGCAAAAGGCAGGTGAGGCACGCGGGAAACTGCTAGCAGAGGAAAAGTGAGATTGCAAGCAGACAGGAGCCCAGGAACAGGTAGTAGGCAGACAGGAGACTAAGAACACGTAGCAGAGGTCCTGGAGGCTGCAGGCAAACAGGAATCAGGAATACTAAAAGTCTTAATACCAAATCACACGTGTTTGTATTGGTTGGCCTGACATGGAGCACAGCAGAGTTCAGCATATCGGGGTGAGGGGAGCAAAGCCTAGAACTCGGAACGGTTGCATCACAATATCAGAACATACTAATTTGGAGTACAAATGATGGGAGTGAAAGGTTCATCTCAGAAACTGTGCCTCACATACTCGAGATAATCTGCTGCAGGAGAGCAGAACACTCAAAGGAGGACACTGGTGCTGACTCTTACTGCCATCATCTGTACTCTAAATTGTTATGTTATGATAATAATGAAGCTGAAGGCAGGCAAATGGACTGGGGCAAAATTAGGGGTCTATGAAGCGTCTTATATGCAATTTATTTTACAGAAATTAACAAAAACTCCCTTAATAAAGTAAGTTTCAAAACTTTCCATGGTAGACAAAATTCTTGAAAAAAATAAAGGGTTTTTTCTATCGTCACCTAAGTACACAGTATTGAAGATAACTTGCTTCTTGCTAGGAGTTCCTCTGCTAGGACCCTTACCAATCTCAAGAACAGATCTCTGAAGTTCCAAAAACAATGAATGGAGCATGGCCAAGCATGTGTACGCCCATAGTCCCATTCACATGGGGCACTTGGGAGCTTTGTACTCAGAATCGGTGGGATCTTGTGGATAAGTGATAACCTACTAAAATTCAGAATAACCCTTTAAGCCTTTTCTCTAATGAATCCACCATATATCTTCTGTGCAATACACTAATACAATCAAATGTCTCTCGCCAACCATATTCTTGTTCTGGGATCAAGATCTCCAGAAAATCCCTGCCGCATGATCACTAATTTATTTCCCATTTTCAGAATGGGTAGATATACGAGTTACATATGAGTGCATATGGTCTTTAGGTTAAGTGCTTCATCATTTTCAATTATTTTACGTTTTTCAATTTTGGTGGCCGTTTACTTTGTGTGGATTGGATATGTCTGCTGCCCAGGAAGCCATTAAATCTTCATCATGACACAATCAGACTATATTCACCCTCTGAATTCGTGATAAGCTGCCAGAAACCCACAAAGAGGGATCAAGATTTCAGATTCCATCTCCTTTTTATTGTACCCCCATCTTGGGACCGAGGCAAGCCATTTCATGATCATTACCTTCATCTACATGGGGAGATAAAGTACCAAATCGTCATACTGTCAGTAAGGAAAATCGAAGACTGCCTTAGAATTCTGGTCGAAAGTTGGAAGTTTTGGAACTTTTTGAAAGACTTCTCACATCCATTATATTTTTGCAAAACAGATATACCTTAGACATAGGGTACATTGGGCATTGTTGACCTTTTAGCAAAAATGCGGATCTGGGCTTATGAATAAGCTCCTGACCCTACTACACATAGGACAGATGCCAACTGTGTTATACAGCTGGTATCCACCTCTAACAGCCAGCTCCTATCACTGCTGTTCAGCCACTTAATTGTCATTGTCAATGTATGGCAAGTCCCGAAGTCATGATTATTGAGTGCTGATGTCTTGCCTAAATCCAGTATTTTTTCCATCTTGGTCCTCCTGTGAAGCCCAGCTATGGTTTGGGCTTCATAGAAGACCAACTATGGTTTGGGCTTCATAGAAGACTAACTATGGTTTGGGCTTCATGGAAGACCAACTATGGTTTGGGCTTGATAGAAGACCAGCTATGGTTTGGGCTTCACAGAAGACCAACTATGGTTTGAGCTTTATAGAAGACCAACTATGGTTTGGGCTTCATAGAAGACCTTCATTTTACTATACTGTATACTCTGATACTGAAATATAAGTACAAGCTCTAAAACAGTCACAGGTTCAAGTCCCCCTGGGGCATTATAAAATAGGGAAAAAGTAAAAAAAAAAAGTATAAAAAAGAATTAAGAAAACATAAAAATTAAAATTGTCCTCTTCATTCCACCCCAAAATAGAGAAATAATTAAAAAAAATCTAAAATTTTTTTTACCGATAAAGCAAATACCCTAATTGGAACGCCAGAATTGCTGTTTTTTTTCGTCACCGCATCTACCCAAAGAATGCAATAAAAATAATCAAAACAAATTTTTTTCCCCAAATTCAAATTTTTTAAGCCACTTAAGTAATAAAACAGCTATACAAGTTTTGCATCGCCATAATTGTACCAATGTAGAGAATCATACTGCCAGGTCCTTTTTATCTTAATATATACTTACCTTGTAATGTCTTCACATTCTGTTCCGTCCAGATGTATCCGGATCCCAGAATTCCAAGCGGCGGAAGTTCACCGACCTCCATATTGGGACACCCAAGTGATGGGTGTCTCAAAATGGAAACTGCTGGTGGTACCAGCCTCTTGCGCGGTACCGCCAGTGGAACACCGTCGCACCACAAACACATACACACATACACACACACACGCTGTATACGCCATACGTACCACACATACACACACAAACACACACTGTATATGCCGTATGCAGGGGTGGATTAAGAGTAGCCAGGGCCCCGGGCTGTTCAGACTCTGTGGGGCCCCCTGGTCATGTGACGGGGTCATGCGACGGGGTCATCATATGCCTGAACCAGATTATTCCAGAAAAATAGTTGCTGAGTGAAATTCCACTTCTCACCTATCACACATTAACAGTTCCCTTCACCAGATCACACATATAGCCGGCAGCTTTTGTTTTGGCCAAAAGATTTTTCAAGCCGCCACCATAACACGGTAGACACTTTTGGCCCGGCCCTACTCTATTGTAACCTATTAAATATTTGTTAAAATATGCAATACAATTTAGGTATATTTTTAGTTATTTTTCAATTTTTAAAATGATCAATAATATCACATACAAGGAACAAATACAACACCATGACCAGACCACATATTACCACCACATAGTGACCAAATAATAGACATACAAGGAACAAGGAACGCAACACCATGACCAGACCACATATTACCACCAGTAACCGAATAATATCACATACAAAG
This sequence comes from Ranitomeya variabilis, assembly GCF_051348905.1. Classification (NCBI taxonomy): domain Eukaryota; kingdom Metazoa; phylum Chordata; class Amphibia; order Anura; family Dendrobatidae; genus Ranitomeya; species Ranitomeya variabilis. The sequence continues at coordinate 651,472,315 of NC_135236.1, forward strand.
AACAAATACCACCGCACCATGACCAGACCACATATTACCACCACAAAGTGACCAAATAGCACATACAAGGGACAAATACCGCAACACCATGACCAGACCACATATTACCACCACATAGTGACTGAATACTACAATACTGATCAGTAATAAAAAAATACAATACTATCACCATAATTGCCAGTATTCACAGGAGATCTGTACTTAGTATGCAGTGTCTGTGTAGAGGTAATACAGTGATCACTGGTGACATTATAAACAGGAGCTCTGTATATAGTATAGAGTGTTTGGTTTCAGTGTATAGGTAACACTGACTCACCAGTGACGTCTCTAGGTGAAGTCCTTCATCTTTCATCCAGCGCATACCGCCATCACTTTATCCAGCCAGGACTCGTCTCTGCAGGAAATAACACAGTTATCTCGAGCTCCGCTTGCAGAACACATTACTTAATTTTTCCCAACTTCTATATTACACCACATGAAGAAAAAAAGGCGACATAGTATCGCTCTACACAGTAACACAGATCTCCTGCTGTAATGTCAGTATTGTCTTTTGCTTCCTCCCCTGCCCAGGAACTGTAGTATGTTCTGTACACGGTCAGACACAGACAATTTTTAAAATGAACTTTCGTTCGTGGGAAAACCCCTTTAAAAAGGAAATATCAACACCAACATGGCTCCTCCTAAAAAGTACGCCAATGACAATGAAACTAAAGCAGCAAAGGCACAACATCGAAGACAACAACGGGCAAATGAGACTCTCAAAGAGCAACAGCATCGCTGGGACAAAAGCAGTGCACATAACCCTAGGCGTCAAGCACATGAGTCCCCTGATACAAAAATAATTAGATTATCACAGGATGCCATTAGGAGCACAGACCGGAGAAGTCAGCACATGGGGAAAGAGAGAGTGGATAGGTGGTTGAGCACATGGGGGGGGGGGAGATTCTCCACGCTGCAAAGCCTGCCCCCATCTTGGCATTACCGCCCTCCCAATGCGATAGCATCGGGCCTCCATCTAGTTGTATAATAAATGCTGTAAAAAAAATGGAGGTACGGAAATGCATTTTTTTCATCATTTCACTCGTCCTGGAATTTTTTTTCACATATTTTAGTAAATTATATAGTAAAGGGAATGGTGTCTTGTCATTCAAATCCACAACTCATCCTACAAACTGCAAGACCTCACTTGTTGAGAGAAAAATAAAAAGGTAACGGCTTTTGGAAGAAGGGAGAGGAAAAAACAAATCACCAAAAACGACAGAAGGATGCGTCTCTGATGGGTTAAAGGGCTTGTTTTATCAGGACAACTTGTTTGTTAAATGAGGACCTGCTGGCAGTCAAGGGATCGCTATAGGTCTGTTGCAGGGAGTCACACACATGTTCTACAGCGGCCACTGCAGGAGATATAGGGTATTACATTATAATTATTCAAATAAATGTGTGATCAAGTCCTCCGGAGGAAGATCCACTCCTTATGATCACTCTTTGGAATGACAAATATGGGGTGACTCCAGGTAGGGGAACCCCTACTATGATGACAGAACAGCTAGTAGACTTTTTATATTCTCATGTATGTGAAATCAACATCTCAGGCGCCTTCCAAGCAACTTTTGCTTCTTCAAGGCAAATGAATGAAATATGGCATTTTAGCATTTCTTCCATCCCTTAGATGTTTTCATTTTTTTGCAAGCAATAACAAGGGAGTCCATGAGTCCTGATTGTGCACAAATGTCACTGAAGATAAATGAAGCCCTAAATGGACCTCATCTACTCAATCATCAGCTACCATTACAATTTTGGCTGTATGGAGCCAAAGTGCTGACATATACACCCAAGGGTGTGTGGATCTATAAAATGGCTTTGTCCTGGTCCTAGCAACCACTTTCCAAATGACTTGACTGCAGGGGCGACATAGTAGTCCCTTAATGATGACTCACAGTGTAGCTATGACATATTGGAGGCCCAGGCCAAACGACGGGCCAGGCCACCACTAAACTGTTGCTTTATCCCAGTGGATTGCCATATCCTTAATATATGGGGTATATTTACTGTATATTTAGCAATTGACTTTTGCTCCTACCATGGTTCAGCGAAATAGCATCAGGTTCACGGGATGAAAATCCTTGATCCTACCTGTCCTTTAAATTTTTACGTCTTTGGCCCGGAAGAGGCATGTCTGATTGAAATGGTTAGGGTACATCAAAAGAAAGGTCGCCTTGTCGTGGTTGATGGGCACACACATTGTGCTCTGACATACAGTGTGCTGTTTCACTCTTTGGTTTTATCTACAAACCTATATATATCTCAATCTCAAATTTATCTGTTTTCTATCTATCTTTAATCCAAAAATAGACAGCGCTTCAGAAAATATTTCCAGCACACTTTTTTTAGACTATATCTTGCAGCGTTTCAGCTCAAAAATAAAGGAGCCAAAACGTGGATAACCGCCTTTTTGTGCATTTGTAAAAATTAAGAGGTATACTGCCAGGACGGAGACCAGACAGCGTCCACGATGACTTCATCGGGTCCAGTCTAGTGCATCAAAATGTAAAAGTTCTTCTTGATGATGCAGTATATCGATCTTAAAGGGGATCTGTCACCAGGTGTTTATCTCCTTATCTGAAAGTAGCATGATGCAAGAGCAGAGACCCTGATTCCAGTGTTGTGTCACTTACTTGCTGTCAGTTTGATTAATCCCAGTTTTATCAGCAGGAGATTATCACTACAGGACTAGTAAACCTGCTGCTATGTAGTCCTCCATATTCATAAGCTCTGTATAACCCCACCTCCATGACTGATTGGCAGCTTTCTGCCTATGCACAGTGTACACAGAAAGCTGCCAATCAGTGGTGTGGGCGGAGTTATACAGAGCTCAGCAGTCAGAGAATTGGTAGATCTGCAGCAGAGAAAACAGTTATTTTATCAAAACTGAAGCAAGTAGCCCAGTATGTAAAAAAAATGCTGGAATTAGGGTCTCTACCCCTACATCATGCTGCTCTCAGATAGGGTAGGAAAACCTAATGACCGATTCTCTTTAAAGTCCCATATCATCTACTCAATATGCCACAGGTTGCACGGGCATTGGAGTAAATAGATAACATATTGTGACTCACATGTTATGTAAGGTCTAATAGTAAAGGTTTCACTAGTAATGGGTGACTCAATTGGTCTCCTCATCATCATCAATTGACACCATTGACAGCAGGCAAGGCAACCCATCTGGGCACCAATCAAAGTTAATTGTACAATAGACTTGAGGGAATCAACATAAGGGTGTAACATTCCTTCAAGTTTCTCACTTGGCTGTATGAGAATAATGGAGGATACCGTAATTCTGGAACTCTGGGCAGAAAGTTACCCAATATTTATTTATCTTTTGTAGCTAAGCCAAGTAGACTAGGGTTAAATCCTAACTCTGCAGGACTTGATTAGATGCTCCTGCCTAGCTTTAATTACTAGAACCATGGTCTGTGGTCACCAGTTGTGTCATTCTGCTGGATGGAGCAGAAGTCAAGTGTGCTGCTGGTGAGTGACCAGCCTAGATGTGAGCTGTAGAGGAGAGAGAAATATGCTGGGGTCTCTCTCTGACTGGAGACTGCATTGGTTAGCTAGGAAGGCTAGGCAGTCTGCGTGTTGGAGTTGCAGAGAACAGTGTGGAAGCTGCAGCCTGTTCAGTGTGAATTGTGCCTGTGGTTGAATACTTCCGTTTGGCACTGGAAGCTGCTGGAACTCAGGCTGAAGGTGATACCGAGTTTGATAGGACCGTACTTTTTATTTGAGTAAAGTTTGCTCTGGGAGAACGGACTGTAATCTGTTCCGGTGACATTTATGTGCCCTGCTGAATGAACACTTTATGTTAAGCTTTGTGCCCAGAAGAAGCTGTTTTTGGTTTTCATTTCCTTGGAGTTTCATGAAAGCAATAAAACTGCACCTCTTTGAACTAAACTGTATTGCCTGTGTGAACGCTGCCTAATGCCTACCTGAGAAAGTGAATTCCTACAATTATCTAGTTATCTATTGAGCTATCTATCTATTATCTATCTATTATCTATATCTATCTATTATCTACCTATTATCTATCATCTATCTATATCTATCTATCATCTATCTATCTACCTATTATCTATCTATTATATATCTATTATCTATCTATCTATCTATCTATCTATCTATCTATCTATCTATCATATATCTATCTATTATCTATCTATTATCTATTTATCTATTATCTATCTCTCTATCTATTCATTATCTATCTATTATCAACCTATTATCTATCTATTATCTATCTTTCTATCTATTATCTATCATCTATCTATCTATTATCTATCTATTATCTATTATCCATCACCTATCTATCATCTATCTATTATCTATCATCTATCTATCATCTATCTATCTATCTATCTATCTATCCAATATCCATCTTTCTATCTATCTATTATCTATCTATTATCTATCTATTATCTATCATCTATGTATTATCTATCATCTATCTATTATCTATCATCTATCTATTGTCTATTATCTATCATCTATCTATTATCTAACTATTATCTATCTATCTATCTATCTATCATCTATCTATTATCTATTTATCTATCTATTATCTATCATTTATCTATTATCTATCATCTATCTATCTATCTATTTATCATCTATCTATCTCTCTATTATCTATATATCATCTATCTATCTATCTATCTATCTATCTATCATCTATCTATTATCTATCATCTATCTATTGTCTATCTATTATCTAACTATTATCTATCTATCTATCTATCTTTCTATTATCTATCTATCTAACTATTATCTATCTATCTATCTATCTAACTATTATCTATCTATCTATCTATCTATCTATCTATCTATCTATCTATTATGTATCTATCATCTATTATCTTTCTATTATCTATTATCTATCATCTAGCTATCTATCTATCTATCTATCTATCTATCTATCTATTATCTATCTATCTATAAAGGTTTTTCCACCTCTGGATTCCATTAGCAGGAGACACCCCTTGCTTCCAGTACATCGCGCAGGCTGTAGTTCCTCTGCAGAAAGTCTCATTGAACATTGTTATCATAAGCGATACATTGTATCATTGGTTCTGACACTCCATAGCTGAGCTTGGTTTTCTGTTCTGCAAATCATATATATTCAGTGGAGTGTATCGTTACTGCTGGGGTCCTATAAATCGAGACTTTCCGGCTTTCATGTTTTCATTTACAATTGATATAGGAACACATATTTGGATACATAGTTTCCTACATCAGTGCAATCAATGTGAAGTGTGGTACTGCGCAGAGACTGACTCCAGCCGGCACGATACAAGGCCGCTGTATACTATATAAATGCTAAACTATTGCTTTGCTGGAATCTGAAGATGTACAGGAAAGGTTGCAGCAATGAACGCCGCCTTGGGTGGAAGTGTGAGACTTTCATGTAATGCTGTATCACAAGCTTGTGCCATTTTCAGCTTTGTATCTTCTCAGTTAAATCTCTACTGTTTTTAAGACTCTAAATCTAAGGGGTAAGAGTGGAGAGTGACAAGCCAAGCCTGGTATGTCAGAATGAGGAGACTTATAAGCCATGCATGCTCCTCTGGGGAATTAAATAGGCAAAATACCTCTTCAGAGAGGAGGACGACTTGAACTCAATATCGACCCTCTAACGAGCCTTGATTGGCGTATAAGTCTCCTCACTCTGACATGCCAGGCTTGGCATGCCACTCTCCACAAGGAGCAAGTTACACGTAATGTTGCGTCCTTATTCGGGAAGTAAGTCATCATAATTTATAAATAAAGTCATTTGCATTTATCTATTCGATGAGGTCAAGTTGTCTGAAAGGACAATGACCATGATAGTCTGGAAACCAATAATCTGGAAATCTTCAGATTACGCACAGGGCCAAGAAGTTGCCTGACGTTCACGACCAGGTTGTCTTTCCTTTTCCCGTCCCTTTTGTAGAGTCCAGCGTCATAGTCATTTTGACTAATAGTCCGTTCCTCCAGAATATGGAGCATGGATGATGAAAGGTGCTCTTTATAAGGAGCTGTGTTCATAATACGCCATCACTTTCTTAGAGGAAGATGTAAGCTATATCAAAAAACCCTTCCCGGTGATGACGCCTTTCGGGTCTCCATGGCACCCGGTCATCGCCATCCGTCGTGAATCATGAAACGCAGAGAACAATCAGTTCACTTCTCCTAAGCACTAAAACACGTCTCAGCATAACGACCTCAGTCTGCCGGCGTTCATTAGAAAAAATATATAGTTATCCGGCAGAGGCGATCCTACGTATGTTATTAAGCTGGAGAGATCGGGTTCTCTGCTACGGAGCCATTTGTATAAAATGCCCTGATGGATAATGACTCGTAGTTACCTCGATGTGACAAACCTCAACGTTAGCTGTAAAGTCTGTACAGTGAATGGAACCTGCAACACAAGATTCCGATGTTGCTACCTGGAAACTGTCAGCAAGTTGCTGTTGACAGATCTATTAAATACAGGTTAATTTTATTCTGGGTTTACTTATTTTAGATATGTGGAACAGCATCCAAAACTCTCGGTATGATGTCCCCATGGCATGGTACCCAGTGGACATACAAGAGTTAAATGGGTCCCGGTGCAAAATTTGCACCTGCATGATGGTCATATGTATGGGACTCTGTAGCATTCTAGATCCTATAAAGGCATGCATATTTGCTCCCCCCAATAATCATAATAATGCCCCCATCCTGGCTCCTTCCTGTAGTAATCTCCCATAACCTGGGCCTCTTCTATGTATAATGTTCCACATCATGTATTAGTGTCCCCTGTCATGGGTCCGTTATTTAATTTTGTCCCCCATTCTGAGCTCCTTCCAGTAATAATGTCCATCATTCTGGGCATCTTCCAGTAACAATGTCCCATTTTGGCCCCTTCTAGTATTAATGTCACTTTCTGGCACTTTCCAGTAATAATTTCCCCAATCCTGGGCCCTTCCAGTATTAATGTCCCTTTCCAGAAATAATTTCCCCCATCCTGGGCCCTTCCAGTAATAATGCCTACCATCCTGGGCCCCTTCCTGATATACTGGTCCCCATTCTGGTTTAATTCTCCACATCCTAGGCCCCTTCCTGGTATAATGCCCCCCCATCCTGAGCCCCTCTCTGTTCATCTCCTTTATTAAAGGAAACAAAAGATTATTCTTACCTTCCCATGCTCCAATGACCATCCTCTATAGCTGGGGCAGGAGTCAGCGGCTGACTGATATGCTGGCACAGGCAGCGCATGACATCTCGGCGTTTGCTTTCAGTCTCTGATTGGCCGGGAGTGTGTATTTCAGTGCGCTTCAACTGAATGTGCATCCAAAGATGTGCATCCAGGGGAAATTGGCAGTGTTGTCAGTGAGCTCTCCTTATCTGCAAGGGCACGATTGCGATTTTTAAGCCCCTGATGGTTCCCCTCAACCCATTTAAAACACTGTGCTGGCCAAATAAAGAAACTACTCACCTAGTCGCATACTCAAGATGAGCTGCTGCAGTCTGGGTCGTGAGTGGCTCTGCACAGCAGGCACAATCTCGTGACGCCATCGGGCTTGCTCTACTAAGTCTCAGATACACAGCTGAATGGTTGAGCAGGGAGTTGTGAGCTACACCATTATGTTTAGTACGTGTCCTAAGGACACAGATAGTGTTGAGATTGAGACATCAGTCTTGGGTAGTGATGAGCGAGTGTACTCGTTGCTCGGGTTTCTCCGAGCATGCTCGGGTGGTCTCTGAGTATTTTTGACTGCTCGGAGATTTAGTTTTTTTCAACACAGCTGCATGATTTATGGCTGCTAGACAGCTTGATTACATGTGGGGGTTGCCTGGTTGCTAGGGAATCCCCACATATATTCAGGCTGGCTAGCAGCTGCATCTACGAAAACTAAATCTCTGAGCACTCACAAATACTCGGAGACCAACCAAGCGTGCTCAGGAAAACCCAAGCATCGAGTATACTCGCTCATCACCAGTGTTGGGCTCTTGCCCGAACTCATAAGTACCATATCAGCTGTGTTGTTTGCTTCTATTGGAGGTACACCACTGTCTTTAGCTATATCCCCGATCTTAGATTTGACAGTTCCTCTTCCAGTCCTTTCCTATGTGTATAATTTAGAAACGAGGCTCAGTAGTCAGCCAGCCCCCTTCACATACATCACTGATGATATGCAAATGCAAAAAAATTCCCTCCTGTAGTGGGCCAGAAATGGAGCAGCTGGAACCAGAGCCCAAGACAAGTAACTGAAGATCAGGCATCTAAAATCCAAGATTCCGAGACACCAGAGAAAATGGGGATAAAACATAACCTTTATTCCATTATTCCATCCTTACAGATCAAGTACAATTGAGGTAGATGAGTGAAGCAACGTTTCAGCCCAAAAGGGCCTTTTTCAAGCCAGACGTACAATAAAAATTACAGCCTTTTTTTGTACCTCTGGCTTGAAAAAGGCTCTTTTGGGCCGAAACGTTGCTTCACTCGTCTACCTCAATTGTACTTCACCATGTGAATTTTAAGGATGGAATAATGGAATAAAGGTTATGATTTATCCCTATTTTCTCAGGTGCCTCGGAACCTTGCATTTTCTATGGTGTTGGACCTTGTGGGGGGGGTCTAACCGAGTTAGTGGTGCATGAGAAGGACTAAGGAAAATCAGGCATCAATGATAAAAGAAGTTGATTAGTAAGCTGTGTATTTTACTCACATTTCCATATGATTTTGTTTAAAAGGACCTGTCACTTGCCACTAATATGTATTATTTTTATATCTGGTGTAAGTGCCGCTGTTCTCCTGAGTTCAGCGTTGTTTTTCTTTTGTTCCTGCGCCTCTCCATTTCTGAGATATGGCCCTTTCTTCCCTGTATGTAAATCAAGTGTTGTTAACTAAGTGGGTGTTGCTAACATCCCTGTGGGTGTTTTCTTAAAGACAACCTCCTGTTGGCTAAAAAGACGAGATTTGCATACCAAGAAGAAAGGGCCATATCTCAGGAAAGGAGAGGCACAGGAACAAAAGAAAAACAGCACCGGACTCAGGAGAACAGTGGCATTTACACCAAGTAAAAAAATAATACATATTTTATGGCAAGTGACAAGTCCTCTTTAACTGCAACCCTTGAGAGAGCTGTGCATGGATAATAACAGTGGTTAGGTATTGGGTCCATATACCTGGAGTAAGACCTTCCGCCCACACATCTGACATATTATTGTAGATGTTGATGCATTCATGGCTTAAACTGTTGTTTTCCCACCTCGCTGTATTATAATAATATCACAATATCAACAGATTTATATCCAGAATTTTCCATCACACAAGGATATAATTTATTCTTCTTGGGTCATATTTTCTAAATCCACGGGCAATAAATTGACAGATATTGATTTTCTCAACTTACCCGTAAGCGAAAATGTTATTTGTGCCTGGTCTATCCCTTCCGCTGTCGCACTGGGTAATCTCATTTCTGTACTTCAGATTATGTATAGGGATTACAGAGATAAGGTTTAGTGAAGCATGGGAAATTAAAGCAATGACTCCAATCAGATGCACAGCACAAGATATTAGGGAGGGAACCTGGATGGAGCAAAACATGGTCTGGATGGATGATTTTCAATGACCACTTGTACTGCAATTCTAATATTTTGTAAACATCCTTAAAGGGAACCTGTCTTGTTGTACAAGTAGTCGAATCTGTGGGCAGTATGGTATATGTAACAAGGTCGACCTGGGGAGGTAGTCGTGGGTGAGTTCACCAAGTCACAGTCAGTGAGCACCCTGGCACCTTGCACATGGGGGGGAATAAGCGACATCTCCGTCCTGGGATACAGTCAGTTACCTCCGTTTTGCGTTCAGAGGCGTAGTTCTGTTCCATCGGTTAAACTTTACTGAGCAGTTACACCCACGACACGGTACATATCAGGCAAAGTTTTTCCTGCGCTTTCCCTGCTGTCTCCTTATGCTACTCGCCATCAGCTCCCATCCTGGTCTGGGACCCCAAGTTTTCTCCTGGAGATGAGACCGTCTAGCCGGTGCCCATCAGTCCAGGACAGTCCTTCTTTTCCACCACCAGTGAACCCTCTGCTCTCGCTGTCATGCATGTCTTGCCCTGGGCAAGCTTGCCCGGGCTCTGGCCCTATACAGGAAGTCCTTTCCCTATATCCTTTTATTTATTTTAATACAAGACATTACAATAACATTATTAAATGACAAGGTACCGCACGTAAGACAGGTGTACAGAATCCACACAGGGGACAGACACCTGACGGACTCCGTCACCTCCTTACATATCGACAAGGAGAAGCTGAGCAGAATGATGTATTGATTTGTTGCCAAAGATTCCATATAAATTGTATTGCAGTCATATCCCTGATGCGTGTATGTATGAGTCCAGTGGGAGGTCCTACTCAGGGATAAACAGTCTTCCCTGTATGACTGTCATATTGTACAAACAGTTGGATCTGTGGACAGCTCAGTATAAAAATGAAGAAGTGGAGCAGAAAGATTTGTAGCTTTGTTGGAACAGGTTTAGTATAACTTTAGTTTTATTCATAGAAATCCCTGGCGTTTGCATGTATGAGTCCAGTGGGAGGTCTGGAAGACTGACGATCATTTAATAAGACCGCCCACTGGACTTATTCATACAAAAACCAGGGATTTTAGTGAACAAAAATAAAAGTCTTACTAAAACGTTTTACCCATAAAAATATATAATAATCTGATCAGCTCCTCCTGGTCTATAACATCCGGCCTGCAGATCAGATACCATTTTGAACATGACAGGTTCCCTATAATGTTTACCCTCCATGTTTAGAAACTCTTCAGGAGCGTTGTCATAGATATTGAAGGGGTTCCAGTCACGCCCAAACCAGAGAGGTTTTAAAGGGCCTTGTGCCACGTAAGGCAATTCCCACAGTTATCTTTTTAGGAGTTTTTAGAGTGGATCTGCTCCAAAATCCTCCTCAAAAACCTCTTCAATACCAATCGGTAAACTCGTCCTTTTCACCCCTATGGGAAATCCGCTTCCACAATCATCTGAGGATATTCTCGGCATATTTTTTTTTTACTGAAGAGGTTTTAAAAAATCTTTTAAAAAAAGTACATGACACTTCTACGAAACCGGTCCTGATGAAATCTGCTCCAAACTAGGCGCAAAATCCAAAGCTTGTAAAAAAAAATAAATAAAATAAAAAAATACGGTACTTCAGGAAAAAATCTTTAAAAAAAAATGCTTCAACTAACGTTCCAGGAAAAGAAAAACTCCAACAAGAACTCTTCCCCCAAAAAAGGAGAATAGATTTCCACTAGAAAAACCAAATGGCAGTTAGTAGACCAGGGTCCTATTATAGATGTCATTTTGAGGGGTCCAGGAACTTGAAATTACCTCTCTGAAACTTCACCTAAGACATGTTTGTCATTAACTTTTCCTCCTAGAAGTAAAGGATGTGATGTAATAAAAAATGGCCGATCCATATTTCCTGCACTCACCAGTTTCTAGCTAGATTGACTAACAATCCCGCCCAGTATCAGACTGAGTTGACAAAGGTTCACCAGTGACATTTATTCTTGGGGCCCACTGTTCAGCTAGATGCAAAAATAACCTGACCCTAGTACACAAATTTACTTTTGCTTCTATGTAATATTAATTAGGCTAGCTTATTTAATGAATGATTAGATTATACCTTTTTCTGAAATTTGTGAATCAAGTATACTAGCACTACTTATTACTACTCCTTCAGAGGGGCCTGCCGGAGGATTCTCTTGCTCCCCTGTGGGCCAGTCCGAGCCATTGACCAAAATTTCAAACACAGTTATTGCGTGGTATCACAACATATTGAGATGGGTATTTTGCAACTGTCCTACAAATCAATTTTTCATTATTATTATTTTATTGAGTCACTTGATAAAAAGAAAACTCAAAGAATAGCCTTAAAGTACTTGACTTGAAACCGCACCGCCATTGTACATTGATCATTTTTGGTACTGTAGGTCAGTCTCATTCATGTGAACTAGGACAATCTGAAACACCAGACACAAACCCTAAACAAGAATAGAGCTTTTCCTGAAAAATGTCCTTAAGACAGCCTTTTTAATCCGATTGTAAGCCTCACTGGGGGTGAGAACCGATGTCCGGTGCTATGTGTATTGTCGAGAATCATGATGAATGATGAAAACCTTCCAGTTACCCGTTCCTTATTTTACACTCCTGTTAATTTTTTATAGTTTCTCATTTTCAGCAGTTTATTCCTAGAGGTAACACCTAGCATTTCACGCCATATTTCCCCCCCCAGTTCCTAGAAATGAAAATACAACGTGCTGGTTCTCAATGACTACAGTATTTTTAGTCTCAACCTGCAATAGAAATTTGGTAAAAATGATCAGTGCCCGGGGTGGGGAAGGAAACATGGCGTTCTCTCAATCTATGTACTCACTGAAGATACAACCATGATCGTTCTCCTACCTAGTGTAGTCAGGGCTGCTAGAGACAAGGTGGAGTACGGGCCATCACACGGGGTACCGAGATGTTCTGTAGATCTCTGTATGGATCCATGTGTCCATCTCTCTCTACATCCTCTCATTCCTCCTATGCACCTTACATAATGCACTTATGTCACACATCCGGTCACTGCCATATGCTGCAGTACAGTATACGTACACCCCGGTATGAATGCTGCTTTATCCTTCAAAGTCAGATTTGTGCTAATAGTCCAGGTGCTTGGTACTGCACTGGGCAAGGAAACATCCCGTGATGAGGCACCAGTGACTAGAATATCAATGTGAGCCTGTCGTCTAGACATAATGGACTCTTTAACCAGAGACTGAGCGCTCATGAATATTGGCTCTAAAAGTGTCTGGTTTCTCATCTCTATCTATCTATCTATCTATCTATCTATCTATCTATCTATCTATCTATCTATCTATCTATCTATCATCTATCTATCTATCTATCTATTATCTCTCTATTATCTATATATTATCTATCATCTATCTATTATCTATCTATTATATATTATCTATCTATTATTTATCTATCTATCTATCTATCTATCTATCTATCGATCATCTATCTATCTATCTATGTATCTATCTATGTATCTATCTATTATCTATCCATATATTTATCCAACTATTTCTCTATCTATATAACTCCACTTTTGTACTTTTCTATCTGTGCACTTTGTTTCTTTCTTTGTTTCTGTCTTTTCTTCGTTCTTTACTTCTCTCCTTCCTTCTTTAGCTCCCTCTTTCCTTTCATCTTTCCTTCTGCCCTCCCCTCCTTTCCTTTTTTCCTTCCTTCTTACATTCTCTCCTTCATTCCTTCCTTCATTCTTTCTTTCCTTCTTTTCTTGCTTCCTTCCTTTCCTCCTTCTTTGCTTCTTTGTTTCATTCATTGTTTCTTCCCTTCATTCCTTCCTTCCTACCCTGTTTCCTTCTTTCCTTCCTTCTTCCCTTCCTTTTTTGCTTTGTTCTTTTTATCTTTCGTTCTTTCTTTTTCTCTTTCTTTCTTTCTTTCTTTCTTTCTTTCTTTTTCTTTTTCTGTATTTTCTTCCTTCCATCCTACCCTTTTTCCTTCTTTCCTTCCTTCCCATTTACTTTCTTCCTTCTTTCCTTCCCTTTTCCTTCCTTTTTTCCTTCCTTCAGTGCTTCTTTCCTTACTTCCTTCCTTCCTTCCTTCCATCCTTCCTTCCTTCCTTCCTTCCTTCCTTCCTTCCTTCTTTCCTTCCCACCTTTTTTCCTTTCTTCTGTCTTTCCTTTCTCCTTCCTTCCTTTTTTCCTTCCTTCTTTCTTGTCTAACCCATATCTATCCGTCCTTTGCCTGCCTATTGGGATTAGTACAATATACGCTGATTTTATAGGGCAAGCGGTAAATTGCTTGCATTACCTTTATGGAGCGCACAAAGGGAATATGGGAATAAATCCGCTCTGCTGCATCAGTATTTATGGTGCAGTAAATCAGATATGGTTTCCACACTTTGCTGTGCTCAGGTCTACAGAGCGGCTTCTTTTTCAGTCTCAGCCTCATTTCCCTTCATGTCTATGATAACATTGTTACATTTCTCAAATTTTATTTTATTGTACAAATAATATTTTATTTCCCATCACAGTCAATTGACTGGAGGGAGGTTCCTGAACTGGCAGAAACAGAATATCACTTAATGGAAATGTTCTGCCATATGAAAATCATTTACAAGACTCAAACACAATTCATATTAGATATTCATATGGAAAAATGGCTCAAGACTTCCCAGGCATCTCTACTGATACATGGTGTGTGGGGGATGGGGTATATTGTGTGATACTTAAAGGAGTAGTCCAGATAAATCTAACTCAGTACGAATCAGTTATGTCTAGACAGGTTCTTTACAGCCATAGTTCATAAAGTATGATTATCTTGCTTTTGGATTCAAACCCTTGAGCCTGTGCTTTGTGGTTGACTTTTTCATTTATTCATTTGTCTGCCCTATCACCTTTCGGGTGCATCTTTATGTCCTGTTCCCCTGCTGGCATTTTCTGCAGGTGATAATTTCTTGTGGATGTTAAACTATTCTGATATAGCTTAAAGCCAGTCAGTGAAATTGCAGCTAGGGTTTATCTCCTTGCGTTTTCTATTCTTTACTCTGTACCTACCTTCTGTTTCTTTTTAGGATGTAGGCGGCATATGATCTAACAGTACGCACTTTATACTTTATTTTGTATTTCCTGGTTTTCTTTACTCACTCTGGGATCTTTCCTTTTTTTAGCACACTTTCCCTTTTCTAGGAAGTTTGCACTCTGCACTGCCCTCCGGTATTTTAGGAGGATCGTGAAGTACTTGATAGCCTTTCAAGCAGTATTGGTTCGAGCTGCCATCTTCTACTCTGAAATTAGGGCTTTTTCTGCTCACGAAGGAACCATTAGGGATTGTGGGTTAGTATCTTTGTCCTATACAGGAACCGTCAGGGTCAGTTGCAGTTTTTAGTTTCTTATTGCTACCTGAGTGAGTTGCTAGTCTAGCATAACATTGATTTTGGCAATGCCTAAACTTCCCTGAACTGGTTCCCAGTAATGCCAATGGTTTATATTTGGCTTGGCATCCTGACAGTCTTTGGCACTTATTAGACCCTGCAATGTCATGATGTAATTTAAGCCTTTCTCGACATTTGCAGTATATATATGTCATGGTCGGGAAGTACTTCCTGACCAATGCAGTATATCTAAATTATAATCACCAACAGTAATTTTGACCAGAGGTGCCCAAACGTTTACATGCCACTATACATATAAATGAACATTTTTATGGCAAAAAAACCAAAAAAAAAGTACACATATTTGGTATCGCCCAACCTATAAAACTATTCCATTAGTTAACCCCTTCAGTGAACACCGTAAAAAAAATAAAATAGAAAACGAGGCAAAAAATGATTCTTTATCATCATACCGCTGAACAAAAAGTGGAATGAAACGCGATCAAAAAGACAAATATAAATAAAAATACCACTGAAAATGTCATCTTGTCCAGCAAAAAACAAGCTGCAATACAGCTCCATCAGCAAAAAAATAAAAAAGTTATAGCTATCAGAATAAAAAATGCAAAAATAATTATTTTTTCTAAAAAATATTTTTCTTTGTGTAAAAGCGCCAAAATGTTAAAAAAAAAGATATAAATATGGTATCGCTGTAATCAAACTGACCCAAAGAATAAAGCTGCCTTGGCAATTTTACCACACGCAGAACGGAATTAAAAAAAAATCCCGAATTGCTGTTTTTTGTTCATTCTGCCTCACAAAAATTGGAATAGAAAGCCTTCAAAAAAAAGTCATGTGACAGAAAATGGTACCAATATAAACGTCAACTCATCCCACAAAAAACAAGCCATCACATGACTCTGCGAAACCAAATATGGAAAAATTATACCTATCAAAAAATGGTGATGTAAAAATTTGTTTTTGCAATAAAAAGTGTCTTTTAGTGTGTGACAGCAGCCAAACATAAAAACCCAATAGAAAATCTGGTATTGCTGTAATCGCACAGACCCGAAGAATAAAGTCACCTAATCACTTATACCGCACGAGGAACGGCGTAAAAAATAAATAAAACCCATTCTTGACCTACTACTGATTTATCTTGCGCTCTGCGCTGAGCACTTACATTGGGGTTTCCATGTAAATCTCTGAAATACGTGATTTGGATGGTGCCCGTATTTTTAGATTTGCATATAAGCTTGGCCGCAGTGTTGTGCACTTCTGAAAAGAAGGACAACTATGAACAGAGGCCAGACGGAGTCCAGTGTAACTCTGCTGCCTCATTCTAGTGAATGTATCCCTCGGGGGTTTTCATCTGAGTCACGTAATTTGGAGATTTCAATGGCAACTCCGATATAAGTATTGTCACAAGGGTGTCACGTCTCCTTGGAAGACCTGAAGTTAGACGGTCACATAAGATAATGAATTGCAGGACTTCTTTAGAGATGATGTGATTTGTGTCCTATATTAAATGGATTTTGTTTCTTCTGGTGCTGAAGAGGTTAACGACCCTTTCTATGCTGGTCAGAAACATGCAACTCCATTTCTGCTACTGCTGATCTGGTCTTTATCTCTTCCTACAAAAACTGTCCAGACCTTCTTCTCCCTGTTGGTGAAAGATTCATTTTCCTGTGCTGTGTGCTAAAGCTAAGTGGTTGGAGTGGAGTTGTTGTAGCAGTGTTCTGTGGTTTGCTGTAGTACGTGTGTGTTTATCTTCTGGTCCCTGTTCCCATTTAGTTTATTCCTCCCTGTCCCTATCCTCCTCCCTATTGTTGGTTAGTGCTTTTGTATGATAGAAGTTTTCTGTTATCCCTGTTTTGTCTTTGTGTCTTGTTTAAATTTCATTTCTGTCCCATGGGTTGTGGTAGGGGACAGATCAGGTTTAACAGGGGCATAATAAGGTCGGAGCCTCTCTACCGTCAAGAGTACCCCAGGGACAGAGGTAGTTAGGTTCTCAGTACAAGTGACAGTTTGAGGCCCCCCTTCCTTACTGAAGACAGTGTGACAAGCACTCAACTTAGAGCGCAGGATAAATGTAATCCCAAACGTCATGAAAAATGTTCCAAATAATAGTTTCAACTAAATCCACAAACAAAAGCAAGTCTCCACTGAGGTCCATCATCTGTTAATGGAAATATAACAAATGCTCTGGAAAAGCGCTATGACTCCTCCCCTCTGCATGTCTCCAGAAGCATGAGCTGGGCACTACCATGTACTGGACACTAAAACGTACTGGTGACTACAACGTACTGGACACTACACTGCAATGGCAGTTTGCAATTTTCACTCAGCAACATCCAATGCTTCTTGTTTTTGGAAAACAACCATGGAGTCAAAATTATCACTACACCTGTAGATAAATTCCCTAAGGGGTATAATTTCCAAAATGGGGTCGCTTGATTCTGCTTTTCTAGAACTTAGGATCTTTGTATTTGGAATATGCAAACTATTCTAGGAAAATCTGTGCTCCAGGAGGTATATAGCACTCCGTCCCTCCCAAATCTAAGCAGTATTGTACAGCCACCTATGGTGCATTTCTACATTCCGCAGAAATTGTGGGACACATTTTGGTGCCATTTTTACCCATTTCCTAGTGTGAAAATGTAAATTCTGGGGCTAAAACTAAATTTTGATGGTAGAAAAATGCATTTATTTTTTCTTCACTGCCCAATGGTATAAAATTCTGTGACACCTGTGGTGTCAATATGAACACTGCACTCCTAGAGGAGATCATTGAGAAGTGTAGTTTGTAAAATGGGGTGACTTACGGGGGGTTCTGCTGTTCTGGGACCTCAGAGGCTCTGCCAATGTGACATGGCAGCCTCAAACCAGTCCAACAACATCTGAACTACAATATGGTGCAGTTTTTAGAATGGTGTCACTTTTGAGCATTTTCTGTCATAGAGGCCCCTCAAAGTCACTTCAAATGTGATGTGGTCCCTAAAAAATGTTTTTGTAAATTTTGTTGTAAAAATGAGAAATTGCTGGTTAACTTTTAACCCTTATAACTTCATAACAAAAAATAATTATGTTTAAGAAATTGTGCTGATGTAAAGTAGACATGTGGGAAATGTTATTTATTAACTATTTTATGTGACATAACTCTCCTCTTAAAGGGCATAACATTTCAAAATTTTCACCAAATTTCCTATTTTTCTTAAATAAACTCAAGTCATTTGGAAGATATTTTACCACTATCATGAAATACAATGTGTCCCGAACAAAAACAGTGTCAGAATCAGTAGGATCTGTTGAAGGGTACCAGAGTTATTACCACATAAAGTGCTGCTGTTCAAAATTGAAAAATTTGGCCAGGTGATGAAGGTGAAAACAGACTGAAGGGGTGAAGGCCAAGTCAATAGGTCTCATATGACCAGAGGTGACAAGGATGCCAATCACAAAGGTGAAGACTGACTGGACACCATCTCTTTGAAGTGGGCTTTTGGGGTAGTTTGGAGCGATTCCTGGGGTTGGTCTCCAATGTTTTAGTGTAACTATTGGCATATATTCATGAATACTTCTAGGATCTGAAATTTGGGCTTCCAAGTAATTTGAGAGGTATGGGTCTGAACCTGTGGTCTGAATCAGGTTTTTAGTTGTGAAGTCTGAATTAATCCTGAAATCTGGAGTTTGATGAAGGTGTCATTACTTTGGGTTGAGGTATTTTGGAGTATGCAATCTATACAAAAGTTGAGGAAGATGTCCTTCCCTGCTGATGACACATGATATGCCTACACTGGTCAATTGTGATCATTGTCATATGAATTTTTTCACCAGATCTGGTTAATTGGCAACGTCAGTAATCCATGGCTTCTTGATGGGAGCGCTCAAACCCTCTCTTACATGACAGCATCCACAGCTCCTCTTTTGATTAGCCATCCTGGCATTATTCTGGCACACATGTGACATCACTTTAGGATGACTAATGAAAACTAGAGCCATGGATGCCAGTAGGTAAGAGGCGGTTCACCGGTCTACCATCCAGTGGCCACAGATTACCGACAGGACCTGGACCAGGTCCTGCAAAATGATTACCTCCATCCCTGCCGTTCACTGATGAGGATGAGCAAAATTAAATTAATATTTGCTAAATGTCTTGATTGTAAGAGAATCTCATGAATCCCCCAACAAAATTTTGCTGCCAATTTTGAGGGCAAACTTCTCAGATAATGGAGCATGTTGACAAGGGTTGTCCTGATGGGATAACACTTTTAAAGTAATGAAAAAGTCAAAGATCTCTCCTCCAAAAAGCCAGACAAGCCCTCAGTCACAGGGCATGCACAATCAGCATGCAATGTGTGTGTAGTTTATACCAATTTGTTCTTTCACTTCAAGTCTGTTTTGTATGTGTTCGCCTTTTTTTTTATGTTACACATTGTGGGCAAATTTGGGGGTTCCAAACGTTTTTGGTTGATTTAATCATTTGCGACTTTAAAAAAAAAAAAAAAAAAATCGCCAAATTTTGGCACAACACCAGTCCTATTTGGAGTCATATTATTTATTACGGCTATTTTCGTCGCAAATTTTGAAACATTTGTGCTAAAAAGTCGCGAAACAGGTCAAAGACGGAAAAAAAATAAATTTTGAAATCTGCCCAAAATTCATGAATGGAAGGAGCATCTCATTTTGAAGCATTTGTCGAAAAAATATCAACGAGTGACACAAGACAAAAAAAGGAAAGTGACATAACAAACCATCCCGCAAATGATGAACAGAGCCCCTTGGGTTTCCATTTACTGCGCCGTACATCTCGAAGTGTGAATGAGGCCATATTCCCTGCAGTTTCTTACAGAGGCCACAGGGTACATTGACGATGTTGTAGCACGTATATATGTTAAATAGGCATAAAAACAAACACGCCTAAGAAATGACCGCGCTCGTTGCGCCATTTGTAGTCATTATTTAAAACAGCTGTTGTAGGAAGAATCCAATTACATTTGCAGAAGATTCCGGTGATTGACATCTGGCCGTTCTCGTTCTCTTTCTCCAAGATGCGGAGAGGGATTACTTCCTGCAGCTGTATAAAACATGCACAATTAACCTTTTAAAATGCATTGGCTCCTGCTTAATTAGTACGCCTCCGATAACAGAGGCCGAAGCTGCAATCATTGTAGATTTCTAAAATAATCGTTTCATTGTCTCATCATATCTTTTAATCCTGGGGCAATCTGTTTTTTTTTTCTATGAATGAATTAATCCGGATAATCATTTTTCTACGAGTGGCTACAACTGATACAGTTGCCTTAGAAAGCTTCGCTGCGAGGGAGCAGGCTGCAAATGTAGCAGAGCTGAGTTTGAGATTGGACATAGGGCTACTAGTTACCTGCTACACTATGCCCATGTGCCGCCACCTCCTCTGTACCTGTTATAGGGAATCTATCAGCAGGTTTTTGCTATGTAATCTGAGAGCAGCATGACGTATGGGCTGAAACCCTGATTCCAGCAATGTGTCACTTACTGAGCTGCTTGCTGGAATTTTGAAAAAATCACAGTTTTCTCTGCTGCAAATCTGGCAGGGCTCAGAATGCTGAACTGTGTATAACCCCGCCCACACCACTGATTGGTCACTTTTTGTGTAGTGGCGGGAGCATGGTTGGACCAGGAAGCACAAGATTCCTAGTTTTAGGCCGGCGTCACGCCTAACACATAAAAATACGGTTCGTTTTTTTATGGCCGAGATGCGCAGAAATGTTCCCAAACAGTGATCCATATGTCATCCATGTGCACTGAGAGGATGAGATTTTTTCTCAAAAAAGTATCCGTATGGCATCCGTATGGCAAGATTTTGCAAAATGGACATATAATGGATCTATGGCCTCAAATATTCTTGAAGACATATATACAGTCTATATATGTATATATATATATATGTCAGTGAGACACACATATATATATGTCTTTATATTTCATACAGCGCTAGATAGCAGAATAGCCGATAATTCATTTGTCTGCATCTGTAAAATCCTTATCGAACCCGACAGGATATGAGGCATGGTTACATACAGTAAACCGTTGCATATCCATTAGATTTTTATATGTCCCTCACTAATAATGTCAGTAGTGTGTGTGTACAAAATTTGGGAGCTCTAGGTGTTAAATTAAAGGATTTAATCACGGAAAAAAATGGCGTGGGCTCCCGCACGATTTTCCAGAGAGGGAAAGCCAGTGACTGAGGGCAGATATTAATAGCCTAGAGTGGGACCATGGTTATTGGCCCCCCCGGCTAAAAACATCTGCCCCCAGCCACTCCATCTGTGAGATGCGCCTATTCCGGCACTTAACCTCTCTCTTCCCATTGCTCTGTGGCAGTGGCATAAGGGGTTAATGTCACCTTGCTATTGTAAGGTGACATTAAGCCTGGTTAATAATGGAGAGATGTCAATAAGACGCCTATCCATTATTAATCCAATAGTATGAAAGGGTTAAAAATACATACACAGATTAAGAATAAAGTCTTTAATGAAATAATGAAACACGCAAGTTTAACATCTTTATTGCACGCTCAATCCAAGCGAAGCCCTCGTTCTTTTGTAAAAAATTCCAAAATAAAAAAGCAACAATATCCCATACCTGTCCGCCGTACAGTCAAGTCCCACGCTGTAAATCCATCTCAAGGGGTTAAATAGTTTACAACCCGGAGCGGTGCTAATTTTTTTACTATTTTAGTGACTTAATAAAAATTTTAAATTTTGGAGCAGAAAAAATTAATTTGTGCAGCAATTTTCTGAAACCCATAACTTTTTTTGTTTTTCCTTCAGTAGAACTGTTGGAGGGCTGTGGTTTTTAATGGTACCATTTTCGGTTACATGATGGTTTTGATCTTTTTTATAATGCGTTGTTTGGCAGAAGTTTGGCAATCAAAAACAAAAAATTATTTGTTTTGCTTTTTAATTTTTTTTATAATGATTTCCACATGAAATAAATAATTTAATTGGACTTTTATAGATTTATCACCGAATATGCTTCTTAAAAAATAGCTGTTTAACTGGGAAAGGTAGACAATTTGAATTTTGATTCATTTTTTATTTTCATTTTTTTCAAAACTTGATTTTTATCTTTGCATTGTGCTCCAAGCTGCAATTGATTGATTGCTTGTTCTACTTACTACAGTCATGGTGACATCAGTATCCCAGTATATATTAAAACTCCCAAAGTGCAGGAGTAAGGAGATATTGATGGCGGAGGCATTCAGCATACTTTTGGCTGCCAAGTGATGACGTCGTGTGGGGTCTCTCTCCCAGCCATTCAGTTTTCTTGCTTTGCACTGATGAGGAGCAAACATCCTGAAACACGGGTCTGAAAATCGATTTTCTGGTTTGGCTTCTTATCATACATCTTGTGGCAAGGGCTCTTAAAGTGTCAATACATTGCTGCATCCAATAGGTGGCGCTAGAGTTCCTCTTCCTCTCTGAAAAGGCTATTTGCATATTTCAATTTCCATGGGAGCATTATATGACCAATAAGTTTCCCTACATCGATGTGATGCTCTCCACAAGGAGAAACTTAAGCCATTAGAATTTGTATGGAATTGTGGTCTATATATTGATGTTTTGTTTTGGTGCCACTAGGAGTCATGTTTATGACACAGTGCACAAGTGGAAATTAATTGCAGTGATGAATCCAGAACCAGGCTAAAGCACGTGGAATTGTGGAGTTTATGTTTCTGTAGAGATCCTTTCTAATATTACTGTAACCACCATGTACTATATATGTACCATGTACTGTATGTGTACCATGTACTGTATGTGTATCATGTACTGTAACCACCATGTACTGTATGTGTACCATATACTGTAACCACCATGTACTGTATGTGTACCATATACTGTAACCACCATGTACTATATGTGTACCATATACTGTAACCACCATGTACTGTATGTGTACCATGTACTGTATGTGTACCATGTACTGTAACCACCATGTACTATATGTGTACCATATACTGTAACCACCATGTACTGTATGTGTACCATATACTGTAACCACCATGTACTGTATGTGTACCATGTACTGTATGTGTACCATGTACTGTAACCACCATGTACTATATGTGCACTATATACTGTAACCACCATGTACTGTATGTGTACCATGTACTGTAACCACCATGTACTATATGTGTACCATGTACTGTATGTGTACCATGTACTGTAACCACCATGTACTATATGTGTACTATATACTGTAACCACCATGTACTGTACAGTATGTGTACCATATACTGTAACCACTATGTACTGTATGTGTACCATGTACTGTATGTGTACCATATACTGTAACCTCCATGTACTGTATGTGTACCATATACTGTAACCATCATGGAGGTGGAGCTACAGTCATTTCATTTTTATAGCTCACTTCCACTGATGTGTGCTTGGGTGAAGTTATTTCTGTCTCAGTCATGAAAGGCTGAGATGGAAATAAGTGCTGAAGCTATAGTGAAGTTACAACTATTATGAGCTATACCTTTTTCGTGCAAGATGTCCCCATAAGAGGGCTTCTTGTACCTCCTGGGTATTATTGGTGTTATATTACATACCTGGAGACCCTTATTCTCATAGCCCTACTGGGAAAATGGTAAAATGGTAAAATTTGTTGCACAAATGCACCGACCTTCGTGCAATGGATTTTATCTTTTATGATTAAACTTTTTCTAATTTTTCACGTAATATCCTTCTTGGTTTTCCCCTCATTTACTCATTGGCTTTATGACTTTAGTGATATACATCCAGATTGGTTTTGTAAACGACCATTTACAATTTTTTGTAGTTGAATATTTTACATTATTTGTCTAGAAGTCCACAAATTAGTTCCCGATTTGCTTAAAACCATTTCTAGGTGGCAAATAATTTAAGCATTTTCCTGAAGACCTTAAAGAACCTTTTGCTTCTTTTAATATTTAATTTAAAAAAAAACCCCAAAACTTTTTTTTTTACTGAGGATATGAAGTTGACGAGAAATGACAGTATTTTGGCTTGGGCAAGGGGTAGGGTGGCTTTTTGACCCTTCGCACATCACTTTTCAGAATTTCTCTTTTTTTTTTGGTTTAAAGGACCTTTGAATGTCAACATAAAGGGGAAGGGAAACTTTACCTAAGGCAGTGTTTGACATTGTTTCTAAGCCACGTACCCCCTACTCATATAAATTATATCAAAATACCCCCAAGGCTATGATTATATGCTGTGCTACATACAATAGCCATAATGCTAATACCCTTAGAGATATGGCATGTATGACCTGGGGGGTACAGATACTAAAGTCTGAGAACCAACGACTAATGGGAATGAAAGGGAATTTTTTCTGTCTTCCTTATGTCAAGACCGAATCCTTTTTCTTCCTATTAAATAGGTCGTATGGGAAAAGGGGTCTTAAGAACCACCAATGGTTTTCTTTTAACTTGACCTTTGACCTGTATGGGATTTTCGAGAGTGGTATATGTGGGAGACTGAGACAGTAGCAGACATAATGAAAGCGTGAGAGATATATGACCATAGCTTTAGACAGAGGAACACTCCAATGATTCTTCATCAGTCTGACAATCTTCTCAGATTGACACGTCCTTCTACTCAGTATTTCTCCTCACATCCTATCCCTGTCTTATGCGATCCCGAGCTCACACAACATAATCAGAACAACATCCCTTACCTGCCACTCGTCTTTCGGGACTGTGAAGATCAGAGTTAAATATATAGCATGCGAAATGTTAACCATGAGATGGATCATTCTTTACATTTCTACAAAATGGTAAAAAAAACTATGAGTATGTTCATAAGATGAATCACTACATCCATACAAAACGACCCAAAACAATAAAAAAAATAACGAAAAATCTGAAATAATATGCCAAACATTTTATTTGGCTTTTTTAATGCACAGAACTTAATAATAATCCCTAAACTGATAGTAGAAAAATATTTAGAATTGAGAGTCCTCAGTGGTTTGATACCTTTTAATGGCTAACTGAAAAGATGGTAACAAATTGCAAGCTTTCGAGACTACTCAGGTCCCTTCATCAGGCATAGACTAATACAAATTCTGAAGAATCACATATTTATGCACAATGCAGCCCAGAAATAATGCCATAGATAAGACAGGAAAAATTATTTCTGGGCTGTATTGTGCATAAATATGTGATTCTTCAGAATTTGCATTAGTCTATGCCTGATGAAGGGACCTGAGTAGTCTCGAAAGCTTGCAATTTGTTACCATCTTTTCAGTTAGCCATTAAAAGGTATCAACCACTGAGGACTCTCAATTCTAAATATTTTTCTATCTACTGGCTAACACGGTACCAAGATATATATCTTTCCTATATCTAATCTGATAGTAGTAATAGTTGTGAAGTGGCATAGTGAATGGACCCTAGACAATTATCAGAAACTTGCGTTCTTAGGAACGCTCGTTTCTCGATAATCGTGCAGTATAAACAGGCTGCAGATCATCCAACAAATGAGCAAAGCACTCATTCATCAGGTTAGATGATCTTTTGACTTGGTGTAAAGATCATCATTCTTGGCAGCACATTCTGTAAACTAAACCTGTGCTGCCGATAACAATGTCAGTCTATGTGCTCAAGAATGATCTATTACTGAATACACCTGAAGAATGCTCTAAATGTTTAAAGATAATATTAAATGACTGCTGATCGGCAAATTGATTGATTTGGTTGTTCAATACCGTCGGTAAATGAGAGAAATCCCAACTTTAGGCACTTACCAATTAGAGTTGTAGCTTTTGTTCATAGCATAAGCATAATGTTGGTGGTTGTGAACCCACTGTATCATAAGGTGGTATTAACTTGGCTGGGCGTGACTCGGTGTCTACTGGGTCTTCATTAGGACCTCTGATGGTGAGGATAGACTGGGCTGCCGGTAGACACCAGGTACCGTTCCAGGGCAGTTCACGGGACTGCAGCAGCTGTCCGGAGGGTCAGATGCACAGGTATGCAGTACAGGAGGGCAAAGACAAAGATGTGATCAGGCAATTCGAGGTCAGGGCAGGCAGCACAAATCGAATACATGTAGCCAAGGTCAGGAGCAGTGTGTCAATGTCTGCCTTCTGGACATCTGTCAAGTCAGCAGTCTTCCCCATGATTGTGGAGCCTACTGAAACAGACTAAGGGACCTTTGTAAATGCTTAGGAAACCTTTGCTGGTGTTTTTTGATAATTATTCTAATTTACTGAGATAATGACTTTTGGTTTTTCACTGGCTGTAAGCCATAATCATCAACATTAACAGAAATAAACACTTGAAATAGATCACTCTGTTTGTAATGACTCTATCTAATATATGAAATTCATTTTTTGTATTGAAGAACTGAACTAAATTAACTTTTTGGTGATATTCTAATTTTGTGAGAAGCACCTGTGTCTCTTGTGTCCCAAAACTAATATTGTTAAGTATGTATATGACTCCAGACCATGACTCCATCTCAGTTTATCATGATTGGTTCATCTTTACACCAGGTACCATTTTTACAGAATTAAATGCAAAAATATCCCACCCCATTTGTGCTCATTGTTCAGCGAATGATATATTCTACAACTTTCATCCCCCTTTAGTAGATCTCCTCACTCCTGACTCCAAGACTTCTCTCATGTTGCACCTAATGGGTGGCATTATTTGCTCAAGACCAGAGGTGTCAAACTGCATTCCTCGAGGGCCGCCAACAGGTCATGTTTTCAGGATTTCCTTGTATTGCACAGGTGATAATTTAATCACCTGCACAGAATGATTCCAGCACCTTGTGGAGTGCTAAGGAAATCCTGCAAACATGACCTGTTGGCAGCCCTCGAGGAATGCAGTTTGACACATCTGCTCAAGACCATAAAACTAGCTCTTGATGTACCCAATTTATAGAGTTCATCAGTTTTTCAAGCATCCCTATGTCACATAACCATAGTCAATGGTCAATAACACCTAACCTGGTCACAGATATCTCCATGGACATATCTGTATTGGCTGCTGACAGGTCAAAGGGAATCAGACAGCAGATACATGTGACTCAAGTCACGGGCAGCATGTTTCAGACACAGACTGTATGATCTCAGTCATATATGTTTGACTCTTTAAAAGCTGGCTGGGGACCAAGCTGCACGGGTGACCAGTTGGAAAGACAAGTCCCAATGGTGGTTTCTATCCACCCATTCCCCTTGTGTGAATTGGTCTCTCCATGTATAGGGACAGACCTGTCAGTTGTTGGCAGTGGGCAGGCAGAGGTCACCGAGGACCAGGCTTTTCGACTAGTCATCCGTGGCTTTTAAAGTTGGGTTTTCTCTGAAACCATAAAGCCAATGTATGATACATGCTGCCCGAACCACGCTGTCAGATTCCCATTAATGTATCTTTATATATATTCCCCGTAAAACACCCTGGACAACTTTAATAAAGATAACCTCCAGCTATTGTCAATGGAGACCTCAAGCCTTAACTGGAGGCCCCTTCAACTCCTCCTATGGTGTAGCTGGGGAGAACTGGGAATCTATGGGAGATCCATCGAGCTCACCGTTTTCTCCTATTTAGAGGATAATTGATATCTCGTTTAGGCTGGAATGCCCCTTTAACTTGGATTACTGTATGTTTTTTTGCAGCCTCATATATTCTAACCATGAGAAAAGCCTAAAATGCACTTGACTGAATTTTCCTTTTTGCTTGCTACGTTTGTGGAAATGACGACTTTGAGTCTTGCGGGAACAGAAGTAACTCGGTACTTACTTTGAGAAAACATAATATCAATATCAAATTCTAGTTTCCAAACTAATCCCAAGATGTTGTAATTCCTCTGTGGGAAGAATAAATGTTATTTTCTGATAGGAAAAAACTGCTGAATTTATTCTCCATCTCGGAAGAACAAGACGCTAAAATGTAGAAACTTAAATTGGACTTAAAGACTTAGAAACTTTTTATGTCTTAAAGAGACAGTAAGCTCGAAAGTGCATAATATGATCTTTTTGTTTTTTGAGAAGTTAAGCAAAAGTAACCACATTTGAATATCTCCACCATGCCAGGATAGCCAAAGAGGGAACTTTTAGTAGGAATATAAAGTAAAATTTTCAGTCTTATTTTGGTTGGTGCTCCATAGGTACTTTCTGGCTAATTAAAGGTGCTTCAAAGGGAATCTATTACAAGTTTTTTTATTAACATGAAAGCAGCTTGATGTAGGAACCCAAACCCTGATTTCAGCGATGTGTCACTGGGCAGATTGTTGTTATTTCTATAAAATCTGTGTTTAAAAAGCAGGAGATTACCATTGGAGGACTAGATGTCTCGTGCCATGTAGTCCTACTGCTGTGTATAACCACTAGTTGGTAGCTTTCTGCCTATGCCCAGTGTACATGAAAAGCTGCCAATCAGTAGTTTGCATAGGGTTATGCAGAGCTCAGCAGTCAAGAACTGTCACATCTGAGACAGATAAACAGCTATTTTATCAAAACTGCATCGAGCAGACCCGTAAGTGACACATCACTGGAATTAGCTTCTCTGCTCCTACATCATATTGCTCCCAGATAATATAGCAAAAGTCTGGTTTTGTCTTACAAATACTGAGGTAAAAAACTCACCAAATACTCAACATGTGCACGTGGCCTAATACAAACACGTCGCCACTTCTGTATTTTTCACCCACTCCTGGTTTTGGCTTACAAATACTGAGGTAAAAAACTCACCAAATACTCAACATGTGCACGTGGCCTAATACAAACATGTCGCCACTTCTGTATTTTTCACCCACTCCTGGTTTTGGCTTACAAATACTGAGGTAAATACAGAACGTGTGAACATGGCCTAAAATATATGTATACTATCTTCCTAGCTTCCATTATCCGCATGCCTATGTCAGCATAAAAGCTATAAGATACTCTACCGATCATTACCATGGAGCCAAGTGTTCATGAATAGATTTGGAAGGTTTAAATATAACATCCATCATCAATAGATAACTGTGGTTGCGAGAGCCTTCAAGTTTTGCATGAAGGCCAAAAAATAATCATAATGGAAAGGGAAGCGGGACACAGCTGTTCCACAAACTAGGCCTTAATTAAAGCCGAATATCATTTGTGTCTCCCAGTGCTCATTGGAAATTTTCTATGAGTGCTCGTTAGATCCATTGATTTTTTTTTTAAATTACCACTATCATTAGTCTATGTGTCAGCAGATATGGAAGATTTCAATAAAATGGATATTAGGCTCCTTTTTAAATTTTGGTCACTTTAAGGCCTTATTTAGATGCTTTTTTTCACCTGGTATAATGTATGGAGCTGTTCACATGTTCATGTTTTTTGTATACATGTGAACACAGATGTGACGGAGAAAAATCACCCATACAAGTCTATGGGTCCACTCAGCCCCTGGACTTGATGTCACCCATTTGCCCCTCATTGTGTCTCAGGAGAGCAAAAACTGGCCTGTTTTGACCTGGTGACAGTTCCTTAGTCTCCGAGGGATGCTGAGATAACAGGACCTAAGTCATTTAGGGATACGGGGCAAACAATGAACTACATCATCCGGCGATCATGACCCTGTTTCCATGGTTACTCTTCCATTCTGCAACCATTGACCTTACACAATCCAGAAAGCAACGGGTTTTCACAATAGAAGGTGCTTTCAGCAATTAGACACAAATAACCATCAAACGGCAAAAGCTTCAGATCTGGGGCTGAATTTCTAGTTTTTTTTTCTTTATGGACATGATGCCAGCGGTCTGAGCGTAACCCAAGTGTTCAAGAGTTAATCAAACACTGAGGGAAATGAAGAATGTTCAGCGATCTGTGTCCTCAATTCCCAACTCTAGTTTTCTGCTTGATCGGGAGACATCCTGCTCTTTCCTGCTGATATCCGATAAACATGGAGGATTTTA
Source organism: Ranitomeya variabilis (assembly GCF_051348905.1). Taxonomy (NCBI): domain Eukaryota; kingdom Metazoa; phylum Chordata; class Amphibia; order Anura; family Dendrobatidae; genus Ranitomeya; species Ranitomeya variabilis. Next base: position 651,502,200 of record NC_135236.1, read on the forward strand.
TTTTTGCTGTGTGCCTATATGACTGCGCCTCGCAGAGCTTTGTAGCCTGGCATTGTGTTAAACCCCCCTCCCCACCCACACACCAAGGATTTTTCATTCAACCTTTATTTCGCTCTTGAGATAAATTAATACGGCACCGTGTCACACAATCTCTAAGATGCCCCAGTTTCACATCTATCGCAAGCGCGGAAGTCATATAAGAACGGAGCCATTTATTCTTCAGCGGACCTGTTGCCTACAGACGATGCCAGAGTGGCTTCTGAAAGGAGAGATCTATCTGTATTTTCTACTGTAAATTAGAAAAATATTACAATATAAATGGTCTGAACTCTCATTATGGTTTATGGTTCACAGAAACGTAGATTTCTTTCCATAATCCATATATTCTGCTTTATATTGCACAACCCAGATTCTTTCAGAACCTCTTTTGGGATTTGTTCACTTTGCACATTTTCATCTTTTTAGGCCAGATGATGAAGATGTATTCTCTCATCTAAGAGATCAGAGTGTGATCTTAGTGCGATACTCTCAGATGAGGAGAAGATGGGAAAAATTCCCATCTTCTCCATTTTGTCAGGCCGTGGAAATCATCATCTAAGTGCAGTCCGATGTTTTCCACAGACTGATTAACTTGCATGGACAAGTGCAATCTGAATAACGGATCAAACTCAGTCATGTTGCGTTTTTTTTCCTCTGCTTGGTCAGCTGAAACAATCAGACATGTTAACGGCCCCATAGAATAACATTAGTCCAAGTGTGATCCTGTCATGACTCTGTTGTCGGGTGTCCCAGGACCGGGGCTCCTTCCATGTCCCAAAAGCTAGGGACACCTTAGCTCGCACTGTTCCCCAGATTACTTCTGATGGTGAAGACTCCAGGGCCACGTACCTTGCCTTAGCTGCTGAAACCACCCTCAGTGTGTCCCCCCCCCTTCCAGGGAAGAGGGGAATAGTAGTGTGTTGTAATACACCAACCAGACTAACAAGGTAATATGAACAGAGATAATGAAAAATACCAATCATACAAATATACTCACACATACAACAGAGGAATGCATCGGGGAGTGGAGGATGAGGTTAAACCAAAGTAGGAGAATGAAGGGAATTATCACACACTCAAAACCTAGCAACAGTCACAGATAAATCCATCAAACGCCTTTTCCAATAACAACCAACAACAAACTCCAGCTATGCAGCATAAGCTAACTCTGACAATGCGTTCTAGCCAGGGCCCATATTATATAGGAGAAGCAGGTTCTCCATTGTTCAATGGAGTGAAAAAAATGAGTGGAAAATTATGTAGAAAAGACCCAACACACGTTAAAAATATTCCCGGAAAAATGCTCAGGATATGACCAAAAAAACCTACAGAAAAGACACCTTAGAAAAAAAAATTAGAGTTTCTTGAAACGTCTTCTGTTTGAAAAACTCGGTGTGTGCATATAGCCTGATATTGATGGTTGTCTTGTCACTAGTGATGAGCGAGCGGGCTCAAATAAGGTGTTATCCAAGCATGCTCGAGTGCTAATCGAGCATTTCGGCGTGCTCAAAAAATATGCTCGAGTCGCTGTGGCTGCTTGACAGCTGCAGCACATGCAGGGATTGCCTAACAGACAGGCAATCCTTGCACGTGTTGCGGCTATCAAACAACCGCGAGACATGCAGCCACGGGCGACTTGAGCATATTTTTCGAGCTTGCCGAAAATACTCGATTAAGACACGAGCATGATAGCACAACACCTTATCCGAACACGCTCGCTCATCAATAATTATCACCAAAAGTCAGAAGCTTTGTGACAAATTATGGAGGGAAACATCAATTCCAAGAACACATAGGTCCTTTCAAACAAGTGATTGGTCCAGGATATAGAGGGTTGAAAGGTTACAACAAAATAAATCTTTCATACTGTATGTGCTCTACCAACTCTATCAAATTTTCCCGGACTCTTACGATTTTTGGTAACATTCCTGCAAAATTTACAGTGTCTCCTAATAAAAGTAGCAGCATTTTACACCAACTCTATCCACTGACTTATTGATTGATGTTATGTTTCTCTTTCTCAAAAAGGTTCTACATCAGCTGTGTTTGCACTAGAAACTGGGGCAATATACTATATACAGTAATTCACCACCTAAGCTGACACAGAACCTCTTTGAGAAGGGAAATGATAGATGATCAGTAACGTGTCTTCCTTTCAAAGAGGTGCTACAAAAGCCAATGTGCAAGATATTGCAGAACCTATGTAAAGTACCATGGATCGGAGGGGGTTATGTTTAACTATTCATTGATAAGGATGCTGCACGGAGTGTAAAGAGTCAACTCGGCCAGTGTGCTGGAACCATGCTTTTACAGAAGTCTATCCACCATATTGACATCTTCACACAGAGAATAGATTCTCAATCCCCCCGCTAAGAAACACTATAAAAAGTCGATATTATCCAGGATAGTGAACATGCTAATAACATTTGCTGTCCTCAGTTACATAAAAGAAGCGGTGTATGAACAAAGCTTCTCAAACCAATCTGTCATCATGTTGCCACTGGCTGCCACTTCCATCTGTATAATGCGGGAATATTTCAGAGTTATAGTCTTCTCCGTGCATTTTAAGCAGTTTCAATTTGCCTCGGTGCTCCGTGTTGTCAGTAATTCCTAATTATATACTAATGAATACCATGGATGTCCATCGCTAGGCTCACACGTACTTATAACTACACCCACACATGTGCACCCTATAGACATAAGACAGTTGGGACTTTCTCCTCATTGTTCCCTCTTCATTTTTACATCTAGAGAAAAGAAAAAGTGTCCTACTCTCAAAGAAAGACTATGGAGAGATTGTTCATCTGATCACAGCATACCCCATTGCTCAAATCATCAGCTAAGATCCCAGACCAATGTTGCATTTAATGGATGTACCGGATGGCAAACTACTTTAAATACACTGGCCCTAATTTGACAGAGTGATTTCCCCCCTCAGGGATTGCAAAAGTCATGCAACAGTTCAAGTGGATTTTACTTTCTGGTAGTTGACAAGCTTGATTGTTACAAAGTCTATTGAAGAACGTAGATGGTTGGTATACACTTTGCTCATGCTTGTGACAGTCTGCTGGCAAATACCTCAGCAGCACTTCCTTCTCACAGACACAGTCTCTATGCATCCTTCACAGTGCAGAACAACACACATCCACAGTGCTGGTCAGGGGTCCTTCTCATGGCCATCTCACTTGGCAGTAGTTCTTGTCCATCCCCTTACACACACTTGCTGCCTGCTCAGTTACTGTATTACAGATCCTCACACACAGATACTTGTCTCTGGCTGTTTCTGATATGGTACTCTCAAATCTTATGATGGCTCATCTTCACCTTGTCAGTGGATACTTTTTTTGCTCCCAGGAATATGCCTATATGCTTCCTTGTGTGGAGGCTATCCTTACACTTCCTGTGTAATGGCCTCAGCTATCCTTACACTTCCTGTGTAATGGCAGCATGATCACCCAGGATGGCTAATCTTTTCCTCTTGAAGCAAAGGCCATAAACTGCAATTCAAAATGGAGCTTCCTGTTTGGCCCTAACAAGCCTTTCGAGTGGCACGCCACTTGTCAAATGTTCTACGCCACCACGTGCTAAGTATCTGTCATGCAGATATCTTCCATGTCCCTTCCTGAATTTTGTCTGCAAATTTCTCCCTACCTTAGCAAAGTTACACAGGAAACAAATCGCTTTCCGCACACATCCTAAGGGCATGGCCAAGCAGGAATGACTCATTCTCACACATATCATGCAGCAGCTCAGTGTGTTAACTCTTTATGCTGTGCATTCATAACATGGCAGCAATTGGAAGCAACATATTCCTGAGTAGAGCTGGACCTCACTACCAAACACACAGTGTCTGTCCTGCTTCTGATATATATATATATATATATATATATATATATATATATATATATATATATAGGCACAAAATCATGCTTATCTACAAGATTGGTTTGAAAAGAGAGGTATGCTTTATGATGTTTTTAACCACACATATTTAAAGCATAATTGTGGGATTTAATCAGCGGGGCTCCATCGGATCCAGAAAACATGAAAACTCCTTTAAAATATCATGGAGACTGCCTATCATCAACACATGAAGAAGGCACGGATTAGCAATGCCATAAATCTTTATGGTAAAAGTTCCTTTTTTTAATACATTGATGAGAGCATTGTGTATTGTAGCACAGCTCCATTCACATTAATTGCAATACCGAAAACAGCCACAGGCCTGAAGGGGGCGCTGTACATACCCTATTCCTGCATGATCCATGATGTCATACGTGTCCCATTACAATGTTACCATACAGCTTACAGCATATTCAGTTACGTTTCCTCCATCAATTACAGTGTTCCGAATTCTAATCAGCGGAAGCTTTAATCTTTCTAAGCAGAAACCCCCAGCACCTCATCCCTGCCATTCAGCACCCCCTACTGAGCTCCGGGGAATCCTCTGTATAACAGTACTGAAGAAACAGCAGTAATGAGTCCAGTTCGCATTGGTGGGCTTGATTAAATATGCATGGCGACTGCTCTAGTAGAGTGGCTATGTGAGTTAACATTGGATAATTGAATGAGATGAAATGGGCTGAGGGTGATGAAATATATATGTGCACTTAAGGCTGCGATTTCGGAGAGGAAGAAACAATCATATAAGTACAGGCACAGACATATTAAACGCATAATATCAAAAATATAGTAATTCTGGGTCGCGAGAATCAGAGCCTAGACGTGCAATTACAGACAGGTATGTCCTTCTCCGAAACGCTGCTGCGATTTAGAGAAAACATAGTTCAAAGAGCCGCTGCAGACCATAGCGAGACGTGACTATTCCTTCATCGTCCGCAGCCGACTTCTCCCTGCACCACTCCAGTTAATTGACAGGTCTCTCCCTATGTACAGACAATGGAGAGACCTGTCAATCAACTGGAGCAGTGCAAGCAGAAGCTGGGTGGGGGTGGCTCCAGACTAATCATGTCTGTCCTTATGGTCCTGATCAGCTTTTCAAAATATTACATCAGTGACAGATTCCCTTTAAATCTGGTTGCTTTCATCTGCTAAGATATAGTTATGTAGTTGCCATTGGGAAATTAAAAAGTAGGTATGGATGTAGGCTTGGATTGGCCGTCAGGAGAACAGGAGAATCCTCTGGTGGGCCATTGTGTAGAAGAGGGCTACCAGCCTTTTATCCAAGCAGTTTTCTAGACTCCACATACGGCAATCAGACTAATTCTAACTCGACATCCCATCACAGAATCTAGTGACCATAACCTGTAATATTATATTTTTCTAGGAAGGCATCCAGGCCCTTATTGAATTTTAGTAGTGAATAAACCCTTAGAACATCATGTGGCAGAGAGTTCCATAGTCTCACTGCTCTTACAGTAAAGAATCCACAGTCTCACTCCTCTTACAGTAGATAATCCATAATCTCACTGCTCTTAAAGTAGAGAATCCTTAGTCTCACTGCTCTTACAGTAGAGAATCCATAGTCTCACTGCTCCTACAGTAAACAATCCATAGTCTCACTGCTCTAACAGTAAAGAATCCATAGTCTCACTGCTCTTACAGTAGATAATTTATAGTCTCTCTGCTCTTACAGTAAAGAATCCATAGTCTCACTGCTCTTACAGTGAAGAATTCATAGTCTCACTGATCTTACAGTAGAGAATCCATAGTCTCACTGCTCTTACAGTAAAGAATCCATAGTCTCACTGTTCTTACAGTAGAGAATCCATAGTTTCACTGCTCCTACAGTAAAGAATCCATAGCATCACTGCTCTTACAGTAAAGAATCCATAGTCTCACTGCTCTTACAGTAGAGAATCCATAGTCTCACTGCTCTTACAGTAAAGAATTCATAGTCTCACTGCTCTTACAGTAGAGAATCCATAGTCTCACTGCTCCTACAGTAAAGAATCCATAGTCTCACTGCTCTAACAGTAAAGAATCCATAGTCTCTCTGCTCTTACAGTAGAGAATCCATAGTCTCACTGCTCTTACAGTAAAGAATTCATAGTCTCACTGCTCTTACAGTAGAGAATCCATAGTCTCACTGCTCCTACAGTAAAGAATCCATAGTCTCACTGCTCTAACAGTAAAGAATCCATAGTCTCACTGCTCTTACAGTAGATAATTTATAGTCTCTCTGCTCTTACAGTAAATAATCCATAGTCTCACTGCTCTTACAGTAAAGAATCCATAGTCTCACTGCTCTTACAGTAGAGAATCCATAGTCTCACTGCTCTTACAGCAGAGAATCCATAGTCTCACTGCTCTTACAGTAAAGAATCCATAGTCTCACTGCTCTTACAGTAGAGAATCCATAGTCTCACTGCTCTTACAGTAAAGAATCCATAGTCTCACTGCTCTTACAGTAGAGAATCCATAGTCTCACTGCTCCTACAGTAAAGAATCCATAGTCTCACTGCTCTAACAGTAAAGAATCCATAGTCTCACTGCTCTTACAGTAAAGAATCCATAGTCTCACTGCTCTTACAGTAATATCATGTTTTGGTATTTTAGGAGAAATTATTGAAACAGTAATTAGCTATGTGCACAGTATTTGCAGATATTTTGGAGCTGAAACCTCCCATGTTTTTAAGGAGTTTAATTTTTTGGAGATGGATTTGCAGAGTTTCTGCTTCAAAAGCTTGAAAAACTCTGTGTGCACCAAGAAACTGAATGGAAACTCTCCAAAACCTCCTGTAAAAATCTGAAACTTTTCAAAAACTTGTTTCCACATTCCTAAAACTTAGCAAAAAGACTGAGTGTCTAAGCTTATGTTCCCACGACATGAAATTGACAGGTTGCGGATTTGAAAGGTCAGTTTACGCGTGAGTGTGAGATTTTTATCAATTTCATCCACTTGGCTGGAACTGTAAGGTTCAGTTTCCATGATGTGTTTTTGGTGGGTTTTTGACTTCGTAATTTCACTGCACAAAAAACAATGCATCTTACAGTTCTAGCAATGTGGGAAAACACACTAAAAACTCATGTAATCCGCACATGACTGTATTCATAAAATTTTGTTAAAGCTAAATACCAGGACGTATCAAAAACAAAGCAGCTTTATTTGAAACATGACATACCAACAAGAGACAAAAACCACAGTGTCCAAAATGCAATAAAACCGCAATAACCTAATATAGCTGATAATAGAGAAAATCTGCAACATCAAGGACTGACCGAATATTCATCGTGGGAACATAACCAAAGAATAATAATAATAAATATTTTTATTTTGCTAACATATTTAGTGTTCAGGATTTTATCACAAACCTTAAATGAAATCTGTCAGTAGGATCCACCTTCCTAAATCGTCTATATCGGCATGTAGATGATGGGAAGTTGCATAAAATGATAGCTTGATATCTGTGATCCGATGTCGGATTTCAGAAAAATCACACTATGAATTTTAAGATCTATGGGCCGGACATAGATTTCCCTGATAATCTGCCTCCAGAGATTATTTTAAATGAAAGGGAGAGTTACCAGTGTGAGACATGTAATGACTCAGTAGGATCCACCTTCCTAAATCATCTATATCGGCATGTAGGTCATAGGAAGTTGCATAAAATATTAGCTTGATATCTGTGATCCGATGTCGTATTTCAGAAAAATCACACTATGAATTTTAAGATCTATGGGCCGGACATAGATTTCCCTGAGAATCTGCCTCCAGAGATTATTTTAAATGAAAGGGAGAGTTACCAGTGTGAGACATGTAATGACTCAGTAGGATCCACCTTCCTAAATCATCTATATCGGCATGTAGGTCATAGGAAGTTGCATAAAATATTAGCTTGATACCTGTGATCCGATGTCGTATTTCAGAAAAATCACACTATGAATTTTAAGATCTATGGGCCGGACATAGATTTCCCTGAGAATCTGCCTCCAGAGATTATTTTAAATGAAAGGGAGAGTTACCAGTGTGAGACATGTAATGACTGACAGTCCGCTCTCCTGATCTACATATCTCACACTGGTAACTTCGCATTTCCTTTATAATAATCTCTGGAGGCAGATTCTCAGGGAGATCTATGTCCGGCCCATAGATCTTAACATTTAATTTACATATTAAGAAAAATGTGGATTTCTCTGGAATAAGACATCAGATCACAGATATCAAGGTATCATTTTATTCACCTTCCTATGATCTACATGCCCATAGAGACGGCTTAGTAGGGGTGATCCTGCTGACAGATGACGCTGATACAATCACTTCTTGCTACTATCGACTGTATTGTTAACACTTTTAGAGAATTCAGATGTATCAGAGCTGAATTAGCCACTTTACTCCTTTCCACCCCCACCATGGGTTGTGCCAAATGACAAACTCTGTTCTGCTATATTGACAAAGTTAGCCCTGCTACAAATCTAATGTTAAGAAATTCCTAAAATGGCTACTCACAGATTAAACACAGATAAATAATGATATTCCTGAGAAAACGCGCAGAGCAGACAGACTGCCATATGTTTTACATACTAACCTGCTCTCAGTGATAACTTTAAATTCTGATCTGTTCTCCGGTCCATAGGGATCGGCATGTGAAAACACTGATCTCGGTCTGATTTTTTATTCTTCGGTGTCATTGTGTCATTTTTTTCCCCCTCGCTCTGCTCCACATTATATAACGGCTTTGAAATATCTGGTCTTTTGAGGATATTACAACTATTTGAGAATATTCTGCATCTGCTTCATTTTTCATAGAGTCTGCTCTTCACCGGCGCTCTTTTGTCTTCCTTTGTATTTCATTCTGAGCGCTGTGTTTTCCCCTTGAATTTTAGTATATGATTTAACACCTTATACGCCCTGGGTGTCTGCTCACTTATCTGTATTCCCAGGTCAGTAAAGTCGCGAGATGAGCGAATTTGCCAAAAGTTCAAAATTCATGAAAATCTGGATGGAACAAATGAGCCCAGATAGAGAAGTAATGTAAGGATCAAAATGGGGTGAGGGTGATGGTAGCACTCACCTGTAGGAGTTGCACCCATAGATGAAGCAGAATAGTGTCCACATAGCAGGTTGACGATTAAGAAATATGTCACGATGTGCTGGTTGTGTTCACAGTGAGTCTAAGATCCGGAAAGTATAAGCAAAATTTGTGTTCACTCCGACGCGTTTCGGCGCCAGACTAGCACTTTTCTCAAGGTAAAAAATCAAATGAAGTTTGTTTCTTACCTCGAGAAAGTTGTAAAAATGTGTTGGTGTGAATAAAAAAACCTTACTTATACTCTTTAGATGTCATCTTTTCCATGAGCACAGTCTAGACATCGTAATGATCTCCTCTTTGCCAAAATTCGGCACATTCGCTTGGTTTCTTCCAGGAAATTTTTGCTTTGTAATGTTCATCCTTAAGTATAATAAATGTAGGGTCTTAAAAAATGTATGTTCTCCTCACTCTGGCCCTCACCTGTCCTTCTGTGCAGCTCTCTCCCCAGTCTTATGCACAGCTAGTCTGGTCTTCAGTCTGGTCTTCCATCTTCACAGTGATCTTAGGCTTGATCTGGTGCTCACAAGGCTTCAAGTGACTTCAAGATGACGCAAGTGACAGTCACCTCTACTTTAGGTGAAGCCTATGATGTCTTCCTGGGACGTCATGATATTGTTTGAGGTCCTGTGAGAGCCGGAATTGTGCCTAGGAGCAATGTGAATACTGAAGATCGGACCTTTGCAAGGAAGCTGAATGGAGGGACAAGTGAGGACTAGGGTGATTTTTTTCTAGTCACTTCCTAGCTCTACAATGAATCCAGTAAAGTCTAGCAATTTTACTGGATTCCAGACCTAAGGTCGGACATTTGACAGACTGACATATTATAGTGAGTTTTTGCGACGAGGGAGGACCACAGGGCATCAGCTAATATGTCCTAAGGACCAAGGAAATGTGAAGAGATGTCTGATGGAGAGATTGGACAGAGCAACTTGACAGATTGGAACCCAGGCCAGAGAGGCCACCTAAATGGTAAGGAACTTAACCCAGGGGAAGTAGAAGGCCCACTTAAAGGCAATTGAACGAGAAGGCATTGTATCAGCAGGACTTTGGTGAACATCTGTCTATAGTGAAAAGCAACTAAATTGACTGTATTGAATGGAAGCAATGATCACAATATTGGGACTCAAACTTTCCTATGGAGAACATTCGACTTTCAAGGTTCTAGTGAGGATTCGTACTGACATACATCAAGAGGCAGGGTCCTCGTTAGTCAGTTGGGACCTGAGAGTAGCTGGGAGCGGCCATTGCAATACAATGAGACCCATAAGGCCCTCTCAGGGGAAGACAAAGTCTACCATAATCTTTTGCTGGATTGTCATGAAATGCAAGAGTGAGAAGTGCAAGAGAAATAAAGTGTCATTAAATGTAAACGAGAGGTGCCCATGTCTGATTAAAGCAAGAGAAAGCTTTGTGAAGAAACATACCTATTATCTGATGTACATAGTTTTTATCAACCTCATGTTCCCTGATCAGCATAATTTGATCGATTTTCTCAGACGGAGAGAAAACGGTCGTATGGTTGTCTGCACCTGGCGTAATTCTGTAGGTTACATATCAGCAAATCACTGACAGTCAGTAATAAGAGCAATCAGTCAAATCACATATTGAGCCAAAAAGATAAATCAAATAAAGTTTATTTAAATAAATAAATAAATAAATATATATATATATATATATATATATATATATATATATATATATATATATATATATATATATATATATAAAATTTCACATATAATATACAGTGACATGTAAAAGTTTAGGCACCCCTAGTAAAAATTACAGAATTTCAGGAAAAGAACATCCCGACAACCATTAACCCCTTCCCGACCTATGACGCATACGCTGCGTCATGAAAGTCGGTGCCAATCCGACCTGTGACGCAGCGTATGCGTCATGGCGGAATCGCGTTCCTGCAGGTCGGGTGAAAGGGTTAACTGAAATTTCACCCGACCTGCAGGTACAGGGGAACTTGTACTTTAGTCCAGGGGGGGTGGCTCAGCCCCCACTTGGCTACGATCGCCCTGGTGACCACTTTGTCACCACCCCCCAGATCTGATTGGAGCTAGCGTCCATGTGACGCTAGCTCTCCATTCAGATGTGTGGGGGGCGGAGAAAACCATGGCTGCCTCGCTGTCCAGCTTCATGCCTTCCGTGGAAGCTGAACAGCGAGGTGCCTGCATACTGCCCTGCCACATACAGCGATCGCCGCCGCTGCAGTCACCGCCACCGCTGCAGTGGCCGCCACCACCAGGTGCTCCCTCCTGCTTCTCTTCCCCCCCTTGCGATTCCATGCCCCCCGACCTTCGCTCCCTCCCCCCTGCCCCCGGTGATCGCCCCCTGCCCCGGAGATCACCCCCCTGCTGCTGCCGGCTCCATTTCCACCTTCTGCTGCATCGCATCTGATAGCCCCCGCCCCAGTGATCCCCCTGATCTCTCCTCTGATCGCCCCCCTGATCTCCCCCCTGCCCTGTGGATCACCCCCTGCCTCGCTGATGTCCTCCCCTGCCCCGCTGATGTCCCCCCTGCCCCTCAGATCTCCCCCCTGCCTTGTGGATCGCCCCCTGCCCTGCTGATGTCCCCCCTGCCCTGCAGATCTCCCCCCTGCCCTGTGGATTGCCCCCTGCCCCGCTGATGTCCCCCCTGCCCCGCAGATCTCCCCCCTGCCTTCTGGATCGCCCCCTGCCCCGCTGATGTCCTCCCCTGCCCCGCTGATGTCCTCCCCTGCCCCGCTGATGTCCTCCCCTGCCCTGCTGATGTCCTCCCCTGCCCCGCTGATGTCCTCCCCTGCCCCGCTGATGTCCTCCCCTGCCCCACTGATGTCCTCCCTGCCCCGCTGATGTCCTCCCTGCCCCGTTGATCTCCTCCCTGCCCCGTGGATCTCCCCCCTGCCCTGCGGATCGCCGCCCCTGCCCCGCTGATGTCCTCCCCTGCCCCGCTGATCTCCCCCTTCCCCACTGATGTCCTCCCCTGCCCCGCTGATGTCCTTCCCCTGCCCCGCTGATGTCGTTCCCCTGCCCCGCTGATGTCCTTCCCCTGCCCCGTTGATGTCCTTCCCCTGCCCCGCTGATGTCCTTCCCCTGCCCCGCTGATGTCCTCCCCTGCCCCGCTGATGTCCTTCCCCTGCCCCGCTGATGTCCTTCCCCTGCCCCGCTGATGTCCTTCCCCTGCCCCGCTGATGTCCTTCCCCTGCCCCGCTGATGTCCTTCCCCTGCCCCGCTGATGTCTTTCCCTGCCCCGCTGATGTCCTCCCCTGCCCCGCTGATGTCCTCCCCTGCCCCGCTGATGTCTTCCCCTGCCCCGCTGATGTCCTCCCCTGCCCCGCTGATGTCCTCCCCTGCCCCGCTGATGTCCTCCCCTGCCCCGCTGATGTCCTCCCTGCACTGTGGATCGCCCCCTGCCCCGCTGATGTCCTTAACCTTCCCCGCTGATGTCCTCCCCTTCCCCGCTGATGTCCTCCCCTTCCCCGCTGATGTCCTCCCTTTCCCCGCAGATCTCCCCCCTGCCCCGCTGATGTCCCCCCCTGCCCCAGTTTTCCCATTAGGGTTGGGATTAGGGGTAGGGTTAGGATTAGGGTTGGGATTAGGGGTAGGGTTAGTATTAGGGGTAGGGTTGGGATTAGGGGTAGGGGTGTGTTGGGGTTAGGGTTGGAGATAGAATTGGGGGTTTCCACTGTTTAGGCACATCAGGGCTCTCCAAACGCGACATGGCGTCCGATCTCCATTCCAGCCAATTCTGCGTTGAAAAAGTAAAACAGTGCTCCTTCCCTTCCGAGCTCTCCCGTGCGCCCAAACAGGGGTTTACCCCAACATTTGGGGTATCAGCGTACTCAGGACAAATTGGACAACAACTTTTTTGGTCCAATTTCTTTGTTACCCTTGGCAAAATAAAAATTTGGGGGGCTAAAAAACCCTTTTTGTGGGAAAAAAATGATTTTTTGTTTTCACGGCTCTGCGTTATAAACTGTAGTGAAACACTTAGGGGTTCAAAGTTCTCTCAACACATCTAGATAAGTTCCTTGGGGGTCTAGTTTCCAATATGGGGTCACTTGTGGGAGGTTTCTACTGTTTAGGTACATTAGGGGCTATGCAAACGCAATGTGATGCCTGCAGACCAATCCATCTAGGTCTGCATTCCAAATGGTGTTCATTCCCTTCCGAGCTCTGCCATGCACCCAAACGGTGGTTCCCTCCCACATATAGGGTATCAGCGTACTCAGGACAAATTGGTCAACAGCTTTTGGGGACCAATTTCTCCTGTTACCCTTGTGAAAATAAATAATTGCGGGCTAAAAATCATTTTTGAAGAAAAAAAAGATTTTTTTATTTTCACGGCTCTGCGTTATAAACTTCTGTGAAGCATTTGGGGGTAAAAAGTGCTCACCACACATCTAGATAAGATCCTTGGGGGTCTAGTTTCCAAAATGTGGTCATTTGTGGGGGGGTTCTACTGTTTAGGCACATCAGGGGCTCTGCAAATACAACGTGACACCCGCAGACCATTCCATCAGTCTGCCTTTCAAAACGTCACTACTTCCCTTCCAAGCCCCGACTTGTGCCCAAACAGTGGTTCCCCCCCACATATGGGGTATCGGTGTACTCAGGACAAACTAGACAATAACTTTTAGGGTCCAATTTCTCCTGTCACTCTTGTGAAAATAAAAAATTGCTTGCTAAAAATTAATTTTTGAGGAAAGAAAAATTATTTTTTATTTTCACAGCTCTGCGTTATAAACTCCTGTGAAGCACTTGCGGGTTTAAAGGGCTCACCACACATCTAGATTAGTTCCATGGGAGGTCTAGTTTCCAAAATGGTGTCACTTGTGGGGGAGCTCCAATGTTTAGGCACACAGGGGCTCTCCAAACGCGACATGGTGTCCACTAACGATTGGAGATAATTTTTAATTCAAAAAGTCAAATGGCGCTCCTTCCCTTCCGAGCCCTGCTGTGTGCCCAAACAGTGGTTTACCCCCACATGTGAGGTATCACTGTACTCAGGAGAAATTGCACAATAAATTTCAGGATCCATTTTATCCTGTTGCCCATGTGGAAATGAACAAATTGAGGCTAAAATAAATTGTTTGTGAAAAAAAAAGTACTTTTTCATATTTACGGATCAATTTGTGAAGCACCTGGGGGTTCAAAGTGCTCACTATGCATCTAGATAAGTTCCTTGGGGGGGTCTAGTTTCTAAAATGGGGTCACTTGTGGGGGAGCTCCAATCTTTAGGTAAACAGGGGCTCTCCAAACGCGACATGGTGCCCGCTAATGATTGGAGCTAATTTTTCATTCAAAAGTCAAATGGCGCTCCTTCCCTTCCGAGCCTTGCCGTGTGAACAAACAGTGGTTTGTGACCACATATGAGGTATCGGTGTACTCAGGAGAAATTGCCCAACACATTTTAGGATCCATTTTATCCTGTTGCCCATGTGAAAATGAGAAGATTGAGGCTAAAAGAAATTTTTTGTGAAAAAAAAGTACTTTTTCATATTTATGGATCAATTTGTGAAGCACCTGGGGGTTCAAAGTGCTCACTATGCATCTAGATAAGCTCCTTGGGGGGTCTAGTTTCCAAAATGGGGTCACTTGTGGGGGAGCTCCAATGTTTAGGCACATAGGGGCTCTCCAAGCGCGACATGGTGTCCGCTAATGATTGGAGCTAATTTTTCATTGAAAAAGTCAAATGGCGCTCCTTCCCTTCCGAGCCCTGTCGTGCACTCAAAAAGTGGTTCCCCCCCACATATGGGGTATCGGCGTACTCAGGACAAGTTGTACAATAACTTTTGGTGTCCACTTTCTCCTTTCACCCTTGGTAAAATAAAAAAATTGTTGATAAAAGTTCATTTTTATGGCTAAAAAGTTATATGTTCATTTTTTCCTTCCATGTTGCTTCTGCTGCTGTGAAACACCTGAAGGGTTAATAAACTTCTTGAATGTGGTTTTGAGCACCTTGAGGGGTGCAGTTTTTAGAATGGTGTCACTTTTGGGTATTTTCAGCCATATAGACCCCTCAAACTGACTTCAAATGTGAGGTGGTCCCTAAAAAAAATGGTTTTGTAAATTTCATTGTAAAAATGAGAAATCGCTGGTCAAATTTTAACCCTTATAACTTCCTAGCAAAAAAAATTTTTGTTTCCAAAATTGTGCTGATGTAAAGTAGACATGTGGAAAATGTTATTTATTAACTATTTTGTGTCACATAACTCTCTCGTTTAACAGAATAAAAATTCAAAATTTGAAAATTGCGAAATTTTCAAAATTTTTGCCAAATTTCCATTTTTTTCACAAATAAATGCAAAAATTATCGCCTTAAATTTACCACTATCGTGAAGCCCAATATGTCACGAAAAACAATCTCAGAATCGCTAGGATCCGTTGAAGTGCTCCTGAGTTATTACCTCATAAAGGGACACTGGTCAGAATTGCAAAAAACGGCCAGGTCATTAAGGTCAAAATAGGCTGGGTCATGAAGGGGTTAAGCATGGGGGTGGATCAATCATGATTTGGGGTTGTGTTGCAGCCAATGGCAAGGGGAACATTTAATGGGTAGAGGGAAGAATGTATTCAATTAAATTTCAACAAATTCTTGATGCGATCATAACACCATCTGTAAGAAAGCTGAAAAGAGGATGGCTTCTACAAAAGGATAATGATCCTAAACACATGTAAAAATCCACAATAGACGACCTCAAAAGATGCCAGCTGAAGGTTTTACAATGGCCCTCACAGTCCCTTCATCTGAACATTAGCAGAGCATGCTAGAAGACCCAGGAATCTCACAGAACTAGAAAAAAATTCCAAGGAAAAATGGATGGAAATCCCTCAAACAAGAATTGAAAGATTCTTGGCTGGCAACAAAAAGTGTTTACAAGCTTTAATACTTTCAAAAGAGGGTGCTACTTGGCACTAACTATGCAGACTGACAAAATATTTGCATTAATTCATTTTCCTTTTTGGAATTTTTAAAATGTAAATGATGAAAATGTATATTTTGTTTCTGTCTAAAATACAAAGGAAATGTGTCATCTCAACTTTAGGCCTGTTATAGATAATTTCACCTTCAACTTGCTTAACTGTTCACAATAACAGTAATTTTGACCAGGGGTGCCCAAACCTTTATATACCACTATAAAAATTGTGAAATTAAAACACACACACAAATGCATATATTTAGAGAACCAGTTAAACGTTTAGACACACCTGTTCATGCAATGATTTTCCCTGTTTTTACTGGAATGTGCACATTGTAGATTCAGATTAAAGGCATCAAAATCATGAAAGAACCCATATGAAGTAAAGAAACGTGTAAAACAAGCCAGAATATGTGTTCAACCTTTGAGTCCTCAAAATACCCTCCTTTTACTTTGAGGTACCGCTTTACACCCACTTGGCATTCTGTCAAGTAGCTTCATTTGGTATTCACCTAGAAGGGCTTCCAACAAACTGTAGGAGTTAGTTCACAAGGGTGCTGAGCACTTGTTGGTTGCTTTGCCTTCTCTCTGTGTCCAACTTATCCCAAGCTGTCTCAATTACAGTAGGTTGACATCTGGTGATTGTGGAGGTCATGTCATCTGACGCAGTACTCCCTTTCTTTCTCTCTCTTGGTCACATAGCTCATATTTAGCATAAATATGTGTTGTGTCATTGTCCTGTTGCAACACAAGTCCAGATGGGATGGAAATCGCAGCAAGATGCTGTGGTCATCATGCTTGGTAAGCATGCCTTGAATTTGGAAAAATCATCAACAATGTCACCAGCAAAGTACTCCTACAGATCCGGCTTCGTGATCGTCAGTGGGCACCACACATGTCAAAACCGTCCTCCCTTTTTCTGCTTCTCACAAATACATGGCGGTTGGTACCAAGTCTTACTCAGTCATCAGACATCAGAGCAGATATCCACTGATGTAATCTCCAGTCCTTGTGTTGCTTGGCCCAAACAAGACTGTTTGCAGTCGTCAGTAGTGGTTTCTTTTCTGTAATTTGACCATAAAGACCTGTTTCTCGCAGTCTCCTCTAGACATGTTATGTTGACATGTGTCTGCTACTTGATGTATGTGCATAATTTATGAGGCAGTTACCTGAGGTGCTGTCAATATGTAGTTTCTGATGCTGGCAACTCTGATGAACTTATCCTCTTTAGCAGAGGTCATTCTTGGTTTTCCTTTCATGGGGCAGTCCTCATGAGAACCAGCTTCATATCAATTAATAGTTTTCATGACTGCACTTGAGGATACCTTGAAGTTTTTGCAGTTTTCCAGACTATCTGACTTGCATGTGGACGTTAGCTTATTTTTACTTAGTTGTGGGGTTCTTACCATATTCTGGCATACAAGCAGTTATGGAATTGGGTTCAGCACTGTATGGAGCTTTATACCAACACTTCCTCTGCTAAACACACCTGATGGTGGCAAACACTTTCTGAAGGCTGGTGAATCCACAAATGAAGCATTTCTGTTCACTGGAAACCAATCTAGGTGATGATCTGATGAAGCTGAATGAGAGAATACCAAGGATTAGGCAAGCTGTCATCAGAGTAAAAGGTGGGTACTTTGTGGAATCTTAGGCTTAACAGAAATTCTGGTTAGTTTCACATATGTTTCTATTCTCCCTGTGTCCATATGTGTTTATTTGAGTCTGAATTTACAATGTGCACATTCTAATAACAGCAAGGAAAACCATTGCATTAACAGATGAGTCTTAATTTTTGTCCATTTTTTTAATTAATCAATTAGTAATTGCTTTCTAAAAATGTCACCAGTGACAATATTAAAACCACCCACAAATAAAACAAATCCAATATTCATTATCCGAGTATAGACAGTGATATTTGGTCCAGCCATAGGTCTACTGGTCCAAACTCAACAACCTAATAGGAATATAGGCATAAATGATGCCGTTGAGGTAAGATCACCAAACGATGACTTGTCTATATCATACAAAGAGAGCAATCACTCGAGAAGGATATCATGGTCAGAAGAATGGAAGGAACAAGAAGATGCGAAGACCAGCAACCCAGTGGCTTGATACAATCAAGATACCGATGGAGAAGACCGTGGTGGACCTATCTAGGCTTGCACAAGATCGGTCCTCCTACAGAGCGTTCAACCATCAAGTCGCCATAGCTCGAGATCGAGCTGAAGGCCGTTAGTAATAATAATAATACCATAATAATAATAACTGTGAATGTCAGCCATTTGATTCCAGCCTTATAATGTCACATTAACAAAAAGCTTAAAACAAAAACTTTTGGCAATAGAGGATCTTAAAAGAAGCAAACAACAAAAATCACCTCTTCCTTAAGGCTAAAATTGTAGATTTTTTAAGGGGTTAATTTCTGCGGAGGAATCCCACCTTCTATGTGTATGCCTTTATGTGTAGATGTGATGGCGGTACAGTATGCAGTGCGTATTACCCTGTTGGACTGTTTTTCGGGTGTTGTTTATTTTGCATCTTTAGGCCTGTAACCCCCATATAAACAGTCAGCATTGTGTACTTCGTATACAATAACCTCCATAATCGATGTGTCTTATATGATATCACCCTCATTGTGTGCATTCGGTCTTGTCAGGACTGCAGTTGCCATGGTAACATTCCAGTAGAATTCTATCCAACATAATTATTTAGCTTGCAGTAACATTAAGGGACCTGACAAAAAAAATAATAATAATCTAGGAAAACACATTTTTTCAGCTACTTTGCAACCATCTGTGGGAATCTACAGCGAGTTTTGCAACAGAAAAATGAAATAGAATATGTGTTCTTGTGCCTATTGGAACATGTAAACAGCTCGTCGCCCGGCACACCCCGAGCCGCTCATCTGATCTCCCGTAATGCAATCCTCCGTTCTGCACTGCATAATGGAACAGTTTATATTAATGAGAACCTGTCACTAAAAGTGCCCAGCTCTTCATCGTATGTTATTCCTACATCCTCCCTGAGTCTTTCGCTTTTTTCTTTTTTTAAATTAGCCAAGTGGTTCTGGAGATATATGTCTTTTTATTTACAGCTAAGTTTTATGTTCTTTGCCAAGGGGGTGTAGCTCATGTGATTATTTTGGGGTGCGTCTTTAGCTGTTTTGTTTAATTATCTTGTGAGCTACGCCCCCTTGGTAAAGACCATAAGAGTGAGCACTAAGTAAAAAGGCCTCCGGATCTTGTCTGAGTTTCCTGCCTGTCCCCCTGCAACATATATCACGCATGCGCCATCATTCCCACATGCGCAATAAGTTTCTGTCAATCTGCGCATGCGCTCCCCCAGGGAATGGTGGTTCCTGAAAAAGATCCCAGGCGGTTTCCCTTTTTCTAGAATCAATTTTTAATTTTTAGAAATCCTTTGCACAATTTTCATGCTATTAAACCACAAGTGCATCAAGACTGGGAATGCGCTTACAAATCTCCTGTTTCTCTTCCTCTTTCTCCATCCATCACTGGCCTCCGGTCATTGACTGACAAGTCGCTCTTGCCTCAGTGACCTGCCTCCTCCCCCTGAGACCCTATGCAGGAACTGTCATTCCCTGGGGTGGCGCATGCGCAGATCTATGTCTCACAACATCGTCAGGACATCACGGCACCCTACGGAATGTCAGTTCTTGTTTGAGATCCGAGTGGTTTCCCATATTCTAGGAGCAATTTCCCGTTTTTTAGAAATCCCTTGCACAGCTTTCATGCTAATGAGCCACAAGTTCATCGAGGGTGGGATTGCGCTTTACAAATCTCCAGTCTCTCTTCCTCTTTCTCTGCCCATCGCTGGCCTCCAGTCATTGATTGACAGTTCACTCTTCTTTCTGTCACCTGCCGCCTACCCCCCTGAGATCTCACACAGCAACTGTTATTCCCTAGGGTGTCGAATGCTCAGATCTTGTCTCAGTCACCTGCCTCCCCCCCCCCCGAGATCTCACGCAGGAACTGTTATTCCCTGGGGTGTTGCATGTGCAGATTGATATTTCAAAACATCATCAGGACCTCACTGCACATTTAGCACCCTAGGCAATGACCGTCAAAAAAAGAACAGGAAACCTTGTGCCTCCCAGTCATTGATTGACAGTTCGCTCTTGTCTCAGCAGGTGACTGAGACGAGAGCGAACTGTCAATCAATGACTGGAGGAGCAAGATTTCCTGGTTTTTAGAAATCCTTTGTATATATTTTTTATTAATGAGCTGCAAATGCAGTGGGGCTGATGATGCACTTACACGTGTCTTTTATGTCTTTCTCTTTCTCTGCTCATCGCCAATCTACGGCCATTGACTGATAGTTGGCTCTTGTCTCAATGACCTGCCTCCGCCACCCCCCTGAGATCTCATTCCCTGGGGCATTGCATGTGCAGATTGATACTCTGGCTCTTGCAATGTCATCAGGGTCTCACTGCACATGCACCGCCCCCGGGGAATGACATCTCTTGTGTGAGACCTCAGTCAGTGGAGGCAGGTCACAGAGACAATACAGACTTATCAGTCAATAACTGGCGCCAGGGACGGAGCCAGGGTCGAGAGACAGGAGACCTGTAAGTGAAGTGTCAGCCGTGATGCACTTGCGCCTCATGAGCATAAAAACTGTGCAACTGATTTCTAATAAAAAGAAAATGGCTTTTCTACAAGAAAGGCAAAGTTATTAATTAAATCTCCTTCATAGTGACTTTGCTTAGATGCCACTAGTTTGGAGTAAAAAAAAATAGGTTCCTTTAATGCATCAACCCTTTAATAAATATATCTTTTTTTATGTATATAGATTAAAACTTCTGCGCTAATTAATTTATCATTACTTCTTGATAGTTACTGAGCTTCAAATCCCCTGCTTAAACATAAACATACAGTTCCAGAGATATGGACCTTTTTATTTAGTGCTAATTTCTAATACTAAAGGGGTACTTATGAAGAGCAGTCTAAAGACACGCCTCCGAGGAATCCAGTAAGTCACGCCCTTTTTAAATACCATAAAAATTGGCACTAAATAAAAAGTCCCATATCTCTGGAACCGCATGTTGCCTTAAAAAACAACTGAATACTCAGGGGAGCAGTGGGAATAGCACAAAAATTGAAAACTGCACATTTTTAACCTGGTGCTATTAAAAAATAGCATGCTGCATGTGGCTGCCACTGGGGGGAGCTATTGAGCTTCCTGCATACAGCTTATACATAATAATGCTAGTGAATTTGATGTCATGGTGTCTGGCTCTGCTTGTACAGGAGTGATTTAGTTGACTACATAAAGAAATTGAATTTACGCAACTCCCTAATGTAATTAGAAGTGCAGCCTAGAAGGGATTTTGCATTGTAACGGTTACCCAGTGGCTGCGGGCTCCTAACCACATGCACTTTGCAAACATTTCCATCGATAATTTCCAATTTTGCCACACCATTTTTTTTTCGCCGATCAACAGAAATTCACGTTACCCTGACAATAACGACTTTAGACAATGGAGGAAGCGGCTGCACATAAGGTGTTAGTGACAGGATGATGATCTCCGGCCATGCTATGGAATAAGCTGAGTGTCACGGGTTCCTTCTCCGGTATCACACAATCAACAAAGCAAGAGAATAGTGAACAATTCCAAGACCTTTATTTAGGCAAAACACGAAAGGTCCATATATACGATCTATCACACAAAGGATTAAATATTCCTGAACACGAATGCAGATCAGTTACAGAATAAAAGTCCAACAATCCAGCACAGAGGATAACAGTCCATATTCCCTTCTTTCTCTCTCTGACGTGCTTGCTGTCTTCACATCATGGGTTCCACACTGGATCTGACTTCCCCCCGGCTCCTGTCCTCTCCTTATGTCCAGGAGTAGTCAGACAGGTTGGGGTGGTTTTCAGGCCTCCCACACCTGACAAAGGTGCCTGGTGGATTAAGGCACTACAGGGGGTCATTTTTTCAACAAGCTAGTTCAATATGTCATTAGCATATTAGCAAACAGGTTTATTCACTGACCCTGTGGAGAGATAACAGTACAGGAATGTGGGGGCTGATATCAGATGGCAAATAACAGCCATTCATCAATTGGCAAATAACTCATACTACAAGAGAGCACCATGATAATCAGTAAAATATAAATATACACAAAATGATACCCACATAACATATCACACCATCACACTGAGCCCTAGCGCACACCGAGATCGTAAAGCATATTACTCAGCAATAATATCAGATAAAGACTACAGGAACTGCACTCCGTCTGCTCCAGGGAGAGGAAAATTGCCCTAAATACAAATTATAAAGCTGCTGTAACCTGCCGGAAAGGATTTTGCTGAGCAAGAAAACCTTTTGTACATGACACAGTTTAAAATGATGAGGCGCCATTACGCAAATACAAATCTTAAAGGGGAATTCCAAAGATTGAAAAAAAACTGTTTTTTTATTTCTCTTTGGCAATCATGATATCTAATATTGTGTTGGCATCTGAATAATTTTGATATCTTAGCATCAGCGACCGCTCTTCTTCTTGTGTAGTTCATTGTTTTCCTTCCGTCGGCTTATTGGTTCCTGTAAATGACGTAAGTCAGAGATGACCAATTTTTTTGGAATATCAAATAAAGCAATGTATGTGCGATTGAATTGTAGCGGCACTGTGCCCATACTGATCAATAAAGAAGTAGCTGCGAGCTGTCTTCCATGACCCTGCCTTGCTAACAGTGACTCTCCTGCCTCACAGACACAGTGACTCTCCTATTTCTTTCTCTTTGTCGATTACATCTGTATTATTCTCTTTTTTTCACACACTAATCTTCTTCACTGCTGTGTTGTCACAAATTACCTATACGGTTTCATCTGTATTATTCGGATTTCTTTACTTATATTTAAGGCTGTGACGTCTTCTCACTATCCAGATTCACCACAAGATGTCTGCTGCATTCCCTGTTTATGCTTTTATACAGACTGCCATAATCTAAACTGATTGGTTGTGCTTTACCTTGTGATGTCATTGCTTCAAACCATTATGGTGAAGCTTGTATGATCGTGCCTGATGTCATGTGATCCTTCCCTGGTTGATACAGTTTTCTACAATGTGTAACATGTCGGTGGTCATTTAGGTGATCCGTGCATAGTGAATGTCAGATTGTTATGCATATTGTCTCTTCAGAGAGGAAGAGGATTTGAACTCTAGCGCCACCTATTGGAAGCAGCAATCCTACAAGTCAATATGGACCCTTTAACGAGCCTTGCAATATGACAGGATAAAAGCCAAATCAGAATCTCAATTTTCAGGCACGGTGTTTCGGGATATTGTCTCTCGTCAGTGCAAAGTATGAGATTTGGCCAGCTAAGAGGCTAAGACTGGGATCTAAGGGCTAAGTTTTCTCCTTTTAGAATGTGACATGTCATAATGTTGAATTTTGAAAAATTTGGCATGCATCAAAATAATACGCTCAACTCTGTTGCTAGCAGATTATCATTCTCCTCCCTGGAGTTGACTGGAGTTTGTATTCTGCCTGTGATATGCATGCTCCAGCACAGCCTCTATCTTTTCATGTGCATTTTCCTATTATTGGTTCTACATCTGTAAGCTTATAGCATTCTGCTCACAATATTATATAACTTTGATGTCATCTATGTAAAGTCACGAGGTTTATGTAGCAAAATGGGTGCAACCGGAACTAGTGGCGTACCACCCATAGTGGAAGACCATGTGACAGCTATGAGGCCCGAGGGTTCAGGGGGCCCGGTATCAGCTGCCCTGTCCATAGACACATCCCTCTAGACCACTAGAGCTAAAGTAGCTTGAGCCTGATCATCATTAGCGCCGGCCTAGTGGAGAGCGCTATGGAGATAGAGCTGGCCTGGCTGCAGTGGCAAGACTCAGCTTACTGACTCGCTGCATGCTTAATACTGCAGCACTGTGCTCTCTGTGAGTGTGAATTGTCTGTGTCACGTGAGTTTCTACCATGCAGTCTGTTGGATGTGCGGGTGTTAAGGCAGAGGAGGGGTCATGTCGGGAATTGTGCCAACTATCTACGGTTTTGTGGGAAGGCTGTGAACAAATAAAGAGTCAGGATTCAGGAAGACTCTGTAGCGCTGCTACCGACATCCCTGCATGGTGTCTCCTCCTCCCTCCATGCAGGGACATCGGCTTACTCACCGCTCAGTCCCCATGGCTTGGTCTCCCAGCATGTTCCTCCTGCTTCCTGATGTGCGCGTGTCATCAGTTTTTCTTGTACGTGGAGAAATTAAAAAAATATTCGCCACCTTCTCAGTTCTGACAGTCTGTGAAAATCAGACCAAATTCAGATGTCATTCGAGTGCAGTCCAGTTTTTTTCACCGACCCATTGACCTTGCAAGGCCGAGTGCAATCTGACTCTAGGATCAAAATCGGACATCTCCAAAAATCACAGACATGTTAATGCCCCTGTAGACATATATGAGTGCTAACCATGAAGACCACAGATAGTACTTGTACGTGGAAATCAGTTGTGTGAATGAAGCTTTAGTGTGATGGAAGGAAATCAGTGTAGTATTGTAAATAGTGTTGAGCGATACTTTCCGATATCGGAAAGTATCGGTATCGGAAAGTATCGGCCGATACCGTCAAAATATCGGATCCAATCCGATACCGATACCCGATCCCAATGCAAGTCAATGGGACGAAAATATCGGAATTAAAATAAACCCTTTATAAACTTGTAGGTTCATTCTACATGAAGGAAAACAACTAAGAATAATGTAGGATGTATTGGGGGACGTGGCGGAGACATTAAAGGCACAGAGGTTTAGCCCAATGTAATAGAATAGCAGGATTTTGGGGGTTTTTTATGACGTTCGGCGGTAGAAAGATTTTGACTATGTTAATTTTTTTTTTTATTTTGTCAGATATTGATGTTTCACTACTTCCACGCCCTTCACCTTCTTTTTTACTTCTCCCACACTTTCTTCTTCATTATCCTCATCATCAGCTTCTTTGACATCAACTTCTTCACCTTATTCATCTTCTTCTTCATCTTCTACCTATTATTTTTTTGGTTACATTGTTCATATTCTTTTTATTTTACTATTATCTTCATCATATTCTACTTCTTCATCATATTCTTATTTGTGACAGGCATTCCCGTAGTTGTTATCTATAAAAGTTTGAAGATTACACCTTCCGTTCTGCCTGTCACAAAACAGTTACATTTGTCCGCGTTCAGTTTGGCCTGCAGCATCAGGCTTTATCCAGGGGCACCACGAGGAGGAACGGACTCACCCCCATACACTGCTTAGTCTTCTTCTGCTTATAATTTAGATAATATTTTTTGCTCTGATATTTAGTGTTATGCTTAATGTTCTTCTGCTCTTTGTTCTGCAGCCTCTTGTTCTTCTGCTTCTCGGTCTTCCTAGTCGTCGTCGTCTCCAGGGTCGTCGTCTCCGGGGTCGTCGTCATCGGGGTGGTCTTCAGGGTCGTCGTCTCCGGGGTCGTCATCATCGGGGTGGTCTTCGGGGTCATCGTCTCCAGGGTCGTCGTCATCACGGTGGTTGTCGTCTCTGGTGTCGTCGTCATCTTAGGGGTGGTCTTCCGGGTCATCGTGTTTAGTCTCTTGAACTTGGAAATGTAGCAGAAGGTACAAGAAGGCTGAGAAAATGCCGAGAACCAGCTGATGGAACTGGAACTCGGATGGCTACCCGAAGGTCCAAGAGCCAATGGAACGACCGAGGACCAGCTGACGTTACTGGAACCCGGTTACTAAGCAGGAGGTACCCGTGCCTGAAAGCACTACCAAGGACCACCTGACGTTGGTGGAACTTGGATACCCAGAGGGAGGCACCTAAGCCAAAGGCTCTGCCCGGAACCAGCTGACGGTACTGGAACCAGGATGGGGAGCAGAAGGTACAAGAGCAAAAGACACTGCCGAGAACCAGCTGACGGTGCTGGAACCCGGATGGGTAGCCGAAGGTCCAAGAGCCAATGGAACTACCGAGGACCAGCTGACGTTACTGGAACCCGGTTACTAAGCAGGAGGTACCCGTGCCTGAAAGCACTACCAAGGACCACCTGATGTTGGTGGAACTCGGATACCCAGAGGGAGGCACCTAAGCCAAAGGCTCTGCCCGGAACCAGCTGACGGTACTGGAACCAGGATGGGGAGCAGAAGGTACAAGAGCAAGTGTCTGCGTGGCTTTTGCAGGACACGATGCCGGCTGCACAGCAGGGGAACAGCTGGCGGTGCTGAACCCCACTGACACATTGGCTGGTGTTTTTCTCTGTGCAGCTAGCAGTACCGGGCCCCAACTGGCGGTGTTGGAGCCCGGGGTCAGCAGGAGGAGGAGATGGAGCAGAGTGTAGGCCGAAGCCTGCACTGGCGGCAGCTTTTGGGTCTGTTGTGCCTGCGTGGCAGTTGCAGGACACGTTGCCGGCTGCACAGCAGGGGAACAGCTGGCGGTGCTGAACCCCACTGACACATTGGCGAGGTGTTTTTCTCTGTGCAGCTAGCAGTACCGGGCCCCAACTGGCGGTGTTGGAGCCCAGGGCTCTGCAGGGGGAGCAGAGTGTAGGCCGAAGCCTAATTGAACCAATTTCAAAGGTATCCTTTAACCCCCCCTCAGGGGTTACAAAGTAGAAGAGCCACAGCTTATGCAGCAGTAGTGCTGCACAAGTCAAAGGTTGCTCTTTTAATTTCGCTCCTTGCACACGCTGAATGAAACACGTATAACATTTAGCCCTTTAAACAGTCAAACTGTGTTGGAGGCGCGAGTTCCCTTTGTAATGAGACGCAGCACAGATGTCAAGAATCCCACCTTGGTGCTGGGTGCAGCCTCCTGAGCGTTGTTATTTGCTGTACAGGAGTCTGCGCTGTCGTGTTATCCCCTGGCCTAGCGCTGTTAGCGCTGCCCATGTTCTGGCATCATTTAATGTCGGCTGGTGCGGTTCGCGATGACCATGAATCCCAGCCCCGCAGTGTCTTAACATTGTTAAAACACTGCGGGGCTGGGATGCAGGGCCTGGCGCAGCACATATGTTCGCCTCTCACACTCGGGTCCTTACACCCGCTTCAGACTGTGCGGCGTCATCTGATCCCTTATCACATGCCACGGCCATGAAGCCGCACAGTCCGCAGAAGGCGGAAGGAGATGAGGGACAGGCGAACTGATGCACTGATCATGCCCGTCAATCACACCCTCGCAGTCCCAATAAATAAAACACCGAGGGGCGTTGTGTGGGTCAGGGCGGCCGCAGAGGCGCAGGCAGCCAAACAATGATGCCAGAAGACGGGCAGCGCTACCAAGGGGGTTGCAGCGTGTCATTACAAAGGAAAGTCACACCACCGGGATGGTTAAATGGTCACACAGAGGACACATTTTAGACGTGTTTTCAGTTCCACATGTGCGAGGAGAATACGTTTATGAGCCACCTTGCACACATGCAGCATTACCGCTGTACAAGGTGGCCTTTAAAACGTACAAACGCCTGGGGGAGGGGGGACAGGTTCCCTTCAATTTCAGTTCTTGTGTCTGCGTGGCTTTTGCAGGACACGATGCCGGCTGCACAGCAGGGGAACAGCTGGCGGTGCTGAACCCCACTGACACATTGGCTGGTGTTTTTCTCTGTGCAGCTAGCAGTACCGGGCCCCAACTGGCGGTGTTGGAGCCCGGGGTCAGCAGGAGGAGGAGATGGAGCAGAGTGTAGGCCGAAGCCTGCACTGGCGGCAGCTTTTGGGTCTGTTGTGCCTGCGTGGCAGTTGCAGGACACGTTGCCGGCTGCACAGCAGGGGAACAGCTGGCGGTGCTGAACCCCACTGACACATTGGCGAGGTGTTTTTCTCTGTGCAGCTAGCAGTACCGGGCCCCAACTGGCGGTGTTGGAGCCCAGGGCTCTGCAGGGGGAGCAGAGTGTAGGCCGAAGCCTAATTGAACCAATTTCAAAGGTAACCTTTAACCCCCCCTGAGGGGTTACAAAGTAGAAGAGCCACAGCTTATGCATCAGTAGTGCTGCACAAGTCAAAGGTTGCTCTTTTAATTTCGCTCCTTGCACACGCTGAATGAAACACGTATAACATTTAGCCCTTTAAACAGTCAAACTGTGTTGGAGGCGCGAGTTCCCTTTGTAATGAGACGCAGCACAGATGTCAAGAATCCCACCTTGGTGCTGGGTGCAGCCTCCTGAGCGTTGTTATTTGCTGTACAGGAGTCTGCGCTGTCGTGTTATCCCCTGGCCTAGCGCTGTTAGCGCTGCCCATGTTCTGGCATCATTTAATGTCGGCCGGTGCGGTTCGCGATGACCATGAATCCCAGCCCCGCAGTGTCTTAACATTGTTAAAACACTGCGGGGCTGGGATGCAGGGCCTGGCACAGCACATATGTTCGCCTCTCACACTCGGGTCCTTACACCCGCTTCAGACTGTGCGGCGTCATCTGATCCCTTATCGCATGCCACGGCCATGAAGCCGCACAGTCCGCAGAAGGCGGAAGGAGATGAGGGACAGGCGAACTGATGCACTGATCATGCCCGTCAATCACACCCTCGCAGTCCCAATAAATAAGACACCGAGGGGCGTTGTGTGGGTCAGGGCGGCCGCAGAGGCGCAGGCAGCCAAACAATGATGCCAGAAGACGGGCAGCGCTACCAAGGGGGTTGCAGCGTGTCATTACAAAGGAAAGTCACACCACCGGGACGGTTAAATGGTCACACAGAGGACACATTTTAGACGTGTTTTCAGTTCCACATGTGCGAGGAGAATACGTTTATGAGCCACCTTGCACACATGCAGCATTACCGCTGTACAAGGTGGCCTTTAAAACGTACAAACGCCTGGGGGAGGGGGGACAGGTTCCCTTCAATTTCAGTTCTTGTGTCTGCGTGGCTTTTGCAGGACACGATGCCGGCTGCACAGCAGGGGAACAGCTGGCGGTGCTGAACCCCACTGACACATTGGCTGGTGTTTTTCTCTGTGCAGCTAGCAGTACCGGGCCCCAACTGGCGGTGTTGGAGCCCGGGGTCAGCAGGAGGAGGAGATGGAGCAGAGTGTAGGCCGAAGCCTGCACTGGCGGCAGCTTTTGGGTCTGTTGTGCCTGCGTGGCAGTTGCAGGACACGTTGCCGGCTGCACAGCAGGGGAACAGCTGGCGGTGCTGAACCCCACTGACACATTGGCTGGTGTTTTTCTCTGTGCAGCTAGCAGTACCGGGCCCCAACTGGCGGTGTTGGAGCCCAGGGCTCTGCAGGGGGAGCAGAGTGTAGGCCGAAGCCTAATTGAACCAATTTCAAAGGTAACCTTTAACCCCCCCTCAGGGGTTACAAAGTAGAAGAGCCACAGCTTATGCAGCAGTAATGCTGCACAAGTCAAAGGTTGCTCTTTTAATTTTGCTCCTTGCACACGCTGAAAGGAACACGTATAACATTTAGGCCCTTACACAGTCAAACTGATTTTGAGGCGTGAGTTCCCTTCGTAAAGAGACGCAGTACAGCTGGCAAAAATGCCACCTTGGTGCTTGGCGCGGCCTCCTGAGCATCGTTATTTGTTGCACAGGAGTCTGCGCTGTCGTGTTATCCCTTGGCCTTGCGCTTGTTAGCGCTGCCCATCCTCTGACATCATGTAATGTCGGCCGGTGCGGTTTGCGATGACCATGAATCCCAGCCCCGCAGTGTCTTAACATTGTTAAAACACTGCGGGGCTGGGATTCATGGCCTGGTGCAGTACATATGTTCGCCTCTCGCTTGGTTTCTTACACCCGCTTCAGACTATGCGGCGTCAGCTGATCCCTTATCGCATGCCACGGCCATGAAGCCGCACAGTCCGAAGAAGGCGGAAGGAGATGAGGGACAGGCGAAGAAATGCACCGTTCATGCCCATCAATCACACCCTCGCAGTACAAATAAATAAGACACCGAGGGGCGTTGTGTAGGGCAAGGCGGCCGCAGAGGCGCAGGCAGCCAAACAATGATGCCAGAAGACGGGCAGCGCTACCAAGGAGCTTGTTGCGTGTCAATACAAAGGAAAATCACACCTGAGGGACGTTTTAATGGTCGCAGAGGACTCATTTTAGACGTGTTCAGTTCCCCATGGGCAAGGAGACTAAGTTTCTGAGCCACCTTGCACACATGCAGCATTACTGTCGTACAAGGTGGCTGTAAAACGTAGAAACACCTGGGGGAGGGGGGACAGGTTTCCTTCAATTTCAGTTCTTGTGTCTGCGTGGCTTTTGCAGGACACGATGCCGGCTACACAGCAGGGGAACAGCTGGCGGTGCTGAACCCCACTGACACATTGGCTGGTGTTTTTCTCTGTGCAGCTAGCAGTACCGGGCCCTAACTGGCGGTGTTGGAGCCCAGGGTCAGCAGGAGGAGGAGAGGGAGCAGAGTGTAGGCCGAAGCCTGCACTGGAGCAAGTTGAAAGGGAAACTTTAACCCCCCCCCAGGCGTTTGTAGCTGAAAGAGCCATCGTGTACAGCACTAATGCTGGAAAAGGTAAACTTAGCTCTTTTAATTATGGTCCTTGCACATGCTGAACCTAACACTTATGAAAAGTGTCCCCTCCTACCGTGATACCGTCCGGTAGGTGGAACTTTCCTTTGTGATGTGACGCAGCACAGCCGTCATTCTTACCCCCTTGGCGCCGTGCGCCGCCTCCTCAGCGTTGTTTGAATCAGTCCCGGAGCCTGCGCTGTTAAGTTAGCCCTTGGCCATGCACACATTTTGCGCTGCCCGTCTTCTGACATCATTTGGTGTCAGGCTGGCTGCGCCTGTGCGGCCGCGCTGGCCGAGATCCCGCCTCGTACTGTCTTCTGATTTCATCCCACTGGGGGCCTGAGATCCGTGGCCATGCGCAGTGCATATCCTCGCCTCTCACTCCCCTCCCTATGGCTTCTTCAGACTGTGCGGTGTCACGGCCGTGGCATGCTATTAGGGACCAGCTGACACCGAACAGTCTGAAGAAGCCATAGGGAGATGAGTGAGAGGTGGAGGTTCAGATATGCACTGCGCATGTCCATGAATCTCAGGCCCCCAGTGGGATTAAATCAGAAGACAGTACGAGGCGGGCTCTCGGCCAGCGCGGCCGCACAGGCGCAGCCAGCCTGACACCAAATGATGTCAGAAGACAGGCAGCGCAAAATGTGTGCATGGCCAAGGGCTAACCTAACAGCGCAGGCTCCGGGACTGATTCAAACAACGCTGAGGAGGCGGCGCACGGCTCCAAGGGGGTAAGAATGACGGCTGTGCTGCGTCACATCACAAAGGAAAGTTCCACCAACCGTACGGTATCACGGTAGGAGGGGGCACTTTTCATAAGTGTTAGGATCAGCATGTGCAAGGAGCACCACGAAAAGAGGCACTTTTTCCCTTTGCATCATTACTGCTGCACAAGGTGGCTCCTTCAGTAACAAACGCCTGGGGGGGGGGCAGGTTCCCTTAAATTTAACTTGTTGTGCCTGCGTGGCGGTCGCAGTACACGTTGCCGGCTGCACAGCAGGGGAACAGCTGACGTTACTGAACCCCAATAACAGAGGAGGGACTGTTGACTGTGCGT
This sequence comes from Ranitomeya variabilis, assembly GCF_051348905.1. Lineage (NCBI taxonomy): Eukaryota > Metazoa > Chordata > Amphibia > Anura > Dendrobatidae > Ranitomeya > Ranitomeya variabilis. The sequence goes on from NC_135236.1 coordinate 651,533,672, forward strand.
ACAGCACTTCTGGACGGCAACTGGCGGTGTTGGAGCCCAGGGACAGGTGGAGGAGGAGGAGGTTGGAGGAGGTAGGAGGGATTGCCACACACACAGCAGGGGAACAGCTGACGTTACTGAACCCCAATAACAGAGGAGGGACTGTTGACTGTGCGTACAGCACTTCTGGACGGCAACTGGCGGTGTTGGAGCCCAGGGACAGGTGGAGGAGGTAGGAGGGATTGCCACACACACAGCAGGGGAACAGCTGACGTTACTGAACCCCAATAACAGAGGAGGGACTGTTGACTGTGCGTACAGCACTTCTGGACGGCAACTGGCGGTGTTGGAGCCCAGGGACAGGTGGAGGAGGAGGAGGTTGGAGGAGGTAGGAGGGATTGCCACACACACAGCAGGGGAACAGCTGACGTTACTGAACCCCAATAACAGAGGAGGGACTGTTGACTGTGCGTACAGCACTTCTGGACGGCAACTGGCGGTGTTGGAGCCCAGGGACAGGTGGAGGAGGAGGAGGTTGGAGGAGGTAGGAGGGATTGCCACACACACAGCAGGGGAACAGCTGACGTTACTGAACCCCAATAACAGAGGAGGGACTGTTGACTGTGCGTACAGCACTTCTGGACGGCAACTGGCGGTGTTGGAGCCCAGGGACAGGTGGAGGAGGAGGAGGTTGGAGGAGGTAGGAGGGATTGCCACACACACAGCAGGGGAACAGCTGACGTTACTGAACCCCAATAACAGAGGAGGGACTGTTGACTGTGCGTACAGCACTTCTGGACGGCAACTGGCGGTGTTGGAGCCCAGGGACAGGTGGAGGAGGAGGAGGTTGGAGGAGGTAGGAGGGATTGCAACACACACAGCAGGGGAACAGCTGACGTTACTGAACCCCAATAACAGAGGAGGGACTGTTGACTGTGCGTACAGCACTTCTGGACGGCAACTGGCGGTGTTGGAGCCCAGGGACAGGTGGAGGAGGAGGTTGGAGGAGGTAGGAGGGATTGCCACACACACAGCAGGGGAACAGCTGACGTTACTGAACCCCAATAACAGAGGAGGGACTGTTGACTGTGCGTACAGCACTTCTGGACGGCAACTGGCGGTGTTGGAGCCCAGGGACAGGTGGAGGAGGAGGAGGTTGGAGGAGGTAGGAGGGATTGCCACACACACAGCAGGGGAACAGCTGATGTTACTGAACCCCAATAACAGAGGAGGGACTGTTGACTGTGCGTACAGCACTTCTGGACGGCAACTGGCGGTGTTGGAGCCCAGGGACAGGTGGAGGAGGAGGAGGTTGGAGGAGGTAGGAGGGATTGCCACACACACAGCAGGGGAACAGCTGACGTTACTGAACCCCAATAACAGAGGAGGGACTGTTGACTGTGCGTACAGCACTTCTGGACGGCAACTGGCGGTGTTGGAGCCCAGGGACAGGTGGAGGAGGAGGAGGTTGGAGGAGGTAGGAGGGATTGCCACACACACAGCAGGGGAACAGCTGACGTTACTGAACCCCAATAACAGAGGAGGGACTGTTGACTGTGCGTACAGCACTTCTGGACGGCAACTGGCGGTGTTGGAGCCCAGGGACAGGTGGAGGAGGAGGAGGTTGGAGGAGGTAGGAGGGATTGCCACACACACAGCAGGGGAACAGCTGACGTTACTGAACCCCAATAACAGAGGAGGGACTGTTGACTGTGCGTACAGCACTTCTGGACGGCAACTGGCGGTGTTGGAGCCCAGGGACAGGTGGAGGAGGAGGAGGTTGGAGGAGGTAGGAGGGATTGCCACACACACAGCAGGGGAACAGCTGACGTTACTGAACCCCAATAACAGAGGAGGGACTGTTGACTGTGCGTACAGCACTTCTGGACGGCAACTGGCGGTGTTGGAGCCCAGGGACAGGTGGAGGAGGAGGAGGTTGGAGGAGGTAGGAGGGATTGCCACACACACAGCAGGGGAACAGCTGACGTTACTGAACCCCAATAACAGAGGAGGGACTGTTGACTGTGCGTACAGCACTTCTGGACGGCAACTGGCGGTGTTGGAGCCCAGGGACAGGTGGAGGAGGAGGAGGTTGGAGGAGGTAGGAGGGATTGCCACACACACAGCAGGGGAACAGCTGACGTTACTGAACCCCAATAACAGAGGAGGGACTGTTGACTGTGCGTACAGCACTTCTGGACGGCAACTGGCGGTGTTGGAGCCCAGGGACAGGTGGAGGAGGAGGAGGTTGGAGGAGGTAGGAGGGATTGCCACACACACAGCAGGGGAACAGCTGACGTTACTGAACCCCAATAACAGAGGAGGGACTGTTGACTGTGCGTACAGCACTTCTGGACGGCAACTGGCGGTGTTGGAGCCCAGGGACAGGTGGAGGAGGAGGAGGTTGGAGGAGGTAGGAGGGATTGCCACACACACAGCAGGGGAACAGCTGATGTTACTGAACCCCAATAACAGAGGAGGGACTGTTGACTGTGCGTACAGCACTTCTGGACGGCAACTGGCGGTGTTGGAGCCCAGGGACAGGTGGAGGAGGAGGAGGTTGGAGGAGGTAGGAGGGATTGCCACACACACAGCAGGGGAACAGCTGACGTTACTGAACCCCAATAACAGAGGAGGGACTGTTGACTGTGCGTACAGCACTTCTGGACGGCAACTGGCGGTGTTGGAGCCCAGGGACAGGTGGAAAAGCAGAGGAACACAATGTAGGCCGAAGCCTGAGAAAGTCGAAAGGGAACCTTTAACCCCCCCCCCCCCCAAGGCGTTTGTAGCTGAAAGAGCCAGCTTGTGCAGCACAAAAGATGCAAAAGGAAAAGGTGGCTCTTTTCATCATGCTCCTTGCAAACACAGAACTAAACACTTATAAAATGTGTCCCCTGCAACCGTAAAACCGTCCTGGAGGTGGGACTTTCCTTCGTAATGTGATGCAGCACAGCCGTCATTCCTACCCCCCCGGCGCCGCGCACCGGCTCCTCAGTGTTGTTTGATTCCGTCCCGGAGCCTGCGCTGTTATGTTATCCCGTGGCCAGGCACACTTAGCGCTGCCCGTCTTCTGGCATCATTTGGTGTCAGGATGGCTGCGCCTGTGCGGCCGCGCTGGCAGAGAGCCCGCCTCGCAGTGTCTTCTGATTTAATCCCACTGGGGGCCTGGGATCCATGGCCATGCGCAGTGCATATCCTCGCCTCTCACTCCCCTCCCTACGGCTTCTTCAGACTGTGCGGTGTCACGGCCGTGGCATGCTATTAGGGACCAGCTGACACCGAACAGTCTGAAGAAGCCATAGGGAGATGAGTGAGAGGTGGAGGTTCAGATATGCACTGCGCATGTCCATGGATCCCAGGCCCCCAGTGGGATTAAATCAGAACAGACACTGCGAGGCGGGCTCTCTGCCAGCGCGGCCGCACAGGCGCAGCCATCCTGACACCAAATGATGCCAGAAGACGGGCAGCGCTAAGTGTGCCTGGCCACGGGATAACATAACAGCGCAGGCTCCTGGACGGAATAAAACAACGCTGAGGAGCCGGTGCGCGGCGCCGGGGGGGTAGGAATGACGGCTGGGCTGCGTCACATTACGAAGGAAAGTCCCACCTCCGGGACGGTTTTACGGTATCAGTGGACACATTTTATAAGTGTTAAGTTCTGCGTGTGCAAGGAGCTAAACAAAAATAGCTACCTTTTCCTTGTGCAGCATTACTGCTGCACAAGGTGGCTCTTTCAGTAACAAACGCCTTGGGGGGGGGGGGACAGATTCCCTTACATTTCAGTTGTTGTGTCAGCGTGGCGGTCGCATGACACATTGCCGGCTACACAGCTGGGGATCAGCTGACGTTACTGAAACCCAATAACACTGGGTCGTATGTTTTGACTGTGCAGACGGCACGTCTGAGCCTCAACTGGCGGTGTTGGAGCCCAGGAATTTAAGTTCAGGTGGTAGAAAGATGAACACAACAGGAGACCTGGATAACGTATACAGTGACCTAATTATTCAATCAGGAGGAGGAGTGGCAAATTCCGGCGAGATCCAGGCCTTGTTCATTTTCAGGAAAGTAAGCCGGTCAACGTTATCGGAGGATAGTCGCATGCGACGGTCAGTTAGTACACCACCTGCAGCACTAAAGACACGTTCCGATAATACACTGGCCGCAGGGCAAGACAGCACCTCCAATGCATACTGGCTTAGCTCTGGCCATGTATCCAGCTTTGAGACCCAAAACTTGAAAGGGGAAGAGCCGTCTGGGAGTACAGCAAGAGGGCAAGACATGTAGTCTGTCACCATCTGACGGAACCGTTGCCTCCTGCTGACTGGAGCCGTCTGTGATGGTGTAGACTTTTGTGGCGGGCACAGAAAACTGTGCCACAGTTCGGCCATACTGGTCTTGCCTTGGGCAGAGGCACTGCTTCTGCTCCCTCTTTGTGCAGAGCCTCCACCACGGCCTGGACGCACTGAGCTGCTTTGGAATGCACTAGCAGCACTTCTCTCAGTTGGAATGGAGAAGATGATGGAATTGACCAGTGTGTCTTGGTACTCCCGCATTTTTCGCTCCCGGTTCAACGGTGTGATGAGGCTTTCTACGTTGTCCCGGTAGCGAGGATCGAGGAGGGTGAACACCCAATAATCAGACATGTTGAGAATGTGGGCGATGCGGCGGTCGTTTCTCAGGCACTGCAGCATGTAATCCACCATGTGCTGCAGACTGCCAACTGCCCAAGAAACGCTGTCCCCTGCTGGAGGCGTGATCTCTGCCCGCTCGTCATCACCCCACCCTCGCTGTACACACTGACTACTGGACAATTGTGTAACTCCCTCCTCTGGACGGATGTCTTCCTCCTCCATTGACTCCTCCTCATCCTCCTCACAAACTGTCCCCTGCCTACGCGTTTGTGAGGAACCACGTGGCGCTGACTGTCCAGAAGATGATGGAAATGGTGAATCCTCATCCTCCACCTCTTCCACAACATCATCCCATAGCGCTTGCAGTGATTTTTCAAGCAGGCAGATAAGGGGGACAGTCATGCTGACTAGTGCATCATCTGCACTCGCCATCCGCGTGGAATAATCAAAGGGACGCAAAACCTGGCAGACGTCATTCATAGTGGCCCACTCTGTGGTTGTGAAGTCTGTACGGCGCTGACTGCGACTTTTTTGCGCCTGAAGCAGCTGGTACTCCATTACAGCTTGCTGGTGCTCACACAACCGCTCCAACATATGTAACGTGGAATTCCACCTGGTAGGTAGGTCACATATGATGCGATGTTCCGGCAGGCGGTGTCGGCGCTGCAGAGCCGCAATGCGCGCTTTTGCCGTGCTGGAACGCCGCAAGTGAGCACACTCTAGGCGGACCTTGTGCAGCAGTGCATCAAGATCCGGATAGTCCCTCAAAAAACTCTGCACGACCAAATTGAGCACATGTGCCAGACATGGGATGTGAGTGAGGTTGCCGAGGCCCAGAGCTGCCACCAGATTTCGGCCATTATCACACAGTGACACTACCATGCCTGGCTGGAGATTCGCTGGCACAAACCACACATCGCTCTCCTGCTTGATGGCATTCCAGAGCTCCTGCGCTGTGTGGCTACGATTCCCCAAAAAAATTAATTTCAACACGGCCTGTTGACGTTTGGCCACGGCTGTGCTCATGTCGGTCGTAACAGGTACACGTTCATCACGGGTCCATGTGGAGGTGGACTGTGACGGCTCCTGCAGCGATGATTCTGAGGAACTGGTGTAAGAGGAGGAGTCAATGCGTACAGAATGGATTCCTGCAATCCTTGGAGTGGGCAGGACACGTCCTGCGCCACTCGCACGGTCTGTACCCGGCTCAACAACATTAACCCAATGGGCAGTGAGGGAAAGGTATCGCCCCTGTCCATGTTGACTGGTCCACGCATCGGTGGTGAGGTGGACCTTGCTACTGACGGCGTTCAGTAGCGCGTGTTTTATGTGTCCCTCCACATGCTTGTGCAGGGCAGGGACGGCTTGCCTGCTGAAGTAAAAGCGGCTGGGCACATTGTACTGGGGGACTGCCAATGACATCAAGTCACGGAAGCTGTCAGTCTCCACCAGCCTGAATGACAGCATTTCCAGTGACAGAAGTTTGGCAATGCCTGCAGTCAGAGCCTGTGCTCGTGGGTGGTTTGACGAGAAAGGCCGCCTTTTCTCCCATGCCTGTACTACCGATGGCTGTAGACTGGGATGGGAGTGTGTGGATGACTGGGAAAGTGGTGCTGCGGGTGGAATTACAGCGGGTCTCTGGACAACAGGGCCAGAGGTTCTTCCACGGCGATCCTGGGAGGAAGCCGAACCAGCTGCGTGTGAGCTAGAGGAAGAGGCAACACGAGCTGAAGAGGTGGTAGCTGCCGCTGTTGGTTGGCCTACCTCTTCAGTGTGTTTTTCTAACTCCGCCGGGTGCCTGTTGCGCACATGTTTCCACATGTTGGAGGTATTGAGGTTGCTGACATTTCGACCTCTTTTGACTTTTTGATGACACACGTTGCATCTGACATAGCAAATGTCATCTGCAACTGTGTCAAAAAAGGACCAGGCACTGCAAGTCTTGGGAGCGCCCTTTTTGGCTTTTGGAAGAGACATGCTCCTAACGGGTGCCAAAGCGGAGGCTGCAGGATCCGCAGTCTTCCCCCTCCCTCTCCCTCTTTGGGCCGTACGGGGAATCTCTTCCTCAGAGCTGCTCCCACCACCTTCCTGTCCCTCACGCCAAGATGGGTCGAGGACCTCATCATCTACACTACCCTCTGCCCCCAACTGCTCCTCCTGGGTAGTCTCAGCAGCAGAGCACGCACCAGTAAGTGGCACCTGAGTGTCATCATCAGCTGATGCGGCCTGCGATGTGGTGACCGGAGCCACTGGCCCACCCGCCTCTTCAGAGGAAGACAGAAAAAGCTGTTGGGCATCACTGCACCCTGCCTCTTCTTCCATTTCTCCAATGCTGCTTGGCTGGCCCCCTGTTTCCAAGCCAAGAGATTCAGAGAACAGAAGTAGAGACGGCTCCTGTCCTGGGCTCTCTGTCTGCCTGGGCAATTTGGCAGGTGGTGAAGAGACAGATGGCTGCTCTCCAGTGCTCTGTGTCTGAGAGGATGTGGCACTAATGGAAGTTGATGCATTAGCTGCCATCCATCCGACAACAGCTTCAATTTGGTCTTCACGCAGCAGCGGTGTACGGCGCTCTGACACAAAGCTGCGCATGAACGACTGTTGCCTGGTGAAAGTGGGTGCTGATGAGTCACCGGTGCCCGCAGCAGGCACAGAATCCCCACGTCCCCTCCCTGCTCCGCGCCCACGCCCACGCCCACGTGCCTTACTCACTGCCTTCTTCATCTTGGTTGACTGATAAAGATAAGCAGAAAAGTACTAACGGATTTGTGTGCTTATTCCTGAACAACTCCTCCTAACAGGTATAAGAAACACTAATTTTCTAAAGTGTGTACTAGACTTTAATATGAGCTAATGTGGCCTACACAAATGTAAAGTGGTGTAACTGGTGTGTTTGGTGAACTTTATTATTTATTTCTTTTTTGGGGGCTGAACTGACAACAGATAGAGCTGCAGTCACACGGAGACCGTGCAGACAGACGTAAACGGCGCTGCAAGGCCCAAAAACCCTCCTCTACGTTATCCTATGTAGTGTTTTTCCACAAGTTAGCTGGAGACGGGTGGAAAGACACTAATAGGATTTTTTTAAATAAATTAGCAGCAACCTACACTACTTGAAAAAAAAAGAAAATTGATTTGGCGGTATGACGCAGTGAACAACCCTGAGCTGGAGACAACCAGGCTATGGCTGCTCACAGACTACAGGGCGAGCTGCAATCACACGGAGACCGTGCAGACAGCCGTAAACGGCGCTGCAAGGCCCAAAAACCCTCCTCTACTTTATCCTATGTAGTGTTTTTCCACAAATTAGCTGGAGACGGGTGGAAAGACACTAATAGGATTTTTTTAAATAAATTAGCAGCAGACTACACTACTTGAAAAAAAATTAAAATTGATTTGGCGGTATGACGCAGTGAACAACCCTGAGCTGGAGACAACCAGGCTATGGCTGCTCACAGACTACAGGGCGAGCTGCAATCACACGGAGACCGTGCAGACAGCCGTAAACAGCGCTGCAAGGCCCAAAAACCCTCCTCTACTTTATCCTATGTAGTGTTTTTCCACAAATTAGCTGGAGACGGGTGGAAAGACACTAATAGGATTTTTTAAAATAAATTAGCAGCAGACTACACTACTTGAAAAAAAATTAAAATTGATTTGGCGGTATGACGCAGTGAACAACCCTGAGCTGGAGACAACCAGGCTATGGCTGCTCACAGACTACAGGGCGAGCTGCAGTCACACGGACACCGTGCAGACAGCCGTAAACGGCGCTGCAAGGCCCAAAAACCCTCCTCTACTTTATCCTATGTAGTGTTTTTCCACAAATTAGCTGGAGACGGGTGGAAAGACACTAATAGGATTTTTTTGAATAAATTAGCAGCAGACTACACTACTTGAAAAAAAAAAAAAAAAAAAAGAACAGTATGAGGCAATGAACCACCCTCCCTGAACTGAATACAACCAGCTATGGATGGCCTATGTGGCTGCACTCAGACTAGAGAGTGGGCTGCACTCACACACACACACACACAGACCTTGCAGATCGCTGTGAAAACAGCGCTACAAGGCAAAAGCAAGGTGAATAGTAGGTGAACACAGCGGTTGCTAAATTAGCCTTTGGAAAGCACAAAGAAGCAAATCGCTATCTCTAAACTGTCCCTCAGTCAGCAAACAGCGTCCTGTCACTAACTGAATTCACAGCAGAGTGATCGCAAAATGGCGCCAGCAACTTTTAAACTGCAGCATGACATCATTTCAGCAGCCAATCACAGCCTTGCCAGTAGTTTCATGCCCTCCATGCTAAACAGGATGTGCCCACACTTGGAATCATTCTCATTGGCTGAATTTCTGCATTTTGAATCTTGGAACTTCCGATTCCGGTATCCGATACGCGGCAAGTATCGGAATCCCGGTATCGGAATTCCGATACCGCAAGTATCGGCCGATACCCGATACTTGCGGTATCGGAATGCTCAACACTAATTGTAAATGTACTGTCTTGTGAACAAGGCCCAAAGCTGTTTTTAATTAGTGGTGGTGGATACTGCTTGCTCTTTCGGTTTGTAGGCTTTTAGCCTGCGAGAGGCATTTCTGATAATTATTAGGTTTAGGGTCCCATCAAAGAAAGTTATGACTTGTCATGGCTGGTGGGCTCTCAAGAATTGGCCAACTTATGAGCTAAGCACCTTCATTTTATAATTATATATATCAGTAATGAAGTTGAAATGTCATATATCCAACCTTTTTACATCTCAGCGCTTATGTCACGGTTCCACCACTCAGGGTGTCTGGGGTGCAGTTACTGACAATTTGGCTGTCCAATCTGGTACAGGGGTGTGCTGAAGCTGTAGGTACTTTGATTGACAGCTTGGCCATCCTATCTGGTACAGGGGCATGCTGAGCTGTCAATGTTTTGATTGACTGCTCGAATATCCAATCTGTGAGGCGTCGGCTGTCTTCATGTGTTCATTATTACAGGTAATTGCCATGCTTCTTAACTGAGCTGTATCTCCCAGAACTCTGCCAGACATACATTCAGCTTGTGATGTTTGTTCTCCTGTGCCTAGAGTTCTGCATGCTTGATCTGTTGCCTGATCTTGGACTTCGTTCTGACCATCCACCTGTTTAACCCATTTAGCTCTGATCCCTTATCCTTCTGGTACTCTGACCTTGGAACGTTACCTGACTACACTTTTGCATCTTCCTACTGTTTATGACGTACCTTCCGGGCTTCTGAGCTTGGACTCCTTGACCACTCTGACTCACAGCTCGGTCGTGAAAAGTGACCAGTGTCACAGCTTATATATAAACCATACATCTTTGGCAGGGCAGTCTGTTCCTTACAGCTAGCTCAGCTGATGTCCTGGGTGCGAACACAGTGGAGTGGGCGAGAGATGCTCTTTGCACAATCTTCACAGGTTATAAAGCTGTACAACCCAGTTTCTTTTCTGGGGATTCCATCTACCATGTAGATGCAACTTGTATTTCGGCATATGGACAAAGGTTGTCTTTCTCAGTCAAACATTACCATTTGTTTATTGATTGCAGTAACATGAACTGCACTGAATATATATAAATACATATATATCTATCACGGAGTAAGATAGTTCTTACTATAGTACCAGTGGCATACCACCAATAGCAGCAGACCGCGTGGCCGCTTTTGAGCTCGGGAGACGCAGTGCTAAAATGGTCTTTGCTGTAGCATTCAGCAGTGAATCTGTTTCTCAGCACAGCAGGCACAACGACATCACCATATTGCGCCTCACATCACACACTGCATAAAGCAGAGCATTTCATTGAGGGAACAGGACTAAGCGATTGCAGGGTGGGCCATCTATATGGATGCACCTAAATAAAATGGGTATGGTTGGTGATATCAACTTCCTGTTTGTGGCACATTAGTATATGGGAGGGGAAAACTTTTCAACATGGGTGGTGACCATGGTGGCCATTTTGAAGTCGGCCATTTTGGATCCAACTTTACTTTTTTCAATGGAAAGAGGGTCATGTGACAAATCAAACGTATTGAGACTTTCACAAGAAAAACACAGCTCTGCATTTATAGCACTGCTACACCTACAGCAGAGAAAACAGGGATTCTATCAAAACTGCACCAAGCAGCCCAGTAAGTGATACATCATTGGAATCAGGGTCCCTGTCTCTACATTATGCTGCTCTCAGATTACATAGCAAAAACCTGGTGACCAATTAAAGGATATGGACCACGCTAAACAACTGCTTTGTATTGCAACATGACATTATTCATGCAATCCCAGTTTTTTTTTTTCTTTATTACTATGATGTGTTTCCGGCCATTTAGATACCATTCATTTGCCATCTATGCTTACAGAAAGGTACAAACACCTGGTGTGGAGAATGAATAGGGACACAGACTGGTTTCCCTACCGCTCATGCAAAACCAAAATAACTACACCCATTGTGTAGCCAATAAATTCCTAGAGTGGCATCATCCATCTCGATGAGGAACATAATATGCCACGTCAGAGATGAGCAAATCTGTTTTTCATTTGTGCTGATACATTTCTGTCTGGTTAGATTAAATGTATCCTTCATTTGGGGGTGAGACCCAGATCCCACTGCATTGTTGTATTGTGTCGGATGAGAGAGTCAGGTTGTTGGGAGAGATACCCAGGAACGGTGGAGGAATCTCTTGGAGTCCAGGCGGTTCCTGGCAGCGCGCGTCGAGGTGAGAATATACACGTAAAGAGAGGATGGTAGAGCAAAGCATCTGTGACTGCGAGGATAACAGTGTGTGAAATCCCTGCAGCTTTTTATTATCACAACCATACCGTGATTGAGGTTAATTAGTACATGAAAATGATATTACTGGCATAAAGACAGACAGGCACTGCGAGATCTGGAGGCTTGTATTATGAGCAGGGGGTGGCATGGAAGTAGATCACATTCAGTGACTGAAATTAAACACCACTCGCTCAACCCAAAACACATTAATTACCCTAAGGTGACTTTGTTTCCCCTAACTTTTATACTGCTGTCATGCTGTGACTTCTTCGGTTAGGCTAGGGTCACATTGCGTTAGGGCAATCCGTTATGCGCATAATGCTAGCGGATTGCGCTAACGCAATGCTTCTCTAGGGTCCGCGTTCGGCGTCCCCGCTAGCGCAGATCCCCGATCTGCACTAGCGAGGAACGGACCTCGGGCGAATGACTCAAATGACGGCACATCGCTAGCGCACGCCCAATGTGGGCGGGCGCTAGTGACACGTTCACCATTACAGGCTATGGCGGCGTTAACGGACTACGTTAACACCGCGTTATGCCGCGGTGTAACGTAGTCCGTTAAACGCGGTCACATAACGCAATGTGACCCTAGCTTTAAGAAGGGAGGGCCTCAAACTGTCCTTAGAACTGGGACCCTAACTATCCCTGTCCCGGGGGTACTCTTGAAGGTAGAGAGGCCTGAGTCTCCGACCTTACTATGCTCCTTTTAAACCCTGAGCTGTCCCCTTCCCCACTCCATGGGGCATGGGACAGAAATGTAAGGTAAACCAATCACTTAGCATTTGCACACAGCACAGGAAGACAAATCTTTCACCGGCAGGGGCAAGAAGGTCTGACTAGTTTTTATAGGAGGAGGTAATGACCAGATCAGAAGCAGCTGAAATGGAGCTGCCCAATTCTGACCAGTATAAAAAGGGTCATTAGCATTTTGGCAACCTGGATCCACCACTAGGTAGTGCCAATGAGCTTGCTGCATACTGTGTTATGGTAGAGTTTAAAGAGGTTATGCAGTTTGTTTTAAAAAAACATTCTTTACTCCCCTTTCCTGGGTCCATCGCTGAGACTCCGCTGCTTCTAGTTTCTGTTATGATCTGTAGCATATTAACAGCGCTGCAGACAATCAGTGAGCTGCTGAGGTTCTGGCAAGATGAATGCATGAGTCACTGAAAGCTAATGAGCTTAGTGATTGGTCTCTGTGCTGTCAACATGACGTTAACACTGCACACAATTATAGACACCAGAAGAAATTTGATTAAAATAATCTGTGCTTGACTTACTCTCCCTCAGAACAACCACGGCTCTGACAATAAAGATGGAAATGTTTACTTCAACGATAGAGTCACCCCTCCATCAATTATCAAGTACTTAATCCTGGTCTTAAAGTGGACCTTTCACTGGATTTTTTCATGTAAACTGAATACCTCCTCCAAATGCTGCTGCTCCACCGAATCAGGAACAGGTTTTCTTTTTCTTCTATGCCCCTCCTTTCTAATGTAATGGCCTCCGGAAATAAAGATGGAAAGATCAAACTTTTCCCCCTCTATCAGCTGGGCGTATACCACAGAAGTTCTCCCTGGGCATTTATTTTTTCTCCTCTTATGCCGACCAATCGTAACACAGCTGCCACACCCACAGATCAGTTCTATGGTACACGCCCAGTTTGTTAAAGGGAAGAAGAAAAAGAAAAACTGTTCCAGATTCAGTGGAGCAGCGACAAGTCCAAGAGGTATTCAGTTTAAATAAATTAAAAAAACTAGTAAAAAGATGTCATAAACTCTCGATGAACAAAGCAAAGTGGGTCTGTAGCTAAGAAAAAAATTGACCATGAAGGGGTGACTGCATGGGCCGGGCTCACTGAAAGGACAAAGAAGCAATCTACACCAATGGCCACTCATGCTCTTCTATTTGGCAAGCAGTGGGTCAAGAAGAACCACCACCAAAGTCACCAAGAGAGTTTCCAACGACAAAAGGGTAGGGCTTACATGGACCCATACCGATGTATCACTGGGGCCTGGGTATAATAGTGGCATCTGCATAATGTCTACTTGAAAGGCCTGAAGTGGTGAAGTTGTATCCTGATGGGTGAACCTGAACAGAAATGTTCGACATTCGGCCCAGAAAGTGACTGGTTGGGGCTGAAAGCCGATAACGCTGAAGCCCGATGCAGTGTTCGCGTAAGCCCAGAGAGACATTTTTATTACTTTTCTTACCAGTTTGGGGAACCATATTTTCAATGGAGGTTCTGGTGAAAGTTCAGGTACTGTTCTGGTGCCCGAACAGAACTTTCTAAAAGGTTTGCATCAGGTACCAGAACTCGAACTTCCACCGGTCTGCCCATCTCTAATCCTGATATAGCTGTAATACTATGAAATTGGGCACTGAGGAGACCTCATCCAAACTAAAGTCCAAAAATGAACAAGAACTAAAAAGTACCTTTTTCAAAGCTTTTTTCTTCCATGCTCTAAACAAAATCTTTTGCCACCTTTGGTAACTTGCAATATAATCTCCTACTACTTTCCCTGCCAAAGGAATCCTTTCTGCTCCTTTCCTGACATCAGGCAAAAAACTATTTCTATTGGCTCCTCTGTAGAAGACAGAGGATCTGATTGCAGAGACTTGGTTGTGGGGAGAGTGGCTGAGCATGTGTGACCACCGCCACTTAGCTCTTCACATGCATGTGCTATGCTTTCATTGAACACACTTTGATCACTGTTTGAGCAACATGTTATTACTAAATAAAGGGAATCTGTCAGCAGGTTTTGTTTTATTTACCGCATTTGAGAGCATAATGGTGTAGTCAACGAGACCCTGAATCCAATGATACAACACTTAGTTTAGTGGGTGGAGCAGTTTTAACACAATCAGAGTTTTTAGATTTAGCATGAAGCAGAGCTGAGAAAACGAATCCCGCCCTCTTTGTCTATAGACTGTGAGCTACTTATCACAGGAGGGGTGGAGTCAGATGAGTGCCCACCCACCAGCTTGTCACAGCAATGTCCTAGTGATAAAACCTTCAGTGTAAGTAAACGACAGCACACAGATTGATAAGTGATACATCGCTGAATTCTGTGTTTTATCCCCTACCTCATGCTGGCCTCAGATTACATAGCAAAAACCTGCTGACAGATTTCATGTACTAGTTTGACCCCTTTAAAAAATTTTAGAGCCCGAAAATTTTTACAAGATGGCTCCTTTACTTTGGTCAGTAAGGTAATCTCTCTTCTTCTAGTCAAAGGATATTAATTCTTATGAATGAATGATGGAAATAAATCCGACCCGGCAGCCGTTATTAAGAATGAGCCATAGCAACTAGACGTCTTCTAGATTTGTCTCTGACACCGGTGGATAAAGCCATAATTTAATGTTGTGCCGTACGCAGTTAGTAGACGTCTGGTTTAACCTCATTTTCCAATGTGGCCTCGCGAGTCCCTCTCGAAGGACCTGTTTTTCACAGATACTAATACGCTGTCATTTGTTGGAACCATGCTACTCACCCTATCGGCGTCCGCTCTATGATTAACCTTGGCCATTACACAGATGATGCAAGCGTCATAAAAACGATGCCTCTGCCTCCACCAGCCAACAGAGTGATTGTCTTCGATGATGAGCAGCGGAATATTCAGTGCGGTGCCAGCTAATAATTATATCCCAGCAGTGAACCTAAGCAATAAAAAAAAGGAGAAAAAGCAGTTAGGCGTAATTGATGAGATTATTCTTATGTGTGGCGCTCTACTCTGCATGCGTGATGATACTCTATGCGCGGCCATTAATATTTGACAACTTTTTGCATAAAATATTGATGACATCTTTATTTTTTTTTCCCCCTGACTTTATTTAAATATACAAATTTTGTAACATTTATATAGCGGTCGAAGATAACACATTACATATTAAAGATCTATTATGTTGCATGCTTGGGTCCGATATTTATCAGTGCGCTATGCATATTTTATATAAAGCGGGAAGGAAGTCATTTTTTCAATATTTTTTGTTATTTTTTTGTTTATTTTTATAGTTTTTTACTTTTTAAGGTAGACTGAAAGGGGTACTGCCATCTCCAAGATCCTATTCTAGTATGTAGTAGATGTAATATTAAAAATATTGGCCAATACCTTCAATTAGAAATGGAGTATAGTTCTTCTGATTCTCTATGTCGCTCACTCCATGTGCAGGGCATTGCAGTAGCTTAGGTATCCATGGTTATGACCACTTATATAGTGACAGTTAGTTAGTTGTTGGATTGAATAGACGCTGAACTTATGTTTGTATTGCAGCATCTAATGAGCATGTGCAAAAGTCATTGTGAATGGAGGGGGAGAAGGTGAGCTGTGATATCTCCCATTGTGATTGGTGGATCCTGTGTTGTCAACTGTATATAGAGGTGTTATGAGTGAATGGACTAGGGTTTTTGCAGATTCTTGGTTGAGGAATGTACGGATCCGTGAAATATTTTTGAGTTGAAGTCGGCAGAATGAGGAAAGGGCTTGGATATGTGGTTTGAAGGAGAGCATAGAGTCAAGTGTTACTCCAAGGCAGAGAGCTTTTAGGACTGGGGAGAGTGAGCAGCCATTTACTTTAATGGATAGGTCCGTTGGGGACATCGAGTGAGATGGTGGAAAGATGATGAATTCTGTTCTGTTCACGAATAATAATGATAATGTTCTTTTCTTGAAATTATGTGCCCTTTTTTTCTCCACACATACACTGATACTAAAGAATTCCATTTTGACCTCATTGGTCCACAAGACTTGTTTCCAAAATGCATATGGCTATGGCTTTTGCATACTTGTGATGCTGAATTTTATGGTGAGTATGCAGGAGAGGTTTTCTTCTGATGACTCTTCCATGAAGGCCATATTTGTGCAGGTGTCTCTGAACAATAGAACAATCTACCAAAACTCCAGAGTCTGCTAAATCTTTCTGAAGGTCTTTTGCTGTCAAGCAGGGGTTTTGATTTGCCTTTCTAGTAATTGTACGAGCAGCTCTCACTGAAATATTGCTTGGTCTTCCAATCTTTATCTTGACCTCCACTGTTCCTGTTAACTGCCATTTCTTAATTACATTTTGAACTGAAGAAAGAGCAACTTGAAAACGCTTTTCTATCTTCTTATGGCCTTCTCCTGCTTTGTGGGCCTCCACGATTTTCATTTTCAGAGTGCTAGGCAGCTGCTTAGAAGAACCATGATTGCAGTATTTTGGCACAAGGTTAAAGGAAGTTGGTGTTTTATAAAGAGGGGAAATTTCAGTTATCTGGCTGTTGTGAACTGTGTTTCTGGGCTCCCTCTGGTGGTCACTAACGGTATTGTGTTAGGTATGTCTTGTTGCAGGCCTGAGCTCCAGCTGTGTCGTTAAGCAGCGGGTGTTTCCTATTTGAGTCTCCTCTGGACTCAGTCTCTTGCCTGGTATCGTTGTATCCAGACCTATTTGGTCTCCTCCGGATTCCTTTCAGTCTGCCTCATGCAAGAAAAGCTAAGTCTGTTTTGTACAATTTGGATCCTTTGCATTATTCAGTGTTTTTGTCCAGCTTGCTTTACATTTGATTTTTGACTCGCTGGAAACTCTAGGGGGCTGATATTCTCCCTCCACACCGTCAGTCGGTGTGGGGGTTCTTGAATGTTCAGCGTGGATGTTTTGTAGGGTTTTCTGCTAACCGCATAGTCCACTATCTATTTTCTGCTATCTAGACTATTGGGCCTCACTTTGCTGAATCTAGTTCATCTCTACGTTTGTGTTTTCCTCTTGCCTCACCGTTATTATTTGTTGGGGGCTTTCTATATCTTTGGGGTTCAATTTCTCTGGAGGCAAGCGAGGTCTTATTTTTTCCCTCTAGGGGTAGTCAGTTCTCCGGCTGGCTCGAGACGTCTAGAACCAACGTAGGCACGTTCACCGGCTACTTTTAGTTGTTTGTGTCAGGATCAGGTATGCGGTTAGCCCAGTTTCCACCTCCCTAGAGCAGTATTTATATTTTTGCTATTTTGCCGGAATATCAGAGATCCTCTGCCATTGGGATCATAACATCTGGCCCTTCCTAACGATGATAGTGAACAAGCCATAACCCTAACAGGCTAATCAAGGTCTGAAACCGTGGTCAAAGTTATCTGAGCACACAAATTTCTGAGGATGGCCAAACTTTTGCATCCACCCCTTGGAAAAAGCTTTGGCCAAACGGCGGCGGCATGGTGGTAGCCCTGATACATGCAGACTATATAACTGTAAGTACAAACATATGGCACTTTAGAGAGACTATGCACCTTTAAAAGATCATGCTGCTTACCTCAATGAATGTGATCCATTGATGAAAATCACCCATAGATAGTGAAATCTTCCTTGAATATAGAGGCACTTGCACTTAACTTTACACCTATATCTAGTTCTGCAGCTAGCACTTTATTTTCCTCTTACCTTTCAATCTCATATCTCTACATTCTATTGGTCATCTAATGAACATATATTCCTATGTATAAGTCTACATTATATTGGTTTGCTATATTTTGAAATCCCTGCTTGTTTTTTCTGTTATTTTTTATATGGATTTACAATAAAGAGTGAATATTTTAAAATACACTTATAGCATATGTCCTTTCTTGCCCTGAGATTTAGTATCTTGGGTAGTGCTTTTTGATCTTTAACTTTAGGCCTTTAAGAGATCATTTCTTCTTCAACTTGCTTAACTGTCCACAATAACATTAATTTTGACCAGGGGTGTCCAAACTTTTAACTGCCACTGTACTGGACTGCTTGCCGTAGTATTTACAAAATCACTGTTATATTACCAGAAGATTATCGCTAGAGGACTACTTGACTTCCTGCTATGTAGTCCAACCCCGCCTCCACCACCGATTGGCAGCTTTCTGCTTATGCACAGTGTACAAAGAAAGCAGCCAATAAGTGGTGTTGATGGGGTAATGTACAGCTCAGTATTCAGATAAGTGGATTAATTAATCAATAATACAGCATCAACTAAAGTAAGTGACACATCACTGAAATTTAGGTCTCTGCCACTATGTCATGCTGCTTTCAGATAGGGCAGCAAAATTGTTGATAGATTCCCTTTAAACTTAGAGAGCTTTAAACCGATATCATAACTTTATAATCGGCTCCCCGTCCTCCAAACCTTTTTTTTTTTTTTTTGTTTACTGGGAGAAAGAGCATGATAAATTACTTTCAGATTCGGAAGCCAAGCAAATGCTAGCGAATTCACATTCAGATCACTGAGTTCTTATTTCTGCATGAACTTTTGACCAATATTTTCAGCTGAAGAAGAAAGTCACATAGTTTCCTATTTTCATATCTGGTGGTCTTGCTTACTAGTCAAATAGTTCTAGTCTCAACTCAAGCACAAAGTCAAAGAAGTCACAAATTCTCTTCAAGAACTGACCTTCAGCCACTTATTTCCCTCTCCAGATTGAGTATAATTACTCAGCCGAAACTTTGGTTCCACTAAATCTAATGCAAACCCAGGCGAGTAGCTACCAAGACTTAATAGACAAAGTCAATTAGATCGCCAGGTTCTAAGAACCTACAAACTGGATGAATAGTGAACATGAGTCTTTCTTGAAAATATGGTCTCCCTGGATTAAATACCAGTCTAAATAATTTTAAGACCCTCTTTAACTACATGAATTTATCTACCGTGTCTTGGAGAATTGGGCGCCGAACGTTTCCATAGCTTCTAATTTACCTTTCTTATCTTTTGCTCTAAAAACCCAAGAAAACAAAACTGAGATGTTTAGACCCAGTACATCAAAGCTTTTTACCAACATTCTGGCATAAAAAGCTTTGAAAAGCTTCAACATTTTTGCGCAAGACAAGATTTTGCCAAAAATATTTGACTTTTGGAGTTTTCATAACATTTTTGCCCAGCTACAGCAAGGTGACAAATTGTACGAAGATGGGGTAGGACAAGAGCAAATTCATGACGAGCAGCGTTGTTTGCTTACCAACACCTCCAACAGGAACTGGATTGAGATTTCTGGCCTGGCGAATGCCACTGCACTTCTCACTCCATTCATTATAAGGAGTTTGCCTCTTAATCAAAAACTCAGGTATTGATTAATCGAGGCCTTTGTATTTGGGAAATCATCCCCACCCATAATTCTGCCCTCTCCTCTTCTAGAGTACAACGGCCACCTCCCATCTCTCCAAGTCCCACCACAGTTTTATTATGGCTGTATTTTAGCATGTTTTGCTTTTGGATTTAAAAGAACAATGTCGATAAAGTATATATATATATATATATATATATATATATATATATATAAATGCTAACGGCTACCAAAGAGCTTGAATCCCTACTATATATATATATATATATATATATATATATATATATATATATATAAATATATTTATATATATATATATATATATATATATATATATATATATATATATATTGTAGGGATTGAAGCTCTTTGGTAGCCGTTAGCATTTAAACAGGCAATGCGTTCGGGTCCAAAGCGGGTGAAGCTTATTATTTCCAGAATCTTCCAGATAAAGTCAAAACAATGTCTTCTGGGCGCTAAGGCATAACAGAAAATAAAACACTTAGTTCTGCAAGTCTACATATATTCCTGTTGGCTAACCTGAACAGATAAGTGTCCAAACTCGTTTAGACTCTGACTTGAAACTAAAGCAACACAAGAGTCCTTCCCTCCTCCCACACACAGACAATAATGGAGGCAGCCAACCTGCCTTAAATAGCTCTTTCAAAATCCAGGAGGTGGAGACATAGGAGCGGCCAGTCCCTCCCAGCTCCTGTGGCCATTCCTATAACCCAGATCCAAAATCTGGGTACATTAAAACACCATGCACCTCGGTGACACATATTTCCCTTCTGGTACTTGTCCAGCTGCAGCCTTACTATATATATATATATATATATATATATATATATAGTATATATGTATACATACGTATATGTATATACATATATATATATATATATATATATATATATATATATATATATATATATATATATATATATTGCCCCACAGTGAATGCTGGAAAAGGGACATGAAAAAACAAGTAATGAACAAATTTATATGTTGGCTTTTTTTAATTCCAAGATTTCTATTTTTTATTTTTCTGTATAGTAAATTAAATGGTGCAGTTAAAATCAAGACCTCAGATCACTAATAGTGATGAGTGAATATTCTCGTTGCTCGGGTTTTCCCGAGCATGCTCGGGTGGTCTCCGAGTATTTGTAAGTGTTTGGAGATTTAGTTTTTGCTGACGCAGCTTCATGATTTACTGCTGCTAGCCAGCCTGAGTACATGTGGGGGTTGCCTAGTTGCTAGGGAATCCCCACATGTATTCAAGCTATGTAGCAGCTGTAAATCATTCAGCTGAGGCGATGAAAACTCTCGCTAACACTCCCTTACCTAAATTGCAATGAAATGTATATTATAATCTGCACTATTATGATGCACATAGTACGTGCGTAATGTCCTGTTTTAAAGGTGGTGTTCACTACTCGGATAACCCCTTCTCAATTACAATATTCCCCCATGTATTTACAGTATTTATTTGTTTAGTTATTTTACTTATATAGCGCCATTAATTCCACAACGCTTTACAGACATCATCATCATTGTCCCCATTGGGGCTTACTCTACCAGTATGTCTTTCGAGTACGGGAGAGAACCGGAGAACCCGGATGAAATCCGCACAAGCACGGGGAGAACATACAAACTGCTTGTAGATGTTGTCCTAGGTGGGATGTAACATAAAAACAGCCAAAACTCATTGCCAATGCTGGTGCAATTCCTTTGACATAAGTGCCGGGATTCTTGGAATTTGCTTGACATCATTATGCCACCTGAACACTTTAGCCAATCAGTTCCCTCTAATGGCCTGCTTCACTCTCACATTTTTTCGGAGGAAGCTGACATCCAGACGAAGTGAGAGCACAGTGGCAGTTCTGACTTCCTCTGAATGTGAAAGTGAAGCAGCCCTTTAGCAAGGGCTGTGTTATGCCCAACGGTGGCACACGTGGGTTTATAGACCCACTATGCAACAGGTCCGGGCTTGCCCAGGAAGGGGCATAGCTAAGCGGCTACCTGGTGTTTACTGGATCTCCTTATGGTGGAGACAGAAAGGGCTGCAGGTAGTCATCAGGTACCACTCCAAGACAGATCCTGATACTGCAGCTGCTGACCCCAGGGGTCAGGTACCCTGACACTAAATAGGGCCAGCACTCCGTTCAGACTAGTAAGTTCTGGCACCTCTAAGAATGGTTACTGACATGGATTTGGGCTTGGTTCAGACACGTCTGACTAGGATACTGGATCAGGGTTGGCTGCACACAGACCAGGGAACAATGTTCAGGCTTTGGCCGTTCACGGACCAGGGGATAAGATTCAGGCAGTGACCACTCCGAGACCAGGGGATGAGGTTCAGGCACTGGCCGCTCTGAGACCAGGGGATGAGGTTCAGGCACTGGCCGCTCCAGGACCAGGGGATGAGATTCAGGCACTGGCTGCTCCAGGACCAGGGGACATAGGATACGGGGCCAGTCACACCGGGACCAGCGGCCCTCAGATACAGGACTCATCACACCATGACCAGGAGATTATGGAAAAAAGGACTAGCCACAATGGGACCAGGGATACAGGTTCAGGACACTGGTCACATCAGGACAAGGGGACCTCACAACTCACTAGTAGTACACCTTACTAACTAATGATTCTAGACATTACTTGGTGACTCCCTAGGGGAGAGGGAGGATTTAAGCTAACTGCCTCCCAGTATCAGGCTGAGGGCATTTAGCAAAATGAGCGTTGCCCCTTTAAGTGCAGGGAAACGCATTTGCGGACTAGGTGCGCCACCGGAAACTGTGGCATGCACACACAGAAAGCAGGAAGCACACTGACGTTCCTGCATGGAGGAAGAAAGAGACACGTGCAGGGGCGCCGGCAATAATGTTACAGGCTGATTGGGTAAATGCAAATCCCGAGAGATCCAGCGCCAACGTCACTATAATGACGCTGGCACCGTAGGTGAGTACAGGCTGTTTTTTGTTTTACAAGGGGGAAAATAATAATTGAGAAGAGCTTGTCTAACTAGTGGACTACCCCTGCTGTTGTTACAAATAACAGAACAGTGATCAAGGCAATTTATCTGTGACTATCACATTGTTTTGCTGTTGTTAGATATAGCACAAACAATGTGTAGATGTTTCAAATGCCCACGCGTTTCTCCCACTGAGCATACAGTGGGCACAAAAGAGGCTAATTAAAGCTAAACACATGCAATGAAAACACCGAGGCGCAGTGACGGCACTAAAGCTCAATGATTGAGCATCAGAAATGATGCACCATAAATAAATTCACTCCACACTTTTTGTTTTTGTTTCGAGATTTTGTCTTTAAAACATTAACTGTGCAGCAAACTTGATTCTCCAGGTTGGTACGCTAGCAGCAATTCCAAACATATAGTTTTCTTTACATTTTAGTGCTTAAAAATAATTCAAAAATTCAGAAAAAAAGAATTTGGTTTGTGTCGCCATATTCTAAGACTCTAGTAACTTTGATATTTTTTCTTTGCGAGTAGATAAGATAATTTTATTAGAACAGTTTCGGGGTACATAGGATGTTTTAATTGATTTGTAATCCTTTTTTTTTTTAAATCAGCAATTCTTCTGTTTTCAATCTTCAATCTTTTTTCTTTATGATGTTTACCATATGGGTTAATTAATTGTATGTGTCGATACATAGGTAATTTTTTTATTTCTTTTTCTACTGGAAAAGGGATGAAATTTAAAGTTTTTTATATATTTTTTCTATGTTTTTCAAACATTTTTTTTATTTCACTCTTATTTTCTTTAGTCTCCCTCAAGGACTTGAACTAGCAATCGTTTGATCACTTGAACTATATTGTATTATATTGGAAAACTCATAAATGTATTTCATTTTGTGAAAGGCTCTATAGCGCAAGGGATCAATTGCCCTGAAGAAATAAAAAATAAGATATGAGAAGTAGAGATGAGTGAATCTTTAGAAATCCAAATTCACCCTGCTTTGTCAAATTTTCCCAGAAAATTTGATTTGCGGCAAATAAATGTGCACGAATCTCAAAACTAGAAAGCTTGTAATTGCTTGGAAAATACACGTGGAGGAGTGGTGATAGAGAGTATGAGAGAGGACCCCGCTGACCATAAGAGCTTACACTCTACAGGAGAGAGAGAGGACCCCACTGAGCATAAGAGCTTACACTCTACAGGAGAGAGAGGACCCCACTGACCATAAGAGCTTACACTCTACAGGAGAGAGAGGACCCCACTGAGCATAAGAGCTTACACTCTACAGGAGAGAGAGAGGACCCCACTGACCATAAGAGCTTACACTCTACAGGAGAGAGAGAAAGGATCCCACTGATCATAAGAGCTTACACTCTACAGGAGAGAAAGGACCCCACTGACCATAGGAGCTTACACTCTACAGGA
The DNA here is from genome assembly GCF_051348905.1 of Ranitomeya variabilis. Lineage (NCBI taxonomy): Eukaryota > Metazoa > Chordata > Amphibia > Anura > Dendrobatidae > Ranitomeya > Ranitomeya variabilis. The sequence goes on from NC_135236.1 coordinate 651,557,495, forward strand.
GAGAGAGGACCCCACTGATCATAAGAGCTTACACTCTACAGGAGAGAGAGGACCCCACTGATCATAAGAGCTTACACTCTACAGGAGAGAGAGAGGACCCCACTGAGCATAAGAGCTTACACTCTACAGGAGAGAGAGGACCCCACTGACCATAAGAGCTTACACTCTACAGGAGAGAGAGGACCCCACTGAGCATAAGAGCTTACACTCTACAGGAGAGAGAGAGGACCCCACTGACCATAAGAGCTTACACTCTACAGGAGAGAGAGGACCCCACTGAGCATAAGAGCTTACACTCTACAGGAGAGAGAGAGGACCCCACTGACCATAAGAGCTTACACTCTACAGGAGAGAGAGAAAGGATCCCACTGATCATAAGAGCTTACACTCTACAGGAGAGAAAGGACCCCACTGACCATAGGAGCTTACACTCTACAGGAGAGAGAGGACCCCACTGATCATAAGAGCTTACACTCTACAGGAGAGAGAGGACCCCACTGATCATAAGAGCTTACACTCTACAGGAGAGAAAGGACCCCACTGACCATAAGAGCTTACACTCTACAGGAGAGACAGAGAGGATCTCACTGACCATAGGAGCTTACATTCTACAGGAGAGAGAGGACCCACTGACCATAAGAGCTTACACTCTACAGGAGAGAGAGGACCCCACTGACCATAAGAGCTTACACTCTACAGGAGAGACAGAGAGGACCCCACTGACCATAAGAGCTTACACTCTACAGGAGAGAGAGGACCCCACTGACCATAAGAGCTTATACTCTACAGGAGAGAGAGGACCCCACTGACCATAAGAGCTTACACTCTACAGGAGAGAGAGGACCCCACTGACCATAAGAGCTTACACTCTACAGGAGAGAGAGGACCCCACTGACCATAAGAGCTTATACTCTACAGGAGAGAGAGGACCCCGCTGACCATAAGAGCTTACACTCTACAATACAGAGAGAGGGCCCTGCTGTCGATAAGGACTTACACTCTACAGAAGAGAGAAAAACAACAAGTTGAAAACAACGCTGCTCTAGACACTGACACACTGGTTCTGGGAGCTATTGATTTGAATGGAAGCCCTGCATCCCACTTCATCCTAGAAGCTGGAGTCTACATCCAACCATTCCTGAAAAAAATTCTTTGAATATTTGTCATTTTTTTTCTACATATTTTGCAATCCTGTTTTGCAAAATTCATAAAACATAGGCTTGATCTTACTAAAACTTCTTAAAGAGATGGCCCACTGATATCACATGTTCTCTTTAATATGTTCTATTAAGGGACATGGACATCACAGTCTTTTGACATCTATTATAATATTACATTAGTGGCCCTACATCTAAATGGGCTCAATGTAATATATATCATCATCTTCTGCCATATCTACCACAATCATCTGATTTTGTGTCAGGGACTCGGGAGTACTGGGTATGTAGATGTTTCCTTTGCTTCTTATGCAGCTTCCATTTCTTCAGTTTGGACACCAAAACTATTATGAGTTCTGGGTTCACAAGTCATTGAGCCCATTATGTCACCTTGGGTGGTGGCCAACTTCTACTCTGACCTCCCCACTTTATATTTTCTTCTCTTCCTTCTCATAACGTCTTGTTCGGACTTGCCTTTTCTCTTTGTTTGTCATGATAAGGAACAAGTTAGATGTTATTTTCAGGTACTATGGCAATAGTGAAAAAAATATACACATATCTTTAGCCCATCAGAAAAAGTTCTGTTACCCTTAAAACATATTTTGTGATGAAAAAAAAATCGATTGCAGAAAGCTCAAACCTGTAAGAATATGCTCCCTCTTCTACATTTACATGGACAACAGAAAGGGACATTCACTTAGATGCCAATATTCCAAAACTAACACAGGTAGCTGCCAGATGCGCCAGATCAATAGTCAGTCCTGAAGGAAGCACTTAACATTGACTTCTTTGTTAGGATCAATGGTCTCTGTGGTATTGGGCTCTTGATTTTTTTGCTTCTTTTATTGAGATCAAAAAGTCATCAAGAAATTTCCTTTAGGTAGACTAAACTAAAGAAAAGAGATGGTAGCATGTAGGGTGTAACTTGACTTAGTAAGCCCCCATAGCTCTGTTGAGTTCTACTTTAGTGGACTCTTTATGTCTAACACCACTATGGCAGCTACAGCCAGAGATAATACTTATGTTTCTAACCCTGATGGTGAACCGGAACAGAAATGTTTGGGGTCTGTACCGAAGACCTACTGTTTGGGCACGGACACCGAACACAGATTTCTCCAGGAAGTCCGTGTTATTGTTCAGGTTCAGCACCCTGAACATCGGGTGTTTTCCACGCTGCATCTGCATGACAGCGTGACAAACACCGTGGCTCAGATGACAGCATTGAGCCAGCAGCTGTGACAGGCGGTAAAAAGTTTACCACCAGTCATAGAGGCATCGGCTGATAACAGCAAAAGCAGGCGCTGCTGATTGGAGTATTCATCAGGCGGCGCCTGCACTATAAAAAAAAATACATTTTTTTAAACAATGATGAGTCTGCTTTATTTTTGATAACCAGCGCAAGCAAAACTGACAGCTGCGAGCTGCAACCCTCAGCTGTCAGCTTTATCATGGCTAATTATCAAGAATAGAGGAGTCCCCATGCTGTATTTTAAATTTATTTGAATAAATGAAATCATTTATTTAAATAATTTTAAAAAACAGCGTGGGGTCCCCCACTATTTTTGACAACCAGTCAAGCTAAAGCAGACAGCTAGGGGCTGGAATTCTCATGCTGGTAAGGGGCCATGGATATTGGCCCTCCCAGCCTAAAAATAGCCGCCCGCAGCCGCCCCATCTATTAGATGCGTCAACTCTGGCACATTGCCCGGCTCATCCCACTTGCCCTGTAGCGGTGGCAAGTCAGGTGATATTTGTGAAGTTGCTGTCACCTTTGTATTGCCAGGTGACATCAAGCCCAGCAGTTAGTAAAGAAGAGGCGTCTATTACACTATAGTCATATTGTAAATAAAAACACTCAGAATAAAGTCCTTTTTTTTGAAGTAAAAATCCACACCCTGTTTTACAAATGTATTACAAAATAACAAAGTTATAGTCACCTTACACCCATTCCATTGAAGCCCTTGTCTCCTGTGAAAAACAGAAAATAATAAACAACCATGATACTCACCTGAAAATTCAGGGGTTCACCCATGATAAAGCCTGATAGGTATGAAAACACGTTAAGTATTTACAGCAAACATTTCTGCCCCAAAAATGTGTGTCTTGGCTGGAAAAACGTTGCACATAATTCTATCTATCTATCTATCTATCTATCTATCATCTATCTACCTATCTATCTATCTATCTATCTATCATCTATTCTCTATTTATCTATATATTATCTATCTATTTATCTATCAATCAATCTATCTACCTACATAATGCTCCTGCCTTTTTTTCTAATATCTAATATCTATTCTATTAATTACTTTCTATCTAACTGTATCTTTCTTTCTTTCTTTCTTTCTTTTTTTCCTTCTTTCCTTCCTTCCTTCCTTCCTTTCTTTGTCTCTTTCTTTCTTTCTTTCTTTCTTTTTTTATTTCCTTCTTTCTGTTTTCTTTTTTTCTTCCTACTTTTTTCTTTTCTTTCTTTCCTTTCTTTCCTTCTTTCTATTTTATTTATTTCTGTTTTCTTTCTTTCTTTCCTTCTTTCTGTTTTCTTTTTTCTTCCTACTTTTCATTTGTTTGTTTCTTTCTTTCTTTCTTTCCTTCTTTCTCTCTTTCAGTCTTTGTTTCTTTTCTTTCCTCTAACCTAGCAAATCCTTTGCTTAGATAAATGCGTACGTCCCTGAAATGATGTGTAAAAATGAATGAATGAAAAATAAATTGAAAAGAAAACAATGAAGACCCTGCAATAACTTCTCTGGAGCATTTTCCATATCTGAACCAGTTGATTATAGTAGGCCCTAATTTCGAGAAAACCACCCAGGCCCACAGACCATTGGTGCCACCGGCGCCGGTCACCTGCAGTTCCGTCCTGCACAGCAGATCCTCATGAAGTGAAGGTGCTCACTGGAAACCAGTCTAAAGCGTTTAATCTATTATTAATCACTTAGCAGAGGAATGATAGGACTCGGGGGAGCCTGGGATATAAATATTTATCACCTTGTTAGCAAATGCTTTTTAAAGAGACAACGGGAAGACGCTTTGTGTTTATATTGCATGTCACTGAGCATAGACTTCATGTCATGTTACGGATCAAGGATATTGTAAAGTGCTGCCGTTCATCATGGATGTCAAGATCTCTAGCATCAGCCCATATGAAGGAAGAAGTCAACAGAGATGTTGAGGGATATGGAGATACAGACTGATTTTATTATCATGCCAAACTGTATTGTTTGCAGTGAAAAACATTTGGATTAGATCCATAGATTGAAAAAAAAATACAATTTACAGTTAGGTAAGATTTATTTAGCTATTGGAGGTGCAGTAGTAGCAGTCGCAACCACACCCTTAACGTTTAAAGGGGATGTCCATCCTTAATGTAAAAATCTTCAGTCAGTCTGTGTCACTCTGTTGCCGGTGCCCAGAGCAGCCGGCGCATGACCGCAAATACCGTATGTCATTTGTGGAACGCCCACCAGGACCGTTGGGTACTCGGTATCGGGTCCGGTACTTAAATGGATGTGTCACGGCAGCGGCGACCCGGTCCGTAGCCTTGGGCGCCAGTGTAAAAGGGAATGTCTTTAAATGGGTGATATGAAATAAAGTTTGTTCGTGACGCCACCTGTGGTATTCGGTCAGGGACAACCGACGCTGCTTAAAGGGGTCCCCTGGGGTGATGTTATGGCAGCAGGGATGGTATAGCTTCCCACAGGTGAAGCTGAATCCCCAGGGCTCCCGGTGCATAGATAAAGATTAGTGATGAGCGAGTGTACTCGTTGCTCGGGTTTTCCCGAGCATGCTCGAGTGACCTCTGAGTATTTGCTAGTGCTCGGAGATTAAGTTTTCATCCCGGCAGCTGAATGATTTACAGCTATTAGCCAGCTTGATTACATATGGAGATTCCCTAGCAATCAGGCAACACCCACATGTACTCAGCTGTAAATTATTCAGCTGAGGCGATGAAAACTTAATCTCCGAACACTAACAAATACTCAGAGGTCACCCGAGCGTGCTCGGGAAAACCCGAGCAACGAGTATATTCGCTCATCACTAATGAAGATGGTAGATGATGTAGCAAGAAACAGAGGACACAGGGTTGCCATCTCTTTACCTTTTTACTGTAGAATTCAGACAGCCACAGTCCAGGGTACCGGATCACAGGTGCTGGTATGGTCTGGCCAGCTTCGAAGCGAATCTGGAATCCCCCTAACCAGGTGGGGTTGGAAGCCTTCCTTCTAGCACTGAGTTGTAGTCCGTTGCTGCCTTAGGCTTCACACAAGGTCCTTACGTTCTCTCTCTGTCCCCCTTTAGGTAGGACATTAACCTGCATGACAGGTAACTCAAGCCTTTTTACAGGATCTCTATCACGACCTGGGCTCTATGCGTTATTGTGTCTTCAGGTGTATGGTGGACAGGTGTTATGATCCTTAGTGGCTGAGGATCACAGAATGGACTAGCTAAGTTACTGAACATAGAACAAGCTCTAGGGAGGTGGTAACTGGACTGACCGCAACCTGATCCTAACAAACACACTAAAAGCAGCCGGTGAACGTGCCTAAATTCCTGGACGTCTCGACGCAGCCTGAGAAACTTGCTACCCCTATAGAGAAAATAAGACCTCACTTGCCTCAGAGAAATGACCCCAAAGATATAGGAAGCCCCCAACAAATAATAACGGTGAGGTAAGGGGAAAATACAAAACGTAGAAATGAAAACAGATTCAGCAAATGAGGCCCACTAATACTAGGTAGCAGAAGACAGGCAGGGAACTGTGCGGTCAGTAAAAAACCCTATACAAAATATCCACGCTGAGAATTCAAGAACCCCCACACCAACTAACGGTGTGAGGGGAGAAACTCAGCCCCCTAGAGCTACCAGCAAGCAAGGAAATCACATATTAGCAAGCTGGACAAGGACAAGTAAATAACCCAAAAACATATTGAACACTGATGAGCAAAATATAACCAAGCAGAAAACTTAGCTTCTCTTGAAGAGACTGATAGCGAAGGAATTCAGGAGAGATCAAAATAGCACTGAATACATCGACAGCAGGCAAACACTGAAAGTCCAGGTGAGCTAAATAGGAAACCAGCTAACAGATAACGAGACAGCTGATCCAGCCTGAGACCTGCAGAATGACACAAAGAGCCACCAGAGGGAGCCCAAAGACAGCACTCACACAGTACCACTTGTGACCACAAGAGGGAGCCCAAAAACAGAGTTCACAACAGTACCCCCCCCTTGAGGAGGGGTCACCGAACCCTCATCAAAACCCCCAGGGCGATCAGGATGAGCCACATGGAAGGCATGAACCAAATCAGCCGCATGAACATCAGAGGCGACAACCCAGGAATTATCCTCCTGACCATAGCCCTTCCACTTAACCAAATACTGAAGCCTCCGTCTAGAAATACGAGAATCCAAGATCTTCTCCACCACGTACTCCAATTCGCCCTCAACCAGCACCAAGGCAGGGGGCTCAACAGAAGGAACCACAGGCACCACATACCTCCGCAACAAAGACCTATGGAACACGTTATGAAAGGCAAACGACGCTGGGAGGTCCAAACGAAATGACACCGGGTTAAGGATTTCCAAAATCTTATAAGGACCGATGAAGCGAGGCTTGAATTTAGGAGAGGAGACCTTCATAGGAACATACCGAGAAGACAGCCATACCAAATCCCCAACACGAAGTCGGGGACCTACACCGCGACGGCGGTTGGCAAAGCGCTGAGCCTTCTCCTATGACAACTTCAAATTGTCCACCACATGGTTCCAAATCAGCTGCAACCTATCCACCACAGAATCCACCCCAGGACAGTCAGAAGGCTCAACCTGACCCGAGGAAAAACGAGGATGAAAACCAGAATTGCAGAAAAATGGCGAAACCAAAGTAGCAGAACTAGCCCGATTATTGAGGGCAAGCTCGGCCAATGGCAAAAAAGTCACCCAATCATCCTGATCAGCAGAAACAAAACATCTTAAATAAGTTTCCAAGGTCTGATTAGTTCGCTCGGTTTGGCCATTCGAAAAAGACAAATCAATGCCCATCTTAGCACAAAAGATCCGCCAAAATCTGGACACAAACTGGGATCTTCTGTCAGACACAATATTTTCAGGGATGCCGTGCAAGCGAACCACATTCTGAAAAAATAGAGGAACCAAATCGGAGGAGGAAGGCAACTTAGGCAAGGGCACCAAATGGACCATTTTGGAAAAACGATCACACACCACCCAGATGACAGACATTCTCTGAGAGACTGGAAGATCCGAAATAAAATCCATGGAAATGTGCGTCCAAGGCCTCTTCGGGACAGGCAAAGGCAAAAGCAAACCGCTGGCACGAGAACAGCAAGGCTTAGCCCAAGCACAAATCCCACAGGACTGCACAAAGGAACGCACATCCCGCGACAAGGAAGGCCACCAGAAGGACCTAGCCACCAAATCTCTGGTACCAAAAATCCCAGGAAGGCCTGCCAACACCGAAGAATGAACCTCGGAAATAACTCTGCTGGTCCATCTATCTGGGACAAACAGTCTCTCTGGTGGGCAACGGTCAGGTCTATCCGCCTGAAATTTCTGCAGCACTTGTCGCAAATCTGGGGAAATGGCAGACAAAATCACTCCCTCTCTGAGGATACCAGCCGGCTCTGAAACTCCCGGAGAGTCAGGCACAAAACTCCTAGAAAGAGCATCAGCCTTCACGTTCTTCGAACCAGGCAGGTACGAGACCACGAAATCGAAACGGGAGAAAAACAACGACCAACGAGCCTGTCTAGGATTCAGCCGCTTGGCAGACTCGAGATAAATCAGATTTTTGTGATCAGTCAAGACCACCACACGATGCTTAGCTCCCTCGAGCCAATGTCGCCACTCCTCAAATGCCCACTTCATAGCCAACAACTCCCGATTACCAACATCATAATTCCGCTCGGCAGACGAGAACTTTCTTGAAAAGAAAGCACAAGGTTTCATCACAGAGCAATCAGAGCTTCTCTGCGACAAAACAGCCCCTGCTCCAATCTCAGAAGCATCAACCTCGACCTGAAAAGGAAGAGAGACATCAGGCTGACACAAAACTGGAGCCGAAGAAAACCGGCGCTTCAGCTCCCGAAAGGCTTCCACGGCCGCAGGAGACCAATTAGTCACATCAGAACCCTTCTTGGTCAAATCCGTCAAGGGTTTAACCACGCCAGAAAAATTAGCAATGAAGCGACGGTAAAAATTAGCAAAACCCAAGAACTTCTGAAGACTCTTAACAGATGTAGGCTGAGTCCAGTCATAAATAGCCTGGACCTTGACTGAGTCCATCTCAATAGTAGAAGGAGAAAAAATAAAACCCAAAAAGGAAACCTTCTGTACTCCGAAGAGACATTTTGAGCCCTTCACAAATAAGGCATTAGCACGCAGGACCTGAAATACCATCCTGACCTGCTTCACATGGGACTCCCAGTCCTCAGAAAAGACCAAAATGTCATCCAGATAAACAATCATAAATTTATCCAGATATTCTCGGAAGATGTCATGCATGAAGGACTGAAACACAGAAGGAGCATTAGAGAGTCCAAAAGGCATCACCAAGTACTCAAAATGGCCTTCGGGCGTATTAAATGCTGTTTTCCATTCATCCCCCTGCTTAATACGCACAAGGTTATACGCTCCACGAAGATCTATCTTGGTGAACCAACTGGACCCCTTAATCTGAGCAAACAGATCAGATAATAATGGCAAAGGATACTGAAATTTGACCGTGATTTTATTTAGAAGACGATAATCTATACAAGGTCTCAAAGAACCATCCTTTTTGGCCACAAAAAAGAATCCTGCACCAAGAGGGGAGGAGGACGGGCGAATATGTCCCTTCTCTAAAGACTCCTTTATATAACTCCGCATCGCGGCATGTTCTGGTACAGACAAATTAAAAAGTCGTCCCTTAGGGAACTTACTACCAGGAATCAAATTTATAGCACAATCACAATCCCTGTGAGGAGGCAGGGCACCGGATCTGGGCTCATCAAATACATCCTGGTAGTCCGACAAAAACTCAGGGACCTCAGAAGGAGTGGAAGAAGCAATTGACACCAAAGGAGCATCGCCATGAATCCCCTGGCAACCCCAACTTGAAACAGACATAGCTTTCCAATCCAGAACTGGATTATGGGCCTGCAGCCATGGCAGACCCAAAACGACAACATCATGCAAATTATGCAGCACAAGAAAGCGAATCACCTCCTGATGTACAGGAGTCATGCACATGGTCACTTGAGTCCAATACTGAGGCTTATTCTCAGCCAATGGTGTAGCATCAATTCCCCTCAGTGGAATAGGGAATTCCAAAGGCTCCAGAACAAAACCACAGCGCCTGGCAAACGACAAATCCATAAGATTCAGGGCAGCACCTGAATCCACAAAAGCCATAACCGAGTAGGATGACAAAGAACAAATTAAAGTAACAGACAAAATGAATTTAGGCTGTATAGTACCAACGGTGACAGATTTAGCGATTTTTTTTACGCGCTTAGAGCATGCTGAGATAACATGAGTTGAATCACCACAGTAAAAGCACAACCCATTTTGACGTCTATGATTTTGCCGCTCAATTCTGGTCAGAATTCGGTCACATTGCATAGACTCAGGTCTCTGTTCAGAAAACACCGCCAGATGGTGCGCAGATTTGCGCTCCCGCAAACGCCGATCAATCTGAATGGCCAAAGCCATTGAGTCATTCAGACTTGCAGGCGTGGGGAACCCCACCATAACATTCTTAATGGCTTCAGAAAGACCTTCTCTGAAATTTGCAGCCAGGGCACACTCATTCCATTGAGAAAGCACCGACCATTTCCGAAATTTTTGACAATACACCTCAGCTTCATCCTGGCCCTGAGAGAGAGCCAGCAAGGCCTTTTCTGCCTGGTTCTCAAGATTAGGTTCCTCATAAAGCAATCCAAGCGCCAGAAAAAACGCATCCACATTCAGCAATGCAGGATCTCCTGGTGCCAGGGAGAAAGCCCAATCTTGAGGGTCGCCATGTAACAGGGAGATAACAATTCTAACTTGCTGAGCGGAATCACCAGAGGAACGAGGTCTCAAAGAAATAAATAATTTACAATTATTCTTAAAATTCAGAAACCTAGATCTATCTCCAGAAAACAACTCAGGAATAGGTACTTTTTGCTCAGACATAGGACTGTGAACAACAAAATCCTGAATGCTTTGCACCCTTGCAGCAAGATGATCCACGCTAGCAGTCAGACTCTGAATATCCATGTCTGCAGCTGAACTCAAAGCCACCCAGAGATTAAGGGGATGAGAGAAGCTGGACAGACTGCAGCAAAGGGAGAGGAAAAAAAAATTGTACTCAGGACTTCTCTTATCCCACTTCTGCGATGCATTAAACACTTTTTGGCCTGCTGTACTGTTATGATCCTTAGTGGCTGAGGATCACAGAATGGACTAGCTAAGTTACTGAACATAGAACAAGCTCTAGGGAGGTGGTAACTGGACTGACCGCAACCTGATCCTAACAAACACACTAAAGGCAGCCGGTGAACGTGCCTAAATTCCTGGACGTCTCGACGCAGCCTGAGAAACTTGCTACCCCTATAGAGAAAATAAGACCTCATTTGCCTCAGAGAAATGACCCCAAAGATATAGGAAGCCCCCAACAAATAATAACGGTGAGGTAAAGGGAAAATACAAAACGTAGAAATGAAAACAGATTCAGCAAATGAGGCCCACTAATACTAGATAGCAGAAGACAGGCAGGGAACTGTGCGGTCAGTAAAAAACCCTATACAAAATATCCACGCTGAGAATTCAAGAACCCCCACACCAACTAACGGTGTGAGGGGAGAAACTCAGCCCCCTAGAGCTACCAGCAAGCAAGGAAATCACATATTAGCAAGCTGGACAAGGACAAGTAAATAACCCAAAAACATATTGAACACTGATGAGCAAAATATAACCAAACAGAAAACTTAGCTTCTCTTGAAGAGACTGATAGCGAAGGAATTCAGGAGAGATCAAAATAGCACTGAATACATCGACAGCAGGCAAACACTGAAAGTCCAGGTGAGCTAAATAGGAAACCAGCTAACAGATAACGAGACAGCTGATCCAGCCTCAGACCTGCAGAATGACACAAAGAGCCACCAGAGGGAGCCCAAAGACAGAGTTCACAACAGACAGGTGACTTGCAATCCAGCTGTCCCTCCAGTTTCTGCCGTGTGGCATAGAGTTACCCCCACAACCTCGGTCTTCCGGCTACCAGTATCTGTGCTTCAGCGTGGAGGTAGCTCAGTCGCAGCTAACCCCCTGCTCTTCACTCTCCTTTGCTCCTTCTCCTCCTTCACACTCTTTAGAAATTATTCTGCTTTCCTTTCTCTCTTTCCAGGAGCTTCAGCATCTCACATGGCTGCATGGCCCCTCTCTTTCTCTCTCTCAGACTCTTTGCCTCAGACTGCTCCAGTCTGCTGTCTGGCACTCACTGACTCCTCTCACCAACTCCTCTGTGACAGACTACTCACTTTCCCTCCAGACCAGAATATATATAGGGGCCACCCACAAGCTGGATCAGAGCTCCCCCTTCTGGCCTGGAGTATGAACATGTTGCATGTTTGTGATTACCTGATAAAAGAGATCCTTCATTGCTTCCTAGCGTGACATCACTCTCCCCGTGAGGAAAGCAATGCCACTGTAACAACCAGGAACCTGAGGTGTCACATTTGCATACATGCAGTCACCTACCGACAAGACGTGCTAATCCTTGCTCAATGTAAGTGTATTGAGTGAGGCCAGACATGTCTAGTAGGAATGTGTCTGAAAGTATGCACATTACATAGGTGTGGAGAATTCTCACACCTGGCACTGTGAGAATTCACAAGTCTGCAGTCACATAGAGTAACTATAGACTTGTACCATGAAGCCAAAAAACTCTTTCAAGGGGGATCTCCGAGACTTATTAAAAAAAAGTGTCAGAGATCTAGTAATGGGATACATAGCAAAAAAACACACAATTGTTGCTGGTAATTAAGTATAGACCTGCTGAGACTGATGAAGTGCAGTTAAAGCACAGACCTTTAAGAGTTATCATCTCCCTCCGCTCTCCTGGCGCATGCGCATGTAAGAAGGAGAATTAGGCTGAGGGTACCTGTCCTCTGCCAGGTCCAGAACTCTCGGGGCTGTCTACTTTGTTGTCTGGGGGAAAGAGTCAGAGACCGGACAGACCTTTGCACTTGGAAATAGGGGGTGTGGCTAAGTGGCAACAGACACAGTGCGCACGGAAGCAGTCAGTCTTGGCGGGAACAGGCAGCGTGCAGTACAGAGAGAGAAGCACTCCAGCCCTTGAGCACCGAGACTGTGCCGGCCCGCATTTGTGTACTCCCGTTGTGACCAGTGGGTACGGCAGAGAGAGAAAAGTAAAGGCGCCTGGTAACTGACAGAGAGCGAGGTGCCATGTACTTTGTGACCGTGAGTACAGTGCCTGTGCCGCAAAGAGAGAACCTGCTATTGGACAGACGTTTGCGGCCCACCTTAACATCAGATGCCTTCCCGCCTACAGAGGACCTTGATCGTGCTCCGGCCGCATATGTTCATGGACTAGGGGCTCAGGGGAAGGTACCAGAGACCGACCACTGCCACCAGAAGACGGATCGCCATTACCAGCTGAATCTCCCTGGACCAACAGTGCGCCAGCCGTAGGCAGTGCTACCCACCCCCAAGTGGTACCTGCATTCTGAAAAGCTTCTGACGCGATAAGTGCACCACCAATCTTCTGTCGTTTTTTTTATTTGCCATGCATATTTTTTCACAATTGAACTGTCATTCCCCCATTTAATCCTTCACCTCCCTGCGAGGAGTTAACCCCATTACACGTGCACAGGATTCTTCTCTACTCTCAGCAGAACAGAGAGAAGCAGGAGTAAGATTGGCCTGTGTGAATGGCATGGAAGGCGTCATCCACATCAATCAAGGCAGGAGGACAGATTGCGGGAATAGGAGAGGCCCATAGATGCCCTTCGTACCATCTGGTAAAATTCTAAATTGCATTAGGATATGCAGTGGGAGTTGGGGGTGAATATACAGGTTGCTGAACTATGGTAAAAGAGGTGTTAAAGTTGGTGACTATGTTGGAAAAACCTAATTCTTCCCCTGCTCTTGGCCACTTTTGGACCCAAAAGGTTCTACAGAAAATATGAGGAAAACCAGACTATTTAAAGGGAATCTGTCAGCAGGTATTTGCTATGTAGTCTGACAGCAGCATGATGTAGGGGCTGTGACCCTGATTCGAGTGAAGTGTCACTTATTAGGCTGTGTGTTGTTGTTTCAATGCAATGAGTGTTTTACTTGCAGGAGATTGTCACTGCCCGGACTACAGCTTGCGTGCCTGCTAGTCCAACCACTCCCCCAACATTTACTGGGCTGTGTGTTGATGTTTCTATAAAATCAGTATTTTATTAGCAGTGAGCAGAGTCACGATGGCAATTGAAGGGGGTAAACGGGGCTTAGAGGTTCCCATTATTAACCAGAAATCGGTTAACTTCCGTCCTACAGTAACACGTCTACACTGCGGCGAAATGAAGTTGTAAAAACCACAGGCAAAATAGGTTAATTTGCTTAATTTGTCCAGGCAAATATCCAGCAGAAACTAACTGCAGGCTCCCGAGATAAGAATGGAGTCATTTTGTAATTGCTAATTGATAATATAAATTAAAACGACGATATTTGCCCGAGGAAGTCGAAATTAGCCAGTGCAGAGGGAGCAGGAGGAGAAGGAGAGACAAAAGAAAGGGGAAGATTGCACTGAGAAAATGACTAATTCCCTGACTCTGCTATTGGGGAAGAAAAGAAAAATGAGCTTTGTTTTGGGTTCGTCAGAAAGGATATAGAGAATGTGGCTTCGTCTTGTAGAGTCCATGGTAACATAAAAAGGGAGGCAGCTTTGAACCTAGCAATGAGCTGCGCAGCTTCAATTGATAGCCCAAGGTACATATTTGTATATATTTTATTATCACCATCTATAGTGACGCATAAAGCTGTCCAACAGAGATAAAATAAAAAATTGCAGACAGGCAGTAATGTAATCTGATAAGCACATACAAAGTATAGGAATTTCCATCATAAATAAGAAAAAGCTACTTGTGAATACAATATGAGGCAATATTATCTTCTGTATGTCCCAGAAAATCAGTATTTTTTCATTTTTTTTATACAAACTTCAGATCAGATTTTTCGCTTACTGTGAGGCATCTCACTGCAGCACAAGCCCTCCCCCACTGTTCTGTCTGCAATATTAATGTCAATCTCTAACCCCATAAAAACAGGCCTCCTTAAAGGGAATCAATCACCAAAAAATTACCTATTGTTTAAATGTATTGTATTTTTTAAAAAAATGTTGCAAGTGTTTTTTCATATTATAATCTGTATTTAAAATAAAAATTAGCAGTCATGCAATTTTCAAATTACCCACTCGGGCTTTTTTATACTCATGCTTCCTATTCTTTCAGGAAGAGTTTTCAGTAGACTCATTTTCATCAGATGCAGGGTTACACACAAACAGGTAACACCACTATACACAACTAATAACACAGGATCTACCATTCACAATAGGTGACGTCTCAGCTGACCCTGCTCTCTCTTCCTCCACAATGACATGTGCACATGCTCATTTGACACTTGAATATAAAAGATAGTGACCATTATTCACAATCTGCCAATTGGCAAACTACATACCTGACTTGTTATTAAAACACAATTCTAGGCCTCCCCGACATGTTTCACCAGCTTAATTGGCTTCATCAGGGTTTGAGGTTAGGAGTGTAGTAAATAACAGGGATATAGGTAGCAGCAGCACCGATCCCATAATCATATGAGCATTAATATTGGGGAATGATACTATGGGGAAAATGTGTGACGCAGAAACTGTATGTTGACTTAGTAGTTTTCCCAATAAGTGGTGATGAATACACAGCTACTTGGTGTTTTTAATTGTCCACATTAGTTAGTTAAAAGTTATGTTTTAATATACTGTTTAGTTAGGGATTTGTTGCCAATTGGCAAATTGTGATTAGTGTGTTTACCCTAAGCTGATAATTGAACAGCAATTGGTGTGTATCATGTCTGACCATTGTGGCAATGTACATGTGTTATTTCCTGAAACAAATGGAAATTAGTCTCAAAAAGCCCTTTTAGAAAGTGTGAAAATTGCCAGATATTTTCTTTCTTTTTTTCAGATTGTGAAATCCCCAAAAAATTGCCAATTTTTTTTTAAATATATATTTGGCACCAAAACTTGATTTAAAAAATAGGGCATTTTCTGGTTATCGAACAAAAATCAAAGCTGTAAAACAAAGAGACATTACTCAACTCTCCTGCTACTGATTTTCTTAAGATACTCTGGCAGTCCTACCATTCTTTGTGTAAGGCCGGGGTCATACTTGCTAGTGCAATGCGAGAAACTTGCACTAGTCTCTTGCATCAATACCCGGCACTGCCGTCGGCACTCGGGACTGGAGCGTTCAGCTGCATAGAAAATACATGCAGTCGCACACTCCGGTCCCGAGTGCCGGAGGCAGTGCTGGGTATTGATGCAAGAGGTTCGTGCAAGTTTCTTGCATTGCACTCGCAAGTGTGACCCCGGCCTAAAACTCACCCTTCCTCCTTTATCTAAGTGTCGGCTCAGTGGTTAGCACTGCAGTCTTTGATCTCTGGGGTCCCACCAAGAAGTTTGCATATTCTCCCCATCATTGTGTGAGTTTTCTGTCTCAGCAGGGCTATGTCTCCTTTCCCTATGATTCTGTGCTCCATGTTGGGCTTTACTAATTGCCCTGTGTGCTTCCATGACATCATCTCCCTAGAGCTTCAAAAGCTTGTTTGGACACACCGCTTTGTCTGAGCGTTAAACCTGAACTGTGTCCTCCAGACTTGTGTTTGACCTCTGACTTTATTTAAGTCCTTGGTTCCTGTTGTGTCCTCCTGATTCATTGGCTTCTACGCAGTCTTGTATTTCTAGTTTGTCTGCTGTTTGAACTGCCAGTTTTTCTAGTCCTCATCATAGCCTGTTGTGCCGAAACCCAGAGTCAAAATGTCCACCCTGACCTTCAGCTTTATGGATCCACCTCATCAAATGAGCCTAACAAACAAACTGGTAGGGAATTTAAATTGTGAACCCCAATGGTCACAGTGATGATAATGTCAATAAAACAATATGATGGCGCTATTTAACTTAGAACATTTGCCATATGTATTGGAAAATGCATTCCTCAGCTGTAGACATAGACTCGTAAGAATGTTCTTTTGGCCTCCAACTGGGGTTATATGTTAGGGATACCATTTTTTGATAAATGGAATAGTAGATCAGATTGCGCTATTCCATTCAGAGTTGTCTGGTAAAACTAGGTGAGCCAAAGAGTGATAGTTGAGAAGATCTGGATGGGGCAAAAGCTCACAAATAGGGCAGTACTGCAATGAACAAAATGAGGGTGATGGTAGCGCTTGGGCAGCACGATTTCTCAGTGGTTAGCACTGCAGCACTGGAATCTTGGGTTCAAATCCCACCAAGGACAACATCTGCAAGGAGTTTGTATCTTCTCCCCGTGTTTGCGTGGGTTTCCTCCGGGTGCTCCAGTTTCCACTTACAATCCAAAGCTATACTGAATTTAGATTGTGAGCCCCATCGGGGACAGCGATGATAAGGTGTGCAAACTGTAAAGCGCTGCGTAATATGTTGGCGCTATATAAAAATAAAGATTATTATTACCCGTGGCGCTTGTGTAAGGAAACAACACCTGTAGAAGACAAATGTGCCGTAGCTGTGGCTTGAGGAGGGTATTGTTCAGATAGCAGTTTGGCAAAGTAGAGATTACCACTATGTGCGGGCTGCGCTTACGGAAAGAATACAATCTGGAGAGTATAGACAAGGTGTTTTATTCACACCAACGTGTTTTTTGGCACTGGTACTGACTCCTTTGTCAATGTAAAAAAAAAACAACAACAAAATGTCCAGCAGCGAAATGCGTCGGTATGAATAAAAATCCTTGCTTATACTCTACGGTTCTCATCCTATCGATGATGAGTGCTAGTTGTCTCTGTTAAATCTTTTTTATTCGATATTTTCATACGGAAACTTTGCATGGTAAATATAAGTGTGAGAAGGGCTTTAGATGCCAATTGGCTATCAGACATTAGGAAGCTTTTGGTGACACATTGTGTAGGTACACACACTATTGACATATGAAACTGTCAATATATTTCCAAGAGGATTAACTAAGGAACGACACAAAACTGGATTTCAACAAAACATCAGCATTTTTATGTTTGGGGAAAGCAAATATTTATTAAGACATACCTGGGCGGTGTTCGTTCCACGCTGCTCCAGGCTTATCGTTAGATACATAGTTAATTGCTTTTCTAAACATTTAGTTTTTGTTGTGTTTTGTCCAATCACTCGAGTTGTGTAGCATGGCAGGAATGGCGTTTCTGTTTATTTTTACCTGTCATTGATCTACAAAGGTAGAGTGATGGGAGTGGAGCTCGGAATGAGGCAGACGGGGTCAAGGAAGGGGAATAATATTTGATATTGGTTGTCACACACCTTCCAGTCCTGATTTGCATTTGATTACTCTGTAAGTAGCCGAGCAAGGCACAAGGGCAAAGTAGCTTTGAACAAAGATGATCAAAGTATGTATGAAGTGTAGACCGGTATGAATAACGTGCAGAATTTTCACATTGTCTTAATGATCCCCTCCCTCAATGTCACTGTGGAGAGGGATTACTTGTGCCACCAAACTGTTGTTTTTTTAGGAGGGTTGAAAGAGGGCTGGAATGATTCTTTGTGACCTGCAGAGAGGAGCTTGAACACTACATCAAAAGACATCAAACAGTGGAAGAATAAAAATCAGACCTCAAACTGTCTTTGTAAAATTACCATCCTTTCCATCTTTTCGGCGAGGCTTTGATACCCTTCCAAGTTGTAAGTAGATCACATTCGTCCTTCTATGACGGGTCGAGAAATGAAACCATATCATTAGTTTGCACTTAGCTTTGCTTAGACAACGTGCTGACAATATGCCTAGAGGTACATCGCGGGGCCCGTTTCCGATGTTCATAAATTCATATCAATGAGAAGAATGTTAAATAGTGTGTAAAGCAGTGTTTGACAATAGTGCACATCAAAAAAGTCATATAAACAGGGGCAGTACCGCTGTCATACAACTTATCATTATGTTTGATTTTACAAAGAACTGTAGGCTTGATATGATGATGCACCAACCACCAATGTGAGCTGATATTCTCATTATTGGTGCATTGGAGGATTAATGTCCCTATAGATCATTGTTCCTCAACTCCAGTCCTCAAGAGCCACCAACAGATCTTGTATTTGGGATTTCCTTAGGGCCCTTTCACACTACATTCTTTCCCACACTCTTTGGACCCATCGGGGCTTCACCCAACCCCCCAAAAATGAGATTTGGGCAACTGACTATAATGGGGAAGACATAGCCACCATGTGCTCTGTCGTGCATCGTTTTCAGCTGTATATGCCTATTGAAGTCAGACAGCTAGACATAGTAGACTACATCTTGTGTCTGCCTCCAATTGGCATATACAGCTGAAAATTATGCAGACCGTGACTCCATTTGCACCATTATAGTCAATGGCCTCGTTGGAGCATATACCTGAATCCCATTTTGCTGAGGTTCGGACGGATGCTGTGACCCAAGGCTCTGAACGTGGGAAAGAACGCAGGGTGAAAGGGCCCTTAGAATTTCACAGGTTATGAAATTATCACCCTATGAAAGCTAAGGAAATTCTGAAAACATGACCTGTTGGTGACTCTTGAAGATTGAAGTGTTTATGCCATTGGGTTAGGAAGGACCTAAGGAGTTGGGGGAGATAGAGAATACATAAATCAAACTATTTTTTTAATTGCTTCTAAAATAATAATAATAAATAGGCGTCCCCATGGTAACAGAATACGCTAAATCCTGTGTAGTCTGATCCTGTAGTCATCTGTATATCTGTACTCAATGTGGATGGTCAGGAATGCCCATTTTAGATCAACTGTGCTCTTTTTTGAGGTTTAATTGTCAAGATTCTACCACTAAAATCTTGACTGTTGGTGAGTATGAGTCATATCATCTTCCATGTCGTCGCTACTTTTTGCATCCCCACCATCTGTAAATTTCTAAGACATAGCGGACAAATGTAAGGGAGTATGACTACATGATCAGACTACACATGGAATGTTTGTAGTCTATTACCATGGAGATGTATGAAAGTGTGTCTCATTAAATTAGAATATCATTCAAAAGTTAATTTATTTCAGTTCTTCAATACAAAAAGTGAAACTCATATATTATATAGAGTCATTACAAACAGAGATTGGTTAATGCTCCCAAAATCCTCCTTGCATATTAGACTTGTGCGGTGGATAAGGTGGCAGACACCTCAATTTAGCACACCCGAAACCTCACCTGGTGCACACAATAGCTAATTAGATAAATTACTGCAAGTCATAAAGGAAATCTGTCAGTACAATCTACCCTCCTAAATTGTCTATATGGACATGTGTGTGTGGGGGGAGGATAAGTACAGCAGAGCTGACAACACTGTGAGAGGACAACTGCAACTGCAAATGTGTTTGTAATTAGACAAGCTTCACTTCTGTTGTACTGTGTTAGCTTTGATCTCACTGTAGAGCTGTGTGTGATTATGAGAGCAAACTGTCAGTTATTACATGTCTCACACTGGTAACGCACTCTTTCATTTAAAATAAGCTCTGGAGGCAGATTCTCAGGGAGATCTATGTCCATCCCATAGATCTTTACAGCTCATTTACATATTAAGAAAAACGTGGATTTCTCTGGAATAAAACGTTGCATCGCAAATATCAAGGCATCATTTAATTCAACTTTTTATGACCTACGGGATGGCTTAGTAGAGTTTATCATACTGACAGATGCCCTTTAAACTTTTTCTTACCAAAGGGTTGTAATGATATACGGTGTTGTGAATTTACCTTTTGGCTCCCTCTAGTGGCTACTAGTGATTTGACTCTGGGTATGTCATTCATCCCTTGTATGCTCACCTGGGTCGTTAGGTCAGGGGTGTTGCTATATAAGCTCCCTGGACCTTCAGTTCAATGCCTGGCAACGTTGATATCAGAGCTAATCTGTAGTGCTCTTGTCTACTGATCCTGGTTCCTGCTTGATTAAGCTAAGTCTGCTTTCTTGCTTTTTGCTATTTGTTTTTGTTTGCATTTTTGTCCAGCTTGCATATTATTTGTTTCCTGACCTTGCTGGAAGCTCTAGGGTGGCTGGTGTTCTCCCCCCAGGCCGTTAGACGGTTCGGGGGTTCTTGAATCTCCAGCGTGGATTTTGATAGGGTTTTTGTTGACCATATAAGTTATCTTACTACATTCTGCTATTAGTAAAGTGGGCCTCTCTTTGCTAAAATCTAGTTCATCTCTGTGTTTGTCATTTCCTCTTACCTCACCGTTATTATTTGTGGGGGGCTACTATCCTACTTTTGGGGTCTATTCTCTGGAGGCAAGAGAGGTCTTTGTTTTCCTCTTCTAGGGGTAGTTAGTCCTCCGGCTGGCGCGAGACATCTAGCGACCAACGTAGGCATGTTCCCCGGCTACTGCTAGTGTTGGCGTTAGGAGTAGATATATGGTCAACCCAGTTACCACTGCCCTATGAGCTGGATTTTTGTACGTCGCAGACTTACTTGTTTCTCTGAGACCCTCGCCATTGGGGTCATAACAATACGGTAAATATTATTTTGATATGGGCATCTTACTGTAGGTGACCTAAAAGCAGACCTGTGGTATCCTTGCATTAGTGATGCACTAGAGAAATAGAGAGAGTGAATTTGAGGTTGGACAAGATCATTAATGACCGCTCTGTCAAGGGTATTTCCCAAAGGATTTACGTTCCTAAAGTGAGACATTTCTGGCTGATATTCATTTATGATTTATACATTTCATCCCACAAAGGACTGGGATGATGGACATATGGTATTACCCTAAATATTCTGTAAATTACTGTCTGCAGTTTTCTAATTCCTGGAAGTCTCAATTTGCCCCTGTATATATATATATATATATATATATATATATATATATATATACATACTGTATGTGCATGAGAAAAAAGAGAAGGGGATGTGTTGTAATGATGTTCCACTGACCCACGAAAGAAGATAATTCTGAGGATGAGCCCTTCTTCTTACAGAACATGTCCACTTTTAATGAAATGCTAACCTTTGTTATTAGCATTGCACACATAGGATATATCATGAACAAGATCTACTAGTTAATTTGTAATGTAATGTAGCATAATTGCCGAAATTTAGACTCTGCAGTTTGCTCGAATTTGGTGAGAAAATTTGATTTGCATCGAATTTGGTGTCAGTGTCGATGTCGGTGACTCCACAAGCCACAGCATAAGAAAAAATAGGTTGAAAATAAAAAACTTATACTCACCAGACCCTCATCTGTCTCTCACCAAGCTCCTGTTTGGTCGTCTTCTTCAGTCCTCACACTGGGGCTGGGCTGTCATCACTGGACCATCTTCAGCCTCTTCCTGTTCCCCTTGATCTTCGGCGACTTCCGTCACCATACAGCTTTGGTGTCTCCTGTATGTCATAACATCATGGCCATTTTGGTGTAAAAGATGATGCTTCACTGTCATGATTCTCAATGGCGAGAGAACATAGCCCAGCATATATGAGAACTAGCTCTTGGAAGATGGAAACTATACTGACCATGAACTAAACCTGCCGCACAACTAGAAGTGGCCGGGTAGCATGCCTACGTTTTTTATCCCTAGATGCCCAGCGCCAGCCGGAGAACTACCTAATCCTAGCAGAGGAAAAGACAGTCCTGGCTCACCTCTAGAGAAATTTCCCCAAAAGGCAGACAGAGGCCCCCACATATATTGGCGGTGATTTTAGATGAAATGACAAACGTAGTATGAAAATAGGTTTAGCAAAATCGAGGTCCGCTTACTAGATAGCAGGAAGACAGAAAGGGCACTTTCATGGTCAGCAGAAAACCCTATCAAAACACCATCCAGAAATTACTTTAAGACTCTAGCATTAACTCATAACACCAGAGTGGCAATTTCCGATCACAAGAGCTTTCCAGACACAGTAACGAAACATCAGCTGTGAACAGGAACAAAATGCAAAAACACACAAGGACAAAAGTCCAACTTAGCTGGGAGTTGTCTGGTAGCAGGAACATGCACAGAAAGGCTTCTGATTACATTGTTGACCGGCATGAAACTGACAGAGGAGCAAGGTTATATAGCGACTCCCACATCCTGATAGGAGCAGGTGAACAGAGGGGATGATGCACACAAGTTAATTCCACAAGTGGCCACCGGGGGAGCCCAGAATCCAATTTCACAACAGTACCCCCCCCTCAAGGAGGGGGCACCGAACCCTCACCAGAACCACCAGGGCGATCAGGATGAGCCCTATGAAAGGCACGGACAAGATCGGAGGCATGAACATCAGAGGCAGTGACCCAAGAATTATCCTCCTGACCGTATCCCTTCCATTTGACCAGATACTGGAGTTTCCGTCTGGAAACACGAGAGTCTAAGATCTTTTCCACAACGTACTCCAACTCACCCTCAACCAACACCGGAGCAGGAGGCTCAACGGAAGGCACAACCGGTACCTCATACCTGCGCAACAATGACCGATGAAAAACATTATGAATTGAAAAGGATGCAGGGAGGTCCAAACGGAAGGACACAGGGTTAAGAATCTCCAATATCTTGTACGGGCCGATGAACCGAGGCTTAAACTTAGGAGAAGAAACCCTCATAGGGACAAAACGAGAAGACAACCACACCAAGTCCCCAACACAAAGCCGAGGACCAACACGACGACGGCGGTTGGCAAAAAGCTGAGTCTTCTCCTGGGACAACTTCAAATTGTCCACCACCTGCCCCCAAATCTGATGCAACCTCTCCACCACAGCATCCACTCCAGGACAATCCGAAGATTCCACTTGACCGGAGGAAAATCGAGGATGAAACCCCGAATTACAGAAAAACGGGGACACCAAGGTGGCAGAGCTGGCCCGATTATTGAGGGCGAACTCCGCCAAAGGCAAAAAAGCAACCCAATCATCCTGATCCGCAGACACAAAACACCTCAAATATGTCTCCAAGGTCTGATTAGTCCGCTCGGTCTGGCCATTAGTCTGAGGATGGAAAGCAGACGAAAAAGACAAATCTATGCCCATCCTAGCACAGAATGCCCGCCAAAATCTAGACACGAATTGGGTCCCTCTGTCAGAAACGATATTCTCCGGAATACCATGCAAACGAACAACATTTTGAAAAAACAGAGGAACCAACTCGGAAGAAGAAGGCAACTTAGGCAAGGGAACCAGATGGACCATCTTAGAGAAACGGTCACACACCACCCAGATGACAGACATCTTCTGAGAAACAGGCAGATCCGAAATAAAATCCATCGAGATGTGCGTCCAAGGCCTCTTCGGGATAGGCAAGGGTAACAACAATCCACTAGCCCGAGAACAACAAGGCTTGGCCCGAGCACAAACGTCACAAGACTGCACAAAGCCTCGCACATCTCGTGACAGGGAAGGCCACCAGAAGGACCTTGCCACCAAATCCCTGGTACCAAAGATTCCAGGATGACCTGCCAACGCAGAAGAATGAACCTCAGAGATGACTCTACTGGTCCAATCATCAGGAACAAACAGTCTACCAGGTG
The DNA here is from genome assembly GCF_051348905.1 of Ranitomeya variabilis. Lineage (NCBI taxonomy): Eukaryota > Metazoa > Chordata > Amphibia > Anura > Dendrobatidae > Ranitomeya > Ranitomeya variabilis. The sequence continues at coordinate 651,581,398 of NC_135236.1, forward strand.
GGCAACGATCAGGTCTATCCGCCTGAAACTCCTGCAAGGCCCGCCGCAGGTCTGGAGAAACGGCAGACAATATCACTCCATCTTTAAGGATACCTGTGGGCTCAGAATTACCAGGGGAGTCAGGCTCAAAACTCCTAGAAAGGGCATCCGCCTTAACATTCTTAGAACCCGGTAGGTACGACACCACAAAATTAAACCGAGAGAAAAACAACGACCAGCGCGCCTGTCTAGGATTCAGGCGCCTGGCAGACTCAAGGTAAATTAAATTTTTGTGGTCAGTCAATACCACCACCTGATGTCTGGCCCCCTCAAGCCAGTGACGCCACTCCTCAAAAGCCCACTTCATGGCCAAAAGCTCCCGATTCCCAATATCATAATTCCGCTCGGCGGGCGAAAATTTACGGGAAAAAAAAGCACAAGGTCTCATCACGGAGCAGTCGGAACTTCTCTGCGACAACACCGCCCCAGCTCCGATTTCAGAAGCGTCGACCTCAACCTGAAAAGGAAGAGCAACATCAGGCTGACGCAACACTGGGGCGGAAGAAAAGCGGCGCTTGAGCTCCCGAAAGGCCTCCACAGCATCAGGGGACCAATCAGCAACATCAGCACCCTTCTTAGTCAAATCAGTCAATGGTTTTACAACATCAGAAAAACCAGCAATAAATCGACGATAAAAGTTAGCAAAGCCCAAAAATTTCTGAAGACCCTTAAGAGAAGAGGGTTGCGTCCAATCACCAATAGCCTGAACCTTGACAGGATCCATCTCGATGGAAGAGGGGGAAAAAATGTATCCCAAGAAGGAAATCTTTTGAACCCCAAAAACACACTTAGAACCCTTCACACACAAGGAATTAGACCGCAAAACCTGAAAAACCCTCCTGACCTGCTGGACATGAGAGTCCCAGTCATCCGAAAAAATCAGAATATCATCCAGATACACAATCATAAATTTATCCAAATAATCGCGGAAAATGTCATGCATAAAGGACTGGAAGACTGAAGGGGCATTTGAAAGACCAAAAGGCATCACCAAATACTCAAAATGGCCCTCGGGCGTATTAAATGCGGTTTTCCACTCATCCCCCTGCTTGATTCGCACCAAATTATACGCCCCACGGAGATCAATCTTAGAGAACCACTTGGCCCCCTTTATACGAGCAAACAAATCAGTAAGCAGTGGTAACGGATATTGATATTTAACCGTGATTTTATTCAAAAGTCGATAATCAATACACGGCCTCAAAGAGCCGTCTTTCTTAGACACAAAGAAAAAACCGGCTCCTAAGGGAGATGACGAAGGACGAATATGTCCCTTTTCCAAGGACTCCTTTATATATTCTCGCATAGCAGCGTGTTCAGGCACAGACAGATTAAATAAACGACCCTTAGGGTATTTACTACCCGGGATCAAGTCTATGGCACAATCGCACTCCCGGTGCGGAGGTAGTGAACCAACCTTGGGTTCTTCAAAAACGTCACGAAAGTCAGACAAGAATTCAGGAATCTCAGAGGGAATAGATGATGAAATGGAAACCAAAGGTACGTCCCCATGAGTTCCTTTACATCCCCAGCTTAACACAGACATAGCTCTCCAGTCGAGGACTGGGTTATGAGATTGCAGCCATGGCAATCCCAGCACCAAAACATCATGCAGATTATACAGCACCAGAAAGCGAATAACCTCCTGGTGATCCGGATTAACACGCATAGTCACTTGTGTCCAGTATTGTGGTTTATTACTAGCCAATGGGGTGGAGTCAATCCCTTTCAGAGGTATCGGAGCCTCCAATGGCTCCAAATCATACCCACAGCGTTTGGCAAAGGACCAATCCATAAGACTCAAAGCAGCGCCAGAGTCGACATAGGCGTCCGCGGTAATAGATGACAAAGAACAAATCAGGGTCACAGATAGAATAAACTTAGACTGTAAAGTGCTAATTGAAACAGACTTGTCAGGCTTCTTAGTACGCTTAAAGCATGCTGATATAACATGAGTAGAATCACCACAATAGAAGCACAACCCATTTTTACGTCTAAAATTCTGCCGCTCGCTTCTGGACAGAATTCTATCACATTGCATATTTTCTGGCGTTTTCTCAGTAGACACCGCCAAATGGTGCACAGGTTTGCGCTCCCGCAGACGCCTATCGATCTGAATAGCCATCGTCATGGACTCATTCAGACCCGCAGGCACAGGGAACCCCACCATAACATCCTTAATGGCATCAGAGAGACCTTCTCTGAAAATCGCCGCCAGGGCGCACTCATTCCACTGAGTAAGCACAGACCATTTGCGGAATTTTTGGCAGTATATTTCAGCTTCATCTTGCCCCTGAGACAAGGACATCAAGGCCTTTTCCGCCTGAAGCTCTAAATGAGGTTCCTCATAAAGCAACCCCAAGGCCAGAAAAAACGCATCCACATTGAGCAACGCAGGATCCCCTGGTGCCAATGCAAAAGCCCAGTCTTGAGGGTCGCCCCGGAGCAAGGAAATTACAATCCTGACCTGCTGTGCAGGGTCTCCGGCAGAGCGAGACTTCAGGGACAAAAACAATTTGCAATTATTTTTAAAATTTTGAAAGTGAGATCTATTCCCCGAGAAGAATTCAGGCAAAGGAATTCTAGGCTCAGACATAGGTGCATGAACAACAAAATCTTGCAAATTTTGTACCTTTGTGGCGAGATTATTCAAACCTGTAGCTACACTCTGAAGATCCATTTGAAACAGGTGAACACAGAGCCATTCAAGGATTAGAAGGAGAAAAATGGAGGAAGGCTGCAGTATAGGCAGACTAGCAAGTGATTCAATTAAGAGCACACTCAGAACTAGAGGAAAAAAAAAAAAAAAAAAATTGTAGCAGACTTCTTTTTTCTCTCCTTTCTCAGCCAGTAATTTAACCCTTTTTTGGGCCGGTCAAACTGTCATGATTCTCAATGGCGAGAGAACATAGCCCAGCATATATGAGAACTAGCTCTTGGAAGATGGAAACTATACTGACCATGAACTAAACCTGCAGCACAACTAGAAGTGGCCGGGTAGCATGCCTACGTTTTTTATCCCTAGATGCCCAGCGCCAGCCGGAGAACTGCCTAATCCTAGCAGAGGAAAAGACAGTCCTGGCTCACCTCTAGAGAAATTTCCCCAAAAGGCAGACAGAGGCCCCCACATATATTGGCGGTGATTTTAGATGAAATGACAAACGTAGTATGAAAATAGGTTTAGCAAAATCGAGGTCCGCTTACTAGATAGCAGGAAGACAGAAAGGGCACTTTCATGGTCAGCAGAAAACCCTATCAAAACACCATCCAGAAATTACTTTAAGACTCTAGCATTAACTCATAACACCAGAGTGGCAATTTCCGATCACAAGAGCTTTCCAGACACAGTAACGAAACAGCAGCTGTGAACAGGAACAAAATGCAAAAACACACAAGGACAAAAGTCCAACTTAGCTGGGAGTTGTCTGGTAGCAGGAACATGCACAGAAAGGCTTCTGATTACATTGTTGACCGGCATGAAACTGACAGAGGAGCAAGGTTATATAGCGACTCCCACATCCTGATAGGAGCAGGTGAACAGAGGGGATGATGCACACAAGTTAATTCCACAAGTGGCCACCGGGGGAGCCCAGAATCCAATTTCACAACACTTCACACTGAACGACACCAAAGATGGCCAAGTGAAGATCACATCAGTGACCGGCCCAAAGAAGACAATTGGGGTTGCGTGGTTGGGCAATGATTAATTTATTTTATTTTTTAACAGGGAATTTGTCATGACCCCAAATCTAATTAACATGCATTTATGGGGCTTGTCTGAAGGTTAATAGCGTTCTAAACCTGCCTAAAGCAAGAACTATCAGGAGGATATAAACTCAGCTTTCAGTCATAGAGGTGTGCATCAAGGGTCTTCAGTCACCAAACAGTAGATAGTGATTGGCAGCTGTAAGCACATTGACTGACAGGCATCACTGCACTGGTATGCTGCAGAGACAGCTGTCAGTCAATGTGCAAAGGCTTGCTTAAAGTAGCCGCCCCGGAACGGCTCTATGACTGAAAGCTTGTGGCTATAGGGAGGTATAAACATAATTTCCTCCTGGTAGTTGTGCTTTCAGTGTGGCAGCCGGGCAACTTTAGAACGCTATTGATCTGCAGATTAACTCTATATTTACAGGTTAATAGCATTTGGGAACATGACAGGTTCCCTTTAACTCCTTTAGAGCCTTTTTGAATCTACCTGACACACCCCCCCCCCCCCCCCCCCGATTGTTGCTGGTTTCGAGGGAATTGAATCACAAAAAAAATTATTATTTTTGTTGTTAAAATTCAAAGCGAATTCAATTCAGCTTGAAATGCTCATGTCTTGTCATAGACCCTTGTAGCAAATGTTAACCCAGTCAATTCCTGAGTTCGAATATCGATAGCTCTAAAAAAGAACAACTATATATATTTTTTGCTTGCTCGCCATTACTGTTTTAGCCCATCTTAAAGAGGATCTGTCACAAGATGAAAAGTGGCCAGTTTTTGGACTTATTTTTTCCCGCTGCTCCCCTTAGTATTTATTTAAATATGTTATACCGTTCCAGAGATATGATCCTTATGTAGTGCTAATTTGTATATTCTTAATCAAGGGGGCAGTGCTCACAAGGTAATAATGTAGTGCAGCCTAAAGACACGCCCAAGAGGATCCTGTGAGCCACGCCCCTCTTTTAAGGACCATAAAAATCAGCACTGAATAAAAATATTCATATCTCTGGAATCATAAGTGGATTTAAAAAAAACGAGGAAAAGAAAAAACCTTGGGAGCAGCGGGAATAAAATAAGTCCAGAAACTGGCCATTTTTGACCTGGTGACAAGTTAAAGTGGTTGTCTATTGGTTTGCTGTAAAAGTGCCACACCTGTCCACAGGTGCTTCACAGTATTGCGGCTATGCTCAATTTAGGTGAGTTGGTCTTAACACCACATACAACTGCTCTCTAGGAAAAAAAAACATAATTTAAATGTGTCTATAAAAAAATATCTGTAAAATATATTGAACCAGAAAAAAAATCAAGAAAAGCAAAGGAAGCTCTGTATTTTTTTAATTGGGGTGTATAACAGCAGGAGGAGAAATATCAAATTCTTAAAAATAAAAAAAGCAATAAAAAAAACAAAACTCCGCAGCATTCTAGCTGGTCACAACCAGTAACCAATTCACTAGAGCCTCAAAAGAAATGGAGATTAATTCATAAAAAAATATGAATGAGCAAAAATGTACATACACTAATTATATAAATATGTACCTAAAGTATATAGAAAAAAAACAACTAAAAAACATAGCAGGCCATGTGTGGTATACCATGTATTCATCCGTTGTGTGCAGTCAGAACTGTCATTGTAATGTTGAAGACAAATGAAAGCCATTAAGCTCTGGTCAATAGGGACAAAAACATTACTTCTGAAGTGGCGGTCTATGAGTCATTTATATATATTTTAAACCCATTTCACTAGTCACATAGATAGATGGTAACGCAATAAAAGCTAAAATAGGGATTAATTGCATTTTAGGTCTCCTAGAATTTGTTTTATTGTATGTACACTGGAGAATACTTTCTGTTTCTATATTTTCAAAAAGGAAAAATAACTGAGTGTGAGTGAATCATCAAATAATAAAAAGACCTAATAGACAATAAAAAACAAATAGTGGGGAAATAAATGTACTAAATGCAGCTAGAAAGCAAATATGTGTATCAGCATGCAAGTTACTAACGCCGCCTGAAAGACAAAGAAGTTAAGGAAAATGTGTCATCAGAAAAGGAGTTACTATTCATTATGTTATATATATGTCCATAGTAATTACCTGGCTATTTAACCAGCTCTCTGCCTTTCATTGCTGCTAATTATAGCTTTGCTGATGAGGTGTCTGTGCTCTGTGCTCCTCGTCAGGTATTCTGATCTTTTCTGCCTGACCTAGGATTTGTCTTGACCATTCGTTTGCCTAGCCCTTTTGTCGTGATCTGTTACTTTCTTGGAATTTTGACCTCGGACTGTTTCCTGACTACACCTTTGTTTCACCTATCTGTCTATGATGTACTCTCTTGACTTTTGACCTCAGACCTCTTGACTACCCAGCCTCACGGCTTATCCGTACGTAGTGGCTAGCGTTACACATCACAGTCAGAATTACAATAAAGGTAACAGCTGTGTATACAGCGGATAAAACTCGATCCACCATTCACAATAGATGTCACAGCTTACCTTCTCCTCTCCCTTTGCAACGACCTTAGAAGCTCAGAAACTTTTATACAAAAAGTCTTAGTGCTGAGTCAGACTGCCGTATAACTCGTGCGAGGGTGTCATCGCACTGCACGCACTGCCCTGGCACCCTTCCTGACCTGAGCAAGACAGTGTGATGTGTTTCTATGCTGCTGTCAAGCTCAGCTCAGGAAAGAGGACAGCCAGTACGAGGTTTACGATGCTATTCTCGCACAAGAAATACGGCAGTGTGTCTCTGCCCTAAGTCAGTCAACAGCTACTAATGTCCATGTGTCGAAAAGGAAGTCGGAGTCATAAATTAGGCCTAGTGGCCCGTGTGGAAATTGCAACATTTTCTAGTTTTTTGGTTTTTTTTAATATAGTGATATGAAAAATTTAAAAATGAGTGTTCAGGAGGTGAGGACTGAAAGAAGGGAAAGTGGCAGGGGCAGAAGTCAGACTAATGGAGGATGCAATATGATCTCTGAGGAGTGGCAGAAGGAAGATCTAAAAGGCTTCCGACAGGGACCTATTCTTCTACTCTATTGGAAAGAGTTGCCTCCAACTCTATGAAGACACTGTTCCTTTCACCAAACTGAAATTATTTGGGGGCGTAACTTTAGAGGATTGCTGTCGCACCCGAGTCCTGAGCCTCGAGAGGCGCAAAAAGTCAGTTTGGCCCATATGAGAAGATCAATACCATTAGTGATCCATAATAGTTTGTGACCCTGTTAGGGATTTTGTATTGGGACCCACAAACTTCAAGTTATGTCACTTACTGGTAATTATGGCTTCCATATCGCTGCAGGTGGTGTTAACTGGGCGCATTTTTAACGTATCTATCTGAGTGCTTGATGGCAGGTCTCCTAAAACTACCCTGATGGCATCACTTGTATTCTAGATGTATCTCTTCATTAGATTTTTTATATAGCAGAGGTGATGGAGCTTTCTGATCTCCAGTTACAGATAAAGCTGTACGGGAGATTTTCTTCTTTTTTTACGACATCCATATATTTCCTGCTTTTTTTGCATTATTCCACAGCATGAGAGATGCCTGTTAAGAATTGGATATTTTTTGTTCTTGTCAGTTGTCGTTTTTGACTTATAAACTGGATATAAACACCTTTGACATTTTACTTATGGCTTTAAGGCATCTACAGTTTCAAAAGAAAGTTTAAGAATAGTTTTATTTTAAAATGTCCCAGTTTTCTCTTTGTAGCTCCTATATGTGTTATGACCCCAGTGGACAGGGTCTCAGAGGAACGTGTAAGTCTGCGAGATTCAAAAATCCAGCTCATAGGGCTGTGGTAACTGGGTTGACCAAATAGCTACTCCTAACGCCAACACTAGAAGTAGCCGGGGATCATGCCTACGGTGATCGCTAGATGACTCGCGCCAGCCGGAGAATCTAACTACCCCTAGGAGAAGAAAACAAAGACCTCTCTTGCCTCCAGAGAAAGGGACCCCAAAGCAAGATACAAGCCCCCCACAAATAATAACGGTGAGGTAAGAGGAAATGACAAACACAGAAATGAACCAGGTTCAGCAAAGAGAGGCCAGCTTACTAATAGCAGAATATAGCAAGATAACTTATCTGGTCAACAAAAACCCTATAAAAATCCACGCTGGAGATTCAAGAACCCCCGAACCGTCTAACGGTCCGGGGGGAGAACACCAGCCCCCTAGAGCTTCCAGCAAAGGTCAGGATACAGATTGGAACAAGCTGGACAAAAATACCAAACAAAACAAAAGCAAAAAGCAAGGAAGCAGACTTAGCTTGAAATACAGGAACCCGGATCATAGGACAAGAGCACAACAGATTAGCTCTGATTTCAACGATGCCAGGCATTGAACTGAAGGTCCAGGGAGCTTATATAGCAACGCCCCTGAACTAACGGCCCAGGTGAGGATATAGGAAAAGACAGAAGCTCCAGAGTCAAATCACTAATGACCACTAGAGGGAGCAAAAAGCAAAATCACAACAGTACCCCCCCCTTAGTGAGGGGTCACCGAACCCTCACCACGACCACCAGGGCGATCAGGACGAGCGGCGTGAAAGGCACGAACTAAATCGGCCGCATGAACATCAGAGGCGACCACCCAGGAATTATCTTCCTGACCATAGCCCTTCCACTTGACCAGGTACTGAAGCCTCCGCCTGGAGAGACGAGAATCCAAGATCTTCTCCACCACGTACTCCAACTCGCCCTCAACCAACACCGGAGCAGGAGGCTCAGCAGAAGGAACCACAGGCACAACGTACCGCCGCAACAAGGACCTATGAAACACGTTGTGGATAGCAAACGACACAGGAAGATCCAGGCGAAAGGATACAGGATTAAGGATTTCCAATATCTTGTAAGGACCAATAAAACGAGGTTTAAATTTGGGAGAGGAAACCTTCATAGGAACAAAGCGGGAAGAAAGCCACACCAAATCCCCAACACGTAGTCGGGGACCCACACCGCGGCGGCGGTTGGCAAAGCGCTGAGCCCTCTCCTGTGACAACTTCAAGTTGTCCACCACAAGATTCCAGATCCGCTGCAACCTATCCACCACAGAATCCACCCCAGGGCAGTCAGAAGGTTCCACATGACCCGAAGAAAAACGAGGGTGGAAACCAGAGTTGCAGAAAAACGGCGAAACCAAAGTGGCGGAACTAGCCCGATTATTAAGGGCAAACTCAGCCAACGGCAAGAAGGTCACCCAATCGTCCTGATCAGCAGAGACAAAACACCTCAAATAAGCCTCCAAAGTCTGATTAGTTCGCTCCGTCTGTCCATTAGTCTGAGGATGGAAAGCAGACGAAAACGACAAGTCAATGCCCATCCTACTACAAAAGGATCGCCAGAATCTGGAAACGAACTGGGATCCTCTGTCTGACACAATATTCTCAGGGATGCCGTGCAAACGAACCACGTTCTGGAAAAACACAGGAACCAGATCGGAAGAGGAAGGCAGCTTAGGCAAAGGAACCAAATGGACCATCTTGGAGAAGCGATCACATATCACCCAGATAACAGACATGCCTTGAGACACCGGAAGATCAGAAATGAAATCCATGGAGATATGTGTCCAAGGTCTCTTAGGGACAGGCAAGGGCAAGAGCAACCCGCTGGCACGAGAACAGCAAGGCTTAGCACGAGCACAAGTCCCACAGGACTGTACAAATGACTGCACATCCCTAGACAAGGAAGGCCACCAAAAGGATCTGGCCACCAGATCTCTGGTGCCAAAAATTCCTGGGTGACCTGCCAACACCGAGGAATGAACCTTGGAAATGACTCTGCTGGTCCACTTATCAGGCACAAACAGTCTGTCAGGTGGACAAGAATCAGGCCTATCAGCCTGAAATCTCTGCAACACACGTCGCAGATCTGGAGAAATAGCTGACAAGATAATACCATCCTTAAGAATACCAACCGGTTCAGCGACTCCAGGAGCATCAGGCACAAAGCTCCTGGAAAGAGCATCGGCCTTCACATTTTTTGATCCTGGTAAATACGAGACAACAAAGTCAAAACGGGAGAAAAACAATGACCAGCGGGCCTGTCTAGGATTCAGGCGTTTAGCAGACTCGAGATACATCAGATTTTTGTGATCAGTCAAGACCACCACACGATGCTTAGCACCCTCGAGCCAATGACGCCACTCCTCAAATGCCCATTTCATGGCCAACAACTCCCGAATGCCCACATGATAATTTCGCTCCGCAGGCGAAAACTTCCTAGAGAAAAAGGCGCAAGGTCTCATAACAGAGCAACCAGGGCCTCTCTGCGACAAAACGGCCCCTGCTCCAATCTCTGAAGCATCCACCTCAACCTGAAAGGGAAGCGAGACATCAGGCTGGCACAAAACAGGCGCCGAAGTAAACCGACGTTTCAACTCCTGGAAAGCCTCCACGGCAGCAGGAGCCCAATTAACCACATCGGAGCCCTTCTTGGTCATATCTGTCAAAGGTTTCACAATGCTAGAAAAGTTAGCGATAAAACGATGGTAGAAGTTAGCGAAACCCAAGAACTTCTAAAGACTCTTAACTGACGAGGGCTGAGTCCAATCAAGAATAGCTCGGACCTTGACTGGGTCCATCTCCACAGCAGAAGGGGAAAAAATGAACCCCAAAAAGGGAACCTTCTGTACACCAAAAAGACACTTTGAGCCCTTGACAAACAAAGAATTTTCACGCAAAATTTTAAAGACCATCCTGACCTGCTCCACATGCGAGTCCCAATTATCAGAAAAAAACAGAATATCATCCAGATAAACGATCAAAAATTTATCCAGATAGTTCCGGAAAATGTCATGCATAAAGGACTGAAAAACTGAAGGGGCATTAGAGAGCCCAAAAGGCATCACCAAGTACTCAAAATGACCTTCGGGCGTATTGAATGCGGTTTTCCATTCATCCCCTTGCTTAATGCGTACAAGGTTGTACGCACCACGAAGGTCTATCTTGGTAAACCACTTGGCACCTTTAATCCGGGCAAACAAGTCAGACAACAGCGGCAAAGGATACTGAAATTTGACAGTGATCTTATTTAAAAGCCGATAGTCAATACAAGGCCTCTAAGATCCGTCCTTTTTAGCCACAAAAAAGAATCCCGCACCAAGAGGGGAAGAAGACGGACGGATGTGTCCTTTCTCCAGAGACTCCTTGATATATGAACGCATAGCGGTATGTTCAGGTATCGACAGATTAAACAGTCTTCCCTTAGGAAATTTACTGCCTGGAATCAAATCTATTGCACAGTCACATTCCCTATGAGGAGGCAATGCACTGGACCTGGACTCGCTAAAGACATCCTGATAATCAGACAAATACTCAGGAACTTCCGAAGGCGTAGAAGAAGCAATAGACACAGGCAGGGAATCCTCATGAATACCACGACAGCCCCAACTAGACACTGACATAGCCTTCCAGTCAAGGACTGGATTATGGGTCTGTAACCATGGCAGCCCCAAAACAACCAAATCATGCATTTTATGTAGAACGAGAAAACGTATCACCTCGCGGTGTTCAGGAGTCATGCACATGGTAACCTGTGTCCAATACTGTGGTTTATTTTCTGCTAATGGCGTAGCATCAATACCCATAAGAGGGATAGGATTTTCTAATGGTTCAAGAATAAAACCACAGCGCTTAGCAAATGAGAGATCCATAAGACTCAGGGCAGCACCTGAATCTACAAACGCCATGACAGGATAAGATGACAGTGAGCAAATCAAAGTTACAGACAGAATAAACTTAGGATGCAAATTACCAACGGTGACAGGACTAACAACCTTAGATATACGTTTAGAGCATGCTGAGATAACATGTGTAGAATCACCACAGTAGTAGCACAAGCCATTCCGGCGTCTATGAATTTTCCTCTCATTTCTAGTCAGGATTCTATCACATTGCATCAAATCAGGTGTCCGTTCAGACAACACCATGAGGGAATTTGCGGTTTTTCTATCACATTGCATCACATCAGGTGTCTGTTCAGACAACAACATGAGGGAATTTGCGGTTTTGCGCTCCCGCAACCGCCGGTCAATTTGAATAGCCAGGGACATGGTATCATTCAGACCTGTGGGAATGGGAAAACCCACCATAACATTCTTAATGGCCTCAGAAAGGCCATTTCTAAAATTAGCGGCCAGTGCACACTCGTTCCAATGTGTCAGCACGGACCATTTCCGAAATTTTTGGCAATACACCTCAGCCTCGTCCTGGCCCTGAGACATAGCCAGCAAGGCTTTCTCTGCCTGAATCTCAAGATTGGGTTCCTCATAAAGTAAACCGAGCGCCAGAAAAAACGCATCAATATCAGCCAATGCCGGATCTCCTGGCGCCAACGAAAAAGCCCAATCTTGAGGGTCACCCCGTAAGAATGAAATAACAATTTTTACTTGTTGAGCAGAGTCTCCAGACGAACAAGGTTTCAGGGACAAAAACAATTTACAATTATTCCTGAAATTCCTAAACTTAAATCGGTCTCCTGAAAACAGTTCAGGAATCGGAATCTTGGGTTCAGACCTAGGATTTCTGGTAACATAATCTTGTATACCCTGCACACGAGCGGCAAGCTGGTCCACACTTGTAATCAAGGTCTGGACATTCATGTCTGCAGCAAGCTTAAGCCACTCTGAGGTAAAGGGGAAAAGAAAAAAAATAAAAATAAAAATAAAAAATGAGAGAGGGAAAAAAAAAACTCAAAATTTTCTTTCTTATAATCCCACTTCTGCAATGCATTAAACATTTAATACTGGCCTGGCATACTGTTATGACCCCAGTGGACAGGGTCTCAGAGGAACGTGTAAGTCTGCGAGATTCAAAAATCCAGCTCATAGGGCTGTGGTAACTGGGTTGACCAAATAGCTACTCCTAACGCCAACACTAGAAGTAGCCGGGGATCATGCCTACGGTGATCGCTAGATGACTCGCGCCAGCCGGAGAATCTAACTACCCCTAGGAGAAGAAAACAAAGACCTCTCTTGCCTCCAGAGAAAGGGACCCCAAAGCAAGATACAAGCCCCCCACAAATAATAACGGTGAGGTAAGAGGAAATGACAAACACAGAAATGAACCAGGTTCAGCAAAGAGAGGCCAGCTTACTAATAGCAGAATATAGCAAGATAACTTATCTGGTCAACAAAAACCCTATAAAAATCCACGCTGGAGATTCAAGAACCCCCGAACCGTCTAACGGTCCGGGGGGAGAACACCAGCCCCCTAGAGCTTCCAGCAAAGGTCAGGATACAGATTGGAACAAGCTGGACAAAAATACCAAACAAAACAAAAGCAAAAAGCAAGGAAGCAGACTTAGCTTGAAATACAGGAACCCGGATCATAGGACAAGAGCACAACAGATTAGCTCTGATTTCAATGATGCCAGGCATTGAACTGAAGGTCCAGGGAGCTTATATAGCAACGCCCCTGAACTAACGGCCCAGGTGAGGATATAGGAAAAGACAGAAGCTCCAGAGTCAAATCACTAATGACCACTAGAGGGAGCAAAAAGCAAAATCACAACAATATGTTACCATAGTAACAGACTACAAACAATCTCTGTAGAGTCTGATCCTGTAGTCACACTGTTTTCCACCCATCCCATTTCTGCTGCTAACTTATATTTGGTGGGTAAGCGAACATAGGGGACAGAATGAAGAGGGTATGGTTGCAGGATCAGACTACTTATGTAGTGTTGTAGTCTGTTTCCATGGAGACACATTTATTTTAGACAAGAGGTTTAAAAATGTTTTTCAAAATGTGATATAGTTATTACAAGATAAATCTATGCTATGTGTCAATTCTGATTAACAAATAATGTGAGGTTTTGGTTCCTGAATTTGAGAATCTGCTAATTATGATTTGGTAGTAAACTCTTTGTTTAAAGAAGACCTTTCACCAAGTTTTTCAATGGACGCACAATGTAATAGTGGCTGCAGCACTGAATAAAACTTTTTTTAAGTAATTTCATTTTTCCGTTAAAGAGATATTTTCAATCAGTGTTTGGCACCTAATGAGTTAACTTTTGTCAATGCCAAGTGGGTGTTATCAGAGAGTTTTAACTTGGGCTGATGTTACTTTTCGCCCTGTATGATGCTAGCTAATCATAAACAGGCAGCAACACAGGAGAAAAAGAATACGTCTCACATTAGATTAGGTTTCTTAATATGTAAGATGTAAGGATACAGCCCTGCTCTCCTGGTCTAAAATATTAGTGTGAACTATTTATTAGGATTATTATTAGCAGCAGTAGTAGTATCTTCATTATAAACATATGGTCCGATTCATCATTTGCTTTTGTTTTTTCTCCTGTGGTTTCATTGACATTTTTTGTGCCAAAGTCTTCAAAATGGTACATGTGGTTCATGATTTCTGCGCAAATGAAAAATTGTTCTTTATTGGTGTACCCATTTTTTTTTACTTTTTAGTGCAAAAAGTTATAGCATTTGCACACAAATATTTGCCATACATGTAGGACACTCCAAGAGTGAAACTGGAGAACATTTGCTCAATAATTTTGCACCTTTTTGGCAAGTTGCAATTAAATGTAAAAAAAAATGGTGAACATACATAAAATATACTATAAAAGGTCTGAAATTAAAAGACGAACAAGGCGTAAAAGGAAAAAAAGACAAGAGAAAACTAAAACAAAAATTAGTCAAATATGGCATAAATGAAAGAGAAGAGAAAAACACCAAAAAGAAGGCGCAAAATCACTAATAAATTAGGCCCGATATACACTGTGTTCCAAATTATTATGCAAATAACATTTCCTCATATTTTCTCTAAATTACCTATCTGAATTGCAGTCATTGTTATTTTCCAGTCATCTACTATTCTAGTATAATTGCAATGTTTTGGAACAAACTGCCTATGAAAACATAATCTTTAAAAAAAAAATAAACACTCAAAATGCATGTTCCAAATTATTATGCACAGCAGAGTTTTCAACCTTTTTTATTTTATTTTGAACAAAAAAATGGTCAATTGTGAAGTTATAAGCATTATCAGCTTATTACAAAATGAAATCAAACAGTTTTCAATTAAAAACTTTATTCTAGGTGATGTTACATTTGCACATAGGACCCCTTGTTCGAAAGAAGCTTCTGAACTCTCTCGTCCATTGAATTTGTCTGTTTTTGGATGGTTTATGCTTCAATTGTTTTGCATCCACTTGAATCCCCTCCCAGAGCTGTTGCTTAGATGTGAACTGCCTCCCGCCATCATAGACACTCCTTTTGATGATGCTCCAGAGGTTCTCAATGGGGTTGAGGTCAGGGGAAGATGGTGGCCACACCATAAGTTTGTCCTCTTTTATGCCCATAGCAGCCAGAGATGCAGATGTGTTTTTTTGCAGCATGAGACGGTCCATTATTATGCATGAAAATGATCTTGCTGCGGAAAGCACAGTTCTTCCTCTTGAACCATGGCAGGAAGTGTTGTTTTAGAAACTCCACGTAGATTATGGAGTTCATCTTTACCCCTTCAGGGATCATAAAGGGGCCGACAATCTCTCTCCCCATGATTCCAGCCCAAATCATTACTCCACCTCCTCCTTGTTGGCGCCTTAGCCGTGTTTTCATGGGGTGTCCATCAACCAGCCATCCTCCACTCCATCCATCTGGACCATCAAGCATTGCACGGCACTCATCGGTGAACAAAACAGTTTGGAAGTCAGTCTTCATGTATCGTTTGGCCCACTGGAGCCGTTTCTGCTTGTGTGCAGTGGATAGAGGTGGTCAACAGGATGGCTTACGCACCTCTGAAGGACCTTGCATCTTGTTGTTCTGAGGACGTTGGAGGCACCAGGAGCTTCAAAAACTTGTCTGCTGCTATGACAAGGCATTTTTGCAGCTGCTCTTTTAACCTTACGCAATTGCCTGTTGGAAAGAGTCCTCAATTTTTCCTTATCAGCACGCACACGTGTGTGTGCTGGGAATCAGCTACATACTTCTTGATTGTGCGATGATCACGATGAAGTGTCTTGGCAATGTTGATTGTAGTCATGCCTTGACCTAAATACTCCACAATTTGTTGCTTCTCAGCAGCCGACACATCCTTTTTCTTTCCCATTTTGGCAAGAAATGTAGGCTGCTTAATAATGTGGAACAGCCTTCTTAAGTAGTCAGCCTTTATTTGGACACACCTGCCAAACTAATTTGCACAGGTATCTGCAATTGCTTTCAGTGATATAAAGAGCCCTGACACACATCACCATCAATGAGTTTAAATGACAAACAAAAAAATTCTAACCTTATCACTCCTAAACTCTTTGTGCATAATAATTTGGAACACAGTGTAGATGAAACATGTTGTCTAATATACCGTAATAAACTTATTTTGTATAGTAATTATGAGGCTTATGAACAGCTTTCTGACCTCTGTTCTCTTTTTTTCAGTTTGTTCACAGTTTGCTAAGGGAGTGTATGCCATATTTGGATTCTATGACCGGAAGACAGTCAACATGCTGACATCATTCTGCGGTGCTCTCCACGTTTGCTTTATCACCCCAAGTTTCCCCGTAGCCACATCCAATCAGTTTGTTCTACAGCTCAGACCGGAACTTCAGGATGCTCTTATTAGTATTATAGAATATTACAAGTGGAAAAAGTTTGTGTACATCTACGATGCAGACCGAGGTAAGATGGTTCCTTGGATCAACGTCTTGCATGGGAGTATAATCAGAGAATAGGTTATAGGTAATATCCAATCTCTTTAAATCGATGGTTCACAATTAGGGTATGCCGTCCATCATTATTAGATTGGTGAAGGTCCCATTCTGCACACCCAAAATGATCAGCTGTTTAGAGGGCACTCGTGAGAGCGCAACATCCTTCTTGATAGATCCACCAATTTCGATGGCAGCCAAGTAACCAGATCACACCTTTGTCTTTTCCAATGTCATCACTGTTTTTTTATGGTGTATGCGCAGTGAATGCACCATGTATGCGATTTAAGAAGTAGGAGGGTGCAAAGATGCCCAAGATAGCAAATACATTCCACTGTGTAAAATGTAGAATAGGGCCACTGACAGATTCTAGAATCAGAACTGGCGAGTTATAGCAAGTTGCATGCAGGTCAATTGATATAAAAAATACACAACTTGCACCAAATGTTGCTTTCATTTAAAATTAAATTGCAATTTATCCTCTATCTCAGTGGTACGAAACCCGGCAGTATTGAGAATGGTTCTCCGACACTACAATGATGGGGCTCTGCAGAGCCCCATCTTGAATGAAACGATTTGTGTTCTCAAAGTGGACAATGAATGGGGCAGAGGTCGAGCAAGTGCACTATTGCTCCATTTCAAGTAGGGACTTTCCAGAACTCCGTTATCAAGGTTCTGAAGCCTCATTCTTGCGATCGATATGGGTTCCAGTGATCTGGTCCCCTGAAATCAGCAAGTTATTTTCTATCCTATGGTTAGGGAATAATACATTTAAATACATTTAGAAAATGAATTTAGTAATTTTCTTTTTCCCAGAAAACCCCTTTAACTCTTCTGTTCCAGGTTTATCCGTTCTCCAAAAAGTATTGGATACAGCAGCAGAGAAAAACTGGCAAGTGACAGCTGTAAATATACTCACCACCACAGAGGAAGGCTACCGCTTGCTTTTTCAAGATCTGGACAAAAGCAAAGACCGTCAGGTTGTAATAGATTGCGAGTCGGAACGACTGAATGCCATCCTCACCCAGGTAGTGTTGACATTTTCCGCAAAGTCAGCTGCTGTACAATAATTACAGAACACTAGCTACCAACTTTGTCTTAATTATCTGTTGAATGGATACTTTACACATTACATTTCAGTCCATAAACCCTTCTTGATAGCCATATTTGATTTTCACAACTAAGTCTATCATTGAAAAAAAAGAAAAAATAGAAAATAAAAAGGTGTCTAGTACTGTTGCAAGATGACCTAGGTTTAAATGCATCCAAAGGCAATATTTGCATGGAGGCTATATGTTATTTGTCTGGGTAGTGCATTTAAGAAAACTGGTGCAGCACAAGAAAATTCCTGGAGACAGGAGTGGAAGGTTCTGATTACGAAGGATGTTGGTCTTAAATCAGTGACATAGTGGAGATCACATGTAGAGTGGTAGACAAAGTGAAGGGAGAAGATGCAGGATGGTGGAGCACTGTGGAAAGTAAATGTAGGGTAGTAGACAGAAGAGGGAGGAGATGCAGGATGGTTGAGCACTGTGGAAAGTAAATGTAGGGTAGTAGACAGAAGAAGGAGGAGATGCAGGATGGTTGAGCACTGTGGAAAGTAAATGTAGGGTAGTAGACAGAAGAGGGAGAAGATGCAGGATGGTGGAGCACTGTGGAAAGTAAATGTAGGGTAGTAGACAGAAGAGGGAGGAGATGCAGGATGGTGGAGCACTGTGGAAAGTAAATGTAGGGTAGTAGACAGAAGAGGGAGGAGATGCAGGATGGTGGAGCACTGTGGAAAGTAAATGTAGGGTAGTAGACAGAAGAGGGAGGAGATGCAGGATGGTGGAGCACTGTGGAAAGTAAATGTAGGGTAGTAGACAGAAGAGGGAGGAGATGCCAGATGGTGGAGCGCTGTGGAAAGTAAATGTAGGGTGGTGGACAGAAGAAGGAGGAGATGCAGGATGGTGCTGCACTGTGGAGAGTAAATGTAGGGTGGTAGGCTGACTTAAGGGAAGAGAAGCAGAATGGTGCAGCCCTGTGGAGAGTACATGTATGATGGAAGACAGGGTAAAGGGAGGAGATGCAGGTTGGTGTAGCACTGTGGAGAGTACATGTAGAGTGGTAGACAGGGATGAGGGAGCAGATACAGGATGGTGCCGCACTGTGGAGAGTACATGTAGAGTGGTAGACAGAGATGAGGGAGCAGATGCAGGATGGTGTAGCACTGTGGAGAGTACGGTGTAGGGTGGTAGACAGAGATGAGGGAGCAGATACAGGATGGTGCCGCACTGTGGAGAGTACAAGTAGGGTGGTAGACAGAGATGAGGGAGCAGATGCAGGATGGTGCCGCACTGTGGGGAGTACAAGTAGGGTGGTACACAGAGTTAACAGAGGAGATGCAGAATGGTGCCGCACTGTGGATACTATGTATAGAATGGTAGATAGAGATTAGGGATTAGATGCTGGATGGTGCAACACTGTGGAGAACTTTGGCGAGTGAAAAGTTTACATTAGATAGTGAAGTAATAAGCAGTCAGGTTAGAAAAAATATGAGCTTGGGCAGAGAAGAGTTTTTAAGGTTAGAGACTAATTAATAGTGAGTTACAGTAATGAAGATGAAAATGAATATATAGGGTTGTACAAACTCATGTGCATGTGCAGCGTAAGTCTAATGAATGCACATTCTCTTCAGGTGTATAGAATTGATTGCAGATCACAGACATTTCTGCAGAAAAATTTTGCACAATTTTTTCAAAGGTGCCATTCTGCACCCTTATCTACCTGCCTGGCACCAATGCAGTCCTGTGCCCTGTGGGTCCATTTGGTTCTTCAGTGCCAGTGCTTTGTATGGGTACTGCTTCTCTATGCCAAGACTCAGCTAGTAGGGTCCGTAAAAAACATTGCTATTTTGTAAAATGTATACAAAATGCCTTTCCATTAAAGGGAAGAAAGACATCTTACTAGTGCCACTTATAGTGCCCTGTAGCTCAATGTCAGAACCCATTTTGGAGCTTTCAAATCTAATTAGTAGCCAGACCATCAATCTCTAGATATCTATAGATATCATCATTACCAAATGTTTGCTCCTGGTCAGTACAGAGTAGGACTCTGATTTCTTCTGGAACCCTACTTTGTACTGATAAGGAGCACTTTCTCTACATCTTACAGATTGGATTCTTTGGTTTCGCCGATATCCTAGTCTTGCTTCATCAAGGGTTGGATTTAAACAGCACAGTGTTGCCCATAGGTGGCATTGATGATAGTTTTCTTACTTCTGGAGGAGAGTTGTTTTGCATATTTTTTTGTCCAGGGAGCATTTCTTGTATATCTGGATCTCTGTGAGGAGAAACAATACCTTCCCAGAGTTGCTACAGTATATATGTTTTTATTATATTATTTTCATTCATTGTATATGGTACATCTTGTATTTGATGTCTCTCAGTCATTCCAGTCTGTTTTATTCCATTACCCGGTGCAGTCTGTTCTCCTGCCATTTTTTTTTTCTTGACCACACTTTCGGTTACGTAAGGCTCTAGAACGCCTACACCATTTTCCACAATGTGTTCAGTGAAGCTGTGATAGTAATTAACCAGATTTCTCTTCCTTGCAGATCATCAAGCTAGAAAAAAACATTGTCGGCTATCATTATATTCTTGCAAACCTGGTAAGTGAAGTATAGGATTTTAGATGAATTTGCAGAGGCGGGTTTCACTGTTGGAGTTTGTTCTGTGCTGGGTCATTGTGCAAATGGAGGCATTGTTGATAAGCATGTGGTGAGCGCATTACTTTGCATGTGTTGCCAAAGGAACCGATGAACAATGCCGCTCCGCGGCGTTCTGTGCATGTTAGCAGCTGCTATGAAATTGTAGCCTTTGTTGCGGAAAACAAAATAAAAAATATTTCCAATTTGTACAGAATGCATAGTGTACAAAAAGTGTACAAAAGACAATTCAATTCATTTACTCTGAAATGCCTGAAATAAATTACTCAAAATGAATTATCGTGAGTATTTTTCTAATAAGTTATACACTATAATGAGCTTAGAGCTTAATGCAAATATCAATAAATGCAGATTATTAGGCGTAAGGAAACAACAAGTGACTGATGAGAAAGAATCAAGAAGGCATGCTTTATGTAGCATTAGTACTCTTTTTAGTTTACCCCACTGGTGTATAAGGATGGGCAGATACTCAGGACCTCCTATCTAGCAGGCAGAATGGGGATAAGCCCGCAATGTACTTGAAATAGCTGTCGGCCAAATGATGGTTCAGCCGGTAGCTATCTCACCTGACTGACCCGTACAAAAGAATGATCAATCTGACATGTTCTCTGTGAGAGAGCTGCTGCTAGATGTGTCTTGCGGTGGTTTATCTCAGGAAGAACAAAAGAATCAGCAGTCCGAAATCTGACATACCGAATCCTTAACTCCCCGAAAATGAATTGTCTGAGGTCTTCATACACATTAGACTGCTGGTCAATCCTGTTGTTATGGGCGGTTTGACTTACACAGCCTAATGTGTATTATGAAGCTATACTCCTACTCGTTGGTAAATCCTGGCTTTTCCTTGCATTATACTGATGGATCAATAGCTAATTTCCATGTGTTGGTTTAATTTCTTAAGTAATGACCACCCAAGGAAAAGCCCCCCACCCCCGCCCAAAAGAAAACACCCAAGGAAAACTAACTCCTTCGCGAAAGACCTCCTTCATAACAAACGGACTAGATCAAAGAACCGCTCTAAAAAATTAAATAATCCACTCATATAACCCAAGTTTAACAGTAATTTCCCAACTCACCTTTGATGTGAGTGTTTCCCATATTGGGTTCTGACCCAGGAATATTCTGAAAACAAAGCCAATGAGTTCCAGCATAGAACAAACCAATCTGAATCCATAGGCTCATTTCAATAGGTGGGTAGAATTTATTCTCTAGCCAGCAAAAGGATAACCGCCTGAGAGTTATGACCACCCAAGGTGAAGCCCCCCGAAAAAACACCCAGGGAAAACTAACTCCTTTGCGTAAGACCTCTTTCATAAGAAATGGACTAGATCAAAGAACCACTCTAAAAAATTATATAATCCACTCATATAACCCAAGTTTAACAGTAATTTCCCAACTCACCTTTGATTTTAGTGTTTCACATATTGGGTCCTGACCCAGGAAAATTCCAAAAACAAAGCCAATGAGTTCCAGCATAGAACAAACCAATCTGAATCCATTGGCTCATATCAACGGGTGGGTAGAGTTTATTTTCTAGCCATTAAGAGGATAACCACCTGAGAGGGTTCCAGAAGTTGGAAATGACCCCATCATCGACTACTTCTTGTGGGACCACTTCTATAAGTACAGGTTCATCAGGTCAAACAGTTCCTTTAAGAAATTAAGTTATACACTAAGCCGCCAATTGATCAAGACCAACATTTTTCAAGCCAGGGGCACGGGGTGGAATGCGAGGTGCCTGATTCATTGAGACACATGCGTCTTAATGTATCAGACAATGTGTGAAGTGGGGTGTACTTCCGTGTCTACTACTATTCACAAATCTTCCTGTAGTCTGGGACTGGAGTAAGATTTGTGCTGTAAGGGATGCCAACACTCATCATTAATTTTCCGAGTGGGTGTCATCCTGCCCCATCATACCCTCATCTTGCCCCAGCTATTCACAGGTTGTCGGAGCTGGGCAAAAATGGTGTGAAAATGCCAAAGGTCACAAAGTTTTTGCACTGGCTCACGTTGATTTCTGGCCAGATTTCTGGCATAAAGGCTTTGATGAGTAAAGGCCTAAATATATTTGATATTAGTCTTTTAGTCTTTTACACATTGGGTGATTAAAATTCTTGACTCCGTAATAATCTGTACCCTAAAAGAATTTTTGAAGTTCTGCAGAGTAATCCAATCTAAACCCAACAGTTAGTAGAATCACTTACTAATATATACTACATTTTTAAGTTATGTCACAGGTAAGCAATTTTTTGCCAATTGACAGTGAGGATATTATGTGAAAAACCATCAAGGAATGCCCTTGTGCGTGATGGCGAATATATTTTGAGGGTGTGCCCTAATAAGAGATTTCTCAAGTAGACCTCAGTTGAACTTTGACCATACAGTAAAAAAGTTTACCATAATGTTGTATAAGACAAATATACAAAAATTAAAGAATAATCCAGAAAAGATTGGATAACCAAGACAATAAAAGACCTAGACATATCACCAAATGCAGAAGGTCAATCTTCGCAACATTTGGGGCAAAATAACTATTCTTACAACACATTCATATTCTATAAACTCATGCCTTTATGCACAAATTGTCATTTTTCAGGGTTTCATGGACATCGAATTGCAGAAATTTAAAGAAGCAGGAGCCAATGTTACAGGTTTTCAACTAGTTAATTACACAGATGCCAGAGTGTCTCAGATCTTACAACAGTGGAAAAGCTATGATGGTCGAGAACAACCTCGTGTGGACTGGAAGAAACCAAAGGTAAGTTGTTAACAATAACTCTGCCATTCTTAATGTCTGAAGTGATACAATTAGAGGACTACATTTACGATAACGGAACCCATAACAAAGTCAAAATGGACACCCTCTTTTCTTTGTGGTTTTTCGGGTCTTCATATCAGCCATCTTTCCAAGAGATAAGACTTGGGGCTTGTTTGCCTTCCATGTATTTTAAGAGTGGTGAAATTTTGGCTATTTAGGCTACCTATGTGATGCCTATGAAAGGGGGATTGGATGAACCCATTCTACAAAGAAAATACTGTAGTATCTATGACTGTCTTCATTGTGTATACTGTGTTCCCTATGGCTTCACAGGGAAAAATTTTAAGAAGTTGGCCACTACTTTTGTTATTCATGGCCTCCTTAGGATAGACGATCAATATCTGATCAGTGGGGATGTGACACCCGGCACCCACGCCGATCAACTGTTGCTGACACTGGCCAAAAAACAGCAGCTCTGTCCAAACTATAATGCCCATGGCCAGGTACTAGAAAATCTACCCCTTATATATATCTGCAGGGCCCAGCTGCGGAAACTATAGAATTGCAGAGCTGCTGTGTTCCAGAAGCATCCAAGAACTTCCAGCCGGCGCCGGTAAAAAGCTGATTGGCAGGGGTGGCAGTCATCACACCCCCACCAATCAGATATTGATGGCCTATCCTAAGGATAGGCCATAAATCAAAAAGTAGTGTCTGACCTCTTTTTTACGTATTGCAAGCGATAAATATTAAAGTCAGTGAGTTGTCCATGTAACAGAAAGCCTCGGAGCATTTTTCAAATTTTTCCAGATCATAACCAATTAATTATAATATCCGTGGCTAGGTTTATGTGACATTTCTAGACCCTTCCCACCACAATATTATTTACACATTCCCACAGTCTCATTGTTTTTTCGATCCTGGCTCATAATAAGATGTTTGACAACGTACCATTGTCTTTATCTTATAGCTCAGGAAACCCGGCCTAGTAAATCGTAACATATGAGAGTTTATCTTTAAGATCGTTGCCGATGTAATGCTCCTTGTGTATCTGCTCGGCTAATTTTCCAGGACATCTCGGCCAAATCTTGAGTAATTCGTGCGTTAATCTAAGCTTGTATACAAGCTCAGAAGAACAACAGCTGTTACATGGAAACAAAGATTATTGAATGCTGATAGAAACAAATGCTTGGTCTGGCAATTGTTCTTATTAAAAGGTTCGCTAAACCGAGAACACAGCTTGAAAGCATGATTGAGTGGATTTATAAAGATCGAGCGCTCTTTGTGTGATTGCAGAAGGACGTGGAGACCCTCCTATTTCCTTTATGTGTACCCTATATTTCCCCAGGAAACAATTGGAGCCTCTAATAACAGAGATATTTAAGATTCAAGTATATATTAGTACGTACTCTTTAAGTAAGAATACAGTATACTTATGCATCGACTGATAAAAAATAAAGTGATGGCAGGTAACAGTTGAGATCAGAAGTTTCCAATGTATATATATTGAAGTTATCATCACATGATGCTCATTGAATATATGGTAGCAAAATGATACTCCTCTCTGTACAACAGACATTTGGATATTCCAGCAAATTACATTGAAGAACATTGCACCATCTACTGCTGTCTTAAGTGACACTGACACCTGACATATGTTTGGTTATAAGGTTATTTCCTACTAGAGATGATCAAATCTTTTTAATTGATTTTTCCCAAAGATTTGATTTGTAGTAACTCAAAATATTGCGAAGGCTCCAATCGTCCTGAAAAGACTAAAGTCTCCTACGAGTGTAGCCTTAGTAATGTCAACGTGACTTCACCATGGAAAAAGATGGTAAATCTGGAGTAACCCACAGTTCATTTAATAACATATTGCAGTGATAGACATTTCATGTTCTTAAAATCAGTCCAAAACAGATCCCTGTTAGTTATTTGTGATCAGGCACACCTTTTGCACAACTCTGACTCAAACTGATGGTGTCGCTGTCAGAGGTAACATCATCGTGCTGTGACTGAAATGATGATGTGCCACATATTCCACAACACCCACAACTTCATGCTTAGTACTATGCTTACTAGAGCCAAAGGAGGTCAATTGTGGGCTGCGTTTGGTAGTACTACTGCCCGAATTGTTGGTGCCAGTGATTGTACTTCTACTGCTGCTAGCAGCTACCACATTCTTAGCCATGGTATGTTTTTTTTAATTTTATTTTCCAGTACCCCATTCAATGCTTCTTTTTATTTTACCGTACATTTTGTACAACACTATAAGTAACTTTTGTCATCTTTTTCAACCCCGTTATTCAACTTTTACTAAAAAAAGGCATGAAAAGAAATGCAAGCTATATAGAAACACATACAGAATGCAAAATTAGCAACAGGCCAGCAGGCAGTATTGGGGTATCAACTTAAACTAGTAAAAAAGGAGTGCAAATGCAGACATGCACATTTAAATGAACAAAAAAAAACACAAAAATTGAGCTTGGTTTAAGTTGGTATACATGCAGTACGCAAACACATGTTCACATTGGCCACAAAGCATGTAAAACCTACAAGAAGCAGAATGAGCAAAAACTCTTCTGTAACCAAACAAGTTAAAAGCAAAAGTGCATTTAAATAACACAGGGTTCTTAGTAATACTGTTTTTGATCGAAAATAGCATAAAAGCCATCCCACCATTGATAAGGTGACCCTAATCGGGACGGTCCTACACTATATAATATTAAAAAACCTTACCATGTGTCAGAGTTTACCTCAGTGTGTGAATAAAGGCAGACAAAAGGACCGGGTCCTGACCTGTGGACACCAGTCTGGGTAAGCCTTTAAATGTAATTTCCAGCTCAGGAGAGGGAGGCCACACCCTGTCTTGCACAGAATGCAAAAATACAAAGAAAAAACACAAAAAATTGAGCTTGGTTTAAGTTGGTATACATGCCGCACATTTAAATGTCTACATTTTTTTTTGGAATTTTTAACAATATTCAGCCCTTCTCAAAATGATGTGATAAGCATTGCAAATCAGGTACACAACCAGAAGTCCAGCAACTTCAACAGAGCACTGAATGAGTGTGGCGTGCACAGATATAAAATTTGATTAATAAGATAGACGTGCGACAATATGCTAGGCATGCACACTCAGTTGAAATTGGGGAATTTTCTTTTGTATTTTAACCCCATTTTGCCAAGGGTAATTTTCATTTTTGCATTTTCATTTTTTTCTTCCCTTTTCCAAAAGCCGTAACTTTTTTATTTTTCCATCCACATAGATGTTTGAGAGCTTAGTTGTTTGCGGGACGAGTTGTACTTTTCAATGACCCAATCTATTTTGCCACACAATGAACTGGAAAATTTTAAAAATAATGCAGTGAAATTGCAATTACGACATTTTCATTATTAGGGATTTATTTTCAAGGCGTTCATTATGCTGTATAAACGACCTGGCATAATGATTCTTCCAGTCAGTACGATTACGGAGATAACAAATTTTTCCATTTTTTTTAAATAGTTTCAGTGGTGAAAATAAATTCAGAAATTTGTAAAAAAAAAAAATTGGTTTGTGTCGTCATTTTCTGCGATTTGTAATGTCTCCATTTTTCAGTCTGTAGAGCTGTCTGAGGGCTTTTTATTGCAGCACTAGCAGATGTTTTTATTGATGACATTTTAGGATAGATAACATCATTCTGATCACTTCTTATTTAATTTTTTTTTACGGTGTTTACTAATCGTGTTAATTCATGTTATATTTTGATAGATCGGACATTTCTGGATGCAACAATACCAAATATGTGTATTTTTATTAAAATTTGAATAGTTTTACTTTTTATTGTTATACTTTTATTTTTAATAGGGAGAAAAAGGGGGTGATTAGAATGTTTATGTTTTTTTTATCTATTTTTTTTATATATATTTAAAAATATTTTTTTCTACTTTTTACTGTACTTTTTAGCCCCCTCTAGGGACTTGAAATTGCGATTGTTTGTATGCAGCAATCACTCAATATTGCTGCTTATAATAAAAACCACCGTCTACTTTGAAGCCCAATTACAGACTGATTTTGAATGGAGTGCCGTGATTTCAGACACGAGGTCTGCTGAAGACTGCCATAGCAACCTATCGGCACCCTACGATCACATTGCTGGGTGAGAGGTGATGGGTGCATGGAATGGCGTGTACCTGTGTTGACATGCTGTAAATGCCGTTGTCACAGAGGCTTTCATCAGGATAAATGCGGAATGCTCTTGAAAAAGATGCAAAGTGACCGTAGGCGGTAGCCATGAACGAGCTGTGGCTCCATATCGCCCCGGTGCTTTACAGGAAAGTCATATCCCAGTCCCAATGTGCTATAATGATCACACTCACTTGTAGACCGCAATCCTTAACCATCTCAATGTTCATGAGCCACGGCACATAGATCAAGGGACATCCGGTTCGTTTTAACAACCAAAAGTTTACTGAACAGTTCCAGTTCATCAGATTGCAACATGCAGTATTGGGCAAGACACTTTCCATTCCTTGTTTTCTTAACACAGCACGCCCTCAGCATCGCTATCCTTTCCTCCTGGACTATCCCCACGTACACTGACTCTCTCAGCCACTGGGATTTCCGGTCCAGGCCTGTAGTCTACGCAAGATCCTGTACCTTCCTTTTTCGCTCTGCGTCCATCGTCCCCTGTACGCCAGAGGATAAGGCACTCTCCATAGTACCCATATCAAGTCCTGAGCTTCTGACATTCCGGAATGTCTGCAAAGGATTCTAGTAAAGGCTTCCCATTGCCATGAAGGATAGACACTTGCTGACTCTAGCAGCCCACTGCACTTGAACTTGACCTTGGTTACTGTACTTCCCTATCTGATCATCTATCAAGAAGTAGTCATTTTTTACTAGCACTAGCCCCCTCCCACTGTGACTGTATCTATCTCTTATCCTATGTCCTAGCTAACTATGGCTTCTCTCTCATATCAGTATGTACTAATCCTCTTGGACCTATCTTATGTCCTAGATCCTAATCGATATTTCTACCCTATGCTATACACTACCATATCACAGTTTATTCCCAATATACACCAAAAACTGCAGTACCTAGTTCATATTTCACATAACACATTATATGTATAATAAAACGCAGGACAGTATGTACATGACGCGATCGGTGTCTTTAGGGGTAGGAACGTGACAGTACAGTCCACCACTCTTACATATCCTTAGGGTCAAGGGGAAAATTAAGAAATTTATCAGGCATAGGGTTCGCAAATGCGTATATGTTAGAACTAAGAAAGGCATACAGATCAATTTTTTACCAGGATTCGAAAATGTATAGAGATTAAATTAGGGTTAAGGCTATGAAATGAGTATAGATAATTTTTGGTAGGATTAGGGCTCGGAAATGTGTATTATAGCACATTCAGACATATTTTGGGTCTCCCGACCTGGAAATATATGAAGCTGTCATGGTTGGGAGACCCGCGGACAGTCCATACATTGCCGTATGATCTTGGACCAATTTGCACGGATGTTTCAATGTGCCCTTGGGTTAAGGGCTAAGCTATGAGTACATATGTAGTCAATAGGTTAGAAAATTAATTGGGTAGGGTTAGGAACCGTGTATTAGGGTTAGCGATAGGGATCAAAGTACAGATAAATTACTTATTTTTTATATACTGTATATAAATATAAATATATGATAAATATAATATATATATATATAATATATGATATATGATAAATATATGATAAAGTCAAAGTGTGAAATTGATATCTAAAAAATGCAGTTCTAATACCAGAAAAATGTTCTGATTTCATACTATGCCTAAAACTTGATGGAGCATCCATACGGTTTCGGCATTTTTTCACAGACTGTACACTTAAACATTATTGGCCTAATTTATGCAGACAGCGGCATGGTTTGTCTACTGCCATCCTGTCAGCACAAAATCCATCCCGCCGTGATATAAACAGTCATTTGAGACAGACTGGTTGCTAATGGAAACAATGCCTAACGGTAATCTGCGTAGCCATTTCTTTGAGGTTGTCAAGCATAATGTCCCTAGTAACCAGTCTGTCTCAGATCACTAAGATGATTAGATCACGAATATTTTGGCATTAGGCTAGGACAAAACAATCGGGAAACGATCGACTTTATTCAACAGTCTCTTTTCTCTTTATTTTTGTCATACGAAACTGATTTTTTTAAAAATGCATTTTTGGAAAGCGAAGGTGTATGACTATTTGTTTAGACGCCGAGGGAAATGAGCACATATTTATCACGGATCACATCTGTGGCTCGGTTTGCCCTCTTTGAAGCTGTCATGACAACAAATCTTGTGAAGATTATTATTATTATCATCCATGACAACATGTGGGAGAGACATTTTCGACCCAATATCCTGTATTTAGTAATGCTACCGCTTATAATTCCTGCCGCCCCCATGCTGGATTCCGATGACTCATTGGATTTACCTGTCAGGATCATTATGGCTCATCGAAGCCCATCTTCTGAAACACAAAGTCATTTCCTTATAGTTTAATTAGTTCAGTAGTGAATATGGTGAACATATACGACCAGTTATGAGAAGCTATCTGTGACCATTTCTGGTGGAGACGGTTGTACGGCACGCCATGTTTTCTAGGTAGTATTCTACTTTTCATTGACTGGTGTCATCTCTCATTACATAACTATGGCTTCTTCATTTCGACCTAGTAGATCCCCAGACTGTGAGCCGGGTAGCAGGCATATCAGTAATTATGGGGCCTTGCAACTACGTGAACCCATCTACTAAGGTGCAGATAGTGAGGTTGGGCCAGACTTAAAGGAGTATTTCCATCTCTAAGATCCTATCCCAATATCTAGTAGTGTAATAATAATAATAATATTAGCAAACACCTCTAATTAGAAATGTACTATAGTTTCTCTGATTCGCTTTGTCACTTACCCCATGTGCAGGGCATTACAATAGCTTAGATATCCATGGTTATGACCACCAACAGCTAACTAAACTATCACTATATGAGTGGTTATCACCATGCATACCTAAGCTATTTTAATGCCCTGCACATGGGGTAAGCGACACAGCGAATCAGGAGAATTATACTACATTTCTATATGGAGGTATCTGCTAATATTTTTATTATTGTTATACCTATTACGTATCGAGATAGAATTTTGGAAAAGAGAATACCCCATAGTGTCACTATATGAGTGGTGATCACCATGGATACCTAAGCTATGGTAATGCCCTGAACATGGGGTTACGCGACACAGCAGATCAGGAGCACTTTACTACATTTCTAATTGGAGGTATTTGCTAATATTATTATTATTATTATTATACCTACTATGTATCGGGATAGAATTTTGGAAATAGGAACACCCTTTAAGGCATTCATAGTGTTTTCGCCATTGATGCCACAGGTATCGCTACCGGGATAACAGACATAACATATACTTTGGGGCCCATAAGAAAGGCGCAGCTAATAATGGCTGTTAAATATGGAAAGTGGAGTACAAAGAAAAGGAAGAAAAAAACAAAATAATCATAAGCCTTGCTTGTCCTGCTAGAAGAAGACCCTATTCAATGTGTTACTTAGATGTCTAACATTTAGTTTGTCCATGATAGGTGATAACTTGTTAATTAGTGGGGGTCCTAATACTGGGTCCTGCACCAATCGGCAGAACTTTTATCTTTACTTCTATGGAGCAGCAGTGCGCATGTTCCACCTGCAACCTGCACTCCATTCATACCTATGGGCTGTCAAGTTTAAAAAACTCTTTTTTTTAAAGAAGACCCATAGGGAATGAATAGAGTGGCGATCCTAGTTTGTAAGTGGGATAAATGTTTCCATCATAGATAAAAATCCCCCAATCTCCTGATCGACGCTGATCAAAGCAGTTGGACACCCACCAATCATCAATTTATCACTTAACCTGTGGATAGGTGATAGTTTAATTTCACTGGTCAGTTCCTCTAATATTCTGACAACCGAAATGTTCAGTTATATTTGGCACATAATAGTCTTTCAATATTTCCTGCACTGTAGAAAAAGGTAAAAAAAATTCTTCTATAGTCACAAAAAATTAATGTCAGAATTGCTCTAATCGTAATATTAAAATGAGCATTTTATGAGTCCGGTTCTAGCGTGAGAGCTCATAAGTCTGAGCGTATTCAGTCTCCACTAAGATGGCTGGACTGAGACTTGCAGCTTGTACTGAGCAGTGTGAGATCTCCGTAGCAGCGGGGAGGAGGGACACTAAGAAACTGTCACTTTGGTTAGATGGGTGGAGTTATAGCAGTAGAGAGGAGGGGTCACTGATGAGGTGCCAATCAGGCTAGGTGGGGAGACTTGGCAGAAAGGAAGATCATTGAGGCGCTGCCAATCAGGGTGCATGAGCAGCGGGGAAGAGGGACATTGAGGAGCCGTCAATCAGATAACAAATAGCAGCTGCCATCTTCTGTTCTTCCCAGTGCCACTCCCGTCCTGCTCTGCCATCTACCGACTGCAGCTCCTGAGTGACCGGAAGCCATGGCTAATGGTCACAAACTGGGAAGAATGGAAGCCTCTGGCTGCTAAGTATGAAAGGAAATTGGACCTGCTAGGTTTGGTCGTCTTTCTATGGACCTGCGTGGTTTATCTCTAGTGTTTGCATGTCCTTCTATCCTGGTAATAAACCATCATGGTAGAGTCTACATATAGTCTGCAATGACTATAACAATAAAAGTGAAATAAAATACTAGGAGACCAATTTGCTTTTAATTTGCAGGAATCAAAAGAGTAGGAGGTAACAGGGTCTGAATGGACTCTATTTAATCTTGTGAGTCTACGATTAGTCTGGATACTCTATTAGCGCCACGCAGAGTGTAGGAGATTAATGGGCCATTCTGTAACATCTGCACTAGTCCACTGGTCCTCAATGGTGGCATCCAACTGTTCGTACCTGGGATTCTAATTGTTATATGCAATTAAAAAAATGAGTTGAAAAAGAAACAGATGTTGATCTATGTTAGTCAAGAGGAAAATATCTTTGTGTGATTGCAACGCAAAAATGTCTGCAACCAGCAGAGGTCATTTACCATGCAAAATCCTAATCTAGAGACACAGAAACACTGCCACCTCTGTTCATAGGCTATTTATGGTATTGCAACACGGTGCAATTAATTGAAAGGAGATGAGCTGCAATACCAGAAACAACCTAGAGATAAGAATGGCGCTATTTATAGAAGAGAAGCCTTTTAAAACTGGCCCATCACTTGCAATAAATATTTAATTATTATTACCCAGTGTTCTTCTGAATGTTTTTCTTTTGTTCCTGCTCCTCTCCGTTCCTGAGATATGGCCCTCTCTTCTTTAGATGCAACTCTTGTCTTTATAGCCAATGGGGCGTGGTCCTCAAGAAGACACCTACATAGAAGAGTTGAGGATCACGCCCACTTGGGTCAAAATGCTAGATTAATATACAGGGAAGATGGGGCCGTATCTCAGGAATGGAAAGGAGCCTCTTCTGCCCTGTATACTGTATATTTAGTCTGCATGACCTAGTGATCCTTAACTACTCTCTGTGGATGTCATTATGAGGATCACACCCACTTGGTTTACAAGACTGGATTTATAGGCAAGGAAGAGTGGGTCATATCTCAGGAACAGAGAGGAGCAGGAACAAAAAAAAATATCAGATTCAAGAGAATAGCGGCATTTACTCTATGCAAAAATA
Source organism: Ranitomeya variabilis (assembly GCF_051348905.1). NCBI lineage: Eukaryota > Metazoa > Chordata > Amphibia > Anura > Dendrobatidae > Ranitomeya > Ranitomeya variabilis. Next base: position 651,613,967 of record NC_135236.1, read on the forward strand.
TTACATATTTATGGCCTCTTTAATTCCAGAAGACCACTTGATTGAATAAAAACATTTTTAATTTAAAGGTGTTTTCCTATAATTTACATTTGTAATCTGTTTGAATTGGGTAGTATTGGGCATGTGTGACCACCACTGATACAGACTATAGGAGCTCTGGTCGCACATGCTCACTACAACTCCATTCACATAGGAGACCCCTGTTCTCATGATCAGTAGTGGTCCCAGAAGGCAGACATCCAATGATCACACATTTATCACCTATTTTATGAAGAGGTTTTATCTAAATTTTAAGGGACAATCCCTTTAAAGAATTTGATGGTCACTTTTGTGGAAATGTCCTTAGGGTTTATAGACATATCTTCACTTGATTTTTTGTCATGTTTTTCATAGAATGTTTGAATTGTAAGGGACCTCCAGGGTCATCGTGTCCAACCCCCTGCTCAATGCAGGATTCACTAAACCATCTCAGACAGATGTCTGTCCAGCCTCTGTTTGAAGACTTCCATTGGAGGAGAACTCACCACCATTCCTGGCAGCCTGTTCCACTCATTGATCACCCTCACTGTCAAAAACTTTTTTCTAATATCTAATCTGTATCTTCTCCCTTTCAGTTTCATTCCATTGCTTCTCGTGTTTCCATGTGCTCATAAGAATAATGATGATCCCTCTACACTGTGACAGCCCTTTAGATATTTGTTGACAGCTATTAAGTCTCCTCTTAGTCTTGTTTTTTAGAAACTAAACATTTCCAGATCCTTTAACTGTTCCTCATAGGACATAGTTTACAGTCCGCTCACCATCCTGGTAGCTCTTCTCTGAACTTGCTCCAGTTTTTCTGTCTTTTTTAAAATGTGATGCCCAGAACTAGACACAGTATTCCAGATGAGGCCTGACCAAGGAGGCGTAGAGGGGGATAATTACTTCACGTGATCTAGACTCTATGCTTCTCTTAATACATCCTAGAACTGTTTTCATTATATCTCCTTTATTCCAACCGCAAGAGGACAACAGCATTAATAAGAGGTTAACATTTAGAAAGGGGGTTATATACTCATCGTACAGCCCCTTTAAAAATTACATAAAGATGCCCGAATTCTGTGTATGTGTAGATAAATATTAAAATAAACCTTTGAAAATGTTAGAAAAAATAAGGACCTCTTGTCTGTGTTGTAAGTGGTAGGACTTACCTAGGTGACCCTTGTAAGAAATGCCTTTATCGGACCTTTATGGCTTAAGCTGGAAAGTAGGTTTTGCTGACGGATTTCAAGGTCCATTGACCTCTTCTTAAGTTGAGTGGCCAGGTCCATGTGCAATATATACAAACTTAGAGGCAAGGGTATACATACTATAGCGACATCCTTTGACAGCTGTTGAGGGGAATCGGCCCGGTAGTCATAAAAAGGGAATGGAAGAAGAGAAAAAGAAATATTCTAGGTTCATCTGTCCTGTTCTTTATCAGATGGATTTAAATGTTGACTTCCCCCAATATTTAAATATTTCATCCTGTTTTTCTAACTTAGTGAGTTGCCAAGTTTATGGAAATTATGTCATGTGCACAGACTTTTCTGAGAATTTTAATCACGTTGAACCATGTAATTTGACTTTTTTCTTTTAAGTCTATAGAGGTTAATGGTTCCTATTCCCATTTCAAGATCAAAGACAAGAAGTTTGTCCACCTGGAGATACAGAAGGTCACTTAGATAATTACTGAGCATAATGTGTCCTACTCTAGCCGCCAGTGGTGCCCAAGTTTGTTTGCAAGGATTTTTTTGTTGCATCCACATAATGTAAAGTATTTGTAAGCTCTTCACAGTGTGATGGTGTTAACATCCTGTAATGGGGCTTGGTCAGTGGTCGCTTGGCAGCTCAAAAATGGCTAAAACAGACAGGTTTAGGCAAGTCACTCTGCTGACCAGATCCCATGGGTGCCCAAGTGTGTTTGAAAGAATTTTGTTTTGCATCCACATAATGTAAAGTATTTGTAAGCTCTTCACACTGTGATGGTGTTAACATCCTGTAATGGGGCCTGGTCAGTGGTCGCTTGGCAGCTCTAACATGGCTAAAACAGACAGGTTTAAGGGAAGTCACTCTGCTGACCAGATCCCAGGGGATACCCTGACTTTTACCCTTCAACCCCTGTACAGTGAGCTGGACTTAAAAAAGGGCCCCTGGTCTGGCATAATGGAATAAACTCCTTTCCGGTGATGCAGGCAGGCAGGAATGGTCAAGTAGCCGGGTCAGAACCAAGAGGGCAGGAAAAGTAAAAAATTAGAAAACAGTAAACAGTCAGTAAATCAAGTTGAGGTCAAAACAGGAAACAAATACATTACATAGGATCTGAAGAGACAAGACTAAACCAGTGGAAACAAGGCACATCTGGCAGCTTCCAGCAGTAAGCTGGAAGCTTTAGTATGATGTGGTGCTTTCCAATTGGCTAGGGTAGGTAGCTGATAAGTCCATCTGGTCAGCACACACCCATACTGTCATACTTCATACTAGTCATCACTGCACTCTAATCTTAGTGGCTGGACAGAGTATCTGTATTATGTCTACGTTCACATTAGCGTCGGACGCCGCAGCGTCGCCGCATGCGTCATGCGCCCCTATATTTAACATGGGGGCGCGTGGACATGCGTTGTGCTGCGTTTTGCGACGCATGGCCACAAGCGTTGGGCGCAGAGAACGCAACAAGTTGCATTTTTTTTGCGTCCAACTTTCGGCCAAAAAGGACGCATGCATCGCAAAACGTTTTGTTGCGGTTTTGTTTGCGTTGTGCGTTGCGTCGCCGACGCTGCGGCGCACAACGCAAATGTGAACGTAGCCTAAGTCCTTTATCTAGCTGAGTGATCCGCAAAAAATAAACATATCTGTTAGAGATTCTGGTTCTGAAGACTCTCCCCCTTACTGTTTAGTGTTAGACATAGCAGCAGTGTGATGAAGTGAGTTGTGCACAAATCTACAAATTGTGTAGAGGGGGAAACTATCTGGAGTTTCAGGGAGGGCAGAGAAAACAGGCTCTAGGTAATGAAAAACCCATATTGTACCACTACGACTTGTAATAGAATTGATACTCTGTATTACAGGAAACAAACAAACTTAGGATCGTTCTTGAAGTTTTGGGACCCCCAAATCAGCAGATGGCTGTGCACCAGTGAATTCTACTATCTTGTCCATATGGACGTCCATTAGAGATGAGTAAACCTCATCTGTAAAGTTTGGGTTTTGCACTTGACACTTAGTGTCCAGTCCTGAACTCCAAACATGGACTTCTTTTGGAAGTCCGTTTTACAGTTTGGGAGTTTGGTCGGGTACCAGAACTGCTCATCCCTAACATCCATGGTTGTTACTGCTGCTAAGATGCCTTCATATTGCTTCCTAGCAGGTGGAAATCTGCCGATCACATATTGATGGTCTGCCCTAAGGGTTTTGTTCTTTTATTAGATTTACAGCGTTTGAGATTTAGAAGTCTTCTCGGAAAAATGTCTTGTGCTAAACTGGATCCTTCCCAGTGATACTCCTGTTAATGTCCATTAATTCCTGTGTTTGAAGAATAATTGGTTTTCATTACTCTTTTCTGATGTACATAGTACACCTCTGCGCTGACCTATGATGGCGTCCGTGTGATGTATGAAGCCTTCCAGAATCTCAGGAAACAAAGGATAGACATTTCACGACGTGGCAACGCTGGAGACTGCTTGGCCAACCCTGCCGTTCCGTGGGGGCAAGGCATAGACATACAGAGAGCTTTACAACAGGTATGTCGGGGGAACAGAACACAAAAAAAGCTAATTAATTCTATTTCTATTAATATGTCTACATATTACATCTCCCGGTATCAATATGATCATCAGCGTAGGATTGCAATAATCACATGTTGGTTCCCCGATTGCTCCATCTTGCATGTTCTGGTTGTCCTCGCTGGTCTTTGTTTGCTTGAATTGATGCACATTGACGGGACCGCTGCAGCCAATCATCTTCTGCAGCCAGTCCTAGTTGTGATATTGGCATGTAGGTTATGAGATCGGTGAGGTCACTGAGTTGAAACATTCGCAATGAGGATGAGTGGGGGGGGGGTAATTGTAGCAGGAAAATAAAGACCGGCAGGGGAACCAAAGCGTCAGACCTGGAGCCAAAGCGGATTTAACAAGTAAGCAATATTTTTTTTATTTTTTTTTTTTCTCATGTCACTCACTGCTAAATTATTCTTTTAAAGCTCTAAGGCAATCACTTTTATCATTTACTATCTCTTTTCGTAAGGTTCGACTTGAGGGGCTCTCCGGAAATGTTCAGTTTAATGAAAAGGGTCGACGGACAAACTACACTCTGCACGTACTGGAGTTAAAACATAAAGGTATCCTACAGGTGAGAATAAGTGTCGGATATGAGCTTTGTGATTATTGTTAGTAAGACGGTTTATCTTTTTTTTTCTGCATTCTTGCATTTAAAATATATATATATATATATATATATATATATATATATATATATATATATATATATACATATATATATATATATATAATTTTTATTTATTTTTAATTTTAAGTATTTTTTTTATTTTTCATACCTGCATTAAAAAAATATAGAAACCTTGCGATTCTCACACTGGCCATTGGGGTTATTCTAGACTCTTGCTTCCTGCTCTTTCAGGAAATTTACATGTACATTAGCAGCAATAGTTTAACTCAGACCTTACCTTTTGTATTGAAGCATCTAATGAGCGTGTTCAATTGTCATCCTGAATGGAGAAGAAAGAGATGAGTAGTGACATCGTCTATTGTGATTGGTGGATACTGTGTTATCAGCTATGTCATTGTAATCCTGCCTCTGAGGATAATGAAACTTCTGTAAACAACATGAAGTATGGGTATAATTGAGCCACAAAGGCTAATGTGAAAAATGCAAGTTTTTTATTTTTTTTAGTATTACCAACATTTTGTAAAAGAAATACATTTAGCATAAAAAACAGAAAATTTGCCATTTTCTGATTTATCCTTTTTTTTTTTTTTTTTTAATAGTGACATAGTTATAAGGAGAAAATAGTTATACACAATATAATGCACAGAAAAAAAAAATCCTGCAGTCCCTAAGGTGAAAATGCGCTTGATACTTAGAGGGTTATTCTCATCTTTTCAAGATTCCACCTATCCATGGTCTGTCTCCTCCAGTCTCATACAGAATGAATAGAGCGATGGATCCTAGGACAGCGGTGGTCACAGCATTCAGACCTCCAGTGATCAGAGCCTTGCTGTGGATAGGCGACAACTTATGAGGAATGATGATTTTCCTGCTGGTTTTCTGATAGTTATACCAATACTGAGCTTCCATGGTGCTGATTACCTTATTTTTTAACTGATAGTTTCCTTATATCAATGCTGATTTCACTGCTGATTTTCTGCTAGTTATGGTATATCAATTTTGAGCTTTCCATGGTGCTGATTTCCTTATAGATCCTTATATCAGTGCTGATTTTCCTGCTCATTTTCTGATAGTTCTACCAATCTTGAACTTTCCCTGGTGTTGACTTCCTGATAGTTTCTTATATCAATGCTGATTTTCCTGCTGATTTCCCAATAGTTTCACCAATTCTGAGCTTTCCGTGGTCTGATTATCTGATAGTTTCCTTATATCAGTGCTGATTTTCCGGTGAGCTTTCCATGGTGTTGTTTTCTTCATTGTTTCCTTATATCAATGCTGATTTTCCTGCTAATTTCCCAATAGTTACACCATTTCTAAGCTTTCCATAGTGCTGATTTCCTGATACTTTCTTTATATCAATGCTGATATTTTTTTCTGCTGATTTTCTAATAGTTCTACCAATGCTGAGATTTCCACAGTGCTGATTTTCTGATAATTTCCTTATATCAATGATAATTTTCCTGCTGATCTTCTGATAGTTATATCAATCTTGAGCTTTGAAAGGTGTTGATTTTCTGATTGTTTCCTTATATCAGTGTTGATTTTCACTGCTGATTTCCCATTAGTTACACCATTTCTGAGCTTTCCATGGCTCTGATTTCCTGATAGTTTCCTTAAATTAATGCTGATTTTTTTTCTGCTGATTTCCTGATCTATCGAGTCTGAGCTTTCCATGGTACTGATTTCCTAATAGTTTCCTTCTATCAGTGCTGATTCTCCTGCTGATTTCCAATAGTTACACCAATCCTAAGCTTTCCATGGTGCTGATTTCCTGATAGTTCCTTATATCACTGCTGATTCTCCTGCTGATTTCCATTAGCTACACCAATCCTAAGCTTTCCATGGTGCTGATTTCCTGATAATTTCCTTATGTCAATGCTGATTTCCTGAAAGTTTCCGTATATCAATGTTGATTTTCTGATAGTTACACCAATCTTGAGCTTTCCATGGGGCTGATTTCCTGATAATTTCCTTATATCAATGCTGAATTCCTTATAGTTTCTTTATATCAAGGCTGATTTTCTGATAGGTACACAAATCTTGAGCTTTCCATGGTGCTGATTTCCTGATAGTTTTCTGATATCAGTGCTGATTTTTCTGCTGTTTTTCTAATACCTATACCAATCCTAAGCTCCATGATGTTGATTTCTGGAAACTGGAAAGTCAGAGATTTCCTAACTGTAATTTCGTGCTTTTGAAGAGTTTTTTTAGTCAATCTGAGAATTCCTCTGCTCCGCACCTCCACATTTTTCTTATCTTTCTCACTTTGGGATCATGAATAATTATTAATGATGAGCTGGGGAACACTTTGATTATTCACATATCATTCATAGGATCATACTGGATATTAAGATCTTCAAGCTTGAATTTTTGGGGGTTGTCTGGGTGAGATCAGCGGTCCTTCCATGCACGCTGGACCCCACAGATCATTCATGGATGGGAAGGCTTTTCCAAAAAATAAAAAATAAATCCTCTTCAGTCTTTACCTCGAATTACAAATTCCACAAATTATCCACTCTACGTTAATTAACCTTTTTTATGAGAGTCATGTAAGTTGTTCATTAGAGGAAATCAGAAGCATGATTTAATGATGGGGGAAGTCCAAAGAGGGGAAATAGAAAACGCTCTGAGCCGTCTTTGCTCTTTTGAGTGGTGTGTTTAAAGGAGCAGGGGAAAAAAGACGGCAATGTGAGAATGATTCATAGTAGTAGTAGTAGAGATTCTAACATACAGAGAAAATGGAATCCTTTGTCATAAGTCGAGCTTTAGGCTCAACAAAATGTTTTTTTTTCAATGTGTTGCTTTAAAGGGAATTTTTCACCATGTTTTTGCTATGGAATCTGAAAGCAGCATGACATAGGAGCTGAGACCCTGATTCCAGCGATGTATCATTTGCTGGGCTGCTTGCTGTCATTTTGATACAATCACAGTTTTCTCTGCTGCAGATCTAGCAGAGCTCCAATGCTGAGCTGTGTATAACCCCGCCCACACCACTGATTGGAGCTTTCTGTGTACACTGTAGCTGCTAATCAGTGGAGGGGGCGGGGTTACACAGATTAGTTGACTAAGGGGCACAAGACACCTAGTCTTGTAATGATAATCTGCTGCTGATAAAACGCTGATTTTATTGAAACAGCAAAACACAGCCCAGTAAGTGACACATCACCGAAATCAGGTTCTCATCCTCTACATCATACTACTCTCATATTACATTTCAAAAACCTGCTGACAAATTCCCTTTAAAGTGGAATTCCCAGTGATGGCATATTGAATTTCACCACTTTATCAGTTGGGCATCCAATTTGTATGATCCCAGTAGATCCTGAAAATAATCCTATTGTGGACCCTTCACTGTTTTTCCTGTCACACTGATGATCTTTAGCAGGTAGGCCAATAGCTACAACTGGTCCTATGTAACTCAATGGCACCAATATACAGAGGGAGTAATGCTACAGTTCCTTTATTTCCAGATATCGGATTCCAATATGGCAGATCCTACTGTCACTTTATGAGATTTGAGTACCCCTTAAATTGGTTTGTGCAAGAACATTAAATCATGTCTGCTTTTTTTCATAAACAGCGCCTCGCCTGCCACAGGTTGTGTCTGGTATTGCAGATGAACCCTTTTCAATGAACACAGCTGTGATGCAATACCACAACTTCCATATTAGCAGGCTTGGCTTGGTTTTTGGAGAACTCAGCCTAGATTTTGTAATCCTATACAAAGGTCACTCACTCAGTTGGATCCTTGTTACCCCCCAAAAGAAAAATTCAGAGTCAGTTGTCTGCCACCACTACCACCAAGCACATTAGATTGTCGGGATGTAATATGGCAGCATGTTGGTGCAACAAGTAAGGGGGGTCTGGCTGTTGGAATATGCCAACCCTCTCTTCTGCAAGAAATACAAGGGTTAGTATGAGACATACATCAGTTCCAAAGGGGGATGCGCCCCATTTGGTTTCTATTAGTGTTGATCGAGCAGTGAAGGGCTCCAGTGCTCGGTACTCGAATTGAGTACATCGGACGTTCGGACATGTCCAATTTGAGTACCGAGCATTTTGGAAGTGAATTGCAAACTCAATCATTTCTTTTTCTCTCTCTCCGCACCCGGCTCAGATAATTCACTCACAGGGATCGGAGCCCTCAAGTAACACGCGATACTCGGCACTGCCCGCTACTCGATCGAGCACCCTAAGCATCGAGCAGTGCCGTGCAAAATCGGCCATCACTAGTTTCTATATGGCATTCTAATTTCTGTAAGATTGCAATTAAAACTTTGTAAAAATACTCACCCGCCATGGCTCAAAATAACTTGTGGATTGGTAGTAAAACTAGGTTTTTTCGGGAACCGTGAACTTTTTTGACAACAAATTTTTCGGGATTGTGCATTTCCTTTTTGTGCACAGGGACACCTTTGCAGCCCATTTCCATCCTGGCTGAATTTATCAACTCATTGTGATTCATGATGACTTAGGTGAGATAAGCAAATCGATTTAAGGGAAAATGAATTCGCCTTGAATCTTACCAAAAATTTGGACTTAACAAAATTTGCTGAAATTAAGCATTTTGCTTGATCATAATCTCTCTACCCGGCCCTCCTCTAGCTCGCTTCCTTGCTCTGGCTCTGGTCTTCTCTTCCATCTTTACTCTTTAGCGCCTCCAGCACAGTCTACTTTTCAAGTGACGTCATGGCTTCACGCAGGGCCTAGTGAGCACCGGATTTGGCACTCTCGTGCAGCATAAAGGTTGACTTTATAGAGCGAAACGTATTGTATTGTTTGGATAGTAGAGATATTTACAAAAATACTTCTTTACAAGGTTTCAATCGGTGGGGGGCTTTATATAACGTAGTGGACAACCTCTTTAAACAATGGAGTCATGCAGTTTCTCGGGGTTTTCAAGTTGATTGTTAATGGCCGTATGGTTTTGCTGTTTTCCTGCAAAATTGTGCAGCCATTAAGTAATAGGCTCTTAATGACCCTTTCTCGCAAAATCGTGTGGTCATGCCAGCATCCGTTTTGACTCTGTGTGACCTCACGATATTGTTTTTTTTCCCTATAGGAATCCCAATGTATGAAAGAAACCTTTCAATGATGGCTTTTAGTCTTCTACATCTATAGTGTATGTGACATCAAACAGAATTTGCCAATAACATGCACATTACAAGGAATGTACTCTGTGTCAATGAGTAGTTCAAAGGGCCAGTTTTCCATTGACTTTAAGTCTTAGTTCCGTTCCCTAAGGTTTCCATCTTTGAACACTACGGGCTGCGGGCTTTCTGTCACCTATGCCTTGTTCTTTGTGACATTGCTCATTGAGTCTGATTCTGGACGGCTCAGAGGGGAAAGAGTCAGCGTCTCCTTGTAGCAAAGGCTAACAGAAAGTGATTGGAAGCTGCTTACACAATAAGGCTTTCACATTGCATTAGTCATCTGTCCTGATGCCTTCACTTCGTGCCGCAGCACAGAGGTGCTAACATTTCAAGCAGTTGTCCAGCCCTTGTGTCCAATAATATTAGTCCAAATTTTGTACCTCGTTTTTTGCGAAGTTCAAGTCAATATTATCCTATGGATTATTCAATGCTGATTTTCTTGATAATTTGAGGTGGGCTACATCCATTCATGGTTCCTTAGGTCTCAATATCAGGTTTAGGGCCATAAAACTGAGATAGGCAAAAGTCAACATAGATCAACGCTGTCTAGCCTATGAGTATAGAATTCTTAGTATAGTCAATCATATAATAGCATCATATCATGTCAGTACCTGGCCTTTATGTCTCTACTAGTGTTGAGCGATACTTTCCGATATCGGAAAGTATCGGTATCGGAAAGTATCGGCCGATACCGTCAAAATATCGGATCTAATCCGATACCGATACCCGATCCCAATGCAAGTCAATGGGACGAAAATATCGGAATTAAAATAAACCCTTTATAAACTTGTAGGTTCATTCTACATGAAGGAAAACAACTAAGAATAATGTAGGATGTATTGGGGGACGTGGCGGAGACATTAAAGGCACAGAGGTTTAGCCCAATGTAATAGAATAGCAGGATTTTTTTTTTTTTTATGACGTTCGGCGGTAGAAAGATTTTGACTATGTTAATTTTTTTTTTATTTTGTCAGATATTGATGTTTCACTACTTCCACGCCCTTCACCTTCTTTTTTACTTCTCCCACACTTTCTTCTTCATTATCCTCATCATCAGCTTCTTTGACATCAACTTCTTCACCTTATTCATCTTCTTCTTCATCTTCTACCTATTATTTTTTTGGTTACATTGTTCATATTCTTTTTATTTTACTATTATCTTCATCATATTCTACTTCTTCATCATATTCTTATTTGTGACAGGCATTCCCGTAGTTGTTATCTATAAAAGTTTGAAGATTACACCTTCCGTTCTGCCTGTCACAAAAGAGTTACATTTGTCCGCGTTCAGTTTGGCCTGCAGCATCAGGCTTTATCCAGGGGCACCACGAGGAGGAACGGACTCACCCCCATACACTGCTTAGTCTTCTTCTGCTTATAATTTAGATAATATTTTTTGCTCTGATATTTAGTGTTATGCTTAATGTTCTTCTGCTCTTTGTTCTGCAGCCTCTTGTTCTTCTGCTTCTCGGTCTTCCAGGTCGTCGTCGTCTCCAGGGTCGTCGTCTCCGGGGTCGTCGTCATCGGGGTGGTCTTCAGGGTCGTCGTCTCCGGGGTCGTCGTCATCGGGGTGGTCTTCAGGGTCATCGTCTCCAGGGTCGTCGTCATCACGGTGGTTGTCGTCTCTGGTGTCGTCGTCATCTTAGGGGTGGTCTTCCGGGTCATCGTGTTTAGTCTCTTGAACTTGGAAATGTAGCAGAAGGTACAAGAAGGCTGAGAAAATGCCGAGAACCAGCTGATGGAACTGGAACTCGGATGGCTACCCGAAGGTCCAAGAGCCAATGGAACTACCGAGGACCAGCTGACGTTACTGGAACCCGGTTACTAAGCAGGAGGTACCCGTGCCTGAAAGCACTACCAAGGACCACCTGACGTTGGTGGAACTCGGATACCCAGAGGGAGGCACCTAAGCCAAAGGCTCTGCCCGGAACCAGCTGACGGTACTGGAACCAGGATGGGGACCAGAAGGTACAAGAGCAAAAGACACTGCCGAGAACCAGCTGACGGTGCTGGAACCCGGATGGGTAGCCGAAGGTCCAAGAGCCAATGGAACTACCGAAGACCAGCTGACGTTACTGGAACCCGGTTACTAAGCAGGAGGTACCCGTGCCTGAAAGCACTACCAAGGACCACCTGACGTTGGTGGAACTCGGATACCCAGAGGGAGGCACCTAAGCCAAAGGCTCTGCCCGGAACCAGCTGACGGTACTGGAACCAGGATGGGGAGCAGAAGGTACAAGAGCAAGTGTCTGCGTGGCTTTTGCAGGACACGATGCCGGCTGCACAGCAGGGGAACAGCTGGCGGTGCTGAACCCCACTGACACATTGGCTGTTGTTTTTCTCTGTGCAGCTAGCAGTACCGGGCCCCAACTGGCGGTGTTAGAGCCCGGGGTCAGCAGGAGGAGGAGATGGAGCAGAGTGTAGGCCGAAGCCTGCACTGGCGGCAGCTTTGGGTCTGTTGTGCCTGCGTGGCAGTTGCAGGACACGTTGCCGGCTGCACAGCAGGGGAACAGCTGGCGGTGCTGAACCCCACTGACACATTGGCTGGTGTTTGGCTCTGTGCAGCTAGCAGTACCGGGCCCCAACTGGCGGTGTTGGAGCCCGGGCTCTGCAGGGGGAGCAGAGTGTAGGCCGAAGCCTACTTGAACCAATTTCAAAGGTGACCTTTAACCCCCCCTCAGGGGTTACAAAGTAGAAGAGCCACAGCTTATGCAGCAGTAGTGCTGCACAAGTCAAAGGTTGCTCTTTTAATTTTGCTCCTTGCACACGCTGAATGAAACACGTATAACATTTAGCCCTTTATACAGTCAAACTGTGTTGGAGGCGCGAGTTCCCTTTGTAATGAGACGCAGCACAGATGTCAAAAATGCCACCTTGGTGCTTTGCGCGGCCTCCTGAGCATCGTTATTTGTTGCACAGGAGTCTGCGCTGTCGTGTTATCCCTTGGCCTTGCGCTGTTAGTGCTGCCCGTCCTCTGACATCATTTGATGTCGGCCGGTGCGGTTCGCGATGCCCATGAATCCCAGCCCCGCAGTGTCTTGACATAGTTAAAACACTGCGGGGCTGGGATTCATGGCCTGGCGCAGTACATATGTTCGCCTCTCGCTTGGGTTCTTACACCTGCTTCAGACTATGTGGCGTCAGCTGATCCCTTATCGCATGCCACGGCCATGAAGCCGCACAGTCCGAAGAAGGCGGAAGGAGATGAGGGACAGGCGAAGAAATGCACCGTTCATGCCCGTCAATCACACCCTCGCAGTCAAAATAAATAAGACACCGAGGGGCGTTGTGTGGGGCAAGGCGGCCGCAGAGGCGCACCCAGCCAAACAATGATGCCAGAAGACGGGCAGCGTTACCAAGGAGCTTGTTGCGTGTCAATACAAAGGAAAATCACACCTGAGGGACGTTTTAATGGTCACAGAGGACACATTTTAGACGTGTTCAGTTCCACGAGTGCAAGGAGAATACGTTTCTGAGCCACCTTGCACACATGCAGCATTACTGCTGTACAAGGTGGCTGTAAAACATAGAAACACCTGGGGGAGGGTGGACAGGTTCCCTTCAATTTCAGTTCTTGTGTCTGCGTGGCGGTCGCAGGACACGTTGCCGGCTACACAGCAGGGGAACAGCTGGCGGTGCTGAACCCCACTGACACATTGGCTGGTGTTTTTCTCTGTGCAGCTAGCAGTACCGGGCCCCAACTGGCGGTGTTAGAGCCCGGGGTCAGCAGGAGGAGGAGATGGAGCAGAGTGTAGGCCGAAGCCTGCACTGGCGGCAGCTTTGGGTCTGTTGTGCCTGCGTGGCTGTTGCAGGACACGTTGCCGGCTGCACAGCAGGGGAACAGCTGGTGGTGCTGAACCCCACTGACACATTGGCTGGTGTTTGGCTCTGTGCAGCTAGCAGTACCGGGCCCCAACTGGCGGTGTTGGAGCCCGTGCTCTGCAGGGGGAGCAGAGTGTAGGCCGAAGCCTACTTGAACCAATTTCAAAGGTAACCTTTAACCCCCCCTCAGGGGTTACAAAGTAGAAGAGCCACAGCTTATGCAGCAGTAGTGCTGCACAAGTCAAAGGTTGCTCTTTTAATTTTGCTCCTTGCACACGCTGAATGAAACACGTATAACATTTAGCCCTTTATACAGTCAAACTGTGTTGGAGGCGCGAGTTCCCTTTGTAATGAGTCGCAGCACAGATGTCAAGAATCCCACCTTGGTGCTGGGTGCAGCCTCCTGAGCGTTGTTATTTGCTGTACAGGAGTCTGCGCTGTCGTGTTATCCCCTGGCCTAGCGCTGTTAGCGCTGCCCATCTTCTGACCTCATTTAATGTCGGCCGCTGCGGTTCGCGATGACCATGAATCCCAGCCCCGCGGTGTCTTAACATTGTTAAAACACTGCGGGGCTGTGATTCATGGCCTGGCGCAGCACATATGTTCTCCTCTCGCACTCGGGTCCTTACACCCGCTGCAGACTGTGCGGCGTCAGCTGATCCCTTATCGCATGCCACGGCCATGAAGCCGCACAGTCTGAAGAAGGCGGAAGGAGATGAGGGACAGGCGAACTGATGCACTGCTCATGCCCATCAATCACACCCTCGCAGTCCCAAGAAATAAGACACCGAGGGGCGTTGTGTGGGTCAGGGCGGCCGCAGAGGCGCAGGCAGCCAAACAATGATGCCAGAAGACGGGCAGCGCTACCAAGGGGGTTGCAGCGTGTCATTACAAAGGAAAGTCACACCCCCGGGACGGTTAAATGGTCACACAGAGGACACATTTCAGACGTGTTTTCAGTTCCACATGTGCGAGGAGAATACGTTTATGAGCCACCTTGCACACATGCAGCATTACCGCTGTACAAGGTGGCCTTAAAAACGTACAAACGCCTGGGGGAGGGGGTACAGGTTCCCTTCAATTTCAGTTCTTGTGTCTGCGTGGCTTTTGCAGGACACGATGCCGGCTGCACAGCAGGGGAACAGCTGGCGGTGCTGAACCCCACTGACACATTGGCTGGTGTTTTTCTCTGTGCAGCTAGCAGTACCGGGCCCCAACTGGCGGTGTTAGAGCCCGGGGTCAGCAGGAGGAGGAGATGGAGCAGAGTGTAGGCCGAAGCCTGCACTGGCGGCAGCTTTGGGTCTGTTGTGCCTGCGTGGCTGTTGCAGGACACGTTGCCGGCTGCACAGCAGGGGAACAGCTGGCGGTGCTGAACCCCACTGACACATTGGCTGGTGTTTTTCTCTGTGCAGCTAGCAGTACCGGGCCCCAACTGGCGGTGTTGGAGCCCGGGCTCTGCAGGGGGAGCAGAGTGTAGGCCGAAGCCTAACTGAACCAATTTCAAAGGTAACCTTTAACCCCCCCTCAGGGGTTACAAAGTAGAAGAGCCACAGCTTATGCAGCAGTAGTGCTGCACAAGTCAAAGGTTGCTCTTTTAATTTTGCTCCTTGCACACGCTGAATGAAACACGTATAACATTTAGCCCTTTATACAGTCAAACTGTGTTGGAGGCTCGAGTTCCCTTTGTAATGAGACGCAGCACAGATGTCAAGAATCCCACCTTGGTGCTGGGTGCAGCCTCCTGAGCGTTGTTATTTGCTGTACAGGAGTCTGCGCTGTCGTGTTATCCCCTGGCCTAGCGCTGTTAGCGATGCCCATCTTCTGACATCATTTAATGTCGGCCGGTGCGGTTCGCGATGACCATGAATCCCAGCCCCGCAGTGTCTTAACATTGTTAAAACACTGCGGGGCTGGGATTCATGGCCTGGCGCAGCACATATGTTCGCCTCTCACACTCGGGTCCTTACACCCGCTTCAGACTGTGCGGCGTCAGCTGATCCCTTATCGCATGCCACGGCCATGAAGCCGCACAGTCTGAAGAAGGCGGAAGGAGATGAGGGACAGGCGAACTGATGCACTGCTCATGCCCATCAATCACACCCTCGCAGTCCCAAGAAATAAGACACCGAGGGGCTTTGTGTGGGTCAGGGCGGCCGCAGAGGCGCAGGCAGCCAAACAATGATGCCAGAAGACGGGCAGCGCTACCAAGGGGGTTGCAGCGTGTCATTACAAAGGAAAGTCACACCCCCGGGACGGTTAAATGGTCACACAGAGGACACATTTCAGACGTGTTTTCAGTTCCACATGTGCGAGGAGAATACATTTATGAGCCACCTTGCACACATGCAGCATTACCGCTGTACAAGGTGGCCTTAAAAACGTACAAACGCCTGGGGGAGGGGGGACAGGTTCCCTTCAATTTCAGTTCTTGTGTCTGCGTGGCTTTTGCAGGACACGATGCCGGCTGCACAGCAGGGGAACAGCTGGCGGTGCTGAACCCCACTGACACATTGGCTGGTGTTTTTCTCTGTGCAGCTAGCAGTACCGGGCCCCAACTGGCGGTGTTAGAGCCCGGGGTCAGCAGGAGGAGGAGATGGAGCAGAGTGTAGGCCGAAGCCTGCACTGGCGGCAGCTTTGGGTCTGTTGTGCCTGCGTGGCTGTTGCAGGACACGTTGCCGGCTGCACAGCAGGGAAACAGCTGGCGGTGCTGAACCCCACTGACACATTGGCTGGTGTTTGGCTCTGTGCAGCTAGCAGTACCGGGCCCCAACTGGCGGTGTTGGAGCCCGTGCTCTGCAGGGGGAGCAGAGTGTAGGCCGAAGCCTACTTGAACCAATTTCAAAGGTAACCTTTAACCCCCCCTCAGGGGTTACAAAGTAGAAGAGCCACAGCTTATGCAGCAGTAGTGCTGCACAAGTCAAAGGTTGCTCTTTTAATTTTGCTCCTTGCACACGCTGAAAGGAACACGTATAACATTTAGGCCCTTACACAGTCAAACTGATTTTGAGGCGTGAGTTCCCTTCATAAAGAGACGCAGTACAGCTGGCAAAAATGCCACCTTGGTGCTTTGCGCTGCCTCCTGAGCATCGTTATTTGTTGCACAGGAGTCTGCGCTTTTGTGTTATCCCTTGGCCTTGGGCTGTTAGCGCTGACCATCCTCTGACATCATGTTATGTCGGCTGTTGCGGTTTGCGATGACCATGCATCCCAGCCCCCCAGTGTGTTAACATTGTTAAACACTGCGGGGCTGGGATTCATGGCCTGGCGCAGTACATATGTTCGCCTCTCACACTCGGGTCCTTACACCCGCTTCAGACTGTGCGGCGTCAGCTGATCCCTTATCGCATGCCGCGGCCATGAAGCCGCACAGTCTGAGGAAGGCGGAAGGAGATGAGGGACAGGCGAAGAAATGCACCGTTCATGCCCATCAATCACACCCTCGCAGTCCAAATAAATAAGACACCGAGGGGCGTTGTGTGGGGCAAGGCGGCCGCAGAGGCGCACCCAGCCAAACAATGATGCCAGAAGACGGGCAGCGCTACCAAGGAGCTTGTTGCGTGTCAATACAAAGGAAAATCACACCTGAGGGACGTTTTAATGGTCGCAGAGGACTCATTTTTAGACGTGTTCACTTCAACATGGGCAAGGAGATTAAGTTTCTGAGCCACCTTGCACACATGCAGCATTACTGTCGTACAAGGTGGCTGTAAAACGTAAAAACGCCTGGGGGAGGGGGGACAGGTTTCCTTCAATTTCAGTTCTTGTGTCTGCGTGGCTGTTGCAGGACACGTTGCCGGCTACACAGCAGGGGAACAGCTGGCGGTGCTGAACCCCACTGACACATTGGCTGGTGTTTGGCTCTGTGCAGCTAGCACATCTGGGCCCCAACTGGCGGTGTTAGAGCCCGGGGTCAGCAGGAGGAGGAGATGGAGCAGAGTGTTGGACGAAGCCTGCACTGGAGCAAGTTGAAAGGGAAACTTTAACCCCCCCCCCCCAGGCGTTTGTAGCTGAAAGAGCCATCGTGTACAGCACTAATGCTGGAAAAGGTAAACTTAGCTCTTTTAATTATGGTCCTTGCACATGCTGAACCTAACACTTATAAAAAGTGTCCCCTCCTACCGTGATACCGTCCGGTAGGTGGAACTTTCCTTTGTGATGTGACGCAGCACAGCCGTCATTCTCACCCCCTTGGCGCCGTGCGCCGCCTCCTCAGCGTTGTTTGAATCAGTCCCGGAGCCTGCGCTGTTAGGTTAGCCCTTGGCCATGCACACATTTTGCGCTGCCCGTCTTCTGACATCATTTGGTGTCAGGCTGGCTGCGCCTGTGCGGCCGCGCTGGCCGAGAGCCCGCCTCGTACTGTCTTCTGATTTAATCCCACTGGGGGCCTGAGATCCATGGACATGCGCAGTGCATATCTGAACCTCCACCTCTCACTCATCTCCCTACGGCTTCTTCTGACTGTGCGGTGTCACGGCCGTGGCATGCTATTAGGGACCAGCTGACACCGCACAGTTTTAATAAGCCGTAGGGAGATGAGTGAGAGGTGGAGGTTCAGATATGCACTGCGCATGTCCATGGATCTCTGGCCCTCAGTGGGATTAAATCAGAAGACAGTACGAGGCGGGCTCTCGGCCAGCGCGGCCGCACAGGCGCAGCCAGCCTGACACCAAATGATGTCAGAAGACGGGCAGCGCAAAATGTGTGCATGGCCAAGGGCTAACCTAACAGCGCAGGCTCCGGGACTGATTCAAACAATGCTGAGGAGGCGGCGCACGGCGCCAAGGGGGTAAGAATGACGGCTGTGCTGCGTCACATCACAAAGGAAAGTTCCACCAACCGGACGGTATCACGGTAGGAGGGGACACTTTTCATAAGTGTTAGGATCAGCATGTGCAAGGAGCACCACGAAAAGAGGCACTTTTTCCCTTTGCATCATTACTGCTGCACAAGGTGGCTCCTTCAGTAACAAACGCCTGGGGGGGGGGGACAGGTTCCCTTAAATTTAACTTGTTGTGCCTGCGTGGAGGTCGCAGTACACGTTGCCGGCTGCACAGCAGGGGAACAGCTGGCGGTGCTGAACCCCACTAACACATTGGCGAGGTGTTTGGCTCTGTGCGGACAGCACTTCTGGATGGCAACTAGCGGTGTTGGAGCCCAGGGACAGGTGGAGGAGGAGGAGGTAGGAGGAGGTAGGAGGGATTGCCACACACACAGCAGGGGAACAGCTGACGTTACTGAACCCCAATAACAGAGGAGGGACTGTTGGGACTGTGCGTACAGCACTACCAGGCAACAACTAGCGGTGTTGGAGCCCAGGGACAGGTGGAGGAGGAGGAGGTAGGAGGAGGTAGGAGGGATTGCCACACACACAGCAGGGGAACAGCTGACGTTACTGAACCCCAATAACAGAGGAGGGACTGTTGGGACTGTGCGTACAGCACTACCAGGCAACAACTAGCGGTGTTGGAGCCCAGGGACAGGTGGAGGAGGAGGAGGTAGGAGGAGGTAGGAGGGATTGCCACACACACAGCAGGGGAACAGCTGACGTTACTGAACCCCAATAACAGAGGAGGGACTGTTGGGACTGTGCGTACAGCACTACCAGGCAACAACTAGCGGTGTTGGAGCCCAGGGACAGGTGGAGGAGGAGGAGGTAGGAGGAGGTAGGAGGGATTGCCACACACACAGCTGGGGAACAGCTGACGTTACTGAACCCCAATAACAGAGGAGGGACTGTTGGGACTGTGCGTACAGCACTACCAGGCAACAACTAGCGGTGTTGGAGCCCAGGGACAGGTGGAGGAGGAGGAGGTAGGAGGAGGTAGGAGGGATTGCCACACACACAGCAGGGGAACAGCTGACGTTACTGAACCCCAATAACAGAGGAGGGACTGTTGGGACTGTGCGTACAGCACTACCAGGCAACAACTAGCGGTGTTGGAGCCCAGGGACAGGTGGAGGAGGAGGAGGTAGGAGGGATTGCCACACACACAGCAGGGGAACAGCTGACGTTACTGAACCCCAATAACAGAGGAGGGATGTGTTGGAACTGTGCGTACAGCACTATCAGGCCAGGCAACAACTAGCGGTGTTGGAGCCCAGGGACAGGTGGAGGAGGAGGAGGTAGGAGGAGGTAGGAGGGATTGCCACACACACAGCTGGGGAACAGCTGACGTTACTGAACCCCAATAACAGAGGAGGGACTGTTGGGACTGTGCGTACAGCACTACCAGGCAACAACTAGCGGTGTTGGAGCCCAGGGACAGGTGGAGGAGGAGGAGGTAGGAGGAGGTAGGAGGGATTGCCACACACACAGCAGGGGAACAGCTGACGTTACTGAACCCCAATAACAGAGGAGGGACTGTTGGGACTGTGCGTACAGCACTACCAGGCAACAACTAGCGGTGTTGGAGCCCAGGGACAGGTGGAGGAGGAGGAGGTAGGAGGAGGTAGGAGGGATTGCCACACACACAGCAGGGGAACAGCTGACGTTACTGAACCCCAATAACAGAGGAGGGACTGTTGGGACTGTGCGTACAGCACTACCAGGCAACAACTAGCGGTGTTGGAGCCCAGGGACAGGTGGAGGAGGAGGAGGTAGGAGGAGGTAGGAGGGATTGCCACACACACAGCAGGGGAACAGCTGACGTTACTGAACCCCAATAACAGAGGAGGGACTGTTGGGACTGTGCGTACAGCACTACCAGGCAACAACTAGCGGTGTTGGAGCCCAGGGACAGGTGGAGGAGGAGGAGGTAGGAGGAGGTAGGAGGGATTGCCACACACACAGCAGGGGAACAGCTGACGTTACTGAACCCCAATAACAGAGGAGGGACTGTTGGGACTGTGCGTACAGCACTACCAGGCAACAACTAGCGGTGTTGGAGCCCAGGGACAGGTGGAGGAGGAGGAGGTAGGAGGAGGTAGGAGGGATTGCCACACACACAGCAGGGGAACAGCTGACGTTACTGAACCCCAATAACAGAGGAGGGACTGTTGGGACTGTGCGTACAGCACTACCAGGCAACAACTAGCGGTGTTGGAGCCCAGGGACAGGTGGAGGAGGAGGAGGTAGGAGGAGGTAGGAGGGATTGCCACACACACAGCTGGGGAACAGCTGACGTTACTGAACCCCAATAACAGAGGAGGGACTGTTGGGACTGTGCGTACAGCACTACCAGGCAACAACTAGCGGTGTTGGAGCCCAGGGACAGGTGGAGGAGGAGGAGGTAGGAGGAGGTAGGAGGGATTGCCACACACACAGCAGGGGAACAGCTGACGTTACTGAACCCCAATAACAGAGGAGGGACTGTTGGGACTGTGCGTACAGCACTACCAGGCAACAACTAGCGGTGTTGGAGCCCAGGGACAGGTGGAGGAGGAGGATGTAGGAGGAGGTAGGAGGGATTGCCACACACACAGCAGGGGAACAGCTGACGTTACTGAACCCCAATAACAGAGGAGGGACTGTTGGGACTGTGCGTACAGCACTACCAGGCAACAACTAGCGGTGTTGGAGCCCAGGGACAGGTGGAGGAGGAGGAGGTAGGAGGAGGTAGGAGGGATTGCCACACACACAGCAGGGGAACAGCTGACGTTACTGAACCCCAATAACAGAGGAGGGACTGTTGGGACTGTGCGTACAGCACTACCAGGCAACAACTAGCGGTGTTGGAGCCCAGGGACAGGTGGAGGAGGAGGAGGTAGGAGGAGGTAGGAGGGATTGCCACACACACAGCAGGGGAACAGCTGACGTTACTGAACCCCAATAACAGAGGAGGGACTGTTGGGACTGTGCGTACAGCACTACCAGGCAACAACTAGCGGTGTTGGAGCCCAGGGACAGGTGGAGGAGGAGGAGGTAGGAGGAGGTAGGAGGGATTGCCACACACACAGCTGGGGAACAGCTGACGTTACTGAACCCCAATAACAGAGGAGGGACTGTTGGGACTGTGCGTACAGCACTACCAGGCAACAACTAGCGGTGTTGGAGCCCAGGGACAGGTGGAGGAGGAGGAGGTAGGAGGAGGTAGGAGGGATTGCCACACACACAGCTGGGGAACAGCTGACGTTACTGAACCCCAATAACAGAGGAGCGACTGTTGGGACTGTGCGGACAGCACTTCTGGACGGCAACTAGCGGTGTTGGAGCCCAGGGACAGGTGGAAAAGCAGAGGAACACAATGTAGGCCGAAGCCTGAGAAAGTCGAAAGGGAACCTTTAACCCCCCCCCCAAGGCGTTTGTAGCTGAAAGAGCCAGCTTGTGCAGCACAAAAGATGCAAAAGGAAAAGGTGGCTCTTTTGATCATGCTCCTTGCAAACACAGAACTAAACACTTATAAAATGTGTCCCCTGAAACCGTGAAACCGTCCCGGAGGTGGGACTTTCATTCGTAATATGATGCAGCACAGCCGTCATTCCTACCCCCCCGGCGCCGCGCCCCGGCTCATCAGCGTAGTTTGATTCCGTCCCGGAGCCTGCGCTGTTATGTTATCCCTTGGCCAGGCACACTTAGCGCTGCCCATCTTCTGACATCATTTGGTGTCAGGCTGGCTGCGCCTGTGCGGCCGCGCTGGCCGAGAGCCCGCCTCGCAGTGTCTTCTGATTTTATCCCACTGGGGGCCTGGGATCCATGGCCATGCGCAGTGCATATCCTCGCCTCTCACTCCCCTCCCTACGGCTTCTTAAGACTGTGCGGTGTCACGGCCGTGGCATGCTATTAGGGACCAGCTGACACCGAACAGTCTGAAGAAGCCATAGGGAGATGAGTGAGAGGTGGAGGTTCAGATATGCACTGCGCATGTCCATGGATCCCAGGCCCCCAGTGGGATTAAATCAGAAGACACTGCGAGGCGGGCTCTCGGCCAGCGCGGCCGCACAGGCGCAGCCATCCTGACACCAAATGATGCCAGAAGACGGGCAGCGCTAAGTGTGCCTGGCCACGGGATAACATAACAGCGCAGGCTCCGGGACGGAATCAAACAACGCTGAGGAGCCGGGGCGCGGCGCCGGGGGGGGAGGAATGACGGCTGTGCTGCGTCATATTACGAAGGAAAGTCCCACCTCCGGGACGGTTTTACGGTATCAGTGGACACATTTTATAAGTGTTAAGTTCTGCGTGTGCAAGGAGCTAAACCAAAATAGCTACCTTTTCCTTGTGCAGCATTACTGCTGCACAAGGTGGCTCTTTCAGTAACAAACGCCTTGGGGGGGGGGGGACAGATTCCCTTACATTTCAGTTGTTGTGTCAGCGTGGCGGTCGCATGACACATTGCCGGCTACACAGCTGGGGATCAGCTGACGTTACTGAAACCCAATAACACTGGGTCGTATGTTTTGACTGCAGACGGCACTTCTGAGCCTCAACTGGCGGTGTTGGAGCCCAGGAATTTAAGTTCAGGTGGTAGAAAGATGAACACAACAGGAGACCTGGATAACGTATACAGTGACCTAATTATTTAATCAGGAGGAGGAGTGGCAAATTCCTGCGAGATCCAGGCCTTGTTCATTTTCAGGAAAGTAAGCCGGTCAACGTTATCGGAGGATAGTCGCATGCGACGGTCAGTTAGTACACCACCTGCAGCACTAAAGACACGTTCCGATAATACACTGGCCGCAGGGCAAGACAGCACCTCCAATGCATACTGGCTTAGCTCTGGCCATGTATCCAGCTTTGAGACCCAAAACTTGAAAGGGGAAGAGCCGTCTGGGAGTACAGCAAGAGGGCAAGACATGTAGTCTGTCACCATCTGACGGAACCGTTGCCTCCTGCTGACTGGAGCCGTCTGTGATGGTGTAGACTTTTGTGGGGGGCACAGAAAACTGTGCCACAGTTGGGCCATACTGGTCTTGCCTTGGGCAGAGGCACTGCTTCTGCTCCCTCTTTGTGCAGAGCCTCCACCACTGCCTGGACGCACTGAGCTGCTTTGGAATGCACTAGCAGCACTTCTCTCAGTTGGAATGGAGAAGATGATGGAATTGACCAGTGTGTCTTGGTACTCCCGCATTTTTCGCTCCCGGTTCAACGGTGTGATGAGGCTTTCTACGTTGTCCTGGTAGCGAGGATCGAGGAGGGTGAACACCCAATAATCAGACATGTTGAGAATGTGGGCGATGCGGCGGTCGTTTCTCAGGCACTGCAGCATGTAATCCACCATGTGCTGCAGACTGCCAACTGCCCAAGAAACGCTGTCCCCTGCTGGAGGCGTGATCTCTGCCCGCTCGTCATCACCCCACCCTCGCTGTACACACTGAGTACTGGACAATTCGGTAACTCCCTCCTCTGGACGGATGTCTTCCTCCTCCATTGACTCCTCCTCATCCTCCTCACAAACTGTCCCCTGCCTACGCATTTGTGAGGAACCACGTGGCGCTGACTGTCCAGAAGATGATGGAAATGGTGAATCCTCATCCTCCACCTCTTCCACAACATCATCCCTTAGCGCTTGCAGTGATTTTTCAAGCAGGCAGATAAGGGGGACAGTCATGCTGACTAGTGCATCATCTGCACTCGCCATCCGCGTGGAATAATCAAAGGGACGCAAAACCTGGCAGACGTCATTCATAGTGGCCCACTCTGTAGTTGTGAAGTCTGTACGGCGCTGACTGCGACTTCTTTGCGCCTGAAGCAGCTGGTACTCCATTACAGCTTGCTGCTGCTCACACAACCGCTCCAACATATGTAACGTGGAATTCCACCTGGTAGGTAGGTCACATATGATGCGATGTTCCGGCAGGCGGTGTCGGCGCTGCAGAGCCGCAATGCGCGCTTTTGCCGTGCTGGAACGCCGCAAGTGAGCACACTCTAGGCGGACCTTGTGCAGCAATGCATCAAGATCCGGATAGTCCCTCAAAAAGCTCTGCACGACCAAATTGAGCACATGTGCCAGACATGGGATGTGAGTGAGGTTGCCGAGGCCCAGAGCTGCCACCAGATTTCGGCCATTATCACACACTACCATGCCTGGCTGGAGATTCGCTGGCACAAACCACACATCGCTCTCCTGCTTGATGGCATTCCAGAGCTCCTGCGCTGTGTGGCTACGATTCCCAAAAAAAATTAATTTCAAGACGGCCTGTTGACGTTTGGCCACGGCTGTGCTCATGTCGGTCGTAACAGGTACACGTTCATCACGGGTCCATGTGGAGGTGGACTGTGATGGCTCCTGCAGCGATGATTCTGAGGAACTGGTGTAAGAGGAGGAGTCAATGCGTACAGAATGGATTCCTGCAATCCTTGGAGTGGGCAGGACACGTCCTGCGCCACTCGCACGGTCTGTACCCGGCTCAACGACATTAACCCAATGGGCAGTGAGGGAAAGGTATCGCCCCTGTCCATGTTGACTGGTCCACGCATCGGTGGTGAGGTGGACCTTGCTACTGACGGCGTTCAGTAGCGCGTGTTTTATGTGTCCCTCCACATGCTTGTGCAGGGCAGGGACGGCTTGCCTGCTGAAGTAAAAGCGGCTGGGCACATTGTACTGTGGGACTGCCAATGACATCAAGTCACGGAAGCTGTCAGTCTCCACCAGCCTGAATGACAGCATTTCCAGTGAAAGAAGTTTGGCAATGCCTGCAGTCAGAGCCTGTGCTCGTGGGTGGTTTGACGAGAAAGGCCGCCTTTTCTCCCATGCCTGTACTACCGATGGCTGTAGACTGGGCTGGGAGTGTGTGGATGACTGGGAAAGTGGTGCTGCGGGTGGAATTACAGCGGGTCTCTGGACAACAGGGCCAGAGGTTCTTCCACGGCGATCCTGGGAGGAAGCCGAACCAGCTGCGTGTGAGCTAGAGGAAGAGGCAACACGAGCTGAAGAGGTGGTAGCTGCCGCTGTTGGTTGGCCTAGCTCTTCAGTGTGTTTTTCTAACTCCGCCGGGTGCCTGTTGCGCACATGTTTCCACATGTTGGAGGTATTGAGGTTGCTGACATTTCGACCTCTTTTGACTTTTTGATGACACACCTTGCATCTGACATAGCAAATGTCATCTGCATCTGTGTCAAAAAAGGACCAGGCACTGCAAGTCTTGGGAGCGCCCTTTTTGGCTTTTGGAAGAGACATGCTCCTAATGGGTGCCAAAGCGGAGGCTGCAGGATCCGCAGTCTTCCCCCTCCCTCTCCCTCTTTGGGCCGTACGGGGAATCTCTTCCTCAGAGCTGCTCCCACCACCTTCCTGTCCCTCACGCCAAGATGGGTCAAGGACCTCATCATCTACACTACCCTCTGCCCCCAACTGCTCCTCCTGGGTAGTCTCAGCAGCAGAGCACGCACCAGTAAGTGGCACCTGAGTGTCATCATCAGCTGATGCGGCCTGCGATGTGGTGACCGGAGCCACTGGCCCACCCGCCTCTTCAGAGGAAGAGAGAAAAAGCTGTTGGGCATCACTGCACCTTGCCTCTTCTTCCATTTCTCCAATGCTGCTTGGCTGGCCCCCTGTTTCCAAGCCAAGAGATTCAGAGAACAGAAGTAGAGACGGCTCCTGTCCTGGGCTCTCTGTCTGCCTGGGCAATTTGGCAGGTGGTGAAGAGACAGATGGATGCTCTCCAGTGCTCTGTGTCTGAGAGGATGTGGCACTAATTGAAGTTGATGCATTAGCTGCCATCCATCCGACAACGGCTTCAATTTGTTCTTCACGCAGCAGCGGTGTACGGCGCTCTGACACAAAGCTGCGCATGAATGACTGTTGCCTGGTGAAAGTGGGTGCTGATGAGTCACCGGTGCCCGCAGCAGGCACAGAATCCCCACGTCCCCTCCCTGCTCCGCGCCCACGCCCACGCCCACGTGCCTTACTCACTGCCTTCTTCATCTTGGTTGACTGATAAAGATAAGCAGAAAAGTACTAACGGCTTTGTGTGCTTATTCCTGAGCAACTCCTCCTAACAGGTATAAGAAACACTAATTTTCTAAAGTGTGGACTAGACTTTAATATGAGCTAATGTGGCCTACACAAATGTAAAGTGGTGTAACTGGTGTGTTTGGTGAACTTTATTATTTATTTATTTTTTGGGGGCTGAACTGACAACGGATAGAGCTGCAGTCACACGGAGACCGTGCAGACAGACGTAAACGGCGCTGCAAGGCCCAAAAACCCTCCTCTACGTTATCCTATGTAGTGTTTTTCCACAAGTTAGCTGGAGACGGGTGGAAAGACACTAATAGGATTTTTTTGAAAAAATGTGCAGCAGCCTGCACTACTTAAAACAAAATGAAAATTGATTTGGCGGTATGACGCAGTGAAGAACCCTGAGCTGGAGACAACCAGGCTATGGCTGCTCACAGACTACAGGGCAAGCTGCAGTCACACGGAGACCGTGCAGACAGCCGTAAACGGCGCTGCAAGGCCCAAAAACCCTCCTCTACGTTATCCTATGTAGTGTTTTTCCACAAATTAGCTGGAGACGGGTGGAAAGACACTAATAGGAATTTTTTGAAAAAATGTGCAGCAGCCTGCACTACTTAAAACAAAATGAAAATTGATTTGGCGGTATGACGCAGTGAACAACCCTGAGCTGGAGACAACCAGGCTATGGCTGCTCACAGACTACAGGGCGAGCTGCAGTCACACGGAGATCGTGCAGACAGCCGTAAACGGCGCTGCAAGGCCCAAAAACCCTCCTCTACGTTATCCTATGTAGTGTTTTTCCACAAATTAGCTGGAGACGGGTGGAAAGACACTAATAGGAATTTTTTGAAAAAATGTGCAGCAGCCTGCACTACTTAAAACAAAATGAAAATTGATTTGGCGGTATGACGCAGTGAACAACCCTGAGTTGGAGACAACCAGGCTACGGCTGCTCACAGACTACAGGGCGAGCTGCAGTCACACGGAGACCGTGCAGACAGCCGTAAACGGCGCTGCAAGGCCCAAAAACCCTCCTCTACGTTATCCTATGTAGTGTTTTTCCACAAATTAGCTGGAGACGGGTGGAAAGACACTAATAGGATTTTTTTGAATAAATTAGCAGCAGACTACACTACTTGAAAAAAAAAAAAGAACAGTATGAGGCAATGAACCACCCTCCCTGAACTGAATACAACCAGCTATGGATGGCCTATGTGGCTGCACTCAGACTAGAGAGTGGGCTGCACTCACACACACACACACACAGACCTTGCAGATCGCTGTGAAAACAGCGCTACAAGGCAAAAGCAAGGTGAATAGTAGGTGAACACAGCGGTTGCTAAATTAGCCTTTGGAAAGCACAAAGAAGCAAATCGCTATCTCTAAACTGTCCCTCAGTCAGCAAACAGTGTCCTGTCACTAACTGAATTCACAGCAGAGTGATCGCAAAATGGCGCCAGCGACTTTTAAACTGCATCATTACATCATTTCAGCAGCCAATCACAGCCTTGCCAGTAGTTTCATGCCCTCCATGCTAAACAGGATGTGCCCACACTTGGAATCATTCTCATTGGCTGAATTTCTGCATTTTGAATCTTGGAACTTCCGATTCCGGTATCCGATACGCGGCAAGTATCGGAATCCCGGTATCGGAATTCCGATACCGCAAGTATCGGCCGATACCCGATACTTGCGGTATCGGAATGCTCAACACTAGTCTCTACTTCTGTCGCTGGGTGACGCCATACCATTGCTGCAGAGTGACAGTCCAGTTTAATTTTGGGGGAGATTGGGGGCTAATTTCTACTTCTTTGGCCTAAAATTAACTCCCTACTGTGAACTGTAAGTCCTATGTGGTGCTGCTCACTATATAAACTCCTGAAGGCCCATCTCCCATGGCTGGTTATAATTCTGCTTAACCTGGTTCACACCCTCGCTCCTGCTGTACTAGTTCTGATTCCTGTTTCTGACCTCAGGTTGTTTTCTCCCTATTTCCTGCCTGATTTTTGCCCCCAGTCTGTATTTACTGGTTCTGATCATTACCTGCCATCCGGTTCCAGCAGCCAGCAACTACTCCATGGGCTAAACCTAGGGCTAGGGCACTGCATAAGTACAAATACTTGTACATGGATAGAAGTGTGAAGGCCATGGTCCCCTTTGGACCGGATAGACAGAGTAGTTAGCACAAAGCCTGTCCATGATGCCTTATTTAGAGCTGCCAGGCTACAACATACAGAGCTACAGTACATATTTAGTATATGTAGGGGTGTAAAAACCATGGTCGGAGAGGTCAACCAGGTCCATGTGGGTGGGGGCCTGCTGACGCCAGCATAAACTTCAACTGGATGTGTGTCCTCAGACGCACATTCAGTTGAAGTGTATTGGGAGCAAAGACCAGTTGGGTCCATACACAGCAATACACGATGCCGGCCAATCAGACCCCGCAGCTGATGTTGACACCTGACTGGAGGCACATGGCAGCATCCTCCTCTGATGCTGGCAGCTCACTACAGTGTGCAAGCAATGGGAGAGCATGGCGTCAGCCATGCTCTCCCATTGCTTGCACACTGTAGTGAGCTGCCAGCATCAGAGGAGGATGCTGCATGGTGGTGGAGCTCAGGGAAGGTGTGTAACTGTTTATTTTTTTCTATGCATTAAAGAACAGCGACAGAATGGGGGAAATATGTGTACCAGGATGGGGGATATATATACCAGAATGGGGCCCAGGATAAGTGAAGAGCCCCGTCAGGGCTAGGGGGTACTCGGTACCGTGTCCTGCAGTTCACAGGGGGATGTCACGGTGGCTGACCCGGTCCGTGGCCCTGGGACATCCGTGTAAAAGGGAAAGGTCTTTAAAGGGATAGAGGTTATGTTCGTGATGCCACCTGTGGTATTCGGTCAGGGTGACCGATGCTGCTTTAAGGGGTCCGCTGGGGTGATGTTATGGAAGCTAGATGGTATACCTTCCCACAGGTGAAGTATGTCACCAGGGTTTCCCAGTGTGTTGATGGTGGTGTGGTGAAAGGCGCAGAGAAGAATGAGGACACAAGGTTGCAGTCTCTTTACCTTTTACGGAAGACTTCAGCATCCACAGTCCAGGGCACCAGATCACAGGGCAGGCAGAATCCGGCCAGTTTGGAGGCAAGTCCGGAGTCCCCTTGTCCAGGTGGAAATAAGTAGCCTTCCCTTGCGCTGTGGTGGTGTAGTCCCTTACTGCCTATGGCTTCACATAAGGGTCTCACAGATGTGAT
Organism: Ranitomeya variabilis; assembly: GCF_051348905.1. Classification (NCBI taxonomy): domain Eukaryota; kingdom Metazoa; phylum Chordata; class Amphibia; order Anura; family Dendrobatidae; genus Ranitomeya; species Ranitomeya variabilis. The sequence goes on from NC_135236.1 coordinate 651,643,451, forward strand.
GTTTCGCTCTCTGTCCCTCGTATAGGATAGGACAAACCCGTATGACTGGTGACTTAAGCCTGTTTATAAGGTCTCTTAGATAACCCGGCTCTGTAGGTGTCACTGTGCCTCCTGGGTGTAGGTAACCTGCAATTAGCTGTCCTACCGGTCTCTGAAATAAGGCGTAGAGGTCCTTACTCCCTCGGTGTTCCAGCTACCGGGATGTTGCACCTCAGAAGGAGACAGCTTGAGCAGGGCTGGTCCCCTTCTGGTATCCTCTCCTTTGCTTCGACTTGCTTCATGCTCGCTGCAATACAATTCTGCCTTTCAAAGTCTCTTTCTGGGAGCTGCAGCTCTGAGGGCATGCACAGCTCCATTAACCTTCTGTCCTCCCCAGACTCTGGTCTGGAACTAACAGAACTCCTGTCTGGAGCTCTTCCAGGAACTGACTCCTGTCTGGAACTGACTGACTTTCCCTACAGACTACCAGTTATATACATATATGGGGAGTGACCTAATAAATAGGAGCAGAAGTTCCCCCTGGTGGTCTGGAGTGTGAAATGTGTTGCATGTTTGTGATACCTGGATGCAGTTATCCTTCTTTGCCTCCAAACGTAGTATCACTCTCCCCGTGAGGAAAGCAATACCACTGCGATGACCAGGACCCTGGGGCGCCACATAAGGGTCTTATATATCAGGATGAGGGATATATATACCAGGATGGGGGATACAGCGGGGAAAAGAAGTATTTGATACACTGCCGATTTTGCAAGTTTTCCCACCCACAAAGAATGGAGAGGTCTATAATTTTTATCGCATGTATACTTCAACTATAGGAGACATAATCTAAAAACAAAAAACAGAAAATCACATTGTATGATATTTAAATATTTAAATTGCATTTTATTGCATGACATAAGTATTTAATACAATAGAAAAACAGAATTTCCCCACCGTATATATACCAGGATGGGGCCTTATCAACATAAGGGACATATATACCAAGATACGGGACATATATACCAGGATGGGGTACGGGATAAGGGACACATATACCAGGATGAGGGATATATGTATATATATATATATATATATATATATATATATACATATATATATATATATATATATATATATACCAGGATGAAGGTGGTAGGCCCAACCAAATCTTGCATCGGGGCCCATCAAATCTGTATTTTTGGTAAAAAAAAGCAGCCCCATAAAGACATTCTTTGTTGAATTGCCTATTGAAGCATACGGACAACACAGAGGGGGTGCCTGGTGACCCAACCAAGCCATGTGTTATGTTTTCATGGCTGCCATATGATGCTACGTATCCTCTCCTCTTCTCCTCCCTGTGACTGTCAGATTTTCTGTGGACTCAATCCTGTTTTAAACCATTCCCTAAGAGACTGCTGTCAAGAAAAGGAGACTTTTGGAAATGTATATACATGTTAAATTCTCCTTCTAAGAAATGTGTTTCATATATTCACAAGTAATATTGATTTATGCAATTATACTAAAAGATGACAATAGGATCATTGATGGCTAATCCCTATTCATATTGATAGATTATATTTTTTTTTTATTGTGCAAAGTGAAGAGATTATTCTGGATTTTATATGCTGTAATTAGGAACCATGGGAGAGTTTGCTCCTCTTCACCCTCAAGGACTGGGACACCCTTAGGGAAGCAAAATCCCAAGGAAGCAAAGATGAGGACCTCATTCCAGCCTTTATCCTCTATCTTGTCACCAGTGATTCATCTTCTGCTCTAAATGACTTGGAGCAGAGGATACTGGTGTCTTAATAACTCACTGTCTGCTTGCCTACTAATACAGCGCTATATTATCTTGCTTATGTCCACCAGAACAGTAGTCCTAGGATTAAAGATTACTTAGGTTGTCCCCATTTTTCATAATGCCATGGCTCACCACAACCACCAAGAGAACTGAACAGATGGTCAATCTACGATTCCGACCTACAATGACATATTACGTAGCGGCCTAGGCCAGCACTGCTGTGTTTCATTTTCTAGGTGGCTTTTGACTTTTGCTCCTCTTCTTTTGAAGTTCTGATAAGTAATAGTTTTGTAGAACCAGTGACAATAATGTCAAGGTATTTTCAGTCTCTTCTTATATCAAGAGGCTTTACAGTGGCCATACCTTTAAAATGAATAGTTTCACCTGTAAAAAGTGATCAATGGATGAAATTTAAAGGCTTTGTCCACTACTGGACAACTCCTTCCTAACAGAGCAGACTTCTACTCTGTCAGAATAATGAAAGGCTGCAGCCGATCGACTGTCATTGTCGCGAGACCCCGCAAGTCATAGCACTGACATGGGTGGAACAGTGTTGGTTCGAGAGGTGAGTACATAGGTTTTGTAGAATTTTTTTATGGCCAATTTAGCTGGGTTTGAATGGGGTTGTCCAGTACGAAGAATGGTTGTTTTTGCCCACTGATGACGCACCATAAAAGTATTAGAAGTTGGTTGTGTATGAAATTTACATCCAAGAGCCCTTAGTCCACAAGTGATCGTTCTGTGAAGAAGCGTTCTTAGGAAATTCCCAGAATCTTCTAATAATTATTTTTCATTGTTCACCTAGTGTCACTGACTATACAGTTTATGACTTGTCACTAGTGATGAGTGAATATACTCGTTACTTGAGATTTCTCGAGCATGCTCGGGGGTCCTCCAAGTATTTTTTAGTGCTTGGAGTTTTAGTTTTTCTTGCCACAGCTGAATGATTTACATCTGATATGCCAGCATAAGTACATGTGGGGATTCCCTAGCAACCAGGCAACCCCCACATGTACTTATGCTGGCTAACAGATGTAAATCATTCAACTGCGGCAAGAAAAACTAAATCTCCGAGCACTAAAAAATACTCGGAGGACCCCGAGCATGCTCGAGAAATCTCGAGTAACGAGTATATTCGCTCATCACTACTTGTCACCCATACGGCAACTGTAGCAGCCAATCTCGGATAAAATGCATATGGCCACTTTGACGTAATGAACATTTGTTTGGTTCGTCATCTTCACCCATCAACCTACCTCTTGGCCTAGTGATGGTTCCCCTTTATGGAAGTGATGTTATTCTTTAGAAAAAAAAAAGGCATTTTTCTTAACCCTTTAACCTAATGGTTGCCAAAATAAAGTTGCAAAATCAGAAACACAACATAATTTTTGTCCATCATGCACACGATTATACTCTTGTGTTGTATGGTTGCCTGGACCTATCCTGCACCTGCTCTGCTTGCCTTTGGTTTTATATGGCAGCACATCAATTTTCTTTATTGTGGAGGTATTCATCCATCGAAGATACCATATGGCAGGTATGTAGATTATGTAAAGAAAAACATTTTCCAACCATCTTCCAGGAAAAATAGAAGGCTTTAATTCCAACATCCATTAATCCACCATGGATTCAAGGAGTAAGACATCTTCAACTATATCAAAATATGTTTTTTCTTTTTCCTTTTACTATGCGTTTCAGACTGTAACCCAGTAATGGATAAATAAATACATTTCCAATAATAAGGACTGAGTTACAGTCTGAGACTAGTGATGAGCGAGTATACTCGTTGCTCGGGTTTTCCCGAGCATGCTCAGGTGGTCTCCGAGTATTTGTGACTGCTCGGAGATTTAGTTTTATTGACTCAGCTGCATGATTTATGGCTGCTAGCCAGCCTGAGTACATGTGGGGGTTGCCTGGTTGCTAGGGAATCCCCACATGTAATCAGGCTGTCTAGTAGCCGCAAATAATGCAGCTGCCACGACAAAAATTAAATCTCCGAGCAGTCACAAATACTCGGAGACCACCCGAGCGTGCTCGGGAAAACAACAACGAGCAACGAGTGTACTCGCTCACCAGTATCTGAGACGTGTAGGAAAAGGAAGATATGCACAGTATATTTGGATATACTTGAAGATGTCTTACTCTTTTCGTATGTTGGAATAAAGCTTAATATTTTATCTACTGTAGAAGACAACTGGAGAACTTTTTTCTTTGGATCCTCGTTGTGCTATACCTGGCAAGAATGGGTTGAGAATCTCACAGTAGCCTCCATAGGGGTGAGCTGTTCTTTTTCCTATGTTAATGAAGATAATCTACCATACAGGTCATTAAAAAGGTTGGTTTTGAGACCTCTTGATCCTGTCAATATACTAGACTCAAGGATGACATTGAGAGAAAGGTAGACTCAGTTCTGGCGCAGATCAACTGAAACCTTACTCCAAATGGAGTGCAGGGCATATTGCTTACAAAGGGTGGACATACCTTTAGTGCAACCCGTACAGTTGCACAGGTGATCAGAAGGTAATGGGACCCCTACCTTCTTCAAAGCAGATAGCAAATTCTTTTACAGGGACAAAAAAATTGGTGTATTATCATGAACTATTGTACTGCAAAGGTCCCGTACTCTGTTCCTACACAGGTGTCCTCTTCTGTACCGGACCATCCCTGGGTTACAGACTTAGCTTGGCAGTTAACTGGGCAGTTAGTCCTTGGTACACAGTTTAGTGACTACGGTTGTGGCTAATAGTAATGCAGTTAAAACCTTTAGCATACAGGTTGGCAACTACAAGGCAGCTCATGGTAAGTTTATGGATGCACTGCAGGCTCCGGTCCAACCCTGTCTTGGGAAATTCAGGCTAGTGGGGCTCATGAGGTTTTGTTACCTGATGGCTGGGAAGTAGTCCACTCTGATACACCGGTGACCACTGACAGGTCCAAGCTTTCTCCATGGACCACTACTATCACAAACAGTACTATGCACTCTGTATCTCATGCAACACACTCTTAGTGTGCCAAATTTCACATAAAATATACACTAGAGCCTGTGTGATGTTATACTACTACTACGTTCACACACGTGACTACAGACCCTACATTGCCTATCGTGCCTGCTTGTGCACAGTTTTTAGTGTTAGCTTCAAAGGTGCAAGGTCCTATACATCTAAACCATGAGAATGGTGCACATAGTAAAGCAACAACATAGGTATGCAATGGTAGGAGTGCTCCCTTACATGTCATAAAACACATGTTCTATCATTGTAGCCTAATTTCATCATTGCCTCGGCTTACTGAGTGACATTTTGGACTTTGGCACAATATTCTTGACTCCAATTTTTTTAATGGCCTTCAGCTTCATCTTGAGCCATGGTGACTTGATGGATGAATGATCTGTAGGAAGATCGATCTTGTGCAAGCCTAGATAGGTCCACCAGGGTCTTCTCCACCGTTAATTTGATTGTATCAAGCCATCAGGTTGCTTGTCTTCCTCTACGTCTTGTTCCTTCTATTCTTCTGACCATGATGTCCTTCTCCAGTGATTGCTCTCTTCGTATGATATCTCCAAAATTGACAAAGTCGTAGCTTGGGGATTCTTGCTTCTAGTGACATGTCTGGCTTGATTTGTTCCAAAATTGATTTGTATGTTCTTCTTGCCATCTATAGTATTGATAATATTCTACTCCAGCACCACATTTCAAAGGCGTCTGTTCTTCTTTGGTCTTGTTTTTTATCGTCCAGGTTTCACAGAAAAGACCAAACTATGTACGAGCCATGTCGTTGTCCCCATTACGGTACCTCAAACCCTCCAGACTATTGGATTGGGTTTCCCATGAGAAAAAGGAAAATTACCCCCTAATCGTCTTCGTCAATGACCATATCAATTCAATAATTCACAGCTAATCACAGTTTGAGACTGATGACACAGGCAACACAACCAAGGGATCGTATTAAATCCACTAAAATGAGATCTAATTGAAGATAAACCCGATAGACCAAAGTCCTTGTATATCCCAATAACAGCGTGGGGTGTTTACAAGATTATTCGGAAATATGAGTCCTCGCTCTCGTTAATGGCACTTGACAGCCGGAGCTGCTGCCACTGACTGACAGTTTTAAATTGTCTTGTAAAAGACACCCACACTCAATACACCGTCACTACGCAGCGCCAAACCAAGTGGGAATCACTGATTTATTACCCAATGCCATAGATCTCGGAAAAAAAGTTTCTCGCTTTTCCCTTCGGTTCTACCTTCTGCTTACAGAAAAAAAAAGTCATGTGTTGTAGTATGAATATTTGGTTGCATGCAAATATAAAGGCGCCCATCATGGATAATTCATTTTCTTTCCTAATTACCAGATAGCTACGTGGAATGAAGATGACAAACTGATCCCTCTGGCTACAGATGCCCAAACTGGAAATGACTCTGTTGGAGTGCAAAACAGGACGTATATTGTCACCACCATATTGGTATGTATGTGTTGGTACACTACATATAGATTTGGGTTTTACCACTTTTTGAGGCTAGAATAGCATTTTGGGTATCTTTAATCTTCTGCGGGGAAAGCTTCTTCACCCCAGTGGAAATGTAAAGTCACACTGTTCCTGTAAAACACACAGATGTTCCAGAATTAATTATGCAAATTGTCTCTTCAGAGAGGAAGAGAACTGGAACTCTAGTGCCACCTATTGGACGTAGCAATAGGAGCATTGCGGCTTTAAGTCTCCTCATCTAGGCATGCTTAGCATGTGAATCTCAGGAAGGAGAAAAGATACTTCTTGGATTCCAGAAAATTAAAAACGCTCTTTATAGACCCTTTGCTTAAAGGGAATCTGTCACCAGGTTTTTGCTACGTAATCTGAGAGCAGCATCAGGTTGAAAAAGGGACACTGATTCCAGCGATGTATCACTTAGTTTACTGGGTGCAGCAGTTGTGATACAATCAAGAGTCTTTAGATGTAGAAGAACTCAAAAAGATCTCTGTGTACATTGTATATTGAAAGTGAGCTGCTTGTCAGTGGTGGGGGCGTGGTTGGACTCGGAAGCACATGGGCAGCTAGTCAGGCAGTGATAATCTCCTGCTGATAAAACATTGATTGTATTGAACCTACAGCACTCAGCCTAATAATTGACACATCGCTGAAATCAGTGTCTCATCCCCTACCTCATGCTGCCCTCGGATTACATAGCAAAAACCTGCTGACGTATTCCCTATAGAGGAATTATTCAACTATACTAAAAAACTGTACAGACTCCATGAGTGGGATAAAAATAACAAGCTGATGCCAAGTACAGAACTGTACAAAGTAATAAAATATCCTAATATTTATCCCATATGATGAATGATGAAGTAAAAAAATCAAAATGGCAAATGTATTGGGGGTTTTTGGTCACTTTGTCTTCTCACCAAAAAAATGGAATAAAAAACAATCAGAAAGTTGTATGGACTCTATAATGTTAATAGTAAAAATTACAGCTCGTATTAAAAAAACAAAACAAAACATGCATTCTTACAACTCTGTTGAGCAGAAAAAGATAAAAATATATATATATAGCTTTTGGCAGGTGACAAGGACCAATTCAAAGTAAATAGTGACCGACTGGGATTCAGCATAGATTTGGAGCCGGCCCTGACAGTTGTTCTATTATTTTGATTCCCTTAACAACCAATCATAGCTCAGGTTTAATTTCTTAAATTACTCCAGCAAATTGAAACCAGGACTGTGACTGGTTGATATGGGCAATCGTCAATGACAGTTTTGATAAATTTCTTCATGAAGAGTTATTTAAACCCTTCCAGACACACAGTCATGGCCGAAAGCATTGGCACCCTTGAAATTGGCCCAGAAAGTGAATATGCAAATTGCCTCTTTAGAAAGGAAAAGGTCTTGAACTCTATAGCACCAATTTTTGGAAACAGCCATCCTACAAGTCACTATTGACCCCTTAATGAGTCTTGCAATATGACTTAAGAAAAAAGCCAAATCAGAGTCTCAATTTGCAGAAATGGTGTTTCAGGGTATTGCTTCTCATTAGTGCAAAGTATGAGAACTGATTTGGCTAGGTGAGAGGCTCTAGGCAGAGGTCTAAGGGATATTGTTTCTCCTTGTGGAGAATGACATACCGGCCCTGACATGCCAATGCCCCGAGGCTTATTTGCTGTGCAATGCTCATCTGGGAAATTTAATATGCAAATTGCATCTTAAAAGATGAAGAGTACTTACTTAGGGTCAAAATGTCACTCTTCACAAAGAGAAACGTAGAAACGTTACCCCTTAAACCTCAGTCCAGAGCTTTTTACCTAGCCAGGTCTGATCTCATACTTTGCACTCATGAGGGGTAATACCCCGAAACACCATGTCTGTAAATTGACATTATTATTTGGCTTTTTATGTTGTCATATTGCAAGACTCGTTAAAGGGTCGATAGTGACTCATAGGATTACTGTTACCAACAGGTGGTGCTATAGAGTTCAAGTACTTTTTCTCTCTGAAGAGGTGTTCAATGGGATTTAGATCTGGACTCATTGCTGATCTCTTCAGAACTCTCCAGTGCTTTGTTTCCATTCATTTCTGGGTGCTTCTTGATGGGTCATTATCCTGCTGGAAGACCTAGAATGCAAACCAAACTTTCTGACAATGGGAACTACATTGCGACCAAAAATCCTTTGGTAATCTTCAGATTTCATGATGCCTTGCACACAGTAAAGGCACCCAGTGCCAGAGGCAGCAAAACATACCCAAAACATCTTTGAACCTCCACCATATTTGACTGTAGGTACTGTGTCCTTTTCTTTGTAGGCCTCCTTCCATTTTCGATAAACAGTAGAATGATGTACTTTACCAAAAAGCTCTATCTTGGTCTCATTTGTGCACAAAACGTTTTCCAAGAAGGATTTTGGCTTACTCATGAATATTTTGTCTAACTGCAGTCAGTCTAGCATTTTTACATCTCTGTCAGCGGTGGGGTATTCCTGGGTCTCCTGCCATAGCGTTTCATTTCATTCAAATGTCGATTTCATTAAAATATCTATTTTTTCCTTGTTTTTGTGTGTTATTCCAATACACACAAAGGAAATAAACATGTGTATAACAAAACATGTGCAATTGCAATAACTTTCTGGGAGAAATATTTCATTTTCTGGATCAATAGCAACACTTTTGGCCATGACTTTATGTCATACCATTACATCATATGTAGGGTCTCGTTTCTTTTATCTAGGCTTTATTAAAAATAAAGAAATTTAAAAAAAAAAAATTTTTTTAGAAGAAACATGTCTAGCATTGCTCTGTCCATATAAGAAAGATCTATTAAAATATAAAAATAATAAACCTGATTGGTAAAATGACCATAATGAGAAAAAAAAGATTGAAATGCTAGAATTGGAGTTTTTTAGTCTTTGCAACGATGTGAAAAAATGTAATTCGAAGAGATCAAAATGTCGTTTCTTCCCCCACTGAGCAGGAAAAAACTGTAAAGCAGCTCTGCAGCCCCTTCGTTCTCATACTTGTTGATGGTCTCTGATGTCCGACTCCCCAGTATTACGTGAATGCATATTCTAGCTATGTGCCATTACTCACTATTAACTAAGGTTTTTATGTTAAATGTACTTTTTGCATTTTTAATAACATTTTTTTTCAATTTTCCATATCCCTGTCTGTAGTACAAGTAGATAAATGTATAAATCGGAAACCTTGCAATTTTTACATTGGTTAGTAGGCCTTATACTGGCCTCACACATCTGGTTCTAGACAGATTACTTTTCAGCAGTTTCATTATCGTCACAGACAGGATTACAATGAAAGGTAATCCAAGATCCATCCATTCCTAATAGCTGATGTAACAGTTCATCTCCTTCCACTCCCTCCTTACCTTTGCTCAGATTGGGACATGCTCAGATTACAGTATGTTCACTTAATGCTTCTACAGAAAAGATCGGGTCTGACCTGGCATATTGTTGCTAATATCCGTGTGCCCAACAGGAAGTAGGAGACTCAAATTAGGCCTAAAGGCCAGTGTAAAAATTGTAAGATGTTTTATTTTTTTATGTAGTGATGTGAAAAATAATAATAAAGTGATCATACATGGTTTGAAAATACATTTGACATAAAAACCTAATTTAAAGGGAACCTACTGTATCATCATGAAGATATTGTCCATCATGTCATAGAGCAGGGGGCAGATGAGTGGATTGATATATAGTTTTGGGAGAAAATATTCAGTAAAACCCATGATTTCATAATTTAATCCTCTCCTATTTCTGGGATATATGGAGGTAGCCAAGCGGATTAAAGACTTCTTCCACGATGAAGGAATCCACGCCACCACTATTCAGCCCAGTGGGCGGTCCTATCAGTGACTGAAAGCTTTCTACGTATAAATGTGCACACAGAGTGAGCTGTCAGTCACTGATAGGACCGCCCACTGGACAGGAAATCCCAGAAATAGCAGAGGATTAAATGATGAGAACACAGGCTATACTGAATAGTTTCTCACAAAAGTATATATCAATCTGCTCAGCTTCCGTTGCTCTATATCATGGTGCCTGCAGATTGGACTGTATTTTCTTGGTGACAGGTTCCCTTTAAACAATAGGTAATTTTTTACTGACACATTCCCTTAAAGAGCTTGTCTAGATTGTCTGCCACTTGGTTCCTACACAAAATACAGATGATTGTCGGAGGCTTCAGGCTTTATCTATAAACCTTGTGATTGGTTTATAGTTAAAGGGGTTGGCCACTCACTGTTTATTAATGAGCTATCCATGGGTTAGACCATGAATATCTGATCGGTGGGAGTGGCACTTCCACAGATAGGAAGTTACCAGTGGCAGTCGGGAGTTCTCCAATGCTGCTGGAAAATCGCAACTCCGTCATTTCTATAGTGGCTGCAGGTGGGTTCTAAAGGTCCAAATGGTAGGAAGTGGATCTGCAGTACCGGCCGCGGCCACTATAGCTGTGACGGAGCTAATGTTTTATGGCAGAATCTGAGAACTTGGGATCTCTGGGGTTCCCAGTGGTCAGACATCCAGGGATCAATAAGTTATCCCCTATTCTATTGATAGGGGATAACTTATTAAGTTGGTACAAACCCTTTAAAGAGGAAGTTCAGAAAAGAGGATTACAAAAGAGGGTCTCTTTTTGCGTATCTGAAACAGTGCCACCTTTGTTTATAGGCTGTTATTGGTATTGCATCTCAATTCCAAAAATTTTTATTGATTGAGCCGCAATATCAGACATTGGACGATGGACGATTCCCTGGACGATAGTGGGTTTCTTCTTTCATCCAATGCTTATCAATTTCTAGTAGATGCAGAGTTGGGAGCATTATAAGAAAAACTGGGACCAGGTACCCCCTAAAAGATACCCTTCATATGTTATATATTACTTTTTACCGTATCTTATATCACGTAAAGACTAGAGTGAAGGTTTTCGGCATAGTGCACTACTAACCCCAGTGCATACAAATGAAGGTGCGGTACTGATAGATAGCATCGATTACTGTGCCCGAGTTCCCGGAGACACTGACACTTACTGATATCTGAGGATGATTTATGTCCTCTGACAATGAGGTAATGACAACAGAAAGCTTTAGGGAAGTGAAAAAAGTCTTGAACAAAAAAAGTCAGCAATGTGCTCCAACTTTCTGAAAAAGTAAAAAAATATTTACTGGCATGGCACAATCTAGGTTCTGTTCACATGAGTTTTTTAATCTCTATGACGAGGCAGAAGAAAAAATTAAATTAAGGCTACGTTCCCACGGTGGGTTTTTTGTAAATTTTTTACGTTGCATATTTTAGAAAAAATCTAAATACGGTAACCTATTTTACTTAGGTCCCATCACACGTTTGTGTTTCTGGGATGTGTGGCGTCCATTTTCACATATACCAAAGACACATACACACACCCATTGTAATGTATGGGGCTGCTCACAGTCCGTGTGACCATCACGTAGACATGTTCGTTTTTTCCGGTAGCATGGATGACAAAGGATGTATTGTCATCCACACATGCACACATAAGTGTAACATCCATGTGCTGTTTGTGTGATACATACTGGAATAGAACAGAAATTACAGATTTTTATGTGTTAAAGATGTGGAAAGAGATAGATAGATAGATAGATAGATAGATAGATAGATAGATAGATAGATAGATAGATAGATAGATAGATAGATAGATAGATATCCATGACATAAATAATTTATGCTGTGCATGTGTAGCTTACTGTACATGTATTAGCCTAATTAATAAATAAATGAATGAAAATAACAAAATTGGGTCCCCCCATTTTTGGTAACCAGCAAAGATAAAAGAGACAGCTGTGAGTTGATGTTATCAGGCTGGGAAGGTCCATGGTTATTGGGCCCGTCCCAGCCTAAAAATACCATCCTGCAGCCAATCCAGAAGTGGTGCATCACATGACACTCCCCAATTCTGGCACCTTGCCATGGCTCTTCGCGATGCCCTGGAACATTGGCAATCAGGGTAATGGGGCATGGGGTTGACGTCAGCTGTGAATTGTCAAAAAACACAGCTGACATCAAGCCCTGGTGTTAGTAATGGAGATAGATAGATAGATATCAGTGACATATACAATTTTTGCATTACACGTGTATCTAAGGGACCTACCGAGTCTGATAATATCACCTCACAGCTGTCTGCTTTATCTTTGCTGGTTACCAAGAAAGAAGGGGACCTCTTGTAATGTTTTACATTTATTTATTTATTTATTAGGTTAATACATGCACAGTAAGTTACACATTCAAGGCACAAATTATATATGTCATGGACATCTATCTATCTATCTATCTATCTATCTATCTATCTATCTATCCTATATCTATCTATCCATTTATCTATCTGTAACTTTTTATCTATCTTGATCTTTAACACATAAAAATTAGTAATTTCTATTCTGCATTCTATTCCGGTACATGTCACAGGGACGGCACACGGATGGTGCACAGAGATGGTACAAACGTACACATGATCAGCCAAAAAAAAACCACATATAGTAAAAACGGACTGTCTCACGCATACTTTTTTTAAGCGGATATGTGAAGGTGGCCCAAGGATTCAGACCTGGGGTTATGCTTTGCTTGAAAGAAACAGGAGCCACATATGAGAGGGGCATATAGTAAATATGCTAATTTTTAATCACTGCTGGGCACTTTGAATGGCCATAAAATGGATATTATTGTAATAAAGCAGAGCTGTAATACCAAACACGGCCTATGTTAAAGAGTGGCACTTTGGCAAAAATAAAGTTCTATATACAGTATGTATCCGTCTATTTTACTGTAAACTGTCTTAATTGGTAACCTGATGACTAATGACACTATTTTATCCCCTATTTCCTGTCATTAGGAAGCACCGTACGTTATGTACAAAAAGAACGCAGACGAATTTGAAGGCAACGATAAGTTTGAGGGTTACTGCGTGGAGCTTGCCCAAGAAGTTGCCAAGCATGTGGGATTCAAGTATAAACTAGAGATCGTGAAGGATGGAAAGTATGGCGCACGTGATTCGGACATGAAAGCCTGGAACGGGATGGTGGGAGAGCTGGTGTATGGGGTATGTCTATAATGTTGCTCTATTACATTTCTACATTTCGAGTTTTGGGATTTCATTGGCTGTAAGCCATAATCATCAACATTAACAGAAATAAACACTTGAAATAGATCACTCTGTTTGTAATGACCCTATATAATATATGGAATTCACTTTTTGTATTGAAGAACTGAAATAAATTAACTTTTTGATGATATTCTAATTTTGTGAGAAGCACCTGTATATCATATATATATAATGATAATCCACTTGGTCTACATGGTGACCTGTGTGCTATCCTCAGACGATGTCGCGCGACTAAAGTCATCAGTGCAACCTGCTGTTGCGCGACTACTTTAGAGTTGTTATTTTAATGTAAAAAAAACACTGTGAATTCACAGAGAAGTCGACCGCAAGTCGATGTTGCATGTGCTTTGAAATCAATGGCAAGTGAGTCGCATGCAAATTACCACCAGCGACAGAAAATCCAACACATTTGGAAACAGTATAAAGTCTGTGCCGTAGCCGCAGGAATGTCGCAGTGTGACTCTACAGTATAGGGACTCATATGATGCCATGTTGCAAGGTGAAAATGCAATTTGAGTGTCACGCGACACGTCGCCATGTATCCCCAGCCTTAAGGTTCGCTCACACTAATGTGTAGCATACGATGAGAGAATCATGTGAGATAATCGAATGCTACATATATGCAAGCGACCCGAAGCTGCGAGCGTGAGCTGAGTGTCGGATACAAGAATCAGACCACAACTATGGAGAAGATGGAGAACCTATTTTCTCCATCTTCTTCATTGTGGGAGTCGGCATATATCAGACTCTCACAATGTTTTGCAAGCACCCATATTATACGTATATCCATGTTTTGCTTGCACACATAGACTTGTATGGGTGCGTGACGTCCGATATACGCTGCCAATCGCAGCATGCAGGGATTTTTCTCTCATGCCAGCTCCAGCCGGCACTTCTCCATAGTATAAGATTGAAGCGAGTGAAATCCGATGAAACAACGGGTAGCACTCATCCGTGTGATACGCTGGCTACTCGCCACTGTGAGCGAACCTTTAAATTGAGGGAGCCATATTCCGACTTTTAAATGACGTTTGTATAAGAACATTTCAGGAATTACAGAATTAAATAAAAGCCCCTGTACGTGAAGTGAGTTTATATACAGCTTGTTGGGGCATCCCTACAGCAGGGAAGAGACTAAAATAAAAGGACATTTTTCCAACCCCCTTCAGCTTTTTCTTGTGTATGGATTCCCAATAGTAGATCATGAGGGGAAAGTGAAACTCGATGCTTTATTATTAATTAAGTTTACACAACCAATTGGAGATTACACAGCGCAGTCTGACTGATTTCTATCTCTTAGTCTGCTCAGTGCATCTTTCCCCCTCCCGTCCTACTTTTTTTTTTTCTTCTACCCCCCCTACGGCTATGGACATGTTGTTGCTTTACCTCCCTTGATGGAAGCTGGTAACCATGGCAACCTCACTATGGTGCCTGCGTTGCGGCCTGCAGCCATTGTGGTAACCTTTCCTGTTCTCACATGCTCCGTCTCAGTGGGTGCAGAATCGCAGTACTCATCTTACAGCGAGCCTAAAGGATACGTCAGCTTTTTGCCCCGTACATCTCCATGATGCCTTCTTTTACCCTGTGGTGTATAAACCCGCTTAATGAATCTACGTGATTATATACAATTCATGGCACGTGTCCTTTAATTTGCTGTTTGTATAGATACTATTACATTCATTTATTCTGCTCCGACTGTGGAAGGCCTTTTACTTAGAAATAATCACTAGTAGGAACAACCTTTAACTATGTGACCTCTCCTATAACCTGTGAATATCCATAATTGTGTGATTAACCCTATATCTAAAGGGGTTGTTGCATTACCGATAAGGTTGAGCAAAAAGATTTGTGTCGCCTTGGTCCACCATTCAGTCCGGTCTTCCTTGGCAGCTGGACCAGTGCAATCTTCCCTTCACTAGTATCCTTGGCCCGTCATCCTGGGTGTCTGACGTATGTTAAGCCACATGAAATAATAATGTTGTAGCGTAACACACATCGTGACATCATGTGAGGCCTTCTGACCTTGTATGAGGACTAGTAAACACCAAATGCCCCCATTATTCTGGCTGCAGAAGTGAAGACTACTCCACATAGGACAGGGCTGGACTAGGGCAGCGCAAATCTTTTCACTCAACTGCACTTATACTGTAGACAATCCCTTTAATGTAGGAGGCAGCATGGTGAGCTGCTGAACTGCCCAGATCCTCAAACACCTGATTTTGTATGAAGTAGTCATAACTGAACATTGCCCCTTCTACCCGAGTCATCTAGGTCTAAAAGAACAAGCCGCACTGCATTTTAGGTAGAAAAGGATTAACCAGCTCACCCCAGCTAGGCGTCCCAGGAGGCACGGATCTGCAAGGAACCACTTGTAGAAATCAAGAAAGTAAATGATCCAGCTTCCAAGCTTGCAAAAATTAATTGGATTAAAACATATTAATAGATTCCATCATGAGCTTAGACACAGCTACGCGTTTCGAACATCCGTTGCGTTCTTTAACAAAGCAGCTTTGTTAAAGAACGCAGTGGATGTTCGAAACCCCTAGCTGTGTCTAAACTCATGATGGAATCTATTTTTTTTTTAATCCAATACATTTTTAAAAGCTTGGAAGCTGGATCATTTCCTCACTGCTTTTTAGGGGCTCTCCACTCTGGCTCATAGAGGAGGGATCCCTAGAAGGGAAAACCAACCCCATTAATAGTTGTGAATCAAGAACCCATGAGTTTGTATTTGCATAGCAACCAAAAACAGTGGCCAACTCTTGTGCTCCTGTATAAGCCATCAATTAGGAAATACTTAAGTCCTAGGGGGTCATAGTCATTGACCTCAAATGGGAAACGTTGCACCAACAGAAGAGCACCTAATAGGGGCTAAATTACTAGATACTGTGGGTGGTCAGATATGACATCAGCTTGGTCTTTCAGGAGAAAACCCACTAAATAGTGTACAGATACGGACCCAATTCATTTTTACTCCCATAACCTTCGCTATTAGGTGGTATCAACATTACCTTCTAGGATTTCTGAAAATAGCCAAGCATGCTTATGATATGCCATGAATTTCTGAGATGAAAATGCTTGAAAGAGTACACCTAAACAAATATTTTATATGAAATTTTGGACATAATGCCAGTTTAATCCCTGTTTTCCATGGTGCTCATCACTTTCCTTCTTCTGCAGAGAGCTGACCTGGCGGTTGCACCATTGACTATTACACTGGTACGGGAAGAAGTAATTGACTTTTCCAAGCCCTTCATGAGTTTGGGCATATCTATTATGATCAAGAAACCCCAAAAATCAAAACCTGGTGTTTTCTCCTTCTTGGATCCCTTGGCTTATGAAATTTGGATGTGTATAGTCTTCGCCTACATCGGAGTTAGCGTGGTTCTCTTTTTGGTCAGTCGATTTAGCCCGTATGAATGGCACAATGAAGAGTTTGAGGAGGGAAAAGACCCACCTTCTACAGACCATACAAATGAATTTGGAATATTTAACAGCCTCTGGTTCTCCTTGGGAGCATTTATGCAACAAGGGTGTGATATTTCTCCCAGGTAAGTCTGAAAGGTTTATGGTTACAAGTAACTCAGTTGGTACCAGTTAAACAGAGACGCATACGCCTTTATATGTACTAGATAAAAAAAAGCTATTTGCGGACTTTGGGTCTATACAAAAATTAGTTAGAAAGCTATACATTTCCATTTAATAAAGTGTTGGTTATTTTTGGTTTATAAGGAGTAACCTCTCATAGATTTCAATAGAGTGTGTGTGTGGAGTAGTGTGTGTCACTAGACATCCATTCTCCCAATAAGTGAGCTCAAAATGGGATTGTCTTCTGCTAGACCAGTGCTCCCCAACTCCGGTCCTCAATAGCCACCAATAAGTCATGTTTTCAGTATTTCCTTAGTATTGCACAGGTGATAATTGCATCACCTGCACAGGCAATAATTCCATCACCTGTGCAATACTAAAGAAATCCTGAAAACATGACCTGTTGGTGGCTCTTGTGGACCGGAGTTGGGGACCACTGTGCTAGACCTTTGGGGCTCATTAGTGTGTCAGTTACTAGGCCTTTTCGAGCACACTGGAAGTAGTGATTTTGCAGTAGCTGGAGAACCACAGGTTGGAGATCACTGGTACAGAGCATGCAGAACTGGAATATCCAGTAGGCTCCTGGAAAAAGAAGGGATTTAAGACATCTGAAAGAGCTGAAGATCTCTGCCCTAAAACAGACCATTTGAGAGGGTTTTCCACTCAGAAGGCATGAAAATGGATGGAAGAAGGGTAGGAATGAGACATGAAGGGGATATTGTAGAGTTGTAGAGGGACGTGATGTGGGCATGGCTATGGAATACAAATTGCAGCCATGTGCAAACGGTCCGGGAAGGGAATGTTGAAAAGTAGAAGAGTATGGTTGTTCTTAAGGAGATTTATACTAATACATTAGGAGTTGTAGTTTAAAGGGAACCATTCCTCAGGTGTTCCTTATGTAAATCGCCTCCACCATATTATAAAATTCTTTTTTAACTTTACTACAAACTCTCTATAGCACTTTGAACGCCCTTCATGCTTGCCAAAAATTCTGTTTGAATGTGTTCCAACATGCTGTATGATGACTGTTGACTGGTCCTATGGAGGCCCCCTGGACCTTGCTCTGAACTATGTCTATGCTTTCCAACACCGCCCCTCCACCTCTGCTCAGTGCCCCCTCTGTGCCGAATAATGAATATGATTAATGTAGATGACATTTCATGTTCAAAAATTATTGTGATCAATGGTGCAGATGTTAGATTTGACTGGTTTTATTAACGACAAATGACATTTCAATCAGAGGCAGATGGGCAACTCTAGTAGGCACAAAGTGGGCATCAAGCAGGGTTTGGGGATCCTCATCAGCCTGTTCAGAACTCATTATCATATAGTACTGGGATGGTACAGAGGGGTCATATCAAAATTAAAAAAAGAGTTTCTTGGAGCATCATATTTTTGTCACACCTAGTTCATGGTGCCTTTGGGGTTCAAAGTTTCAATTGCAACATAAAAAGACACCGATACTAAAAATGGCACATAAATAAGTGTGGACATTTTTACAAATTTCATATTAGGACTCAGGAACTTCAAGTTATCGCTTTGTATACAGTACAGACCAAAAAGTTTGGACACACATTCTCATTTAAAGATTTTTCTATATTTTTTTTAACTATGAAAATTGTACATTCACACTGAAGACATCAAAACTATGAATTAACACATATGGAATTATATACTTAACAAAAAAGTGTGAAACAACTGAAAATATGTCTTATATTCTAGGTTCTTCAAAGTAGCCACCTTTTGCTTTGATGACTGCTTTGCACACTCTTGGCATTCTCTTGATGAGCTTCAAGAGGTAGTCACCGGAAATGGTTTTCACTTCACAGGTGTGCCCTGTCAGGTTTAATAAGTGGGATTTCTTGCCTTATAAATGGGGTTAGGTTGTTGTTAAGTCTGGTGGATACACAGCTGATAGCCCTACTGAATAGACTGTTAGAATTTGTATTATGGCAAGAAAAAAGCAGCTATGTAAAGAAAAACGAGTGGCCATCATTACTTTAAGAAATGAAGGTCAGTCAGTCCGAAAAATTGGGAAAACTTTAAAAGTGTCCCCAAGTGCAGTTGCAAAAACCATCAAGCGCTACAAAGAAACTGGCTCACATGAGGACCGCCCTAGGAAAGGAAGACCAAGAGTCACCTCTGCTTCTGAGGATACGTTTATCTGAGTCACCAGCCTCAGAAATCGCAGGTTAACAGCAACTCAGATTAGAGACCAGGACAATGCCACACAGAGTTCTAGCAGCAGACATATCTCTACAACAACTGTTAAGAGGAGACTTCGTGCAGCAGGCCTTCATGGTAAAAAAGCTGCTAGGAAACCACTGCTATGGACAGGCAACAAGCAGAAGAGACTTGTTTGGGCTAAAGAACACAAGGAAACAAGGAATGGACATTAGACCAGTGGAAATCTGTGCTTTGGTCTGATGAGTCCAAATTTGAGATCTTTGGTTCCAACCACCGTGTCTTTGTGCGACGCAGAAAAGGTGAACGGATGGACTCTACATGCCTGGTTCCCACCGTGAAGCATGGAGCCTTAAGAAGGTGTGATAGTGTGGGGGTGCTTTGCTGGTGACACTGTTGGGGATTTATTAAAAATTGAAGGTATACTGAACCAGCATGGCTGCCACAGCATCTTGCAGCGGCATGCTATTCCATCCGGTTTGCGTTTAGTTGGACCATCATTTATTTTTCAATAGGACAATGACCCCAAACACGTCCAGGCTGTGTAAGGGCAATTTGACCAAGTAGGAAAGTGATGGGGTGCTACGCCAGGTGACCTGGCCTCCACAGTCACCAGACCTGAACCCAATCGAGATGGTTTGGGGTGAACTGGACCGCAGAGGGAAGGCAAAAGGGCCAACAAGTGCTAAGCATCTCTGGGAACGCCTTCAAGATTGTTGGAAGACCATTCCCGGTGACTACCTCTTGAAGCTCATCAAGAGAATGCCAAGAGTGTGCAAAGCAGTCATCAAAGCAAAAGGTGGCTACTTTGAAGAACCTAGAATATAAGACATATTTTCAGTTGTTTCACACTTTTTTGTTAAGTATATAATTCCACATGTGTTAATTCATAGTTTTGATGCCTTCAGTGTGAATGTACAATTTTCATAGTCATGAAAATACAGAAAAATCTTTAAATGAGAAGGTGTGTCCAAACTTTTGGTCTGTACTGTATATTTAACCCTAATTCCAGCAGAAAAAGTCTGCAGCCTTTAGGATAGTTGGGCCCATGTAATGAGCATTTATCCTTCTTGACCTGTAAGGGTATGTGCACACGCTGCGGATTTTGCTGCGGATCCGCAGCTGCGGGTCCGCAGTAGTTTCCCATGCATTTACAGTATAATGTAAACCTATGGGAAACGAAATCCGCAGTGCAAATGCTGCGGAAAAAAACGAGCGGAAATGCAGTGGTTTACATTCCGCAGCATGTCAATTCTTTGTGCTGATTCCGCTGCGGGTTTACACCTGCTCCAATAGAAAACTGCAGGTGTAAACCTGCAGCAGAATCCGCAATAGAAACCGCGATAAATCCGCAGCCCTCACAGATACGTGTGCACATACCCTTAAGCTACTATTTCTAGTTGTCTAACATTTTACAGGTCTTTTAAAGAGGTCCTGTCACTTGCCATGAATATATTTTTTTTTTGCTACCTGGTCTAAATGCCGCTGTTCTCCTGAATTCGGCATTATTTTTCATTTGTTTCTGCGCCTTTTCGTTCCTGAGATATGGCCCCTTCTTCATTTGATGCAACTCTAGTTTTTATAGCTAAGTGGGAGTGGTCTTCAACTCTTCTATGTGGGTGTCTTCTTGAAGACCACGCCCCATTGGATATATAGACTAGAGTTACATCCAAGGAAGAAGGGGCCATATCTCAGGAATGAAGAGGGGCAGAAACAAGTGAAAAACAACACCGAATTCAGGAGAACAGCGGCATTCATACCAGGTTAAAAATTACATTTTTTTGGCAAGTGAGAGATCATCTATAAGTCTAGACAATCATGAAGTGTTCTGTATGTGTCAGCCGTAATGGAAATAGTTTATGAAAATTACTTTCTCACAAGCTTTCAGATGAATGACGCCATTATGCTATTTTCACTTTCAATAATCCTTTATTTTTCGGAAGCTGAAGGCTTTAAAAGCTTTTTTGTATTGTATTCAAAAGGGGTGACTCTCCCCCGCTCTAAAAGCTACAGCTACATGAGGACAGAGCCCTGCTTCCTATGACATTAGTGGTCCTGTGATGGTCACAGAGACCTATGTCTGTCAGTACTATCTGCACTCTGTGCTTCAGTATGCTTTACTAGGTGTGCACCAGGGACAAATGCCAGCCCCTGCTGCCTGCACAGTAGGGGGAGCGTAACTTGCACCATTGTCATCAATGACGGTATAAGCTCCCAGATAGTTCCAATGACATAAAGGAAAATATTTAAACCTATTATAGGTAATTACAAAATTTTCATATGTTGCTATAATAGGTAAAAATACAGTATTAGCAGAGATAAGAAATGGATCTAAAAATATTTCCATTTTCCCCTTGTATGCTTCAGACATGGACAGTGTCTGGCTTCATTGTTACACCATACATGCCCAGGGGAGTGTACCACACAGTACTGCACTTGCACAGGGGAGTGTACCAAGCAGTACTAGTTAGCAATCCTATGAGTCAATGTTGACCCTTTAACGAGCCTTGCCACATGACTTAGGATAATAGCCAAACCAGAATCTCAATTTGCAGACTCTGTGTTTTGGGGTACTCCCCCTCGTCAGTGCAAAGCGGAGATCTGGTTTGGCTGTGTGACTCGTTAAAGGGTGAACATTGACTTGTATAATTGCTACCTTCCAATAGGTGGCACTAGAGTTCTAGCTCTCTTCCTCTCTGAAGAGACAATTTGCATAATTAGCATATTACCCAGAGGAGCATTGCGGCTTTAAGTGTCCTCATGTCGACTCGGCATGCTTAGCATGTCGATCTCCGCAAGGAGAAACAATACTTCTTGGATACAGTACTACACATGCTTAGGGGATTGTACCGTGCAGTACTGCACATGCACAGGGGAGTGTACCGTGCAGTATTCCACATGCCTAGTGGGAGAGTACCGCACAGTACTGCACATGCCCAGGGGAGTGTAACGCACAGTATTGCACATGCCTAGGGGGAATGTGTTATGAACTATACTTTTGGGCTCCCTCTTGTGGTCACTCGTGGTATGGCTCTTGGATACTCTTTCCCCAGGTTGGTAGTCACCTGGTTCGTTAAGATTCTGGGTGTTTCTATTTAAACTTCCTGGAGTCTTAGTCCATTGCCTGGCATCCATGTAATCAGTCCTTGTCTGGTTGCTCTTGTCTACTGGTCCTGATTTTTGCAACATAAGCTAAGTCCTGCTTTCTTGTTTTTTTTTGTTTATTTGTATTATTCTGTTTTTTGTCCAGCTTGTTCATAATGTGATTCCTGATTTTGCTGGAAGCTCTTAGGGGGCTGATATTCTCCCCCCATACCGTTAGTCGGTACGGGGGTTCTTGGATATTCAGCGTGGATATTTTGGTAGGGTTTTTCGCTGACCACATAAGTTCGCTTTCTATATTTCTGCTATTATTTAGTGGGCCTCTCTTTGCTGAATCTAGTTCATACTTACGTTTGTCCTTTCCTCTTACCTCACCGTTATTATTTGTTGGGGGCCTGTATCTACTTTGGGGTATCTTTCTCTGGAGGCAAGTGAGGTCTGTATTTTCTCTGAAAGGGTTAGTTAGATCTCCGGCTGGCGTGAGACGTCTAGAACCAACGTAGGCACGTTCCCCGGCTGCTATTATTTGTGGGCTAGGATCAGGTATGTGGTCAGCTTAGTTACCACCTCCCTAAGAGCTAGTTTTTATGTTTGCAGACTTTGCTGAAGACCCTGAGATCCTCTGCCATTAGGATCACAACAGTATGCCAGGCCACTGAATAGTTAATGCATTGCAGAAGTGGGATTAAAAAGAAAAAAAGAGTTCTGAGTTGTTTTTTTTTTCTTCCTTCCCCTTTACCTCTGAATGGCTTGAAACTCTGCTGCAGACATGAATGTGCAAACTCTGATTACTAGTGTGGATCAGCTTGCTGCTCGTGTGCAGAGCATTCAGGATTTTGTTATTGGCAGTCCTATGTCAGAGCCTAAGATTCCTATTCCTGAGCTGTTCTCTGGAGATCGATTTAAATTTAGGAATAATTGTAAATTGTTTCTATCTTTGAGACCTCGTTCGTCTGGAGACTCAGCTCAGCAAGTTAAAATTGTTATCTCCTTCTTGCGGGGCGACCCTCAGGATTGGGCTTTCTCATTGGCGCCAGGAGATCCGGCATTGGCGAATATTGATGCGTTTTTTCTGGCGCTCGGATTGCTTTATGAGGAGCCCAATCTTGAAATTCAGGCAGAGAAGGCTTTGCTGGCTATTTCTCAGGGCCAGGATGAAGCCGAAGTGTATTGCCAAAAATTTCGGAAATGGTCTGTGCTTACTCAGTGGAATGAGTGTGCTCTGGCCGCAAATTTCAGAAATGGCCTTTCTGAAACCATTAAGAATGTGATGGTGGGCTTTCCCATTCCTACAAGTCTGAATGATTCTATGACGCTGGCCATTCAGATTGATCGGCGTTTGCGGGAGCGCAAATCCGCTAATCCTTTGGCGGTGTTGTCTGAACAGACGCCTGATTTAATGCAATGTGATAGAATTCAGACTAGAACTGAACGGCAAAATCATAGACGTCAGAATGGGTTGTGTTTTTACTGTGGTGATTCTACACATGTTATATCAGCATGCTCTAAACGCCTAACAAAGTTTGTTAGTCCTGTCGCCGTTGGTAACTTGCAGCCTAAATTTATTTTGTCTGTGACTTTAATTTGCTCATTGTCTTCCTACCCTGTTATGGCGTTTGTGGATTCAGGCGCTGCCCTGAGTCTTATGGACTTGTCGTTTGCCAGGCGCTGTGGTTTTGTCCTGGAGCCTTTAGAAAATCCTATTCCTCTTAGAGGAATTGATGCTACGCCATTGGCAGAGAATAAACCGCAGTATTGGACACAAGTGACCATGTGCATGACTCCTGAACATCGGGAGGTGATTCGTTTTCTTGTTCTGCATAAAATGCATGATTTGGTCGTTTTGGGTCTGCCATGGTTACAGGCCCATAATCCTGTTCTGGATTGGAGGGCTATGTCTGTGTCAAGTTGGGGTTGTCAGGGAATTCATTGCGATTCCCCGTCGGTGTCTATTGCTTCCTCCACTCCTTCAGAAGTTCCTGAGTTTTTGCTTGACTATCAGGAGGTGTTCAGTGAGTCCAGGTCCAGTGCTCTTCCTCCTCATAGGGACTGTGACTGCGCTATAGATTTGATTCCTGGTAGCAAGTTTCCTAAGGGACGATTATTTAATCTGCCGGTACCTGAGCATGCCGCGATGCGTTCTTATATAAAGGAGTCTTTGGAGAAAGGACATATTCGTCCATCCTCTTCCCCTTTTGGTGCGGGATTCTTTTTTGTGGCCAAGAAAGACGGATCTTTGAGACCTTGTATAGACTATCGGCTTCTGAATAAAATCACGGTTAAATTTCAGTACCCTCTGCCACTATTGTCGGACTTGTTTGCTCGGATTAAGGGTGCCTGTTGGTTCACCAAGATAGATCTTCGTGGTGCGTACAACCTTGTGCGCATTAGGCAGGGAGATGAATGGAAAACTGCATTTAATACTCCCGAAGGTCATTTTGAGTACTTGGTGATGCCTTTTGGGCTCTCTAATGCTCCTTCAGTGTTTCAATCCTTTATGCATGACATCTTCCGGAAGTATCTAGATAAATTTGTGATTGTTTATCTGGATGACATTTTAGTTTTTTCTGATGATTGGGATTCTCATGTAAAGCAGGTCAGGATGGTGTTTCAGGTTTTGCGTGATAATGCTTTGTTTGTGAAGGGCTTAAAGTGTCTCTTTGGAGTGCAGAAGGTTTCCTTTTTGGGTTTTATCTTTTCCCCTTCTGCTGTGGAGATGGACCCAGTCAAGGTCCGAGCTATTCATGATTGGACTCAACCCACGTCTGTTAAGAGTCTTCAGAAGTTTTTGGGTTTTGCTAATTTCTACCGTCGTTTTATTGCTAACTTTTCTAGCGTTGTTAAACCTCTGACGGATATGACCAAGAAAGGTTCTGATGTCGCTAATTGGGCTCCTGCGGCCATTGAGGCCTTCCGGGAGCTGAAGCGCCGGTTTACTTTGGCGCCTGTTTTGTGCCAGCCTGATGTCTCACTTCCCTTTCAGGTTGAAGTGGATGCTTCTGAGATTGGTGCAGGAGCTGTTTTGTCGCAGAGAGGCTCTGGTTGCTCTATGATGAAACCATGTGCTTTCTTTTCCAGGAAGTTTTCGCCGGCTGAGCGGAACTATGATGTTGGTAATCGGGAGTTGTTGGCCATGAAGTGGGCATTTGAGGAGTGGCGTCATTGGCTCGAGGGAGCTAAGCATCGTGTGGTGGTCTTGACTGATCACAAGAACCTGATGTATCTCGAGTCTGCTAAACGCCTGAATCCTAGACAGGCTCGTTGGTCATTGTTTTTCTCCCGTTTTGACTTTGTGGTCTCATACCTGCCTGGTTCGAAAAATGTGAAGGCTGATGCTCTCTCTAGGAGCTTTGTGCCTGATTCTCCTGGAGTCTCAGCGCCGGCTGGTATTCTTAAAGAGGGAGTGATTTTGTCGTCCATTTCTCCTGATTTGCGACGTGTGTTGCAGAGATTTCAGGCTGGTAGACCTGACTCTTGTCCACCTGATAGACTGTTTGTTCCTGATAAATGGACCAGCAGAGTTATTTCCGAGGTTCATTCCTCGGTGTTGGCAGGGCATCCTGGGATTTTTGGTACCAGAGATTTGGTGGCTAGGTCCTTTTGGTGGCCTTCCTTGTCACGGGATGTGCGTGCTTTTGTGCAGTCCTGTGGGACTTGTGCTCGGGCTAAGCCTTGCTGTTCTCGTGCCAGCGGGTTGCTTTTGCCCTTGCCCGTCCCGAAGAGGCCTTGGACACACATTTCCATGGATTTCATTTCAGATCTTCCGGTGTCTCAGGGAATGTCTGTCATCTGGGTGGTGTGTGATCGTTTTTCCAAGATGGTCCATTTGGTGCCCTTGCCTAAGTTGCCTTCCTCTTCCGATCTGGTTCCTTTGTTTTTTCAGAATGTGGTTCGTTTGCACGGCATTTCTGAGAATATCGTGTCTGACAGAGGATCCCAGTTTGTGTCCAGAGTCTGGCGATCTTTTTGTGCTAAGATGGGCATTGATCTGTCGTTCTCGTCTGCCTTTCATCCTCAGACTAATGGCCAAACGGAGCGAACTAATCAGACGCTGGAGGCTTATTTGAGATGTTTTGTTTCTGCGGATCAGGATGATTGGGTGACCTTCTTGCCATTGGCTGAGTTTGCCCTCAATAATCGGGCTAGTTCCGCTACTTTGGTTTCGCCTTTTTTCTGCAACTCTGGTTTTCATCCTCGTTTCTCCTCGGGTCATGTTGAGCCTTCTGACTGTCCTGGGGTGGATTCTGTGGTTGATAGGTTGCAGCGGACTTGGAATCATGTGGTGGACAACTTGAAGTTGTCACAGGAGAAGGCTCAGCGTTTTGCCAACCGCCGCCGCGGTGTGGGTCCCCGACTTCGTGTTGGGGATTTGGTTTGGTTATCTTCTCGGTTTGTCCCTCTGAAGGTTTCCTCTCCTAAGTTTAAGCCTCGCTTTATTGGTCCTTATAGAATTTTGGAGGTCCTTAATCCGGTGTCTTTTCGTTTGGATCTTCCTGTGTCGTTTGCCATTCACAATGTGTTCCATAGGTCTTTGTTGCGGCGGTACATTGTGCCTGTGGTTCCTGCTGTTGACCCTCCTGCTCCGGTCTTGGTTGAGGGCGAGTTGGAGTATGTGGTGGAGAAGATCTTAGATTCTCGTCTCTCTAGACGGAGGCTTCAGTATCTGGTCAAATGGAAGGGCTATGGTCAGGAGGATAATTCCTGGGTGGTCGCCTCTGATGTTCATGCGGCCGATTTGGTTCGTGCCTTTCACGCTGCCCATCCTGATCGCCCTGGTGGTCGTAGTGAGGGTTCGGTGACCCCTCCTTAAAGGGGGGGTACTGTTATGAACTATACTTTTGGGCTCCCTCTTGTGGTCACTCGCGGTATGGCTCTTGGATACTCTTTCCCCAGGTTGGTAGTCACCTGGTTCGTTAAGATTCTGCGTGTTTCTATTTAAACTTCCTGGAGTCTTAGTCCATTGCCTGGCATCCATGTAATCAGTCCTTGTCTGGTTGCTCTTGTCTACTGGTCCTGATTTTTGCAACATAAGCTAAGTCCTGCTTTCTTGTTTTTTTTGTTTATTTGTATTATTCTGTTTTTTGTCCAGCTTGTTCATAATGTGATTCCTGATTTTGCTGGAAGCTCTTAGGGGGCTGATATTCTCCCCCCATACCGTTAGTCGGTACGGGGGTTCTTGGATATTCAGCGTGGATATTTTGGTAGGGTTTTTCGCTGACCACATAAGTCCGCTTTCTATATTTCTGCTATTATTTAGTGGGCCTCTCTTTGCTGAATCTAGTTCATACTTACATTTGTCCTTTCCTCTTACCTCACCGTTATTATTTGTTGGGGGCCTGTATCTACTTTGGGGTATCTTTCTCTGGAGGCAAGTGAGGTCTGTATTTTCTCTGAAAGGGTTAGTTAGATCTCCGGCTGGCGCGAGACGTCTAGAACCAACGTAGGCACGTTCCCCGGCTGCTATTATTTGTGGGCTAGGATCAGGTATGTGGACAGCTTAGTTACCACCTCCCTAAGAGCTAGTTTTTATGTTTGCAGACTTTGCTGAAGACCCTGAGATCCTCTGCCATTAGGATCACAACAGGAGTGTACCACACAGTATTGCACATGCCCATGGGAGTACACTAGGCAGCACTGCACATGCCCAGAGGAGTGTATCATGCAGCACTGCACATGCCCAGGGGAGTTTAGCGCACATGCCTAGTGGGAGTGTACTGCACAGCACTGCACATCCCTAGTGGGAGTGTACCGCACAGTACTGCACATGCCTAGGGGAGTGTACCACACAGTAGTGCACATGCCTAGGGGAGTGTACCACACAGTACTGCACATGCCTAGGGGAGTGTACCGCACAGTTCTGCACATGCCCAGGGGAGTGTAGCGCACATGCCTAGTGGGAGTGTACTGCACAGCACTGCACATGCCTAGTGGGAGTGTACCGCACAGTACTGCACATGCCTAGTGGGAGTGTACTGCACAGTACTGCACATGCCTAGTGGGAGTGTACTGCACAGTACTGCACATGCCTAGGGGAGTGTACCACACAGTACTGCACATGCCTAGGGGAGTGTACCGCACAGTTCTGCACATGCCCAGGGGAGTGTAGCGCACATGCCTAGTGGGAGTGTACTGCACAGCACTGCACATGCCTAGTGGGAGTGTACCGCACAGTACTGCACATGCCTAGGAGAGTGTACCGCACAGTACTGCACATGCCTAGGGGAGTGTACCGCACAGTACTGCACATGCCTAGGGGAGTGTACCACACAGTACTGCACATGCCTAGGAGAGTGTACCGCACAGCACTGCACATGCCTAGTGGGAGTGTACTGTAAATATGTATAGATAGGATGCACTCCTATAACAATAATGATGCAAGGTACAAAACCTAGTCTGTAGGGACAAAATTAGTACAACAAAAGAGAAAAGACTTGACTAATAATGATCTGCACACGAGTCAATAGTAAGAAAAATAGAACAACTTTTATTACACCTCAAAGAGACAGACACGCAATAAAACCATTTAAAAAGGCCTAAATATAGGACCAATAGCCATCATCACCCCTATAGTAATCATAAGTCATGTGAAATGTGACATAACCAAAACATGAATTATAGATGCAAATCAAAATGAATAATGCAGTTGGTTATACAGATACACAATATAAAATATCTCTTGCTCATATACCTAATAACTAGAGACCCAAATATGACAATGGCATACTAGAAAAAGCACAATAATAAAGATGGGACTAAGTAATTGCACACAGTATGCTATGAACATGTCTAAATACTATAATAGCCCCATAAAGAGCAAATACAATACAGTATAAACAAGAGCCTGATACCAGGGTGTGAAGCCCCATACATAAGGTATAATGACATAATAGGCTACAGTATACTATGAGCATGCTCAAATCCTAATGCATATATATCATCCTGTGCCCAGATATTTAATGCCGCAGTGTGGACCTTATATATACGTACTGCCCCCATGGAATGTCAAAAAATCTATACTAGCCTAGTCCCATAATAAGAACTGTATAAAGAAATAGTGCATGGGATAGGTATGACAAAAAGACCCATGCAATGGGATATCTCTATTTTAGAGAGGAAGGCCCATAGAAAAGTAAGTACGCTTGTAGATGGTAAAATAAAAGGTATAGTACCAGTTGTAAAGAAACGTCCAGGATCTCACAAGTTTGGGCGAGATCAAGGGGTATACCTAAGATAGAAGATGCAACACCAGCTGCTGGAAAATGCCCAGGGCTGGAAACGCCCAGAAAGAGACAAGAGAGGAGGGGGGTGAGGCAAGAGTGGGAGTGTACCGCACAGCACTGCACATGCCTAATGGGAGTGTACCGCACAGTACTCCACATGCCTAGTGGGAGTGTACCGCACAGTACTGCACATGCCTAGTGGGAGTGTACCGCACAGTACTCCACATGCCTAGTGGGAGTGTACCGCACAGTACTGCACATGCCCAGGGGAGTGTACCACACAGTACTGCACATGCCTAGTGGGAGTGTACCGCACAGTACTGCACATGCCCAGGGGAGTGTATCTCGCAGTACTGCACATGCCCAGGGGAGTGTACTGCACAGTATTGCACCTGCCTAGGGGGATTGTACCACACAGTACTACACATGCCCAGGTGAGTGTACCACACAGTACTGCACATGCCTAGGGGGAGTGTACCACACAGTACTGCACATGCCTAGGGGGAGTGTACCACACAGAATTGCACATGGCTAGGGGGAGTGTACCACACAGTATTGCACATGGCTAGGGGGAGTATACCACACAGAATTGCACATGGCTAGGGGGAGTGTACCACACAGTATTGCACATGGCTAGGGGGAGTATACCACACAGTATTGCACATGGCTAGGGGGAGTGTACCACACAGTATTGCACATGCCCATGGGAGTGCACTAGGCAGCACTGCACATGCCCAGAGGAGTGTATCACGCAGCACTGCACATGCCCAGGTGAGTATACCGCACAGTATCGCACATGCCCAGGGGAGTGTACCACACAGTATTGCACATGCCCAGGGGAGTGTACCGCACAGTATCGCACATGTCCAGGGGAGTGTACCACACAGTATTGCACATGCCTAGGGGGAGTGTACCACACAGTATTGCACATGTCCATGGGAGTGCACTAGGCAGCACTGCACATGCCCAGAGGAGTGTATCACGCAGCACTGCACATGCCCAGGTGAGTGTACCTTGCAGTTCTGCACATGCCCAGGGGAGTGTACTGCACAGCACTGCACATGCCTAGTGGGAGTGTACTGCACAGTACTGCACATACCTAGGAGAGTAAAGATGTAGCATGGCCAGAAAAATGCCAATAAAGCCTGAAAAGGCAAATTTGTAGACTGGACAGCATGACTTCTAAGAATTGTGGCCCCGCCTCCATGATTCTTTTTAGCTATTATTAACATACAACAAAAGTGTTGTTTCATTTTATATATATAGCAGCAATAAAGGGGGTATTCATAGAAGCCAACTGCATCCAATATACTGTAACACTATGCTGCTAAAATCGTGTTGTAGGTTCCCTCTAATATACAGAAGGGTCGAGTCCGCCATAGCAATTGTTATTTATTGAGCACAATTCTGGCACTGTGGGAAAAAACTGGGGGTCTGCAAAGGGGGACACCCATCTATATATCTAAATCGGACGCTGTCTGTATGAATGAGCCCTCTCGAAGTGGATCTGTCACGGTGACATGTTCCTTTTAACAAGTCATGTTAGATACCAATTCCTTGGTGCCATGAGACTGTTGTTCGTGAAAATGCTTTCTTTGCTAGACTCTGGCTACAGTCGGGTAATCTAGGTCATCGGAGTAACTGGAAGAAGAGGTTATTATTAATATAGTACATGGTAATTGCTTCTCATATACTGTAACTTGTACGAATCCTTCAGTGGCCACATTTTCATCAGAGCAAAACGTTGCAGAATTAACACCGGCCGATAATTTATTTTAATTATTTGGAGTGCGCCGGCGAATCTGCGCCTTCTCGAGCTCCCACTGAGGCCACTAATAATGTTTGTGTTAATATACTGGTAAAATGCACACAGTGTCTGCATACAGCCCAATACTCAATGCGTACCCTGCCGGGTATATTAAGTACCTCCGCAGACTCTTTCTAAATTGTTTTAAAACAGCAATGAAGTCCCTCTTCGCGCACAAATTCACAGGGCTCCGCTGTAGACAAAGAAACCTCGCAGCGTGGATACCGTCCGTGAAAGCCTATTCCGTAAACCTACATACATAAACATGCATGGTAAACCTTGTCGTTGCGCCTTATCCCTGCACTAAGGGGCACAGTGTTAATTAAATTTCAGCTGGCTGAAGAAAATCTAACTCTCAGACATTGCGAAAGCCCCAGGCCTTCTGGATTTTATGTATTTGTAAAGGTCACCTCCTGATGAGGGATTTGGTGTTGAAATTGAGTTAGACAGTTGTGGGAAAAGTAAGTAAGAAATCAGTCATACCTCAGAGTAAATAAATGCATACTGGAATCCCGGGCAATCATTTATACATTGTTTTAGGTCCATGTTTTTTCCGCACCTTTTTGTCTTGCTAAAAGAAATGCTTTTGTAAAATACTGTGTCGTTGAGGAGTCAATTTTCAGATCTTAGCGCTTGTGCTCTTGCATTTCTTGTGACATTTCATACCATCTTTCCAACTGTGACTTCTGGCCTGGGCAGAGAACAGGACATCATAAACAATGTTACATATAGTGTTAGCCGGATGTGCCAAGAAGAAACAGGATCCATGAAAGAAGTAGGCGAGCAAGCACTGGTTAAGCCAGCAATAGTCATAATAGTGGTCAGTCACAGACCAAGCCAGAAAATAAATGGGTGAATGACTGGATTGCCAGTAAAAAAAAAAAGCCCCCAAAATTTTAAAAATAATTGGAGCAATCTTCTATCTCTTGCATCTGAAGAAGAGGAATCCATCACTCGAAATGTATTGCTTTGTGAGACCATTAGACATCCAAAGAACCATCTGAGGTTCTTCATGACATTCGGTGCCTCCTGAGCATTCCTCACTAGTGCCTTGACTAGCATTTGGTTCCCTTGTCTGTCTTATCAGAAAATATTGGGCAGGATTTTAGATGTAGAGAGACCCTTTTTTAAAAAAAAATTGATGTGGGTCGTGAAAACCCTGCTGACTTCGCCATCAGGAGAAGAATGGGGCTGGTGATGTAGTGGTGTGTTGTGGTGGTGATGTGGTGGCTACTGATACCTAATCAATAGGAATGGTGAATGATACCTGCTGATCACATATACGTCATCACAAGAATCAGTAGTCTAGACATCACTAGCTCTCCCTTCCTTCCAATATGGAAGTGAACAATGCCTGAATAACCTTTAAAATGTATGTGAGATGGGGAACATTGTGTTTGCGTGGGTTATGTAGATGATGGTAATGCCAAGACTGTTACCATCTTCCTCACCAAGAAATAAGTTCCAACCTCAAAAATGCTTTCTCAAAGTTCCCTTGCTTGAAGTCATGTAGGAACGGGAGGAATTATTATTGTCACGTGTTTGATCTGAGAATCGTCCGTGTATGCCAAGAGGTTAAGCAAGACTCGAAATAATGGTCTTCTTCCAGTAACATAACTTGAAGCTCATAGGATAAATGGACCTTTTGGGCCCCCTTAGGCTCCACGGATGGGTGTGATTACAACCCTTCACCTAATAAAGATATGTCTCTGGTTTCTTCCAAAAACTATCATCACTTGTTATCATGGGCTGTGTGTAGTATTACAGCTATGCCTGATTACACGGGTCTGTGCTGCAAAACCAACCAAAAACTGGAGACAAGAGTGGCAATGTTTCTGGAAAAATGGGAAAAAAAGCCTCTTTAAGTGTTGACGTGCCCAATTGAGGACTCATAGGTAGGGTTGAGCGAAACGGGTCGATCATTTTCAAAAGTCGCCGACTTTTGGCTAAGTCGGCGTCTCATGAAACCCGATCCGACCCCTGTGCTTGTCGGCCATGCGGTACGCGACTTTCGCGCCAAAGTCGCGTTTCAATGACGCGAAAAGCGCCATTTCTCAGCCAATGAAGGTGAACGCAGAGTGTGGGCAGCGTGATGACATAGATCCTGGTCCCCACCATCTTAGAGAAGGGCATTGCAGTGATTGGCTTGCTGTCTGCGGCGTCACAGGGGCTATAAAGGGGCGTTCCCGCCGACCGCCATCTTACTGCTGCTGATCTGAGCTTAGGGAGAGGTTGCTGCCGCTTCGTCAGAAGCAGGGAGAGCGTTAGGCAGGGTCCACTAACCACCAAACCGCTTGTGCTGTAGCGATTTCCACTGTCCAACACCACCTTCGGTGTGCAGGAACAGTGGAAGCTATTTTTTTTTTTTTTTTTCCTCAGCGCTGTAGCTCATTGGGCTGCCCTAGAAGGCTCCGTGATAGCTGTATTGCTGTGTGTACGCCACTGTGCAAACCAACTGCTTTTTTCAAAGCACATATCCTCTTGTTCCTTTCTGCACAGCTATCTTTTTTGTTTGTCCACACTTTTTATTTAATTTGTGCATCAGTCCACTCCTATTGCTGCCTGCCATACCTGGCTTAGATTACTGCAGGGAGATAGTAATTGTAGGACAGTCCCTGTTTTTTTTTTTGTTTTTTTTTTGTGGGAGATTAAGATTGGCATTTCTGCTACAGTGCCATCCCTGTGTGTGCCATCTCTCACTGAGTGGGCCATAGAAAGCCTATTTATTTTTTCCGTGATTTGTGTTCTAAATTCTACCTCAACACAAAAACACTACATCAATCAGTGGTAGAAAAATATTGGCCTCAGTCAGGGCTTGTGTGCCACTGCTGTGTGTGCTATCTCTCATTCAGTGGGCTATAGCAAGCCTATTTATTTATTTATTTTTTTTCTTATTATTTGGTTTCTAAAGTCTCCCTGAAAAAAAAAAACAAAAAAAAAAACAGTGGGAGAGTAATATTGCCCTTTCAGCTTGTGTGCCAGTCTTGACTCCTGGGTGTGCCACCTCTCTCATTCAGTGGGCCATAGAAAGCATTTTTTTTTTTCCTTGATTTGTGTTCTAAAATCTACCTCAACACAAAAACACTACATCAATCAGTGGTAGAAAAATATTGGCCTCAGTCAGGGCTTGTGTGCCACTGCTGTGTGTGCTATCTCTCATTCAGTGGGCTATAGAAAGCCTATTTATTTATTTATTTTTTTTCTTATTATTTGGTTTCTAAAGTCTCCCTGAAAAAAAAAAAAAAAAAAAAAAACAGTGGGAGAGTAATATTGCCCTTTCAGCTTGTGTGCCAGTCTTGACTCCTGGGTGTGCCACCTCTCTCTCATTCAGTGGGCCATAGAAAGCCTATTTATTTTTTTGGTTTTTTTAATATTATTTGGTTTCTAAAGTCTCCCTGAAAAAAAAAAAAACATAAAAAAACAGTGGGAGAGTAATATTGCCCTTTCAGCTTGTGTGCCAGTCTTGACTCCTGGGTGTGCCACCTCTCTCTCTCATTCAGTGGGCCATAGAAAGGCTATTTATTTTTTTGGTTTTTTTAATATTATTTGGTTTCTAAAGTCTCCCTGAAAATAAAAAAAAAAAAACTTAAAAAAACAGTGGGAGAGTAATATTGCCCTTTCAGCTTGTGTGCCAGTCTTGACTCCTGGGTGTGCCACCTCTCTCTCTCATTCAGTGGGCCATAGAAAGGCTATTTATTTTTTTGGTTTTTTTAATATTATTTGGTTTCTAAAGTCTCCCTGAAAAAAAAAAAAAAATAAATTAGGTGGGAGATTAATATTGACATTAGTGCTTGAGTGACAGTCCTGCGTGTGTGTCATCTCTGTGATTTTGTGCCACAGAAAACAGAGTGTGTAACATTGTGCCTGATTTTCCTTGTGGTCTCACCAACCTGTTAAGGGATATTGAAATCATACTGAAGTTATAGCTCACCGTGTAAGTTGTTTGACAGCAACAAATAAAGTTACTTTGGTTAAGATTTTAAAACAATGAGGAAGTCTGGTGCAAGAGGTCGTCGTGGGCGTTCATTGTCAGCTGGTAATGATGGTAGTGGTAGGGGAGCATCAGGTGGTCGTGGGGATAAAAATATTCCACCTAAGTCTGGAGCTGTGGAGCCAGTTTCGTCGTCAGGCTACACAAGGCCTCGAACGCTCTCTTTTCTGGGAGTAGGAAAACCGCTTTTAAAGGCGGAGCAGCAACAGCAAGTTTTGGCTTACATTGCAGACTCAGCCTCTAGCTCTTTTGCCTCCTCTTCCGAAACTGGTAAATGTAAAAGCAGCGCGTCGCTTGTGGATGTTCACGGTCAGGGACAAGTCGCTTCCTTGTCCTCCTCAGCAAAAACTACAACAAGAGAGAAGGATGCAGCAGGCGACACAACGGGTCACTCCATGGAGCTCTTTACACATACCGTCCCTGGCTTAGAAAGTGAAACATTTAACAGGCCATGCCCATTACAAGTATATTCTGACATGGAGTGCACTGATGCACAGCCACAGCCAGAGTACTATGCTGCTCCTTTGACTCAGACCACCACATTGCCCTCTCAGGGTACAGATCCACAATCAGACCCTGATGAGACTATGTTGCCCCGCCACGAACGCTATACCACCGACCGACACAGTGACACAGACGAAGTTGCACACGAGCTCGAAGAGGAGGTAATAGATGACCCAGTTATTGACCCCGATTGGCAGCCATTGGGGGAACAGGGTGCAGGCGGCAGTAGTTCAGAAGCGGAGGTGGAGGAGGGGCCGCAGCAGGCATCAACATCGCAACAGGTTCCATCTGCCGGGCCCGTATCTGGCCCAAAACGCGTGTCAAAGCCAAAACCTGTTGGAGGACAGCGTGGCCATCCGGTTAAAGCTCAGTCTGCAATCCCTGAAAAGGGATCCGAGTCTAGGAAGAGTGCAGTCTGGCATTTTTTTAAACAACATCCAACTGATCAGCGCAAAGTCATCTGTCAAAAATGTTCAACTAGCTTAAGCAGAGGTCAGAATCTGAAAAGTCTAAATACTAGTTGCATGCATAGACACTTAACCACCATGCATTTTCAAGCCTGGACTAACTACCAAACGTCCCTTAAGGTTGTAGCACCCTCGGCCAATGAAGCTAGTCAGCAACGCAACATCCCTTCCGTCACTGTAAGGCCACCATTTTCCGCACCACCGGCAGTATCTGTGCAGGTTTCTTTGCCAGCCAAAAGCAGTCAGGGTCAGGGAACCACCAGTTTTGTAGGAGGAAATATTGCATCTAGGGCACCGGCGGAAACAATACCGTCTCCAACCGTCTCTCAGTCTGCCATGTACACCGGCACACCCGAAAGTTCCACGATCTCCAGCTCTCCAGTCCAGCTCACCCTACATGAGACTCTGGTTAGAAAAAGGAAGTACTTATCCTCGCATCCGCGTACACAGGGTTTTAACGCCCACATAGCTAGACTAATCTCGTTAGAGATGATGCCCTACCGGTTAGTTGAAAGCGAAGCTTTCAAAGCCCTGATGGAGTACGCTGAACCACGATACGAGCTACCCAGTCGACACTTTTTTTCCAGAAAAGCCATCCCAGCCCTGCACCAGCATGTTAAACAGCGCATCGTCCATGCACTCAGGCAATCTGTGAGTACAAAGGTGCACCTGACTACAGATGCATGGACCAGTAGGCATGGCCAGGGACGTTATGTGTCCATCACGGCACACTGGGTGAATGTGGTGGATGCAGGGTCCACAGGCGACATCAATTTAGGGACAGTTGTGCCTAGCCCACGGTCTAGGAAACAGTTGGCTGTAGGCGTTCGCACCCCCTCCTCCTCCTCCTCCTCGTCCTCCTGCAGAAGCTACAGCTCTTCCACAGAACGCAGTCTGCCAACCACTCCATCGGCAGATGACACTGTTGCACACCAGTTGTCCCATTATGGGCCAGCTACTGCCAAGCGTCAGCAGGCTGTATTGGCTATGAAGTGTTTGGGCGACAACAGACACACCGCGGAAGTTCTATCCGAGTTCTTGCAACAAGAAACGCAGTCGTGGCTGGGCACAGTAGATCTTGAGGCAGGCAAGGTAGTGAGTGATAACGGAAGGAATTTCATGGCTGCCATCTCCCTTTCCCAACTGAAACACATTCCTTGCCTGGCTCACACCTTAAACCTGGTGGTGCAGTGCTTATTGAAAACTTATCCTGGGTTCTCCGACCTGCTCCTCAAAGTGCGTGCACTTTGCTCACATATCCGACGTTCGCCTGTACACGCCAGCCGTATGCAGACCTATCAGCGGTCTTTGAACCTTCCCCAGCATCGCCTAATCATAGACGTTGCAACAAGGTGGAACTCAACACTGCACATGCTTCAGAGACTGTGCGAACAGAGGCGTGCTGTTATTTATTTGTGGGAGGATACACGGGCAGGCAGTAGGATGGCAGACATGGAGTTGTCAGGTGTGCAGTGGTCTAAGATACAAGACATGTGTCAAGTCCTTCAGTGTTTTGAGGAATGCACACGGCTGGTTAGTGCAGACAACGCCGTAATAAGCATGAGCATCCCCCTAATGCGTCTGCTGATGCAAAGTTTGACGCACATAAAGGAGCAGGCGTCTGCACCAGAGGAAGAGGAAAGCCTTGATGACAGTCAGCCATTGTCTGGTCAGGGCAGTGTACAGGACGAGGTAGCGGGCGAAGAGGAGGTGGAGGACGAGGAGGATGATGGGGATGAGTATATTTTTAATGCCGAACCTTTCCCGGGGGCACAGGAAATTGGTTGCGTGTCACGGCCGGGTTCTGGTTTTTTGAGGGACACAAGTGACGTAGATTTGCCTGCAACTGCCCCTCAACCAATCACAACCGGAGATTTGACAACTGGAACTTTGGCCCACATGGCGGATTATGCCTTACGTATCCTAAAAAGGGACACACGCATTACGAAAATGATGAACGATGACGATTACTGGTTGGCCTGCCTCCTTGATCCACGCTATAAAGGCAAATTGCAAAATATTATGCCACATGAGAACTTGGAACTAATATTAGCAACCAAACAATCAACTCTTGTTGACCGTTTGCTTCAGGCATTCCCAGCACACAGCGCACGTGATCGTTCTCACACGAGCTCCAGGGGGCAGCAGACTAGGAGTGTTAGGGGTGCACACATCAGAAGTGGCGTTGGACAGAGGGGTTTTCTGACCAGGTTGTGGAGTGATTTTGCTATGACCGCAGACAGGACAGGTACTGCTGCATCAATTGAAAGTGACAGGAGACAACATTTGTCCAGTATGGTTACTAACTATTTTTCATCCCTTATCGATGTTCTCCCTCAACCGTCATTCCCATTTGATTACTGGGCCTCCAAATTAGACACCTGGCCAGAATTGGCAGAATATGCATTGCAGGAGCTTGCTTGCCCGGCAGCAAGTGTCCTATCAGAAAGAGTATTCAGTGCTGCAGGTTCAATATTAACCGAAAAAAGGACTCGTCTGGCTACCCAAAATGTTGACGATCTAACATTCATTAAAATGAACCACAACTGGATTTCGAAATCTTTTGCCCCACCTTGCCCGGCCGACACCTAGCTTTCCTATGAAAAGCTCTTGCCTGTGAATTACTTTTCTAATGTCTAATTTGCTGCAGCTGATTGTACAGCATACGACATGTTTACACCTCCCTAAATGGCAAAACTCCCCACACGGGGCCGTGGTATCGCGACTTGGCGCAAGCACCTGTGAGACTGCTGTTTGTCTGAAGAGGTGGGTGTGCTCGCTTTTGGTTGACGGCATTGCTACTGGGTCCCTCATAGTACAATGTAGTGTCTCTGGCGGTGGTGGTGCGCACCCAACGTCAGACACACCGTTGTAACATGAGGGGCCCTGGGGCGGTCCCGCCGGCCTCAAGAGAGTTCCCCCCTACCCCAGCTCAAAATGTGCTCTACCACGTGCAAAATTATGTCGCACAGCTCCACCAATCTTTAGTCTATTCGCTGACATCATTCAATGTCTGGCACTGACAATACAAATTTGTAGACATCTATGATGCAACTTAAAGTAGTCTGTGTCTGTGTCCTATATTGGCACCATTAAATAGTTACTGCCAAATTACTATGTCAGAAACTCAGTAGATGAGCCCACCCCTGTACCTAAGTATGCCACCTTTTTTTTTGTTTTGGTTGTTTTGCGAGACATTAACATCTATTTATATTTTGGGAGTACTGGGACAGACACTCCTTGCACTACTCCTCCACTCACCACCAAGCTGCCCGTGTATCCATGTAACCGCTGTAAAGCTGCCATGAGCCTATTGTTTGTTATTTTAGGCCTTTGATAGCCTGTCTGCGGTCCCTACTTTAAATAGTCCTCCACTCACCACCAAGCTGCCTGCCCGTGTATCCATGTAACCGCTGTAAAACTGCCATGAGCCTATTGTTTGTTATTTTAGGCCTTTGATAGCCTGTCTGCGGTCCCTACTTTAAATACTCCTCCACTGACCACCAAGCTGCCTGCCCGTGTATCCATGTAACCGCTGTAAAACTGCCATGAGCCTATTGTTTGTTATTTTAGGCCTTTGATAGCCTGTCTGCGGTCCCTACTTTAAATACTCCTCCACTCACCACCAAGCTGCCTGTGTATCCATGTAACCGCTGTAAAGCTGCCATGAGCCTATTGTTTGTTATTTTAGGCCTTTGATAGCCTGTCTGCGGTCCCTACTTTAAATACTCCTCCACTCACCACCAAGCTGCCTGTGTATCCATGTAACCGCTGTAAAGCTGCCATGAGCCTATTGTTTGTTATTTTAGGCCTTTGATAGCCTGTCTGCGGTCCCTACTTTAAATACTCCTCCACTGACCACCAAGCTGCCTGCCCGTGTATCCATGTAACCGCTGTAAAACTGCCATGAGCCTATTGTTTGTTATTTTAGGCCTTTGATAGCCTGTCTGCGGTCCCTACTTTAAATACTCCTCCACTCACCACCAAGCTGCCTGTGTATCCATGTAACCGCTGTAAAACTGCCATGAGCCTATTGTTTGTTATTTTAGGCCTTTGATAGCCTGTCTGCGGTCCCTACTTTAAATACTCCTCCACTGACCACCAAGCTGCCTGTGTATCCATGTAACCGCTGTAAAACTGCCATGAGCCTATTGTTTGTTATTTTAGGCCTTTGATAGCCTGTCTGCGGTCCCTACTTTAAATACTCCTCCACTGACCACCAAGCTGCCTGCCCGTGTATCCATGTAACCGCTGTAAAACTGCCATAAGCCTATTGTTTGTTATTTTAGGCCTTTGATAGCCTGTCTGCGGTCCCTACTTTAAATACTCCTCCACTCACCACCAAGCTGCCTGCCCGTGTATCCATGTAACCGCTGTAAAGCTGCCATGAGCCTATTGTTTGTTATTTTAGGCCTTTGATAGCCTGTCTGCGGTCCCTACTTTAAATACTCCTCCACTCACCACCAAGCTGCCTGTGTATCCATGTAACCGCTGTAAAGCTGCCATGAGCCTATTGTTTGTTATTTTAGGCCTTTGATAGCCTGTCTGCGGTCCCTACTTTAAATACTCCTCCACTCATCACCAGCTGCCTGCCCGTGTATCCATGTAACCGCTGTAAAGCTGCCATGAGCCTATTGTTTGTTATTTTAGGCCTTTGATAGCCTGTCTGCGGTCCCTACTTTAAATACTCCTCCACTGACCACCAAGCTGCCTGCCCGTGTATCCATGTAACCGCTGTAAAACTGCCATAAGCCTATTGTTTGTTATTTTAGGCCTTTGATAGCCTGTCTGCGGTCCCTACTTTAAATACTCCTCCACTGACCACCAAGCTGCCTGCCCGTGTATCCATGTAACCGCTGTAAAACTGCCATGAGCCTATTGTTTGTTATTTTAGGCCTTTGATAGCCTGTCTGCGGTCCCTACTTTAAATACTCCTCCACTGACCACCAAGCTGCCTGCCCGTGTATCCATGTAACCGCTGTAAAACTGCCATAAGCCTATTGTTTGTTATTTTAGGCCTTTGATAGCCTGTCTGCGGTCCCTACTTTAAATACTCCTCCACTCACCACCAAGCTGCCTGTGTATCCATGTAACCGCTGTAAAGCTGCCATGAGCCTATTGTTTGTTATTTTAGGCCTTTGATAGCCTGTCTGCGGTCCCTACTTTAAATACTCCTCCACTCATCACCAGCTGCCTGCCCGTGTATCCATGTAACCGCTGTAAAGCTGCCATGAGCCTATTGTTTGTTATTTTAGGCCTTTGATAGCCTGTCTGCGGTCCCCTACTTTAAATACTCCTCCACTGACCACCAAGCTGCCTGCCCGTGTATCCATGTAACCGCTGTAAAACTGCCATAAGCCTATTGTTTGTTATTTTAGGCCTTTGATAGCCTGTCTGCGGTCCCTACTTTAAATACTCCTCCACTCACCACCAAGCTGCCTGTGTATCCATGTAACTGCTGTAAAGCTGCCATGAGCCTATTGTTTGTTATTTTAGGCCTTTGATAGCCTGTCTGCGGTCCCTACTTTAAATACTCCTCCACTCACCACCAAGCTGCCTGTGTATCCATGTAACCGATGTAAAACTGCAGTATTTTGCTTATAAAAAAGAAAATACTGGAGAGATATCAAATGCAGACATTTTAACATTAAAAACAAAAACACATACAACAAAAAACTGGTACAGTACAAAAATTGGCCACCAGCTACAAAAACTTTCTCCTGCAAGTAGTTAACTGAAAGGTTTTTTTCCATTGAAAACACAGATATGGCATCCACCGAGTGTTGTCCTGTCGCGTCTTCTTTATATTATTGCCAAGAAGCTGCAACTGAATAAAGCTGAGCTTCTACCTTCTGCCTCTTATTAACTGCTTTTTTTTAAAAAAATTGTCCACCAGCTACAAAAACTTGCTCCTGCAAGTAGTTAACTGAAAGGATTTTTTCCATTGAA
The DNA here is from genome assembly GCF_051348905.1 of Ranitomeya variabilis. Taxonomy (NCBI): domain Eukaryota; kingdom Metazoa; phylum Chordata; class Amphibia; order Anura; family Dendrobatidae; genus Ranitomeya; species Ranitomeya variabilis. The sequence continues at coordinate 651,685,678 of NC_135236.1, forward strand.
AACACAGATATGGCATCCACCGAGTGTTGTCCTGTCGCGTCTTCTTTATATTATTGCCAAGAAGCTGCAACTGAATAAAGCTGAGCTTCTACCTTCTGCCTCTTATTAACTGCTTTTTTTTTATAAAATTGGCTGTTCCGGCCTACTAAAGGTGTCTGTCTGCCCCTGCCTGGTGTTGTCCTCAACTGAATAAAGCTGAGCTTCAACCTTCTGTTCCAAATTACCATTTTTAAAAATGCAATTGGCTGTTCCGGCCTACTAAAGGTGAATGTCTGCCCCTGCCTGGTGTTGTCCTCAACTGAATAAAGCTGAGCTTCTACCTTCTGTTCCAAATTACCATTTTTAAAAATGCAATTGGCTGTTCCGGCCTACTAAAGGTGAATGTCTGCCCTTGCCTGGTGTTGTCCTCAACTGAATAAAGCTGAGCTTCTACCTTCTGTTCCAAATTACCATTTCTAAAAATGCCATTGGCTGTTCCGGCCTACTAAAGGTGAATGTCTGCCCCTGCCTGGTGTTGTCCTCAACTGAATAAAGCTGAGCTTCTACCTTCTGTTCCAAATTACCATTTCTAAAAATGCCATTGGCTGTTCCGGCCTACTAAAGGTGAATGTCTGCCCCTGCCTGGTGTTGTCCTCAACTGAATAAAGCTGAGCTTCTACCTTCTGTTCCAAATTACCATTTCTAAAAATGCCATTGGCTGTTCCGGCCTACTAAAGGTGTCTGTCTGCCCCTGCCTGGTGTTGTCCTCAACTGAATAAAGCTGAGCTTCAACCTTCAGTTCCAAATTACCATTTTTAAAAATTCAATTGGCTGTTCCGGCCTACTAAAGGTGAATGCCTGCCCCTGCCTGGTGTTGTCCTCAACTGAATAAAGCTGAGCTTCTACCTTCTGTTCCAAATTACCATTTTTAAAAATGCCATTGGCTGTTCCGGCCTACTAAAGGTGTCTGTCTGCCCCTGCCTGGTGTTGTCCTCAACTGAATAAAGCTGAGCTTCAACCTTCAGTTCCAAATTACCATTTTTAAAAATGCAATTGGCTGTTCCGGCCTACTAAAGGTGAATGTCTGCCCCTGCCTGGTGTTGTCCTCAACTGAATAAAGCTGAGCTTCTACCTTCTGTTCCAAATTACCATTTTTAAAAATGCCATTGGCTGTTCCGGCCTACTAAAGGTGTCTGTCTGCCCCTGCCTGGTGTTGTCCTCAACTGAATAAAGCTGAGCTTCTACCTTCTGCCTCTTACTAACTGCTGTTTTTTTAAAAAATTGGCTGTTCCGGCCTACTAAAGGTGTCTGTCTGCCCCTGCCTGGTGTTGTCCTCAACTGAATAAAGCTGAGCTTCAACCTTCAGTTCCAAATTACCATTTTTAAAAATGCAATTGGCTGTTCCGGCCTACTAAAGGTGTCTGTCTGCCCCTGCCTGGTGTTGTCCTCAACTGAATAAAGCTGAGCTTCTACCTTCTGCCTCTTACTAACTGCTGTTTTTTTAAAAAATTGGCTATTCCGGCCTACTAAAGGTGTCTGTCTGCCCCTGCCTGGTGTTGTCCTCAACTGAATAAAGCTGAGCTTCAACCTTCAGTTCCAAATTACCATTTTTAAAAATGCAATTGGCTGTTCCGGCCTACTAAAGGTGAATGTCTGCCCCTGCCTGGTGTTGTCCTCAACTGAATAAAGCTGAGCTTCTACCTTCTGTTCCAAATTACCATTTTTAAAAATGCAATTGGCTGTTCCGGCCTACTAAAGGTGAATGTCTGCCCCTGCCTGGTGTTGTCCTCAACTGAATAAAGCTGAGCTTCAACCTTCAGTTCCAAATTACCATTTTTAAAAATGCAATTGGCTGTTCCGGCCTACTAAAGGTGTCTGTCTGCCCCTGCCTGGTGTTGTCCTCAACTGAATAAAGCTGAGCTTCTACCTTCTGCCTCTTACTAACTGCTGTTTTTTTTAAAAATTGGCTGTTCCGGCCTACTAAAGGTGTCTGACTGCCCCTGCCTGGTGTTGTCCTCAACTGAATAAAGCTGAGCTTCAACCTTCTGTTCCAAATTACCATTTTTAAAAATGCAATTGGCTGTTCCGGCCTACTAAAGGTGAATGTCTGCCCCTGCCTGGTGTTGTCCTCAACTGAATAAAGCTGAGCTTCAACCTTCAGTTCCAAATTACCATTTTTAAAAATGCAATTGGCTGTTCCGGCCTACTAAAGGTGTCTGTCTGCCCCTGCCTGGTGTTGTCCTCAACTGAATAAAGCTGAGCTTCAACCTTCAGTTCCAAATTACCATTTTTAAAAATGCAATTGGCTGTTCCGGCCTACTAAAGGTGTCTGTCTGCCCCTGCCTGGTGTTGTCCTCAACTGAATAAAGCTGAGCTTCTACCTTCTGCCTCTTACTAACTGCTGTTTTTTTAAAAAATTGGCTGTTCCGGCCTACTAAAGGTGTCTGTCTGCCCCTGCCTGGTGTTGTCCTCAACTGAATAAAGCTGAGCTTCAACCTTCTGTTCCAAATTACCATTTTTAAAAATGCAATTGGCTGTTCCGGCCTACTAAAGGTGAATGTCTGCCCCTGCCTGGTGTTGTCCTCAACTGAATAAAGCTGAGCTTCTACCTTCTGTTCCAAATTACCATTTCTAAAAATGCCATTGGCTGTTCCGGCCTACTAAAGGTGTCTGTCTGCCCCTGCCTGGTGTTGTCCTCAACTGAATAAAGCTGAGCTTCAACCTTCAGTTCCAAATTACCATTTTTAAAAATGCAATTGGCTGTTCCGGCCTACTAAAGGTGTCTGTCTGCCCCTGCCTGGTGTTGTCCTCAACTGAATAAAGCTGAGCTTCTACCTTCTGCCTCTTACTAACTGCTGTTTTTTTAAAAAATTGGCTGTTCCGGCCTACTAAAGGTGTCTGTCTGCCCCTGCCTGGTGTTGTCCTCAACTGAATAAAGCTGAGCTTCAACCTTCAGTTCCAAATTACCATTTTTAAAAATGCAATTGGCTGTTCCGGCCTACTAAAGGTGTCTGTCTGCCCCTGCCTGGTGTTGTCCTCAACTGAATAAAGCTGAGCTTCTACCTTCTGCCTCTTACTAACTGCTGTTTTTTTAAAAAATTGGCTATTCCGGCCTACTAAAGGTGTCTGTCTGCCCCTGCCTGGTGTTGTCCTCAACTGAATAAAGCTGAGCTTCAACCTTCAGTTCCAAATTACCATTTTTAAAAATGCAATTGGCTGTTCCGGCCTACTAAAGGTGAATGTCTGCCCCTGCCTGGTGTTGTCCTCAACTGAATAAAGCTGAGCTTCTACCTTCTGTTCCAAATTACCATTTTTAAAAATGCAATTGGCTGTTCCGGCCTACTAAAGGTGAATGTCTGCCCCTGCCTGGTGTTGTCCTCAACTGAATAAAGCTGAGCTTCAACCTTCAGTTCCAAATTACCATTTTTAAAAATGCAATTGGCTGTTCCGGCCTACTAAAGGTGTCTGTCTGCCCCTGCCTGGTGTTGTCCTCAACTGAATAAAGCTGAGCTTCTACCTTCTGCCTCTTACTAACTGCTGTTTTTTTAAAAAATTGGCTGTTCCGGCCTACTAAAGGTGTCTGACTGCCCCTGCCTGGTGTTGTCCTCAACTGAATAAAGCTGAGCTTCAACCTTCTGTTCCAAATTACCATTTTTAAAAATGCAATTGGCTGTTCCGGCCTACTAAAGGTGAATGTCTGCCCCTGCCTGGTGTTGTCCTCAACTGAATAAAGCTGAGCTTCAACCTTCAGTTCCAAATTACCATTTTTAAAAATGCAATTGGCTGTTCCGGCCTACTAAAGGTGTCTGTCTGCCCCTGCCTGGTGTTGTCCTCAACTGAATAAAGCTGAGCTTCAACCTTCAGTTCCAAATTACCATTTTTAAAAATGCAATTGGCTGTTCCGGCCTACTAAAGGTGTCTGTCTGCCCCTGCCTGGTGTTGTCCTCAACTGAATAAAGCTGAGCTTCTACCTTCTGCCTCTTACTAACTGCTGTTTTTTTTAAAAATTGGCTGTTCCGGCCTACTAAAGGTGTCTGTCTGCCCCTGCCTGGTGTTGTCCTCAACTGAATAAAGCTGAGCTTCAACCTTCTGTTCCAAATTACCATTTTTAAAAATGCAATTGGCTGTTCCGGCCTACTAAAGGTGAATGTCTGCCCCTGCCTGGTGTTGTCCTCAACTGAATAAAGCTGAGCTTCTACCTTCTGTTCCAAATTACCATTTCTAAAAATGCCATTGGCTGTTCCGGCCTACTAAAGGTGTCTGTCTGCCCCTGCCTGGTGTTGTCCTCAACTGAATAAAGCTGAGCTTCAACCTTCAGTTCCAAATTACCATTTTTAAAAATGCAATTGGCTGTTCCGGCCTACTAAAGGTGTCTGTCTGCCCCTGCCTGGTGTTGTCCTCAACTGAATAAAGCTGAGCTTCTACCTTCTGCCTCTTACTAACTGCTGTTTTTTTAAAAAATTGGCTGTTCCGGCCTACTAAAGGTGTCTGTCTGCCCCTGCCTGGTGTTGTCCTCAACTGAATAAAGCTGAGCTTCAACCTTCTGTTCCAAATTACCATTTTTAAAAATGCAATTGGCTGTTCCGGCCTACTAAAGGTGTCTGTCTGCCCCTGCCTGGTGTTGTCCTCAACTGAATAAAGCTGAGCTTCTACCTTCTGCCTCTTACTAACTGCTGTTTTTTTTAAAAATTGGCTGTTCCGGCCTACTAAAGGTGTCTGTCTGCCCCTGCCTGGTGTTGTCCTCAACTGAAGAAAGCTGAGCTTCAACCTTCTGTTCCAAATTACCATTTTTAAAAATGCAATTGGCTGTTCCGGCCTACTAAAGGTGAATGTCTGCCCCTGCCTGGTGTTGTCCTCAACTGAATAAAGCTGAGCTTCTACCTTCTGTTCCAAATTACCATTTCTAAAAATGCCATTGGCTGTTCCGGCCTACTAAAGGTGTCTGTCTGCCCCTGCCTGGTGTTGTCCTCAACTGAATAAAGCTGAGCTTCTACCTTCTGCCTCTTACTAACTGCTGTTTTTTTAAAAAATTGGCTGTTCCGGCCTACTAAAGGTGTCTGACTGCCCCTGCCTGGTGTTGTCCTCAACTGAATAAAGCTGAGCTTCAACCTTCTGTTCCAAATTACCATTTTTAAAAATGCAATTGGCTGTTCCGGCCTACTAAAGGTGAATGTCTGCCCCTGCCTGGTGTTGTCCTCAACTGAATAAAGCTGAGCTTCAACCTTCAGTTCCAAATTACCATTTTTAAAAATGCAATTGGCTGTTCCGGCCTACTAAAGGTGTCTGTCTGCCCCTGCCTGGTGTTGTCCTCAACTGAATAAAGCTGAGCTTCAACCTTCAGTTCCAAATTACCATTTTTAAAAATGCAATTGGCTGTTCCGGCCTACTAAAGGTGTCTGTCTGCCCCTGCCTGGTGTTGTCCTCAACTGAATAAAGCTGAGCTTCTACCTTCTGCCTCTTACTAACTGCTGTTTTTTTTAAAAATTGGCTGTTCCGGCCTACTAAAGGTGTCTGTCTGCCCCTGCCTGGTGTTGTCCTCAACTGAATAAAGCTGAGCTTCAACCTTCTGTTCCAAATTACCATTTTTAAAAATGCAATTGGCTGTTCCGGCCTACTAAAGGTGAATGTCTGCCCCTGCCTGGTGTTGTCCTCAACTGAATAAAGCTGAGCTTCTACCTTCTGTTCCAAATTACCATTTCTAAAAATGCCATTGGCTGTTCCGGCCTACTAAAGGTGTCTGTCTGCCCCTGCCTGGTGTTGTCCTCAACTGAATAAAGCTGAGCTTCAACCTTCAGTTCCAAATTACCATTTTTAAAAATGCAATTGGCTGTTCCGGCCTACTAAAGGTGTCTGTCTGCCCCTGCCTGGTGTTGTCCTCAACTGAATAAAGCTGAGCTTCTACCTTCTGCCTCTTACTAACTGCTGTTTTTTTAAAAAATTGGCTGTTCCGGCCTACTAAAGGTGTCTGTCTGCCCCTGCCTGGTGTTGTCCTCAACTGAATAAAGCTGAGCTTCAACCTTCTGTTCCAAATTACCATTTTTAAAAATGCAATTGGCTGTTCCGGCCTACTAAAGGTGTCTGTCTGCCCCTGCCTGGTGTTGTCCTCAACTGAATAAAGCTGAGCTTCTACCTTCTGCCTCTTACTAACTGCTGTTTTTTTAAAAAATTGGCTGTTCCGGCCTACTAAAGGTGTCTGTCTGCCCCTGCCTGGTGTTGTCCTCAACTGAATAAAGCTGAGCTTCAACCTTCTGTTCCAAATTACCATTTTTAAAAATGCAATTGGCTGTTCCGGCCTACTAAAGGTGAATGTCTGCCCCTGCCTGGTGTTGTCCTCAACTGAATAAAGCTGAGCTTCTACCTTCTGTTCCAAATTACCATTTTTAAAAATGCAATTGGCTGTTCCGGCCTACTAAAGGTGAATGTCTGCCCCTGCCTGGTGTTGTCCTCAACTGAATAAAGCTGAGCTTCAACCTTCAGTTCCAAATTACCATTTTTAAAAATGCAATTGGCTGTTCCGGCCTACTAAAGGTGTCTGTCTGCCCCTGCCTGGTGTTGTCCTCAACTGAATAAAGCTGAGCTTCTACCTTCTGCCTCTTACTAACTGCTGTTTTTTTTAAAAATTGGCTGTTCCGGCCTACTAAAGGTGTCTGACTGCCCCTGCCTGGTGTTGTCCTCAACTGAATAAAGCTGAGCTTCAACCTTCTGTTCCAAATTACCATTTTTAAAAATGCAATTGGCTGTTCCGGCCTACTAAAGGTGAATGTCTGCCCCTGCCTGGTGTTGTCCTCAACTGAATAAAGCTGAGCTTCAACCTTCAGTTCCAAATTACCATTTTTAAAAATGCAATTGGCTGTTCCGGCCTACTAAAGGTGTCTGTCTGCCCCTGCCTGGTGTTGTCCTCAACTGAATAAAGCTGAGCTTCAACCTTCTGTTCCAAATTACCATTTTTAAAAATGCAATTGGCTGTTCCGGCCTACTAAAGGTGTCTGTCTGCCCCTGCCTGGTGTTGTCCTCAACTGAATAAAGCTGAGCTTCTACCTTCTGCCTCTTACTAACTGCTGTTTTTTTAAAAAATTGGCTGTTCCGGCCTACTAAAGGTGTCTGTCTGCCCCTGCCTGGTGTTGTCCTCAACTGAATAAAGCTGAGCTTCAACCTTCTGTTCCAAATTACCATTTTTAAAAATGCCATTGGCTGTTCCGGCCTACTAAAGGTGAATGTCTGCCCCTGCCTGGTGTTGTCCTCAACTGAATAAAGCTGAGCTTCTACCTTCTGTTCCAAATTACCATTTCTAAAAATGCCATTGGCTGTTCCGGCCTACTAAAGGTGTCTGTCTGCCCCTGCCTGGTGTTGTCCTCAACTGAATAAAGCTGAGCTTCAACCTTCTGTTCCAAATTACCATTTTTAAAAATGCCATTGGCTGTTCCGGCCTACTAAAGGTGTCTGTCTGCCCCTGCCTGGTGTTGTCCTCAACTGAATAAAGCTGAGCTTCAACCTTCAGTTCCAAATTACCATTTTTAAAAATGCCATTGGCTGTTCCGGCCTACTAAAGGTGTCTGTCTGCCCCTGCCTGGTGTTGTCCTCAACTGAATAAAGCTGAGCTTCAACCTTCAGTTCCAAATTACCATTTTTAAAAATGCAATTGGCTGTTCCGGCCTACTAAAGGTGTCTGTCTGCCCCTGCCTGGTGTTGTCCTCAACTGAACAAAGCTGAGCTTCCACATTCTGGCTTTCGCCCTATACTATCAGATATTAAACTGCATTTGGCCTACTAGTGTGGTTATGCCCTTGAAACAGTGTCTGCTGCTCTTGGGTTTGCTACTCCACTGAACAAAGCAATGCCGCCTGTTTAGTCCTGTTACCAATTTTGAACTGTATTTAGCCTACTTTATTCTTTGGCCCTATATCTGTTTCCTCCTCATCCTGCCCATTGCCCAGCCACTGCTAGATGAGTCTGCTGGTACATTGACCTAGACCACTACATTCCCCTTATACTCTACACAGCCAGAATCTGACCCTGCTGAAAGTAAGGTTCCCCTTCCCGCATGTTATACCACCTTACACAGGGACAGAGAGGAAGGTGCAGATGAAAGTGCAGGTTCCTTCATCAGGTGGGGGGGCATACTCGTTGGCGACGTCACTGGCACAGGGCCCCTCAGAGTACGCAAAAGTGTCGCTGCTGGTGGGAGGCGCCCCCGCCATGCAAACACACATCGCTGTACTTTGAGGGGCCCTGTGCCAGTGCCAATGCGAACGAGTGGGCCCCCCCTGCTTGCTCAGGATCACAGCACTTGCAACGTTGAAATACTTACCTTTCCCTGCAACACCGCCGTGACGTAGTCCGCATTTCCTGGGCCCACGAAAAACTTGAGCCGGCCCTACTCCCCCCACAACTTTTGCCAAATGACCCCCAATTCCCTATGCCCAACTATTATTATAAAGTTAATTAAGATTGACAAGCTTCAGAAACAAGAATGGATGTTTTTGGCATTAAAATGGGCACTGTAGGTGTTTTCCTGGCCTCCACTCACTGCCGACTATGCTTCCCCATTGACTTGCATTGGGTTTCGTGTTTCGGTCGATCCCCGACTTTTAGCGATAATCGGCCGACTGCACTCGACTCGACTCTGGACAAAATCGGGTTTCACAAAACCCGACTCGATCTTAAAAAAATGAAAGTCGCTCAACTCTACTCATAGGATTTAGTAAGAAAGTCCCATTATGGTTATGCAACAATGGCTCCATAGACTACTCCCACTAGATTAAACCTAAAATTACATGCTGGACTGGAGAGCAAAGATGAATGGTGTGCACTATCTACATAGAAATATTAATATATTACATCCAGGATACCCCCCAAGCTGGTGACCTTTTCAACGTTGAATCAAAGTAAAACATTTCCACCATATCTTCATTCTATTAATTTCAGTCTTTGATGGAGCCTTCTTACCCTTTATTTCTGAAGCCCTCTGTTTTGTTTTGTTTTTACATTGCACTACTCTCTTTTTTCTATCAAAGGAACAACTTTGCTCATTTATCACTATACTTGCTTCTCTCTATATCTTGGTGCGTAATGTGGCTTGACTTTTGGCCTAGTCTCAATTTCACAGAACGCTCCCGTCTATTGGGCGACTTATACTACTTACCGTATTTTTTGGCATATAAGATGCACTTTTTCCCAAAAAAAATTGTGAGGAAAATGGGGGGTGCGTCTTCGTCTGCGTCCCAGGGCTTCAGGAAAATGGCCGCGGGAGGGCGCGCATGCGCAGATGGAGATCGCGGCGGCCATTTTCCTGAAGCCCTGGGACGCAGAGTAGTGAATCTGCGCACGCGCGGCCTCAGCAAGATGGCCGCCGCCACCGGAAAATACCGTAACTCACCAGCGCTGCTGCTCTCCATCAATACCGGGCCGCGGATTCACCTCAAATATGGATGGGACCTGCTCACGCCATACAGCTCACCGTGCCACATCATGCCCGCACCTCTGTCGCCGCCACAATGCCGGTAAGCCCGCCGCCACCAGGAAAACCACCCAGCTCTGCTGCTCTCCTTCACTACTGCTGTGGCGTCACCTCAAATGTGGAAGGGACCCTGGCCGCTGCCACCTGAGGAAGTGACCGCACGTCTGCCATGCCACAGCAACCTCCCCATGGACACCAGGCCATGGCTTCGCCCACCTAAGCAGGATGGGACCTTGCTCAGGTGCACGCCGTTCCGCCCACCGCACCTCAGCATCACCTCACCTCTGCCACCACCATGCCTCCTGTGACCCTGCTCTGCCACTGCCTGCCCTCAGGTAAGAGATCTTAAATTCGGACAATAAGACGGACCCCCATCTTATAAAAAATCTTTTTTTCTGCATTTTTCACCCCAAATTTGGGGTGCGTCTTATAGTACGGTGCGTCTTATAGTCCGAAAAATACGGTACATTGCATCAGTGGTAATTGTGGGGATTTAATGAACCCAAAATGGAATAAAATGACTATTTCAAACATTTCTACAAAATTTCCCATGGAACTGGAGATATTTTTTCCCATTTTCCTTGTTGCCTTAATGTAGTCTAAGTATATTAACATACCTCAGCTCTCTCCGGGGTCCATCTTTGCTTGTTTAGAAATGTTTTCACTAGCAGTTTCCTATCTCTAGAGCAGGGATGTCAAACTCAAATACTCAGAGGGCCAAAACTAAAAACTTGGAAAAAGTTGCGAGCCAACCTTGATATTTATTAAAGAAATACTGTATGTAGAGTTTCCATATCATTAAAAATGGAAACAAAACTTAAAGGAGTTGTCCATAAATAAAGTACATTTTTAATTACATTTTAAATCTTAAGACACGGACCACATGACCGGAGAATTGGGTATTTCCTCACAGGCAGAGGCATACATGGAAATAAGGGGGTACCATAGCAGTTCTAATTGGACCTACCCCCTCAAAAACAACCTTAATATTCAGCGGGGTCATAGAAAAGAATACCTCATAACTTTGCAGCCCTTACAAACTAAATTTCCTCCTCCTGACCCTAGATTGCCCTTTCCTCGCCCCCATAAATTATGATGCCAACAAAAGTGCCCCCAAACACAGTATGATACCCCCGCAGTGAAGTCCATCACTGTACACTCGACATGCACTCTATGATGACCCTACTGTACCCCACTGGCAAAGTATTATGACTTCAGCACAGTATGATGCCCCAATTGTGATCCCCATACAGCCCTCCACCCAGTATAATGGGTCCCACGTAGACCTCCATACAGTATAAAGGGCCCAACATAGTCCTCCATTCAGTATAATGGCCCTACATAGTCCTCCATACAATATAATGACCCCACATAGTCCTCAATATGGCATCGCGGGCAAAATATAATCACCCTGCTGGCCAGGTTTGGCCCGCGGGCTAGAGTTTGACGTTAATGCTTTAGAAGAATGATCATATAACCTAACCTAATGGGATTTTTTCTTAAGAAATAGATCCCATAACAAGAACCATTTCTAATTGCTAGATATGGTACTACGTACAGTAAAATTGTGGCATTGGGTAAACCGTGACTTTTTTTTCTATCAACCTCTTTCTTGTCTGCTCCGAAGCTACCCATAGAGATTACATTTTATTTGGTGGATCATCTTGCTTTCAGAATTTTTTGGGCATATTGGATTTCAGCACACCAGATTCCTTGCTCCCCTCGGTAGATAGTCCTTTGTCATATGAGTCTGTCAAAACTTACCTCCCTTAAACATTTGAATGGCTGATGAGATCAATAAACATTTGGTTATCAGCTTTCTTTTCGGTGTTAGCAGCTTAAGTGGTCCCAATTGTTTCTGGCAACTACTAATCATCTCACTTACCAAAGATGAAGGCAAGTCTCTTGAATTGTAGTAATTGGTTTAATATCATTTTGGCAAAAAACAAATAGTTGTCTAGAATTTACATTAGTTGGTCCCAAACCCAAAAATTGTCCGAGCTGATGTCACCGGTTGTGCAATGTTTTTATGTTTTCCTATATCTCTTGTGTAACTAGCTTCTTACCGATCTCCCATTGACAAGACCGGATCATTTCTTTTCCGAATACCCCCTACTCTAATTTTTGTCACCATCAAAGACAATTATAGAAATTTGCAAATCTTTTTTGTTAAGAAACCTTCCAGCTGAATCTACTTCCTGCGTATTTTATCATTTAAATGTCACCGTTTATCGAGAAATACAATCAACTTAAGAAATATGTGGAGGTGATAGCTAAAATGTCAAGTACAGTAACTAAATGATATAGTATAATGTTGGTCAAACCATGTTAATTAAAGGTGATGTAACCACCTTAAAGACTTCTTGATTTCTGTCTCATTATCTATGTTTCTTTTCCAATGATTTACCCTAAATCAAAGTTAAGAAGCATACTATATGGTGTTCGTTAATTGGTGGAGGTATTCAGGATCCGTAGGCACAAACAGGAGTAATCTGTAACAATATTAAGCAAGTGTATGGTGGAGAAGATATTTGGAGAGTTGGATATAAAAGTGGCCATACACATTAGATAGAAGTCAGTTGATGGTTGGACAACCATTAAACAAAGTGCTGTGATCCATCGTTCTGCCATTGCAACCATACCCATTATACTCCATATTGGGCTATAGCATGATTCCATCACATTTAGTGACATCGGGCTAAGAATCGTTCATGGACAAGTGTTTTTTCTCGAAATATCAGACGAAAGTTTCAAGCACAACTGACTTCATTCCAGACGATAAGGGTCCATCAACGGTCATGTAAAACAATAGATGAGCGTTTGAGTAAAAATTGGCCATTTTCACCAACTCTATTCTTATGTGTAGCTGTAGGGGCCCATTAATAAGTGTAAACGGAGTGGAAGTTGTGTGATTATTAAAGTGTGTATCTATCATCAACCATTTTACGTCGCACAAACTAGGGGCGTAGGAATAAGGTTGAAGAAGTACATGGTGTCTGAGGAGCTCAGAAGCTCCTCAATCACAATATCAGGGCAGGATGGGGGCCCTGTTATAGAATTTTCATAAGTGCCAAGGAATTTTAGGGTAATATAATGTGACATCTGTAAGTATTTGCTTTGTAGCTCTAAAAATGGCTGCAATGTATATGCTTGGCTCAAGGGTTGCTCTGGCCTTCACCCTTTAACCCCTGTACATGGATCTGAACTTACACAGGGGCCCCGGGGATGGAGCCATGGTGTCAGCTGCTGGTCGATGGGGCAAGCTGGCAGGAGTGGTCAGGTCACCAGGTCAGAACCAGGAGGGCAGAATAGTACAAAATCAGCAAGCAAAGAATGATCAGGAATCGGATCTCGATCATACAAGACAATAGGGATGCAATAAAATAAAAGATAGGAGCTGAAGCTGAAACCACAGGGCTGAACCAGACAGGACAAAACTATATCTGGCAGCTACCAGCAGTAAGCTGGGAGTATTAGTAGGGTGTGTGCTGTGCAGTTGGCCAAGGCAGGGAGCTGATTACTCCAGCTGGACTTCACACATCCATGCTGCCAGATTGGATGGCAAAAGTGGTCAAAGCCAGCCTATTCTTAGTGGCTCGACATAGCCTGTGCTGTCTAGAGCTTCTGGTCCTAATGTTTTCCCCATCAGCAGCACCGCTAACAGAATGAGTACAGTTGCGCCTGGTGACAGTGGCAGACGTAGCAGGAGCAGCTCCTGGTGGAGATGTGACTGTTACGCTTTTACTCACAGAAGTCCAAGACGCTGTTATGGTTTAATAGGATTCTTACGCTGGAGCATTGGTGATTATCATCCAAAGCAAAATATCTGCTGTGCAGAGTAAAAAAAAGAAATGTTTTCCTTTTTGACTTAGAACCCTTAGAAGCTACTTTTTTGTTAAGAAAAGAAAGTCACGATGACCACCACTTCTCCACAGCAGCTGTCCACACTAAAGCATTCTTGACCCTTCCGAATAAAACATCTGCTGCGCCGGATTAAAAATAAAAGATATTTTCCTTTTTCACTGCAGATCTAGCAGTTCTCTGAATGATGAGCTCTGTATAACCCTGCCCACACCATTGATTGACAGCTATCTGTCTAGACTTTGCATAGACAGAAAACTTCCAATCGGCAGTGGAGGTGGCACAGATCAGGAGGACTACATGGCACGAGACAACTAGTGATAATCTCTTGCTAATAAAACACTGATTTGCTCTGAACCTACATCATGCTGCTCTCATGTGAAATAGCGAAATCCTGCTGATTGATTTCCCTTAAGGAAATAAGTCTTGATGACCACCATATATCCACAGCTACTGTCCACACGAAAGCCTTCCTGACACTTCCAAAGAAGATATAGGGAAGTGGTATCATTTTTTGTGTGTGTGTTGAATTAGGCTTTTCTCAATTTTTTTCCTTCATTTTTTGGTACTGCAACAGTATTATCTCGTACTGAAATGGACCCTTTTTCATGGGCACAGTTAGGACATTTTCATAGAGAAGAGTCTGCCACTTATGCGTCCTCTCGATGAGATCCATCCAGTCCTGGAATCTGTAGTATTTTGAGACTTCAGTAAGTTGTGTGAAGTGATGGAGTCAAGCACATATCAGTACAGACATCCAATCTGCTAAACACATTACAACTTGTGGTTCTCCTCTTCAGGTCCCTCTCAGGTCGCATAGTTGGTGGCGTCTGGTGGTTCTTCACTCTCATCATCATCTCGTCTTACACAGCAAACCTAGCGGCCTTCTTGACGGTTGAGAGAATGGTGTCGCCCATCGAAAGTGCTGACGATTTGGCCAAGCAAACAGAGATAGCTTATGGGACACTAGATTCCGGATCTACTAAAGAGTTTTTTAAGGTTAGATGACATTTTCTTTATTTTGTCAATGTTTTGAATTGTTTTTCATATTTGTTGGGGGGAACAAATTTAACTGAGATCGTAATCTCCAGAACATGGTGTATGAGATAACAACTTTGGGGGATTGGTTCGTTTTAAGATTAGCTGTGTGTGTAGTCTTAGTACTCTATAGAGAAAAAAAAAGTATGTTAGTTCTCTCCTAAAAGGCAAGAAAGCTCTCTCGATAAATGAAACCAACTATCTTTCTAGTGCCACCTTGTAAGTCGTTGTCCAACACTTTATTGAGCCTTAAAACATGACTACCAATATTAGCTACACCAGTAACTTAAAGGGGTTATTCCACAACTAAAGTACAGTTTAATAGATCTTGGAATAATAATAAGTTCTACATCTGGTTCTTCTAAGAAAAATGTTTGTGTGCTGAGATAATCTTATTAAGGTGCATCTGCTATGTACTGTATAATGGCTGTGTCTGACCATGCAGAGCTGCTCCAGTTCATGACCAGTACATATCACAACTACTAGGAGGAGGGAAGCATGAGTCACTTATGTTAATTGAGCATACAGATGAAACAGCAGGGGCTCTCAGCAGCTGATTTCTGAGGTAACACATTTCCATGCAAGTTTTATCACAGGAGTGAGTGTTTCTGCTGCTGTTTCACCAGTCATTTGAACTCATCATAAATCAAATTGGTGACGTATAATCTCAGTGGCCGTGGAAGCTCCTACCTCAGTTACTTGATTTATGATTAGCTCAGAGGGCTGGTGAAGTGAAAGAAACACTCACTCTTGTGATAAAACAGGCAGGTAAATGTGTTACTCCAGGCTGGAAAATGTGTTACCACAGGCAGGAAAATGTATTGCTTCATAAAGTAGCAGCTACGAGCCCCTGCTGTTTCGTCTGTATACTCACTTATCATAAGTAACTTTCAAACCTGGTGCAAACTCTTTTTTATGTTTTACAGTTCTTTATGTCTTATAGGATTTTTTCATACTTTTACAACTATATTTTAATTTCCTTTACTCCCTTCTGGACAAGTTCCTGTTAGACCAGTGCTTGTCCAGATGGGTGTCTCTTTTTTCTTTTCTTGGAGAGACTCTGATTCAGCTGATATACCTTATCATCTTCGGAGGATTTTTTAATACCTACAACCTGGGGGTACACTAGAGACACAGTTTTCTTCATTCTAGAAAAGAGCTAATCTGCTTACTTTTTCGTGGGCAGTATTGCTTGTAAAACTCCCAATAGCAGCTGGATCACCGAAAAGAGAAACTGTAGCCTCCAAGAGTTTCTTGTATTGCTTTTTTCCCTCAATTAATCTCAACTTGCACACTTAACCCCTTCACCCCGAAGCCTGTTTTCGCCTTCATAACTATTCCAATTTTTTCTCATTCTGACGTGTGTCACTTTATGAGGTAATACTTTGGAGTGCTTCAACAGATCCTAGTGATTCTGAAATAGTTAATAGATAACATTTCCCTAACTAACATCAGCACAATTTTTGACACATAATTTTTGTTGTTGGGAAGTTAAAAATGTTAAAAGTTGATCAGCAATTTCTAATTTTTCCAACAAAATGTACAAAATTATATTTTTAGCGAACACATCACATCTTAAGTGACTTTGGGGGACCTATATGACAGAAAATACCCCAAATTGATACCATTCTAAAAAAAACTACTTCCCTCAAAGTTCTCAAAACCGCATTCAAGGAGTTTATTAACCCTTCAGGTGCTTCACAGAAACTGAACCAATGTGAAGGAAAAAATGATCATTTACCTTTTTTTCCAAAAAATTTTAATTCAAACCCACCTTTTATATTTTCACAAAGGTAACAAGAGAAAATGAACCCCAAAATTTGTTGTGCAATTTCTCCTGAGTAGGCTGATACCCCATATGTGGGGGAAAACTACTGTTTAGGCACACTGCAGTGCTTGGAAGGGAAGGAGCACCATTTGACTTTTTGAAAGCAAAATTAGTTGGAATTGTAAGAAGAATTCATGTCGTTTTTGGAGAGCAGTTGATGTGCCTAAACAGTTGAAAACCCCCACAATTGATGCCATTTTAGAGACTAGACCCCTCAAGGAATGTATCTTGATGTGTGGTGAGGTCCTTGAACCCCCACAGAAGTTTATAATGTTGAGCTGTGATAATAGAAAATCAAATTTATTCCACAAAAATGTTATGTTAGCCCCTATTTTTTAATTTTCACAAGGGTAACAAGAGAAATTGAGCCATACAATTTGTTGTGCGATTTCTCCTTAGTACACCGATACACTATATGTGGGGGAAAACTACTTTTGAGGCACAGTGCAAAGCTCAGAAGGGAATAAGTGACATATTGGAGTTAAGATTTTGCTGGAATGATTTGAGGCTGCCATGTCAAATTGGCAGAGCACCTGAGGTGCCAGAACAGCAGAAACCACTCTTAAGTGATGTCATTTTACAAACTACACCTTTTAATGAATTTATCTAGGGGTTCAGTGAGCATGTTGACACCACATGTGCTTCACCGAAATTTATGCCATTGGGTGCTGAAGAAAGGATAATTACGTTTTTACCCCTAAAAGGTTGTTTTAGCCCCAAATTTTTCTTTTTTATAAGGGCTAATAGGAAAAAATGGACCTCTCAATTTGTTGTGCAATTTCTCCTGAGTGCGCCAATACCTTACAAGTAATCGAGAACTACTTTTGAGGCACAGTTCAAAACTCAGAAGGGAAGGAACACCATAATTTAGTGCCTATTTTACTGTTATGATTTGCGGGTGCTATGACCCACTGGGAGAGCCACTGAGGTGCCAAAACAGCAGAACCCCCCACAAGTGACCCCATTTTACAAAATATACCTCTCAATTAAGAGTGCAGTAATGATGTTGACACCACAGGTGTATCAAAGAATTTTATACCAATGTGTACTGAAGAAAAAAAAAATACATTTTTACCACAAAAAAAATTATTTTAGCCCCAGATTTTACATGTTTACATGGAGAAAAGGGTAAAAATGGCACAAAAATTTGTCCCACCTTTTCCGCTGAATGTATAAATACTTCATATGTGGCTGTACAGTACTGCTTAGCCATATGGTGGAGCTCTGGAGGGACGGAGCGCTATTTGCCTCCTGCAGGGCAGATTTTCCTAGAATAGTTTGCAGACTCTATATACAGAGCCCTTACGTACTAGAAGAGCAAATTCGACCCTCAAGTGACCCCATGTTGGAAACGATAACCCTTTGTAGAATTTATCTACAAGTGCAGTGATGATTTGACTCCACGGGTGTTATCCAGAAACAAGCAGCAGTGGCGTTGCTCAGTGAAAATTGCAAATCTGCTATTGTAGTGCCTGTACATTGTAGTCCCCACATGTTGTAGTGCCCAGTACGTTATGACCAGCTTATACTTCTGGAGTCATCCACACGTAAATTAGGCGGGCTTTCATCGCTACAGAAATGCCAAACGTTTGGACGCTAAATGTGGTTTAGGCACACTGTGGGGCTCACAAGTATGGGGGTCATTTGGAATTGGGAGCTCAGAATTTGCTGAATTTCTTTTGAGGGGTGAGGAGCCATTTTGCTTTTCCAGAGCCTTTGTACCACCAGTAACGTGGAAGTCCCGTATACTTCTGTTAAAAGATGACAGACCTGGGTGGGAACTAGCTTTTCTTGTGAATTGAGTTGAAGCTTTTTTGGGGAACATTTACCTAACGCTTGGAATCATATTTATCCACCGCATTATGCTCAGCACTTATATTGGGGTTTCCCTCTAAATCTCTGAATGACGTGATTCAGATGAAACCCCCAAGGGATCCATTCACTATAATGAGGCAGCAGAGTTACTCCAGTGGTGTCCTACTTTTCAGAGGTGCTGCCAGAGAATCACTCTGGGGTGATAAAGGGATTCAATCTGATTGTGATTTTAAGGGATACACAGTTGTATAAATGGTTTGGGGGTATAGATGTTTCTGACAGCTTTCCTTTAAGTCTTTGTACATCGATAAGTCGGGCTGCTATTAAGGCATTTTGTTTCTTGGCCCTGTTCTTTGTTTCGATGTTTTCTTTGAGGCTGAAGAGAACAAATTAAACACAGTCATTTCCAAGAAGTAGCCGGGGTGTTCTGATAATTAGCATTGTAAATTCGTGTTCGCTTGTGTTTATTTTACTGGCATTTCCATAACCCATCATAAAACTGTGATCTTCCTCGTCATCATTAAGCCTTACTTATCAAACGCTGCATCTGGTCTCTCTGCCATAAAACTGACACAACAAAACCATGTTCACAACTTGTCTCATGTTACCAAGATATCAAAGTATTTTGTACCTAATTTGTATTTCGAGCCTCGTTTTTCGCTGGAAGCAGAGGACTTGCCGAGGCTGCATCTGAAAGGATTTTAATGAGGCGTTACATTTTACGGATGGTCATCTCAGAATTTTGTGCTCAGCTTATTAATATCTCCCACCTGTCTAATAAAATGTATGTGTCTTCTTCCTCAAATGGTTGCAAAGTCCTCTTCTTTGGCCTTCTCTTTTCCTAGAGATCTAAAATTGCTGTCTTTGAGAAGATGTGGACTTATATGCGTTCGGCGGAGCCTTCGGTGTTCGTTAAGACTACTGAGGACGGAATGAACAGAGTCAGAAAGTCCAAGGGCAAATATGCCTATCTCTTGGAGTCCACCATGAACGAATACATAGAGCAGAGAAAGCCATGCGACACCATGAAGGTGGGAGGTAACTTGGATTCCAAGGGCTATGGCATTGCCACTCCCAAGGGGTCACCTCTGAGGTAAGTAGCTGAGATCTGCCTAAACATCCATTGACTTGGCTCTTTGGCTGTATATCCAGGGGTACATGAAGCACGAACAAGTTCTCCTTTAACAAACCATCCCTTCGTATCATTCGTACCATACCGTCCATCTGCTTGGTGTCATGTCATTTTGTAATACATTTCTCTGTTCCAAAATTATAGTTTAGAGACGGGAAGAAATAATCAGCCCCTGCAAATAATAAATTGGAATAGAAATATCAAATAGGTCAATTTAATACAATAAATCACGTAATTTCAATATGTTTTGAGTTAAATGTTGACGTCAAATCAGAGACGAGTCTTTGCCAGAGAACCTGCCAGTAGTAGAGGTCCCATCAAATCAGATTATCTGTATGACTCACAAGTAGTGAGGGCATTTGGGCCAATTCAAAGACATCCAGAAATATCAAGGGTGGTGCTTCATAATATCTTGCTAGCGCCACATGTGTCTACTATTTCTGAGAGTATTCCCAGCTACAAAAGAGTGATCTGTCACATAACTTAGACCCCGTTCACACCACATTTTTCCATGACATCCAACGTTTATGACAAGAAAATATCCTGACAGATGCAGAACCCAAAGCCAACATAAATGCCATGCAGTGGTATAAGTCATCCATAGACCCCATGCTAATAAACATATAGTACAGAGTATGTTTTTGTAAGGTAGTCAATGATACTGGAGAGCACAGTGGACTACGCTTTCTTATACAGTGCAAAAAGGTATGGCTAGTCAGTGGATGTCTTAGGGATGCTCATTTGGGCTTGGTTTAGAGATGATCAAAGAGATTCAAACTACCATGGTCCAAAGACCAGTTCAGTCCTTGATGACAGAAGGACCCGAGAGGAGTTCACTTCTATGTCAAATACCCTCTGTCACTTAGTAGGTTATCATGACATCTCAATGCACGTCATGACTTTGCGGGTACCTAGTAAGCGGTAGACGCATCCAGTATGCTTGGCCAAGGATTGCTGGCACATAAGTGAATACCACTCAAGTCCAACTGTAACAGAAGACCAAACTGGATATTGGATGTGGGTAACTCGAATATTTCTGCTCATCTCTTTTTTGCCCTTTCTATCCAACTAAGATAGACTTGTGAAAAAAGGTTAAAACTTGCCTGGTTTAAGTCCATTTCAGTCCTTGGTGAAAGCTGGACCAGGGCAGAATTTACTTCTATGCCGACAATCCTCTGCCACTTACTAGACTATCACCACATCTGGACGCAAAGCACATCATGATGTTGAAGGGGTCTAGTAAGTAGCTGAGGAACCCAGTATGCCGGGCCAGGGATTGCTGTAACAGAAGCAAATACAGCCCTGTTCTGACTGCTACAGAAAACCAAACTGGAGATTGGACTAGGGTAGCTTAATTCTTGTTCCTCATTTCTTTTTTTGCCCTTTGGATCCAACTAAGGTAGACTTGATAAAAAAGATTCAAACTATCCTGGTTTGGGGTCCAGGTTAGTCCTTCTGTCCTTATGTCCTTCCATACCTCTTTGCTGCTTTGGAGGTGGAAGTGGACCGCATTATTCCTAGGGTCCCTGTGCAGCTTCATAGGTTGCACTTATGGTATGTCCGTCCCCTAAGTTGAATATAGTCACCAAACGTGTTATGAACAAAGCCTGAAGGAGACCAGTTTGTGAAAGTAATTGTGACCCACTAGGTTCAGTTTATAAATAATTTTGTCCCTTTAACGTATTTGGACCTCTGCTGGTGACATGGTTTTCTTAAAGTGGTTATCCGTGCAAAAAAAATTCAAATTTTTTCAGAAACAGCATCACTTTTGTTCATTTGACCCATTGGCCGTGTCTGGTATTAAAGCTCAGCCTCACCCATTTATAAGGAAGAACCACGATATCAGACAATGTCCATGGCTAAGAGTGGGCTGTGAGCCCTAAAAAGTAGAAATAGATTATTTTTCTAATCCTGAATGACCCAATATTTCTGTTGGTTTAGTCCTAAATGTGATGATATGTTAATATTTATAACCATTAATTATGATAATTTTGCACCAGTTGATATAAGGTAGGTTTCCCGTTCCTCACGAAGGCTCTCTGTGCACATCCTATGGAGTTTGTCAGTCTTAATTCACCATTTATTTCACTTTGCTTCTATAGCTAGCTGTCTTTTATCATCCTCTTTTTGTCTTTTGAGAGATTTTTGACCCTTAATTTACATTCCGAACATGTTCCAAAGTCTTCTTTATTCAAGTGGTTTGACAAGAAAGATATTTAGGAGCTGGTGAGGGTCGGGTTTGACTGACATATTAGTGGAATGATCCTGACTTACTTTCTGCGAGGTCATTAATAATCTCAGAAAAAAGCTATAGGACAGATGAAAGGAAGTAGGTTGAGTTTGCCTAAAACAATATATCTTTTAAATTCATGCCATGGTTTCAGTGGTTTTAGCAATTCGATAAATTCCAAGGCTGGTTTGAAGAAAATGGTCCCTTGGTAATAAGCAGGGTAAGGTGCCCTGTTTGCTACTTTCCATTTTTTCCCCATAATACCATCATACGCATATACACTCACCGGCCACTTTATTAGGTACACCATGCTAGTAACGGGTTGGACCCCCTTTTGCCTTCAGAACTGCCTCAATTCTTCGTGGCATAGATTCAACAAGGTGCTGGAAGCATTCCTCAGAGATTTTGGTCCATATTGACATGATGGCATCACACAGTTGCCGCAGATTTGTCGGCTGCACATCCCAAAGATGCTCCATACAAGGCAGGATGGATCCATGCTTTCATGTTGTTTACGCCAAATTCTGACCCTACCATCCAAATGTCGCAGCAGAAATCGAGACTCATCAGACCAAGCAACGTTTTTCCAATCTTCTACTGTCCAATTTCGATGAGCTTGTACAAATTGTAGCCTCAGTTTCCTGTTCTTAGCTGAAAGGAGTGGTACCCGGTGTGGTCTTCTGCTGCTGTAGCCCATCTGCCTCAAAGTTCGACGCACTGTGCGTTCAGAGATGCTCTTAGGCCTACCTTGGTTGTAACGGGTGGCGATTTGAGTCACTGTTGCCTTTCTATCAGCTCGAACCAGTCTGCCCATTCTCCTCTGACCTCTGGCATCAACAAGGCATTTCCGCCCACAGAACTGCCGCTCACTGGATTTTTTTTCTTTTTCGGACCATTCTCTGTAAACCCTAGAGATGGTTGTGCGTGAAAATCCCAGTAGATCAGCAGTTTCTGAAATACTCAGACCAGCCCTTCTGGCACCAACAACCATGCCACGTTCAAAGGCACTCAAATCACCTTTCTTCCCCATACTGATGCTCGGTTTGAACTGCAGGAGATTGTCTTGACCATGTCTACATGCCTAAATGCACTGAGTTGCCGCCATGTGATTGGCTGATTAGAAATTAAGTGTTAACAAGAAGTTGGACAGGTGTACCTAATAAAGTGGCCAGTGAGTGTGTATATATATATATATATATATATATATATATATATATTGAGATAGAAATCCCAAATAGTTTCACCACATAATAGGCAAGTAATATGCAGTTTGAAAATAATATTCCTATAAATTGAAAGTAACCCTAAAACACAATACTACACTGTAGTGTCTAAATACTAGGTGGTTTTAGTTGGAGCCCTCAGTCTCCTTTAGTAAACAAAGCCCATGGTCATACATACTGTATATATATTTTTTTATACAGTGGTGTGAAAAAGTGCTTGCCCCTTCCTGATTTCCTATTTTTTTGCATGTTTGTCAGACTTAAATGCTTCAGATCACGAAATGTAAATTTAAGACAAAAATAACATCAGTAAACAGAAAATGCAGTTTTAAAATGAAGGTTCAAACCTACAGGGCCCAGTGTGGAAAAAGTGATTGCCAACCCCCTTAAAATATAAATTTACTGTGATATATCACATCTTTGGGAAGTTGAGTCCAAAGCCACATGCAGGCCTGATTACTGCCACACCTGTTCTCAATCAAGAAATCTCTTAAATAGGACCTGACTGAAGCAGACCAAAAAGATCATCAAAAGCTAGACATCATACCACAATCCACAGAAATTCTGGAACAAATGAGAAGCAAAGTAATTGAGATCTATCCATCTGGAAAATGTCAAAGCTTTGGGAGTCCAGCGAATCACAGTGAGAGCCATTATTGACAAATGGCGCAAACATAGAACATTGGTGACCAAAATTACTCCAAGGACGCAATGACGATTCATCCAAGAGGTCACAAAGACTCTACAACAGAAATATCCAAAGAACTGCAGGCCTCACTTGTCTCAGTTAAGGTCAGTGTTTATGACTCCACCATAAGAAAGAGACTGGGCAAAAATGGCCTGCCTGGCAGTGTTCCAAGATGAAAACCACTGCTGAGCAATAAGAACATAAAGGCTCTTCTCAGTTTTGCCAGAAAACATCTTGATGATCCCCAAGACTTTTGGAAGAATAGTTTGTGGACTGACGATAAAAAGTTGAACTTTTTGGAAGGTGTATGTCCCATTACATCTGGCGGAGAAGTAACACAGCATTTCAGAAAAGGAACATCATAACAACAGTAAAATGTAGTAGTGGTAGTGTGATGGTCAGGGGCCGTTTTGCTACATCAGGACTTAGAAGACTTGCTGTGGAAAATGGAACCATGAATTCTGTTGTCTACCAAAAAATCCTGAAGGGGAATGTCCGGCCATCTGTTCATGACCTGAAGCTGAAGCATGCTTGGGTTATGCACCAGATGCTCCAGATTCATGAAGGGGCATGCATCTCTTCATGACCTAGAAGCCTCTGACACCAGCAAAAAATTTGTATCTAGGTATTCACCATATGTCATTCATAGTTCTAGCAATTCCTATCTGATAGACAGACCGTTGAGGCACCTCAGGCACCAGAGCCTTGGTGCTCAGATGTGACTTTTGCACCTCCTGCTAACTTTAGATGGTTGGTATTTGGACGATAGCTAGCTGAATGACAAGCTCTGCATAGGCAGAACATTGTTGCCCCTTGTGCTACTTTTTCAAGTTAATGACCATTTTAACTTTTCTACCCCCAGTTCACACCTTGGATGGGTCTGTTTCAGGAGGTCTTTTCTTTTTCAGGAGCCACCAGGACATTCCGGATAAAATTGTCAATTATGAGTTTTTGACTCATCCAGTGTAGAGACTCTACTCATATTTATTAGGAAGAGTTTAAAAAACGCTTAACTATTGAGCCCTTGTCCAAAATCTATAACAGGTCCTCACCCCGTAAGAACGTCCTTTAGGCTCCATCTGGCACCAAAGTCTGAATGTTAGAGCAACCTCTCTTTCCCGTAAATCTAACCCCCTTGTCACTACCGTTAAAGAGTTTAAGAAAACCAAGAGGAGAATGTAAATGTATTTCCTCCGCCTGACACAAAACATATTCTTCTACATGTAGGCTGTAGCACCATATATTAACAGGCGCATGTCCTTGTTCTGTTTCGCTCACAAGATATTTTTGTAGCCCGAGGCAGTAAGAAATAAACTGTCTTGCTGTGGCAGAAAAGAACATAAAATGTGTACAGGCAGTTCAAGAGAAATGAAGGAGGATTGCTGTAAGTGCTACAGAGTAAAGCAGCGCAATTTCAGAAAAATACTTTTCTTATATATATATTTTTGATGTAGTCAAACCAGGAAAACATTCTGAGTCTCCAAAATGTGAATCATTCTGATTTCCTCAAATCTGAACCAGTCTGAAAAATCTTAACACATTAACAAATTTTTCTTATTTTTCTGTTTTTGGTCCCCAAATCTAATGTATAGGATTAGTGATGAGAGCAAATGCTTGTCGTTACTCAAGTTTGTCTAGGGTGCTTGGGTATGCAGCGTGTATCGTGGGTGCTCGAGTGACATGTTCGAGTCTCCTTGGCCACATGTTTCGCAGCTGTTAGACAGGCACAAAACATGCGGGGTTTGCCTGACGTACACGGGTAATCCCTGCATGCTTTGTGGCTTTCTAACAGCCATGAAACATGCGGCAACGGGGACTCAAACATGTCACTCAAGCACCCGCGATACTAGGTATACCCGAGCACCCTAGGCAAACTCAAGTAATGAGCGCTTCCGCTCATCACTATATAGAACATATATATTACATAGACAACAGTGTCTCAAGGTTCATGGCTAAGAAAACCCAAAAATCAGATTAGAAATACCCGGCCATCCTTGGCTTACAACAAACAGTTGTAAGCCAAGGGGGTCACAGCATCCTTCATCTTCAAAAAAAAGAGTTCAAATTGAGGTGGAACATAGCATAAGATTCAGTGGGCCGGTATCTCTACATGTGTCTTACCAAGGTAGGGCACAAATAGAAGGAGGCCCCTGTGCAAGAACAGTTTATGGACCCTTGACACTCCAGGAATTCATAATGCACCCAATTTTGTGTCTGTGATGGAAGCTGCTTTGGAGGTGTTAGTAGCCACCTTATGTCTCGGGCCCCTGGATAAACCAACGTATGCCAGCCTTTGCCTCTGACCTTACATGACACAAAGAGGTGGTTCGAGAGAAGTTACAAGAAAGAAATCATAATATACTCCATTGCATGCCATATTAGGCCTATCTTCTATAGAGGTAATGCTATAGCTCAACAAAACACCATATGGCAGCACACAGAGTATCTATGGATAGGTAATTCCTCAATAGACAAACATGGAGGGCCTAGGCAGTGTTTATAGCCAGATTGGTGCTCATATCATGTTGGGATTTCCTGCTTGGAGTGAGATAGAGCTGCTTTGTGTAGTGCTTGGTTACAGAGCTGTTCATACTTCGACTGCAGGGAACACAGTGGTTTCCTTAAATCCCAGTGTTTTCTTTATTTGTGTTGCTATGCTGTAGTGAAACTATTGCCCATCAGCTGGCTCACTTTACCCTCACATACATGAATGTTCAGATGACTTTTTATTTGTTTTCGATGGGGAGAGAAGAGTAAACCACTGCCAGATATCTCTGACTGCTTATCATTTGGGAAAACACAAGGATTCACTGTTGAACAAGCCGATCCTTCTTTCTCCAACATCATCTGTGGGGGGGGGGAGAGTCAAGATCACGAGGCCTCTATGTTGGTAATCACTTGTTTTGGATTTTTTCACAAAATTCCTATTTTGGTGGGTGGTAGGTCCATAGAATATATTTCCTTGATGGTCCAAGGCTAATTCATTCATTAAATTTAGTGAATTGAAAGTTTTTCTTATGGAGGTTTCTTATAGATACAGTCATATGAAAAAGTTTGGGCACCCCTATTAATCGTAAGCTTAATGTTTTATAAAAATGTTTTTTTTTTGCAACAGCTATTTCAGTTTCATATATCTAATAACTGTTGGACACAGTAATGTTTCTGCCTTGAAATGAGGTTTATTGTACTAACAGAAAATGTGCAATCTGCATTCAAACAAAATTTGACAGGTGCATAAGTATGGGCACCCTTATCATTTTCTTGTTTTAAATACTCCTACCTACTTTTTACTGACTTACTAAAGCACTTTTTTTGGTTTTGTAACCTCATTGAGCTTTGAACTTCATAGCCAGGTGTATGCAATCATGAGAAAAGCTACTTAAAGTGGCCACTTGCAAGTTGTTCTCCTGTTTGAATCTCCTCCGAAGAGTGGCATCATGGGCTCCTCAAAACAACTGTCAAATGATCTGAAAACAAAGATTATTCAACATAGTTGTTCAGGGGAAGGATACAAAAAGCTGTCTCAGAGGTTTAACCTGTCAATTTCCACTGTGAGGAGCATAGTAAGGAAATGGAAGAACACAGGTACAGTTCTTGTTAAGGACAGAAGTGGCAGGACAAGAAAAACATCAGAAAGGCAGAGAAGAAGAATGGTGAGATCAGTCAAGGACAATCCTCAGGCCACCTCCAGAGATCTGCAGCATCAACTTGCTGCAGATGGTGTCACTGTGCATCGGTCAACTATACAACGCACTTTGCACAAAGAGAAGCTGTATGGGAGAGTGATGCAAAAGAAGCCGTTTCTGCAAGCGCGCCACAAACAGAGTCGGCTGAGGTATGCAAAAGCACATTTGGAGAAGCCAATTTCTTTTTGGAAGAAGGTCCTGTGGACTCATGAAACCAAGATTGAGTTGTTTGGTAATCCAAAAAGGCGTTATGCATGGCGGCAAAAAAACAAGGTGCGATGTATAGTTGACCGATGCACAGTGACACCATCTGCAGCAAGTTGATGCTGCAGCTCTCTGGAGATGGTCTGAGGATTGTCCTTGACTGATTTCACCATTCTTCTTCTCTGCCTTTCTGATGTTTTTCTTGTCCTGCCACTTCTGGCCTTAACAAGAACTGTACCTGTGTTCTTCCATTTCCTTACTATGTTCCTCACAGTGGAAATTGACAGGTTAAATCTCTGAGACAGCTTTTTGTATCCTTCCCCTGAACAACTATGTTGAATAATCTTTGTTTTCAGATCATTTGACAGTTGTTTTGAGGAGCCCATGATGCCACTCTTCAGAGGAGATTCAAACAGGAGAACAACTTGCAAGTGGCCACTTTAAGTAGCTTTTCTCATGATTGCATACACCTGGCTATGAAGTTCAAAGCTCAATGAGGTTACAAAACCAAAAAAAGTGCTTTAGTAAGTCAGTAAAAAGTAGGTAGGAGTATTTAAAACAAGAAAATGATAAGGGTGCCCATACTTATGCACCTGTCAAATTTTGTTTGAATGCAGACTGCACATTTTCTGTTAGTACAATAAACCTCATTTCAAGGCAGAAACATTACTGTGTCCAACAGTTATTAGATATATGAAACTGAAATAGCTGTTGCAAAAAAAACAATTTTTATACAACATTAAGCTTAAGATTAAAAGGGGTGCCCAAACTTTTTCATATGACTGTACATAATATAGTAATATGGCATAGAAGAACCTGCCGTAGCTCAAGACCCAATTTTGCCAATTTTGCACATTTTAAAGTTAGAACTGTCAAACCACTTTAAACAAAGCAAATTATGAAAAGATAAATTTAAACTTTTATCCATGTCCATCCCATTCCACACATCCTTCCTCCGTTCATTGCATGGCTGACGGACCTTGTCGTCTACCCTGAGCCAGAAGCCCTGCTACCTGCGTCCATTGCCCATATGTTGCACCTGTTACAGCCTTAGGCTCATTGCTACAGGTTTGGTCTGTGTATGTGTGTTCTGTGTCATTAGAGAATCACTCAGAAGGAATGGTGATCCAGTTTAATCTTTATTTTTCCCCACTACGCTTTCCAAAACATGAGACAACCCACCCCAGCCCCCCGCTGCCAAGGAACAGGGATGACATAAAGGTCTTAAAGGAACACGACGATCAATAATGCAGTTGACCATTAATGATGTCCAGTAGTTGGTCTTCATCTCTTCAAATAATTATTTTCCCACTGCAAGATCCATCCTGCTTCCTCCTGTAGACAACTAAGCCACAATTAAAAAGATGCAATTGTATTCCCTTTTGCTGCAGCTCCGTCACCAAGGTTAAACATAGATATGTTTTATAAGAAAAGTAATGTTTAGAGAAATTGCTTTAGTCAATTCATCATTAACTTGTACATAAGTTGCTTGAATTAATGTGTTCGATGGAAGGTCACATAGAAATAATTATGCGGCGAGGTTAATCAGGTGAATAATATACTTATTAGTGCCAATGAGAAAAATAAAAAATGTGTTCGATAAGACTCAGAGACACAGCTATGGGGTGCAAATAGTGTTTTCATCAGAGATTGGGAACAATGGTTCTGGTTTGCTGATCGATCACTTTTCGGAACGTTCACACGAATACAGCATGGCTCTTTAGACATCTATGGGTGACACATTTTTGGCTGAATTCAACTCGGAAGGTACCGTAATTGGAGCCATATGTGGCTCATGTGCACATGGCCTCAACTCAAAAGATACTGAAACTAATTATATGTCAATTTCATATCTGCAAACTTTCAGGTATTAGCTTGTTTCCACAATTTTTTTCCTAAACCACTTCTTCTTTTTCCAAACAACAACTTTTCAACTCCCTTCTATACCCCATTATCCATACCGTGAATGTGCACTTGGATACCAGAGCATCGATGTGTCATGCTCAAGAAAGCTTCCAGACTCTCTATCCTGCCAGGAGATTGGACAACTCTACTGGAAGTCCAGAAGGTGTTCCTTTTTCTGAGAGGCTCCCGAATATTCCAGAAGATTTGGCAATTATGATCAATCTGTTTGTGATGCTTGCCATATAGGGATTGTCACTTAGCTTTTCCGGCATGCGGAGTATCAATCACCCTATGTATGCAATACTACATTCATCTACAAAAGTTTTGAGTTTTCACAAAGTTTGCTGCTTGAGTATTTTTGGCTCTTTTAATCAGATGTTTCTCTAGTTAGTTGAGAACAATTGTCAGCATTTCATATGTTTTTAAACCCTTATTTTTAAAGACTTCCGCAATTCACCCTCGCTACTACATATCAGCTTTGGGGACCAAATCTTCGCTGATGACAAATCATTGTAATGTTATTATCAGTGTTTGGATTTTATCACAATTTATGTGCTTTTATTTATCCCTTCGTCACCCCTCCCCATCTTTTGGATTAACCACAGTGTCTCTATGGGATTGAGATCTAGGGAGCTGTTAAATATACTTATTTTGTATATTTATTTATTCAGGACTTCTTACAAGATGAGATACTCCAAAGAAAACTACTCTATGATTCTTATAAAAAAAAAAAATAGGAGTTTATTGGATTATCCACCAAAAAGAATCATTGCAGCAAAATCGAAGATGGATGAAGTAGTTACAAAGAGATTGTCCATAATTAACTCATTAGTTTAAGGTCAACCTTTTCTCCTGGATTCTGAATGCTAGTTTCCGTCTGTCTGTGTCAATATCATAGCTGAAGATATCGCATGAACAGGAGCACATTTGTCAGACCTTTATCCATGAGTGAATGTTCAAGTTCCGATACCAAGAGGAGCACATCTCAGCTGTTTCACGTAGACCCTTCTAATGAATGAAGTGAGCGATAAGCCCCCCGTTTGAGTCACGTGGGTTGTATATGCCTCGCATAGCACTTGTTTTCCATATGTAGTGGTACCATCTACCCTGTGCTAAGTGTACAGAAATAACATATAATGCTAGCTAAACTTTCCATGAAGGTGAAGCAATGTACCAAAACAGAGTTGAGAGTAAAAATTAGTACCCATAATAAATATTTAACAGGAGCCTCCTGGCCAGGGACTTAGTATGTCAATGATTTGTTCAGTGATCCACTTAGTTATCACTTTAGTATTGTGACATGGTCTCCATCATGCTGGAGAAAGCATTGTTCATCACCAAATTGCTCTGGGATTGTTGGGAGAAGTTGCTCTTGAAGGTTGTGTAGATTCCATTCTTTATTCATGGCAGTGTTGTGAGTGAGCCCACTTCTTTCGATGAAAATCCCCCACACATGAATGGTCTCAGGATGCTTTACCGTTGGCAGGACACAGGACTCATGGTAGCGCTTTTTCTTCTCCAGACAATCATTCTTCCAAATGTTCCAAACAATCTGAGGGGGGAGTCATCGGAGAATAAAACTTTACCCCAGTCCTCTACAGTCCAATCCCTGTGCTTCCTGGAGAATGTCAGTCTGACTCATGTTTTTCTTGGAAATAAGTGGCTTGATATCAGGCCAACTTTCACAAGCATTCACCTCACTGTGCGTGCATATACATTGACACCTGCCAGTTGCCTTTCCTGAGCAATTTCTGCACGGATCTTGAACCTTTCCCATAGCTGGATTTGATATAGGTAATGGTCCTGGCACTTGCTGGATTTTTTTGGGAACACTGAAGCATTCTTCACCGGTATTGAACATCTTTGAAGTTCATAATAATCCAATAAATGGTTGATTTAGGGGCAATCTTAAACAGCAATATTCTTGCATATAAAACTCTTTTTATGCCAAACAATGATGACTGTATGTTTCCTTTAGTGCCCTTTAATCCAGTCTACTCTTATAATTCAGTCAGCATGACAGAGTGATATCAGCTGCCTTGTCCTCGGTAACACTTTCTCCTGAGCTAAGGAGATGATCACTGAAATGATATAAGCAGGTCATTTAATGGTAAAGTAGAAATTCAGCAGGAATTGGGTGTTGTTAGTAAGTTAATTATCATACCAAGGAATGACTTTGCATTCTTTTTTGCAAGTCATCTGATCGCTCTTTATAACAATCTAGAGTTAATGCAAATTGCCACCCTAAAAACCAAAGCAGCAAACTTTGTGAAAATCAAAATTTGTGTTCATTTCAAAACGTTTGGCCATGACTGTACATTACCTATCAAGGCAAACTAAAAGTGCTCTGAGGCCACAGCTATCGGACAGATGGAAGCAGTGTACAAAGCGGAACACTACAGCTAATTACACAGTTTAGTGACCACTCCTTGGCACTGTTGATTATTCTTGTTCGGACAGACCTCCACTGATCTGATAATGACCTACAGATAGTTCATCGATGTCATAATAGTGTACAAACCTTTTAAGGATCTTGGCTACCTCAGCAACCCCTATAACTATGAGACACTTGACTTACATTTTAAGAAGTGCTCTAAGAAAACACGTGGCTATGGGTTCCCTCTAGCCATACCCAATCAGGCACTTCACTAAGAAACAAATATCAAAACTTTTTAGCTACAAGGTTATGTATTTCTCAATTCGACAGATTTGCCCAACTTGCTGAGGAAAACAGTGTGACTAAAAGTTAATGGTTCCAGTAATCACACACATGGATATAGGCCTCCAGTTCCCTTTGGCTGGAAGCCACTGGTGACCCTAATGTAGACAACAAAATATTGGTCTCATTCATGACATATTTCTATTGCAAAATGGTCAATGAAGATCTGTCGAATGCCATGGGTTATATCTCAGCTTGGGGCTTCTGACTCTCATTCCCAATGAACATGATGGCTTAAGATAAATATCGATCATGGAGGTCCACAACTGGTCCACTTCTTGGCATGAGATGGATTAATATCTCTTAACTTGGGAATCTCTATCTGTTTATGCCTTTATTTAGCAGGGTTGTCCATAGAATGCAAACTAGGACAGAATGCAGGGCTTAGGATGATAATGGGGATCAAGGTACATATTTTATAATTTACAAGGGAGAAGTGAATCATATTTGGCAACTTCTATGAATTTCCTACTGGAAGTATCAGGTTTGCCACGTGAATTTTTTTGTGGCAGAAATATGTCTCTTTTTCACAGACACCACAATTTTAGACCACATCGAATCTACTTCCAGTTCCTGCTCATTTATTGTGCATCTGAATGATGTGGCCCCGGATATGGTGAAGAAAATGTTGGGAGATGTTGAGAGAGCAGTGTCTTCCAAGAAGTTTGTGCTGTGACCGTAAAGCTTGACAACTCTTTCAGGAGTCACAGGAGTCTCCGCTGTATTGGGAGCCTCATAGATGTTCTAAGATTTGGCAAGTATGAATTAGACCGGGAGAGACTGTATCTTTGACATCTAAAAACCTGGAAGTGGCCTTTCATTTTAGCCAATTTTCTTTTTCACGTGCTATTTAGAATTCTGGTGCATTTTTATTGAAATTTCCAATGCAATTTTTAGATTCTCTTGCAATGTACTTGGACCATAAAAATAGTTTATTTAGTGACATTTAGCATCAGATAAAAGTAATAAAAACTACTATCATGTAAATATTGGAAACACCCTCATTGTAAATGGCTGCACTGCAATGGGTCCACATGCTTGGCTGTAAAACTACCGGTGCTCAGCATGTTGATACGATCACCTGCGTATCTGGTAAACACATGGAGATGCATATTGTGGACACGGTATATACAAATACGTCTATAAGATGCCATTCTCCTGAAGGCTTGCATGCACCGCGGTGATGGAGCTGGAGCAGGGATGGGGCCACATGGTGGTATAGGATGAAGCTTGCAGCTGGTTCACCTATCCTTTGTCTCATGACCTCATGAGTGATTTCTCAAGCTGTAACTTATCGAGTGTTATCTATTCATTTTTAAAGAAATCCAGTAAACCTGGCAGTATTAAAACTGAACGAGCAGGGGCTTTTGGACAAATTGAAAAACAAATGGTGGTACGACAAGGGAGAATGCGGCAGCGGGGGAGGTGATTCCAAGGTCAGCCCCAGTAAGAACAAACTAGCGGGTAACAAAACAGCATGATAGTAACCAGCAACTGCCCTGTATACCTTTTTTGCCACAGCCCCGGTGCCATCCTACCACCCGATAGGTTCAACAAATTAGCCAACAAAAAGTGACACAGTTACTGTATAGGCATATCTTATGGGAAAAAATGTTAACAAAGAAAACACATAATGTTATACAAGTAATGGCAATCAAACATCAAAAAGTTTTCACCGAAAATGTGTTGTTTTTTTTATACTAGGTAATTATCAAAAATGTTTAATACCTCCTAATTCTAATTAACCATCAAATCATTTCTAATTAAAATAATTTCGAATTCAAATATTTTTTAAACCAATTTTCTAATTCTAGTTAAAAATGAAAATGACGGAGAATTGAAAAATTACACTTTATTTCAAATGTATTATTAGTAATGTGTAGAGACATGGTAGAAATAACAAGTATGGGTTGCCCATTTTTCACGACACACCACAATCGTCTTAGGCCAAGCGAGAAGAAATTAGGTATTTAGGTCACCGGGTGCAAGAAAGTGGATCATCCACAGGCAAAGGACGGGTGTTGCTGGTTACTCAAAGTGATATAGTTAATACTCGTCTGGCTTGGCTGGAAGAGAGGGGAGAAACGGGCGCTAGGGGATGGAGGGCAAGGGTGGGGGGCGCTTGATAGAGTATTGAAGCGTATCACTTTGTCATGGTTCACGCATACGTCAATGAATGCCTCAATGAAATGTTGCTATGCTACTGAATAACATAAAATAACATTGGTGATGTTATTTATGTTATTTCCCATGGTTTGAAGAGGTGCTGTAAACCTAGCGGTATTGAAACTCAGTGAGCAAGGCGTCTTAGACAAGCTGAAAAGCAAATGGTGGTACGATAAAGGGGAATGTGGAAGCAAAGACTCCGGAAGTAAGGTTAGTCACGCCCATAACAGTGAGTTCCCGCCAATGATCACTTGATGCTGCTGGGGCCTTCTGATTGGTTAACAGTTTTCTCTTCTTACATCCATTCGCGTGTTTTGTTTTTTTTTCAGGTTCCCGTCAACACCTTGATCCATATATACAGACAAAAATAATATAACAATATTAACATTTCAACTCAAAACCCAAACATAGATGGTTATTGTGCACTGCAAAAATATTATAAAATTACAATTTAATAATGAAGTTATATAAATATACATACACGTAAAATGTATAATTTCAAAAATGTAATTTAAAAACGTTTATTCAAAATGTCTGACTTTGAAATTTTTTTTAGAAACACTGCCCACAATTTTTTTTTTTATAAATTACATAAAATGCATTAAAATACACATTACACAATGTTAAGTTCTCGTTTGTATTATTTTATATTGTTTTACAACTTAAAAAATTTCTTCAACATCTCACATATAATCCCAGCCGTTTAATTCAGGAGAATGTCTTTTAAGATTTTTAAAACTTAAATTTGTATTTTTTAATTATTTTTTTTTTATAAAATATAAAAGTCCGTTCTGTAGGATTGTAGGGCACAGATTGTAATATTAAAGTGTGCTTTCTGTGCCATCCATTTCTCAAATCTGCACATTTTTGGAACCTCGTTATGATTTTTTTATTGCATATATTATTGATTGACTTCGATATTTTAATCAATTTATGATTGGAAAGAAAAAAGTCCATATTGAGCGTTCATCACCTTAAACTCACCCGTTTATTGTATGATAAAGAAACCATCCTACATTTGCACAGCATATATTCCCTTCTATAACAATGAGAATATGTTTTTACACATAGGTAAACACAATACAGTACACATATTAAAAACTGAAACAAAGACGTGAAAAATATTAAAAAGTATAGCATTAATTACATTGACTTTACTTAAAGGGAATCTGGCAGTAGGATCATCCCTCCTAAGCTATCTATATAGGCACGTAGGTGATGGAAAGTTTAATAAAATGATACCTTGATATCTGCGATCCGACATCTTATTCCAGAGAAATCCACATTTTTCTTAATATGACCTGTTAAGATCTATGGGCCGGACAAAGATCTCCCTGATAATCTGCCTCCAGAGCTTATTTAAAATAAAAGTGGGAGTTACCAGTGTGAGACATATAATGACTGACAGTCTGCTCTCCTGATCGATATGTCTCACACCGAGATTCTCAGGGAGATCTATGTCCCGCCAATAGATGTTTAACAGCTCATTTGCATATTAACAAAAACGCAAATTTCTCAGGAATAAGAAATCGAATCGCAGATATCAAGGAATCATTTTATTCAACTTCCTATGACCTGCATGCCCAGAGTGCAAGCTTAGTAGGATTCATCCTAATGACAGATTCGCTTTAAGACTAATCATTCCCGCAGTTCGTGGGGTACTTGTGTTTCCTACAAAAATACACTATATTTTTTTTTATTTTTGATCATTTGATTTATTATTATGTTATTTTAATTTCCGTATGTTGGATTGAATTGTGTTTCACGTGATAATGCACTGGAGAAAAGTTCACAGATTTTATAATTTTGGATAGGGTTATATGTTTTGAATGATAAAACAATATCCAATGGGTTCCCAAAAAGGGAACATGCCAGAAAGGGGAACATCCACAGGGGAACATCCACAGGGAACACCCACAGGGGAACATCCACAGGGAATACCCACAGGGGAATATCCACAAGGAAATATCCACAGGGAACATCCACAGGAGAATATCCACAAGAGAATATCCACAGAATATATGATAAATATCTAATAGCTGCAGGTCTGACAGTTGGACCCACGCCTATCTTCAGGACAGGGAGCACCACATAGTCTGGAGAGTTGTCCATTAAAGGATCTGTGCTGTCTTGGGGTATACTCTATGTGACTGCAGACTTCTGAATCCTCAAAGCGAGCAGGATTCTTTGGTGCCAGGAGTAGGCGCGCTTGTAACTGCAAATATGAAATTCGCATACATGAGGTCACATGCCGACTAGTCGTGCGCAGATACGTCTAGTCAGAATGTGTCGACGAGTATGCAAATCACATACTTGCGGTCATATGACCGCCCACTCCTGGTGACGGCATTGGAGAATTCCGACAGTGCTTACACTGCGCACTATAAGGATTCACAAGTCAGCAGTAAGGTAGAGTGACTGCAGACCTGAACCCCAAGGCCTGACAACCCCTTAAATCTTTGTCTTTGGCCTGAGGTGCATTTGTTTTCCATTCATAGGCATATCCTGTGGATGTGCCATAGATATCTAAAGGCAGGCAATACAGCTATAGGGCCACCTGATGAATAGCAATGTCTATTCAGGCACAGAAACCAGGTTTTTAGAACCCAGCTAACTAGATACCGATGCTCAACAGATGTAGCCAAGTTTAACTTGACAAATAACTAATCATATTGATGACATGTCATAGAAGGATATCACACTTAAGAGGATAAAGATAAACTAACATTGAAAAAGCCATTGACTGATGTCAAATGTGTTATCTGTGTTAAGGTAAACTTGGCCATATCTGAATGTTAAACAGAATCTAGCTGTGTGTTGCCGTTTCAATAAAATCAGTGTTTTATCAGCAGGAGATTATCAGTACAGGACTAGTTGTCTCATGCCTCCTAGTCAACTGCTTTGTGTAACCCCGCCCCCAACACTGATTTCTGTCAACATTCATTGTACACAGAAAGCAGCCAATCAGTAGTGTGGGCGGGGTTATAAAGAGCTCTGCTAAATCTGCTGCAGAGAAAACTAGGATTGTATCAAAATGGCAGCATGCAGCCAATAAGTGACACATCGCTAGAATCAGGGTCTCTGCCCCTGCATCATGCTGCTCACATATTGCATAGCAAAAACCTGCTGAGAGTTTCCCTTTAAGCCCATTATCTTAGTGCTGATATTACAGGAAAATATTAGTATAATATTAATTTATGTATGGTGTATCCACAGGATATTCTATAAAAATATAGAAAATATGGTTCCTACTAATAGGATCTGCGTCTGTCCGAAAATGCAACTGAATGCGAATTCCGACTACTTCTCCACTGACAGTGGCATGTGACAAGACTTTGTTCTCAAGATAGATGCAGGTCTCCTTAGTAGTTGACCTCCATCAGCTATACAGCTATGTCATGTCCTGTGGATAGGCCATAAATGAAGTAGATGGAAAGACACTTTTAATGCATAGCTAATGACAGACAATTACATGTATTCTGGTTAGTCTACTGCTGGTCCCATGGGGTCCCAGTAAGAGTGCTCACTACAACGCAGTCAACTTTTATTGTCCACTATCTTCAAAAATTAAGTTATCATTGATGATAAAGTGATCTAGGATAGAGGTTTCGGCTGCCACAAAGTAACCATGATCTGGGACAGTCCTGCCGTGGAGCGCTTGGAAGGCATGCCGTGTAATGCATCTGGCCCTAAAGGACTGTCTCAAAGTTTGAGAGTTCCAGTAGGCAATTGCATTAAAGGGGTTGTCCAGGCTTGGGATATAAGTTTGCAGTTGTTGTCCAGGCTTGGGGTATAAGTCTGCAGTTACTCAACGCGACTGCAAACTTATGAATCCTCACAGTGCACACTGTCAGGATTCTCTGGTGCCGAGCGGTCATGAGACCTCAAATATCCAATTTGCATACTTCCGGCCACATTCCGACTAAACATGTCCGACCTCGCAGTCTAGTTGGCATGTGACTGCATTTATGCAAACAGCATACTTGCGCTTGCCTTCTCTTGGCATTGACACCAGAGGATCCTGACAGCGCGCGCAGGGAGAATTCACAAGTTTGCAGTCACATGGAGTGACTGCAGACTTGTACAATGAGCCTGGACAACCCCTTTAAGCCCATTCATGCTTGCTAGAATTATTTAGATAGGTTTGATGCTTTTCATTAGGAAAGGCCGTACAATGTTTTCATTTTTGGTTCCTACAACTTATTGCTTTCATGTGACCACTAGGGAAAGTCTCGAAATCTAAAAGTTAAAAACGGACTTCAAAAAACAAGATAAAAAACAGTGGAGGCTGTTAACTATAATGAACTGAATTTATGAAATAATCCAGACCAAAAGTGATTTGTATTTGTTAAAAAAAACTGTTCTACTATTCTTGTGTGTCCTAGAATATCACATGAAACACAATCCATGTTTGGGGGGTCATTTACAATAGGAAGTGATTGGACGATTTACCTCTATTGCTCCTTAAAGTGGAAATATATTGACATGATATCATCACCTATATCAGAGATATTACATTTCTTATTTACTATGTGGCCTTTGTGAAGCATGATGACAAAATAGTATACTAGACCATGACTAGTAGTACTAAAGTAATAGAGACCAACGGCTACATATAGTATACCATATAAGTATGGCTAGAATATATATGTAAATGAAATCCGTCAGCAAGTTTTTATGCAATCTGAAAGCAGCATGATGTAAGGGCTGAGAGCCTGATTCCAGCGATGTGTCACTTAGTAGGCTGCGTGTTGCTGTTTCAATAAAATCAGTGTTTTATCAACAGGAGATTATCACTACAGGACTAGGTGTCTCGTGCCTCCTAGTCAACTGCTCTGTGTAACCACGCCCCCACCACCGATTAGAAGCTTTTTGTCAATGTACAGTGTACACAGGAAGCTGCCAATCAGTGGTGTGGGCAGGGTTATACAGAGC
Organism: Ranitomeya variabilis; assembly: GCF_051348905.1. Lineage (NCBI taxonomy): Eukaryota > Metazoa > Chordata > Amphibia > Anura > Dendrobatidae > Ranitomeya > Ranitomeya variabilis. The sequence goes on from NC_135236.1 coordinate 651,724,544, forward strand.
TCAGCATTCCGAGTACTGCTAGATCTGCAGAAAACAGTGACACGTCACTGGAATCATGATATCTGCCCCTACATCATGCTGTTATCAGATTACTTAAGAAAAGTCACCTGGTGCCACATTCCCTGAGCAATGACTGATGAGGTGCATGTAGGTAAAACCGAGATTTATGAAGTTCATTCCATAATCCTACACAGGTGACCTTGAGGAAGGAAAAAATAAAAATCTACAGGGCAACTGTCAATTGTCTCATATTTGATGGAAAAATTCCTTCCAGAATCAACATCTCATCTCCAGAAATTTTCTACCAATAACTGATGGTGTGAATCGATTTGCAGGACCCAGTCCACTGGTCACTGTTCTCAAACAACAATGTTTACACCTAATAGGACTAATACATTTCAAAAATGATCAAAAAATCGGTATATAAGTATATAAAAGAGAAATTATATTTGTCCATCCCCAGTGCAAAAGAGAAAGAAGTGGGAACCACTCAATTATTATAGTGAGACCAGTCACCAGAACTATGGAACAAAACCCAAAGAATTACTAGCAAGGGTATAAAATTTGATTATACTTTATTGCAGCAGTTAAATTGTAGTAGAGAATAACAATGTGCAATGTGCAAAAAAAGGAAATTAATAGGAGAATCTGTACCTTATTGGTGCCACTTGGTCCTGACAATGCGTACACCCCGACGCGCGTTTGGGATTAAAAAAAATACAAGCAATTATACATAAAATCACTAATGTATTGAGACCTAAATAGGAATAAGGGGCACCCAGAAAGGATATAGAGAATATACAGATCTCCTGTGAAACTAATTGCAATCAAAAAAACTCCACAAGTGATGCCATTACCATATGGGTTTATGGGTTACCTAAAAGAATATCATATATCCATATTTAAAAAGACCATTGAAAAAAATGTGACCAGATAAGTCAGACAACAAAAGACCTCCATAGGGCAACAATGTGCAAGATGCAATGTTCCCCCTGGTGAAGGATTTTTAATCCAAAACGCGCGTCGGGGTGTGCGCATTGTCAGGACCAAGTGGCACAAATAAGGTACAGAATCTCCTATTAATTTCCTTTTTTTGCACATTGCACATTGTTATTCTCTATATCCTTTCTGGGTGCCCCTTATTCCTATTTAGGTCTCAATACATTAGTGATTTTATGTATAATTGCTTGTATTTTTTATTATTATTATTTTTTTGTCCTAGAACATGTGCACACTATGCATACTACAATTTAACTGCTGCAATAAAGTATAATCAAATGTTATACCCTTGCTAGTAATTCTTTGGGTTTTGTTCCATAGTTCTGGTGACTGGTCTCACTGGTCACGGTTCTTGTCTGTGGTCACTGGGGCCAGAGAACCGCTTCCTTCCTGATGTTCATGCACAGCTCCTTCTTTCATTTTCTGATGTGGGGCGACATCATTATTGTGGAGTGATGCACATGTGACCTCGTTCCAGGCAGACTAATTAAAAAACACAGCAGATGCCACAAGGTAGGAGGTGGTTCTCAGGGCTCCCATCCAGTGGCCACAGATTACTGACGTGGCTGAAGGACTATGTCGTGCCAATTAATTCACACCATCTCTACACATACCTTATAATATATTTTTAACTTGTTATGGATCGCCCATAGTCTTAATACGTCTTGGCAGTCCATATTTTGCTGTGCACTGATATTCTAAAATCTAAATGAAGAGTAAGCTTCCTGCACAAGATCATGCAGCTGTGGGGGTGAGTAGCTGACTGTCAGACTCCCCACAGAGAAGGAAAACATGGTTTATTACCATATTTGCCTCCTCAATTGCTGTACATACAAGCTGAACCAGTGCTTGTTTACACAAATTTGAAAGCACTGAAAGTGCTTACTTCTCCGGACCCTGTGATCATGTGATCAGGGTGTAGTGAGAGAATAGGAGCTGCCTTTTTTTTTAAACCCAGCAGCAAGCTTTGCTATGCAGTCAGGAGGCTAAATTTCCCCCTGTAACTCTGAATGACACACCAGCCTCAGTTACAGGGAAAATCAACAATAAAATAACCTATTAATGTGTTAAAAAATGTCACAGTCAGACTCCCCACAGAGAAGTTAAACATGGTTTATTACCATATTTGCCTCAATTGCTGTATATACAAGCTGAACCAGTGCTTGTTTACACAAATTTGAAAGCACTGACAGTGCTCACTTCTCCGGACCTTGTGATCATGTGATCAGGGTGTGGGGAGAGAATAGGAGCTGCCATTTTTTTTTTAAAACCCAGCAGCAAGCTTTGCTATGCAGTCAGGAGGCTAATTTTCCCCCTGTAACTTGGACTGATACACCAGCCTCAGTTACAGGGAAAATCAACAATAAAATAACCTATTAATGTGTTAAAAAAATGTCACCGTCATGAACTGATTAAAGAAAGGCATCCAAACCTACCTTGAACTTGTTCTTGGAATCAATCATTAGAAGATGTTGTGGCAGAGAGTTTTGTAGTCTCAATGCACTTGCAGAAAAGAATCCCTATTTTCCTAAATAAATTATTGGATAAATATCCCATCTCCACAAATCTAGTATCAATAACCTGCAATTTTGTATTTTGCCAGAAAGGTGTCCATTTGGATGGTCTTCCTGCTCTTACACGGAGCCCAACTTTGTGTACAATTTTCCATGTATCACCATATATAACTAGGTACCTACCAAAAATTATTCTAAGCCACTGTAAATTACACCTATTGTAAATGACCCACACTATTGTCTTTTTCCTTACCTTTAACTATAATTTAAAGCTTTTACCCAGGTAGACACATGTAATCCAAACTAATAAATGTTATTTTTACTTTTTGTTCTATTATTATCACTATTATTATTTCATGTGCTATAATCCTACTCTTGTATTCTTGCTTTATCTCAAAAAGATCAATATATTTTTTTCATTTCTTCAGGTCGTAAGCATTTCTAAGAAGATAATTTTCACACTGCATGTTGAATTGGAGTCAACTGAACTCACTCTACAGAGACATACAGTATATCGAGTTTAACACTAAATCACATAATATTATGACTTTATCAGCCTACATAAGGAGAAAATCGATCATTACAAGTGTAGAAACACTAATATTAACTATATTCTAAGCAATTCACCAATCCGTAGACCTTCACAAACGCACATCAATAAATACAATCGGTTCTTCGAGCATTTTTTTGGTCGTATATTGAAGGCCCCAAAAATAAGAAATGGTGGGACTACTGTGGTCACTGGGCGGAATTGGGTGCATGCTTAAAGTCAAAGCTCGTGTTTTCTGGAGGGAGGTGGGTTTTTGGAGTTACGCAATGCAATGATAAACTGGAGGTGGGATATGGTTGGGTTGTGTATGGCAGACGCCAAGCCTTTTTGATATGGTAAATGTATGAGCTCACTTATCAATTTGATGTTCATTTCCGTTAATAACGCATGGATGAATCAAAGTGGATCACAGCTGAAACCATCAATCAGTTTATTAAAAAGCCTAAAAGTAACCCCTTAAACCATTTTAATCTAATTACCACTTCAAGTCCACCCCATTCTCACGCTCTCGGTACCATATTTTGAATAAATCATCATAGATTTCAGCCGGCTCTCCCGTACATAGGGGCGCTCGTTCAGCCGAGCGATCTTGTGTTGAGAAAGCTGGCTGCTCATCTCCGGGAGAAAAAAGCGATTGGAAGTCCAAACCGTACATACCACATTGACAATCAGTTGGGCGTCACTTCATAAGCATTAGAGTGTTGGCCAAACTTGTCGATTTTGGCCAGTGATACGTTAGAGGTGTGGACTGGGGCTGAAATTCAGCCCTGGCATTTGAAATCACACAGGCCCATGGTGTCCCCGTCCTCAAGAACCAGATGGGATATATTACTAATATTACCCTGGATAGAGGAAAGCAAGATTTACAACAAAAATAATATTACTAATGATACCCGTGGCCTGCTGGGGTAAGTGACAGAGTCAGCGACTTGGTGCTCCATCACAACTCTTAACAGTATGGGTGTCTTGAAAACACCGATTCTGTTAGCAACATAGCAGACAACGTAGCCCACGACCAGACAGGCCCTTCTGGCATTTGCCAGAATTGCCAGATGGCCAGTCCATCCCTGATACATTGTATACCATGATGTCATCACTGCAGCTGGTGATTGCCTGCAGTGGTCACTTTGGTGTTTGACATCTGGGATTGGAATATAGGATTCGATATTTGAACCTCATGACTTTGTAAACTCTTGGTGTACATGACGTAGCATAAAGTGACAAAATACCAGGAGGAACCTAAAAATGATTTAGGTGTCTGATTCCGTATTCTAAAAAAGATATGATAACAGGGAATAAATCAAAAAAGCTAAGTATTTTATTAATTGAACTCTAAAATTAGAAATCAAAATGATTGGGCCAAAACAGTCAAACCTGTTTTACATTTTTAAATTTTGAACCTCTACTTAAAATTCCGAACCCAAAGTAGATGTAAAATGGACAATCCACTTACGACTTTCGGCATTTCGTGGCATCAGTTGTAAACCAATGCTTTAAATATACCTTAAATAAAAGTCTTAATAATCTGAGATTCTTCGGAGGCAGTTTTTGACTTGAATTGTAAATCAGCTCTTTGATTAACTGCTTTGCGCAACATATTTAAACAAGCGTAAGATTAAAACGCTGACACAAATTTACTATTGTTCCAAGGTCTTAAAATACAGCTAATTTCTAAACTATGCACATTTTTCTTTCTTCTGAGCCTTTGCTGAACCATACCCATAATATTATTTCAGAATGTGTTTTTAAAGTGTACAGACCACGTCCAAAAGGCTTAACCTCTGCCAATTGGGGATTCCGGGAGGCATAAAGATGCTGTGTTGCTGCTTGGTGAATGTTTTTGGCTTGTTGACATGGTCAATGGCATATGACTAAGGTGGGCATGGGTGACACAAAAAGCTTGAAGATGCTTTCGATGTACATTTTTGCTCTTATAACATATTCTTCCCCTCCCTCTATCCCTGCTCCTATCTCTTCTCTCTGGTTCCAGGATAAAACAAGTGCACTAAGCCTCAGCAATGTCGCTGGCGTCTTCTATATCCTGATCGGAGGCCTGGGACTGGCTATGCTGGTTGCACTAATTGAGTTCTGTTACAAGTCCAGAAGCGAATCCAAAAAGATGAAGGTGCCATCGCATCTCATGTCATATCACTCCCCATCTGTTCCAAACAATTTTTCGTCTTATGATACAGAGTGTTTTAAAAGGAATCTGATGCAGATTTTTGCTATGTTATCTGTGAGTAGCAAGATGTAGACCCTGATTTCAGTGATGTGTCACTTACTAGGCTGCGTTTTGCTGTTTCAATAAAATCAGTGTTTTATCAGCAGGATATTATCACTACAGGACTAGTTGTCTCGTGCCTCTTGGTCCAACCCCGCCCCCAACACTGATTGGCCGCTTTCTGTCAATATACAGTGTACACAGAAAGCAGCCAATCAGTGTTGTGGGTGGGGTTATTCACAGCTCAGCATTCGAGCTCTGCTAGAACTGCGGCAGAGAAAATAGGGATTCTATCACAACTGCTGCATCCAGTTAGATAAGTGACTCATCACTGGAAGCTGGGTCTCTGTCCCTACATCATGTTGCTGTCAGATTACATGGCAAAAACCTTCTGAAAGATTCCTTTTAAAGGTTTATGCCCATCTAAATCTTTCATAGCTATCTTCATCTTGGTGCCAGCCACCGGATGTGGTGTTACGAAGACAGCTGTTTGCATTACTCTATGGAAATTAATTTGAGGTATGGGAGCAGCATATCACAACGAGCAATGCTATTTCCGCTACTTGTAAGTTACAGTTATAGCATAGCCCAACTGCACTTTTCACGGCCCCACTTTTGTTGGCCAACACTTGGACTCGGTTGTTCCCATTTCGGCCATGAAAGACTTAAGATGGGAATAACCCTTTATCTTCTTAATTGGCTCCAGGGTATCAACAATGACCACCCCTTTATTATCCGCTAAGGTCATCATAGTTTAAATGTTATTTATGTTGTTTCTTCATTTTTTGTACTAATGGAAGTGTATTACATACAGTAATGAATGATTTACAGTTGTTAACTCAGGGTTAAAATCATTGACATTTTTGGTTTACCCATATCCTGGCTTTTTCCTTCTTCTCCTCCATTTCTTGGTTGTCAACGACTTTTTTGCTTGACACAACAAAGGTCAAAGGACTTCCGTTCTATAAACGAGCCATAAATGTTAATGACTATAATACTCCTCCGAAAAGAAGTCTACGGGGCAGTTTCATCAGATAGTGTTTCACAATCAAGGGAGAACATTGAGATTGAGTTGAAAAAAGGAGTGCGTTGTAAGGGTCAAACATAACCTATCTTCTTTCCTGCACACCATTTAGTTAATTCAGTTAAAAGGATTGTACAGATTAGAAAATGATTTTCATCCAGTTTGTTAGAAAATTTTAAGTTAAAAGATTAGGATCCTGTGTTCACAATCCTCATTTATTGGAGTGGAGAGCAATTTAAAAGTCTCTCGCCCTGGAGGACCTATCTTGTCTCCTTTACTCAAGAAATCCAAACATTTGAATGGACATTGTGTAATACTTAACTTCCCCTGAGGGGGTGCTGCAGGGAAATTAATGCTTTCATTTGACCTCAACTGATTGCAGTTGATCTCTAGGGGTCCCAGCAGTGGGACAATCTTATTGCACAGGGACACTTCCTACAAGTTGGGATTGTCCAAATCGGACAACTCCACTAAAAAAGATTGCCATTCATTAGCTAATTTATTACTATGTGGGGCCCATAGTGTTCAGAATGTAGATATGGTAGATATTTTTAGATGTGACATCGGTACAAACATCAAATTTCATGACACCTACATGAATTTAATTCCGTTTCTATTGACCAATAATAGCCATTGTTGCCATGTATGTGTACTACCACTCCATTTACACAGGGGACTTTTGAAACCCTGTTTTGAGGATCAGTGGGGGATCGAGCAGTTGGACTCCAGTAATACTAATAATACATTTATCATTAGATATGAGCAATTCGGTTTGCACTGCCCTGATGCAGCATCCAATTCAGTCCTCCATGGAATCTGTTCTTCATTTCTGCGTCAGGCATCGTCATTCCGGCACCGTGGGTGCCTGTGGCTCTTACTACACCACAATGTCATGAGGTCATGGCGCAACACTTGTCATGATCCTACTGACGAGACTACAAGTGAAGTTATAACATCGTGGAGCCTAGTAAGAGCTAAGGTGTCCAGGATGACGGGCTGAGGATGTCGGTGAAGTGAGGACTGGCTGCCTCGGGAGACCGGACTGCACAAATTTCTTCAATTGCTCATCTCCATCTATAAATGTTGTTTAATGCATAATAACCCCTTTAAAGCATGTATCTTTGTATATTGTGAAATGTGAAATAACAGAAAGGACAGGGGTCTTACCCCCTATCCTCCTCAAAAGGGTTTCTGTTTAATTCCGCAGCAAACAGTAACGGAGACGGTCCGTATGGCAACTCTACCGAGACCTTCTACAGCAGGAGGTAGTGGAGAAAATGGAAGAGTGGTCAGTCACGACTTCCCAAAATCCATGCAGACGATTCCATGTATGAGCCACAGCGCAGGTATGGCCCTAGGAGCAACTGGATTATAATATCAGCAGACTTCACGCCGCCTAGTGAAGCAATGTTGACCAACTCCCCTTCCAGTGCCAAAAACACAAAGGACACATTTTATGGACTTTTCGCAGTCACTCAAAGATCTATTTTTTTTGTTATTTTGTTTTCTTTGTTCTTCTTGCCCCCTGTGGCAAATCAACAAGACAGTAACTGCAATAAAGAGCTGACTGGGGAAGAGAAGAGAACCTACCCTGTGGGCTGGACAATTGAATGTTATCAATAGACTCTGATCCCACAACGGTTCAACTCATCAACTCTTAGTATATTCAATTGTTTTAGAGGAATATTTTTTTTTTCCATTTTTGTTCCGTTTTCCAAATCTTTCTTTTTCTGTGTTAACTTTCTGAATAAATTTGGGAGCACATTCTCCTGGCATTTCCTTCAAAATTAGGGGATGCAACACTGGAATGTCCTTCATATGAGCTGTCCTTATGTATCGAGTGGATATCTTCTTCAGCTAGAACCAAGAAGCAACAGGCAAGAACAAGAGAAAGTAGAGATTCAAAACGAGCTACAGTAGTTGTACATATAGAAACAGCGGACACATCAAAGAATGGGAAGACTCAATCATCCAGAGCATCAAAAATGGAAGTGGAACTATAGAGTCATGTTATGGTGGCCAAGACAATAGGACCACTTAATAAAAAATGGTGATGCAAAATTTGTCAGTGAAGAGTAATATGGTACAGGTAGACGTCAGTTGTCTTTACTTACCAATGTGATCACAACTATAAGCCATGACTATCAATACTTGAGGGCACCGGTCAACCAACAGTGCACAAGTAGAACTTGAGACCGCTCAAGTCAAGAGCATCTATGACTGCCTATAAAGGCATATCTATACAAAAAGACGAAAGCAGATGAGGCTAAAGATCAAAGTCTTGCAGCTTGCATACTAAATAAACTTGGTTTATAACATCTATAACATCTAGTTACCATCTGGATTCTTCAAGAGTTTGATGTCCCACCTAAACCACCAAGCACTGTCATCTACAACATCTAGTTACCATCTGGATTCTTCAAGAGTATGACGTCCCACCTAAACCACCATGCACTGTTCAGTGGTATTATTTAAATGTTCACATCAATGCTATCATAATATTTAAAAAAATCATATAAAAACACAATTTGCCAGCAATCATAGGAATGTCACTAACGTCAGGAGTTACAAATTGACTGTGATTGGGCTCAACTGCTATCCTGTTGACAAATGTCGCGAAGAGAGAATAATGCATTTGGTAAACCATTCATTGACATATTCATTCAGTTTTTGTGGTTAACCCCTCAGTCTTTACCATACCTGGAAGGGCTGGAAGGGGGAGTAATATCCCTCGAATGGCCTCTTTCAAAATTTTCTTCTAAAATGTTTTTTTTTTTCTTTGAGTTCTTGTTTGGGTGTATGAAGAAAACAGATGTTATCCTTTGAACCTCTTCTAAAGCGTATGTTACCATTTTCTAGTGGAAACATATCCTTATTACTTAATTCCTCAAAATTCTGAGGAGCTATCCAGCCATCTGACTCAAGGGCCTTGCTACTATCGGAACTGAACTTGACCATACGATAAGGGCATTGAAGTGAACAAAAAAAAAGATCTTGCACAGAGAGGGTCTTACTTGCTCAGTGACTTCAAGACAAGACTTGGTGGAGTGCAGGACACAACAAATCAGCATTGGAGATGTTGAGTGTTTCACTTGTAATTTGTATTTTTATTACACTTTCTTAAAAACAGATGTGTGGAACCCCAAGCTCGGTTTTTACCCCGAGAATGGACTCCACATTTATTCCCTTCAGGCGTTTCATTCTGTTTTTCCTCTTTGATACCTGGATATTTTTCTCCACAAACTCTGTATTTGTTTTAACTCTGATGTCAAAAGTGCTAAGCGAGATTACGTTTGGTCAAACAGAAGCATTGTTTGGTTTGTTTTTGAGATGTGATGGGAAGGTGGTATCTCTCATCATCATCTCATTGCTTCTTGCGTATCTCCTCTTTGTTTTCTTTTTTTTTTCCTTTGAATTAATATAAAATGGACGTGATTCCTTTCTTTGAGGCAAAGTTACTTCTGTATACACTTGTGTGCAAATGGTTTGAATGTGTCTTCACAACATTGGCACTGGGGATCAGCCTACAATATCAGTAGCAAATGTAGAGTATCCAGTGGTGGTTGATGATAATCACAGAGTGGCAGATCGATGTTGAGCGTGTGCTACTGAGCTGAAATAAGATTTGTGAAGGCTTCAAGAGAAATATTTAGTGGTGACCTTTCTTCACACTTTTAACCACATATAGGAGAGCTGACTTGACATGTATGTGTCCCTCTGTACAGAAGACTGAGAATTGTAGGAGTCGCTAAGCTGGTCTCTTAGGGTCCCCAAACACATGGGAGAAAAGTTGGCAAAACGTCTGATTTCGACCATGATGAAGATCACCGGCTGCCTAAGTAAAACGGACAATTGTTATTGTTTGATACGTGGCCAACCAACAAAAGTTAGTTATCGATCAAAAGACTGAATGGACATGTTGGATTTTTTTCTGCCAGTCATAAGCAATGGCTGTATCGTTGGCTGAAAAAAATCCAGCACGGTCGATGCCATCTGAGATTGTTTTTTTTCTCACCAACAAATATAGAAGCTTTGGAATTCAAAAATGAGAGACTCAGCTTGCATTTCCACTCCTACTCAGACAATAAGATTAATGTACACCACTATGCGATCCAATTTTTTCTTGAGAGGTTTGGATCCCAGAGGTGAACAGTGTATGCACTTCCCATTTTAGGGTTTCTGCACACTTAGTTGCGTTGTGAGGTAGGCACAGGAGGCGGTTTCAGTAAAATGTCCAGGCTGGTTTATTAAGACTCCATAAACTGCTCAGGATAACAAAAGAAAAACAGCCTTTTCCAGCACAAAGTGAAAACATAAAGTAAATAGTCCATACAGTAGTGTGGATTCACCCGCTCAAGTTAGTGTCCAGCTTTTTAATCCTTAGCAGAGACAACCAACACTGGAGGTCTACAGACCTCCATTCACAGAGGCTGAATGAGACTACTGGTCTCCTTTTTATGAGCTGTACCATGCTCCAGGGTGGGAATATGTAAGCAGCCAATCCCACCCCTTCTCTGACTGCTCGTAAACCAGGCCCTGACAAGCCCTATTAACTCTCTCAGCACTATACATGCTAGAGCCTGCTTTTCTGGGCTTACATCACCAAGGCTTCCAACCTCGATGATAGATATCTGCCGGCCATCAAACACCACGTAAATAACCTAGTACTGTGTCCCTTAGTAAGGTTTAGAAAGGTAATCTTTAAGGTAAGTTTTCAATATTCCTTCACTCATTCCCTCCTATGTATAACTCTGGCAGTACAGAATTCCAACTGGCCAATCCCTATGTCCCCCAAAATAATCTGTCAGAGGACAGTCGAGCAACCAGCAAACTTATTAAATGGCCAGTCAATCCTTCCAAAATAGGTAGTTTCAGCTGACTTTTATCTAATTCGTATAGGAGCCTTAAGGGGGTTGTCCAGTCTTTTGATAAAATGAATCTTCAGATTTCAGAATCCTTACAGTGTGTGGTGCACACACTGTCAGGATTTTCTGGTATTGCTGCAAGTGATGTGAGCGCATGAATGCAATTTGCATACATCCGGGAATATTCTGACTAGACATTCTCGGCCTCTCAATACAATTAAATACACCCACATACACACTATAGAGGACTTACCAGGTTGTCTCCTCCTCTTCATTACTTCAAGACTCCTGCAGGGTACAGGACCTTTGGTGACATCATGGTCATATGATCATGATGTCACCAAAGGTTCTGCTGCAGTGATCACCTTGGAAACTGCAAGACTGGTATCATCAGTACAGTTTCTGCTTGTAAATGCTGGGGGGCTCTTCTGGGATTGGAGGCCCTGAGCAATTGCCGATAACTTTCCCACGACTAACACTGGCCTTGCCTGTAAGTCTGCAGGGCTGTTGAGCTCCCAGATCATGTACCTTTCTTATAATACAATTTCTAAACTTTTTTCTTCATTATCAGAACGTCTCTAATTCCACTGATTTTCATTTTAACAGGAATACTTTGAGAAATTTTCAAATATATTTTATACAATTAAACAAATAACCATTATTTTTTGTTTGTTTTCAGAAATCAACAGCGCAAATTTAAATACGAAACTTTATAATACATCTTATCAGAGAAATCTGCTTTCACAGGTAAAATAATCTGTTTTCAGTAAATACAGATTTCCCCATTACTGAGATAGGAGATGACAGTTGGTGCTCATAAAGTTCTATGGAGAGTTTTTACAGTGAGAACTTGCTTTAGAATGTCTGCCTCTAGTTCCTACCTCCTCCTATCTCCATAGAATTTTAAAAGCACCAACTGTCATGAGTAAAGATTTTAGCTGTGAATTGTGAGCGAATGAACAGTCCAGGAGGAGAAAGAAGCTAATTTCTATGATAAGATGTATTACAAAGTTCCTTATTTTCATGTATACAGTTGATTTATGAAAAAAAAATAAAACATTGGTTAAACTTTAAATCGTTTTAAATGCCTCATTAATAATTGGTTAACAGGGGATTTCCTTGTCATTATCCCCCCCCAAAAAAAAAAAAAAATACACTTTTGCTCAATTTTTGTGACAATTTACCCAAATTTGGAAATCACTGCTATCGTGTTTGATACATATGGGGAAACTACTCGTGTACATTAGCTTGCACAAAACTTGTGATAATACACAAACAAGGCAGGAATGGGCTCAACATTCAACTATTAGGTTTGTGGTTGCTGGTCCATGACGGACGGTGACCCCCAGCCTCTTTAGGGTACTTCTTAAACGGAAAGTACCATCAGAAAATGTTCTATCGTTTCAATCAGGTCTTTATCTTAAAGGGCTTGTTTAAGATCATGGTAAGAAATGAAAAAAAAAAATTGAAACTTTCATACTGGCTACTAGTCCTAATGTTCAACAGCCCGTTCTTCACATGAACATTAACAGCAATAGCTTGACTCAAACCCTATTTATTTGTATAGAAGTATAATCTAAGAGTGCTCTAGTGGCCAGTGTGAAAATTGCAAGATTTATATATATATATATATATATATATATATATATATATATATATATATAGTTCAAAATCGGAACAGCATCTCACATTACCAAACTGTAGTGCAGCGTCTGCCCAACCACTGTTGAAATAGTCTTTGGTAATAGATGAAAAAAAGAAAGACAGCACAAAAACGGCGTGGCGACGTTTCGGATATCTTTATCCTTTTTCAAGCCAAAAAAAAAAGGATAAAGATATCCGAAACGTCGCCACGCCGTTCAGGCATTAAAGCCCTTTTTTTCAATTTTTTTTTTTTTTGTGCTGTCTTTCTTTTTTTCATCTATATATATATATATGTATATATATATATATATATATATATATATTACATACATATGTATGTACACATTTATATATATTCAATTAGTATTATAAAAATTAAACTATAACAAAAGTAAAAAAAAAATGCATCTCACATAAAAAAAAACACTTTTCTGATGACACATTCTCTTTAAGATGGAGGGCCTGCAATAAAAAAAAATGGAAATGCATCTGTACTCCTATGTATTTACCCAAAAAATGATCGATTTAAAAAAAAAACAAAACAATGATTTCTTTACACTCCGTCACGAGATATGCATGCTGAATGTGTCTGTATGTGGCCACCCAGTGGTTGGGATATGAATTGCAGCGTGTCAAAAGTTTTGTTAGCCTATCTTGATATTTCATTGAATTTCCTAAAATGGAGATCTTAACAAAACTTGAGGAAAGGTAAGGAGGACATTTCAAATACTCCATTAATCTGTCTAATCTGGCATTATTAGAAATGTTTCTTTTGAGAAGCTGTTGAAAACACTGACATTGACCTTCCAGAACCGCATTTACACATTTGATGAAATTAGGTCACTTTATCAATATTTTTGCAATGATAAAATACAGAATTCTCTGAAAGTGAAGGTAAGTAGTTGGGAGAGATAGCGGTCAGCTGAATGGCAACTACCCAATGTGTAAGGACAGAGTCGATGTCCATATACTGCTATTGAAACATTACATTATCATTGGATTACTTATCCACAAATGATAAGAAGGGAATAAATGTGAAATTGTGATGAAAGGGAATTTTATGCAGGCTTTTGCTATTTACGTTGAGAGCAGCATGATATAGGGGAAGAGACCCTAATTCCAGCGACGTGTTACTTTTTAGTATGTTTTCTGTAGTTTCAATACAATCAGTGTTTTATCAGCAATAGATTATCAAAAGAGGACTATCGCTCACATTCAGGCCAGTCAGGCTAACCTGTGTAACCCCACCCCCAGCACTGATTGGCCGCTTACTGACTATATACAGTCTACACAGAAAGCGGCCAAACAGTGATGTGGGCGGGGTTATACACAGCTCAGCATTCTGAGCACTGCTGCATCTATAGAAGAGAAAACAAGGATTCTGTCCAAAATGCACCACTCAGTCCAGTAAGTGATACATCGCTGGAATCAAGCTCTCTACCCCTTCATCATGCTGCTCTCAGATTACACAACAAAAAACGCATGGAATCAAGCTCTCTACCCGTACATCATGATGCTCTTAGATTACATAACAAAAACCTTCTAACAGATTCCCTTTAATGGATCATTGTGGAAAAAGGCAAGCATACTACCAGTCAAGGTGATAAAAATGTATAAAAAAATTACACCAGAAGTGTTTTTTTACTCCAAGAGGAAGAAGGAAGCAGAACATAGAGCTTTGATATCGACTCAACACCATCTTGCCACCATTGTTAATGAATTGCATCAGTTGTGTTTCCGTAAATGACTCTAAGCTTTGATGGAATTAATGGAGGCTGTGGGGATCCTGCTTCAAAGCCCAGGTATGTTTTCCACAAAGATCTTACCCACCAACCCATGAGTCTTGTGAGAAAAAGAGAAAATGTTGGGTCTACAGAATGTCAACAGTCAGAGGATTCTGAGTATGTTATTGATTAGAAAATCTTAAAAAGATGCCACTTGGTATACCTAATTTATTTTCCAGAAATACTTCTTTTTTTTAATGTTTGTTGCCAACTTTAATTATCAGGTTTTAGGGAGATTCAAGATAAATCCAAAGTGACCCAAGAGGATCCTTTGCCAAATTTTTCATGCTGAACTGGACAATGTAATAGTGAACTAAAAGGAATAAAATGTTTTGATTTTGTTATTTTCCCATTCCATTATGGAAATATTATAAATCAATGTATTTGACAACTTATGAGTTAACTCATGTTAAGTTCAAGTCGGTTTCATCAGATAGTTTTTACTGAGGACGTGTACTTCTTCTCCCTGTATGATGCTGACCAATCAAAAGCAGGCAGCAACACAGCAGAAAAAAACACACGCCCATAATAGCTTAGGTTTCTCAGTGTGTGAGATGTAAGGATACAGTTTTCATCTCCTGGTCTAACCTCCTGCATGATTAGACGGTGCTGGTAGTAGAGTACAGATGACTCACCACCTTCAGATAAGGTCCCAGTGGGGTTGCACAGCTGAGTTTAGCTGTGTCACATTACAAACCCTTCTTTCAGCTCTCCTCTCACAGCACTGTTAGCTCTACTGTCTTGCACCCACAGATTGGTAGACAGGATGGAGAGTGTATTCTGCCACAAGATCCAACTGTAGTGGCGTAATGTTGAGACCAACATAGTTCCAAGTGGCTCTCATCAGAAGATTCAGAGTAAATGGTCAGATGTACAGATCTACTGTATTGCTCCTGATCTTCAACGCTAAGAACACTACTGCTACTTTCCTTATTTTCTCTAGGAAATTTGTGCCCGTAGGAATTTTGCTCCCAAGGCAGCTGGCCCTGTGGCCTTCCCTCGCCCTACACCAAAGTGCTTTGCACCCTAAAGACTCCTGGTGGCATAGGCCTTTCTCTATAATCCCTGGATGTGCAGTAGGAATGCTAGCGACCCATTGTTATTCATACACCATAGTTATCAGGTCGCACATGAGGGATCTCGGTACAGATTTCCCTTTCATCTGATCTAAGACACAGCGTTGAGCAGAAACATAATCAGACATATTGTTGTTCCCACTGTGAAGTCTCCTATTATAAAGAAGCCTCTTGCGTCACTCAGCTACTTGCACCTAATAATCATTTTGGTATAAAATCGAGAAGGCTCCAGGATTAAAGTATACGCCGCAGTGATATTTGATGCATCAGTTGCTAGGCAACTCGTCCAGACCATGGGATAGAAGACGGCTCTGCTGCTGGCAGGAAAATGTCAAGGTCTAATAATACAGAGAGAATCCTAGTTTTCTAGTAAAAGACAGTTAATTAACCTCAGATTTGTACCGGGAAGCTTATCTATGTAAAATACCCCTTACTGTTCCCAATGTATCTTAAAGGCCGGGAGGAAGCTTCTTCCCGTGGGTCCGATTGTCTCCCACCAGGACGAGGCCATGCCGCAATAATGCAGCTAACCTGACATAGACATGGGCATTGGAATTATAGCAATGACATTGCAACCTGACCCCAGTATTGCACCAGTAGAAAGACCACCAATATATTTTAGTCCTCCCTCTAACCGGGTCCAATAATCAGTACCCCCATAAGATTGGCAATCATAGTAAGCATACCCAAAGGGGTTTGTCACACGTCTTCAAGTGGGTGAACCCGCAGAGTTTTTGTTAGAAGACGTTTCCTGGGGAAAAAAATTATTGTTTTTATTTGGTCGTTTCCTGAGCAATTTTTCTACGTTTTTGATCGCCATGGGTTTTGAGCATTTTTCTCAGAGTGTTTCAGGGATATTTTTTATTGCCATTTTCTGGACATTTTTTTTTAACTCCATTCAACAATAAGGCAACTGTTAGTCGATTTTCAACCAAAAGTACCGTCAAAACACTCAAAAAGATGCTAACCTATCTTTTGAGCTTTCTAGTGATGAGCAAGTGTGCTCGTTACTCAAGTTTTCCGAGCATGCTCCGGTGTTCTCCGAGTATCTTGGGCGTGCTCATAGATTATGTTTGTGTCTCCGCATCTGCATGATTTGTGGCTGTTAGACAACCTGAACACATGCAGGGATTGCCTGTTTGTTAGGGAATCCCCACATTTATTCAAGCTGTCTAGCAGCCACAAATCATGCAGCTGCGTCAACATAAACTAAATCACTGAGCTCGCCCAAGATACTTGGAGAACACCCGAGCATGCTCGGAAAACTCGAGTAATGAGCACAATTGCTCATCACTAGAGCTTTCTCATTGACTTGTATTTTAAAGTATAGAGCTTTTTCATAGCATAAAGCCCCTGAAGAATGGATATTTCTTTAATTGCCTGACGTCCTTGGACACCTAAAATGGTTAAAATATGCACAAAAAACTGAACTTGTGATCAGGAAGTAATTTTTTAAGAAATGCTTATTTCATTCTTTTGAGCATTTTTACAAGCAGGTTTTGGAGCAGACCTGCCTGAAAAAGAGATGGGGTCTGATTCATCAAAGCTTTCATGCCAATATTCTGGCTTAAAAGCTCTGAAAAGTTACAAAATTTAGATGCAACTTAGAGCTGTGACTAAATTTTGCAACTTTTGGCATCTTCACCTCATTTTCTCCTAGTTATGGCCGGGATGGAGGAGTGGTGACTAGTGATGAGCGAGTTTACTCGTTGCTCGACTTTTCCCGAGCACACTCAGGTGACCTCCAAGTATTTGTAACTGCTCGGAGATTTAGTTTTCATCGCGGCAGCTGAAGGATTTACAGCTACTAGCCAGGCTGAGTACATGTGGGGGTTGCCTGGTTGCTAGTACACTCACTCATCACTAGTGGTGACCTCTGCTCATTAAATTCATGTCATGTGGCTGTGTTCGCTATACCACAAATCTTCCTTTAGCAGAGGCTGGTGTAGGATTTGTGGCGAGGAGCACACAGAGTTGTACGTCACTCATCTGGCCCTCATGATTCATTAATTTGTTGTCCGATTTCAGCATGGTCCCTTGTGAACACCGGTCTTGAAGCCTCAGGCCCTTAGTGCGCATACCCTAACTGTGCTTGCCGTTGAAGTCCAGAATTTTACTATATGGATGAGTAATTTCTTGACTATTGGCAGTGCCATTATAATATTGCGAGCTATAGTAATTGTACTCATAACTATGCCAGGTATTTGTGCAAGAGGAACTGGGACAACCCAACAACAATCAGCACCCACACAACCTATAGTCAATGTACTTGTCACAATGCTAATCAACAGGCACAGGATTTTACAATGGAGATAAGGAGTGTACTAGTAGTGACAATCAGCACCCACATCAAATTGCAAGCCATATTCAGTGTACCTTTATCAGTATTATTGGGCATTATATAAATTCTTGGCAGGGTCCCACAAGTGCTGTTCCCTATTGCAATGGCTGAAACAGGGTCCAAAAATAGTACCAACCACAATTCTTCCATCATATAGACACAGAATACACAAAAGAGGGAAAAGGTATTACCAGAGAAGAGAAATAAACCAGCTCACCCGTAATGCATTAGTTGAGCTTCGGGAGCACGGACCCGCTGTGTCCGAACGTGTAAAGTCCAAAAGAAAAAAAATGTCCAGCTCCACCGAACCCGTGAAGATAATGTGATGTGCTGCTGCAGTGCAGTATAGTGCAACCTCCACCAAGGGGTGCTGGTTAAGGAAAACAGGTTGTACACACAGTGCAGCAATACTGAACAACAACTCATGTGTGACAGGTAATGAAAGAGAAGTCAGACAAGCCAAGGTCATACACAGAGAGGTAAGCGCAGTACACAGGGGAAGTCAGAAGAATGATCGGGGACAAACAAGAAGTCAGAGCCTACCGGGAACGTGGTAACTAGTGTTGAGCGATACCGTCCGATACTTGAAAGTATCGGTATCGGAAAGTATCGGCCGATACCGGCAAAGTATCGGATCCAATCCGATACCGATACCCGATACCAATACAAGTCAATGGGACTCAAGTATCGGACGGTATTCCTGATGGTTCCCAGGGTCTGAAGGAGAGGAAACTCTCCTTCAGGCCCTGGGAACCATATTAATGTGTAAAAGAAAGAATTAAAATAAAAAATATTGCTATACTCACCTCTCCGAGGGAACCGGCACCTTACCGAGGGAACCGGCAGCGTTCTTTGTTTAAAATTCGCGCGTTTACTTGGTTACATGAAGTCCCGGCTTGTGATTGGTCGCGGCGGCCATGTTGCCGGGACGCGGACCAATCACAGCAAGCCGTGACGTAATTTCAGGTCCTGCAGGATTTTAAAATTACGTCCCGGCGTTGTGATTGGTTGCGCCGCAGTCACATGGGCGACGCAACCAATCACAAGCCGTGACGTCACGGGAGGCTGGACACGCGCGTATTTTAAAATGCGTGCTTGTCCAGCCTCCCGTGACGTCCCGGCTTGTGATTGGTTGCGCCGCAGTCACATGGGCGACGCAACCAATCACAAGCCGTGACGTCACGGGAGGCTGGACACGCGCGTATTTTAAAATGTGCGCGTGTCCAGCCTCCCGTGACGTCACGGCTTGTGATTGGTCGCGGCGGCCATGTTGCCGGGACGCGGACCAATCACAGCAAGCCGTGACGTAATTTCAGGTCCTGCAGGATTTTAAAATTACGTTCCGGCGTTGTGATTGGTCCGCGTCCCGGCAACATGGCCGCCGCGACCAATCACAAGCCGGGACGTCACGGGAGGCTGGACACGCGCGCATTTTAAAATGTGCGCGTGTCCAGCCTCCCGTGACGTCCCGGCTTGTGATTGGTTACGTCGCCCATGTGACCACGACGCGCCCAATCACAACGCCGGAACGTAATTTTAAAATCCTGCAAGGACCTGAAATTACGTCACGGCTTGCTGTGATTGGTCCGCGTCCCGGCAACATGGCCGCCGCGACCAATCACAAGCCGGGACGTCACGGGAGGCTGGACACGCGCGCATTTTAAAATGTGCGCGTGTCCAGCCTCCCGTGACGTCCCGGCTTGTGATTGGTTACGTCGCCCATGTGACCACGACGCGCCCAATCACAACGCCGGAACGTAATTTTAAAATCCTGCAAGGACCTGAAATTACGTCACGGCTTGCTGTGATTGGTCCGCGTCCCGGCAACATGGCCGCCGCGACCAATCACAAGCCGGGACTTCACGTAACCAAGTAAACGCGCGAATTTTAAACAAACAACGCTGCCGGTTCCCTCGCTGAGGTCCGGGCTGAGTCGGAGAGGTGAGTATAGCAATATTTTTTATTTTAATTCTCTCTTTTACACATTATTACATTAATGTTGTTTCGATACCCGATACCCGATACCACAAAAGTATCGGATCTCGGTATCGGAATTCCGATACAGCAAGTATCGGCCGATACCCGATACTTGCAGTATCGGAATGCTCAACACTAGTGGTAACCAAAACACGAGATGTAAGACGAAGTCGGGATACAAGCCAGAGGTCAGAACAAGTCCTAAACGGGTACAGGCAGTCAGAGGCAAAAAAGGAACACTAGTACAAGCGAACAGGTCAGGTACTCAAGCTGTGCAGCAAGGACTATAGCTGACACTGGCCCACAGGCTGCAGAGGAATTAAATAGCTCAGCCAGCTTCAAAGTGAGGCAGACCTGGCTTACCTCTAGGGAAATTCCCCCAAAAAGGAGACAGAAGCCCCCCACATATATTGACGGTGAGTTCAGAGGAAAAGACATACGCAGTATGAAGGTAGGTTCAGCAAAGCGAGGTCCGCTTACTAGATAGCAAGAAGATACAATAGGGAACTTCACGGTCAGCTGAAAACCCTATTAAAATACCATCCCGAAATTACTTTAAGACTCATGTGTCAACTCATGACACCGGAGTGGCAATTTCGGCCCACAAGAGCTTCCAGCTACAGAAAAATAACATAACTGTGAACTGGAACAAAAATGCAAAACAAACTTAGGACTAAGAGTCCAACTTAGCTGATAGTAGTCTAGAAGCAAGAACATGCAACAGAAAGGCTCTGGTTACATTGATGGCCGGCACTAGAATAACTGAGCAGCAAGGCTAAATAGGATACACCCATATCCAGATGGAAACAGGTGAACAGAGAAAGTGAAGCACACAAGTCCAGTACCACCAGTGACCACCGGGGGAGCCCAAAAACCAAATTCACAACAGTACCCCCCCCTCAAGGAGGGGGCACCGAACCCTCACAAGAACCACCAGGGCGATCAGGATGAGCCCTATGAAAGGCACGGACCAAATCAGAGGCATGAACATCAGAGGCTGTCACCCAAGAATTATCCTCTTGACCGTAGCCCTTCCACTTGACCAGATACTGAAGTTTCCGTCTGGAAACACGGGAGTCCAAGATCTTCTCCACAACGTACTCCAATTCACCCTCAACCAACACCGGAGCGGGAGGCTCAACGGAAGGCACAACCGGTACCTCATACCTGCGCAATAATAACCGATGGAAGACATTATGGATAGAAAAAGATGCCGGGAGGTCCAATCGAAAGGACACGGGGTTAAGAATCTCCAAAATCTTATACGGGCCGATGAACCGAGGCTTAAACTTAGGAGAAGAAACCCTCATAGGGACAAAACGAGAAGACAACCACACCAAGTCCCCAACACGAAGACGAGGACCAACGCGACGACGGCGGTTAGCAAAATGCCGAGTCTTCTCCTGGGACAACTCCAAATTGTCCACCACCTGTCCCCAAATCCGATGCAACCTATCCACCACAGTATCCACTCCAGGACAATCCGAAGACTCCACCTGACCAGAAGAAAAACGAGGATGAAACCCCGAATTGCAAAAGAAAGGAGAAACCAAAGTGGCAGAACTAGCCCGATTATTGAGGGCAAACTCCGCCAACGGCAAAAAGGCAACCCAGTCATCCTGATCCGCAGACACAAAACACCTCAAATAAGTCTCCAAGGTCTGATTAGTTCGCTCAGTCTGGCCATTAGTCTGAGGATGGAACGCAGACGAAAAAGACAAATCAATGCCCATCCTAGCACAGAACGCCCGCCAAAATCTAGACACGAACTGGGTCCCCCTGTCAGAAACGATATTCTCCGGAATACCATGCAAGCGAACCACATTCTGAAAAAACAGAGGAACCAACTCGGATGAGGAAGGCAACTTAGGCAAGGGCACCAAATGGACCATCTTTGAAAAACGGTCACACACCACCCAGATGACAGACATTTTCTGAGAAACAGGGAGATCAGAAATAAAATCCATAGAGATGTGAGTCCAAGGCCTCTTCGGAATAGGCAAAGATAACAACAATCCGCTGGCCCGAGAACAACAAGGTTTGGCCCGAGCACAAACATCACAAGACTGCACAAAAACTCGTACATCTCGAGACAGGGAAGGCCACCAGAAGGACCTAGCCACCAAATCCCTGGTACCAAAGATCCCGGGATGACCTGCCAACACAGAAGAATGAACCTCCGAGATGACTCTACTGGTCCAATCATCAGGAACAAACAGTCTACCAGGCGGGCAACGATCAGGTCTATCCGCCTGAAACTCCTGCAAAGCCCGTCGCAGGTCTGGGGAAACAGCAGATAATATCACCCCATCCTTAAGGATACCTGTAGGTTCAGAATCACCAGGGGAATCAGGCTCAAAACTCCTAGAAAGGGCATCCGCCTTCACATTTTTAGAACCTGGTAAGTATGAGACCACAAAATTAAACCGAGAGAAAAACAACGACCAGCGTGCCTGTCTAGGATTCAGGCGCCTGGCAGACTCAAGATAAATCAAATTCTTGTGATCGGTCAATACCACCACCTGATGTTTAGCCCCCTCAAGCCAATGACGCCACTCCTCAAAAGCCCACTTCATAGCCAAAAGCTCCCGATTACCAATATCATAATTTCGCTCGGCGGGCGAAAATTTTCGTGAAAAGAACGCACAAGGTCTCATCACAGAGCAGTCGGAACTTTTCTGCGACAAGACCGCCCCAGCTCTGATCTCGGAAGCATCAACCTCAAGCTGAAAAGGAAGAGTAACATCAGGCTGACGCAACACAGGGGCGGAAGAAAAGCGGCGCTTAAGCTCCCGAAAGGCCTCCACAGCAGCAGGGGACCAATCAGCAACATCAGCACCCTTTTTGGTCAAATCAGTCAAAGGTTTAGCAACATCAGAAAAACCAGTTATAAATCGACGATAAAAATTAGCAAAGCCCAAAAATTTCTGAAGGCTCTTAAGAGAAGAAGGTTGCGTCCAATCACAAATAGCCCGAACCTTAACAGGATCCATCTCAATGGAAGAGGGGGAAAAAATGTACCCCAAAAAAGAAATCTTTTGAACCCCAAAAATACACTTAGAACCCTCCACACACAAGGAATTAGCCCGCAAAACCTGAAAAACCCTCCTGACCTGTTGGACATGAGAATCCCAGTCATCCGAAAAAATCAAAATATCATCCAGATACACGATCATAAATTTATCCAAATATTCACGGAAAATGTCATGCATAAAGGACTGAAAGACTGAAGGGGCATTTGAAAGACCAAAAGGCATTACTAAATACTCAAAATGGCCCTCGGGCGTATTAAATGCGGTTTTCCACTCATCCCCCTGCTTAATTCGCACCAAATTATACGCCCCACGGAGATCAATCTTAGAGAACCACTTAGCCCCCTTTATTCGAGCAAACAAATCAGTCAGCAGTGGCAGAGGATACTGATATTTGACTGTAATTTTATTCAAGAGTCGATAATCAATACACGGCCTCAAAGAGCCATCTTTTTTAGATACAAAGAAAAAACCGGCTCCCAAGGGAGATGAAGAAGGACGAATATGTCCCTTTTCCAGGGACTCCTTAATATATTCTCGCATAGCAGCATGTTCAGGTACAGATAGATTAAATAAACGACCCTTTGGAAATTTACTGCCCGGAATCAGATCTATGGTACAATCGCAATCTCTGTGAGGGGGTAGTGAACCAAGCTTAGGCTCCTCAAAAACATCACGATAATCAGACAAAAATTCCGGAATCTCAGAGGGAATAGATGACGAAATGGAAACCAAAGGTACGTCCCCATGAGCCCCCTGACATCCCCAGCTTAACACAGACATAGCTTTCCAGTCAAGGACTGGGTTATGAGATTGTAACCATGGTAATCCGAGCACCAAAACGTCATGTAGATTGTACAACACAAGGAAGCGAATCATCTCCTGATGGTCTGGATTCATACGCATAGTCACTTGTGTCCAGTATTGTGGTTTATTACTAGCCAATGGTGTAGAGTCAATACCCTTCAGAGGTATAGGAACTTCCAGAGGCTCTAGATCAAACCCACAGCGCCTGGCAAAGGACCAATCCATTAGACTCAAAGCGGCGCCAGAGTCGACATAGGCATCCGCGGTAATTGACGATAATGAACAAATCAAGGTCACAGACAGAATAAACTTAGACTGTAAAGTGCCAATTGAAATAGACTTATCAACCTTCTTTGTACGTTTAGAGCATGCTGATATAACATGAGTTGAATCACCACAATAGAAGCACAACCCATTTTTTCGCCTAAAATTCTGCCGTTCGCTTCTGGACAGAATTCTATCACATTGCATATTTTCTGGAGCCTTCTCAGAAGACACCGCCAAATGGTGCACAGGTTTGCGCTCCCGCAAACGCCGATCAATCTGAATAGCCATTGTCATGGACTCATTCAGACCTGTAGGTGCAGGGAACCCCACCATAACATCTTTAATGGCATCAGAGAGACCCTCTCTGAAATTCGCCGCCAGGGCGCACTCATTCCACTGAGTAAGCACAGACCATTCACGAAATTTTTGGCAGTATATTTCAGCTTCATCTTGCCCTTGAGATAGGGCCATCAAGGCTTTTTCAGCCTGAATCTCTAAGTTAGGTTCCTCATAAAGCAACCCCAAAGCCAGAAAAAACGCATCCACATTGAGCAACGCAGGATCCCCGGGTGCCAATGCAAATGCCCAGTTTTGAGGGTCACCCCGCAGCAAGGAAATTACTATCTTAACCTGCTGTGCGGGATCTCCAGCGGAGCGAGATCTCAGGGAAAGAAATAATTTACAATTTTTTTTTGAAATTCAGGAAACGAGATCTATCCCCGGAGAAAAATTCTGGTATAGGAATTCTAGGTTCAGATATAGGAGCATGAATAACAAAATCCTGTAAATTTTGAACCTTCGTAGCAAGATTATTCAAACCTGTAACCAAACTCTGAGGATCCATTTTAATCAGGTGAGATCAGAGCCATTCAAGGATTAGAAGGAGAGAGAGAGACAAAGGCTGCAATTAGAGCAGAAATGCAACTGAGTCAACTAAAAAGCAAACTCAGAAGGAAAAAAAAAAAAAAAAAAATCTGCAGACTTCTTTTTCTCTCCTTTCTTCTGCCAACGGTTTTAACCCTTGGCCGGCCATACTGTCATGGTTCCCAATGGCAAGGGAACGTCAGAGAACTTAAACAACAGACTAGCTCTTGGGTGATGGAATCTCGAGCTGACCGTGAGCTAAACCTACCACACAACTAACAGTGGCCGGGTGGCGTACCTACGTTTTATCCCTAGACGCCTAGCGCCAGCCGGAGGACTAACTAACCCTAATAGAGGAAAAGACAGACCTGGCTTACCTCTAGGGAAATTCCCCCAAAAAGGAGACAGAAGCCCCCCACATATATTGACGGTGAGTTCAGGGAAAAGACATACGCAGTATGAAGGTAGGTTCAGCAAAGCGAGGTCCGCTTACTAGATAGCAAGAAGATACAATAGGGAACTTCACGGTCAGCTGAAAACCCTATTAAAATACCATCCCGAAATTACTTTAAGACTCATGTGTCAACTCATGACACCGGAGTGGCAATTTCGGCCCACAAGAGCTTCCAGCTACAGAAAAATAACATAACTGTGAACTGGAACAAAAATGCAAAACAAACTTAGGACTAAGAGTCCAACTTAGCTGATAGTAGTCTAGAAGCAAGAACATGCAACAGAAAGGCTCTGGTTACATTGATGGCCGGCACTAGAATAACTGAGCAGCAAGGCTAAATAGGATACACCCATATCCAGATGGAAACAGGTGAACAGAGAAAGTGAAGCACACAAGTCCAGTACCACCAGTGACCACCGGGGGAGCCCAAAAACCAAATTCACAACACTCTATGTTACAAGTTTGTGAATAAAGAAATTTTATCTTCACAGATTCGGTGGAGCTGGACATTTTTCTTCTTTTAAAAGGTATTACCACAGTACCTCTCCATAGTGAATAATAAAAAGCCCCAAAAGAGGACCATCTACAAAGCTTCTATATTGTCCCGATGATGCACTATGGAATAAGATTTTGTTTGTCCGAAGACTTCATGAGATTGTCCAGGACCTAATAGAGTTGTCTGGTTAAAAGAAAATATCTTGTCGCTAGGTGGGTATCCCACCACTCAGACCCGCCCCAATCGGCAAAACGGGGAGTCTTTATCCTGGTTAGAATGGACGGCATGCTGGAACGTCACTCTGTTCTTTCCTTATGGGGCGTCCGAGTGCTCTGCTGCACTCAGATTTTCCAACAGGCCCATAAAGAATGAACGGAACATTGTTCAGATGTCTCACTTGCCGCTGTATTTTGTAACGGGGATAAAACTTCACCATCAGGGATAAATGTTTCCAATTGGGCCAAATGATGTGGTTCCCAGGAAGTTACCACTTATCCTGTAGATCGGTGGAACCCATTTAATATCAATAGTCTATCCTTAGGATAAGATCTATATCAGATCTATTGAAGTCTTACTCACAGCACCTCCACTGATTAGCTGATTAAAAAAGCAGTGGAAGAGGCACGACGCTGGAAAATGTCTAGTGCCCATGAATGGTACTGCAAGTTCTCTCCCAATTTAATATTGATGACCTATTGTAAGAAGCTCTGGAAAATCCCTTTATATAAGCTTTGCACCCTTTAACACAATTTAAGGGTACTAATCACCTAGGTCAGCAAGAAGAGGAGGCAGTGAAAGTGGGGTACTATATGATGGCAGGATCAAACTACGTAGGTTTTTGTTTTAAGTATGTAACTAAAGAGATACATAGATCTGTATAGGAGCTATATGCATGAAATGGGAAGATCATTTTTCAAAACTATTAAAGTTCTAAAGTTTCTTCATGTTAAGTAATTATTGACAAAATTATATATCGACTGGAGAGTTTAAAACAGACAAAAAGAAAATAGAATAAGAAGTGCAACTCAAAGAAAAAGAAAAATCTTTTGTATTTACCTGACCGAATTCAAGCAAATACTGCATTGCAGACATCTCTGAATATAATCTGTTATTTTCCATTCCTTTATCATTCAGTCACCGCCTAAACGACTTAAAGCTTCCTGTCCTAGAACTGTGGATAAAAACCTCATTTTGCACAGGCTGAAAATCACATCTGTCCAAAGTACAATCACAAAATCTCCAGAGTTGGCTAATCGGAATAGGTTTTTTTATTTTACTGCTGAACAGAATATAGAAACAAGTAAAATTGTAACGTGGCACTGGGCAGTAGCCATGGGCAAGGTACTCATCTCTGGCACCCACTGTATGAAGATAGAGGTTCTTTACTGGGTGTGTGGACTTGTACTGTGGGGGAGCTATGCCCATGCAGGTCACATGTAACCAATGTTGCTGGCTGGCCAAGACCAGATGTCAAATAGTTCGATGAGGGAGTCCACCCCTCAAAAACAAACTTTCTACTGATCTGAATCTTGTTAGGGAATATATGCAAGAATATAAGAGATGGCATGTATACAATCTTATGAACGTTTCCTTCACAACTCGGAGCATCTTCCGCATACAGAATCCTTCCTCTTTACCCCCTTGTCCTCTATTTTCACCTATCCTCTTTACTCTCTTTATTTGTCCTCTGTAGTCACGTTCCTTACTACTTCACCATAATCCAGCTCAACACTATAGTTCTGTTTAGCAAGAGTCTGTTAGTCAGCCCATGGTTGCACGTCTTCTCTGCCCTTTGGGAAGATGTGGTGCCAGTTTGGCTGGTACTCTCTAATGCTGATGCTCTGGAACTCCCACCCAGGACACTCTATTCATCTCACATACTCAGTTTTGTCTAAGCCCGTCACTTCTTGGAGTTATAAACTCTGGACCTTACTGTTAGGCATCTTCTCCCAGGAACCGTCTCCGATTGATCACTTTGTTTCACTTCTGTTCCAGATCTCGCTATCCCTTTCCTCTTGATCTCCTCTCACTTAGTGACACCCAAGAGTGCTTCACTACTCAAACTAGACCTTAGACCCTTTCTCTATGCACTCCAGGCCTTATCTACCTTACTTCCTGGAAACTGTCACTTTCCTTTCAACTTAACAATCCACTCTGGGCTAGTCCCAAACATTAACTCCCACTATCCCTATTGATAAACTACATAATAAACTACATACATTATCAACATCATTAACACAATTCACAAATCTTATACATCACAGTTCACATTATATATCACAATCATTTACATATTCGTCTGAGGGGAACATGGGCGTCATGTCCATTTCCTTACAAAATCTCAATCAGAGACCATTTCTTTGGGAAAACCACTTGTTTCTTTACATAGACCAAATTTACCTTGACAGGTTTTCAGGTTCATATGTAAGTTTTTTAAGGCTACATTCCCCAACTGGGTTTTGGTGAGGTTTTGACAATGCGTATTTAAAAAAAAAAAATGCAAGTAACCAATTTTACCTAATGGGTGCAAAAACGCCGCAGAAAATCTGCAACATCAAAAGCTCACCAAAAACTCATCATGGGAACATAGCCTGAGAGGATGACAAGTCTTTAAAAACCATATTTTATAACTTTAAGTCTCGGTAGTCACCGACTTATCTTTGGAAAGTAACAACTTAGCCAAACTGTGTTACTTTTGTGCCATTTTGGCTAATAGGAAAATGGACATGTCCCTATAATATGTTGCTCTTACAAAGGGATGCATATTTGGGCTATGTATAGAGTTGCATAAAGTTTCTTAAGCTTTTTGGTGTGAAACTGTTGCAAAACATGCCACAAAAATAATCTACAAAACAGCTTGAATGGCATGTACCACTCATTTAAATGGAAATCCTCTTTGCTATTCATATGTAGAGTTTTTTTATCATTTTTTTTTCCAGTTTAGGTTTTGTCCTAAAGTGGCTTCACCAGGGAAAATTCAGCGGTGGATGAGAAAAAACAGTGTTCAGTGGAGAAAATAAGTATTTGATACACTGCACCTACAAAGAATGGAGAGGTCTGCAATTTTTATCGTATAAAAAATTGCATTTTATTGCATGAAATAAGTATTTGATCACCTAAAAACCTCCTACTCTGCACTCATTACCTGTATTAATTGCACCTATTTGAACTCGTTACCTGTATAAAAGACACCTGTCTGCACACTCAATCACACTCCAACCTCTCCACCATGGCCAAGACCAAAGAGCTGTCTAAGGACACCAGGGACAAAATTGTAGACCTGCACAAGGCTGGGATGGGATACAGATCAATAGGCAAGCAGCTTGGTGAGAAGGCAACAACTGTTGGTGAAATTATTATAAAATGGAAGAAGAACAAGATGACTGCCAACCTTTCTTGGTCTTGGGTTCCATGCAAGATCTCGCCTCGTGGGGTAAGGATGATTTTGAGAAAGGTCAGGAATCAGCCCAAAACTACATGGGAGGACTTTGTCAATGTCTTGAAGAGATCTGGGACCACCGTCTCAAACATTACCATTAGCAAAACACTAAGCTGCCATGGATTAAAATCTTGCTGAGCACACAAGGTCCCCCTGCTCACGACAGCACATGTCCAGGCCCATTTGAATTCACCAATGACCATCTGGATGATTCATAGGAGGCATGGGAGAAGGTTATGTGGTCAGAATAAACTAAAATTTAACTTTTTGGTATCAACTCCACTCACCGTGTTTGAAGGATGAGTACAACCCAACGAACACTGCCTACCCTGAAGCATGGTGGGGGAAACATCATAATTTGGGTTGTGCTTTTCTGCAAAAGGGACAGGACAACTGCACCGTATTGAAGGGAGGATGGATGGGGTCATGCATCGTGAGATTTTGACCAACAACCTCCTTCCCTCTGTAAGAGCATTGAAGATAGGTAGTGGTTGGATCGTCCACCATGACAATGAACTGACACACACAGCCACTAAAGAGTGGCTCCGTTAGAAGCATTTCAAGATCATAGAGTGACCTGGCCAGTGTCTAGACCTGAACCCAGTGGAAAATCTTTGGATGGAGCGGGAACTCAATGTTGCCCAGCGACAGCCCCAAAATCTGAAAGATCTGGAGAAGATCTGTATGAAGGAGTAGGCCAAAGTCCCTACTGCAGTGTGTGCAAACTTGGTCAAGAACTACTACTCTGTTTCAAATACTTCTTTCATGCAATAAAATGCAAATTAATTATGTAAAAATCATACAATGTGATTTTCTGGAATTTATTTTTATATTCTGTCTCTCACAGTTGAAGTGTACCTACGATAAAGTACTGTCTAATCAAAAGGTTCCCAAAAATATCTTAGAAAATGTTTTAAAACTTCTTCAAAACTGCTTCAGAAAATGAAAATTTTTTCCAAAACCTCCCTAACGAAGAAATATCAACATCAAATACTCAGTTCCGTGATGCTGCAGTGATGTCGGTCCATGGGCTCACGTGAGTTGTAATTGCCAGTAAGGGGAGAATTCTAGCTGTTGAACTAGGGCGAGGAGTGTAATGCTAACCATGAAAGCTGCCATAAAACAAAAAAAAGCAGTGGTGCTCAGCTACTAAGTCCATAAAATAGAAAGCAAAATAGTAATTGTGAAAAAGATGTAGCGGCACTCAACATTAGAGATGAGCGAACCTTTCAAGGTTTGTTTCGGATTGGTGAACGTCCTGATGTTCGCTGAACAGTTTGTTGAACAGTTCGTTGAACATATCCAAACTCCACTGAATTCATTGTGAGCAGTGTTGAGCATTCCGATACTGCAAATATCGGGTATTGGCCGATATTTGCTGTATCGGAATTCCGATACCGAGTTCCGATATTTTTGCGATATAGGAAATCGGAATCGGAAGTGTGCGGTGCGTATGGTTCCCAGGGTCTGGAGGAGAGGAGACTCTCCTTCAGGCCCTGGGATCCATATTCATGTAAAAAATAAATAATAAAAATAAAAAATATTGATATACTCACCCCTCCGGCGGACCCTGGCTCTTAGTGGTGCCTCCGTTCCTTAGAATGCAGGGAGTGAAGGACCTTCGATGACGTCGCGGCTTGTGATTGGTCGCGTGAGCGGTCACATGAGCGGTCACGCGACCAATCACAAGCCGTGACGTCATCGAAGGTCCTTCACTCTGCATTCTTAGGAACGGAGGCAGACCCTTGGACCGGTGAGAACCGGAGACGTCGGAGGGGTGAATATATCAATATTTTTTATTTTTATTCTTTATTTTATACATGAATATGGATCCCAGGGCCTAAAGGAGAGTTTCCTCTCCTTCAGACCCTGGGAACCATTCCGATATTTTGTGTCCCATTGATATGCATTGGTATCGGGTATCGGTATCGGCGATATCTGATATTTTTTGGATATCAGCCGATCCAATCCGATACCGATACCTTTGCATATCGGAAGGTATCGCTCAACACTAATTGTGAGGCAAAACCAAACTCACAGACAACACCTAAAATTAGGGGACAACACCAGGAAAAGTGGCATCAATTGAACCAGAGTACAAATAGAATAATTGTGCAGAAAGGATGTCTGGGGAACAGGGCTTGGACCAACATTTCTAGCTTTAACATTGATCAGTAACAGGTGGATGAGTGACAGGTGAAGGCCCGATGCTCTGAGAGCCCTGCCAAATTCAGGGAACACACATGGAGGAGAGCCAACTTGGAGTACAAATATTTCCAAAAATTAGGAGCAGAACCAGGAAAAGTGTCATCAACTGATCCATAATAGACATTTGATAATGGCACAGAAGCAGTCAGCCATGGGCCGTGCATGAGGTGTCAGGGCATGGACCAGCAATTACAGCTTTGAATTTAAGTTTAAATTAAGACGAGGTGGGTGAGGGATCGGTGTAGGCCAGCTGTACTGGGAGCCCTGATACCTCATGCAACACCTCTCTCTGCTTTTCTGCTCAGCCACACTCAGGTGGCACAAATATCAGCTTCATAGACTACTATTGTTAGCGCTCATAGTCATCTGCAAGGAAAATGGAAGAGTGCAATCCGATTGCACTCTGACCAATGTTAAGCTATGAGTCACAGCTCATCTGCGATTTTATTCTCAGCTGAAAACGGACTGAGAAAAAAATAACAGCATGCTGCGATTATCCTCATATCTCGGACGAGACTCGGCAATGCAAGTCAATGGATGCGAGAAAAAAGGTCCCACAGCACTCAGATCATGCGAGTGCCATTCGATTTTTACACACCCATGTCCTTTTAAAAGACGGCAGTTCATCTACCGTTTACAGTAAAATCACAGCATGATCTGACAAAATAGAATAGATAGAATAGATATATACACATAGAATAGATAGATATAAATATGTCAGTCACGTAAAGAATTAGTACAGTGCTTGTGCAGCTTACTGTACATGTACAGCTGTGATCAAAAGTTTAAATACCCCGGCAGAATTTTTGCTCTCTGGTAAATGGGGTATGCAAACTTTTGATCAGGGTCATTTGGATGTTTTGGGTTGTCATTATGATTTAAAAAGAGAAAACTCAGTAGTTTGACAATAAATGGCTTCACCCAACCACTAACCGTGAGTAGAAAAAAGTTTTGGTGTTATCATTCATATTCCCTGAAAAAAGGGCAAGAAAGCAAAAATTCTGCCGCGGTATGTAAACTTTTAAGCACCACGGTACAAGGCTACAACCTGCAGTAACCACCGATCGACCAAATCGCTGCATGACCAGCTCTATCCTCACCTACTGTATTCTCACCCATCCCTTGTAGATTGTGAGCCTTCGCGGGCAGGGTCCTCTCTCCTCCTGTACCAGTTATGACTTGTATTGTTTAAGATTATTGTACTTGTTTTTATTATGTATACCCCTCCTCACATGTAAAGCGCCATGGAATAAATGGCACTATAACAATAGATAATAATAATAATAATAATAACTGTATGTAATAAATTATTATTTTTCAGAAAAAAATGGCGTGGACTCCAGCGTAATTTTCATAATCAGCAGAGGGAAAGCCGACAGCTAGGTGCAACTGTTTATAGCCTAGAAGGAGAGTATTACCCATGCGGCTTCCTAGGCTATTAATATCAGTTTGCAGCTGTATACTTAGCCTATACTGGTTATTAAAATGGGAGACCGCAAACAAAAAGTTGTAGGGCCATCCCATAATTAATAACTAGCAAAGGTTAGGCAGATAGCTGTGAGCTGAAATTATTAGGCAAGGAAGGGACCATGGATACTGGACCCATCCCAGACTAAAAGCATCAGCTCTCAGCCACCCCAGAAATGGTGCATCCACAAGAGGCACCAATTCTGGCACTTAGCCTCACTCTTTGCACTTGCCCTGGTGTGGTTGCAAGTGGGGTGATAGTTGGGGGATTGATGTTATCTTTGTATTGTCAGGTGACATCAAACCAAAAGGTTAGTAATGGAGAGGGAAAAGTTCTAATGGCCCTCGCTCAGATATTAGCTAGTTGAACTGAATTCATTGGCTGTGAACTCCCAGGACCTTTTTGACGGCACCACGAGTGTGTGAACTTTCCCAGACTCACGCTAACGTCAGTCAGGTCATAGGAGTTCCTCACCACAAGCCAGTGAGTAGCGCTAGCACACACTGCTCAGTGTCTCTGCTGCATAGCAGCCTCTATTGTCACATAGTGCAACAATTCACGCTGCCATCTAAATGTACCAGAGATAGTCACGTTGCGGGACAATTGGATTATTATCTTCTCATCGGAGAGGTGAGTATTAGGTTGCTTTAATATTTTATTTTTGTTACAGGGGACATTGGCTTCAGTGGACTGAGTGATGACATGAGTATGGTTTAATTTAGATTCATTAAAAGAGTCTGTGTCATTATTTCTATTAAAGGACTTTATTCTGGGTGTGTGTGTTTTTATACAATATTAATATGGAGTTAGTAATGGGAGTGTCTTATAGATGCCTGGCCATTACTAACCTCTGGTCTTAATGTCACCTGACAATACAAAAGTGACATTAACCCCCCCCAACTATCACCCCACTTGCCACCAAACAAGGGCAAGTGGGAAGAATGAGAATAAGTACCAGATTTGGCACATCCTTTTCTGGAGTGGCTGCGAGATGATGTTTTTATTATGGAATGGGGCCAATATCCATGGCCCCTTGCTGTCCTATTAATATCAGTTTGCAGCTGTCACATAGCCTTTTCTGGTTATTAATTATAAGGGGACCCTACATTATTTTTGGGGGGTTTCCCATTTTAACAACCAGTAAAAGCTGAATATACAGCTGTGAGCTGATATTAATAGCCTGGGAAGGTCCATGGGTATTACTTCCTTCCCAGGCTATAAACATCAGCCTCCAGCTGTCGGCTTTCCCTCTGTTGGTTATGAAAATTACGCGGGAGCCCACGCCAATTTTTTTCTGAAAAATAATAATTTAATTAATTAAATACATGCACAGTAAGCTGCACACGAACTGTATTAATTATATATATCACTGCTACTGTATATATCTGTCTATTCTATGTGTATATACTGTATGTAATTCATCTATTCTAACCTGTCCCGCTGTAATTTTCTATACGCGGCAGATGAATTGCCGGCTTTTTATCTATCTAAAAATGAAAAAATAAGAGCAGCACAGACATGCAAGTGCCTCTCACTAAATTAGAATATCATCAAAAACTTAATTTATTTCAGTTCTTCAATACAAAAAGTGAAACTCATATATTTTTTTATTTTATTTTTTTTATTTTTCTTTATATAGTGCTAACATATTCCGCAGCGCTTTACAGTTTTGCACACATTATCATCGCTGTTCCCGATGGGGCTCACAATCTAAGTTCCCTATCAGTATGTCTTTGGAATGTGGGAGGAAACCGGAGAACCCGGAGGAAACCCATGCATATATATACTATATAGAATCATTACAAGCAGAGTGATCTATTTCAAATGTGAAAGGTTCTCACTAAGGAACCAAAATGTCACCATGATATGCCATTAAATAAGGAGCTTTTTTCACTTGAATGGTGTGCTGCCTCCAATCTCTGTATCTATCTATCTATCTATCTATCTATCTATCTATCTTGAAGAATATTTCCTTGGAAAACTATGTGTAAATGACATTGAGAATTACTCTATGTAGAAGCTCATGTTAAAATCAAGTGTGAAAAATCAGATTGTGCTCGCATGAAAATCATATGACACTTGCATGACCCTTGTCTTACTTTTCAGGACCGAAATCAGAATGTTTTTGTTTTCACAGTGATGGGTACAAGCCCTTAGAAACATTTAAGGATAGTAACACAGGTAGTTGACTAAACATAAGTGCAGGCCTGCTGGTCTGGGAGCCATACTGCTAAAGGCAACACACATGAAGGAGACTCCACTTGGAGTCCACACATTTCCAAAATGTTAGGGTTAGACATCAGGAAACATGTCATCAATTAACCCACAGTAGAAATGTTATAATGGTGCAGCAGTCAGGCATGGACTATGCATGAGACAGCGTCTGGGACAGTATTTACAGCTTTGAATTAAAGTTAAAATTAAGAGGTGGGAGAGGGACCAGTGTAGGCCTGCTGTTGGAACATTTCCAAAAATTAGGGGCAGACCTCAGGAAAAGTGGCATCAATTGACTCACATTAGAAATTTTTTAATAGCGCCACATGGATGGATAGGACAGGGTCTAGCCTAGCATTTCTAGCTTACAAATTGATCAGCAAGAGGTGGATGAGTGGCAGGTGTAGGCCTGGTGCTCTGAGACCCCTTCCACTACAGGTAACCCACCAGATGGAGACCCAACTTGGAGTCTCCACATTTCCAAAAACTATCTACAAGGCGTACCACTGTGCAGCTGCCAGAGAAAGGGAGTCGAGTAGCCCATCCAGTAACAGATATTGTCAGTTGTCTTTGAATATGACGAGCTGGTGTTTGTTCAGTAGAGCTTTCAGTAACATTACTACCTAACCCATGTACACATCGAACACCAAGCCTATTCCCCCTTCCACCACGACCTCGCATTTGCCTACTCATGTTGGATGTACCCTTCCCATCTTTAACCAGCTATTTCACAACCCTAGGCCCAGACCTGTCAGTCACCTGTCACTAAATTAACAATCGTTTTTTATTTGCTGAGTTAGTGTGGCTGGACCACAGAATAAGCACAGAAGATTTATATGCTGAAATGTGGACTGATGGCGAGAGCACAGAATTAGGGCAAAGGATTTATATGCTGAAGTGGCGACGCATGGCTGTACCACAAAATTAGCACTCCAGATTTATATGCTGGAAGGTCAATTTGACACAGGATCCTATCTATCTGAACTGTCTAAGAATAAACTGCCTATC
This sequence comes from Ranitomeya variabilis, assembly GCF_051348905.1. Classification (NCBI taxonomy): domain Eukaryota; kingdom Metazoa; phylum Chordata; class Amphibia; order Anura; family Dendrobatidae; genus Ranitomeya; species Ranitomeya variabilis. Next base: position 651,760,796 of record NC_135236.1, read on the forward strand.
TAACTATCTGACTACTTGCAGCAGTTTCCTCACTACGCTGTTACCGAAGCCCCATGTCGGCTTTTTATATGGAGAGGGACATGTGACTTTGGAAGCCAATGACACAAGACCTTGTGTCTGGATGTTCTGGATGGTTTCTGCACCCTGATTGGCTGCCGGAACATACAAACATTAAGGTAATAAAAAAAGAAAAAGAATAACAGTATGCCACCCCTCTAACCTCTCCCCACTCCCTCCCCTCATCAAACACGTCCCCCGCTCATCATACAGCACCACTAAACTAACCAAAGTACTAACAAAAGCATTAGTGGAAAATTGATTACTTGGCAAAATTTTGCTGATTTTGAGGAAAATCTTCGGGAATCCGAACACGAATCCAAATATGCAAAGTTCTGTCACCGAAATTGAGATTGCCAAATGTTTTCCGAACAAGTTCTCTCATCTCTAGTCAATAGCAGCTTTAGAAATATATTTACTTAGAAAGTTTGTGACATGTTCAATACTTATTTCACCTGCTGTATATAGACATTTAAATTCTGTCACGATTCCTCCGGTCAGTGTGATGAGTGGCAGCTCAGCCATCCAATCTGGTGCAAGGGCATGTTGAGCTGTCAGTATTATGATAGATAGCTCAGCCGTCCAATCTGAGACTTTGACCTGCTGATCTGTCAATGTGGTGAGTGACAGTCCAGTCGCCCAATCAGAGCCAGGGTGTGCTGGATTTCATATAGGTGTCTCCTGTTCGGAATTATTCCCAGGCTATTTAGCTGGCTGTCAGGTTCTTATCTCCGTCAGTTGTAGCTCTGCTCAGTTTGGTGTGTGGTTGATCTGTGCTTTGAGTTCTAGCACTTTGTTGACCACCCTTGGGTTTGCATTTGACAATCTGCTTGCCTAGCCCCTTTTGTCTTGATCCACTACCTTCTTTGAATTCTGACCCCGGACTGTGACTTAACTATGCCTTTGCCTCACCACTCTGTTTATGACGTACCCTCCTGGCTATTGACCTCAGGTGACTTCCCCACCTCACGGGGAAGTGAGTTACTAGTGATTAGCGTCACAATAAAACAAAAAAAAATCATATTTGGTATCGCTGCATGTGTGATTGTTTAAACTAATATTATGATATTTACCCCATAAAATGAATGTCAAAACAGAAAAAAATATAGAAATGGCAGAATCGCAGTTTTTTCGTCACTTGGCCTCTTACTTATATGAACCCCAAAATGGTACACATAAAAACTACATGAACTAAAATAAAAAATAAAAAAGCTTTAGATTTTGAAAGGCGAGAGAAGAAAATAAATGGAAAGTGAAGAGTTTTACTCATAAATCCTAATTTAGAATCAAGTCCATAAGTTTTGCTTTTGCCAATATCCTATAATTAAAGTTTGTGTTAGTCTTAAATTCGGACACCATGGCAAGAAGCTGAATTTTCATTTCTATTAGCCGTAGCTTAAATAATCTCAGAGTTGAGGTGGCACAGTTTATTTGGTCAATTTAAGATGTATTCATCAGGTATGGGAAAACATTGAGGTAGTGCCAGACGCTTCTTCAAACAACTGTTTGGACACATGTCTTGCTGTGGCTTGGACAAGGATAGCAGAAAATTGAAGCAGATAAGCTGGTCAGTTGCAAATCCTTACCCCCAGAGAGAAGTCTAGGCAGGAGCCATATGCGGGCTTGGATGGCAGCGGTCAATGATCAGCAAAAATGAAAATGGAGCTCACAGTACAGATAAAGAACCTCGACTTCTGCTGATTTACTAACAACTCTGCTTAGAACATTCAGGTTAATAATTAGGGCTCATGCAAACTACAATATTTTTCCAAACAACTTCCTAGATTTCGGAATGTACACAGCAGAAAAAATGATTTCCTTATATACTTATTATGGACTATGAAGGGGTTGTCCTGTGAAAATTGTTAAGTCTGCAGTCACTTTGTGGGACTGCAAGCTTATGAATCCCCCTAGTGCACGCATTGAGTGCTGCGAGGATTTGCCAGTTTTGAGCCAGGACCGGTGGATATGTATGCTTTATAAATACCCCGACCAGAATCCGTCTAGTGGGCATGACCTTACTCCATACACTAGATGGGCTCTGGTTGGGAGTATTCATAAGTGTACCCGCCGATCCCGGCTCACAAACAGGCGAAATCTCGCAGCTCTCAGCGCGTGCGCTTGTGGGATTCATAAGTCTGTAGTCACACAGAGTGACTGCAGACTTATCAATTTAGAACAGACAACCTCTTTAATAGCTTTATTTATAGGGTAATAAATAGTGAAAAATGCAGGAGGAACAGCAAAACAAATTATACTACATAAACCCAGAAGATATATTATTCTGGTAAAGATACAGAATGTGCGCTGCAGCAGGCCTGGATGTTAAGGATGATACATTCCCTTTAAGTGACACCAGACACATTTCTAATGAATCACACTTAACCCACAAAAAGCTGCAGCAATGCAAATAATACAGTCCAACACTAGGGCCCAGTTGCTGCAGATGCTGGTGCGCTTACAGGAACCGTTGGTGCACTTAATCACCCAATGACCACAAAGAAAAACAATACCTGGGATCAGCCTGCAGCAAGTCAAACAAAAAAAAATAAAGAAAAAAGAAACATGCCATAAATCAGGGATAACCATAAAATATAACAGTGCTTTATTGGTATATAAGAGCCACAAACAATTCTTACACATATAAAAATCAGATACACATGACACAACAACCCACATTAGAGCTCAAACTAATAACAATAACAAATGACACACTCGATATAAAAAGTGTAACGTATAATAACATATCACCAAAGGGTTAATAGGACCAATTGAGAGGATGCACAACTGTATGATCAGCACCTGGTGTATATACAGACATTGAGTATAGATGTATATATGATGCCAAAGAAAATGCATGCACTTATGACACAACCATTCTATGCACAAAGTGGAATAACGTAATTGAACTGGAAAAAAATGTTAACGTGTAATCCACAATAAAAAAAAGACATAGAAACCTAATTGCAGATAGCCCAAATGAAAACATATAAATTTAGAATACAGCAACACTTAAATGACTTGTAAAATGTAATGTCAGACACCCAAAAGTGGTCAGATGGATGAGGTAGGAAATGATGCATGACGTGAAGTAAAGAAGTGCATGTTCGGCTGTACAAGGTTCATGTGTGCGTAAGTCCGCATGTGTACTGCGACATGTCAGAGGTAAAGAAGTATAAACTATGCACAAGCACAGCAGGAGACACACGTGACAAGTGTCAAAAAGTTAATACAGGCACTGAAACTAGCGCATGTGCCAGATCAACACAGCAAAATAAAAAATGCGCGTGCACGTACGAGTAACACTATGGATACATAGCATATTGAGCAGATGCATAGCTCAAGTGCGCGTGCGTGTATCATAATAGATATACCAATGGCATACTGGACAGAGAAAGGAGCTTGTGTCTGTATGTCCGTGTCCATACAGAGAAGGAAACAAGAGGTCAATGCTCTGTGAAAAGTCACGAAAGAACCCAAATGGACAAACTACCAAGAGATGATAACACATCAAAAAATATGCCTGTACATAGTGGAAATAAGGACAGATAGCAAAACAAGAACTGTAGAAGAGCATGTTCTGGAGAGGATCCTCATTAGTGATGAGCACTACTAGAGAAAATAATATGCACACCTTGGGTAATGTTCAAATGCAGGGTTATTGCTGTATTTTTGCACTTTTGCATTGCTTTCAATGGTGAAAACAACATTCAACAGGACATTTAATTTTAGCATTTTAATACCATATCTGACCATGTGGTGTGTGAGATACAGTATGATCAGACACATTGAAAGTCACTTTTTTTTTTCAAGGCCATCAGGCAGCCATCACTGTTTGTAGAGGGCCATCAGGTGACCCTTTCTATTGTTAGAGGGCCAGTAGGTGTCTTGTGGACAGATAAGACCAAGATAAAGATTTTTGATAAAGCACATAATTCTACTGTTTACTGTAAATGGAATGAGCCCTTCAAATAAAAGAACACAGTAGTTACAGTCAAGTATGGTGGAGGTTCAAAGATATTTTGGGATTGTTTTACTACCTCTGGCCCTGGGTGCCTTCACTGTATGCAAGGTATCATGAAATGGGACAATTCCCAAAGGATTTTGGTTCACAATGTAGTGCCCAGGGTCAAAAAGCTGGGTTTGCATCCTAGGTCATGTGTCTTCCAGCAGGACAATGACCCCAAGCATACTTCAAGAACCACACAGAAATAGATTTAAAAAAAAGCACAGGAGAGTTCAGAAATGGTAATTTCAGCTGCAGTAACGTAGTTTCCCACCACTACCTCTTACATACAGATGCTACAGAGAAACTCCAAATGGACACATTAAATCTGTTAATTTTGCCTGTTTTAACGAATTTCTGAGTACAGAACATCATAAAAAACATGAATTGATCAATGAGTGCATGGAAAAAAGCAGCAGCAAGGCTTAGAATTTATAAGGCAATAATCCCTGACTAGATGCCTGTTATACGCTATCCGTACTGCTATACCTCACTGTAAACGAATTGCAGATAAGAGCAGTATTATTATAGAATATAGAAGAGATTTGAACCAGCCCTGAAATGATTTGTTGTTGTATGTGACAGCAACAAACTCTGGAGTGATACAAGTTACGCTGCCAGCTTTGATGAATTTCTGAGTACAGATCACTGTAAAAAACATGAATCGGTCAATGAGTGCATGGAGAAAAGCATTACAGGCTTAGAATTTCTAAGGCAATAATCCCTGACCAGATGCCCCTAGTACGCTATCCCTACTGCCACACGTCACCATAAATCATAAAAAACCCAATATTTATTAGAATTGTATATAAAATGCCACCAACCTGTGGCTACACCAAAGAAAAACCCACACACACAGTGAAAAAACTAATGTTGAAGGCCAATGTATGTCCCTATAAAGATATCTGTGCTGGTAACTACCTAGCTGTGGGGGTTGGCGCCTTAGGGGATGCGTACTGGCGCCCCCACTCCTCGTCGTCTATCCCTATGATCCTATGAGGCCCTTCCGGTGACTCCGGGTATCCCCTACCCACACAGTGAATCTATTGGTGCCCCTAGAGACTAGACAGAGATCGACCTACAAATAGGGAATACTAGGCCCCAACATTGTGAATTAAAACAATAAAAATACAGGTAGTGGACTTATGATGGCACATAAATAAAATTGATTAGCCACAGCGGGCCGATGGTCGCCCACACTGCTGTTAACAGCACCTGTTCATATATTGTGTATAGCCTGGCTTTTATAAATAGGCCAAATAATGCAATCAATTAGCCCTATCTCAGCCAGATAATATCACACCAGGAACAGGTAAAAAGCAGCGTAGATTTCTGCAATAACAATTAATAGAAAAAGTGGTTCAGGACCATAAATAATCCATCTACAGAGCGAGGGCTCAGCGTCCCACTCGCTTACCAAGCCACAATCAGCATAGATATATTAAGCATAAAGGTCTTTTAAAGACAAACCACTTTGCACTTCAATAAATAATTTAAAGTGTCATTGTGCATATTATTGCTGGAGCCCGATATACCACAGCACAGACACTTTTGTGCTTCAATCAATTGTTTATGGATTATTTATGGTCCTGAACCACTTTTTCTATTAATTGTTATTGCAGAAATCTACGCTGCTTTTTACCTGTTCCTGGTGTGATATTATCTGGCTGAGATAGGGCTAATTGATTGCATTATTTGGCCTATTTATAAAAGCCAGGCTATACACAATATATGAACAGGTGCTGTTAACAGCAGTGTGGGCGACCATCGGCCCGCTGTGGCTAATCAATTTTATTTATGTGCCATCATAAGTCCACTACCTGTATTTTTATTGTTTTAATTCACAATGTTGGGGCCTAGTATTCCCTATTTGTAGGTCGATCTCTGTCTAGTCTCTAGGGGCACCAATAGATTCACTGTGTGGGTAGGGGATACCCGGAGTCACCGGAAGGGCCTCATAGGATCATAGGGATAGACGACGAGGAGTGGGGGCGCCAGTACGCATCCCCTAAGGCGCCAACCCCCACAGCTAGGTAGTTACCAGCACAGATATCTTTATAGGGACATACATTGGCCTTCAACATTAGTTTTTTCACTGTGTGTGTGGGTTTTTCTTTGGTGTAGCCACAGGTTGGTGGCATTTTATATACAATTCTAATAAATATTGGGTTTTTTATGATTTTTGAGTAGATATATCCCATTCTCCATTATACTTTATTATTCACACGTCACCATAGACAAATTACACATCAGAGCAGTATTATTAGAGAACAGAATCTATTTGAATTAGCCCTGAACAAACCGATTAGTTTATTATAGCCGCATCAAGGACTGTTATTTCATCAACCCTGCTGGGGAATATAGTGAGGCGTTTCGCATCTACTCAGCCTGATATGAAGTAGACCAAGATCTTCTGTACTTATATAAACTTTCCTGCCCCAGTTGTGAAATCATGTATGCAGTGTGAAAACTCCTTATGTGACAACCACCTGACATCCCACAACAAGGCACTGGATCACATATTACTAATAGAACCCATCGACTCTTTTGGTTTCCAAAAATGTTCCCTGGAGCCTCAGAAAAACATTTTTTCTCATTACTAAGGAATGGGTCTCCTACATTGGTAAAGTGTATGCACTAAGAGCAAGGGATGATAAAAAAATTAAAGGTAGGCACTCCTATACCCCTTTGAAGAGATGTAGTGGAGGGCCTCAGAAAACTTTTTTTTCCCATTTTTAAAAAAAGTCCGTATAAAATGTACACTTGCGTCATAAAACAGTGTAAAGACGCCTTATCAGCAGAAAATGTGACTGTATTTATATATAGAGAGATAAAGTACCTACCACAGTGGAGAGTCACACTGCCCGTGCACGCCATTCCCGTCCACCCCGACGCGCGTTTCGGCGACTACCTTCCTCCTCTCTATATATAAATACAGTCACATTTTCTGCTGATAAGGCGTCTTTACACTGTTTTATGACGCAAGTGTACATTTTATATGGACTTTTTACCACCATAGTCCATGATTATGTAAGTGCACCCTAATCCGATCCCTGTTTTGATATGTGTGCGGGCTTGTGTAGGGGATTTTTTTGCCTGCCATCCTGTATACCTGTGTTTTTATTGCTTAATAAAGTTTTTGTATATTTGCATTATTTAGACGTGTTTGACTGCTTTTCTGGTGCTCTTTATTTATTATGGTGGTGTACAGAAGTCTGGCTGAATCCAGTCCTTGTTCATTTTGATAAGAGTCAGCCTGCCAGCATTTCCAGTTGACAGGCGGTTGCAACTATCGGTTATAATACCCCCGGAGGCACTAAAAATCCGCTCAGACAAAACGCTAGCAGCTAGCCAGAACCTCCAAGGTGTATAGGGACAGTTCATGCCACGTGTCTAGCTTGGATACCCAATAGTTCTAAGGCACAAAGGAATCAAGAAGGACGGTGATACGGTCAACAGGGTACTCCTTCAGCATCTTCCAAAACTTTTCCCTCCTTTTCAGAGTACCCCGCGCATCAGGCCCTGGGTACTGGGAGGGTCTGAGAAAATTGTCCCAGGCCTGCCTCTGCTGCATCTAGTGTGAGGCTCCCTCATATTCACTCCTTGGTTCTTTGGTTATACAAAGAACTTTGACCTCTGCCACCAGCGTTGTGAGATGGGAATTTTTTAATAATACAACTAAGGATTTCTGGTGCTCCAACATTTTATTAGACCTTTCCACCAAGGGAAAGAGGGAAGGAAAGTTCTCCTTGTAGCGTCAGTCTAGAAGGGTGACGAAACAGAAATTAGTTTTGGCTAAAATGCATACAATACGAGGGTCAAGAGAAAGGCAGTGGATCATAAACTCAGCCATGTGTGCAAGACTGCCAACAGCCAAGACTTCCCTTTCTGCACCAAGAGGATGACTGCCCATGTTTGCCTCATCCTCCTCCTCATTCTCCCTCTCCTCCTCCTCATCTTCAGGCCATCTACGCTGAACAGATGGGGTGAAGGTGGTTTGGGTTGTACCATCTGCAGCGCAGGCAACTAGCTTCTGTTCCTCCTCCTCCTCATTATCACCCAATACGCATTGAGAAGATGAGATGAGGCTGAGCGGTGTAGCATCACCCAATCTAGTTTCCTGCTCCATCTCAATCTGTCTGCAAATCTTCCTCTTTAATCATGAGTATGGAGTGCTTCAGTAGACAGAGAAGCGGGATGATGACACTGCTTATGGCCTCATTGCCGCTCACCATCTTGGTCAAGGCTTAAACTTAAAGTTTTGGAGAACCACATAGATGTCAGACATCCATGCGAATTCATCAGCTTTTATGTGCGGGGGATGACCGAAATACCGATGTGCATGGTGTTAGCTGGTATTCAACTTCTGCCCTATGCTGCTCACAAAGGCTTGCCAACATATGTAATGTTGAGTTCCAATGTGTGGTGACATCACAAACCAGTCAGTGAGCAGGAAGTAGCAAACAGCGCTGCAGCACTGTCAGGGTGGCGGCAGCTGTTGCTGACTTGTGGAAATTGGCACACATGTGGAATACTTTCACAAGTAGCTCAGGCAGATCTGGGTAGGATTTGAGAAACCATTGAACCACTAAGTTTAGCACGTGGGCCAGGCATGTATGTAGGCGAGATTGCCATGCTTCAGAGCAGCCATCAGGTTATGGACATTATCACACACGATCATTCATGGCTGTAGGTTCAGGGACTAGAACCACAGATCAATCTGGTCTGTTAGACCTTTCAACAACTCCACAGCAGTGTGTAGTTTGCCTCCTAAGTAGATTAGCTTCAGCAGAGATTGTTGCCGCTTGGCCAAGGCAGTGCTGCAGCGCTTACAGCTTATGACTAATGTTGACATTCTGGAGATGGAGGAGAGTAGGAACTGCTGTAGAAGGTCAGGGCAACCTTGATTGAACAAGGACCCACAATCTTCGGTGTCGGTAGCGCATTTTACGCCCAGGGTTCGATTGGGTCCCGGCTTCTACAATGTTCACCTTGTGTGCCATCAGGGAAATGTAGCACTCCTGGCCACAAGCACTTGTTCAGGTGTCTGAGGTTAAGTGGACCTTCCCAGTAACAGCTTTAGTCAGGGCACGACTGATGTTATGGGACACATGCTTGTGTAAGGTGGGGACTGCAAACTGGGAGAAATAGTGGTGGCTGGGGATCAAGTATCAAGGGATGGCCACCGCCATGAGGTTGTGGAAAACTTCCATCCCCAAAAGTCTAAATGACAACATTTCCAGGGCAAGCAGTCTGAAAATGTGGATGTTTAGTATTGTGGCCTGTGGGTGGGTGGCTGCGTATTTATGTTTGTGTTCCAAGGACTGGGGTAGGGACAACTGAATGCTGTGCTGGGACAAGGACGTGGATGTGGTTGCTGATGGTGGTTGCAAATGTGCAACAACAGGTGCAGGGAGGGAGGCATCTTCACCTGCGTCATGGACAGGGGATTGGCATCTACGGAGAACAGGGGAAAAAGGCAGTGGTCTCACCCACAGACACTGTTTCTGGATGCTGGCGTTCGCCTCAACTAGTCGGGTGCTTTTCAGTCATGTGCCTAAGCATGCTGGTGGTGATCAGGCTGGTAGTTTTGCAACCCTTGCTGATGCTGCCATGGCATATGTTGCAACTGGCCTTTTTTGGAGTAACTGGGCTGTCTTTAAAAAACATCAGTATGGACTACACCTAACCCTTTCCCTGGCAACTTCACCCGTGTTGGTGTCCTGGGGAACAGTTGCCCGCCTTGTGTCTCTGGCCACCCCACTGCCTCTTTTTGCCTGTTGTAGTGCTGCAGATCCCTCTCCCTGTGAGCTGCTGTCCTTGTTCTCCATGTCACCTTCCCAGGTTGGATCAGTGAATTCATCGTCCACCACCTAGTCTTCCACTTCCGCACCTTGGTCCTCCTACTGATTTACTGACATAACAATACCACTTGTTGGCAATTGTGTCACATGATCATCCTCCTCTTGCGGCAGTAATTGCATTTTTCTACCATAGCCTTCTTGTGAGCATGGCTGCGCAAACATTTGGGCATCGCTACAGACAATCTCCTCATGTCCCGCTTGAGACCAGGCAAGAGGCCACAATCTATAAATGGAAATGTGAAAAGCTCTTTGCAGTGTCCAAGTTTGGGATCATTTTACTCCAGTCAAACAGCATAGTGAGAGGAAGGAGGATCAGGGTGAGGATTATGTGGTCCAGAATCACGTCTACTGAGATTAGACCATGTGGAAGACAAGGTAATGCTGGCAAATTGACTGAAAGCATTATCTGCTATCCATCTAACAACCTTATCACACTGGCCTAACTTAAAGAGTAGTGCTACGCGCACCCCTACAAAGTGGGACAGGAAGCTAGATCGACATGATGTGTGTGTTTGTTCCACAGGAGACACAGTTTCACCTTGCCAAAAAATGTGCCCTATGCGCTCACTATGAGCATCACATTTCTTCCCCATCCCTTACCAAACACCTTGCTCATTTTAAATTACGTATGACATATCCCTGTTGAGAAAGCATTTAAGTATTACAATGGCAGGAAAACTGACCCACTTCATATAGACTTATTAAACTGCAGTATCAATACAATGATGCTATTTGTATCCAAACAAGTTTTTTTGTGTGTTTTGAGGCCCAACTGCAGCACGAAAAATGCTGTACAAAATGGCACTGCTGAAAAAAATTGCAGTATTACAATGGCTTGAAAAATTGTCGAACTTCAAATGGACTTATTAGACTGCACAATACAGCGATGCTATTTGTAACCAAACAAGTTTTTTGTGTGTGTTTTGATGCCCAACTGCAGCGTGATAAATCCTGTATAAAATTACACTGCTGAAAAAATTGCAGTAATACTCTTGCAGGAAAATTCGCACTCCTCAGATGGACTGGTTACTCTGTAGGAGCATTATAGTGATACTATTGCGATCCAACCAAGTTTGGCTATATTCTTTTGACACACAACTGCCACAAGAAAAAATGGTGTATAATATTAAGAGATAAAATAATATCATTATCCCTGAAAAAGAGTTTTGGTACGAGTTGCAGGCTGCGGCATACAGGACGTGCAATTCACCCTATCCTGTCCTACATGATCCCTTCTGCACAATCTCTCCCTAAGTGCTGCTAACAGCAGTATTACTATTTATTATCATTAGCCCTAAGAAGGGCTGTTGTTGTACTTAAAGGAAATGTTAATGTGGTTGAATATCTGGCTAATACGCAGCTACAATTCTGTCCCTCTCTCATCAGCACCTCTCACTGCTTTGATTGTTTCCGGGGTACAGTGGGACAAGTATAGCGTCACTGGTCTTATATAGACCTGATGATACTACACGACCAGCCAATCACAGTAATGTCACAGCCAAGACTGCTAAGGTATTGCAGGCAATCCCAACATGTTCATTGGCTGTCTACAAAGCGCCAGCATTCAAAAAATACATGTCGAGTAACGAGCATCTCGAGCACACTGATGCTCGAGCAACTGACGATTAGTGACGAGTACGATCGCTCATCACTAATCCTCATTTTCAGTCTTTCAGGTAACCAACACTCAATTGAGCCCTTCTGCATGTCTGAGCCTCTTCGACTGTGTCAAAAGTTTTCTGAAAGAGCAGTTACACTTTTAAGGAGTTGTCTGGGTTCGAAACAAAAGTCTGCAGGTATGACTTTCCACTATTTCCAGTGTGAGCAGTCGGTCATGTGCTGACTAGAGGCGTTCAGCAGAATAGCAGAGAATTGAGAGAATTCAGAAGACTTGTCGGCATGTGACCGCACACAGACAGCCACACACTGTCAGGGTTCAGCAGAGTGAATTCATATAGAGTGACCACATATTTTTTCTGAGTACGGACAACTGCTTTAAAGGGAATCTGTCAGCAGGTTTTTAATATGTAGTCTGAGAGCAACATGATGTAGGGGCTGAGATCCTGTGTAATAATTATAAGGGATAACTCAGGAGACTCTTTGCGTGGTACAAGACAACTACAGTACACAGTCTTATAAGTGGTAAAGTCTATATTATCACACGTTGATTCAAACAGGTGCAGAGAGAAACTCAAGTCCAGAACACTTGGTGTAAATATTAAACACAGCTAAACAGTCTACAGAGAACTTCAGAGGAAAATGCAATCACGCAGAAAGTCTATGAAGCACAATTATTCTTGAGGATACTTGACACAAATAAGTCCTTGTTTTAGTCCAAACACAGATAGCTATGCTTAAAAGGCAGTTCAAATAATATATTGGCACAACCAGGGAGGCCTGGGTAATAGTATCAGGTTTTTGCAGAGCAGCAACAGCTTACATGTCTAGCAAATGCAGATGGAAGTAGACACGAGCAGCAGATGAAGGAGGATTACTGGAAACTGGTGTATGCAGCAGGAACTCAGAGCAGAGTAGCAGGATCACCACACAGGTTCACAGGAGCAGGTATATAGCCAGGGAGTCACCAGGGTAAGGAGCTGGATGCAAGGCAGAATACTCTAGCACAGACTGAAGGCTAGGGTGGATTTTTATAGCAGGAAGACTCAGTGCACATGAGACCAAAGACGCCATTTTGGAAAAGGGCAGTAATGCACAAAAGGTAATAAAAAATGTTCAGAGTCCTGACATTTCTCCATCCTTAGAAGCGGCCTCAGGACGATCCTGTACCTGGTTTCTCAGGGAATCTCTGATGAAAACGAGAAATCTTCTGTTGGGCATTGATGTTTTACACAGGTTCCCAAGAGTCTTCCTCAGGGGGATATCCCTGCCATCATATCAGATATTGGAGCCGATTCCTGCGAATCCTGGAATCAATAATTTCCTCCACCACAAATTGTTCTTGCCCATCAATCACCACAGGCTGCGGAGGTGGCATAACACATCCCTGGAAGGTGTTAGGAGATACAGCCTTTAGTAAAGATACATGAAAAACTGGGTGGACCTTCATAGTCCTAGGCAGCTTCAGCCGGCAGGCCACAGAGCTCACAATATCGTTGATCTTGAAGGGGCCAATGAATTTCTGTCCAAGTTTTTGTGAAGCAACGTTTAACTTCAGATTCTTAGTTGCTAACCACATGGAGTCTCCTACCTTGAACATGGGTGCAGGTCTACGGAATCTATCAGCCGATCTCTTATAACGTTCTTGAGCTGTGGTCAGGGATTCCTTCAGAACCTCCAGATTTTGCCTCATCGCAGTCAGCCTATCCTTCACTGCCGGAACCGTAGAATTAATTGGAGACCTAGGTAAGATATACGGATGATAACCCAGATTGGCAAAGAAAGGTGTAAATTTAGTGGAGGCGCTCTGAGAATTGTTATATGAAAATTCGGCTAACGGCAGTAACTCGAACCAATCATCCTGGAGATGGCTGACATAGCATCTTAGATATTGTTCCAGCGTCTGGTTGGTACGCTCAGTCTGACCATTTGTCTGGGGATGGTAAGCGGAAAAGAGACAGACATTAATAGTGAGTGCCGAGCATAACTCCTTCCAGAATCTTGAAGTGAATTGTACTCCCCGGTCAGAGATGATCTCATCTGGGACCCTATGCAACCAAAAGACATTCTGTATAACCAAGTTCACTGTATCTTTAGCTGAGGGGAGGCCGGTGCACGGAACAAAATGAGCAGCTTTAGTCAGGCGATCAACTACCACCATGATTGTATTCATGCCCCCGATGTAGGCAGCTCCACAATAAAGTCCATTGATATAGACCCCCAAGGGAGGGACGGAACAGGTAATGGTTGTAGAAGACCCATAGGTGCCACATGAGGAGTATTGTAATGAGCACATACCTCGCAAGAGAGAACATAGTCCTTGGTATCCTTCAGGCAAGTTGGCCACCAGAAGAATCGGTTCAGGAACTCTTGTGTCTTCTGTACCCCCCTGTGACCAGCCAACTTGGAGTCATGTACCAACTTGAGGATCTGCAGACGGATGACCTCAGGGACGTAGATACATCGATCTCTGAACCACATGCCAGCCTTAAAGACAAGATTAATATCCACAGGTGGGTTGGCCAGAAATACATCACCGTCATAAGCCTCCCTGCACTCCTTCGACAAGTCCTGATTGTGGATAGCTCAGATGAAATTGGCATCAGATAGAATGGTCTTGGACGGGGCTCCAGGTACGGAATCCGCAGCATGGATTCGGGATAAAGCATCAGCCTTCCCATTACGAGAACCTGGACGGTACGAGATAACAAAGTTAAATTGATTTAAAAAAAGGTTCCAACGAGCCTGACGAGGAGAAAGACATCTAGCGGATCTAAGGAACTCTAAATTACGATGGTCAGTTAGCACTGTGATTTCTTGTGCAGCTCCTTGCAGATGATGCCTCCATTCTTTGAAAGCGGCAATAATAGCCAACAATTCCTCGTCTCCCACATCGTAATTCTTCTCTGCTGAGGTTAGTCTATGGGAAAAGAAAGCACAAGGATGTAGCAAACCCTTCTCTCCAGTTCTTTGGGAGAGAATAGCCCCCAAAGCATTATCAGAAGTGTCCACCTCCACAATGAAAGAAAGTGTTGGATCTGGGTGTATCAACAGTGGTGCTGAGGTGAAACAGATCTTAAGCCGATCAAAAGCTTCTTGAGCCTGTGATGACCACTTAAAGGGCTTTTCCTTCTTTGTCAAGGACGTAATGGGACGGACAATATCAGCAAAATTTCGAATAAAGCGTCTATAGTAATTTGCAAAACCAATAAAACGTTGGACCTCCTTAACATTCTTGGGTACCGGCCAGTCAAGAATAGCCTGAATCTTACCAGATTCCATGTCCAGCCCCTGGGGAGAGATGATATAACCTAAGAACTGTATCTCAGAACGATGGAACTCGCATTTTTCCGGCTTAATATACAGATGGTTCTCTTTCAGACGTCTTAAAACAGTTTTGACATGTTCTTCATGTTCCTGTAGAGAGTCAGAAAAGATTAGTATATCGTCCAAATAGATCACCATAAACTGGTTCAACAAATCTCTGAAAATGTCATTAGCAAGGTGTTGAAACATTGCAGGGGCGTTACAAAGCCCGAAGGGCATCACAAGATATTCAAAGTGTCCATACCGGCATCTGAATGCTGTCTTCCACTCATCCCCTGGACGAATACGCACCAAATTATAAGCCCCACGAAGATCCAGTTTAGAGAACACCTTAGCATGGCAGACTCTTTCCAATAATTCGGGAATCAGAGGCAAAGGGTAACGGTTTCGTATGGTTACCTTATTGAGTTCCCGATAGTCAACACAGGGTCTCAGGGTCCCATCCTTCTTTTTTACAAAAAATATAGGTGCCCCTGCTGGTGAGGAAGAAGGACGTATGAAGCCTTTGGCCACATTTTCATCAATATACTCCTTTAAGACTTGAAGCTCAGGTGCCTCCAAAGGGTATACGTTACCAAAAGGAATAGCTGCCCCAGGAAGCAACTCAATGGGACAGTCATAATGCCTGTGTGGAGGAAGCTGATCTGCATTCTTCTTGTCACAGATGTCAGAGAACTCTTTATATGCTGGAGGTAAAGAAAATACCTGTACATGTGGTTCCATAGCCGTGGACTCAGGGACAGCTTCTGTTAACGCTGAGTTGCTCCTTGTTGGAAAGATAATCTCCTTGGTCTCCCAGTTGATAATTGGGTTCTGAGAACGCAACCAAGGAATGCCTAAAATTACAGGAAAATGAGGAGAAAAAATTAGCAAGAAAGAAAGTTGCTCCTGATGATTAGGCTCCAATAAAATTTCAAGGGGTAATGTCTCCTGATCCACAGGCCCAGAGATTAAAGGTGACCCATCCACTGTTTCCATGGTAATTGGAGAGGCTCTTTGCTGAATTTCAATACCATGTTCCTTGGCAAATGCGATATCCATGAAATTGCCACCTGCACCAGAGTCAATCATAGCTGCACTGGAAATCCACTGTCCTAAACACAGGATCTTAATAGGGAGAGAACAGTGAGAGTTCTTTTCCTTAAGCTCCTTGGGGGGTGAATTCATAGAAAGTGAATGGAATACAGCGTATAAAAGCAGGCTACATTCAGAGATGTCAGATTCATCATCACAGTTGTCATACTCCCCTACTGCTGCTAGCACCTTGTTAGGCCGTCTGGGACACTTAGGACAATTGATCAAAAAGTGGTCAGACTGGCCGCAGTAGAAACATAGACTTTCACGAAGGTGATGCTCCCGGCGCTTATTAATCTCGCGCCTCTGAACGGAATCAATTTGCATGGGCACCTCCTCCACCTCTCGAGATGTTTTACCTGCTGGCTCTTTGGAAGGAAGGGAAAAGTTAGAGATACGGTTAAAGGCAGCAAACTTCTCCTGCCTACGTTCAGTAAGGCGAATGTCTATGCGCACACAATGCTGTATAAACATTTCTAGCTCTTGTGGTGACTCAGCGCGAGCTAATTCATCTTTTACAATACTAGACAGACACCTTTTAAAAACAGGCAATTGTGCATAACTGTCCCAATTGGTATCTACCGCTAATCTCCTGAATTCAGTAGCATACTATTTGTAGATTGTGAGCCTTCGCGGGCAGGGTCCTCTCTCCTCCTGTACCAGTTATGACTTGTATTGTTTAAGATTATTGTACTTGTTTTTATTATGTATACCCCTCCTCACATGTAAAGCGCCATGGAATAAATGGCGCTATAACAATAAATAATAATAATAATACTCAATAACAGAACGTTTAGCCTGGCGTAAAGACAATAAAGCAGATTCAGCGGTTGCATGGCGATTAG
The DNA here is from genome assembly GCF_051348905.1 of Ranitomeya variabilis. Classification (NCBI taxonomy): domain Eukaryota; kingdom Metazoa; phylum Chordata; class Amphibia; order Anura; family Dendrobatidae; genus Ranitomeya; species Ranitomeya variabilis. The sequence continues at coordinate 651,777,586 of NC_135236.1, forward strand.
GATCATCAAACATTAATGCCATAGCGGCCAAGAAATCATCCAAGTTATTTAACCGTGGGTCATGAGACTCAATCATTGGATTCGCCCAGGCGAGTGCTCGTGAGGTCAGCAGAATTAATACACACAATACCTTGGATCTATCAGTAGCAAAACGGTCGGCATGTACATCAAAACATAGCATACATTGATTCATAAAGCCACAAAATTTGTTGCGATCACCATTAAATCTGAATGGGGGCAACTTAGGTGGGCTAGCTGGTGGCGGTTGCCCAGAGGGTAAAGTCGCTTGTGCAGCTATTTGCGTGCTTATGTCCTGAAAAGCCCGTCCATACAGGGACTCTATGCGAGCAAGTTTGTTTTCCTGGGCTGCCATGCTGGTGCTTAAGTCCTGCAAAGTTTGTCCAAACACTTGTTGATTGTGTTCAATGCTTCCAAACTTCTTTTGCAGACCTTCCACATCTTTCTGCAGTGATCTAATTATGGCAAACACCTGCTCTAATCTGCTCTCTGCAGTCATTGTTCCAGCAGTCTCCTCTTTTGTGGCTAGAGTATCCTGTAATAATTGTAGGGGATAACTCAGGAGACTCTTTGCGTGGAACAAGACAACTACAGGACACAGTCTTATAAGTGGTAAAGTCTATATTATCACATGGTGATTCAAACAGGTGCAGAGAGTAACTCAAGTCCACAACACTTGGTGTAAATATTAAATGCAGCTTAACAGTCTATAGGAAACTTCAGAGGAAAACTCAATCACGCAGAAAGTCTATGAAGCACAATTATATCTTGAGGATACTTGACACGAATAAGTCCTTGTTTTAGTCCAAACACAGATAGCTATGCTTATAAGGCAGTTCAAATAATATCTTAGCACAACCAGGGAGGCCTGGGTAATAGTCTCAGGTTTTTGCAGAGCAGCAACAGCTTACATGTCCAGCAAATGCAGATGAAAGTAAACACGAGCAGCAGATGAAGGAGGATTACTGGAAACTGGTGTATGCAGCAGGAACTCAGAGCAGAGTAGCAGGATCACCACACAGGTTCACAGGAGCAGGTATATAGCCAGGGAGTCACCAGGGTAAGGAACTGGATGCAAGGCAGAATACTCTAGCTCAGACTGAAGGCTGAGGTGGAGTTTTATAGCAGGAAGACACAGTGCACGAGACCAAAGACGACATCTTTGAAAAGGGCAGTAGTGCACAAAAGGTAATAAAAAATGTTCAGAGTCCTGACATCCTGATTTCAGCAATGTGTCACTTACTGGCCTATTTTTGTTTCAATAAAATCAGTGTAATAAGCAGGAGATTATCACTACAGGACTAGGTGTCACATGCCTCCTAGTCCAACCACACTCTCAGCAATGATTAGCAGCTTTCTGTCAATATACATTGTACACAGAAAGCAGCCAATCAGTGATGTGGGTGGGGTTATACACAGCTGAGCATTCCGAGAACCGCTAGATCTGCAGCAGAGAAAACGTGATTCTATCACAACTGCTGCATGCAGTTAACTAAGTGATACATTTCTACAATCAGTGTCTTTGTCCCTATATCATGATGCTGATAGATTACATAGCAAAGACTAACAACTAGTGTTGAGCATTCCGATACCGCAAGTATCGGGTATCGGCCGATACTTGCGGGTATCGTAATTCCGATACCGAGATCCGATACTTTTGTGGTATCGGGTATCGGTATCGAAACAACATTAATGTAAAAATGTGTAAAAGAGAGAATTAAAATAAAAAATATTGCTATACTCACCTCTCCGACGCAGCCTGCACCTTACCGAGGGAAGCGGCAGCGTTCTTTGTTTAAAATTCGCGCTTTTCTTTCCTTACGTGAAGTCCCGGCTTGTGATTGGTCGCATGCCGCCCATGTGGCGGCGACGCAACCAATCACAGCAAGCCGTGACGTAATTTCAGGTCATTCAGTAGTTTAAAATTACGCTCCGGCTTTGTGATTGGTTGCGTCGCAGTCACATGGGCGACGCAACCAATCACAGCAAGCCGTGACGTAATTTCAGGTCCTTAAGGATTTTAAAATTACGTCCCGGCTTTGTGATTGGTTGCGGCGCGGTCAACCAATCACAAGCCGGGAGGCTGGACACGCGCGCATTTTAAAATGGCTTCCCGGCTTGTGATTGGTTGACCGCGCCGCAACCAATCACAAGCCGGGACGTCACGGGAGGCTGGACACGCGCCCATTTTAAAATGCGCGCGTGTCCAGCCTCCCGGCTTGTGATTGGTTGACCGCGCCGCAACCAATCACAAGCCGGGACGTCACGGGAGGCTGGACACGCGCTCATGCTGATGTCAGTGAGTTGAACTGAGATCATTGGCTGTGAAATCCCAGGACCTTTCTGATGGCACTGCGAGCATGAGAACTTTCTCACATTCACAGTATTGTCAGTCAGGTCATAGGAGTTCAGCGTGAGACACTAAGCAGTGGTAGCACATGCTGCTCAGTGTCTCTGCTGGATGGCAGGCATATAGTTACATCATGTATCAATGCAGCATGCCATCTAGATGTAGCAGAGCTAGATCCGTCGCTGGACAAATGAATTATTATCTTCTCAGCAGACAGGTGAGGAATATTGGTGTCACAACTCTGTTGTCCGGTGCTTCAGGACCTGGGGCTCCTTCCCTGTCCCTAACGCTAGGGGCGCCCTAGCTCACCCTGTTCCCCAGATTACTTCTGATGGTAAAGATGCCGGAGGAAGAGAGGAGTAGTAGTGTACCATAATACACCAACCAGACTAACAAGATAATATGAACAGGTGTAACGACAAATAACAAACATACAAATATACACTCACAAATAACAGGGGAATGCACCGGGGAGTGGAGGATTGGGTTAAACCAAAGTAAGAGAAGAAAGGTCATTATCACACACTCAAAACCTGGCAACAGTCAACAATAAATCCGCCAACCGCCTTCTCCAATAATAAACACCAACAACCTCCAGCCATGTAGCAAACGCTACTCTGACAATGAGTGCTAGCCTGGACCCAGTTTATATAGGAGATAGGAGTAGCTAACAGTGCACAGCTGAGAACCTAAACTCTCCAGGAGCTCTCAACTGAGCAGATTAACCCCTGCACTGCCAAAAAGAAATTTACACCATTTAATATGAAGGTGAAGTGCTTCTAACCAGTGCAGGAGTAGGAAAAATCAGACACTGCGGTCTTCTGGCTACTCTTTGTGACAATTGTGGTTTATTATTTTAATTTTGTCACAGTAGACCATGGCTTCTGTGGACTGAGTGATGATGTGAGTATGGTTTAACAAACAGACATGTATTCAATCTGTCTAGCAGCCACAAATCATGCAGCTGCGTCAACATAAACTAAATCTCCGAGCACGCCGAAATACTCAGAGACCACCTGAGCATGCTCGGAGAAACTCGAGTAACGAGCATACTCGCTCATCAATAAATATAACTATAGGATTAGTAATGGATAGGTGTCTTACAGCAGGCTGCTATTTTTAGGCTGGGGGCAATATTCATGGCCTCATACTAACTTGAGAATACCAGCCCCCAGCTGTCAGCTTTAGATTGGCTGGTTGTCAATAATGGGGGGACCCCAGGCAATTTTTATAAAGTTATTTTTTTAAACAATAAAAAATTACGGCAAGGGGACCTGTCTGTTCTTGATAGCCAGCCTTGCTGAAGCTGACAGCTGAGGGTTGCAGCTTGCAGCTGTCAGTTTTGCCTGGATAGTTAACAAAAATACAGGGGAACCCTACATCATTTTTTTAAATGTATTTATTTATAAATTATATAAATTTTATTTATTAGTGTTGAGCATTCCGATACCGCAAGTATCGGGTATCGGCCGATATTTGCTGTATCGGAATTCTGATACCGAGATCCGATACTTTTGTGGTATCGGGTATCGGTATCGAAACAACATTAATATGTAAAATAAAGAATTAAAATAAAAAATATTGCTATACTCACCTCTCCGACGCAGCCTGGACCTCACCGAGGGAACCGGCAGCGTTGTTTGCTTAAAATGCGCGCTTTTCCTTCCTTCCGAGACGTCACGGCTTCTGATTGGTCGCGTGCCGCCCATGTGGCCGCGACGCGACCAATCACAGCAAGCCGTGACGTAATTTTCAGGTCCTTCTAGGCATTCAGTATTTTAAAATTCCGGCTTTGTGATTGGTCGCGGAACGTAATTTTAAAATACTGAAGGACCTGAAATTACGTCACGGCTTGCTGTGATTGGTTGCGTCGCGGCCAACATGGGCGACGCGACCAATCACAAGCCGTGACGTCACGGGAGGCTGGACACGCGCGCATTTTAAAATGCGCGCGTCTCCTGCCTCCCGTGACGTCACGGCTTCTGATTGGTCGCGTCGCCCATGTGACCGCGACGCGACCAATCACAAAGCCGGAACGTAATTTTAAAATACTGAATGCCTAGAAGGACCTGAAAATTACGTCACGGCTTGCTGTGATTGGTCGCGTCGCGGCCACATGGGCGGCACGCGACCAATCAGAAGCCGTGACGTCACGGAAGGAAGGAAAAGCGCGCATTTTAAGCAAACAACGCTGCCGGTTCCCTCGGAGAGGTGAGTATAGCAATATTTTTTATTTTAATTCTTTATTTTACACATTAATATGGTTCACAGGGCCTGAAGGAGAGTTTCCTCTCCTTCAGACCCTGGGAACCATCAGGGATACAGTCCGATACTTGAGTCCCATTGACTTGTATTGGTATCGGGTATCGGTATCGGATTAGATCCGATACTTTGCCGGTATCGGCCGATACTTTCCGATACCGATACTTTCAAGTATCGGACGGTATCGCTCAACACTATATAGCGCATTTGACGGCTGATGAATTCTCTCATCAGCCACTGCCTGCGTTCACTGTTAACAGTTGAATACAACTCTCAACATTGTCCTTGTTGGCGCTGATAGCAGCATGAGCAGGGGACATTGATGTGAGATGTCTTCACTTCAGCACCCAGTGCCGGGTACAGCGCCATCAGTACCGCTGATTCCCAGGTGCCAGTATGTGTAACACTGATGACACACGCATGTCACCCGTGTGTCATCAGTGTGCACATGTGCGGGACATTTTACGGCCCATGTTGCTACCCCAAAAACACTGACATCTGAAAGAGCCATTAGTGAACTTGATCATTTACCGAACTTTAGATGACATTTGCGATTTTTAGGAAAAAAGCTTGGAAATCCGAACACGAATCCGAACGGGCAACGTTCGTGCTGAATTTGAGATTGGCGAATGTTTTCCGAACAAGGTCACTCATCTGTAGCCATGACGCCTAGTAGGTGGCAGAGGCGCCCAGTATGCCAGGCATTGTATTAACCGGACAGAAGTCAAGACCACGTTGGTCCAACTGCCATGGGGGCTCTAATTGGATACTGATCTAGGGTAGTTTGAATATTTTTGCTTATCTCTAATACAAACCCTTTAATCTTTGGCAATTATGAGTATGACAGATAACAAGCCTGGCTCCGAGTGACTTTCAGGCATGAAGCGGGTCAAGTAATACCACCTGGTGAAATATGACATTGTAGTACCATCCTTGTTAGTACCGCTTCAGAGACTGAGACAGAAGTGGCATTTTTGTCATGTCGTTTCCATGAAATAACTGCTCATTTGGGCTCATTCCCAAGGGTCGATGGACAACTTCTAAATCAGTTTCAGCGCTCCTTAAAGTAACCCCGTCAAAAGATCAAGAGTGACTAGTTTTTGCTTTTATCCTATTCCCGCGGCTCCCTTGAGTATTCCGTTTTTGAATTTTTTTTGTAAATCCATCATACTGTTCCAGAGCTATGGACCTTTTTATTTAGTACTATTTTTTTATGGTATTTGTAAAGGGGGTGTGGCTCACAGATTCTCTGGGGGCGTGTCTCTGCATAAATACTCTGTGAGCACCGCCCCTTTGTAAAGACCATAAAAAGTAGTAGAAAATAAAAAGGTCCATATCTCTGGAAAAGTATGGTGGACTTTAAAAATTCAAAAAACTGTATATTCAGAGTAACTGCAGGAATACAATAAGTGCAAAAACTGGACACTTTTGACTTGATGATAGGTTCTCTTTAAATGGGTATTCCTATGCTGTGGGAGCTTAGTTCATCCTGGCATTATTATATATATCTCGTGAGGTCAAATAATCACTTTTAGACAAAATTACCCCGATTAGCATGTTTTTTTCTTTGCTTTTTTTCTACAGGAAATCTTACAATTAATTTCCATTGTGCATATACAAGGACTCAGAGCTGCGGTACTTTTCTGTTTTGCTACCTATTATTTTCTTCTGCTATAGAAGTAATCTTTTTTACTTTAGCTTCAGAGGTGAAATCTGACTTGTTTCGCCCCCTCAGGCAGTTTTTTCTGTATATCTCAGACATGATTCCCTTCAATTCCAGAGATAAACAGGCAGTTCTTTGCATGCAAGCTATTCTGAATGTCTAAAACTCCCATACATTATTAAAGCATGATCTATCCCCGGCTGTGCCTTTCCATGCAGTAATATGATTTTACATGCAAGTCAGACAGATAATATGTATAATTACTCGCAATCTGCCTCTTTTATCTTGCAGATGGAGAGATGGAAATTTCACCATCGAAACAAATAATAATATGCAAAATAGAATCAATTTGAAGATAGGAAAATCGGGGCTGTAATTGTGATAACCTTTCCAATAGCTGGAAAAGGCAAATCATCCGGCACGCTATGCTTAGCGGCTAAAATGCAGTGTTTGTTATTGTACGGTGCAAACCCAGCCATACACCACAATACTGTGATATAGTCCAGAGCAGCAACCAAAAACCTGCTCATACTATATATTCCTCAGGCAGAGGCATACATAGAAATCATGTTGATGTCAGAAGTTCTAATAGCCCCCCCCAAAAAAAAAAAAGAATAATAATTGTCGGGGTCACAGAAGAGCATATGTCACAACTTTCCAGCCTTTACATAGAAGCTTTCTTCCTGCTGAAGTCATAGATTACTATTTCATTGCCCTCATAAAGTATGATGCCAACAAAGTGCTCCACAAACACAGTATGCTACCCCCATAGTGAATTCCTCCTCCTCCTTATATGGTGACCCCAAGACAGTGTGATCCCTCAACTGTGAGCCTCACAAAGTCTTCCATGCAGTATATTGGGTTTAAAAACACTATAATAGTATAATGTGCCAGCCATAATCCTCCATATAGTGTAATGCTTCCTCCATAATCCTCCATATAGCATAATGCACCCTCCATAATCCTCCATATAGTGTAATGCTTCCTCCATAATCCTCCATATAGTATAATTCACCCCCCATAATCCTCCATATAGTGTAATGCATCCACCATAATTCTCAATATAGTATAATGTGCCCCCCCAAATCCTCCTAATTGTATAATGCACTCCCCGGTCCTCCATAGAATATAACGCACCCCTACGGTTCTCCATACAATATAATGAACCCCCCATGGTCCTCCATACTATACACTGTGTTCCAAATTATTATGCAAATAATATTTCCTCATATCTTCTCTAAATTACCTATCTGAAATGCAGTCATTGTTATTTTCCAGTCATCTTCTATTCTAGTATAATTGCAATGTTTTGGAACAAACTGCCTATGAAAACAGTATCTTTTAAAAAAAAAAAATAAACACTCAAAATGCATGTTCCAAATTATTATGCACAGCAGAGTTTTCAACCTTTTTTTTTTATTTTGAACAAAAAAATGGTGAATTGTGAAGTTATAAGTAGTGTTGAGCATTCTGATACCGCAAGTATCGGGTATCGGCCGATATTTGCTGTATCGGAATTCCGATACCGAGTTCCGATATTTTTGTGATATCGGAAATCAGAATCGGAAGTTCCCAGTGTATGGTTCCCAGGGTCTGAAGGAGAGGAGACTCTCCTTCAGGCCCTGGGATCCATATTCATGTAAAAAATAAAGAATAAAAATAAAAAATATGGATATACTCACCCCTCTGGCGGACCCTGGACCTTAGCGGTGTAACCGGGAGCCTCCGTTCCTAAGAATGCAGTGAGTGTAGGACCTGCGATGATGTCGCGGCTTGTGATTGGTCGCGTGAGCGGTCACGCAACCAATCACAAGCCACGACGTCATCGAAGGTCCTTCACTCTGCATTCTTAGGAACGGAGGCTGCCGGTTACACCGCTAAGGTCCAGGGTCCACCGGAGGGGTGAGTATATCCATATTTTTTTTTTTATTCTTTATTTTTTACATGAATATGGATCCCAGGGCCTGAAGGAGAGTTTCCTCTCCTTCAGACCCTGGGAACCATCCAGGATACCTTCCGATATTTTGTGACCCATTGACTTGTATTGGTATCGGGTATCGGTATCGGCGATATCCGATATTTTGCCGGTATCGGCCGATCCAATCCGATACCGATACTTTCGAATATCGGAAGGTATCGCTCAACACTAGTTATAAGCATTATCAGCTTATTACAAAATGAAATCAAACAGTTTTCAAGTGAAAACTTTATTCTAGGTGATGTTACATTTGCACATAGGACCCCTTGTTCGAAAGAAGCTCCTGAACTCTCTTGTCCATTGAATTTGTCAGTTTTTGGATGGTTTCTGCTTCAATTGTTTTTCATGTGGACAGAATACCCTCCCAGAGCTGTTGCTTAGATATGAACTGCCTCCCGCCATCATAGACACTCCTTTTGAAGATGCTCCAGAGGTTCTCAATGGGGTTGAGGTCAGGGGAAGATGGTGGCCACACCATAAGTTTGTCCTCTTTTATGCCCATAGCAGCCAGAGATGCAGATGTGTTTTTTTGCAGCATGAGATGATGCATTATCATGCATGAAAATGATCTTGCTGCAGAAAGCACGGTTCTTCCTCTTGAACCATGGCAGGAAGTGTTGTTTTAGAAACTCCACATAGATTACGGAGTTCATCTTTACCCGTTCAGGGATCATAAGGGGGCCGACAATCTCTCTCCCCATGATTCCAGCCCAAAACATTACTCCACCTCCTCCTTGTTGGCGCCTTAGCCGTGTTTTCATGGGGTGTCCATCAACCAGCCATCCTCCACTCCATCCATCTGGACCATTGAGCGTTGCACGGCACTCATCAGTGAACAAAACAGTTTGGAAGTCAGTCTTCATGTATCGTTTGGCCCACTGGAGCCGTTTCTGCTTGTTGCAGTGGATAAAGGTGGTCGAGAGGATGGCTTACGCACAGCTGCAAACCTCTGAAGGACCCTGCATCTTGTTCTGGGGACGTTGGAGGCACCAGCAGCTTCAAAAACTTGTCTGCTGCTATGACAAGGCATTTTTGCAGCTGCTCTTTTAACCTTATGCAATTGCCTGTTGGAAAGAGTCCTCAATTTTTCCTTATCAGCACGCACACGTGTGTGCTGGGAATCAGCTACACACTTCTTGATTGTGCGATGATCACGATGAAGTGTCTTGGCAATGTTGATTGTAGTCATGCCTTGACCTAAATACTCCACAATTTGTTGCTTCTCAGCAGCCTACACATCCTTTTTCTTTCCCATTTTGTCAAAAAATGTAGGCTGCTTAATAATGTGGAACAGCCTTCTTAAGTAGTCTTGCCTTTATTTGGACACACCGGCCAAACTAATTTGCACAGGTATCTGCAATTGCTTTCAGTGATATAAAGAGCCTGACACACATCACCATCAATGAGTTTAAATGACAAACAAAAAAATTCTAACCTTATCACTCCTAAACTCTTTGTGCATAATAATTTGGAACACAGTGTATAATTTACTCCCCATGGTCCTCCATACAATATAATGCACCCCCTATGGTCCTCCATACAATATAATGCACCCCCCATGGTTCTCCATACAATATAATGCACCCCATGGTCCTCCATACAATATAATGTACCCCCATGGTCCTCCATACAATATAATGCACCCACCATGGTCCTCCATACAATATAATGCACCCCCCATGGTCCTCCATACAATATAATGCAGCCCATGGTCCTCCATACAATATAATGCACCCACCATGGTCCTCCATACAATATAATGCACCCCCCATGGTTCTCCATACAATATAATGCAGCCCATGGTCCTCCATACAATATAATGTACCCCCCATGGTGCTCCATACAATATAATGTACCCCCCATGGTGCTCCATACAATATAATGCACCCCCATGGTCCTCCATACACTATCTTGGCCACCAGAAACTGATTTAAATAAATAAACAAAATGCTCACCCCTCCTCCACCCTATGCTCTGGTCTGCTGAGCGTGTGGTGTGAAGCGCCGCACACCTCAAAACAGAGGGCGAACTATAATGATGTCACCCCACCTGCTGCTCTGACACGTAAGACGCCGAGGAAGAATGATGGGGGTGGAAGCATCAGGCATCCACCCCATCATTCTGTGCAAGCGTTGATGGGTGGAGGGAGGCCTGGTGTGGGAGCTGAGGGGTGGAGAGGGAGCCCAGGGCGGGCACTGACACCACCCACCCCTTCCCGACTCCATAGCAGTTGCATGGCCTGCTAATATTGTCCTCAAAGGTGAACAGCAATATCCACATTTCCCAACATCACAGAGCCATAAAATTCAATGACAAAATTCTGGCTGCTTGAAGCTACCACTAAAGGGAGCTCAGTGCATTTGTCATTGAACACAGTGGGTGCTTACAAATTTGAATGCAATGGTCTTCTACTAATGGTGTCCACCTGAAAATCCTGTAATTATTCTGTAACTTAATATTGAACTATACACACAATGTAATGTCGTCTTTCTGTTGCAGAGATATTAGCAATCAATTCCAAGTGGGTGTTATCAGATATTTTTCACTGGGGTTATGTATTTCTTCTCCCTGTATGAGTTGCCTTGTCAAAAACAGGCAGCAACATAGCAGAAAAAAACACTTACCCACAATAGCCCGTTATAGTATGATTAGAAAGTGCTGGGAAGTTAGAGAACAAATAACTCACACCTTTAAGATAAAGTCTATGTGGGGGAAGTGGCAGCACAGCTGAGTATAGCTGTGCCACATTACAAACCCTTATATCAGTTCTCTTAGACTGTGCTGCCTATCCCCCATACTGCCTGTCTGGAGCTATGTCAGTAATCACACTTATGTCTGTTGTACTCAAAAGTTGATTTGAGCACAACATACATAAGTGTGGCTCATTTCCGGACACGGAGTGTAGAGAAAGTGGCACAACAGCAGAAATGGCAGTGCTATCAGAGAACTGATAGAAGGCTTTGTGATGTGACACAGCTACACTCTGCAGTACTGCCTCATCCCTCCACAGGTACCTTATTTGAAAGGTGTGAGTCATCTGTAATCTAATCTCCGAGCACTTTCTAATCGTGCCAGAGGTTAGACTGGGAGATCAGACACTGAGAATATGGTGGAGGTGTGTTCTTCTTCTACTGTATTACTGCCTGCTTATAATTGGGCAACTGTTACAGAGGAAAGATGTACACCCCCACATTGAAAAATATATGATAACACCCACTTGGACTTAACAATAGCTCTTTAGGTGCCGAATACTTTGATTGCTAATATCTCCTAAATGAAGAGTCAAAGAAGAAGATATCAGAGACTCAGAAATGTGAACCAAATGAAGGCTATAGACCAAATGAGGGCAGAGTTTGCAAATCTATTATTTGCAACGATAGGAGACATACAGTTATATAGGTTAGGGACTGAAAATGAGATCTGATCCACATGTAAGATGCCCAAGTGTGGTAGTTGTGGGCGAGCTTTGGTCCCCACTCGCTCTGGCATCCTACAGACTAGGAGTATCTCAGTCCTGTTGTGCTACTGTGTATGTGGTGCTTTCCACTTACTTCTGGCCAGCAGGCCTTTTCTGAGTCCAGGCATCCCTCTTCTGGAACCAGGGCAGCAAACAATCCAGGAAACATGTGGTTAATCAAAACCAAACTTTTACTTAGAGAATGGCAGTCTGTACAATATTTACAAGCAGGTTTAAAGGATAAGGCCCAACAGGTTGTCACCTTTCCCACAGGTATCGGATACAACTTTAGCCCTGGTTCTCGGGATAAGTGGCATATCCCCCTTTCTGGTATTCCTAGCACTTGGGGATCTTCCTTACCTCTAACAGCATTTCTGGATTGTGAAACCTTTCACCCCATGTAGTCTGAGTCCATCCTTTCATCTAGCTTCGCAAGCTGAGTGTGCCCCTAGCTCCCAACATCCATCTCGAGGTTGCCCTTAGCCATTAGGTGGAATAACATGGAAGGTATTTATGGCAATCTGCTGTCCCGAATATTGAGCTCACATTGTCCCTAGCAGCCCACTATTCCTGATGCATATGCACTGTCACTTCCTGCCTCTAACACTCGGTTCCCCCTCCCATCTGGGCTGGCCCCTACAGTTAACCCTGTCCCAGCTAACTGCAGCCCCACGGGGTATTCTACCTGTGTCACATAAAAGTACATAAAACACATTTAACCCTTGGAAGTCTGGAAGCAGTCCATGAGCTTCCACCACCGTTACACACAAACAGTTTTCTTTATTTTTATTCTCCTCGGTTCTACCTACTTGTACAAATGCATTGAACTCATGCCATCAGTATTTTTTTTTTTCCAAAAAGGACACAAAGTGGTCAAAGAATAGATTGGCTCTTGGCAGATCAATTTAAATGGCAAGATCAGATTTGTATGAAAACTGCCTGGTGGATTTTTCAATAAAGCCAAGGTTCTCAACACTTTAAAGAAAATACAAGTTACCAGGGGAACATGTTTCATTACTGGTGCTTGTGACAAGATCCTGGGGCAGAATATGAGACCAGCTACAACATATCATTACATGAGGTTCTCTCATACAACGAGCTGCCAGCCAGATCCAATTCCCTAAGCTGCAAGCATCTGTCTAGGGCCGCTGTCACTGCCTAGTATGTGATGTGCTGAATCACCAACGCGAACCAGTAAGAATGCGAACACAAATACAAACAATTCAGATTAACACCACATTAACATTGATGTAAACAGGTCGTGCTCTTACTATAGGAAACATCAATGGGTATAGTGTCTACGTACACTGTATACAACATTACATTTCTCCTTCATGTAAAGCAAGACAAAAATAAACTGTTTAGGAAGATATAGTGAAAAAAGAAAAAGCCCTACATGTTGCTTTATTTAAAAGCCATGTGCACCTTTGTACAGATTTTTTTGTACTTTTGCACAATGATACAAATCCATGCTTGTAGTTTTTAGTATCTTTTTTTGCTCTGTTAGAAAGAGCAGCAGAGGAGTGGAGGTGGTTATTCATAGATCTCTAGCATGGTGAGGGAAGAAAGCATGTACAGTGTCAGGGAGAGCAGAGGAAACAGACTATGGTAAAGGAAGAAAGCACAACAAAGAGAACATAGTTGCATGGTTGAAGCTGTGCTAATTTATGAGCTTGTGGAGATCAGACTGAACCGGGGAATCCATTTTGTGTTCTTCCTGAGAAATCTGGTATACAACAAGAAATATTTCTGCAAACTTGACATTTTCTTTGTTTTGTTAGTAATCACGCGCACATTCCTCCTTGATATTGTAGCTTTTTATCTACATGCCAAATAATTGTAACTTTTTCACTTGAATAAGATTTGCTTTGTAAGTGATTGTGAAATATGAGCGCTTGTGCGCATGTCTGTAAAATGTCTAAACTTTTTATCTATATAAAGAAGGGGGAGCGCCCAGTGAGGAGAGGCGCGGGCTCCAGGGCTATCCCTGTCTATGAACACACAACCTTTGTGCTGCGTGTTATTTATTTGGATCCCATCCAGGAAGCCAGGGACGGAGAAGGACTCAACATTTCTTGGCCGCCCGAACAGGGACCCGAGGCGAGAGTATTTGCTCGAGATTCACCTGCGGATACGGACAACGGAGATCTGGGATAATGGACGGCAAATGAACTGAAAAAACCTGGCCAGGTAAGAGACATTATTAGTTCTCTTTTATCTGCCCTGTATTATCCGAAAGATCTCTACGAGCCGTGTCACGCTGGGTTAGTCTAGTAGTGAGTAGATACCTATAAAACTCGGGTTACCATATTGTATAGATTTATGAGTCTTGTCCCTGGCAGTGTGTGAACAGTGTGAAGGTTGTGGCATGTTGTGAAAGAAGAGCAAAAGTACGTAGAAAATAAGCCGAAATAGTTGGGGTATAAGCCTTATACACGAAAGTCAGCCTAACTGGGTCATGTGGTTGCGTCCTTTCGGGGAGACCTCCGCCCATGCTTGACTCTCAATAAGTGCTTAACCTCCTTCATTTCTGGATAAGGTTTGATAGAATGAGCCCAGGACGCGGTTTCATGAGCCTGGGACAAGTATGCTAACTGAGACAGAAAGTTTTGTGATCTGTATGGTGTTGCTGAGTCTGTTTGCGTGCATAATAGCACTTAAGTACGTCCTGCATATTAGAAGAAACGGAGCAGACGAGCCTTTCAATATTTTAGCTCCCTAGGAGAGAAGGCAACGAGACATCACCACAGAGTAAGTGATTGTCCAAACGTCACCTAGGGTAGACATAGCTAATATTGAAAAGAAAAATGGGAAATAAACAGACAAAAACCGTCTTAGGACAAGTGGAAGCAGCAGATATCATACAGGAAAGATGTGGAAAGACAGTCAGAAAGCAGATTAGAAGGGTAAGAGAAAAATTGGGAATTTCAGAAGCACTTATGTTCAGCACAGAATGGGAAAGAGTAAATAAAGAAAGAGGAGGAATAGTTAAAGATAATGGGTGGGAAGATATTGTGCACTGCATGATAAAAGTCTCAAAAACAGCAAGAGAAGAAAATTGGAGATATGATCCAGACACTTTCAAATGGTCTATAGGAAGGAAAGGATGTATTCCACCATCTTACCTAGATCCAAATGCCCAATCATTTGTACCATCTGGAGGAGCAGAAGGAGGAAAACAATTTCCAGCCTTGTATCCCAATCTTGGTGGGGTAGGAGGATGGGTATGTTCACACTGTGGACAACAAAATCCAGATTGGAGGAATGATTGCCTAGCCTGTGGTGCGCCTAGACATGGCACTGTACTTGCTCCTGTTAGGGTAGTACCAAGACCTTTTAGGGAAACAAATGCTGACGGGGTAATGAGAACTAGGTATCATCAAACTCGGCAATATTTCCCTTGGTCCCCTGCTGAAGGTATGTCTCTCTTGCATAACGCGCCAGACCCCACCCAGTTTCCAGTCAGATTTGCACAATATATACAGCAAATTATGCAGACTCACGCAGGAGTCTGGGCGGATGGAGAGGAATTATGTAGAATGAAAATGACTCCTGGTCTCTTCCAGGAATTACTGGCATATCTACAGGGACATAGGCCACAGGCAGGACAAGTGGGACAGGCAGGACAAGTAGGACAAGCAGGAGAAGGTGCCCTACAAACGGTAGAATCAGGCAATCAGTTCGTAGACCACTTAATAATTTTCATGAGGCAGAAACAGAGGCAGAGAGGAACAACGGGAGTGGTGGCTCAGAAACCTGGTCAATCAGTAGATGAGTATTATCTAGGGGTAGAAAATAGCTTTAGAGATGAAGGAATAGATCTGACCACTCCAGGAATGATGAGGTTAATTACAAAAACCTTCATAGATGGATTGTCTCCAAAAGTGAAGGAGAAACTTAAGGCCGCAACTCCTGATTGGAGAACCTTGGAAGACCCACACTTGGCTAGGCAAAAAGCCGTAGGGATAGAGTTGGATTTAAGAGAAAATCATAAGCCTGTCAGAATAGCGCAAGCAAACACAACAGGAGGGAGAGCAAGACACAATTTTCCTTGTCATTACTGCAAGAAACCAGGACATTTCCAGAGAGAATGTAGAAAGAAGCAGGCAGACATAAAATCAGGAAAATTTGTACCAAAGAATAAGCCCTCAGACATCCAACAGACATCCATAGTGGATGGTCCCATACCAGATTCAGATTGACTCAATGTGTTACAAACCTCCCTACCAGCTAGAAGACCTATGATACAGGTGAATGTAGGGGGGAGAGAGATTCCATTTTTGATAGATACAGGTGCAACTTCCTCAATTTTGAATCAAGATTTTCTTCCGAATCCGGAAGATATTTCACAACAAACAACTTTTGCTGAGGGTTATGATGGGGTAATTCGAATATTGCCATATACTGTGCCCCTAGAGGTCTCATTAGGACCTAAATGTTTTGCATCCAGATTTTTGTATGCCAGAGGTGCCCCAACATGTTTGTTAGGAACTGATGTCCTAAAGAAATTAGAAGCTAACATCAATTTTAGGGAAGATGGCACAGTTATGCTGACTATCCCTGATGATGCAGAAACATTAGAACAATATGTCAGAATTCAGGCTTTTGAGGATTATACTGAAGAAAAAGAGTGCACCACAGATCTAGACCTCTCAATGGTCCCAGAAACACTGTGGGCACAGGGTGACACTGATGTGGGATTATTGCATATTTCTCCTGTAAAATTATCTGTGCAACCAGGAGCTGTTCTCCCACAGCTCAGACAATACCCTGTGAGTGCCCAGCAGGAATTAGCAATTACAAAACAGATAGAGGAATACAGAGAGAAAGGAGTTTTGGTAGAGATACAATCACCTGCTAACACTCCTCTGTATCCAGTCAAGAAGAGAACTCTTGATAAGAGTTCTATGCCCAAATATCGTATGGTACATGATCTAAGAGAAATAAACAAAGTTCTAGATCCAATCACCCCAGTTGTACCCAATCCTCATACGTTACTATCACAGATACCAGCCAGTTCTCAAGTGTTTACTGTAATAGATCTTTCAAATGCATTTTTCTCGGTTCCTTTACACCAAGACAGTTGGCATTTGTTTGCATTTACATTTAAAGGCAAACAGTTGGCGTGGACACGCCTTCCACAGGGAATGATACACTCCCCTACTCTTTATTCAAATGCCCTACAAACAGTCCTTCAGAGGTTTGAACCCGAACCACAGGTAGTAATTTTGCAGTATGTGGATGACCTACTACTTTGCTGCCCAGACCTAGAAACTGCAGAAAGGTCCACTGTGAGTTTACTATGTTTTCTAGAAAAAGAAGGGTGTAAAGTGAATAGACAAAAGTTACAAGTTTGTCAGACCAAAGTGGTCTTTCTAGGTCATTGCATTTCTCAAGGTAAAAAGCATCTTACACCTCAAAGAACTGAAGCAATAAGACAGATGAATGAGCCTAGAAATCATAAACAGCTACGAGCATTTTTAGGAATAGTGTCTCATTGTAGACAATGGATTATACATGCCAGTCAACTAATGCAACCACTGTATGACTGTGTAAAAAGTGAACCTTATTTGTTGACAAAAGAAGGTCAGATTTCGTTCCAACAATTAAAAGATGCCCTTGTTTCAGCTCCAGCGTTAGGGCTACCAGACTACACCAAACCGTTTCAGCTTATGGCTGCAGAAGTTGATTCCCATGCTACAGGAGTTCTTACCCAGAAGCATGCAGGGAAACAAAGACCAATTGCATATCTTTCAGCAAGGTTAGATCCCGTAGCTAGAGCAGCGCCAACCTGTGTACGTGTAGTTGTTGCTGTCTCACTATTGTTGGACAAAGCATCAGAAATTGTCCTAGAGCATCCACTCACAGTTCAAACCACACATGATGTTTATGGGATATTAAACCAGGTCCAACCAAAACACATTTCCATGGCCAGACATTTGCGGCTACAGTGTTCTTTGCTGCTCCCCTCTACTATCACATTTGCAAGGCTTCAGACTCTTAATTTAGCAACACTGCTACCTCTCGAGTCTGAAGGGGGGAATAAGGACACTGATCCACACGCAAATTTTTTCCCTACAGACACACATGATTGTACAGAGCTCATTTTACAAGAAACGGTAGGCTTACCCAATGTATCCGAAACACCACTTCAAAATCCAGATTTAGAGCTGTTTATAGATGGTAGTAGATTTGCAGATGACACAGGTAACTTTCATACAGGGTATGCAGTTGTGTCAGAATCTGAAACTCTCAAAGCAGAACCACTTCCACCGAAACAGTCTGCACAAGAAGCAGAACTAACAGCATTGATTGAAGCGCTAAAAATAGCTGAGAATCAGACAGCTAATATATACACTGATTCTAGGTATGCACATGGTATTGTGTTTGATTTTGGAGTAATCTGGAGAGCTAGAGGTTACATGACAGCGTCAGGACAACCTGTAAAACATGCTTCTCTGATCAAACAGATCTTAGAGGCTGCACAAGAAACAAAAGAAGTAGCAGTAATCAAGGTAGCTGCACATGTGAGACTCGACACTAGGGAATCTAGGGGAAATGATAGGGCTGACAAAGCAGCCAAAGCAGCAGCAGTTAAACCCTTACAACAGGTTCATACTGTAAACCCCACAGAAAATACTGAAGATAGACTGAGACAAGCACAGGAAGATGCAGGAGAAGAGGAGAGGGACAGGTGGAAAAAGGAAGGGGCAGAAGAACAAGCGGGAATTTGGAAGAAAGATGGACTAATATGTCTACCTAGAGCCTGGTACCCGATTGTAGTTGGTGGATTGCACCACCCTACTCATGTGTCTGCAAATGCAATGACACTACTGGCAAAGCAAGTCTGGTTGGCTCCAGGTTTTGGCAACTATGCAAGAGACTATTGTGCTGCATGCGTTATATGCCTGGCACATAATCCCGGACAGACAACAAAGACCCCTATGAAGCACCACGTCCGACCTCTCTACCCGTTTCAGCGATTACAGATAGACTTTATCCAGCTGCCAAAAAGTAATGGGTATGAGTATGTGTTGGTGTGTGTGGACATGTTCTCGGGGTGGCCAGAGGCCTATCCAGTTCGGAAGGCTTCAGCTAAAAACACTGCTGTAAAGCTAGTTGCCGAACTGGTGCCCCGTTATGGTCTCCCTGAAGTGATCGAGTCAGATAGGGGTACTCATTTCACTGGAGAAATATTTCAAAATGTACTGAAAATGTTGGGTGTTGAAAGTCAGTTACACACTCCGTATCATCCACAAAGTTCTGGTAAGGTGGAACGCATGAATGGACCTTTAAAATTAAAAATACAGAAAGCCATG
The DNA here is from genome assembly GCF_051348905.1 of Ranitomeya variabilis. Classification (NCBI taxonomy): domain Eukaryota; kingdom Metazoa; phylum Chordata; class Amphibia; order Anura; family Dendrobatidae; genus Ranitomeya; species Ranitomeya variabilis. Next base: position 651,796,633 of record NC_135236.1, read on the forward strand.
GCTGAAACAGGAAAGCCTTGGACAGAATGCCTTCCACTGGCCCTTTACTCAATACGCAATACCCCAAGGGGTAAGACTAAACTGTCTCCATATGAAATTTTGTTTGGCAGGACTGCCAATTTAGGATGTTATTTTCCACAACAACTTGTGTTAAATGTAGAATCATTGACTTCTTATGTGCAAAATCTTCAGAAACAATTAACTAAGGTGCATGCACAAGTTTTTGCTTCCCTTCCAGATCCTGACAACACTGAAGGAAGTCACAAGTTGGAACCAGGTGATCAAGTCTATGTAAAAAGACACACCAGAAAGGCTCTTGAACCAAGATTTGACGGACCCTTCCAAGTCCTGTTGACAACACCTACATCAGTCAAGCTTGAAGGAAAGGCATCATGGATACATGCAAGCCATTGCAAAAAAGCAGTACAAAACTCATGATATTGATGTTAATAATGTTAATCTCAACGGAGGCATGGGATAGACTGAATTCTCTAGCCCCTTTGAACAATAGATTTGTACAACATCATAGAAAATTAGTACATGACTTGTTAAATAATATGCAACCCCTGGCAGATTGTTGGATCTGTACCCATTCACCAGTATCAGCCACAAGTATACCTTTTCTAGCAGTTCCCGTGTCAGTTGAAGAAATATTCGCTTGGCCTAATTGTTCAGACAACCTGGCCAACAACCAAACTGGTAATACTAGGCTGTGGAATACTACAATCGCCATACCAATTGTGGGATGGGTAGAATTTCCTTGGTGGCAGGGTAATCTCTCAGGGAGTAATACACATCTACAATATTTAGCATTCAGGGGAGGAAAATGGGTACCTAGAAATAAGACTAGATTAACTGATTTAGGACAGGTCCCCACAGAAAATCTACAGCTCAGTTTCAGTACAACCGTCCCTTCCTCTGATGCCTTCAAACCTGTAGTATTGGAAAGATACATACATAATAGAAAATGGGAACATTCTGAGTTGTTCCCCCAAGGTGATGCAAACAGTTGTACAAGTAAGCCAGGAAACCTGATTTGTAATGAATCCGATGAGTATGTCAAAGGAATGCCTGTATGTGGGAATCCCGCAGCCGGGTACTGTAGCCCCTTGGGACAAAAACCCTCTTGGTGTATGCTTCAGAATGTATCTAGTTTTGTGGATTTGGCTCATAGATTGGTATTACAGCACTCAGCTTTATGGGATCTGCCTGAGGGTACATTTTGGATATGCGGAGAAGGAGCATATAAATGGCTTCCCGTAGGTATAAAGGGTACTTGTACATTAGGACGCCTAACCCCGGCTACTTTCATAATTTCAAATAAACAAGTGAATATGCAAGCCGTGCCCAAGCACACACTGTATAAAAGAGCTGCAGACAACTCACCACGTCCTTCGGGAAGGCCACATATAGTACAGATGGGAATTTCTAACAAAATTGCTAGTACCATTTTTATTTATCCTATGTTAACACAGATGTGGGATAAATTAGTTAGAGCCACGGATTATCTAGATGATCAGATCTGGGATATATTGGATATACTAAACACTAGTATAGCTGTACAGAACCAGCTTATAATAGTCATCAACCAACATACTCTGGTATTGGATTACTTAACTGCCTCACAAGGGGGTATGTGTCAAATCATTGGACCCACCTGTTGTCATTATATAGACCCGAATAGTATTATGAGTATGACATTTAAATTAAAGGATGTACAACGGCTCAGAGATCAGTATGACAAAGACAATGACCAGAATAAGGATAGCTGGTGGTCTAATACCTTCTCATTTCTTAACCCAGCCAACTGGTTCAGAGGGATCGGTGGGTGGGTTGCTGGGATCATGCAGAGCATAATACATATAGTTATAATTATTGTAATTATATATGTATTATTCAAGATTGTGCTCAAGGGTATCTCAGTATGCACAGATAAATTTTGTGTAATAGATGCAAGAGTATAAATTTTTTTTTTTTTTCTTTATTCTTATGTTATCCTCTAGTGATTCTAATTAATATTACCGTACTAATTTTTGTTTTTATATTTTAGTGTACTGCTAAAGAAGAAAATAATTTGCGATAGAAGAATTAATACTAGATTTGATTCTCTTATTAATAATATAAGTGTGTGCATGTGTAATACCAAAAAATAAAGGCTTTGTCTTTGGCCCTGTGGTAATAAAAAAAGAATATGTCAAAGGGGGGAATTGTGGAGATCAGACTGAACCGGGGAATCCATTTTGTGTTCTTCCTGAGAAATCTGGTATACAACAAGAAATATTTCTGCAAACTTGACATTTTCTTTGTTTTGTTAGTAATCACGCGCACATTCCTCCTTGATATTGTAGCTTTTTATCTACATGCCAAATAATTGTAACTTTTTCACTTGAATAAGATTTGCTTTGTAAGTGATTGTGAAATATGAGCGCTTGTGCGCATGTCTGTAAAATGTCTAAACTTTTTATCTATATAAAGAAGGGGGAGCGCCCAGTGAGGAGAGGCGCGGGCTCCAGGGCTATCCCTGTCTATGAACACACAACCTTTGTGCTGCGTGTTATTTATTTGGATCCCATCCAGGAAGCCAGGGACGGAGAAGGACTCAACAAGCTAATAAAGCTCGCAGCAGCCTAGATACACACATGCTTCCGATCCAGCCTATAGTATTGGGAGGGACACTACCACATGAAAAATTAATGAAAATTGGAACAAACTGCATCCAGTTCTCACCACATTTTCAGATCACCTCTGCTCTAGTGATGAGCAAGCGTGCTTGGATAAGGTGTTATCCAAGCACGATCAAGGGATAATTGAGGATTTCGGCATGCTCGAAAAATATGTTTGAGTTGCCGCGGCTGCATGTCTCGTGGCTTATCGACAGCGGCAACACATGCAGGTATTGTCTAACAAACAGGCAATCCCTGCATGTATTGCAGCTGTAAAACAGCCATGAGACATGCAGCTGCAGCAACGCAAGCATATTTTTCAAGCATGCCGAAAGGAATTCTGACACGGGCGTGCTCAGATAACACCTTATCCAAGCATGATCACTCATCACTACTCTGCTCACATCCCTAGGCCTCCAACACTGGACCAGGACCTCTGGCTTTGATGGGGGCATGGACGTTCTGCAAAAGCATGCAAAAGGTCACAGCGTCATGACATCAGGGCTTGCAATGTGACCTTGCTGGGCCCCACCATAACCAGAAGTAGTGGTCCAGCATGAGAGGCCTGAGATTTCAACTGCATTTAGCAGGCAAATTCGAATTTTGCCGGATCCGATCACCTTTAGCCAGAAGGTCACACAAAACTTTACATTGGTATTCAACTGCAGTAGCACATTTTTCAGCCTTGGTCTTCTTATTTTTAGATAGGCAAACTTTTTCTTCAGCTTTTTGCAGGCCCCCCAATATATCTCCTGACCCCACAGTCTTGTAGTCACCTCTTTCTCTCAAACAACCATTCTCGTCTAGGTGCCAAGGAGCCGTCCTAATACCACTCAGTCCTTTAATGCACGCTACTCCACACTCCCCCAAGATGGCACCAAACCTCCATCTTGGCATCTCCTTTGACCCCACCTGACTGCATACCTTCTCTGCAAGCTAGAAGACACTCCATCACAGTCCAGTCTCAGCATCAGTCGGAATGGCAAGTCCTCCACCTAAGCTGCAAAACAAAACATATATACAGCGCAATAAATCATACAGTATGTACATAGAACGCTCAATAACATCAGAGAAGTGGTTCTACAGTCATTTTGTGCCTAAAAGGGGTTTTACGTCTTTTTTTATAAATTTAACTTGAGAAGCCATGCAAATGAAAGAAGAAAAGAAGCCATATTGCTCCAGGGAATCTGCACTCGGGAATTATTACTTTTCAAGGGGGGCAATGAAATGGTGCTATTTCTTTATAAGCATCACTCAGATCATTACTCTTTAAGGGACATTAGCGGCATTATTGCTTTATAAAGGGGTACTCTGGACACAAGTACTTTATAAGGGGAGGTGGGCCATTATAACTTTTGTGGTGCAATGACCCATGCTGCAGCTAGGGGGCGCTGTGTGGACTCCTCAGGATACGCATGGAGGCGTAACTGGGTTTGTGAAAGAGGGCCAGGCATGATTGTAAATGGCCGGTATGTGTCGCAGAGGGAGTCTGCACTGTAAGCCAGTATTGTTGTTCTGGGACTTGTAGTTCCAAAAGAGTTATGTGTTGTGTAGCCTTAAAGGCAGGCTTACAGGGTTAGCTTGAGAGCTGGGTGGGTTTGAATAACCACACACACCTCCCACTTATGGGAGTTGTTGCAAGTATATAATATGACCATGGTGTGGTCACATGGAGAGTGTGTAAGGTCCTGGAAAGTCTAGGTGTTGGAAGATCCCAGGTGGGGACAGACTTCCTAAAGAGCACATGGTGAGGCCTTGAAGACCTATATGTTGGAAGATCCTGGGAGTAGGACTTCCTAAATAGCACATCCTGTGTTGGAAGATCCTGGGAGTAGGATTTCCTGAATAGCATATGGAGAGGCCACGTAAGTGCAGAGTCTATGATGGCACTGCGTTGGGGAAGCTACAGTTTCTTCTGCGGATCTGAACTGTCGTGAGTGCCCTGGTCACAAGGACAGTGATCCCAATAAGACAGCTTCCCTGGGAGAGAGAGTACTGACAGGAGTCAATGTGTGGAGCAGGAGCTCCTGGAATGTAACCCCGAGTATGGGGAACTGTGTACACTGACAAAGGGTCAGTTAATGAACTGTGCGGTCACCCATGGTAACTGGACGGAGTAAGGTCCAGCATGTTTAGAGACTGCAACCTAATGTCGTGTGTTGGTGCCTGTTGTGTTCCATGGACATTAATGAACTGTTCAGCGTGCGGTCGCCCACGGTAACTGGACAAAGAGGTCCGGCGTATTTAGCGACTGCATTTCAAAGCTGTATACAATGAAGTCCTAAGGAGTATGTGAGGTCTGTGATGAGTAACATGGCCTACAGCGGTTTATGATGTTTGAATAAACCAAAATAGACTGTTTATGTGAAAAACTGTGCCTGTCTACGTTTATCCTGTTGCCAAGCGAGTATTCCCCGACACGTTAGTGATTGTGACATTACACCTTATAAGGTGCACACTGGGGATTATTACTCTATAAGAGGGAATTTGGACATTACTATTTTATAAGGGAGCACTCAAAGCACTATTACTTTATAAGTGGGCACTCGGGGCATAATTACTTTATAACAAGGTCCTTGAGGCATTATTACTGGGGCCATTATCACTTTATAAGGGGCACTTGTAAGGTAGGTATTCTGGGCATTATTACCGTACAAAGGTCACTCGAGACATTATTACTTTAGAAAGGGCTTGGGGCATTATTACTTTACAAGGGGGCATTTACAGCATTACTTTATAATTGGGCACTCTGGGAATGACAAAAGTCAAAGAGGGGCTCTTACGATCTTCACAGGGGAGCTTTTATAATTTCTTTGCATAAGATATGGCTCGACCTTCTTTCAGGACTGAACGTGGCTCCCAAAATAAATAATGATTGGGGACCCCTGATCTACTGGAACTTTTTTGCTATAAGCATCGAATGTTATTCTTTCTTTTGCTGGGTCGATTTAGTGAATATTTTCTGGTTGTTGACTCTCATTTCAACAATGCCGCTTATGTTCCCCTATAGTCCTCCTGTTTTATCATCTCATGAAAGACGCCGAATGGCAACTTCACCACAGTCTTCAGTAGGACGGGAGCCCGGGTGGAATTCAGAAGATAAGCGCATTTTTATGCTTAAGACTAGAAATAAGGATTGTTTACACTTTGCCGTTAGCCAAATGATCCGCCTGTTTACCAGACGATGTCATATTTCATTAGAGGCGTTAGAAGAGGCAGATAAGAAAAAAACTTCTTTCATTTTATTTGCGGGATAAAATTGTTTCGATTCTGATTTCCGCTGGGAATTTCAAGTTTGAAGGGCGTTTTATTGCCGGCATGGTATGAAGAACCATCACAAATTCTGTCTCTATGGCAACCATCTGCGGCCTACAGCCTACCCTTTTATTCTCCGCAATCATGCAACTGCTGCTGAACATATTTTGCCTGAAGATTTACTGATTTACAGGGGGTGCTTTCTAAAAGCGTAAATGGCTCTTATTGTCATAACGTATTTACTAGAATCACTTGTAGGAAGGAATTGTTCCAAATTCAGTTCCTACAGAATGAAAAAAAAAACTTGGAAAACCATATTTCTAAAGATGCAGGGGGAAAAAAATGTAACGCATCAAGGAACAGGTCAACATGACGCACAGCGATGTATGGAAATCAGTGATGAGCAAACGTGCTCGGATAAGGCATTATCCCAGCATGCTCGGGTGCTAACCAAGTGTCTTCGGCGTGATCGAAAAATATGTTCGAGTCCCCGCGGCTGCATGTCTCACAGCTGTTCGACACCCGCAACACATACATTTGTTAGGCAAACCCTGCATGTGTTGCGGATGTCAAACAGCCACGAGACATGCAGCCGCGGGGACTTGAACATATTTTTCGAGCATTCGGTTAGCACCTGAGCATGATCGGATAACACCTTAACCCAGCACGTTCGCTCATCACTAATGGAAAAGTTTTTTGTTGGATGATGGGTCTTTGTGGGGGAATCAGATGGAAAACAGCGCAATCGCTAAAGTATTTAGATGGCGGAGGTGTAATAACAGGAAAGGACCTTTAATTGGGCCTAGTAGCAAATATCCTGATTATTTCTTCATATCTACTATTGTTAAAATTGTTTTATGTAGGTTGTATGCTTTTTTATTTTTCGAAAGCCTGAGATCATCCTCTTGTAATGTGGCGTGGGGATGTAGCAGTGGATGAGGTACTCGTCTTCCGTGCCCTGGCATGTTGCATGAAAATGAGGGTCCTGGCTGGGTGGACTATGTCTATGCAGGAGCTACACCCCTGCAGACCACATGATGCCAGTGACTTCTGCTTGCCAGGACCAGGTGTTGTGAAGTTCAGTAAGAGAGAACACCACTCAAAAATAAACTATCTTTTACTGAACTTCACCATAGGGAGCGGTACAGTGGATAGCGGGTATAAAACTTCATGGATGATTCTCTTAACACACGGAATATCCTTCATACACATTCTCTCTTTCCTTTATTAAACTCACTCGATTCTGCCTCAGTTATTTCTTCTGCCTTCACCACCACCCAGCGCAGTGCTTTGGGAGCTTCCATTGTCCCCAATAATGACACTATAACCCAGTCAGTGAGAGTCCTGTACTTCAACCTGCAGTTCCACTTCCTTTTCCCCTCAAGGTAGCTATGGTACTTATGCCACTATGGCCTTTACTTAGTTTCTCTGCTTGTCAACACCTTGGAACTACCATCGGGGGAACTGTCTTTGTCTTGCTTTTCTTGCTCTATTCGTCTCGTTACCTCTTGGGCTTACAAACTCAGGAAACCCCACTAGGTCTCCTTCCCTGAATTCCATCTCCATTACATTGCTCACTCCAACTATTGCATTGCCTCAGTGTCTACTCGGCATCTCGCTATCCGTTACCTCGGTCTCCTCTCAATTCTGTGACACAAAATTCTGTTCACTGGTCAGACCATAAGTCCGCTTCTACTGTGCACTAGGCCCTATCTGACTTCCTGACAGGAAGCTCTCTCTGTCCCTTCACTTTAGCCCCTCTCACTCTGGTTTAGTCCAGCTATCAACCCTAGCCATCACTATTAACTCCCTGTTGCTGGGTAGAACACAATCTATCGCTAATAACGCACATTACTAAACAAACGGAAAAGTGGTCAAAATGTCCATCTTCTTCCACTCTCATAAAAAATGTGGTGGTGCCACAAAAAAAGAGCACTTGGATGGAATCTATCACAGATGACTCCCGAAATAGAAGGGCCCCCCAAAAAAACTTTCACTGTCCTTCAGGTGCAAAAAACATAGCCAGTAGCATGAGTTCTGGTGGGCCCCTTTGCAAGATTTGAACTTGGGCCCCCTCCTGCGTTTTGGTCAAATGTATGTATTGTAGCATTTTAAATCCTATAAGGACTTGTTGTCCCCTTCATTATATACTAATGTTTCCCATCCTGGGCTCCTTCCCGGTATATATGTCCTCATTCCTGGGCCTCTTCCAGGTAAATATTCCCCAATCCTGGAACCCTTCCTAGTATTGATGTCCCCTATACTGGGCCCTTTCCTAATATATATATTCCCCATTCTTGACACCTTCTAGGTATATTTCTCCTCCATCCTGGACCCCTTCCAGTCATATATGTTCCCCATCCTGGTATACTGTATATGCCCCTCACACTGGGCCCATCCCAGCTATATATGTCCCCCATCCTGGATTCCTTCATATATACAGTATGTCACAGTTCTGCCATTGTTCTCAATGCATTAAAAAAAAAATTCTACTCCCCTTCCCCGGCTCTCACATCATCCACATCTGTAGCAGGGTCAGAGGCTGGCACCTGACATCGGCGTCGGTGGGCCCCCCTCCCTCCGGTCGCACCATCTATGATCATGATCACTATGCCCCTGGCCACAGCGAGAGTCCATCATCAGTGACCTCCCCTCGCCGAAGCTTAGAATGAACCAATGGTGCACCCAGCATCCACCTGGGTTTCCACCCTAGGGGAACGAGGAGCTTAGTCTAGAGTGGCTCTCTTCCCGAAGGAAAAGATGAAGGCAGATCCTGAAGACTTCACACTCCCTCCATAGACCGGTGAGGAGGGACAAGTGTAAAGTTGACACACCGTGACAAACAAATAAAATAAATGTTCAAGGTGCCTGGACCTTCAGACGAGAAATTGAAACATTCCTCTATCCTAGACTCAGAGTAAGATCTTGGTATATGTAATGCAATATGGCAACCTTCTCCTTTTATGCTGATGTTTTTCTATTTTCAACTCATTTAATCCATGTTAAAAAAAAATTACTGCAAATTTTTGCCTTTCAGGTTACCCCATTTGGCCTTGAATGCATAATGATAGGTATCTGGCTATAGTGGAGCGCTGGCCCTTTAATTCAGCGACATTATATATGTTAATGCATCTATTATCCCACTCACCAACACACGAATGCCGCACACATTCCCTTATCTCGCTGCAAGCACCTGCCACTGAGAGATGGCTTAAACTTGCAAATCCACAGCTCAAACAGGCCAATATTCATACTTCAATCAAGATGCCTAGGAAAGGCAATGTATGGGCTAAATTTGGTCTTTGGATTAAACATTTTGCTATCTGTAAAGAGCAAGCACAAGGCGGTGTGAGGATAGCAGCTTAATATGGGGCAGGGAACAGCGGTTATTCTGATGCAGCAACACTTTTTTTTTTTTTTTTGCACAAATGTTAAGGATTCAATCCCGGATAAAAGTTAAACATTTATCAGAAAAATCCTCGTCACTTTGTTAAAGGGCTAATAAAAAAAAAAGACAACATCAGTCAAGGGTAAAATGTAGAATATACTCATCAGGTTAATCACCCAGGTAGTGAGGACAATAAAAACAGAATGAAATTCAGAATGTAAATGTATGCAGATATAGGTCAGCGGAAATCTGTATCTACTTAAAGGGCATTTGTCAGCTATGTAATCTGAGTGCAGCATAATGTAGGGGTTGAGACACGGATTTCGTTGATATATCACTTATTAGGCTGGTGCTGTCATTTCAATACAATGAGTGTTTTATCAGCAGGATATTATCACTGCCTGGACTGGTGACCACGTGAGTGCTGGTCCAACCACGCCCCCAGCACTGATTAGCAGCTTAATGTCAATGTACACAGAAGGCTGCTAATCAGCGTGTGGATGGGATTACCTTTTGAGCTCTGCTATATCTAAAAACTCTGATTGCATCACAACTGCTGCACCAAGTAAACTAAGAGATACATCACTGGAATCAGTGTCTCTGTCCCTACATTATGCTGCACTCAGCTGAGGTATCAAAAAACGTGACAGATTCCCTTTAATGGAGCCTTGAAAGGGCCAGAGCAAAGCCCCCCATCCACAATGCACTGGAACGGTGGGAGAAATAAAGTTATGCAGAGGATAATGTTCAGGGAAACTTTACGGAGAGGCAACAAGCTTGAATTTTGAAAAGTCTCTAAAGAGCAAAGTTCTTGGTGGTTTTAAATGTTCTCTCAAGAGTCAATAACAATCTCAGAGGTAGGTGATTGCCATAAACATCAATCTGCAGGCAAACTGCAAAACAGGTCTCAACACCTCAACAGGTGTCACTCCTTTCAGTGCTTAGTTCAGCCCTCTCTCCTAATCACTTCTCTTAAGGGGCACGAACAGACGGCCATAAAAATCGGACAAAGGTTGGCGTGCAATCCTCGGACTGGCCAGCGGCTCTACCGACCCGAGTGTGACAGCTGGATAGAAATATATGACGTTTTCAAGCTCGGTTCACGAGAGCCGCCGGCGAGTCCGAGCATTATGTTCCCAATCAACATCCGATTTAAATCGGACAGAGGTCGGAATACAATGCTCGGACTGGCCGGCGGCTCTCTTGACCCAAGTGTGACAGCTGGATAGAAATGTATGAAGTTTTCATGCTCGGGTCGGGATACCATGGATACCTAAGGTCCTGCAATGTCTGCACATGAGGAAACAGATATAGCGAATCAGAAAACTATACTACATTTCTACTAGGAGGTATTTGCTGGTATTATTATTATTATTATTGTTATTAATAATTAATTATTATTATTATTACACCTACTACATATTGGGATAGGATCTTGGATATGGGCATACCCCTTTAAATACTATATCAATGTAGAAGAGTAGGAACCATTATATTCACATGGATAAAACTTTGAACAGTAGAGAGGTTCAAGAAATCACAAAATATTCAAGAATAGGGCATTTGAAAGGAATCTGTCACCAGCTTTTTGCCACCTAATCTGAGAGCAGCCATAATATAGGGACAGAGACCCTGATTACAGCGAAGTATCACTAACTGGGCCGCTTGCTGTTGTTTCGATAACATCAGTGTTTCAGCAGCAGGAGATTATTACTAGAGGACTAGTACGGGACCCCCTTGGATTGAAGAGCGAGTGGAGGTCTCCTCCAGATATGGAGGCTGAATATAAAATATGTTTATTGATGGGGCGTAACTTTGGATGATATTTTTGTATTGTATATATTTTGCTTTTATGTTTTTTTTCTTCTCTTGATTGTATTTTTCATTATCATTTCAATCCTATTGGTTGTGATAATATAAATTGTAGCATTCATTTAGCCATTGTGTGAGAATCCATTTATGTTGCATTTTCGAATCCAGTATTAACCAACAGTTCCCCGGGTAATGGAAACCTCAGTATCTGTTCAATAAATGAACTCCTTGATTTGTAAATTGATACAAATACCCTGTTTATTGCTGTTTGTGACTTGTTTTATGATGCCAGCCTCCATTCTTTATCCTGATGTGTCTTCCCGTTATAACTGTATCAATATTTTACTTGAAATCCTGTCTCTTATGTCTTGAGAACGGAGCGTTGTCATTTTAAAGAGAACCCTTGAAAATCCCACAGCCTGCCAAGCACAATTATACTTCCAGATAAGTTCAGCAGTGCATATCTTCCACCCACCCACACAAGCTGGCCTACTAAAGCTAGTAATTATTTACTGTGCCAACATTCTGCCAGTCAATGCAGTGATGCGCTCTGTGAACAGGCTCTACACGGAAAGTGGAAATAGACAAGATGCTTCTATACAACTGGAAGGAAGAGACCATTGTCATTTAATTATAACCACCAGTATACACAGGCATGGTTACAGTAATAACCTCCAACGGCATGGTGATGTGCAGCTCATTCGTCCACTTCCACAGTAATCCGCATATGTCTGATGAGGGTCCTGTTTGACCAAAACGTAAATTGATGAATGCTTTGGATTAAGATTAATTTTTACAGATATGCATTTTTGATCAATTTCCTAGAATGGTAGAGTTGGAAGGGACCTCCTGGGTCATCTGGTCCAACCCCCTGCTCAATGTAGGATTCACTAAACCATCTCAGACAGATGTCTGTCCAGCCTCTGTCTGAAGACTTCCATTGAAGGAGAACTCACCACCTCTCGTGACAGCCTGTTCCACTCATTGATCACCCTCACTGTCAAAAAAGTTTTTTAAATATCTAATCTGTATCTTCTCCCTTTCAGTTTCATTTCATTGCTTCTCGTCTTTCCTTGTGCAAATGAGAATAAGGATGATCCCTCTACACTGTGACAGCCCTTCAGATATTTGTAGACAGCTATTAAGTCTCCTCTCAGTCTTCTTTTTTGCAAGCCAAACATTCCCAGATCCTTTAATTGTTCCTCGTAGGACATAGTTTGCAGTCCGCTCACCATCCTGGTAGCTCTTCTCTGAACTTGCTCCAGTTTTTCAATTTCTTTTTTAAAATGTGGTGCCCAGAACTGGACACAGTATTCCAGATGAGGCCTGATCAGGGAGGAGTAGAGGGGGGTGGAACTCTGGATGTTCGGGTCCGGTGGGTTCAGCCGAACAGTAAAAAAAAGATGGGTTTGGGCAGGGCCGGCGTCACCACCCGGCGTACCTGGGCAAGTGCCGGGGCCCTGGCGAGACAGGGGGACCCATTTAGGGCCGGCATTAGGGGCAGGCTGCCAGCATGCGGCCCCTGAGGCAGGCATCTGCGGTCTGAGGTGCAAGCTAGAAGAGAGGAGGCAGAGGCAGCACGGAGCTCTGGGACTTTTGCAGCTGCTGGAGAGCCGCCCACAATCCGTCGCCATGGATACGCAGAGCAGAGTGACTTCCGACCGTCCAGTGCCTGGAGAATGAGCCGAGCCTCGACAAACAGGAAGTGTGCAGCACCTTCCACCTGGAGCAAAGGATTGCGGGTGCCGGGGGGATGCAGAGCCTGGCTGGGAGGACAAGGTATGGGCTCTTATATACTGGTTGGGCTGTATTATATACTACGTGGTGGGCTGCTATATGCTACGTGGGCTGCTATATACTACATGGGCTGCGCTGCTATATACTACGTGGGCTGGGCTGCTATATACTACGTGTGCTGGGCTGCTATATACTACGTGTGCTGGGCTGCTACATACTACGTGGGCTGGGCTGCTATATACTACGTGGGCTGGGCTGCTATATACTACGTGGGCTGCTATATACTACGTGGGCTGGGCTGCTATATACTACGTTGGTTGCTCTATACTACATGGGCTGCGCTGCTATATATTACGTGTGCTGGGCTGCTATATACTACGTTGGTTGGGCTGCTATATACTACGTGGGCTGCTATATACTACGTGGGCTGGGCTGCTATATACTACGTGTGCTGGGCTGCTATATACTATGTTGGCTGCTATATACTACGTGGGCTGGGCTGCTATATACTACGTGGGCTGGGCTGCTATATACTACGTGGGCTGGGCTGCTATATACTACGTGGGCTGCTATATACTACGTGGGCTGGGCTGCTATATACTACGTGTGCTGGGCTGCTATATACTATGTTGGCTGCTATATACTACGTGGGCTGCGCTGCTATATACTACGTGGGCTGGGCTGCTATATACTACGTGGGCTGGGCTGCTATATACTACGTGGGCTGGGCTGCTATATACTACGTGGGCTGGGCTGCTATATACTATGTTGGCTGCTCTATACTACATGGGCTGCGCTGCTATATACTACGTGGGCTGGGCTGCTATATACTACGTGGGCTGGGCTGCTATATACTACGTGGGCTGGGCTGCTATATACTACGTGGGCTGGGCTGCTATATACTACGTTGGCTGCTCTATACTACATGGGCTGCACTGCTATATACTACGTGGGCTGCTATATACTACGTGGGCTGGGCTGCTATATACTACGTGGGCTGGGCTGCTATATACTACGTGGGCTGCGCTGCTATATACTACGTGGGCTGGGCTGCTATATACTACATGTACTGGGCTGCTATATACTACATGGGCTGGGCTGCTATATACTACGTGGGCTGGGCTGCTATATACTACGTGGGCTGGGCTGCTATATACTACGTGTGCTGGGCTGCTATATACTACGTGGGCTGGGCTGCTATATACTACGTGGGCTGCTATATACTACGTGGGCTGGGCTGCTATATACTACGTTGGTTGCTCTATACTACATGGGCTGCGCTGCTATATACTACGTGTGCTGGGCTGCTATATACTACGTGGGCTGGGCTGCTATATACTACGTGGGCTGCTATATACTACGTGGGCTGGGCTGCTATATACTACGTGTGCTGGGCTGCTATATACTATGTTGGCTGCTACATACTACGTGGGCTGGGCTGCTATATACTACGTGGGCTGGGCTGCTATATACTACGTGGGCTGGGCTGCTATATACTACGTGGGCTGGGCTGCTATATACTATGTTGGCTGCTCTATACTACATGGGCTGCGCTGCTATATACTACGTGGGCTGGGCTGCTATATACTACGTGGGCTGGGCTGCTATATACTACGTGGGCTGGGCTGCTATATACTACGTGGGCTGGGCTGCTATACACTACGTGTGCTGGGCTGCTATATACTACGTGTGCTGGGCTGCTATATACTACGTGGGCTGCTATATACTACGTGGGCTGGGCTGCTATATACTACGTGGGCTGCTATATACTACATGGGCTGCGCTGCTATATACTACGTGGGCTGCTATATAGTACGTGGGCTGGGCTGCTATATACTACATGGGCTGGGCTGCTATATACTACGTGGGCTGCGCTGCTATATACTACGTGGGCTGGGCTGCTATATACTACATGGGCTGCGCTGCTATATACTACGTGGGCTGGGCTGCTATATACTACATGTGCTGGGCTGCTATATACTACGTGGGCTGGTCTGCTATATACTACGTGGGCTGGGCTGCTATATACTACGTGGGCTGGGCTGCTATATACTACGTGTGCTGGGCTGCTATATACTATGTGTGCTGGGCTGCTATATACTATGTGTGCTGGGCTGCTATATACTACGTGGGCTGGGCTGCTATATACTACGTGGGCTGGGCTGCTATATACTACGTGGGCTGGGCTGCTATATACTACGTGGGCTGGGCTGCTATATACTACGTGGGCTGGGATGCTATATTCTACGTGGGCTGGGCTGCTATATACTATGTTGGCTGCTCTATACTACATGGGCTGTGCTGCTATATACTACGTGGGCTGGGCTGCTATATACTACGTGGGCTGGGCTGCTATATACTATGTGTGCTGGGCTGCTATACACTACGTGTGCTGGGCTGCTATATACTACGTGTGCTGGGCTGCTATATACTACGTGGGCTGGGCTGCTATATACTACGTTGGTTGCTCTATACTACATGGGCTGCGCTGCTATATACTACATGGGCTGCGCTGCTATATACTACGTGGGCTGGGCTGCTATATACTACGTGGGCTGGGCTGCTATATACTACGTGGGCTGGGCTGCTATATACTATGTTGGCTGCTCTATACTACATGGGCTGCGCTGCTATATACTACGTGGGCTGGGCTGCTATATACTACGTGGGCTGGGCTGCTATATACTACGTGTGCTGGGCTGCTATATACTACGTGTGCTGGGCTGCTATATACTACATGGGCTGGGCTGCTATATACTACGTGGGCTGGGCTGCTATATACTACGTGGGCTGCTATATACTACGTGGGCTGGGCTGCTATATACTACGTGGGCTGCTATATACTACATGGGCTGCGCTGCTATATACTACGTGGGCTGCTATATAGTACGTGGGCTGGGCTGCTATATACTACATGGGCTGGGCTGCTATATACTACGTGGGCTGCGCTGCTATATACTACGTGGGCTGGGCTGCTATATACTACATGGGCTGCGCTGCTATATACTACGTGGGCTGGGCTGCTATATACTACATGTGCTGGGCTGCTATATACTACGTGGGCTGGTCTGCTATATACTACGTGGGCTGGGCTGCTATATACTACGTGGGCTGGGCTGCTATATACTACGTGTGCTGGGCTGCTATACACTACGTGTGCTGGGCTGCTATATACTATGTGTGCTGGGCTGCTATATACTATGTGTGCTGGGCTGCTATATACTACGTGGGCTGGGCTGCTATATACTACGTGGGCTGGGCTGCTATATACTACGTGGGCTGGGCTGCTATATACTACGTGGGCTGGGCTGCTATATACTACGTGTGCTGGGCTGCTATATACTATGTGTGCTGGGCTGCTATATACTATGTGTGCTGGGCTGCTATATACTACGTGGGCTGGGCTGCTATATACTACGTGGGCTGGGCTGCTATATACTACGTGGGCTGGGCTGCTATATACTACGTGGGCTGGGCTGCTATATACTACGTGGGCTGTGCTGCTATATACTACGTGGGCTGGGCTGCTATATACTACGTGGGCTGGGCTGCTATATACTATGTGTGCTGGGCTGCTATATACTACGTGGGCTGGGCTGCTATATACTACGTTGGCTGCTCTATACTACGTGGGCTGCGCTGCTATATACTACGTGGGCTGGGCTGCTATATACTACGTGGGCTGGGCTGCTATATACTACGTGTGCTGGGCTGCTATATACTACGTGGGCTGGGCTGCTATATACTACGTGGGCTGGGCTGCTATATACTACGTGGGCTGGGCTGCTATATACTACGTGTACTGGGCTGCTATTAACTACGTGTGCTGGGCTGCTATATACTACGTGTGCTGGGCTGCTATATACTATGTGGGCTGGGCTGCTATATACTACGTGTGCTGGGCTGCTATATACTACGTGGGCTGGGCTGCTATATACTACGTGGGCTGGGCTGCTATATACTACGTGGGCTGTGCTATATACTACGTTGGCTGCTATATACTACATGGGCTGCGCTGCTATATACTACGTTGGCTGCTATATACTACGTGGGCTGGGCTGCTATATACTACGTTGGCTGCTATATACTACATGGGCTGCTATATACTACGTGGGGTGGGCTGCTATATACTACGTGGGCTGTGTTATATACTATGTGGGCTGTGTTATATACTACGTGGGCAGTGTTATATACTACATGGCTGTGTTTATATGCGATCATGAATCGTGGTATGTGTTAAAGAGGGAGCCCACTGAGACTCTTTCGCCCGGGGCCCTCAAAAACCTGGAGCCGGCCCTGGGTTTGGGTACCAGAACAATACCCGCTCCCGAACCCAAACCCAAACCCAGGTGGGGGGCCCAAACATCCAGTGTTTTGCATGACAGCGCTGCAAACACTGCTTCTGGTCAGTGGTAAAATCATTACTACTGGTCAGACAGCCGCAGTTCCCACGCTGTCAAATGACAGCATGAGCCTGTAGCTGTGATCGGATGTAAAAAGTTTACCTCCAGTTACTGGTGTCGGCTGATGGGACTACTGCTTCCAACAGCCTACGCCTGCTGCTGCTAATAACAAGAGCAGGTGTCAGCTTAAGGGAGTATTCATCAGTCAGCGCCTGCGCTATAAATAAATAATTTTAAAAAAGAAACACAGTGGGTTCCCCTGAATTTTTCATAACCAGCCAGGCAAGACTGACAGCTGGAGGCTGCAACCCTCAGCTGCCAGCGTTAGCACAGCTGGTTATCGAGAATAGAGGGGTCCCCATGCTGTTTTTTAAATTAATTATTGAAATAAAACATTTTAAAAAACGGCATGGGGTCCCCCCCATTTTTGACAGAAAAATGCAACAAAAAGGCAGCAAAATCTGCATTTTGAAGGTAGAATTTTTGCTTCCGAGAGAGCATCTTTTGGTTGCAGAAAAAAAAATGCTAAGTGTGAAAATAGTCATAGTTTGTGTTCTTCGATGGACATGAGCAGCGGTAGATTTTAATCTGTGCAAAAGTTATTGTGAAGGGAGGAGGTGAGCTGTGACATCACCTATTAGGAAGTGAAATCAGTCATTGTAATCCTGTCTGTGATGATATTCAAACAGCTGAAAAGTCTTCTGTGCAGAACAGAAAGTATTAACCTAATATATGAAAGTTGCAAAATTTCAGATTTATTTATTTTTCTTACAGATGGTGAAAAAAAACAAAACATAACATAAAAATTACGCATTCCCTTTATCTGACAAGGATTCACCGATTTTGTCGGGGAGGCTGCATGTGGCGACTCTCGCTCCCATTCTCATTACTGGATAATTCTTCAAAGTTGCAATAAATTGAAATATTGTTGCTTCTTCCATTAAATGTCTCTGTGAGATCCGTGATGTTGTCGTAATGATGAACATGACATTGTAGATTCTGCTGCATGAAATATTTTGTGCTTCCATTACCCATTAATTACATTACAGCGCAATACTAATTTGTAGCGCGCGGTTACTGATCATGTGTAGATGTTAGATACGGTTACTGTCTCGGGATGGATAGGACCTCGAGAGAGTTTTTATGTTTTATCTGTAAAGAACGTCTTCAGTAACAGCTGCTTTCTGTCTCGTCTTATAATCGTCATCTTTTTTTTATTGTGCAAACACATCCCTTTAATTATTAACATCCATCAGCTCTTTGCACTTAATCAACTCTCATCATTGCAAAAAAAACCAATAAAAATATATTTTGCATTAGTTAAACATGTTAAGATATTAAAACAACAGCTAATTTCCTTGTTAATTATTATTATTACTATTATTATTATTATTATTCCATTTATTCCATGGCGCTTTACATGTGAGGAGGGGTACACATAATAAAAACGAGTGCAGTAATCTTGAACGATAAAAGTCATGACTAGTTCAGGAGGAGAGAAGTTAATAAGAAATAACTAAAGTTTTTCTGACTATTCACATAAAAATTGTAGAAAAACATATTTTTGCTATGCCTAAACCCTCGGTTATAACTGCTTTTATATATATATATATATGTGTATATATATATATATATATATATATATATATATATATATATATATATATATATATATATATATATATATACAGTATATATATATATTATATATATATATATATATATATATATATATATATATGTATACTTTTATAGGGATTTATAATTCTACTAGATGGTGGCCCGATTCTAAGGCATCGGGTATTCTAGAATATGTATGTAGTTTATTTATGAAGATTTCAGAATAATGCAATGAATACACAGGATTCGGCTAGCCGGGCGCGACCAATTAGCGAAGCGTGGTTCAAATCCCGTGCCAATTGGCGGCCGGACTGCGTCTGTCGCTGATTGTTCGCGGCCAGCCGGGCGCGACCAATCAGTGAATCCAAGGCCTGCTCCAGGCTTTTGAGGGCCCCGGGCGAAAGAGTCCTACGTAGCATATAACACAGCCCACGTAGTATATAGCACAGCCACGTAGTATATAGCACAGCTACATAGTATATAACACAGGCACGTAGTATATAGCACAGCCCATTTAGTATATTGCACAGCCACGTAGTATATTGCACAGCCACGTAGTATATAGCACAGCCACATAGTATATTGCACAGACACGTAGTATATAGTACAGCCCACGCAGTATATAACACAGCCCATGTAGTATATAGCACAGTCCACATAGTATATAGCACAGCCCACGCAGTATATAACACAGCCCATGTAGTATATAGCACAGTCCACATAGTATATAGCACAGCCACGTAGTATATAACACAGCCACGTAGTATATTGCACAGCCATGTAGTATATAGCACAGCCACGTAGTATATAACACAGCTACATAGTATATAACACAGGCACATAGTATATAGCACAGCCAAGTAGTATATAGCACAGCCAAGTAGTATATTGCACAGCCACGTAGTATAGAGCACACCCACGTAGTATATAGCACAGCCACGTAGTATATTTCACAGCCCATTTAGTATATTGCACAGCCACATAGTATATTGCACAGCCACGTAGTATATATCACAGCCACATAGTATATTGCACATCCACGTAGTATATAGTACAGCCCACGCAGTATATAACACAGCCCACGTAGTATATAGCACAGTCCACGTAGTATATAGCACAGCATACACAGTATATAACACAGCCACAGCCCACATAGTATATAACACAGCCCACATAGTATATAGCACAGCCCACGTAATATATAGCACAGCCCACGTAGTATATAGCACAGCCCACGCAGTATATAACACAGCCCACATAGTATATAACACAGCCACGTCTATATTGCACAGCCACGTAGTATATAGCACATCCCACGAACTATATAGCACAGTGACATAGTGTATAACACAGCCCACGCAGTATATAACACAGCCCACACAGCATATAACACAGCCCACGTAGTATATAGCAAATGTGGCACCATATCCCTGTTAAAAAAAGAATTAAAATAAAAAATAGTTATATACTCACTTTCCGGCGGCCCCCGGATCCAGCCCAGGCCTTTAGCGATGCTCCTCGCAACGCTCTGTTCCCAGTAATGCCTTGTGGCAATAACCCGTGATGATGTAGCGGTCTCGCGAGACCGCTACGTCATTTGGGGTCATTGCCGCAATGCATTCTTGGGACCGGAGGATCGCGAGGAGCGGGAAAGGCTGCCGCGGACGCTGGAAGGTGAGAATATAATGATTTTTTTTATTATTATTATTTTTAAGGCTGTGTTCACATTACGTTATAGGCAATCCGTTAGACGAACTACGTTACACCACGGCATAACACGGTGTAACGCAGTCCGTTAACACCGCCATTAAGCCCTTTGTCGGATGCATCGCTAGCGCACGCCCACAATGGGCATGTGCTAACAATGTGCCGTCATTGAGTGACGGACCCTGGGACGTGGGCTGCAGTGTTTCCGGGTCCGTCACCGCTAGCGCAGATAGAGCATCTGCTAGCTCTATCTGCGTTAGTGCGATCACATTTCTGCACTTGCGTTAATGCAGCCCGTTTAACGCATGTGTTGAACAGGCTGCTTTAAAGCAATGTGAACTTAGCCTAGCATTATATGTTTTTACTATTGATGCAGCATCAATAGTAAAAAGTTGGTCACACTTACAGGGTTAATGGCAGCGTTAACGGACTGCGTTACACCACGTTATGCCGCAGTGTAACGCTGTCCATTTAACGGACTGCTAAAACGCTATGTTGTGGGCACTGACTGGAGGGGAGTATGGAGGGGCACTGACTGGAGGGGAGTAGGGAGGGGCCAATTCGCGGCCAGACTGTGCCTGTCGCTGATTGGTCGCGCCCAGCCGGACGTGACCAATCAGCAACTCAGGATTTCCGTGACAGACAAACAGACGGAAGTGGACCTTAGACAATTATATATAGATAGTTTACTGATCACTGACAAGGTTACATACCACCTCAGAAATGGTTGGTTTCCTAGGCAAGGAATGTGCGCTTGCAAGCTGTTTGCTATACAGCTTGAAAGCGCTGCTCTGAAGTTGGCCTAGACTGAAGATGAGGACACCCCTTTCCCCATGTGGACTATGGCCAGCGAAGCACTCACAAAGGCCATAGTCTACAGGAGTGTGAGATCTGTCACTATTATACAGACCACCAACACTTTGTCCTAACATAACAGCTGCGGTCCCCCTATGCTCCGGAGCGTACATAGGGAGCTCTGGACTCCATGACAAATCCGCTGTTCTTGGGGCCTGGCACAGAAGAACCTGATGCCAGCTAGCATCAGAACATTGCAAGCCAACCAGGACTTTGTGTGTCGGGGCTTGAATAGCCGATATGGCTCATGGGCTTAGGACCCCCTGGACCATGGGATCTGGTTATAACCAAGCCCACTGCCGCACTTACAGTTATGCCACTGTCTCTACTGAAACCTGTTTTTTTTTAGATTTTCACATGTCCCAAAAATTGAAGGTTGGCCAAAGAAAGAAGACATGATCTGACCTGGACAACTGGTTGCAAGGGCAGTTGATTTCTTCTTTATGTAGAGAAACACAAGTAAATATTAGCGTCCAACTTCCCCATTGGTAAAGAGCAGCAAGATCCACCTGGTAGGTAGCCAAAGTGTGAGAAGAGGTTGTACAAACCAGTTAACTCTAATGGGTTCAGGTTAAGGTAGGAAGTAATATATATATATATATATATATATATATATATATATATATATATATATATATATATATATATATATATATATATACACTCACCTACTGGTTTCCCTCCTCCACACTCAGTACTGCATCACTGCTCTGCTGGTTTACTGACTTCACTAGACTATTGCAGGCAATTAGTTGTCGCTTATTGGCTGCAGCCTTCTCAATCCATCTGAACATGAGGAAACCTGTTCAGAAAGAGGATAAATATCAACTCCATTAATTCTCTATGACACAGAAAATGTAGAGCTGTACTCAGTGATATATGGCAATCCCATAGAAAATGAATGTTTGTGCCCGTTCTTTATTCCTACTGGATTTTTCAGAGCCCTGGGAACAATGGGAGCTCCAGCAGTTGGACCATCATCATATTTAAAAGTCTGCATTCCTCATAAACCATATCACAAGAAAATGAAAATGCAGCCTTTGTCCAGCACAAAGTGAAACATAAAGTAAAAAGCTTCTAAGTCCTTTAGCAAAGCCACATAATCCTTGAGGTCTGCAACCTCCACACACACTGACTTGTGTGAGACAAACTGACTCCATTTTACAAAGTGAACCACACAAAAAGCTGGAGACATGGTGAGCAGCTGTTTCTCCCAATTCTTTAGCTGCTCATAATCAACCTGTCATGCCCGATTAGCCTCTGATTGTAGCTGAGCTGTTTGTATATTGATGTTGCATAGCTATGTGTTGATGTTGCAAAGCCGTGTATGTGTTGATGTTGCAAAGTTGTGTGTCTGACGATGTTGCAAAGCTGTGTGTGTTGATGTAGTACAATTGTTTGTGTATTGATGTTGCAGAGCAGTGTGTGTTGATGTTGCAAAAGTGTGTGCATGTTCATGTAGCTGAGCTGTGGGTGTAGATGTATATCTGTATGTGTTAATGTTACAAAGCTGTGTGTTGATGTTGCAGAGCTGTGTATATTGGTGTGTACTGTTGTTGCACAACTGTATATGTTTTAATGTAGCTGAATTGTGTGTAGATGCAGTCAAGCTGTATGCTGTATCATTGTGTGAAGATGTTGAAAAGCTGTGTGTTGATATTCCGGCACTGTGTGTTGATGTATCACAGTTATATCTTTCTGTGTAGCAGAGATGTGTATTGATGTTGTTGTGCTGTGTGTTGACATTGCTGAGCTGTGTGTGTTAATGTTGCACAGCTGTGAGTGTTGATGTAGCTGATCAGTGGGCATTGAAGTTACAGAGTTGTGCGTTTAGATGTAGCTGAGGTGTGTGTTTATATTGCAGAGCTGTGTGTATAGATGTGTCTGTTCTGTATGTGTGCTGATTTTGCAGGTCTGTGAGTGTGTTGATGTTGCAGAGCAGTGTGTGAACAGATGTAGCTGATGTATGTGTTTTGATGTTGCAGAGATGTGTGTTGATTGTCCACAATTGTGCGTGTGTTAATGTTGTAGAGCTATATATGTGCAGATTTGTCCAAGCTGTATGTGTGTTGATATTGCAGAGCTGGGTGTGTTGATGTTGCACAGCTGTGTGTGTATTGATGTTGCATGGTTGGGTATGTGTAAATGGGATTGAGCTGTATGTGTGTTGGTTTTACAGAGTTGTGCATGTTGATGTTGAAGATCTGTTTCTGTGTTTTTGGTTGCATAGCTGTGTGTGGTGATGTTGCAGTGCTGTGCGTGTTTTATGTTGCACAGCTGTATGTGTTTTGAAGTTTCAGAGCTGTATCCAATGTAAAGTCCTATGGGCCTTGATGCAAAATGTAGACCTGTCCCTCCCCCGCATGTTGGTCAGATGTATGGGTGTAGCGCCCCCACTGTCGCAGGGCCGAGGGGTACCCGGTACCGGGCCTCTGAGTCTCTGCTCTGGGGTTGTCACGGTGGCTAGGCCCAGTCCGTGACCCTGCTGAGGGGCACCTAATAATAGGTGTGGATGGTGGTGGTGGTGCGGTGCAGTAAATAACGAGGACACCAGGTTGCAGTCTCTTTACCTCTTTACTGAAGGTCTCTGGGTCCTCAGTCCGGAATATGGTTCACCAGGCTGCGCAAGTCTGGCCGGTCCAATGGCACTTCCAGAGTTCTCTTTGCAGGTGGAAATCTGTGCCTTCCTGCTAGCGCTATGTGTTGTGGTCCTCCCCTGCTGTGCTTACGGGATAGTCCCCACAACTGTTGTGTCTGTTTCTCATGTTCCCTCACAACTCGATTAGATGATGTTCTGCTAATCCACCGTCCCTCCCTGATGTTACGGTTGGGACGCACCCGTATGACGGGTAGGCTCGGAGCTCTTCCGGGACCCGAGTCGCCCCTCTCCACAGGTTGCCCCCTATGTCTGCGTAGGTGATTTAGGTGAGACAGCCCGCCTGTTACTGACTGTCCTGCCGTTGGTTTGAAGTATGGCTTAGAGCTCTGTACTTCCTCGGCGTTCCGGCCGCCGGTTGTTTGCGCCTCAGTAGGATGTTGCCTCGATCTTACAGCACGACTCCTACTGGTATTCTCCTTCTTGCTTTGATCTCGTTTCTCACTCAGCACAATAAATCTCGCTTCTTATCCTTTTTTGGGGCACCGCCGCTATCCTGAGCAGGCACGGTCCCGTTGACGTTCTTTCTCGTTGCCAGGCCTCTGTCAGGATCCCACCCCTGACAGGGACCCTACTGAATCTTCCCCCACAACACCCTCTGCCACAAGATGTTGCCTGGTTCCAACCCAGTCAGCTTTCTCTCTAACTTCCTGCCTGACCCCCAGTTTTACCAGTATGTGAGGAGTGGCCTAATGAATAGTACCCTTAGCTCCCCCTGGAGGCCCGACTATGAAATGTATTGGTGTATGTGATACCTGGTCAGATGAACTCCTTCAGTGCCATCAGACGTACCATAGCCCCCCTTAGCGGTGGAGCCACAGTACTGCAACGACCAGGACTCTGGGGCGCTGCACTCCCCCCCGGTTAAATCCAGTACTCCTGGACTGGGAAGAAAACAACAATACATGTCAGCAAAAAGACATACAATTTTTGTGAGTGCAATAACAATAAGCTTATTTGAACAGAGCTTCCCTTTATGGGAGGTGAGGACACTTGAACGTTACAAACATGGTTACTTATTTTTAAATAACTTACTATAAATAACTTTTCTTACCCAACCGGGTATTCTACTAAGTGCAAAATTTTTGAACAATCATTTAACATTGCCTTTAAGGATGTACACTCTGAATCCACTAAAGACCTTCTTATAACACATTATAAGGCATAAGCAACTGTGCTACATTCCCCTACTTTACGTCTGCAGGACCGCCTGTCCTAACTGCTCCAGACCTACTGTCTCTCCTTTCTGTTACAGGACCGCCCCATTCTGCCCGGGCCTACTGTCCTTCCACTACTATACACAGTATAGAACATGTTTTTCTTTCAGTTCGAGATCACTGAGCCATCTCTGTATGGCTCCTGGGAGGACTCACTAACTAACCCCGTACGGGTTCACTTCTCTGTCCTCATTCTTCTATCAACATTATCAAACATTTCTCACAATTAACTCGTTGGTTACATATAACTTCTTCACATTAGCATCATTACTTTCTCTTTTAAGACATTATCACCATCTAACTGTCTTAAGGCAATACTTTTCTTAATTGCAACATGTGAACATCCCCTTTAAGAGGGGACCAAGTCTCTATGAGGTAGTGCAACTTTTCAAGCTGCAAGTCCGTTCGCTGTAAGGACTCCAATGCTGTTTCCAGGAACAGTTTCTTCGCAAAGAGTCCATCTTTTATGTAAAACCAGTAGGGAGCACCTTTAAGAAGGTGCAAACTATATACAAGGAGTTTGTATCATGCATTGTTCATGATTCAGCAGTTCTTGATAACTTGACAAAAGTAGAAAACAAACAAAAAGAAATAGGGATCCCGGGTCAACAAAGGGATCCCTTTAAGAATAACCCTAGACGGGTTTTAGCAGCAAAATAGCAGAGAAACAGTTAACTATGTACATTCATTAAAGCATTTTTGCTTACTCTGATGGTAGCTGTGCAGCGGGTGGTCTTCTTCCAGGCCTCACCCAGCCAACGGGTCGCCTTGGTGTAGCAAGGGCCGGTCCTGGTTCCAGCAGCGACAGGACCACTCTGCGGGATGCCCTCCTTGCTTGTGGGCGAGCGCGACCCAGAGGCACGCGGTGGACCCGGACCTCCCGAGGTTCCGCGGGGACGGGCTCCGGCACCTTCCCTGCAGAAGGCTCGTCCTCCGGCGTTCTGGCAGCAGCCTGGAGGGCGACGCACCGCTGGACGCCTCGAGCTATCCAGCCAGCTTCGCCAGCTTCCCTCCTCCACCGGGTGTAGGCCACTGCATCGCCAGGCTCCAGATCGGAATCGTACCTTCCCCCGCAGGGCTCCACTTCTTCCCGATCCACACGGACCTGCAGTGGCTCCCCGATCTCCTGGATAACTCCCCTTCCTTTCCGGGAGTTAAAGGATATTACTACACCCCAGTGTGACGGTGGAACCTCCTCAACGCTCCTCAGATCGACCTGGGCTGCCGGTTGGGGCCTGTTCCGCCACGCTGTCATCAGGCGCTGCAGGTGCTCCGCCTCCGGCAGGATCCTCAGGCCCTGTGCCTGCAGCTCACACTCTGCCGCGGCCGGGATAAAAGAAGCGGGGGACACCGGAGACAGGCGGACCTCTGTAGGTTGGCCCAGCCGAGCGATCACACGGGCATCGGCTTCCAGGCGGTAGGCTACCTGCCGGGCCTCGGCCGCAGCCACACACTCCTCGGACATCGGCCATGGGGGTCGGCCTATCGGTAGCTCCGCAAGGGTCAGTTCCCGCAACGATGGCGTGTCCGGGGCCGTGTCGGGTTGTGCAGCCTCGTGCTGAGTCGGGTCATTCGCACGCGGTGCTTCCGGCGTCGCCATTTTCGCTTCTTCTCTGGTGTCCTCTTCCCGCGGTCGCTTTCGTGGGCGGCCCCGTCTCCATGGTCTCCATCCTCCAAAGAGAATGAGGAGGCGGACCTCGGCTGTTGACAGACACGTCCTCAGGACACAGAAATATTTAGACTGGGCGGCCGTTGTCGTTCGCGCTCTCCAGCTTGTCTACGCCCACTCCACGCCCTTCTCCTTCTCCTGTGCTCTCCTCAGCGCTATAATGGCGGCAGATTTTGGCGGCAAGTGGCACAGCACAGTCTTTGCAATAAGTCACAGTCCAAGTATAATAAATCACAGTTCCAAGGCACACATGACCCGATTCTTCAGGCTTAAGTAGATCCTGTTCGTGACGCCAAATTGTAGCGCCCCCACTGTCGCAGGGCCGAGGGGTACCCGGTACCGGGCCTCTGAGTCTCTGCTCTGGGGTTGTCACGGTGGCTAGGCCCGGTCCGTGACCCTGCTGAGGGGCGCCTAATAATAGGTGTGGATGGTGGTGGTGGTGCGGTGCAGTAAATAACGAGGACACCAGGTTGCAGTCTCTTTACCTCTTTACTGAAAGTCTCTGGGTCCTCAGTCCGGAATACGGTTCACCAGGCTGCGCAAGTCTGGCCGGTCCAATGGCACTTCCAGAGTTCTCTTTGCAGGTGGAAATCTGTGCCTTCCTGCTAGCGCTATGTGTTGTGGTCCTCCCCTGCTGTGCTTACGGGATAGTCCCCACAACTGTTGTGTCTGTTTCTCGTGTTCCCTCACAACTCGATTAGATGATGTTCTGCTAATCCACCGTCCCTCCCTGATGTTACGGTTGGGACGCACCCGTATGACGGGTAGGCTCGGAGCTCTTCCGGGACCCTAGAGTCGCCCCTCTCCACAGGTTGCCCCCTATGTCTGCGTAGGTGATTTAGGTGAGACAGCCCGCCTGTGACTGACTGTCCTGCCGTTGGTTTGAAGTATGGCTTAGAGCTCTGTACTTCCTCGGCGTTCCGGCCGCCGGTTGTTTGCGCCTCAGTAGGATGTTGCCTCGATCTTACAGCACGACTCCTACTGGTATTCTCCTTCTTGCTTTGATCTCGTTTCTCACTCAGCACAATAAATCTCGCTTCTTATCCTTTCTTGGGGCACCGCCGCTATCCTGAGCAGGCACGGTCCCGTTGACGTTCTTTCTCGTTGCCAGGCCTCTGTCAGGATCCCACCCCTGACAGGGACCCTACTGAATGTTCCCCCACAACACCCTCTGCCACAAGGTGTTGCCTGGTTCCAACCCAGTCAGCTTTCTCTCTAACTTCCTGCCTGACCCCCAGTTTTACCAGTATGTGAGGAGTGGCCTAATGAATAATACCCTTAGCTCCCCCTGGAGGCCCGACTATGAAATGTATTGGTGTATGTGATACCTGGTCAGATGAACTCCTTCAGTGCCATCAGACGTACCATAGCCCCCCCTTAGCGGCGGAGCCACAGTACTGCAACGACCAGGACTCTGGGGCGCTGCATGGGCCCTTGTAGAGTTCTAAATCCTATTATGTAGTAATGTCCCCCATCTTGGGCTCCTTCCTGGTGTATATGTCCTCCATCCTGGTATATATGTTCTCCATCCTGTCCCCAACCTGGTATATAAGACCTCCTTTCTGGTGTATATGTGTATATATGTTCCCCACCCTCGTATTTATGTTCCCAAAACTGTGCCCATCTTGGTATTTATGTTTCCCCATCCTGGGCCAATCTTGGTGTATATATATGTCCCCCATCCTGGTCACATTCTGGTATATATGTTCCACAACCTGGTTTATACAGTATGCCCCTTATCCTGGGCCCCATCCTGGTATATATGTCCACCATCCTGGTATATATGTCCCATATCCTGGGCCCCATCCTGGTATATGTCCCCCACTCTGCCGCTGTTCTTTAATGCATAGAAAAATATATAAATGATTATACTTTACAGTGCGCATCACATCACTGTCATGCGCTCTCAGTCACATGCATTGCGACGTCAGCTGCTGGGTTCTGATTGACCGGCAGCATGTATTGCAGTGCGCAGACCCAGCGGGACTCTGCGCCGCAGTACATTTCAGCCGAATGTGTGTCCAAGGACATGCATCCAGTTGAAATTTCCTCTGGCATCGGAGGGCCCCTCACCCACACATATCCGGTCGCAGTCACGACCTCTACAACTGCGATCATTACACCCCTGGCTGAATGTGTGCTAATATTGCAGAGCTGTGTGTGTGTGTTGAGGTTGAACAGCTGTGTCTATGCTGGTGTTGCAGATCTGTTTGTCTGTTGATGTGGCAGAGCTGTGCGTGTTGATATTGCAAATCTGTGTGTGTTGATGTAGAACTGTGTGTTGATGTAGCAGAACTGTGTTGATGAAGCTGACCTGTATGTATATTTAGCTGAACTGTGCGTGTTGATGTTGCAGAGCTGTGCGTGACACTAATGGGCTTCACGAGGAGAATATTTCTTTGTAGACACACTGGCAAGGTTAGTATACAGTTTGTGTCCTTCTTTCTTATCAAACTTGTGAATTATATATATATGCAACTCTTAGGTATGGCAGATCTAACCTCCTTGTCATTGTTAAGTAGGTGGCCCTGCTCCATTAAACAGAATTCTAATGGCCTCTTCCCCGAATGCAGGGTACAAAAATGTACATCTATTATTAATACATCCCACAGATCTCACTGAATTTCAAGAACAGGGTGGGAAATATGCTAAAAAATACATAGAGCAGAAGGATGGGAAAATATTACTGATTACCTTTAACAATTCTGTTCACACATGAATAAAGATGAAAGCTTCACTAGAATCCAACGATGTCAGAGAGGACCCACGGAAATCACTGTACGTTTAACAGTATTTTACAGAATGTAACATTTATGAGCTTGTTCCTGGGCTGAGCACAGATTGTTCCTGATTTTCTATGAACAAGCACAACTGATTTTTTTGGCAGAATTATCGAGGTCTGGTAGTCAAATGTGTTCTCCAAAGTGTTAGAAACAATACATCAATAGGAAATGCTGTGTTATATAATATATAGCACAGAATGGATCACTACTATCCATTCTTCAAATGTGAGGAGACCACATGGGCCATAAATAGGTCTTCTCGAGAGAACGTCACACCGGTCCTATTCTAGGATTATGCAGTGTGGAAGCTCAGTGTTACGTTGATTTGGACAGGAAACTATTGGTATGGCCATTTCTCCAAAGTGTCCCAAGAGCCATTTTTCAGAATTTTCATTTTTCAAGATTTTCATTTTTTTCATTTTTCAATGTGTTCAGCCCATGTGGTCTAAACGTGCTACCATGGCCTGCAGTGTCTCCAGACTTGCCTCCAAACTTTTAAGTGCATACATTTCTGAGTGTGTCATTAATGCTTGAAATAGAATAATTTGAGATGTTCTGAAAATTTTGTTTCCATTTTTTCATCACTTGCATATCATTAACATGTCTATCAATCAATTGATTTTCAGAATTTCATGACTAGTCCTTCTTGGCATAGCAATTTAAGTGTCGAGAAGTGTGGGGTGAATATAAAAAGTCTAAACAACCTTGTTAAAAATGCTAGGTTTTTGTCATATAAAAAAAATCATACCAGAAGAATCATTTCAGAACTTTATCCACCTTCAATGTCACCCATAATCTGTACAAACCCATTGAGAAACCTACTGAAATCTTTTGAGGTGGAAAACTCAAAATATAAAACTAAAATAATGTGGTTGCGTAAATATGTACACCCTTAAACTAGTGCTTTGTTGTAGTACCCTTTGAATTTATGACAGAAATCAGTCTTTTTGGTTAGGTGTTTATCAGGACGGCACATGTAGAATTAACAATCTTTGCCCATTCTTCCTTGCACTAGATCTCTAAATCTGTCAGATTCTCCTGTACAGCACCCTCTTCAGGTTAACCCACAGATTTTCAATTTGATTCACGTCTGGACTTTAGCTGGGTGATTCCAAAACTTTTATCTTCTTATGGAAAAGCCATTCTTTTGTTGATTTGAAGGTATGGTTAGGGTCGTTGTCATGCTGAAATGTAAAATTCTTTTTCATCTTCAGGTTTTTTGCACAGGTCTGAAAGTTTTGTTGTAAAATTGACTGATACGTTTCATAATTTACTCCACCTTAACTAAAGCACCAGTTCTAGCTGCTGAAAAACAGAACCAAAGCATAATATGGCCTCCACCATGCTTCACTATAGGTATGGTGGTCTTTTAGTGTTGACTTTGTGCCAAATGTACCTTCTGTAATTATGTCCAAAAAGTTTGTCCCTGGTCTCATCAGACCATAACACATTACTCACATGCTTTTTGTATACTTGATGTAGGTTTTGGCAAAACATATCTGGACTTTAATGTTTCTAATTGGAAGAAAAGACTTTCATCTTGCCACCATAGGTCAGACATA
Source organism: Ranitomeya variabilis (assembly GCF_051348905.1). Lineage (NCBI taxonomy): Eukaryota > Metazoa > Chordata > Amphibia > Anura > Dendrobatidae > Ranitomeya > Ranitomeya variabilis. The sequence goes on from NC_135236.1 coordinate 651,827,960, forward strand.
TGAAGAATATGGGAGATTGTTGTCACATGTAATCTGCAACCAAATCTTGTCAGAAATTCCTGCAGCTCCTTTAATGCTGCTGTAGAGCTTGTTAGCAGTCCACTTCTTGGTAATGTCAATATTGTGCCAAATTTAAGCCACTTCTGAGACGGAGCCACGGTGAGAAATTTGAGTCCTCCAAGGAGTTATTTCATCTTTTTACATGAATAAATTACAAGCAACCTTGCAATTTACCTCTTATAATAAATCCTCTACATTCTCAAGAATAGAGGTATTTTTAAAGGGAACCTGTCACCCCCAAAATCGAAGGTGAGCTAAGCCCACCAGCATCAGGGGCTTATCTACAGCATTCTGGAATGCTGTAGATAAGCCCCCGATGTATCCTGAAAGATGAGAAAAAGAGGTTAGATTATACTCACCCAGGGGCGGTCCCGGTACGATGGGCGTCGCGGTCCGGTCCGGGGCCTCCTATCTTCTTACGATGACGTCCTCTTCTTGTCTTCAGGATGCGGCGCAGGCGCAGGTGTACTTTGTCTGCCCTGTTGAGCGCAGAGCAAAGTACTGCAGTGCACAGGTGCCGGGCCTTTCTGACCTTTCCCAGCGCCTGCACAAGGCAGTACTTTGCTCTGCCCTCAACAGGGCAGACAAAGTACGCCTGCGCCGGAGCCGCAGCGTGAAGACAAGAAGAGGAAATCATTGTAAGAAGATGGGAGGCCCCGGACTGCGACACCCATAAGACCGGACCGCAGCAAGACCGCCCCTGGTGAGTATAATCTAACCTCTTTTTTTCATCTTTTAAGATACATTGGGGGCTTATCTACAGCATTACAGAATGCTGTAGATAAGCCCCTGATGCTGGTGGGCTTAGCTCACCTTCTATTTTGGGGGTGACAGGTTCCCTTTAAATCTATAGTTTATTGCTTGTTGCCTATGTTGCTGACCACATCTGCAGTGTATCAGAGGTGGATAGTGTCCTTATAAAGAGCACAAGCTTGTAATATTTTTGCTATACAGTTTAGAAGTGGCACTCTAAAACTGACTAGATCGCTGGATTTAGTCAGCTTCAGTGACCCTGCACTCTTCCTGTCTCTGCAGCACTAGAGAACGCATCATTCACAATTTCAGCATGACCATGCTGTCGACCAGAACACTTAATAAAAAATAAGATTAAAAAAAACCTATTAATAAAATTTCCAGTGAGACATGATGTCAGATTATGCCGCTCCTTTCTAGTGTTTTATCTCATCTCAGAGATGGATTCACATATATTCTGCTCAGTACTAGTGTATAATGTCGTCCATACTACTTCTGACTTTGTGCTCAGTATGGAAAACATTATAGCAGCTAGCCACCACCCACCAGCTCAGAGACAACTGAAAAGTAGAAATAGAGCCTGGAGAGGAGAAAACGAGAGAACAATTTAAGATTCAAGTCATATAGTGGACAGAAATCAAGTTATTTTTCATTGCAGACACATATGATAGCTTACTCTGAGAAGTTATCTGAAAGGACAGGTGCGTTTTAAGAAGAGACCCTCGCTGCTCTTTCTTTCTTCTTCTAGATTCTGTCCTTTTCCCTCTTTGAATCCCTATATAAGTAAAGTATTCCTGAGCGACAAGTAACCTACTGATACAGATCCATGTACTGAATATGTATTCCAGGTTTCTGTTTCCAAAGCTTTGTGAAGATTTACACAGAGTGCATCTGAAGAAGCCGAACAATCTTCTCTCTCCAAACAGTATGGCACTGAAGGTTAATTACATGTGTATGGAGATTTACTGCTGTATGGAAGATCTGCCTGCTCTGTACAAAACAAGAACAGGAATTACAAATTAACCCCTTTATGACCAGGCCTGAAAGCCCCCTAATGACCTGTCAAATTTTATTTATTTATGTATTTTTACACATTGTTGCCTCTTTGCTTTTCTGCAGCCATAACTTTTTCTTTTTTTCACTGACGTGGCTGCATAAGGCTTTTTTATGGGAGACAAGTTTTATTTTTAGCACTGCTTTGGGATACAGATTAAGTAATGTGTAATTTTTATAATTAAAAAAGTGATGTTTTAGACCTAGCAACCTATTTGTTTTGCTTTATTATGGTCATGTAGAAAATTACGGTAATATGTGTAGGATTTAGATTCTTTTTTTCTTACATGTGCAGTTTGTAATAAAATATATTTTATATGAAAAAAAATCATTTTTTTCATATTTTTTTGCAACGGAGAAATTATACTTTTTATTACTTTATTTTTTTGCACATGTTTTTATGTATATCTTTTTACATAGTTTATTCCGCAACATTTTTTTTTTTTTACTGTATTGATCAATTTTCCACTGTAACTGGTGATTAATAAGAAACCCAGTTACAGAGGAAAACAGCCCACTACAGTGACGTAAGCAACTGGCAAAATCGATCTGGAATAGTTAGGCTTAGCAACTTTGCTATGCCAGCAGCATCCCGGCATCCATCTGACCGCCAGCTCATACATAACCATGTCACGCTGTGACAGTCTTCAGTAAGGGAGAGGGGCCTCAAACTGTCCATGGAACTGGGACCCTAGCTATCCCTGTCCTGGGGGTACACTTGAAGGTAGAGAGGTCCGAGTCTCTGACCCTACTATGCTCCTATTAAACCCTGATTCCCTCCCCTACCCCATGATGCATGGGACAGAAATGTAAGGTAATCTAGACACAACGACAAAACAGGGCTAACAGAAAACCTCTATCATACAAAAACACTAACGAAGAATAGGGAAGAGGATAGGGACAGAGAGGAATAAACTAAATGGAAAGAGGGACCAGAAGATGAACACACATATTCGACAAAAAAAACACAGAACACTACTACAACAACTCTACTCCAACCACTTAGCTTTAGCACACAGCACAGGAAGACAAATCTTTCACCTGCCGGGACAAAAAAGTCTGGCCAGTTTTCATAGGAAGAGATAATGACCAGATCAGAAGCAGCTGAAATGGAGCTTCATGTTTCTGACCAGCATAGAAAGGGTTGTTAAAATCTTCAACACCTGAGGAAACTAAACCCATTTAATAAGGGACACAAATCACACCATTTCTAAAGAAGACCTTCAATTCATTACCCGACAAGTACGTCTAACTCCAGGTCTTCCAGGAGGACATGACACCCTTGTGACAAACCATCGGAAATGCCTATGCTTCTATACACTCCATAACACTCACTGAACACTACATAGCTTAAAAAATAGAAGACAGAGGCAGTAATAAACCGTTTCTGTCTTCTCCCCTGCATCTTCGACTGTGTGCCAGTCAAAGAACTTACCTGCTAGATTGTAGTGGTAGTAACTTTAACCCCACGCCATCAATTTACAATAGTGGGAAACAAAATCACATGACAGCGAACTGTGAACTTGAAGCACTTGGTCTTTATGAGGTTAAATCAGTTAATTCATTTTGAAAACACCCAATTTACCTATTTTGCATGAATAGAGGGGGACCCCTTAATCCGAACCCATATCTGTCAAAGGGAAGAGTTTACTCCACATAGTATAGGAATAGAAGTACCCTACTATAAAAAAAGTGTTGACTTGAGCTCATGTCTTGGAATAAGTAAGCCTGCGTGGGAATACGGATATTGCTCAGTCCATGCATAAGACAGGGGCATATTATCAGTACACACCTGAATACGTGTACACCGCCTCTTATGTAACATGCTCGGAGAATACATAACATAGTGCAGCGTGTGGGGGGGGATCTGAATGTGTGTTCCTGTATACCCAGCAGGAGAGGAGTAATTATAGATAACCAATCAAGCCTGCAGTGTTATTAAAGTCAGCCCAGCAGTGTTAATATTGTTGCAGGATTGTGTGGGAGCCGCTTCGCTCCTTTTCTCTATTGTATTCTCACAGGTTCAGATGTTTTCGCGCTTTCTCTTGTGAAAGGGGAAATTATAGAAAGGATAGGTCAGAACAAAAGTGTGGGAGGAAAGATTTCGGTAAAGGTCACTAGTCATATGTCCATAACTTATTTCCAGGTGAGATAAATCTATAATAATATGTCTGCATAGTTTATAGGTAATGTCCACCCATGAATAATGTTTTTTTTGCTTTTTAATCTGGTAGGATCAAACATCTGTCCTGGCTAATATCCAATGTCGGACTGGGTTGGCATAGGCCCAGCCATAACATTGAATCTTGGGCCCCACTGTTCAGCTACATGCAAAATATAATCTGACCCTAGTAGACAAATTTACGTTTGCTTCGATGTAATGTAAACTTGGCTAGCTTGTTTAATGAATAATTAGATTATACCTTTTCCTAAAAATTGTGAATCAAGTATATTAGTACTACCCATTACTACCCCTTCAGAAGGGCCTACCGGAGGATTCTCCTGCTCTCCTGTGGGCCAGTCCGAGCCTGCTAATATCATATATACTGTATATAGTATATTGACTGCCGCCTTGCTATTGGCTGATACTTTGCAATGTTGTGTGACCACAGGGCAACACATTCTATGTAGACGCAAAATTTCAGATCCCCCTTTACAAAGGTATCAGGATAAGCTACTAGTGAATCTTCACAGCTAGATTAAGCTAGCTTTATCATTCTAAAACCTGGCACAAAACGGATCCCAGCAGACCCCATAATAATCAACAGGACCTCTTTGCTTTTGTCTGCATAACTGATGCAAATGGATTTGTTTGCACATGAATTCTGTGATTAAAAAGAATCTGTCACAAAAAAAAATGCTATTTACCTGCAGATATGGGGTCAATCTGAAGGTTAATAGAGTCACTAACCTACCGGCATGTAGCTGAATGCTGCAGGGAGAAAATGAACTTTATTCCCCCTGCAGTGTTCTGGTTTCAGTCATGGGGGCGGCATCGGTGCAGGTTCAGTCACCACTGAAAATACAGATTATAGATGCAGATACAGTTGAAAGCAATGATGGAGGAGAAAGCGTCAGGTGACACTTCCTCTCCCATAATTTGCGTCTGATGCAGTGGGCGCAATGATGTCACATTATTGTGCGCCATGATGTGCTGGGCAGTGGAGCTGCTGAGGAGACGCATTGCAGAGACCGGTGCAGAAAGGGAACGAGGAGAGATTTTTTTTTTTTTTTTAAATCAGTGAGTACGTGGTGGCCATAATACTGGAGGACTATGGGGCTGCATTATTCTATAAAGGGTGTGCATTATACTATATTGGGGCTGCATTATACCATATCGAGTAATATGGGGTGCATTATACAGTATGGAGGACTATAGGGAGTGCATTATATTATATGTACTATATGGGAGGAGCATTATACTGCATGGAGAACTATGGGGAATGCATTATACTTTATGAAAGACTACGGGGTGTGCATTGTATTATATGGACTACTTGACTATGGAGGATGCAGTATACAATATGTTAGACTATGGGGAGAGTATTATGCTATATTGAGGACTATGGTGATTGTATTATTCTATATGGAGGACTATGGAGATTGTATTATACTATATGCAGAACTATGGGAAGTGTATTATACTATATGGAGGACTATGGGGATTGTATTATACTATATGCAGAACTATGGGAAGTGTATTATACTATATGGAGGACTATGGGGATTGTATTATACTATATGGAGAACTATGGGGTGCAGTATACTGTATGGAGGACTATGGGGTGTGTATTATACTATATGGAGGACTATAGGGAGTGCATTAGCTTGGCTTGTGTGGCAGGTAGCTGCCAGGTACCACTGCAAAGCGGCATCTGGCAGTAGCAGCTGACCTCCAAATGGACAGGACAATAATGACAGGTGCAGGCAAGTACAGTAGATATTCTGTCTGGCTCAGCTGATTTATAGACAGGTAAGTACTGGCAGGCACAGATCATGTACAGGTGGGCACGGTTGACACTCTGGCAGGCAGGCGGGTGGGCACAGTTCAGACTGGAGAGACAGGAACAGTTTCAGGAAGGACTGGGACACAAACTGGTATGACTGGAGTACAGGGACGGGTAGGGCCCAATTGAGACTGGACAGACAAGGAGCCGCAGGTGCAGCACAGATGCAGAGCCATAGGTGTGGAACAGATGCAGAGCCACAGGAGCGGGATGGATGCGGATCTGCAAGAGTGGAACAGATGCAGGACTGCAAGAGCGGGATGGATGCAGAGCCTCAGGAGCGGTACAGATGCAGAGCCGCAGGAGTAGAACAGATGACAGGATCAGATTCACACAGGTACTTCCAATGATGTAGCAAGTGTACACAAAGATCACTAATGTTGTGCAGAGGCAACAGATTAGACATAGGAGTTGGTTCAGATACTGTAGGTTTTTTGAGATAAGTGTCTGTACAGACACTGCAGGTCTTTAGAAAGAAGCTGGTTCAGACGCTGTAAGTTTCAGAAATAGGGACAGGGACAGACATAACAGGTTAGGGAAGTATCCAGACCTGAATACAAACAGGTTCAGAAATAGGTGCTAATTCAGACAAGGACAGACACAGGTGCAGGATTCAGAATGCAGGCCTTGGTACTCAGCCCATCGGGTGACAGAAACAAGACATGTAAGGTACAGGTACAGACTCAGGGTACAGGTCTAGGTATACACCAGCAGGATGGCAGAGACAAGAACAGGACAGGACCTGGCAACTCAGTAGTTGACCACAGACTGAAAGAGAATGTTGCTCAGGCATCTTTCCATTGGTGGAGATGCCTTAAGCAACAGATGCCTCTTAGCAATAGGCTAGGGACACATTAGGAATGCGCATACTGTGGCTTTAAGAATCAGGAATAGCAGGTGCCGCTGCCCTAAGCATACAGCCAGGAAGTATGCACACAGCAATCAGAGGACATGTGGTTTACAGCATGCAGCAGAGGACAGAACTCACTGCTGGGCCCGGAGTGGTGAGTAAGTTGGTGTATCTACCTGGTAGATGATGGGAAGCCATGCAGTGATGCTGGCAGGGATGTTATACCCTTCTAGTTATTTTCTGCTTTGTGCTGAAATCAGACATAACTTTTTATATATAAAGTTAAAGTACATTTTTCTTCTTTTATTACATTACCGTTCAAAAGTTTATAGTCACCCAGACAATTTTGTGTTTTCCATGAAAACTCACACTTTTATAAATCAAATGAGTTCCCAAATGAATTGAAAATCTAGTCCAGACATTGACAAGGTTTGAAAAAAAGATTTTTATTTGAAATAATAATTTTCTCCTTCAAACTTTGGTTTCGTCACAGAATGCTCCCTTTGCAGCAATTCCAGCATTGCAGACCTTTTGCATGCTAGCAGTTAATTTGCTGAGGTATTCTGGAGAACTTTCACCCCATGCTCCCAGAAGCCCCTCGCACAAGTTGGTTTGGCTTGATGGGCACTTTTTTGCGCACCATACGGTCAAGCTGCTCCCACAACAGCTCAATGGGGTTGAGATCTGGTGACTGCGCGGGCCACTCCATTACAGATAGAATACCAGCTGCCTGCTTCTTTCCTAAATAGTTCTTGCGTAATTTGGAGGTGTGCTTTGGGTCATTGTCCTGTTGTGGGATGAAATTGTTTCCAATCAAGAGCTGTCCACAGGGTATGGCATGGCGTTGCAAAATGTAGTGATAGCCTTCCTTATTCAAAATCCCTTTTACCTTGTACAAATCTCCGACTTTACCAGCACCAAAGCAAACCCAGACCATCACATTACCTCCACCATGCCTGACAGATGGCGTCAGGCACTCTTCCAGCATCTTTTCAGTTGTTCTACATCTCACAAATGTTCTTCTGTGTGATCCAAACTCCTCAAACTTGGATTCGTCTGTCCATAACACTTTTTTCCAATTTTCCTCTGTCCAATGTCTTTGTTCTTTTGCCCATATTAATCTTTTCCTTTTATTAGCCAGTCTCAGATATGGCTTTTTCTTTGCCACTCTGTCCCCCAAAGGCCAGCATCCCGGAGTCGCCTCTTCACTGTAGACGTAGACATTAGCTTTTTGAGTGTACTATTTAATGAATCTGCCAGTTGAGGACCTGTGAGGCGTCAATTTATCAAACTACAGACTCTAATGTACTTGTCTTGTTGCTCAGTTGTGCAGCGGGGCGTCCCACTTCTCTTTCTACTCTGGTTAGAGCCTGTTTGTGCTCTCCTCTGAAGGGAGTAGTACACACCGTTGTAGGAAATCTTCAGTTTCTTGGCAATTTCTCGCATGGAATAGCCTTCATTTCTAAGATCAAGAATAGACTGTCGAGTTTCACATGAAAGTTCTTTTTTTTCTGGCCATTTTGAGAGTTTAATGGAACCAACAAATGTAATCCTCCAGATTCTCAACTAGCTCAAAGGATGGTCAGGTTTATAGGTTCTCTAGTCAGCCAAACTGTTTTCAGATGTGCTAACATACTTGCACAAGGGTTTTCAAGGGTATTGTAACCATTCATTAGCCTTCTTACACAGCTAGCAAACACAAAGTACCATAAGAACACTGGAGTCATGGTTGTTGGAAATGGGCCTCTATACACCTATGAAGATATTGCATTACAGACCAGACGTTTGCAGCTAGAATAGTCATTTACCACATTAACAATGTAGAGTGTATTTCTGAATCATTTAATGTTAGCTTCATTAGAAAACACTGTGCTATTTTTTCAAAAATAAGGACATTTTTAAGTGACCCTAAACTTTTGAATGGTAGTGTACATGTTTGTGTTATTTATCTATTTTATAACCCTAGCCCTAAACCTAATCCTATCCCTAACACTAGCACTATCTCTATAAACCCTATCCTTAGTCCTAACCTTAACTCTATTTTAATCCCTAACACTAATCCTATTCTTAACCATAGCCTCAACCCATCCCTAAGCATAGCCCTATCTCTAACCCTAATACTTACTCTAACCCTATCTCAAGCCCGGACCTCAGTTCAAACCCTAATAAAAATTAGAAAAAGTATGCAAAAAATGATCTTTTAATTCTCCCACAAAATTACAAATAAGAGGAGAGGCATGGAGCTGTGGGAGGTCACAGTGCTGCCTTTATCATCTCAATTGCTGCTTATGCAGAGTACAACACAGGGATGAGTTAGTCATTGGCTGCTGTGAGCTGCATAAGTAACAACCAAGATAACAAAGTTTAATTCATCATACTCAGAGCTTTATTTTCTTGGCTGCTGCCTTTTCAGAGTGTAGTAACTGATGACAAACTCATCTCGACTTCTGCATTCTGACTACGACCCTGTGGCACCGACTTAGATGTCAAAGTGACCTTTGACTACTTTAATCATCTAGCTCACAATCCTCCAAGTGGGTACTCATAGCTTCAAGAAGAAGTTGGTCAATTTGTGCCCCCATATTCCCCCCCATGTGCTATGCCACAGCCCAGCTGAGCATCATACCCTACTTAATTGATAGCCGCATACTCTTACACATGAACCTTTAAAAAGTACTTAAGTTCAACATTTTTATTATGGCCTATAACATTTTGCTGGCTAATACTGTATTTTTATAAGAAGATCTATCCAACTGTCCCTTATGTTCAATCAGAAATAAGGAAATTATTGTCAAAGTGTCACCAGGTCTCTCCGCTCTTTATAAGTGGTATACATAAATGATGGGTGACCCATCACAAGCGGGGAAATTAGCACCTTTTGTGTTCTGCTTGACATCACCACTTTTCTTACCACCTGTCAGTAGCTACTTGTGCTCTCATGCCATTTTTGAAGACTGAGGTATATATTTTCTACTTATTCCTCGGCTAGCATTCAAGCACCAGTGAGCGTTTTCTTATCTCTTTTTCTTGTTATATTTGTGAACATGCCCTAATGCTTTTGTCATGGCATGTCCAAATGCACACAGTCATGTATACGTCCAAATATATATGCAGCGCCCCTGAGTCCTGGTCGTTGCAGTGATGTCATTCTTCCACCAGGGGGAGTGATATTACGTCTGATGGCAATAAAGGAGATCTTCCTACCAGGTATCACAGACCCTACACCACAGTTCACACTCCAGACCACCAGGGGGAGCCTTGCTCCTATCTACTAGGGCACTCCTCACAGAAGGGTAAAACTGGTGGGCTGGATAGAAAGTTAGAGAGAAGCTGACTGGGCTTTGCCCAGGCAACACCTGTCAGGCAGACAGGGGGAAAGGAGGAACATCGGAGCTGCAGATAGAGGGTCCCTGACAGGGGTGGGATCCTGTCAGAGGCCTAGGAAGACAGAAAGAGATGGAGCTGTGCCTGCCCCACGTGCGGCAGCATCCTAAGAAAGGACACGAAGAGAATTGTGTTGTAGAGGGTGAGAAACGAAGTCATAGCACAAGCAGATAACACCAGAAGGAGTTCTGTCCTGCAATAGGCTGCCTCCTTCTGAGGCGCGAAGCCGGTGGCCGGAACACCGAGGGAGCAACTGTCTCTAAGCCTTGCTCCAGAGACCGGCAGGACAGTCAATTCCAAGTTGGCTGCCCGACCTTAATACCTAGGAGACACAGTGGCAACTTGTGGGGGTCGGGGTGTCTCTAGGGTCCCTATAAACAAGCCTCAGGCCATCAGTCATACGGGTTTGTCCTATCCACACCATCTGGGGGACAGAGAGGAAGAAATAACATCTAGAACATCTACAACAGTTGTGAGGACCTTACCGAGAAGCTCAGCAGGGAGGTACTACAACACACAGGCGCTAGAGGAAGGCTACTCTGATTTCCACCTGGATAAGGGGACTCTGGATTTGCCTTCAGACCGGCCGGACTCTGCCTACCCTGTGGTCTGTACCCTGGACTGTGGATGCTGAAGCCTCCAGTAAAGGTAAAGAGACTGCAACCTTGTGTCCTCGTTATTCTCTGAGCCTTACATCATCCACCATCACAACCTACACCTCTGGGAAGCCCTGGGGATACACTTCACCAGTGGGAAAGTATACCATCTTGCTGCCATAACATCAACCCAGCGTACCCCTAGGCAGCGTCGGTCACCCTGACCGAATACCACAGGTGGCGTCACGAACATTTCCCCTTTAAAGACCTTTCCCCATAAGAACTATTCCTTTTGTTGGGCGCCCCTCAAAGGGCTACAGACCGGGTCTGGCCACCGTGACTTCCCCCGAACCAAAGGACCCGGTGCTGATTACCCCATTGCCCTTACGTGGGGGCAATCCATATACACACACTTAATGTTACACACCTGTTCTGGATATCCTGAGTTCTGCTTCCTTCACCTAGGTCCACTGCCCTCTGTTGTTCTCCACGTCACATTTTGCATGTTGCCTGGCGTGGCTCAGTGACATCATCTCACTAATCCTATTTAAGGCCCACTAAGACACACAACTGAGTTTGAGGATTAAGACTTTTGTATCCTGTGCTTGGTGAGCTCCAACATTTGTGCTCTAACGCTCTGATTCTGCATTTATCCTTGCTTTATTCCATTGCACCTGTACTACTGGTCCTGAGTTTCTTGCATGTGCCAAGACCTGGCTTCTCACTTGTCTTCCAGCCTTCTGTATCCGAACCTGGGCCTTAGTACATCCTCCTCATAAGTAAGGATACGTGTATTCACACTTATGCATATACAATGCAAGCAAATATAGACAAGCACAGACATACTTATAAACAACCTACTTCCTTCTGCTAAGTGGCCTGTATAGATCTACGAGCAAAAAGCAATTTTCTCCAACTAGCTCGCTCCTCAGATTGCTGGACAAAGAATCGATCTTCACTGCATTATGCAACTGTGTCAATATATCACGATTTTATCACAAGTCTCCAAATCTTTCAGAAAAAAATAGCTGAAAAATACTATAATTTTGTCACAATTTTTCAAAAATTGCTGCTGCCATATGGTTGCATAAAACTCCTTTAACTGAGCAATAATGCAGAAGCACCAACAGGAGTAGTCACGACTGCCACAAAGATGACTTATAACAGTCTCGTTTGTTCCAATTAGAGGTAGAAACTTGAACGCTAAATAATGTGCCTTTTTACGTTACAGTTGCTCACTGGACACTCTCATCTCTTCCAGCATGGTATCTCTTAGGTTCACTCAGGTCTTCTAGTCACACCTCTCAACCATCTGCTTTTCACCATCTCTCTTACTCATCCCTTTGGACTTGTTTCTGCTGGGTGTCAAAGGTCCATTCATGTCCGGTCACCTCAACCCTTGCAGCCATCAGGAGCCTCACGTGCTTACTTCAGCTTCATTGACGTGGCATTTGAGCTTTCAATGACTCACCTTTTTTGCATGGCTGTCTCTGTAAAAAAACACACGTTCAGCCCATGCACTGTTAATACCCTCCTTAGCTCTTTCGCAGGTTCCCAACTCTTCTGTAGGTCTAGTTTCTCAACTTCAGCCTGCTCAGGACAACTGATACACTTTACTCATTGACGCCCCATCTCCCAAGCCATCTCCTCTCTGGCAATGTAACACTTACGTAACATCAGTGCCAAAATAATAAGTGTTCCGTAAGGGCAAAAAACCCAACATAGATAACACCAACATGGTTCAAGAAGAACATTCGTGGGGGCAGAAGGGTCCAACAGTAACGGCATTAATCATTTTTAGAGGGTCCACCAAGAGGTAAGCCTCCTACTGATATGCTAACGCCTCCACAAAGCCTCCCCTTTTTCTGGAAGCTTCCTGTATGTTCTGTGAAAGTAGCCAGGCATGAATTGCCGCCTTAGTAAGTGTCATAGTGGTCATAATTCCCAGGTACCAGGCAATTTACGGCAACCCTTTTAGCAGGGACAGCTGATACATCTGCAGTGGTCACACATCTATGGCTCTTGAGGAGTTGGGAGAAGAGGACAAGTTTCTGCAAGGCAGTACCAATAGATGAAGCTCTCAGCATTAGTAGCTGGAGCAGAAGTCATGAAAACATGTATCTGATTTTGGCTTTTTGCATTTAATTTTTCTAGAATTGTGCTTACAGAGCAATACCGGCAGACATGAGCTCTTCAAAGGTTTCACTTTGCCCTTTTAACATGTGACATAACTGTTGTAATGAATCACTACATCTCCTGTGAGTTGGGTGACTTCATTCCTTACGTATTGCCGGCTTTGAAGGTTCTGTATTGACATCTAGTGGACGGGGAATGATATTTGGATTCATGATGTATAACCGAGGGAACATGATAATGTTGGGTAGCTGCTGGATAATGCTACCGTAGGGCCAAGATCTACATCTTTTACGACATCCAAAATCCATTTTCTCTCGTCTGGTCAAGTTTATTTTTTTTTTGGGGGGGGACTTGTTAACTGATGATAACATTTGTCCAATGTGTATTTCTATGAAAGAAATCAAATGCTACCCCCATGGATTTCTTAGGCAGCAGCTTAGAACAAGGATTGTTGTTCCACATTGTCATTATCTGCATTTCCAATCGAAAAAATCGTATGGAACTTATTTCTACGGGTGATTCTGTTCCGTAGTGTTACTGAAAATCTGCGTGAGTGATCCATGTGAACAGAACTGTGGAAACCCAGTTCAAAGAATTGGAGGCAGATTTAGGTGCAACAAAATCCATGTGAAAGTCAACACCTAAAAAAATGTCCTTTTGGTTCACACTTCATTTATGCTTTGTGCTTTGTATAAGATGCTGTAATACTTCCATAATTAACCTATACACAACAAGATGTTCCGATGGACCGTATGTCGGCAAACCTTTCTTTAAACCATCACCTAGAATAGAAAACTACACTATTCTGCAATATTTAGGGGACAGTTATTATAGTTTTACAACACTTTATGATGTAAAAAAGTTGAAAATTAAGGTGCACCCCAAATATTCATCATTTTTTTTTAATATTTTTAAACTTTCCTTCCTGCTTACGACACTTTTTATAAAAAGTGAATGGGATTTTGCGGAAAGGGACAAATTTACTACAATTGATGCTAGAAAGTGGCGTAAAGGATAGTGCAAATCTTGGCTAGACTATGGCTGGGTAATTTGTATTGGATTTAATAAGAGGCATGCACTTCTAAAAAAGAGTCTGTCAGCACAGGATGACTGTTTAAAGCAAGTACAGGCGCTCGGTGCTACATGGCAGGGCCAATCATTTATATAAACCTTCTCATCTGCTTCTTTTACATCTATTTCTGACCTTCTCTGGCTCTTTGAAGATAGAGCTGTCAATTAAATAAGGGAATGGTGGAGATAGAGGGACAACAAACAGGTGGGAAGTTGTAGAGTGGCTTGCGAAATTATTCAACCCCTTGACATTTTTCGTATTTTTCTGCCTCACAACCTGGAATTTTTCTGTTTTATTTTGACAGTTTGCATCAGTTCATGTAAAGAACATGCCTAAAACTGTGAACATTTTCTTTTCTTTTTTTCTGAAGCAAACAACAAATAAGAGAAAATAAATAAAAACTTCAGTGTGCATAACTATTCACTCTGTAAAGTCTGCACTTTGTAGATCCTCCATTTGTGGAAATTACAGCTGCAAGTCACTGTATAAGTCTATGAGCTTTCCACATCATGCCACTGGGATTTTTGCCCATTCCTCAAGGCAAAACGGATTCAGCTCCTTCAAGTTAGATGGTTTCCTCTGGTGAACAGAAATCTTCAAGTCTGACCACAGATTCTCAATTGGATTAAGGTCTGACTTTTGACTAGGCCACTCCAGCACATTTACACGTTTCCCCTTAAACCACTCGAGTGTTGCTCTAGCAGTATGCTTTGGGTCATTGTCTTGTTGGAAGCTGAACCTCCATCCCAGTCTCAAATCACTGACTGACTGAAACAGGTTTTGCTCAATATCCCTGTATCTAGGCACCATCCATCTTCCCCTCAACTAAAACCATACTCCCTGTCACTGCTGCCGAAAAACATCCCCATGATGCTGCCACCATCATGTTTCACTATTGGAATTGTGTTCTTGGGGTGATGAGCTGTGTTGGTTTGGCGCCAGGCATAGCATTTACAATGGTGGCCAAAAAGTTCAATTTTGGTCTCATCTGACCACAGCACCTTCTTCCATGCATTTGGAGAGTCTCCCACACGTCTTTTGGCAAACTCAAAACAAGCCTTACAATTTTTATAAGTAAAGGCTTTTTCCTGGCCACTCTCCCATAAAGGCCACCTCTATGGAGTGTACGACTTGACGATTGTTGTCGTAGGGACAGATACTCCAGTCTCTGCTTGGGAACTTGTCTGCTCCTTCAGGGTAACCCTTGGTCTCTGTGCTGCCTCTCTGATTAATGCCCTCCTTGCCTGGCCTGACAGTTTTGGTGGGCGACCCTCTCTTGGCAGGTTTGTTGTGGTACCGTGTTCTTTCCATTTGATGGTAATGGATTTGAAGGTGCTTCGGGGAAATCATTAGAGATTGGGATATATATATATTTTTTTTTATAACCCAACCCTGACTTGTACTTCTCAACAATTTTGTCCCTGACTTGTTTGGAGATCTTCGTGGTCTTCATGGTGTTTGAAGATCTTCGTGGTCTTCATGGTGTTGTTTGGTTAGTGGTGCCTCTTGCTTAATTGTGTTGCAGTAGGTGGGAAGGTGCACTGAAACATTTGACCATGGCAAAGGTGCTCCTAGTGCCTGTACTTGGTTGGAACAGTCATGCTTAAATAAATCTGCTTCATTTTATGACAGCGAGCTTTTTTTTTTATGAAGAACGGAGAAAAATGTAAAAAAAAAAAGCAAAAAAACCTAATCCGGTTAAAAACTATCTTAAAGCTATTTTGATAGAAATTTAAAGTTATGGTTCTAGAAAGATAGGGATGCAAAAACAAAATACGGTATATATCGGTTATTACAAAATGTATAAAAAAAATCTAAAAATCCTGTACAATCTGAAGTCTTTGGCACAAACTCTGTGTTTCGTGATTTATTAGAAGATCCTTTGAGCATGTTGGATGTCACAGCTGGTTCTGTACAGCAGCAAAGACACGACCGCACTCTCTCCAGGTATCGATGATTTATTTAAATAGTAGCCAAACAAAAAATATCATAGTGCGACATTACAGATGGAACTAAACAGTTTCTACTGACTTTCATTTCCTTTGAGGGATGTCAAAACCTATTGAAAAGTCACAACAACATCGGGGCCAACTGTTCGGCTCTAGTGCCATAAAATAACGAAGAAATCTTCATGTTGGAGCTTAAAAAAATGCTGCTTCTTCAGCAAAAAAGAAAATCTGAATCTGTGCACCCAAAACTGTAGAGGGAGGTAAACCAGCATAAGTGACGCCTGAGTCATTATTATTTAGAGGGTCGACTACTGGACATTGTTATATGAACTTCTAGTAAGTGAAAGAGAAATCCAGGAACCAGTGCACCAGATGTCCTCCTCTTGATAACTTTATTAAGACAGAAAAATCACAAAGTTTCAGCCACGCAGGGCCTTTATCAAGCCATAGAAAAAATATGGGAAAGCCAGAAGTGGGGTTAAGGACAGCACTTAAAGGGAATCTGTCATCAGGTTTTTGCTATGTAACCCGAGAGCAGTATGACTTAGGGGATGAGACCCCGACTCGTGATATATCACTTACTGGGTTACTTGGTGCGGTTTTGATAGAATCCCTGTTTTCTCTGCTATAGATGTAGCAGAATGCTGAGCTATGTATAACCCCGCCCACAACCCTGATTGGTAGCTTCCTGTACACACTGTCAGAAAGCTGCCAATCAGAGGTGGTTACACAGATGAGCCTGACTGGCCTGCATGTGATACCTAGTCCTGTAGTGATAATCTCCTTCTGATAAAACACTGATTGTATTTAAACTATAGCACACAGCCCAGTAACTGACACTTCCCTGGAATCAGGGTGTTTGCCCCTACATTATTCTGCTCTCAGAATAAATTAAAAAAAACCTGATGACAGATTCCCTTTAAACACCTCCGAAATGTTTAGGATGCAGTCCATATGCTTACACAGGGTTGCATTATGAGTGTAACACAATTTTGTTAAGAGTATGTAAAAGCATATCACTAATATGTGCCCTTACAATCTGATTTGTCAGACTTCTGGGACCACCAGGATCCATACAACAGATGTCCCTTTGGCATTTCTTTTGCTTCCATTCAACTAAATAGATCTTTGCTGTAATTCTCTGCAAACAATGTTGCACAGCCGAAGATGCAGCACGTGACTCAAGCTACAGCATAATTAACCAGAGGTTTTCTAGTGTAACGTATAGATAATATCACTTTGTATAGAGGTAAAACCCCTTTAATGGAATTGACTAGCTGTTAAAATAACAACCAATATTAACCTATAAATCACTCGCAGCTAATACTCCCATGGCCATTCGCCAGTTCTAAATGGCAGCCATAACACTGGTGTGAACAGACACTACACTTTTTATGGTACCCGAGCCAATGCTGATGAAGCTCTGTAGATGTGTCTCTAGTAATTACTAAATAATGAAGAAGGCGTAATAGCGTTAGACATTTTTTATTATTCCAAAGGGTATGACCAAAATTATTGAATGAACTGCACTCTGGCTGCAACGGGGGGAAAAATATTTCTACTTCTTTACCCAAAGGGGAACTCAATCAACAGTGAGAAAACCCCCTCTAATATATTCCTCTCACCAGGAGATATATGCTATATACTTGGTCATCTCCGTGATGAAAAATAATCACCGTTCCTCAGGCAAGGTCTTCTTCCTCTCCTCCAAGGTCTATTGGTAATGCCCACTAACTCATTGTAGGTGCTTCTTGATGTGGACAGGGTTGAGCATGGGTGCACTGACCAGTCTCCAATCTTTTACACAACTCACTGTGATGCTCCACATGTTCTGGCACCTATCAAGGCCAACATTGACTTGTTCAGCAATTTTGGCTACATTAGATTTTCTATAGGATCATACCAACCTGCCCAGCCTTCACCCTCACGAGCATCTATGAGCCTTGAATGTCCATGACGGTATCACTGGATCACCAGTTGTCTTTCCGAAAGACTTTCTTTTGGTAGGTACTAACCACTACACACTAGGAGCACCCCTCAAGATTGCCATTTTGGAAATGATCTGACACAGTTGTCTAACCATCAACATATACATCTTACCCTAGTCAGATCATTAAGGCTCCCATACACATTGGCATTACGTCAGCCAAGCCTGCTGATATTAGTAGGATCGAATGTGTATTAGGGTCTCCCAGCTCTCTCCAGACAGATAATTTCTTGTGAGAGAAGGAATGGGCATATCCGATTTTAAACTGCCAATCCTTATGTTCTCCATGAGTTAAGCCGGAGGCAGTCAAGTCTGGAAGCTGCTCTCATAGGAAACACAGAAGTTGACCCAAAAAATATCGTGTGTGGGTGAGCTGAGAGAGATAACCATTGACAAAACCATTGTTCGGCTAACAGCTACCTATTGTGCTCGGGGGCTTTACATTTGCCCATTTTAATGCATCCAAATCATCAACTTTAAAAATTGACTTTTGACTTGCTAATATATCACGTCTGACCCTGTTGAGTTTTATAGGTGATCTGACACTAGATTTCACATTACAACCTGCATACATTATTAAATATATCTCTTAGACCAAAGGAGGGTCTGTGTATTTACTGTGGAATTCCTTGTCAGAATATTCCTTTCTGAAAGTTTAAACTTTATCCTCAACCTAGCCTGATTGACAGTTTCTCAGTGTCCCTCCTTCCTGCTGAGATCTCACAACGATAATAACAAACTGCAACCATCAAGCTGATTGGGTTGTCGGGAGACTAAATAGCTGTCAGAAAGGCTTAATGGGCGGAGATTGAATACATTTGGACTCACGAGTTCTCTTACCCATTTGCTGGACTCATAAAATGCTCAAATCAATAACAGGATTGTACCGACATTTGAACATAGATTTTCATCAGGTCAAAGATGTATTTAATAATGTATTCAATTTATATTGTGTAATGTGTTAAAAGATCCAATTTAAGTGAAGGAAAGTAATTTACTGGTGAATCGATATTTCCTTCCATATCTGTCCTATGTGGGCAAAAAAGATCTCTCGAAACCACTGGACAGCACTAACTAGAAGAACTAATTGATGGGACTGATAACAGCACCAGATAGAATCCACACTGTCTGCACTTTTTACACCTCTTATGTCCATATTATAGATGCTATAATTTACAGTTCTTCTGCATAATATCATTGACACTAAAGGTAATGCACAAAATGGACAACTTCAATCTACATGCCCTTCTGCATAACGAGGAGACGCCACCCACCCCACCCCTTTAGAGGTATTCCACTAGTATATGCCATAAAGGTCTGATCGCTGCAGCTTCCACTTGTGGGATCCATACCTACAGTATATTCAGAACAGAGGTCCCCTGCTGACCTCCGTTGTGCTAGAGGAGTCAATTGTCGGGTGGGTTGCATTCTCTATTGACTTGTAGAAGGAGTTAATTAGCAAGCAAATGTGAACTTGGGCAAGAGGGTCTCTGTTGTGGGGTGGGTGAGACTCATGGATATGCTGTAAATGTTTACGATAAGGATACTGGTTTGAGAATCTCCTGCTTGGAATAGCATGGCAGCTCACCCACGTGAATATATCTGTTGAATACTACATATTTGTATAGTTACCCCTAGCTGTAAATCCGATCAGCTTTAACAGGAAATACCATTTATTAGTACATGTGGATGGATAGGTAGATCAGAAATTACCTTGGATGTTCTAGAACAGTGTTCCCCAACTCCGGCCCTCAAGAGCCACCAACAGATCATATTTTCAGGATTTCCTTAGTATTAAGTGTCAGCAACTGTAAAGCATGTGCGATCATGCATGACTACTCCGCTATTGTTGTACAATTTCTAATCCTGTTTAGTCCCGCAATTTACCAGATCTCGAGAGAATTTGTTAAAAAAAGGGCTAAATGTTACATGTGGGAATGAATATCCCATTACAAAGTATTGTACACATTCTAAGAACTTAGTTAAAAACAGTACTGTAAATCAAGAGTCCTCTGTGTATGTTGGATACGTGTTACACAGTTTACAATTTACAAAATTTTAGTAATTTTATTATAACATTTGAAACGTAGTTTCAGTCGAAAGTGTTCATGTCTTAGTTCACAAACAGGAATAAAGAGAAGCCTTACCTTGTGTTTATACAATCATTAAATGAAAATACTACCATCTTTGCTACATATCTATATATATATATATATATATATATCTATCTATATATATATATAGATATATATATTTATATTACAGTTTTGCTTTTATTTAGCTAGATTTAACTGTATGAGGAAATGAAAGATGATATTTTGTTGGTACTTGGATACACGCAACAGGAAAGCTATTTTTTGTTGTATATGTCTCTATTTAATACTCTAACTGTACAAGGGTGTAATATAGGAAGGCTGTTTAAATCACTGTATATGTCTCTATTTTGTACTCTAACTGCACAAGGGTGTAATATAAGGCTATTTTAAATCACTGTATATGTCTCTATTTAGTACTCTAACTGCACAAGGGTGTAATATATGAATGCTATTTTAAATCACAGTATATCTCTCTTTTTAGTACTCTAACTGCACAAAGTTGTAATATAGCAGTGCTATTTTAAATTATTGTATAGGTCTCTATTTAGTATTTTGTATACACATGAGTAGTGTTGAGCGATACCTTCCGATATTCAAAAGTATCGGTATCGGATTGGATCGGCCGATATCCAAAAAACATCGGATATCGCCGATACCGATACCAATGCAAGTCAATGGGACACAAATATCGGAACGTAAATAAGCCCTTTCTGTCCTTCTATATGCTGTTCCGTAGGGGGGAAGAGTGTGGGCGGTGCGTGGGCGGACTGTTGTGAATTCCGTTCTTGGGCTCCCTCTGGTGGTTTCTAGTGGAACTTAGCAGCTGCATTCACTAATCGGTTCCCTGGTCTTGTTATTTAACTGGGCTCTTGTCTGTAGTCAATGCCAGCTGTCAATGTTCCTCCTGTGGACTCAGTCCTTTCCTGGAAGTGCTCTGTTGGCCAGTTCATTTCAGCTTAAGATAAGTCTGCTAGTTTTGGGGGTATTTCCCTGCTTATGACCTTCAGTTCAAGTTAATGTTATGTCTTTTTGTCCAGCTTGCCAGTATGAATTATTGCGGCTAGTTGGAAGCTCTGGGGTAGCAGATCCACGCAGAGTTTACAAAAAATAACCTCCACACCGACTCACGGTGTGGAGGTTATTTTTTGTAAACTCTGCGTGGATATTTAGTTTTTTAATACTGACCGCACAGTAGCCTTTTCTAGCTCTGTCTATTTAGATAGTTTTGGCCTCCTTTGCTAAAATCTAGTTTCATTTCTGAGTTTGTCATTTCCCTCTCCACTCACCATCAATATTTGTGGGGGGCTATCTTTCCTTTGGGGGTTTCTCTGAGGCGAGATAGTTTTCCGTTTCCATGTTCAGGGGTAGTTAGCTCTTAGGCTGTGAAGAGGCGTCTAGGCAGAGATAGGAACGCTCCACGGCTATTTCTAGTGTTGGTGTTAGGTGCAGGGCTTGCGGTCAGTAAAGTTACCACCTCCTCAGAGCTTGTACATGATTGGTTTTACCCACCAGGTCATCTCAGCACTGCTTCGTACCCATCAGGTCATAACAGCGGACACTGTGTCTGTGTGTGCGGGCGGGGTCTGTGCGAGCCTGGCAGGGATGTGTGCGGGCTGCCCGGGCTCTATGCGGCGTGCCGGGGATCTATGTGGGCTGCCCAGGCTCTATGCGGCATGGGGGGTCTCTGTACGGTGTGGGGGGTCTCTGTGCGGCATGGGGGGTCTCTGTGCAGCGTTCCGGGAGTCTGTGTGGCGTGGGGGGTCTGTGCGTGTGTGCAGGCATCGTCCGATGGGACTACAAGTCCCATCGAACGATGCCTGCTACACTGACAGTGATTGACACATTAGCCAATGATGGGACAGTAGTAGTCCCATCATCCGGCTAATGTGTTGAATGAAAAAAAAATAAAAATCCATACATACTCCATACATACTCCATACATATACAACATACATACATACATACATACTGCATACATACTACATACATACATACTACATACATACATACTACATACATACTACATACAGTACATTCATACATTACATACATATAGACATACAGTACATTAAACATAGATTACATACTCACCATTACTTGTCATTTTGATCCCCGAAGCCAGTGTCAACCTGTTGACATTGACTCCTATGATAAAATACCAAGAGTCTTCAGAGCCCTCAACGTCTGAAGAAGGCTTCTTTTAACCGCTTGGTGTCTTTGCAAACCACAAACGGTTAAAAGACACCCAAAAGACTGAACACATGAACAGCGGATCGTTTTTACATAGAAATGCGTATGTTCGTTCTTTCGAGCGTTTAGTTAGCGCTTTTCCAGGTGGTTTTTGGGGCAGAATCTGCCTGAAAAACATCTCAAGCGTACAGCACAAAGAAATACAAACTATAAAAAGGTATATGCATGCTGACAGTTTCCACCTATCAACAAGGTCATTTATTTATTATGAACAATGGAGATAGAAAAAGAAAAAGTAAAGCGGCATGAGGAAAAAGCGTAATGAAATCATTTACTTCAGAAGTGACAGAAAAGGATTATATCAGAATCCTCATTTACTGCTATAATGTGCTAAAATGTCTACTAAAATCCCATTTTATCAATTATTACAACCTGAGTGACGTCATGTGGGCCTTAGATCATATTACTCGGCAACATAAAATTAAAACTGGTTTAAAAAACATTAGGAAAATAATTTAAAAAAAAGCAGGAGGTAGTCAAATAAATTAGAAACAGGTAATATAAATCGGCCATTGAAATCCCTATATGATCTACAAAAATACACTTCAGATTGGCTGTGGATATCCTACATGACTTGGCTACTGGGATCTGTCAGGCTTGTTGGGAATTACTAAGGCGTCATACGAATCCCCCCAAAATGCAGACCTGAGTAATGCAAGACAGACTGGTTACTAGGGACGCTAGGCCGGACTGCCCATAGCAACCAGTGCTGCCAATAGTGTTTAGCTGATGTAGGCCTCAACCTGAGCGACTCAATACATCCAATCCCTAGCTCAACCTTCACTATTACATTTTTTTTTTTAAACCCTTAGGACCGGAATAGAAACTTATTTTCAGATACTTGGAAAATGTTAAAATTGTATTCCTTTTGGGTCGATTTACCAGATTTTTTTGGACAGGATCTATGTAACCATCAATCCCTAAATCTCATCATTCACTAGTATTCAACAATACTTACCCCCCACCAAAAAAAAAGAAACCTTTTTTAAAAGTGGTTGTAACTACAAGGGCAACCCCTATGTTTCCCCCTTGTAAAATAACACCTACACTCGCCTCCGGTGTCGGCACTGTCTCTCCTGGGGATCGCGTAACATCACTCGATCACTGCGGCCAATAGGCGCTGGCTTCACTTTCCCTGCCTTTGGACACATGATTCCCGGCAAATCCAGTGCTGACACCGCTGTAACTGTACCGACACCGGAGGGGAGTATAGATGCTATTATTGAGAAGATATTTTTCCAACTATTGCACAACCCCTTTAAGTTCCCACGATCAGTTTTTGAAGTTGCACATTTTATGCGCCTATTATGCAAATTAGGTTACTCGCGTTTTTTTTTTTTTAATTGAGTTTTTGAGTGTGTATTTTAACTGTATTTTTATTGCTTTTTTTGATGCTGTGATTTTTGCCTCTTTTTGGTCTGTCGTGTTTTAAATGTTTCCCATAGTGGAAACACGCTAAACCCAAATGCATATTTTTTACCTGTGGATTTTTCGCATGTAATGAATTTCTAAGGGGAAATTCTGCACATAAAACTAAGTGTACCCGCAAGACAAATTCATGTTGCGGATTTCAGAAGCTTTCCGCAGATCAATTTACATTGAGTAAAAAAAAAAATACAAATCCCAAAGGGGCACAGTTAGCGTGAGGTTTCTACAAATCCCAAAGGGGCACAGTGAGCATGAGATTTCTACAAATCCCAAAGGGGCACAGTGAGTGCGAGATTTCTACAAATCCCAAAGGGGCACAGTGAGTGCGAGATTTCTACAAATCCCAAAGGGGCACAGTGAGCGTGAGGTTTCTACAAATCCCAAAGGGGCACAGTGAACGTGAGGTTTCTACAAATCCCAAAGGGGCACAGTGAGTGCGAGATTTCTACAAATCCCAAAGGGGCACAGTTAGCATGAGGTTTCTACAAATCCCAAAGGGGCACAGTGAGCATGGGATTTCTACAAATCCCAAAGGGGCACAGTGAACGTGAGGTTTCTACAAATCCCAAAGGGGCACAGTGAGTGCGAGATTTCTACAAATCCCAAAGGGGCACAGTGAGTGCGAGATTTCTACAAATCCCAAAGGGGCACAGTGAGCATGGGATTTCTACAAATCCCAAAGGGGCACAGTGAGTGCGAGATTTCTACAAATCCCAAAGGGGCAGAGTGAGTGCGAGATTTCTACAAATCCCAAAGGGGCACAGTGAGCGTGAGATTTCTACAAATCCCAAAGGAGCACAGTGAGCGTGAGATTTCTACAAATCCCAAAGGGGCACAGTGAGCGTGAGATTTCTACAAATCCCAAAGGGGCACAGTGAGCGTGAGATTTCTACAAATCCCAAAGCGGCACAGTGAGCGTGAGATTTCTACAAATCCCAAAGGGGCACAGTGAGCGTGAGATTTCTGTAAATCCCATTCAATTTTCTTTAACTGTAAGATGCTGTGTTTTGGGTTTGTTTTTTTTAGCAAAAATACGCAACATAAAAAAACTTATAGCGGGAAATTAACCTTACTCTCAAAGGCTAAAGGGGAGGGGATCATTTATCAAAATACACTTTGATTTTATACACCAGCCTTGATCGAGAATCTGCTGGAGCAAGATTTACCAAATTCATAAAAAAGCTTATGAAAGTGTCAGCAAATGTGCTTGTGTCCATGTGCCAGCATCAGAAAATTTACTCCAGGCATGGACTAAAGTACATTTCTGCTATATTTTATGCCACCCTTTTGGCATAAATTCTAGTGAATCTCTCTGGCCATTCCCCCTAAACTCACTTTTCAAAAAATTGTTGGAGCTGGAGGTAAAACGTTGCTAAGAAAAGTGGTGAATTGGCCCATTTAAGTTTAAAGAGCAACACAAAAGGCATATAATAATAAGTTACATGCCATCTTGTAATCATTGTTATGAAAGTACAATAACTAGTACTGATTGTTAGAGCTAAATCTGTCGAGTACCCGAGCTCTTATCATGTATCCTAGACTGTGTAGGGACAGACATTATTCTTTTGTTTTCCAAGTCTCTATGATATTGATGACCTATTTTCTGGGGTCCGACACCCAGAACCTCCACTGATCGCCTTCTAAACAGCACAGCTCTGATCAATGTGTAGTAGTAACTGCCAAGTACTGCAGATCAGCAGTACAGTAGGAGCTGATCTGCAGCACCTGGCAGAGAATGCTACACATACAGTGATGGGCTGCTTTTTAGCTCTGTTTAGGCAACTTGATCGGTGATACCGGCAGGTGTCAGAGCCCTACTGATCTGAATATTGATTACCTATTCCAGGGATAGGTCATCAATATCATATTCCCGGACAATCTGATAAATGAGCACGTACAACAAAATTCAAGTTTTGCAAATATGGTAAATTCTGAACAATGCTACATAATGTACTTACAAAATTAAAAGGAAAAAAAAAAGGCTTTTCAAAAGTTTTTTCATGAACAGAAATATGATGGCAGTCGGCTAAATCATTTGATAAAGTGCAAGAGTGCCTGCGGGATACTACTGCAGGGAAATGGTAACCAGATCACACTTTCATAGTCGTGCCAAGTTTATGTTCGGCTTAGCTTGCCTACAAATAAGCCTTATAGATAAATTCAGAATAAATAGAGAAACAACTAAGTATTAAAGTACTTAAATCAAGCAAAAGGCAGTAAATGTATAGTAAAATCACACGGCAACAGTTTGGCCACTGGTTTGTTGACATTAAGAGTGAACTGCAAAATAGAAAAAAATGGCCAATACCAGCTTGTAGACATACTAAAGACATTTTTTTTTTTTTAGAAAAAATTTCACTGATCATGTCAATGGAGAAAGTGAAATGACATAATTGGATTTCCATACGTCTTAAAGGGAATTTGTTACCAGGTTTTTGCTACCTCATCTGATAACAGCATAATGTAGGGAAAGAGATCCTGATTCCAACGATGTGTCACTTAGTTTACTGGGTGCAGCAGTTGTGACACAATCACAGGCTGAGCATGTAGCAGAGCTCAGAAAGCTGATCCCGTCCATACACCACAGCTTTGTGTGTACAATGTATTCAGACAGTAAGCTGCTAATCACTGGGGGCGTGATTGGGCTAGCAGGGATGTGAGCTGTAGGCCTGGTAGTGATAATCTCCTGCTGATAAAATACTAATTGTATTGAAACAACAGCACAAGGCCTAATACATGACACATCACTGTGTCCCACCTCATGCTCCCATCAGATTACATAGCAAAAATCTGCTGACACATTCTCTTTAAAAGGAATGTGCTGTCAGAAAATTAACTGTTGTTTAAAATCAGGTTTCTTTGCCTATCTTTTTTTAATCTTGGCAATTAATTTTTTCCTTTATATCATGGTCTTATTAAAAAATGATCTTGCAATTTTGGAATTAATTTAGATTCATACTCCTCGTCCTTTCAGTATGAGTTGTCAGCAGGCTCACTATCATCAGAGGCAGTTCTACAATAACACCTCTATATACTGGAGATTACACAGGATCACAATAGGCCATAGCACAGCTTCCCCTGTCACAATGACCTATGCACACGCTCATTAGATGCTTCAATACAAAAGATAGGATCAAAGTTTGTTCATTACTGTTAATATATGTGGATTTCCTCAAACAATAAAGTTTGAGGAAATGCAGTACGGGATACAGGAAAAAAAAATAATTGCCAAAAAAACACTTTACTTATGGCACATTCCCGTTACATGGTGCTTCATTTATTTCACACTTGAATCCAATGTCAAGGTTTCCGTTAGTGGCAAGTGATGGCAGCCCAGTAAGCACCATAGTCCCATATTTTTTTATAATGGACGGACGGGACACATCTTAAGAAGGATGGGCGATTCCTAAGATCTGTTCTGTAGGAACACGGACAGAATGTGCTTCAAGTGGAACAGCCTTTCTTTTAGCGAGGTCATGGAGAGAATCAGCATCTGGTATGTCGGATCCAATGGTAACACAGACAAGAGCCACCAACACCAGTTCGGACCGTCTGGAGATCCCTGCAAAAGAGACAAAGAAAACGAGATGGAAAAAGACCTAAAAAATGAGCATGTTCAGTCACAATGGAAGTTCATAAAACAATAAACCTATAAATCTGGCAAGAACATGGTGAATAATGTCCCGCTGACCAGTTTCATCTCAAGCTGGTGGCCAGATAAGGCCCTACTGTCTTACCGGGAAGTGTGAAGGCTTAGCAATCTTTAAGAAGAGCGGGACAATCTGATGGGTAACTATCCCCTTAAAGAGGGATAGGATCAGGTCTGTTGGACTTTTATTGGCTGATCTGAAGATTACCCACTGCTGAAGGAGCCTGGCGAAACCTTTCTCCACTTTTTACATGGAAAATACATGTCCACTCATTCAAGAGTGTTCATGCATATGAGGGAGTCAGGAAGGTCAATAGTATGCCGAATGAATGGTTGTAATCTCACGTGTATAGCCAGCTTTAGTTTTATTGCAGAGGGGAGAGGCTCCTGCTGCAGCCCATGGTCTAAAGATTACTGGGTGGATGGTGGGGGGCACAGCTGAGCTCCGGAGAGCACAGAAGAGACTTCTTGCTGTATATTGATTCGGTTTTAATTTGTGACAAAATAGGATCAAAGAAAACAAGCAGATAAAAAAAAGACGAATAGTAGAAAATGAATTTAAAAAAAAACTCTATCTCTAGTGGTCCTCTAAAAGAGAATCTGTCAGAACAATCCCCCACCACCACTAAAAAAGCAAAATATTTATTTGGTCAAGTTCCTCCCTGACTATTAAAAAAAAAAAGCTCATTTAATTTATATACAAAAGAGATTTAAGTGCTATGGGCGTGTCTAAGCACTTCCCAAGCCTTCGCCTCCCTGACTCAGTCAAGTGCTCATGCTTGCTGCCAGACTGCTCAAGGAGCGGTTTATCTACCGGAAGACAAAAGAATCAGCCTTTGAAACTGCAAAGGCCCAATCCTTCTCTCCCAACATGATCTGTCGTGGCACAGTCAAGAGCCCCCCGTACACATCAGATGGTGGTCTGGTCCCACCATTATCGACAGGTTCAGAAAACTGTCATCTAAAAAAATGTATCCTTCCCCTTCCATGCTGTAAGTGATCAGAGAAGCACGCAGGGCTGTGGAGTCAGAGTCAGAGTCGGAGTTGTGGAGTCGGAGCCCATTTTGGTGGAGTCGGAGTTGGAGTCGGTGTCATGGAAATTGAGGAGTCAGTCGGAGGTTTGGCTTACGGACTCCACAGCCCTGTCAGGGCTGTGGAGTCGGAGTCGTGGAGTCAGAGTCGGAGCCCATTTTGGTGGAGTCGGAGTCATGGAAACTGAGGAGTCGGAGGTTTGGCTTGCCGACTCCACAGCCCTGGTAGCACAACATCAAAAAAACAAGATCATTCCCAAACTCATCTGGTTTTATTAATCAGATTTTCCTAAAAAAAAAAAAAAAATACGAATAATTAATTATTTTAGTAAAACAATTACAGGCAGAGAGCACCAGAAAATACTGTCTTAACACCAAAGATATATGGATCAGACCGCAGATATGGCAGTTGAACATCACAGACTATTCTCCGATTCCAGAATATTAAGGAAGCGAAAAAAATAAAAAAGGACAGTAAAACACTCATTTATAATGCCCTGTTTGGGTGAAAGCGTCCCCTCGGAGTCTTTAAGTATGCTATTTTGGTTTTGAGAACATTTTCCAGTCATTTGCTTGCAAGCACCTGGCGGCTTTTTAATGGACAGCCGCATCAATCTTGCTTTCAGAAGCCGGCAGTGTGGGCAAGGAGGAGGACTGCGGGGTGCGAGCAGGGGGAACAGCTCTACACGGTGCACTGAGTTTGCTAACATCAGTTTTTAACCACCTCCATGCCATGAAACAGACTGTTCATATCTGCTGAGTATTACTATTACAATCACAATATTTGACTTTTTCGAGGGTAGCTCCACCCAAAAAAAAAAAAAAAATCGCAAAGTCCTTTGCTATTTTGATTTAGATTTCAGATTAATTTATTCTTAAACA
Organism: Ranitomeya variabilis; assembly: GCF_051348905.1. Taxonomy (NCBI): domain Eukaryota; kingdom Metazoa; phylum Chordata; class Amphibia; order Anura; family Dendrobatidae; genus Ranitomeya; species Ranitomeya variabilis. Next base: position 651,857,143 of record NC_135236.1, read on the forward strand.
AGATCTACTACTTGCTAAAAATCTGTAGTTTTTTTTAAACCGGATGTAAACACCGCTGTTCTCCTGAATCCGGCGTTGTTTTTCTTTTGTTTCTGCGCCCCTCCATTCCCGAGATATGGCCTCCTCTTCACGGTATAGAAATCTCGTCCTTTTAGCCAAGTGGGTGTGGTCCTCCACATTTCCATGGCACCTTCTTGATGATCATGCCTAGTTGACTAAAAAGGCTAGACACAGTGGCATGTATAAGTTTGGGCACCCCTGGTCAAAATTACTGTAAGGCTATAAAAACGCGATAAAAACGCATAAAAAATGCATCCTATCATTTAGAATGCATTCTGCAATTTTTGTGCACATGATGCGTTTCTTTTCCGCGAAAAAATCGCATCGCGGTAAAAAACGCAGCATGTTCATGATCTCTAAAAGGCCTAAAGTTAAAAATGACATCATTCCTTTGTATTTTAGGAAAATATATATATATATATATATATATATATATATATATATATATATATATATATATATATATATATATATATTCATCGTTTTCATTTTAAAAATCATAAAAAGGGAAATGGGTTGATGCACCCTTGGAGATTTGTGAGCTCACATAACTTTGACCAAGGTTTCATACCTTAATTAGCCTCTTAGGGTTATGGCTTGTTCACTTTAATCATTAGCAAAGGCCACATGATGCAAGTTTCCCAGCTTTATAAAAACTCAGCCTCCTCTAACTTTGTGCCCGAAAAACTGCCGCCATGGGTTCTTCTAAGAAGCTGCCTAGCACTCAGAAAATGAAAATGGTTGAGGCCGACAAAGCAGGAGAAGGCTATAAGAAGTTAGCAGTTAACATGGACAGTGGAGGTCAAGATAGACCAAGCAACATTTCAGTGAGAACTACTCGTAGGATTGCTAGAATAGCAAATCAGAACCCCCGTTTGACTGGAAAAGACCTTCAGAAAAATTTAGCAGACTCTGGAGTTGTGGTACATTGTTCTACTGATCAAAGACACAAGCACAAATATGGCCTTCGTGGAAGAGTCATCAGAAGAAAACTTCTCCTGCGTCCTCACCATAAGGGCTGTCCCACACGTCCAGATAATTCCGGTACCGGAAAAAATCGGTACCGGAGTTATCCGTGTCCGTGTGCCCGTGAGCTCACGTAGGCCATACGTGCGGCACACGTGTGCCGCCCGTGTGGCGAGTGGGTACCACACGGAGCGTGCAGGAGACAGCGCTAAAGTTTAGCGCTGTCCCCTGCATCGTGCTGAAGCCGCGATTCATATGTTCTGTGCAGCAGCGTTTGCTGCATAGAAGATATGAATAATAGTGTTTAAATGAAAGATCTATGTGTCCGCCGCCCCCCCACCCCCCCACCCCCTGTGCGCCCCCCCGCTGTTCAGAAAATACTCACCCGCATCCCTCGTTGGCTGTCGCTCCTTCCTGGTCTGGCCGCGGCTTCCACTGTATGCGGTCACGTGGGGCCGCTCATTTACAGTCATGAATAGGCGGCTCCACCTCCCATAGGGGCGGAGTCGACTATTCATGATTGTAAATGAGCGGCCCCACATGACCGCATACAGTAGAAGCCGCGGCCAGACCAGGAAGCAGCGACAGCCAACGTGGGAGCGGGTGAGTATTTTCTGAACAGCGGGGGGGCGCACAGGGGGTGGGGGGGCGGCGGACAGGTAGATCTTTCATTTAAACACTATTATTCATATCTTCTATGCAGCAAACGCTGCTGCACAGAACATATGAATCGCGGCTTCAGCACCATGTGGGGGGGACAGCGCTTACTGTAGCGCTGTCTCCTGCACGCCACAGGGACCGCACACGGAGAACGTCCGTGTGAGGTCCGTGTTTTACACGGACCCATTGACTTTAATGGGTCCGTGTAATACGTGCGCTCCCACGAACACTGACAATTCTCCGTGTTTGGCACACGGAGACACGGTCAGCAAAAAATCAATGACATCTGCACAGATGCATTGATTTTAATGGGTCTACGTGTGTCAGTGGCTCCGGTACGTGAGGAAACTGTCACCTCACGTACTGGAGATACTGACGTGTGAAACCGGCCTAAAATTCAGAGTCAGAAGTATGTAAAAGAACATCTAAAGAAGCCTGATGCATTTTGGAAACAAGTCCTGTGGATCGAAGAGATCAAAATAGAACTCTTTGGCCACAGTAATCAAAGATATCTTTGGAGAAAAAAGGGCACAGAATTTCAGGAAAAGATCATCTCGCCAACCAATAAGCATGGAGGTGGATCAATCATGCTTTGCGGTTGTGCTGCAGCCAATGGTACGGGGAACGTTGCATGGGTAGAGGGAAGAATGGACTCAATTTAATGTCATCAAATTCTTGATGCAAACATAACACCATATGTAAAAAAGATGAAGTTGGAAAGAGGATGGCTTCTACAAATAGATAACGATCCTAAACAAATGTCAAAATCCACAACTGACGACCTCAAAAGGCACCAGCTGAAAATTTTACAATGGCCCTCACAGTCCCCTCTTCTGAATACCATTGAAAATCTGTGGCTAGACCTCAAAAGAGCAGTGCATGCAAGAGGACTCAGGAATCTCACAGAACTGGAAGAATTTTCCACATTAAAATTTTCAGCCGTTATTGAGATATTTACATTTTTCTTACGCTTATAGCTCGGTGCCTTGGAGACCGACCACTGCTGCCAGACCTCAAAAGATGTGGAGAGCCCATAAGCCCTTTTCTATTGAGCGTGTAAACTGTTATGAAGCTTCCCAGTTTCAGCGCAGTGCTTACAAGCTAAACAGCAGCTTCAAGACAGTTTAAATGCTCAACAGAAAAGTTTGTAAGCGCTGCACCTTTTGCTGTCCAGCAGCGGTGGTCGGTCTCCTAAGCAACAAGCTTTAAAACTAAAGAAAAGTGTTAATATCTCAAGAATGGCTGCCATTTTTAAAAAGCAGTAAATTGCAAAAGTGTTTGTTTGCACCAGCTCTATCTAAAAATATCCATCTATGAAATTAACTCTATATCATATGTTAAGAATAGCAGTTTTCATGAGCACAGACAGAACAACAAGCACGAACAATTAATACGAGATCCCTTTAAGTAAAGCAAATGTAACGCATAATTATCTTAACAGAATAATATTATCACCTAGAAACTTGGGCCCTCTTACCAGGGGATTTCAGCTTAGCTTTAAGCCTGGCAAACAAAGGTAGGGTTTACAACACAGCAATTAGATCCCCCCCGCTGGGATCTGGGGGATAATGTGATGGTTATGAATAATTTAATACTGTCATTGTGTACCTAGTCCCGTAACAGGTGCTGGGAATTACACTGATTTAGGTTTCCGTATCCCCTAGGTAAATGTTACACACAGCCACTGTCCCCTCAGCATCTGTACTGGGATATCATAATTGGGAGTATTATTGACACTGCCTCAAGCTGGACAAAGTAGAGGAGTTCTAGATCTTCTACACCGTGTTCCAAATTATTATGCAAATTGGATTTAAGTGTTATAAGATTTCATTGTTTTGTTTTTCAAATAAACTCGTGGATGGTATTGTGTCTCAGGGCTCAATGGATCACTGAAATCAATCTTAAACACATGTTATAATTAGTTTCCCAGGTGATTCTAATTAAAGGAAAACTACTTAAAAATGATGTTCCACATTATTAGGCAATCCACAGTTTTCAAGTAACATTGAAAAGAAAAAGGATTTCTCTGCTGCCGAAAAGCATCAATTAGTGCAATGCCTTGGTCAAGGGATGAAAACATTAGATATTTGATGAAAACGTAAGAGTGATCATCGTACTGTGAAGAGATTTGTGACTAAAACATAGCACAGACAGAGTTCATGCAGATAAAGGCATAATGAGGAAGGTTTCTGCCAGACAAATTCATTGGATTAAGAGAGCAGCTGCCAAAATACCATTAAAAAGCAGCAAACAGTTATTTGAAGCTGCTGGTGCCTCTGGAGTTCCTCGAACCTCAAGGTGTAGGATCCTTCAAAGGCTTGCTGTGGTGCATAAACCTACTATTCGGCCACCCCTAAACAGTGTTCACAAGCAGAAACGGTTGCAGTGTGCCCAAACATACATGAAGACTAATTTTCAAACAGTCTTGCACACTGATGAGTGTCGAGCAACCCTGCATGGTCCAGATGGATGGAGTAGTGGATGGTTGGAGGATGGCCACCATGTCCCAACAAGGCTGCGATGTCAGCAAGGAGGTGGAGGAGTCATGTTTTGGGCATGGGGAAACAGCTGGTAGGGCCCTTTAAGGTTCCTGAAGGTGTGAAAATGACTTCTGCAAAGTATATAGAGTTTCTGACTGACAACTTTCTTCCATGGTATAAAAAGCAGAAACGTGCCTTCAGGAGCAAAATCATCTTCATGCTGACAATGCCCCATCTCATGCTGCAAAGAATACCTCTGAGCCATTGGTTGCTATGGGCATAAAAGGAGATAAACTCACGGTGTGGCCACCATCTTCCCCTGACCTCAACCCTATAGAGAACCTTTGGAGGATCATCAAGCAAAAGATCTATGAGGGTGGGAGGCAGTTCACATCAAAACAGCAGCTCTGGGAGGCGATTCTGACTTCATGCAAAGAAATACAAGCAGAAACTCTCCAAAAACCCACAAGTTCAATGGATGCAAGAATTGTGAATGTGACATCAAAGAAGGGTCCTATGTTAACATGTAACTGGGCCTGTTAGGAGGTTTTGGAGTTAAATAGCTTTTTTGTTCAGTGAATGTGACCTCCTAATGCTGCAAATTCCACAAATGAGCATTTTCAGTTCTTTAAAACATATCAAATGTTTAGAAATTCGACTGTGCATAATAATTTGGAACAGTGCATTGTGAGTTTTTATTCATTTTGGAGATTATACTGTTATCATTGGGAGGTTTCTTCAGTAAAATTCGATGTATAATCTAACGGGTGATGACTTTTATTAGACTGACTGTCATTTGCACCGACCATTTAGGAAAATCCGAGAAAAATGTCACTTGCATAATAATATGGAACATGGTGTATATAAACTCCTTTAAAGTGAATGTCCGGCCTTAAGCTACAAGTCTGCGGTGACTGTGACGGCAGACTTGTGAATCCTCACATCGTACGCACTGCGAGGATTCTACGGTGCCGGCGCGGGCGGTCATATCACCACAAGTATATAACATCCATACTTCCGGCCACATTCCGACTAGACTGTATCTGCGCACGTCTAGTCAGAATGTGACCGCATGTAAGCAAATCTCCTAAATGCGGTGTCACGACCGCTGCTCCCAGCACCGGAGAATCGTTACAGTGCACGCTTTATCTGACTGCAGACTTGAAGCTTATGACTGGACATCTCTTTTAAAGTTTTAACCCCTTCACGACATCTGCCGAACATGTAAGGCGCAAGTCGGAAGCAGATATATGTAGCGGGCTCATCCAGCAGTCCCGCCCCATACCTGGCAGGTGATGACCGTGTATTACAGCCAGGACCTGACGCTAAAAATTGAGGGTGCGCAAGATTGTTAACCTGCTAAATGCTGCGGTCGATCCCTGACAGCGGCATGTGTGAGCGTCATTCTCTCCGCTCATCGGCGTGATCGCGGCTCGCTCATGGGTTGTCATGATAGTCGGCGGTCAGCTGATGACCCCCATACCTGACATTACACAACTCCTTTGAAACTGTCTGTGGCGGGGCTTAGAAAGTGACCAATATTTTCTGCTATATGCAGTGATGCTGTTTATACAGTGTCATTGTAGTACAATTTCTTAATAAAATGGCGCTGGAGTCAACGCGTGTGTAGTGTATCCCGCGAAATCCAGGGCGATTTTGTTGAAGACACTGTGTGAATTCGCAATCACAGTGTCTTCAATAAAATGGTGCCATAGTGCAGTAAGCTGACTCCGGCGACACATTACGCAGGCGCCACCCATCCCAAGGTATCCACCGTTATATATACGATGTCAACATTCACAGCAGGGACTCCACACAGCTGATCAGTGAAAGTGCGCCACAGATTTGACATGGATGACCTATTCTAGGGATAATAATCAGTAACCTAAACTTTGGACAACCCCTTGATATAGGAGGAATGGTTAGCAGGGCTTGCCGGCAATGACACAGCACATTGTTAGCGGACCCCGTCATAAAATCATGGGCAGTTTTAGAGTGGAGAAGACAGACCATATTCACACCTTAAGACCATGCACACCCCTTATTATGACCGTGTTCACACCTTAAGACCATGTTCACACCTTCATTAACACCATGTTCTCACCTTAATTAACACCATGTTCATATCTTAAGACAATGATCACACCTTCCTTGAGATCATGTTCGCACCTTAATTAAAGGGAACCTGTCACCTGAAGTTGGCGGGACCAGTTTTGGGTCATATGGGCGGGGTTTTCACGTGTTTGATTCACCCTTTCTTTACCCGCTGGCTGCATGCTGGCCGCAATATTGGATTGAAGTTCATTCTCTGTCCTCTGGAGTACACGCCTGCGCAAGGCAATATTCAATGTTCATATCTTAAGACCATGTTCACATCTTAATTTATTTATTTTTTTACAATGGGATCTTATGGGCGATGTCAAATTAGTTTCAGCCTCTCGACAAGTGTGAAAGGAGATCTTTAGAGTAACTTTATATTACAAACATTCTGCCATCTACTTTTTTTTTACGACTGTATACAGCAGGCTGAGATTAACGCGCAGCGCAGCGGACGCTGTGTGCGGCTTAACGATCGCTGCTGTACCTGCGGAGAACATGTGGGACGGTAATAAAACGTGGAGCGAGATCAGTGTGTGATTATCAGAGGCTGAGAGTAAACTTGGATGCAGGAGAACAAATGTGCGAGCGAAGGGTTGAAGCAAGTCGGATTGGATTCTGAGCACGTCTCACCCACATCTCCACCAGCCCACGAGATTGGGTTATAGCAGGACATACATAAAAGTGGTACGAAAAAAAAGAAGGTGGAAGGCAAAGTCCATTGAAATTTTTGGGTTTCATTTTTCACGGCTTTCAAATTACCTGAGATCATAATTCCCCAAGTCAGAACAATTAAAAGGTTTTTTTTATATGTTAGAGGTAAGAAAAAAAATGTCTTAGATATATCCATCTCCAATATCCTATCCCAATATGTAGTACTAGATGGTGGCTTGATTCTAATGCATCGGGTATTCTAGAATATGTATGTAGTTAATTTATGAAGATTTAAGAATAATGCAATAATACACAGGATTCGGCCGGCCGCGACCAATCAGCGAAGAGTGGTTCAAATCCCGTGCCAATTCGCGGCCGGACAGCGCCGGTCACTGATTGGTTGCGCCCATCGTATATAACACAATCCAAGTAGGATATAGCACAGCCACGCAGCATATAACACAGCCATGTAGCATATAACACAGCCACGTAGTATATTGAATAGCATATAACACAGCCCACGTAGTATGTAACACAGCCACGTATATAGCACAGCCCATGTAGCATATAACACAGCCCACGTAGCATATAACACAGCCACGTAGTATACTGCACAGCCCACGTAGCATATAACAGCCCACATAGTATATAGCACAGCCATGTTGTATACACCACAGCCACGTAGTATATAGCACAACCACATAGTATATAGCACAGCCATGTAGTATACAGCACAGCCACGTAGCACATAACACAGCCCACGTTGTATATATCACAGCCACATAGTATATTGCACAGCCATGTAGTATATAGCACAGCCACGTAGTATATAGCACAGCCACGTAGCATATAACACAGCCACATAGTATATAGCACAACCACGTAGCATATAACACAGCCACTTAGTATATAACACAGCCACGTAGTATATAGCACAGCCACGTAGTATATAGCAAAGCCACGTAGTATATAGCAAAGCCACGTATATATAGTGCACAGCCACGTAGTATATTGCACAGCCCACATAGCACAGCCCACGTAGTATATAGCACAGCCCACGTAGTATATAGCACAGCCCACATAGTATATTGCACAGCCACGTAGTATATAACACAGCCACGTAGTATATTGCATAGCATATAACACAGCCCACGTAGTATATAGCACAGCCCACGTAGCATATAACAGCCCACATAGTATATAGCACAGCCATGTTGTATACACCACAGCCACGTAGTATATAGCACAACCACATAGTATATAGCACAGCCATGTAGTATACAGCACAGCCACGTAGCACATAACACAGCCCACGTTGTATATATCACAGCCACATAGTATATTGCACAGCCATGTAGTATATAGCACAGCCACGTAGTATATAGCACAGCCACGTAGCATATAACACAGCCACATAGTATATAGCACAACCACGTAGCATATAACACAGCCACTTAGTATATAACACAGCCACGTAGTATATAGCACAGCCACGTAGTATATAGCAAAGCCACGTAGTATATAGCAAAGCCACGTATATATAGTGCACAGCCACGTAGTATATTGCACAGCCCACATAGCACAGCCCACGTAGTATATAGCACAGCCCACGTAGTATATAGCACAGCCCACATAGTATATTGCACAGCCACGTAGTATATAACACAGCCACGTAGTATATTGCATAGCATATAACACAGCCCACGTAGTATATAGCACAGCCCACGTAGCATATAACACAGCCCACATAGCATATAAGGCTGGTTTCACACTTGCGTTTTTATCTGCATGCGTTTTTTAAGTGAAAAAACGCATGTAAACGCGGTAAAACGCATGCGTTTTTTAGACGCATGCGTTTTTATAGAAAAACACAAGAAAACAAGAAAAAAACAAAAAACCCTACCCCTAACCCTACCCAGTGGCCACTTATATAAGTGCCACGTATATAAGTGCCACGTATATAAGTGCCACGTATTTAAGTGCCACGTATTTAAGTGCCACGTATTTAAGTGCCACGTATATAAGTGCCACGTATATAAGTGCCACGTATTTAAGTGCCACGTATTTAAGTGCCACGTATTTAAGTGCCACGTATTTAAGTGCCACGCATTTAAGTGCCACACATTTAAGTGCCACGTATTTACGTGCCACGATATTTCAGTGCCACATATAACCACGTAGTTATAGTATTTATAGTATGCGGCACTTAAATACGTGGCACTGAAATACGTGGCACTGAAATACGTGGCACTTAAATACGTGGCACTTATATACGTGGCACTGAAATACGTGGCACTGAAATACGTGGCACTATGACTGTCAGAAAATGTTCAATAAACGGTTAGGGGTGAGGTTTGGGGTAGGGTTAGGGTTTGGATCCCTTTATCACCTTGATGGTGGTGGGTGACTTTTCAGTGTGTTTTCTGTTTTTTTTCTATAAAAACGCATGCGTTTTTAACGCAAACAAACGCATGTGCTTAAAAACGCATGCGTTTACATAAACGCGCCAAAAAATACTACAGGTTGCATTTTTGAAAATGAACGCATGCAGAAAAAAAACGCATGCGTTTGAAAACGCGACCAAACGCATACAAAAAAACACATGCGTTTTCAATGTTAAATATAGGGGGAAAAACGCTGCAGACAAAAACGCAAGTGTGAAACCAGCCTAACACAGCCATGTAGTATATAGCACAGCCACGTAGCATATAACACAGCCCATGTAGTATATAGCACCGCCACATAGCATAGGCAGAATCAATAGTAAAAAGTGAAGCGGTGTTTAAATCCCGCCCCAATATCGCTGATTGGTCGCGGCCAGCCGGGCGCGACCAATCAGCGACAGGCGCAGTCCGGCCGCGAATTGGCATGGGATTTGAACCACGCTTCACTGACTGGTCGCGCTGTTATGACCCCAATGGCAGAGGGTCTCAGAAGTTATTACCAAGTCTGCAAACACAAAAACCAGCTCATAGGGCAGTGGTAACTAGGCTGACCGTATACCTGATCCTAGCACCACAAATAGCAGCAGCCGGGGAACGTACCTACGTTGGTTCTAGACATCTCGCGCCAGCCGGAGAACTAACTAACCCTAGAAGGGAAAAGATAGACCTTTCTTGCCTCCAGAGAAAAGACCCCAAAAGTTGGATACAAGCCCCCAACAAATAATAACGGTGAGGTAAGAAGAAAAGACAAACGTAAGAATGAACTAGGTTTTTAGCAAAGAGAGGCCCACTGACTAATAGCAGAATATAGGAAGATGACTTATACGGTCAGCAAAAACACTATCAAAATTTCCACGCTGATTATTCAAGAACCCCCGAACCGTCTAACGGCCCAGGGGGAGAATATCAGCCCCCTAGAGCTTCCAGCAAAATCAGGAATCACATTTAGTACAAGCTGGACAAAAAATAAGAGCAATGCAAATATCCAAAAAATAAGGAAGCAGGACTTAGCTTATTTTGCAAGAACCAGGACCAGCAGACAGGAGCAAACAGAAAGGAACTGATTACAACGATGCCAGGCACCAGACTGAAAATCCAGGAAGCTTAAATAGCAACACCCCTGGACTAACGAGCCAGGTGGGTACAAAGATGAGGAAAGAAACTCAAAGTGTCATGTCGCTAGTGACCACAAGAGGGAGCCAAAAAATCCAATTCACAACATCGCGCACTGTATTTAAATCCCGCACCAATGTCGCTGATTGGTCGCGGCAGGCCGGGCGCGACCAATCAGCAAAGCTTAGTTCAAATCCCGCGCCAAATTCGCGGCCGGACTGCGCCTGTTGCTGATTGGTCGCGCCCAGCCGGCCGCGACCAATCAGTGACGCAGGATTTCTGTGACAGACAAACAGACGGAAGTGGACCTTAGACGATTATATATATAGATGTGTAATCATAATAATATTAGCAAATACCTCCAATTAGAGATGTAGTATAGTTCTTCTGATTCGCTATGTCTCTTTTCTCATGTGCAGGCATTGCAGGACCTTAGATATCCATGGTTACGACCACTAGCTAATTGTCACTACATCAGTGGTCGTAGACATGGATAACTAGGGTCCTGCAATGCCTGCACATGAGGAAAGAGACATAGCGAATCAGAAGAACTATGATACATTTCTAATTGGAGATATTTAGTAACATAGTAACATAGTTATTAAGGTTGAAGGAAGACTTTAAGTCCATCTAGTTCAACCCATAGCCTAACCTAACATGCCCTAACATGTTGATCCAGGGGAAGGCAAAAAAACACCATGTGGCAAAGAGTAAGCTACACATTGGGGAAAAAAATTCCTTCCCGACCCCACATACGGCAATCAGACTAGTTCCCTGGATCAACACCCTATCAAGAAATCTAGTATATATAACCTGTAACATTATACTTTTCCAGAAAGGCATCCAGACCCCTTAAATTTACGTAATGAATCACTCATTACAACATCATACGGCAGAGAGTTCCATAGTCTCACTGCTCTTACTGTAAAGAATCTGCGTCTGTTATTATGCTTAAACCTTTTTTCCTCCAGACGTAGAGGATGCCCTCTTGTCCCTGTCACCGGTCTATGATTAAAAGATCATCAGAAAGGTCTTTGTACTGTCCCCTCATATCTTTATACATTAAAATAAGATCACCCCTTAGCCTTCGTTTTTCCAAACTAAATAGCCCCAAGTGTAATAACCTATCTTGGTATTGCAGACCCCCCAGTCCTCTAATAACCTTGATCGCTCTTCTCTGCACCCGCTCTAGTTCAGCTATGTCTTTCTTATACACCGGAGACCAGAACTGTGCACAGTATTCTAAGTGTGGTCGAACTAGTGACTTGTATAGAGGTAAAATTATGTTCTCCTCATGAGCATCTATGCCTCTTTTAATGCATCCCATTATTTTATTTGCCTTTGTAGCAGCTGCCTGACACTGGCCACTGAATATGAGTTTGTCATCCACCCATACACCCAGGGCTTTTTCATTGACGGTTTTGCCCAGAGTTTTAGAATTAAGCACATAGTTATACATCTTATTACTTCTACCCAAGTGCATGACCTTACATTTATCCCCATTAAAGCTCATTTGCCATTTATCAGCCCAAGCTTCTAGTTTACATAAATCATCCTGTAATATAAAATTGTCCTCCCCTGTATTGATTACCCTGCAGAGTTTAGTGTCATCTGCAAATATTGAAATTCTACTATGAATGCCCCCTACAAGGTCATTAATAAATATATTAAAAAGAAGAGGGCCCAATACTGACCCCTGTGGTACCCCACTGCTAACCGCGACCCAGTCCGAGTGTGCTCCATTAATAACCACCCTTTGTTTCCTATCCCCAAGCCAGCTCTCAACCTACTTACACATATTTTCCCCTATCCCCATTATTCTCATGTTATGTATCAACCTTTTGTGTGGCACCGTATCAAAAGCTTTTGAAAAGTCCATATACACTACATCTACTGGGTTCCCTTGGTCCAGTCCAGAACTTACCTCTTCATAGAAGCTGATCAAATTAGTGTGACATGAACGGTCCCTAGTAAACCCGTGCTGATACTGGGTCATGAGGTTATTCCTCTTCAGATACTCCAGCATAGCATCCCTTAGAAAGCCCTCCAGGATTTTACCCACAGTAGAGGTTAAGCTTACTGGCCTATAATTTCAGAGTTCAGTTTTTGTCCCCTTTTTGAATATTGGCACCACATTTGCTATACGCCAGTCCTGTGGTACAGACCCTGTTATTATGGACTCTAAAGATTAAAAATAATGGTCTATCAATGACTGTACTTAATTCCTGCAGTACTCGGGGGTGGATCCCATCCGGGCCCGGAGATTTGTCAATTTTAGTGATTTTTAGACGCCGCCGTACTTCCTGCTGGGTTAAGCAGGTGACACTTAATGGGGAATTTTTGTTATCACTGATCATTTTGTCTGCCATGGGATTTTCTTGTGTAAATACTGATGAAAAAAAGTCATTTAGCATATTGGCTTTTTCCTCATCCTCATCCACCATTTCACCCAGACTATTTTTAAGGGGGCCAACACTATCATTTTTCAGTTTCTCACTATTTACGTAGTTAAAGAATATTTTGGGATTATTTTTACTCTCTCTGGCAATGAGTCTCTCTGTCTCAATCTTTGCTGCCTTGATTTGCTTTTTACAGAATTTATTTAATTTTCTGTATTTATTTAATGCCTCCTCACTACCTACTTCCTTTAATTCTCTAAATGCTTTCTTTTTATCACTTATTGCGCCCCTTACAGCTCTATTTAGCCATATTGGTTTCCTCCTATTTCTAGTATGTTTATTCCCATACGGTATATACTGTGCACAGGTCCTATCCAGGATGCTAATAAACGTCTCCCATTTTCTTTGTGTATTTTTATGTCTCAGGATATTGTCCCAGTTAATTGCACCAAGATCATCTCTCCTCCGTTGGAAATTTGCCCTCCTGAAGTTTAGTGTCCTTGTCACCCCTCTACTACACATCTTATTAAAGGAGACATGAAAACTTATTATTTTGTGATCACTATTCCCCAAGTGACCCCCAACCCTTATATTTGATATGCGGTCTGGCCTGTTGGTTAATATTAGGTCTAGCAGTGCCCCCCTTCTTGTTGGGTCCTGAACCAGTTGTGAAAGGTAATTGTCTCTCATAGTTGTCAAAAACCGATTACCTTTACTGGAACTGCAGGTTTCTGTTCCCCAATCTATTTCAGGGTAGTTGAAGTCCCCCAACTAATTTGCTAATAATATTATTATTACACCTCATACATATTGGGTTAGGATCTTGGAGATAGGAATACCACTGTAAGCTTGAAAAAATAAATTGGGTTTACAGTTAGGTCCATATATATTTGGACAGAGACAACATTTTTCTACTTTTGGTTATAGACATTACCACAATGAATTTTAAACAAAACAATTCAGATGCAGTTGAAGTTCAGACTTTCAGCTTTCATTTGAGGGTATCCACATTAAAATTGGATGAAGGGTTTAGGAGTTTCACCTCCTTAACATGTGCCACCCTGTTTTTAAAGGGACCAAAAGTAATTGGACAATTGACTCCAAGGCTATTTCATGGACAGGTGTGGGCAATCCCTGCGTTATGTCATTCTCAACTAAGCAGATAAAAGGCCTGGAGTTGATTTGAGGTGCGGTGCTTGCATTTGGAAGGTTTTGCTGTGAAGTAAACATGCGGTCAAAGGAGCTCTCCATGCAGGTGAAACAAGCCATCCTTGAGTTGTGAAAACAGAAAAAAACATCCGAGAAATTGCTACAATATTAGGAGTGGCAAAATCTACAGTTTGGTACATCCTGAGAAAGAAAGAAAGCACTGGTGAACTCATCAATGCAAAAAGACCACAGACAAAGACGGAAGACAACAGTGGTGGATGATCGCAGAATAATCTCCATGGTGAAGAGAAACCCCTTCACAACAGCCAACCAAGTGACCAACACTCTCCAGGAGGTTGGCGTATCAATATCCAAATCTACCATAAAGAGAAGACTGCATGAAAGTAAATACAGAGGGTTCACTGCACGGTGCCACTCATAAGCATCAAGAATAAAAAGGATAGACTGGACTTTGCTTAAAAAAACATCTAAAAAGGCCAGCACAGTTCTGGAAGAACATTCTTTGGACAGATGAAACCAAGATCAACCTCTACCAGAATGATGGAAAGAGGAAAGTATGTTGAAGGCGTGGTACAGCTCATGATCCAAAGCATACCACATCATCTGTAAACCACGGCGGAGGCAGTGTGATGGCTTGGGCATGCATGGCTGCCAGTGGCACTGGGTCACTAGTGTTTATTGATGATGTGACACAGGAATGAATTCTGAGGTATTCAGAGCCGCCATACTGTGTGCTCAGATCCAGCCAAATGCAGCCAAACTGATTGGCCGTCGTTTCATCCTACAGATAGACAATGACCCAAAACATGAAGCCAAAGCAACCCAGGAGTTAATTAAAGCAAAGAAGTGGAATATTCTTGAATGGCCAAGTCAGTCACCTGATCTCAACCCAATTGAGCATGCATTTCACTTGTTAAAGACTAAACTTCAGACAGAAAGGCCCACAAACAAACAGCAACTGAAAACCACCGCAGTGAAGGCCTGGCAGAGAATCAAAAAGGAGGAAACACAGCGTCTGGTGATGTCCATGAGTTCAAGACTTCAGGCAGTCATTGCCAACAAAGGGTTTTCAACCAAGTACTAAAAATGAACATTTTATTTAAAATTATTGAATCTGTCCAATTACTTTTGGTCCCTTTAAAAACAGGGTGGCACATGTTAAGGAGCTGAAACTCCTAAACCCTTCATCCAATTTTAATGTGGATACCCTCAAATGAGAGCTGAAAGTCTGAACTTCAACTGCATCTGAATTGTTTTGTTTACAATTTATTGTGGTAATGTCTATAACCAAAATTAGAAAAATGTTGTCTCTGTCCAAATATATATGGACTTAACTGTATGTTGCCATTTTTCGGAGGACTCTTATTTTTTCATTGATGGAGCTGTGTAAGGGCTTGATTTTTTGCATTGTTTTTATGGTTACAATTTGTGTTTTTTTTCTACTTTTTTTTCAGAACATGAAGTGACCAAGAATCGCCATTGCAGCGATAACAAATGCATTTTTTAATTTTTTACTTTTTTTTATTAACTTTTACTTATTTTTTAATCCACCTAGGAGACTTTAACCTGTGATCATCGCTTGTACGATACATTGCAATGCTCCAGTATTGTAGTATACAGACAGTATGGATGAAGATCTCCCGTGGGAGTACAAATATGTCAAAGATGTACCGAGAATGCATTGACACACCCCAAATGCACTTCAATGCTAAATTGGTTTGAAGCTTGATTTCTTAGCACTGGCATAATTTTATTTATACCGCCATACTACTAGGTGCAGTAGTAAAACTGTCCCGACAGGCTCCCATTAAATGGCGCAGGACTCCATCAAGTGGACTCTGTATGTGATCAGCACAACTGACTTCTTTTGAGCATGATCACCATAACACTGTACCATTTATCCTGCAGTCCTTGCCGTGAGCACTGACCTGTATGTCAACCTCTTTGGCAGGTGGACTGTCCTTGCCGTGAGCACTGACCTGTATGTCATACTCTTTGAGAGGTTGGCTGTCCTTACCGTGAGCACTAACCTGTATGTCATTCTCATTGGGAGGTGGACTGTCCTTGCCGTGAGCACTGACCTGTATGTCATCCTCTTTGGGAGGTGGGTTGTCCTAGCCGTGAGCACTGACCTGTTTGTCATCCTCTTTGGGAGGTGGGCTGTCCTTGCCGTGAGCACTAACCTATATGTCATCTTCTTTGGGAGGTGCGCTGTCCTTGCTGTGAGCACTGACTTGTATGTCATCCTCTTTGGGAGGTGAGCTGTTCTTGCCATGAGCACTGACCTGTATGTCATCCTCTTTGGGAGGTGGACTGGCATGATGCATGAAGATGCGGCGTGGAAGGCTTCCGATGTGCTGGGAGAAGCATTCCTCCATCTGCTGATACACCATGTCATGTAATCCTTGTACTTCCTGCAATTCTTCGCCCTCCAGCTTCTTGTCCGCAAGGTACTCTATCTCCGCTTTGTGATATCCATCTAACAGGCCCCTTTGAAGTACCCGGAAACGTCTTCTCCCTTCTGTCTCCACCAATGACCGACCGTCGGGTAAATAGTCCAAGTGCTGGATCTCCAGCATACACCCGTAGTCTGCAAAGCTGCACAAACCAAAAATCATGGATGAAGGATCAATAGCAGACAGTGAATAATTAAAAAGGACCTGTCACTTGGCAGAAATATATGATTTATTTTACCTAGTGTAAATACTTTATGTTCCCTGTGTTGGCAAGGTAGAAAATTTGAATGCTCCCAAATTTGTTTTCCACAGATAATAGCTGGTGGCTGGGTGGACTGCATCAGGAGACTTTGTGATCAGTTTGTCACAAAGTAGGCATTATCCATAGCATAGAACCCCTTTAAAGAGAACCAGTCACTTGCCATACATATGTCATTTTTTTATCTGGCACAAAAGCAGCTGTTCTCCTGAATCCGGCGTTGTTTTTCTTTTGTTCCTGCGCCTCTCTGTTCCAGAGATATGGCCCCTTTTTCCCTGTATGTAAATCTAGTCTTTTCAACTAAGTGGGTGTGGTCCTTAAAAAGAGTTGCAACGACTAAATTTACATACAGGGAAAAAGGGGCCATATCTCAGGAACGGAGAGGCGAGGGAGCAAAAGAAAAACAACGCCGGATTCAGGAGAACAGCGGCTTTTATGCCAGATAAAAAAAATGACATATGTATGGCAAGTGACAGGTTCTCTTTAAAGGGGTTCTACGCTTTGGATAATGCCTACTTTGTGACAAACTGATCACAAAGTTTCCTGATGCAGTCCACCCAGCGACCAGCTATTATCTGTGGAAATTGTGGGAGTGAGCATTTAATTTTTCGACTGCGCCAACACAGGGAACATACATTATTACCCAGCACTCATTCCATTCAATGCATTGTCTATGTAATTAGGAAAAAGGACAGATCCTCCAGATATAGTTGTGACTACATAAAACATATCTCTCTCTTTCTGGGACCGAATTGAAAAGGGGTCTTCAACCCCGTTTTCCTGAAACGCATTGGATCTTTTTGGGTCTGTGCTACTGTCCGTAGCTATATGGTGACGTCACACAATGCAGTATCCAGGAACTCACAAGGATACCTTTTCATCAATGTGAGGGCTACTGGCCAAGGTGCTCCTCAAACGTGATGACTACTTGGATGTTCATATACTCCACTTGCCTCTTAAGTACAAACAGTTTTATAGATATTGGTAGTGTTTGGGTTAATGTATAGCGGTACAGAATGATGTGAAGCTTTGGAAGAATACACCTAGGACATGTAGGATTACCGATCAGTACCTTTTTCCGCTTTCATATAAACACATCCCAAAGCTCTTAGTCCCAGCTTCGAGGCAGCGGCGCATCATGAGGCGGTAACGTGGTTCGAACACATGGAGAGGACAGGCGACTCCGGGGAAGGCCACGGTACACACGAAGATCGGCACGTTACTAACCAGACTGAAACCAACCGTAAAGAACAATAAGTCAGTAACTTTTATGTGGAGTCAGACATTGTGGACTGTGGCGAGAGCTTCCTTCATGACACACCACATCATCCAGTCACTTATTACCGGAAGTATATTTTATGGAAGATTTTTTCTAGTAACTCGAAAATCTGTATCTGGAATGAATTTTATTTATAGTTTTACAGCTCTAATCCCTATTACTTGTATGGTTTTAAAGGGATTGTCCACTAATGGAAAACTCATTTTGCCCACAACATATCCTAAAAGAAAAAGACAGCACTGGTCCTCTCCTCCGAGTACAAGAAGATACAGAGCTCAAAGCTGATCCAATGAAGTAAGTAAGTATGCTTTGTTTTATTTTATCTCGTACACTAGCGGTACTTACTAGTGGACAACCCCTTTAAAGAGGACCCGTGACCTCAAAATGTATTTTTTTTCTATGATGTGAATGTCACTCTTCTCCCGATTCCGATGTTGTTTTTCTTCCGTTCCTGTGTCTCTCTGTTCCGGAGATATGGCCCAATCTTCCCTGTGTATAAATCTAATCTTGTTGTCCAAATGGGTGTGGTGATCACCTCTTTGTGGGCGTCATCATGAAGATCCCGCCCCCTTGGCTTACAAGACTATATTTACATACAAAGAAAAGGAGGCCATAGCTCAGGAACAGAGAGGCGCAGGAACAAAAGAAAGACGACGCCGGACTCAGGAGAACAGCAGCATTTACAGCAAATAAAACATTTTTATATTATTGACAAGTCACTGGTCCTGTTTAAAGTCATTTTCTTCTCACATGGGTTATCCCGGGAACATTCGTTACCTATCCAAGGATAGATACAAATGTATAACAGCTGAGGGAAGATTCGGCCACCGATCTCTAGAATGGAGAGATCCGTAGACCCCTGTGTGAAAGGAGTAGTAGACATGCAAGTGCAAATTTTTTTTATTTTACTTTTTTCGAACATGATGATTGTCTGATCGCTTGTTCTATATACGGCTATACCACCGTGGGACTCACAAGAGTACCAACATGATCAGGGCTGAGGAGTCGGTAAACTAAACCTCTGACTTCGACTCCTCAATTTCCATGACACCGACACTGACTCCGATTCCACCAAAATGGGCTCTGACTCCGACTTCACGACTCCGACTTTACGACTCTGACTTTACGACTCCGACTTTACAGCCCTGAGCATAATAGCTGTGAAAAATTCAGCGGCCTCTTAGAATGGGGGGTCTCAACGTCCCTTTGTGAAATGAGCGGCTTTCATGAATGCATACTACTCTTCCATTTAAACCGGGCACACCGACCCCGTTCTTCCAGCGATCATACATTTATTCATCTCATGTAATAATGTTGTGGGTGTGACAAACCCTTCCACCTGATACCAATTAGCCGATACTCTGCATTATGTGACAAAACAAACTCAATCATTCTATCAGGGTTTACAAAAAACAGTGCGTTTTCCTGCAGAGGTGGCCCTAAGCAGAAGACCAATTTGCCCAAATGGTTCATCTGACATTAGAAGTAATAGATTCAGAAAGAGAATTCATCATATATTTTACACCAGAAAACTGGGGCAGAAAAGTTGCTAAATAAGCACATTTAATAGAAATAAAATAAATTTAAAAAAAAATAAATAATGGGCACATTTAACACAAATAAAATAAATAAAAATAAAATAAATAAATAATGGGCACCTATAAACACAAATAAAAAAAATAAAAATAAAATAAATAAATAATGGGCACATTTAACACAAATAAAAAAAAATAAAAAAAAAAATAATGGGCACATTTACCATAAATAAAAAAATAAAAATAAAATAAATAAATAACGGGCACATTTAACACAAATAAAAAAATTAAAAAAAATAAATAAATAATGCCCAAATTTAACACAAATAAAAAAATAATGGGCACATTTAACATAATAAAAAAAAATAATGGGTGGAGTTTGGCAAGAGGGGTGCAGCTTAGAGATGACTGACAGATCGGCTATAAAAAGGAGAAAATTACAGAAGGGTACATTTTCTGACTCAGGAGCACGGACTGCCCAAAAGATGTGCCAAATTTAGCATGAGGGGTGCCTTTTGATGAATTTGGCACATGTCACTCCATCGGGCTTGATGAATGACCCTGTCAGCTACTACCCGGTGATATCAAATATATTAATATAATTTAGATATGAAATGCAGCTACCAATCACAATCCAGTTTATATTAAAAACTTGTACTGGAAAAATAGAAGCAAATTCCTGATTGTCTGCAGCGGCTCCTAATGGGGAGAAGACACCTGTACCACCTGTAGCTATAGCACCCTGTGCCAAAAAGACCTTTGATCTCCGCTGAGCCGGTGACGAGCCCAATCTGCAGACTTCAGAGGGAAGTAAATTACATACAGGTGGAGGAATCCTCATTTTCTGGCCTCGAAGGTCAGGACGAGCACATTAATTACGGCAGAATATCTAAGGGCAAATTTCTAATTCCACCTGCCGAGGCTCTATATCAGAGTAATTACGGAGGGGCCCACAATTAGTGATCTCTGTTATCCCGTGAAGCTGCTCTCGCTATAGCAATTATCTTTTCTTCAACCTGAATGTCTCATTCACTTTCGAGACGGAAGGCGCAGCTCGAGACACAATGGCTTGATATGTGGCGGCTGCGGGTTTTCATTTCTGCAAATTTTCATACTTTGCGTATGGACTGTGATATCAGAAGCGGCCGTAGGTTTCCTATCCCGAACTCACCGGCCTTATATAAACCTGTAGAGAAGCTGTAGAGTTCGGGTCAGGTCATAGCAGTCCATACTTGGACAATGATCATCAGACGTGCAAAACCGGCTTGTCACGTCATTATTACCAACTAAACTGTCCCCATTGTGTCCTTAGTGATGTGGTGAGTATCACTAACACATTGTTTTCAACCCAAACGGCGCCGTAATAAACTCCAAAAATCACTTTATATTGTACCTTCTCATTCAGTCATAGGGGTGGGACCTCATTTTATTTCAGTAATGAGATTGTCATATTGTCAACGCCTACGCACTCCGACTGATGTTCCGAGGTGCGCTGAAATCACGGGAATCTGTTCTAAAATCCCGCGCTTGCACAGTGTCGAGCGGCTCCCCGCGGCATGCGCTGTTATGACCCCAGTGGACAGGGTCTCAGAGGAACGTGTAAGTCTGCAAGATACAAAAATCCAGCTCATAGGGCTGTGGTAACTGGGTTGACCAAATAGCTACTCCTAACGCCAACACTAGAAGTAGCCGGGGATCATGCCTACGGTGATCGCTAGATGACACGCGCCAGCCGGAGAATCTAACTACCCCTAGGAGAAGAAAACAAAGACCTCTCTTGCCTCCAGAGAAAGGGACCCCAAAGCAAGATACAAGCCCCCCACAAATAATAACGGTGAGGTAAGAGGAAATGACAAACACAGAAATGAACTAGGTTCAGCAAAGAGAGGCCAGCTTACTAATAGCAGAATATAGCAAGATAACTTATCTGGTCAACAAAAACCCTATAAAAATCCACGCTGGAGATTCCAGAACCCACGAACCGTCTAACGGTCCGGGGGGAGAACACCAGCCCCCTAGAGCTTCCAGCAAAGGTCAGGATACAGATAGGAACAAGCTGGACAAAAATACCAAACAAAACAAAAGCAAAAAGCAAAGAAGCAGACTTAGCTTGGAAAACAGGAACCAGGATCAGAGGACAAGAGCACAACAGATTAGCTCTGATTTCAACGATGCCAGGCATTGAACTGAAGGTCCAGGGAGCTTATATAGCAACGCCCCTGAACTAACGGCCCAGGTGAGGATATAGGAAAAGACAGACGCTCCAGAGTCAAATCACTAATGACCACTAGAGGGAGCAAAAAGCAAAATCACAACAGTACCCCCCCCTTAGTGAGGGGTCACCGAACCCTCACCACGACCACCAGGGCGATCAGGATGAGCGGCGTGAAAGGCACGAACTAAATCGGCCGCATGAACATCAGAGGCGACCACCCAGGAATTATCTTCCTGACCATAGCCCTTCCACTTGACCAGGTACTGAAGCCTCCGCCTGGAGAGACGAGAATCCAAGATCTTCTCCACCACGTACTCCAACTCGCCCTCAACCAACACCGGAGCAGGAGGCTCAGCAGAAGGAACCACAGGCACAACGTACCGCCGCAACAAGGACCTATGAAACACGTTGTGGATAGCAAACGACACAGGAAGATCCAGGCGAAAGGATACAGGATTAAGAATTTCCAATATCTTGTAAGGACCAATAAAACGAGGTTTAAATTTGGGAGAGGAAACCTTCATAGGAACAAAGCGGGAAGAAAGCCACACCAAATCCCCAACACGTAGTCGGGGACCCACACCGCGGTGGCGGTTGGCAAAGCGCTGAGCCCTCTCCTGTGACAACTTCAAGTTGTCCACCACAAGATTCCAGATCCGCTGCAACCTATCCACCACAGAATCCACCCCAGGGCAGTCAGAAGGTTCCACATGACCCGAAGAAAAACGAGGGTGGAAACCAGAGTTGCAGAAAAACGGCGAAACCAAGGTGGCGGAACTAGCCCGATTATTAAGGGCAAACTCAGCTAACGGCAAGAAGGTCACCCAATCGTCCTGATCAGCAGAGACAAAACACCTCAAATAAGCCTCCAAAGTCTGATTAGTTCGCTCCGTCTGTCCATTAGTCTGAGGTTGGAAAGCAGACGAAAACGACAAGTCAATGCCCATCCTACTACAAAAGGATCGCCAGAATCTGGAAACGAACTGGGATCCTCTGTCTGACACAATATTCTCAGGGATGCCGTGCAAACGAACCACGTTCTGGAAAAACACAGGAACCAGATCGGAAGAGGAAGGCAGCTTAGGCAAAGGAACCAAATGGACCATCTTGTAGAAGCGATCACATATCACCCAGATAACAGACATGCCCTGAGACACCGGAAGATCAGAAATGAAATCCATGGAGATATGTGTCCAAGGTCTCTTAGGGACAGGCAAGGGCAAGAGCAACCCGCTGGCACGAGAACAGCAAGGCTTAGCTCGAGCACAAGTCCCACAGGACTGTACAAATGACCGCACATCCCTAGACAAGGAAGGCCACCAAAAGGATCTGGCCACCAGATCTCTGGTGCCAAAAATTCCTGGGTGACCTGCCAACACCGAGGAATGAACCTCGGAAATGACTCTGCTGGTCCACTTATCAGGCACAAACAGTCTGTCAGGTGGACAAGAATCAGGCCTATCAGCCTGAAATCTCTGCAACACACGTCGCAGATCTGGAGAAATAGCTGACAAGATAATACCATCCTTAAGAATACCAACAGGTTCAGCGACTCCAGGAGCATCAGGCACAAAGCTCCTGGAAAGAGCATCGGCCTTCACATTCTTTGAACCTGGTAAATACGAGACAACAAAGTCAAAACGGGAGAAAAACAATGACCAGCGGGCCTGTCTAGGATTCAGGCGTTTAGCAGACTCGAGATACATCAGATTTTTGTGATCAGTCAAGACCACCACACGATGCTTAGCACCCTCGAGCCAATGACGCCACTCCTCAAATGCCCATTTCATGGCCAACAACTCCCGATTGCCCACATCATAATTTCGCTCCGCAGGCGAAAACTTCCTAGAGAAAAAGGCGCAAGGTCTCATAACAGAGCAACCAGGGCCTCTCTGCGACAAAACGGCCCCTGCTCCAATCTCTGAAGCATCCACCTCAACTTGAAAGGTAAGCGAGACATCAGGCTGGCACAAAACAGGCGCCGAAGTAAACCGACGTTTCAACTCCTGGAAAGCCTCCACGGCAGCAGGAGCCCAATTAACCACATCGGAGCCCTTCTTGGTCATATCCGTCAAAGGTTTCACAATGCTAGAAAAGTTAGCGATAAAACGACGGTAGAAGTTAGCGAAACCCAAGAACTTCTGAAGACTCTTAACTGACGAGGGCTGAGTCCAATCAAGAATAGCTCGGACCTTGACTGGGTCCATCTCCACAGCAGAAGGGGAAAAAATGAACCCCAAAAAGGGAACCTTCTGTACACCAAAAAGACACTTTGAGCCCTTGACAAACAAAGAATTTTCACGCAAAATTTTAAAGACCATCCTGACCTGCTCCACATGCGAGTCCCAATTATCAGAAAAAAACAGAATATCATCCAGATAAACGATCAGAAATTTATCCAGATAGTTCCGGAAAATGTCATGCATAAAGGACTGAAAAACTGAAGGGGCATTAGAGAGCCCAAAAGGCATCACCAAGTACTCAAAATGACCTTCGGGCGTATTGAATGCGGTTTTCCATTCATCCCCTTGCTTAATGCGCACAAGGTTGTACGCACCACGAAGGTCTATCTTGGTAAACCACTTGGCACCTTTAATCCGGGCAAACAAGTCAGACAACAGCGGCAAAGGATACTGAAATTTGACAGTGATCTTATTTAAAAGCCGATAGTCAATACAAGGCCTCAAAGATCCGTCCTTTTTAGCCACAAAAAAGAATCCCGCACCAAGAGGGGAAGAAGATGGACGGATGTGTCCTTTCTCCAGAGACTCCTTGATATATGAACGCATAGCGGTATGTTCAGGTATCGACAGATTAAACAGTCTTCCCTTAGGAAACTTACTGCCTGGAATCAAATCTATTGCACAGTCACAGTCCCTATGAGGAGGCAATGCACTGGACCTGGACTCGCTAAAGACATCCTGATAATCAGACAAGTACTCCGGAACTTCCGAAGGCGTAGAAGAAGCAATAGACACAGGCAGGGAATCCTCATGAATACCACGACAGCCCCAACTAGACACTGACATAGCCTTCCAGTCAAGGACTGGATTATGGGTCTGTAACCATGGCAGCCCCAAAACAACCAAATCATGCATTTTATGTAGAACGAGAAAACGTATCACCTCGCGGTGTTCAGGAGTCATGCACATGGTAACCTGTGTCCAATACTGCGGCTTATTTTCTGCCAATGGCGTAGCATCAATACCCCTAAGAGGGATAGGATTTTCTAATGGTTCAAGAATAAAACCACAGCGCTTAGCAAATGAGAGATCCATAAGACTCAGGGCAGCACCTGAATCTACAAACGCCATGACAGGATAAGATGACAGTGAGCAAATCAAAGTTACAGACAGAATAAACTTAGGATGCAAATTACCAACGGTGACAGGACTAACAGCCTTAGATATACGTTTAGAGCATGCTGAGATAACATGTGTAGAATCACCACAGTAGTAGCACAAGCCATTCCGGCGTCTATGAATTTTCCTCTCATTTCTAGTCAGGATTCTATCACATTGCATCAAATCAGGTGTCTGTTCAGACAACACCATGAGGGAATTTGCGGTTTTTCTATCACATTGCATCACATCAGGTGTCTGTTCAGACAACAACATGAGGGAATTTGCGGTTTTGCGCTCCCGCAACCGCCGGTCAATTTGAATAGCCAGGGACATGGTATCATTCAGACCTGTGGGAATGGAAAAACCCACCATAACATTCTTAATGGCCTCAGAAAGGCCATTTCTAAAATTAGCGGCCAGTGCACACTCGTTCCAATGTGTCAGCACGGACCATTTCCGAAATTTTTGGCAATACACCTCAGCCTCGTCCTGGCCCTGAGACATAGCCAGCAAGGCTTTCTCTGCCTGAATCTCAAGATTGGGTTCCTCATAAAGTAAACCGAGCGCCAGAAAAAACGCATCAATATCAGCCAATACCGGATCTCCTGGCGCCAACGAAAAAGCCCAATCCTGAGGGTCACCCCGTAAGAATGAAATAACAATTTTTACTTGTTGAGCAGAGTCTCCAGACGAACAAGGTTTCAGGGACAAAAATAATTTACAATTATTCCTGAAATTCCTAAACTTAAATCGGTCTCCTGAAAACAGTTCAGGAATAGGAATCTTGGGTTCAGACCTAGGATTTCTGGTAACATAATCTTGTATACCCTGCACACGAGCGGCAAGCTGGTCCACACTTGTAATCAAGGTCTGGACATTCATGTCTGCAGCAAGCTTAAGCCACTCTTGAGGTAAAGGGGAAAAGAAAAAAAAAAATGAGAGAGGGAAAAAAAAACCTCAAAATTTTCTTTCTTATAATCCCACTTCTGCAATGCATTAAACATTTAATACTGGCCTGGCATACTGTTATGACCCCAGTGGACAGGGTCTCAGAGGAACGTGTAAGTCTGCAAGATACAAAAATCCAGCTCATAGGGCTGTGGTAACTGGGTTGACCAAATAGCTACTCCTAACGCCAACACTAGAAGTAGCCGGGGATCATGCCTACGGTGATCGCTAGATGACACGCGCCAGCCGGAGAATCTAACTACCCCTAGGAGAAGAAAACAAAGACCTCTCTTGCCTCCAGAGAAAGGGACCCCAAAGCAAGATACAAGCCCCCCACAAATAATAACGGTGAGGTAAGAGGAAATGACAAACACAGAAATGAACTAGGTTCAGCAAAGAGAGGCCAGCTTACTAATAGCAGAATATAGCAAGATAACTTATCTGGTCAACAAAAACCGTATAAAAATCCACGCTGGAGATTCCAGAACCCACGAACCGTCTAACGGTCCGGGGGGAGAACACCAGCCCCCTAGAGCTTCCAGCAAAGGTCAGGATACAGATAGGAACAAGCTGGACAAAAATACCAAACAAAACAAAAGCAAAAAGCAAAGAAGCAGACTTAGCTTGGAAAACAGGAACCAGGATCAGAGGACAAGAGCACAACAGATTAGCTCTGATTTCAACGATGCCAGGCATTGAACTGAAGGTCCAGGGAGCTTATATAGCAACGCCCCTGAACTAACGGCCCAGGTGAGGATATAGAAAAAGACAGACGCTCCAGAGTCAAATCACTAATGACCACTAGAGGGAGCAAAAAGCAAAATCACAACAATGCGCCCTGATGAGCATGCTCACAGGGCCTGTGATTAGCAGCAGTCAATGAAGCTGGGTACGTACACCTATTCAGTGCGCATGCACGGGGAGCCACTAGACACTGCGCAAGAGCGGGGTTTTAGAGCAGATTCACATCGGCGCACCCCGAAACACCAATCAGAGTGCGTGGGCGTCAACAATACGACAAACACGTGACTGATCGAAAATGAAGCGCCACCCCTTTGCAACCCCGGAGCATGCGCACACAGTCAATGAAGCTGGGTACGTACACCTAGATTCAGTGTGCATGCGCGGGGAGCCACTCGACACTGCGCAAGCGTGGGATATTGGGGACAGTTTAATTGCCAAGAATGATGTGACAGGTTCCCTTTAAGACATTTTGACAAAGAAAAAATGCCCGTGTGTACACAGTGCTTGTTAAGCGCTGTGTATAGTGATCAAGAAGGCAGAGATGGTAATAAACCGCCTCTACCTTCTCTATGTATATTTTGGCTGTCTCCGTCAGCCGGATCCCCACTCCCGCAGTTACTTGACCAGGTGCAGCTTCGCTACTATTCAGTGATGACTTAGAACGTGAATGTAGTTGGAGGAGGACGTTGAAAGTCTATGGGCAGTCCTAAAGCAGTTATCTACTTTTGGGGCACTTTTTTTCTCCCTTAAAATGTATATATTTGGAGTTCAAAATATTATTTTGAATAGGGTTTTATTAAAAATGAGGCACCGTTTGGCTTTCACTGACTCTTTGTTTGCACGTTCAACTTTCATGTGGGCTGTGGTCAGAAATCAGCTGAGAGGAGCTAAGAAAAGAACGACAGGCAAAAGAGATACAAGCTCTCCCAACAGACTGGCAGGACAAGCTCACTGATTGATTATCCGTTAACTCATTCCGCAGCCAACAATGGACAGTGCAATACAGACGTGTAGGAAGGCAACCTCTGCTACATTTGTAATCAAACCCAATGGCAAAAAATATTTTTTTTTAGCTCCAAATGCATTTAAATGAAAAACAAAATTATCCCGAAAGGTGGTTAAGGGGTTCACTATACTGAACCGATGTTGATTCCCACACTTCACATTGACTGATCAGTTCTCTAAAACAACCACAAGATCCTTTAATCACATCCAGATCCTTCTACAGAGCGTAATTTTCGGACCAGACGCTGGCTTCCACATAAGAATTAAAGGGAGTCTGTCAGCAGGATTTTGACATGTAATCTGCATGACGTAGGGTTTAAAACACAGATTTCAACTATCTGTATCACGTTTACATACACCTAAGGTTTTATCACCTGGTGATTATCATTGTCTGGATTACAGCAGCGTGCTAGTCTGCATGATAGTCTGACTCCACCCCCTCCTGTGATAAGCAGCTCACTGTCAATAGACATTGTACATATAGAGCGGGGAGGGGTGGGGTTAGCTTTCTCAGCTCTGCTGCATGCTAAATCTAAAAATTCTGATTGTGTGAGTACGTCTGCGCCCTAAGTGATACATCACTGAATTCAGTTTGACTTTGCCTACATTATATTGCTCTCTTTTATGAGGTAGCAAAAACCTACTGACAGATTCCCTTTATACAGCGTGATAAGCATTTAAGCTGTTGAGGTTGGGTCGGAAGAAAAAAAAATATAATACAAAGTGGATATTTTTTAATTTTATAACATAAAATATGTAAAACAAAATGGCTAAGAATTACTAGTCTCGAGGCTTTGGATGCTGTGCCATTTCTTTATTGACCATAACGAAAGACTTACTTGGACATTTCAGCAATTTCGGTAAGATGAACCTGCTTCCGGTCAGCCATCTCCGAAGGGAATATGGTGGTCATGAGATCCTGCAGGAGAGCAGTGATGGGATAAGACCCCGCACTCAGATACTGCGAAGGAGACCATTACACAATTATTAACAGAGGGTACAGAGCAGGTAGGAGGAGATGAACACCGATGACAAGTGTCCATGTTACCTCCCGCAAGCACTGCTTGCATAATGGGCAGTATGGCTGGTGGTCCATGCACCGCTCCAGGCATTCCCTACAGAAGGTGTGTCCACAAGGGGTGGTCACCGGCTCCAAAAACATCCTGCGAAGGAGCAAAAAAACACAGATAAATAAGACCAAAACAAAAAAAGTCTGAACAACACTGAAAAACAGCAATTCAGGAGCCTCCATATTTTTTCTTTACTTTTACTTTTTGGGTTTTTACAAATAGTTTTACACATTGATAGATTGGAACTTTTATTTTTGGGGGGGAGAAAGGGGACGATTCGCACTTTTTGTACTTGTATTTTTTCATTTATTTTTAAAAACTTGTTAAATTCTTTTTGAACTTTCTTTTCAATCATTGTAGGGAACTTGAACCTGTAGCCATTTGATCGCTTGTACTACAGTATTGCAACAAATATATATATCTTTACCCACGCTCCCCTGGTCCAGCATTGAGTCTACGCTGATGCTCTAGGTGTCTTTTTCTCAGCAGGCAATCGGTGGGTTCAAGGGCGTTTAGAGCCACTGAGCTCATAGATTGGCTGCAGACAATAACAGATGACGAAAACTCAATGCTGGACCAGGGGAGGATGAGTAAGACGCACTTTGATTTTCTTAAAACAAAACTGTAGGTGGTGGACAGGGTGTTTCTGAAACTGGAACACACATTTAATAAGCCCACCCAAATCATCCTGACACTACGATTGCGTCTCGAAGGCGATGAGTACCTGAACAGACAACCCACTCGGTCCTCTCCAGTTAAAAGCAACTGCTAATGTTTCACAGTGTCATATAAGGGCTTAACCCTCAGTGATCGGAGCTAGCTCTGATTACTACTGTTAGAGGTAGGTGCTGGCTGTCCACTCCCTGACAGAAGTTATGTCGCTTATCCATGTTATGTAAATAAAAGCTTATAACCTGACATTAAATTCGTCCATTGGTTGTATAAATTATTCTTTTGAAAGCTGAAACCCTCAGGTTAAGGAAATAAATTGGCATCAATGCAGAAATATACTGATCAGTTAATGGACACAGAATGGACAGATTTTGGCAAGACAAAAGTTTTGTCGCCTGGTCATATAATGCACCCAATCCTAATTTACATCCTCACCTGTGCTCAGTAAATGATCGGTAAATTAGTGTGTATAAAAAGAAACCCAGCACCCAAGACCTTCACTTGAACTGCAACTTGAGCTCTGACAACATGCCAAAAATCCACCCTGCGACCAAAGCCTGGATTATCAAGATGCTGAAGACCAGATCCACTGCAGAGGTGGCTGGCACCTTTAATGTGTCTCAGCGTCAAGTACAAAGAATTAAAAAAAGATTTGTAGAGACTGGAGATGTGTTCGACAAGCCCAGGTCCGGCAGACCCCGCAAGACAACTGCTCAGGAGGAACGTTTGTTAGTTAGAAAATCCAAAGCAAGCCCCTCTTCCACTGCAGCAGAGCTCCAACAGGCCTGGTCACCTCAATTCCCTGTGTCAACTAGAACAGTTTGTAATATTCTGCCTCAAAATGGCCTCCATAGTCGAATCAGTGCCCAGGAGCCAGCACTAAACAAAAGGCAAATAAAAAACAGTGTTGCATTTGCAAAGTCCCACAGCCTGCTAAACAGATGGACGCTGGAAAAGTGGCAGAAGGTGGATATCTCTGATGAATCTTTAGTAGAATTACACCACAGCCGCCACAAATGCTGCAGGAGACCTACTGGAGCCTGTATGGATCCAAAATACACCCAGAAAACAGTTACATTTGGTGGTGGAAAGATCATGGTCTGGGGTTATATTCAGTATGGGGGGGTGCGAAACATTTGCAAGGTGGAAGGCAATATCAATAGCCTAAAATATCAAGAAGTATTAGCTAGTAGCTACCTCTTATATTCCAAATCATAAAAGGGGTCAAATTCTGCAGCAGGATGGTGCTCCATCTCATACATCCATCTCTACAACAAAGTTCCTCCAGGCAAAAAAGATCAAGGTGCTCAAGGACTGGCCAGCCCAGTCACCAGACATGAACATCATTGAGCATGTTTGGGGTAGGATGAAAGAGGAAGCTTGGAAGAGAAAACCAAAGAAACTAGATGAACTCTGGGAGGCATGTAAGACTGCATTCTTTGCTATTCCTGATGACTTCATTAATAAATTGTATGAATCATTGTTGAACCGCATGGATGCAGTCCTTCAAGCTCATGGAAGTCACACAAAATATTAAATATGACTCTAATAGCACCACAACTTCATTCACCAATGTTATGCAACATATATTTGTATTTTAAGTTAATTGCTTGAATATCACATTACTTTCTGTGGGCGACAAAACTTTTGTCTTGCCAAAATCTGACCATTCTGTGTCCATTAACTGATTAATATTTCTCCATTGATGCCAATTTATTTTCTTAACCTAAACCACATTTCGGAGGGTTTCAGATTTCAAAAGAATAATTTAAACAACAATGGATGAATTTAACGTCAGGTTATAAGCTTTTATTTACATAACATGGATAAGCGACATAACTTCTTTCAGTGAGTGTATAACACAGCTGGGAGCCATCATTTATAGAGTAGGCTCAACTCCTGAATCTGCACCATTCACCTACACTATTATGGTCTATGTCGGGAATGGGTTACTAAACCTCTGACTGTACTGATGTACTCAGGGCTTCTGCCAGGGGAGGCTGACAGCTCTCCAGTGCATTAACAGAGGCACTCGGGCAGCAAGGTTATGTATAAGAGAAATGACTGCTCCGGCTGTGGATTTTCTGTTCAGTTTCCAGGGAAACATGCCAGAGCCTCTCCAAATCCTACTAAATGTGCCCTTAAATAGACTGGAGGACTGTCCTGCTGCTCTATAGATGCGGCAGAGAACATCGTGTAAATATAATGGGACCGGAATGTAAAAGGACTTCATTCTATTAACCCTAGAAATGCTGCAAATCACACCATTGCTTGTAAAATGCAGACATGTTCGGTATGATGCTTTTATTTTCATACAGAACCAGTCAAAAGTCTGGCCAAACCTGTTCATACAATGGTTTACCTTGTTCTTATTTGAATCTGCACATTGTAAATTCAGGCTGAAGGCAGCAAAACCATAAGGAAACAAGTAGTAAAAAATAAACATGTAAAATAAACCAGAATGTGTTTTAAACCTTAGAATCCTCATAATTACCCCCTGTACTGGTTTCTTTTACATGTGGACCCAAATGAGTGCCTTTGTGATTTTGCTGCCTTCAGTCGGAATCAATAATGTGCACATTCCATTAAGAACAAAGTAAAGTATTGCATGAACAAGTGTGTAAGAACTTTTGATTTGTACTGTACTTATTTAATAGGCATATTTAGACAGAATAAAAAGGGCATGAAACAAGGAGTATGTGAAAAAAGAAAACACACCCTGCCTTAAAAAAACAACAAAAAAACCCAACCTTTTTTATCAAACTGAAGTCATCGGAGAAAAGTCACACAAGCACAGAAAGATGTGACTCCAATATTTATGAGCCAAAAATTATGTATGGCCCAACCAGGAATGATGACATGGCGCAGGGAACGAAAAGGAAAAAAAGTGACTCACTATTAGACCTCATTCAGATGTTGTTTCTTGCGGACGAGTGAAAACCTCGTTTCAATGATAGCGAATAGAGCAATTCACATGTCGGAGTGGTCGGCCAAAAATTGTCTGAGGCCTCTCCGCGACACATCAGACAAAAAATCATCCCAGGGCGCCCGGGATGTAACGAGGCCGGCATGGAAATGCTCCAAGGAATGTCAAAAAGTGACAAAAGAAGTGAATATCCTTTGTTTTATTTTTTTTAAGTGATGCTGAATTCTTGAAGAAAGTCAGCAGCAAAAGCTGTAGGGTTTGCGGACACTTAGGAAATCGATACCCAGCAAAGATTTTTGCTCATTGTCATTGGTCGACATTCTCTCGCCTACAGGAATAAATCTGAGAATTCTATCTACTTTGTACAAAAATACTGAAATTTTGCTTTATTTCCTTATTTAATCTCTTGATAACTCACCGAATACACAGTGAACACTCTACATCCGAGAGGCTCAAGACGTCTTTCAGCACTGGATCGGGTGGGAGGCAATCTGTGTCAGTCTCATCATCCTCCTGAGCGTCTGGAAAACATATTTCGAGGACGTGACATTTTCTCCGTGTACGGCAGTCTGTAATTTGCCGAGTTCTAACTGCGATGCCAATTTACATTAGCGGGAAAGCTTCCTATATCATCAGTGGGCGGTCCAACACTCAACACCCCCACTAATCTGATGTTGATGACCTAAGATAGCTTGAAATCTTCACGAATGTCCCCTCAAAAATCATATTTAAATAGCATTTTAAAAGAGGAAGAGAACAAGGCCAGCACCACCTATTGGAGGTAGCAATCCTGTATGTGTTTGTCGATATCAACCCCAGAGCCTTACCAAATGACCTAGGATATAAAGCCAAACCAGAATCTCCATTTGCAGACAGCTGTTTGGGGGATCTTGCCCCTCATCGGTGCAAAGCAGGACACTGGTTAGCTTGATGAAAGGACTATGATGAAGGGTCTTAGGAGTAAAGTTTCTTAGTGCAAAACAGAGATGGAAGGCGTTTGATGAGGGGATAGTCAGAAGAAAGTCATACAAGCACAGAGAGATGTGACCTCACTATTTATGGGCCAAATATTATGTATGGCCCAACCAGAAATGATGACATGGCCCAAGGAATGAAAAGGAAAAACGTGATGTCTCCACTCACTATTCGGCCTCATCTTAAAAGTCAACATCAACACCAGAGCCTTACTCCATGACCTAGGCTATAAAGCCAAACCAGAATCTCCATTTACAGACAGCTGTTTTGGGGATCTTGCCCCTCATTGGTGCAAAGCAGGACACTGGTTAGCTGGATCTGAAGGAACTATGATGAGGGGTCTTAGGACTCTCCTAAAAAAAAAATCACCAAGCTAGTGTAGGGAGACATAAAGGCCAAGTGATGCTCCGTAGAACAGCTTGGCATAAGCCTCAGACCTCAGTCAAAAGCCTTTCACCCAGCCTACTAGTGTCATACTTTGCACTGATGAGGGGCAAGATCCCCGAAACAGTTGTCTGCAAATGGAAATTCTAGTTTGGCATTATACCCTAGATCATGCGGTAAGGCTCGGGGGTTCATATCAACCTATAGGTTTACTAACTCCAATAGGTGGTGCTAAGTCTGTCCTCTTCCTCTTTGAAAATACTATTGACTATTTTTTTGGGAGGGGCATCCAAAAAGGTTTAAACGTTCATTAAACGTTGATATTAAAGGATTGCTACATCCAATTGGTGGCACTATAGAGCCTGTTCTCTTTTTCTGTGAAGAAGTAGTTTGCATATTTTATTTCCCATGTAGCACCGCATGGCCTATAAGTCACCCATGGTCAAAAATGACATCCATGTAAAAATAAGTGATACAATATTGCAGTTTCTGCATTGACCACTAGATGTCGGTATAGCAGGGCATAAACACATGTTGCTTTACAGCCTACAGTAAAACTGATTGTTATTATCTCAATATCATTGGAGAGTTAAAAAGGAGTAATTTCTTCAAAGACAAGATCAGCATATATCTGGGATATGAGAGCAATGTTCTGCTGGCAGAAATTTGACCACTTAGGTTATAAATCTCCAGTCATTTCGGATCCAATCCAATTTTCATTTCTTCCATAGAAATAGTGGCGCAGTAAGGAACCGCCACATAATCACTTCCCAAAGGGGAGGAAGATATGAAATATGAGGAGCAGGAGGACGACTTGTACGCAGCAGTGTATCATGCAGATCTTTTTATCCATTTCATGGCCCGGAGACAAGAGCAGCAGACGCAGAACCGCCATGACTCATCTCTCTAAGCATTTACTGACATGAAATGAATGAGACGATGGGAGACAGAAATAAGAGGCAAGGCATAGTATGGCAGAATGTTGTGCATGTCCATTTCTGTGCCCTGCTCGCTATACACTAGTGGGCTGGTACCACGTCAGAGGGCTCGTATACTGTGTGTAATGTATGGGGGTCTCCACGATGTTCCCTAACAGACCTAGCTGGGAGAAAAAGATTGGGCAACTCTGGACTTTCCCAAAATAAAAGCCATAAGAGGTGTTCGGCAGGGGCTTACTCCCCTCCCCCCATCGAAAACACTTGTAAGATGGTGGGAAATGGCAAACATCAGCAGAGCAAGCGTTCTTCCGACAGCGATCAAAGGCTAAACATTTTTTTGAGGTTGTTGTCAGTAATGACAAATTTTCAAGTGGAAATCTTCAAATCATCTTTTAGAGGAGAATGGTGGTCCCCGGACTTTTTTTTTTAGGAGGGGAACACATGGCATTACTATACATTGTGTGTTCCTCTCCTGATAATTGGAGAGAGAATTTTCCCACCAGTTCTGTATCCATATCCATATCCATGGATAACTTGCCCGGGGCATGCTGAGCAGTGGTCCGCAGCACCATTGGGAGTATAGTAAGTGGTGGCCCCACATGAGCCCGGCCGCTCCTTTCAAATGGGGACACAAGTGCTCTGTTCTGTTGCCCGTTCGTCAGACCCCCACCCCCAAAATGTTATCAACTGTCCAATGGATGTGCGATACTTCTTTTCACTCGTCAACCCCTTAAATTCTACCATACACTTTACAGGGAAGTCTTTCATCCTAAACTGACTCTATAAACTAAGCACATAGCCTTTTACGGGATGAAGACCTTACGAAAAAAAAAATTGCACCTGTAGTGCTCTAATGGCTACCTCCATTCTGTAGATATTGAATGTTGATCAAACACACTAATTAGGGTGCTCGGTGCACCCTGGGTGTGGCCAAGAGGCTCAGTGCTCCGCTCCGCCCAGAGATTTTGGCTGTCCTTGCCTCCCTCACTTCTGATTGACAGCATAAGCTTGCCTGAACTTTCTTTGCACAAGACAGCGCTACCAATCACCAGTGATGTAGGCGGGGACAGGCAAAATCAGTGGGCGGAACACAGCACAGAGATGCTTGGCCACACCCAGGGTGCACTGAGCACCCTAATTAGCATGTTTGATCAAATGCCAGTTTCTGCAGTGATCAGATCACTAAAGGTGTGATTTTTGTAGGGACTACAATCCCCACAAGGCTGTGTCTCTAGCATATAGTGTCACTTTGGCCTGACATACTCGTTTAAGAGAGATGTGGGACAAATACTTTATTTGGCTGACAACTATTCTGCATGTAAAAATCTATCAGGCATATTAAAATCCAACATGTCCGATCCTTCTTTTCCCAGTTATCGGCTGTGATAAATGACCCTATATCGCTTTCCATTTCCATGCAGTACTGACCTGGAAGTTTCACATGCTTACTTTTTCTCTCTCTGTCTGGTGGGGATGACCCGTCCATCTCCTTCCTCTTCCGTTGCACTTGGTTTAAGGCAGTCGCTGACTGATCACAAGGCAGGATGAATGGGCGAATCTGCTCGTCTCCATCACTCTGAGGGGCAAATACATCACAATACAGCTCCATGATACGTAGAAACTGATGCACACATGGAACAACCATAGTTACATGCACTACATGTAAGTCACTTACAGGTTAGCAAGGATAAAGGGAAAAGCCCAAAAATCAGCACAAAGGTGACCTACACACGAGATAGCTCTAGTCCCCCTGTACAAAGAAATACTACCAGGCACAGTATCGGGGATCTTGTTAGAAAAGTTGGAGATCGTGGATTTAAAAATAAGAAATATTTTGGCCGCCACACTTTCTGACCCCTAGAAAAGCTTGGCAAATGTCCTTAAAGGGAAACAGTCAGCAGGTTTTTGCTATATTATCTGACATCAGCATAATGTAGGCGCTGAGACCCTGATTCCAGTGATATATCACTTAGCTTACTGCCTGCAGCAGTTGTGATAGAATCACAGTTTTCTCTGCTGCATATCTAGCAGAGCTGGGAATGCTGAGCTGTGCATAACCCCGCCCACACCACTGATTGGTTGCTTTCTGTGTAGTGGTGGGGGAGTGGTTGGACCAGGAGGCACGAGACACTTAGTCCTCTAGTGATAATCTCCTGATTTTATTGAAACAGCAAAACACAGCCTTGAAAGTGACACATCATTGGAATCAGGGACTCCGCACCTACATCATGATGCTCTCAGATTACATAGTAAAAATCTGCTGAAAGATTCCCTTTAAATTAGGCGATCGTAAGTCACGATTAGCATACGATGTCAAACAAGGTTTTATACAGGACGAGAACAGTGAATGATATGGTTGAATTGTGATCGTTCCACTTCTTTTTTGCGGCTTCAATCGTTGAACAAGTGAACAGTCTCCATTTACATAACACAATCTTCAATAGATGGAAGAATTTTTTCGCTCACCTATAAGATGTCACGCACGATGAACGAGTGTTTTTGAACATAATGTTCAGCCGCTCACACAATTATCGTGAACGACGGGTTCTCACCATTAGAATCTGGTGGATAGTTGAATCGTGTGGGTGTATAAATCTAGTCTTGTTATCCAGGTGGGCGGGGTCCTCAACTAATCTTCCTGGGCGTCATTTTAAGGACAAAGCCCAGTTGGCTAAAAACACAATTTACCGTATATACAGGGAAGAGGAGGCCATATCTCAGGAACAAAGAGGGGCAGAAGCCAAAGAAAAACAACAACACCGGATTCAGACAATAAAAAAATGATCTATAATATTGCTGGGCAACTTTAAAAAAGTAAAAGGTACTTAGATGGCTTTCTACACAAGGAAATGAGGTCATGTATCAGGATCAGAGAGGAGCAAAAACAAAAGAACAACACCTGATTCAGGAGAACAGAAGCATTTACCGTTCACCGGGTGAAAAAAAAATAATTACCGTATACATATTTACATAAAATAATTACAAGTTTATAGAAAGTGACAGATAACCTTTAAAAAAAAACACTAGAGCAAATCTGAATATTAAAAATCCTACTCTTACATTAAAAATCTGATCCTATTTCTCACGGCTGAGAGTTTTGGCCAAATTGAACTTTCATGTGTATGGACACCATAAGGCTCTGTGTTCACTGTGTGGAGCATTGTCAGTGGTGTACCCTCACACTGTCACACATTGTCTATAGGGTCCCATTTCTGGTATGTGGAAAACAGGGGTTCCCAGATCTCCATCAAACCCAATGAAGAAGAGAATGAATACACAGTTGGCCTCAAATATCTATGGTGCTCTCCATTCACTTATGCAGATCAGACATATCTATCAGACATTAATGGCGTACTCTGTGGAGTTGATTATGAAAAGTGGAGGATTACCCATAAAAGCATATTTTTTAATTTTGCACAAGTTTTAATAAATCTCCTCCACGGAGTCGTGTGTCTATCCATAAGGCTACATAAAAGATCCACAGATAATCATAAGAAGCATCAAGCAAATACGTGAATTTTTCTCTAAATTAATTCTGCATTTACATTCTCTAAAATCACAGAAACCTGTGTTAAAACTGGATGAGCAGTAAGTATATAGAGGAGTAGCATCACTTCTACACTAGGGGGCGCCCCAGCATTGGTTAAAGAAATCAC
Organism: Ranitomeya variabilis; assembly: GCF_051348905.1. Taxonomy (NCBI): domain Eukaryota; kingdom Metazoa; phylum Chordata; class Amphibia; order Anura; family Dendrobatidae; genus Ranitomeya; species Ranitomeya variabilis. The sequence goes on from NC_135236.1 coordinate 651,895,592, forward strand.
TTCTGAGAATCCTCATTCAGCAGTAGGATGAGAAATCTCCATAAAATATATATATATATATATATATATATATATATATATATATATATATATATACACACACACACATTTATTTTCTCCATTGTATGAAAACATATAAAGGAAATATACAAGGGAAAACAAAATTATTATATTATACAGTACAGACCAAAAGTTTGGACACACCTTCTCATTTAAAGATTGCTCTGTATTTTCATGACTATGAAAATTGTACATTCACACTGAAGGCATCAAAACTACCTCTTGAAGCTCATCAAGAGAATGCCAAGAGTGTGCAAAGCAGTCATCAAAGCAAAAGGTGGCTACTTTGAAGAACCTAGAATATAAGACATATTTTCAGTTGTTTCACACTTTTTTGTTAAGTATATAATTCCACATGTGTTAATTCATAGTTTTGATGCCTTCAGTGTGAATGTACAATTTTCATAGTCATGAAAATACAGAAACATCTTTAAATGAGAAGGTGTGTCCAAACTTTTGGTCTGTACTGTATATATTACCACAATGCATTTTAAACAATACAATTCAGATGCAGTTGACATTCAGACTTTCAGCTTTCATTTGAGGGTATCCACATTAAAATTGGATGAAGGGTTTAGGAGTTTCAGCTCCAAGTGCTACCCTGTTTGTAAGGGGACCAAAAGTAATTGGACAATTGACTCCAAGGCTATTTCATGGACAGGAGTGGGCAATCCCTTCATTATGTCATTCTCAATTAAGCAGATAAAAGGCCTGGAGTTGATTTGAGGTGTGGTGCTTGCATTTGGGAGGTTTTACTGTGAAGAAAACATGCGGTCAAAGGAGCTCTCCATGCAGGTGAAACAAGCCATCCTTAAGCTGCGAAAACAGAAAAAACCCATCCAAGAAACTGCTACAATATTAGGAGTGGCAAAATCTACAGTTTGGTACATCCATCTATAAGCAAAATTAGAAAAATGTTGTCTCTGTCCAAATATATATGGACCTAAGTGTATGTTAATATTCATCATGCAATACCATAACGGAGGCATCTGATTGAATCCGAAGTTTATTCTGCAGAAGAACAACGACCCCATAAGAAAAATAAACTGTAAACAATTCTATTTTTTTTTAAAACCTTCCTACCTAGCAACAATTTCTCCACACATGCCCAAAACTTTTGCACAGTAACAAAAGATATATGTATTGTAAGAAGGAGTCAGGTAAAATGGTTGGCAGTGTGTATGTATCACTGAGGTGGCTGGTCGTTTTGATGTAAATCCCAGGAAGTCTGTACCAGCTACACTAGATCATTAAGTAATTTGTTTGAGTAGATTCTGGGTCCAGGATTTAGGAGTGACCAGAGAACCTGGGTGGGAAATGTCGCTCCCATACTCCAGCCCGAGCCTTACTGACTGGCCTAATGAAAAGCAGCTGACACCGCTCAGAAGGAGAACATTGGTGTATTGTGTATAAAAGCTGCTTGAGTTCCTCCTGCATTGCACACCGAGACTGGTGAGACCATTACAGTTACCCTGTTTTGCCAATTGCCATGCCCGAAGAAAAGAATGTTTATGCAGTATCCTAATGTGCTGAAGAAAGCAATTTCAGTGGAAGGGGAGAAAAACGCAATCAAAATTACTTTATATAAGCACCAAGACCTTTTCCTGTGCTGAAATCCATACATATACATACACACTTATATATGAGCTATAGCCCCATAGAGCTTCATCATCATGAGGCTTCCTCAAATCTAAGGTTATGTGTTTCCATCATCTTTTTAAAAGTGCACAGTGCATATATTTTTTCCATTGTGCCGTGCTACCTTATTGCCGTTACCGCAGTGTTCTGATCCAATGGTCGCAGCTTGAAGAGGAGCTATAAGGCTGGAGGTTTCCGTCATGGTCCGTTTAGACATTTGAGACTCCTCATACATAAAATCTTCCAGAGATGAAGGCGCAGAACTACCTGTGTCATCCAATATCTAAAAGAAATAACGGTACAGTAATTCCCTGTACAGGTCTATAGAGAAGGTTTGAATGTTACGCCGGCGATTCACATGCCTTCTAGGCGCAGCTCCACTACCTGTGTGTTCTGCTCTGCTCCACCCAGTACCAGACCATCACTCTGAGCTGCCTTGTACATCAAATCCAGTGCCGCTGTTTCTGCCTGTTGCTGAAAGTCTCCCCCCGGCTATAGGGAGGTGCAGCCAAACTTGGCAAGAATTTGTATCCACTCTGTCCTGCAGAGATTTGCTTCCCCGGCCTATCACCTGCCAGCAGGTGACATATCTGGTTACTCCACTCCTTGCCTAAACTTGGGTTCCTAGTAGCTAGTTTTCTGTATTGGCCTAGTCCTGAATTGTCTCTCCTGTTATCGACCCGGTTTGCCTACTTGTTTATCCTGATCTCTCTGTTCCTGACCTGCGCTACATTGAACAATGCTTTACCAAGGTTGGATGAGTTTTACATTACTAGAGTTTTGTACACAGTTTCAGTCTTAATGGAGTTATACAAAAAGTCAGCGCCATACCGATCCATGGCGTGTGTCTTATATGGCAGCTTACCCTTTCCTCCATTGAAAAGGTATGAGACTGGGCTGCAATACCACACCAAAGCTATGGACAGGGGTGGTGCTATGTTTGAAGGAAACCAGTCATGTTTTTCTACATCAGCACAACAAAAGAGAATGCGTTACCTGCTCAATCTCATGACGGGCTGTAGTAAAATGTGGATTTAAGGCTAGGCATCGCTGAAATTCTTTAAGAGCAGCTTCCTTCTTTTCCATATAAAGGAAAGCCATTCCCTTTCGGTAGTATCCCTGTGAAATACAGCATAATGAGAAAAGAGCTTATTAAGAGGAAACTGTTACGGAGTTTCGGTTTCCCCATCTGAGAGCAACAAGATTTAGAGGTAGAGACCCTGATTCCAGCGACTTGTCACTTACTGGGCTGCTTGCTGTAGTTTTGATAAAATCAGTTTTCTCTGGTGCAGATCTCTGAATACTGAGCTGTCTATAACCCCGCCTACACCACTGATTGGTAGCTTTATGTTTACACAGTGCATAGCTGCCAATCAGTGGTGGGGGGTGCGGTTGAATATGAAGGACTATAGGGCAGTAGGTTTACTAGTCCTCTCATGTTAATAAAACGGATTTTATCAAAACTACAGAAAGCAGCCCAAAAAAGTGATCCCTGGAGTTGGGTCTGTCTCTACATTATGCTGATCTGAGATTAGAGATCTGAGATTTAATAAACGGGCAATTATTGCCACTTTCAGCCATCTGTTGTCCATCGACTATAATGGCATCCGAGTAACGAACACATCGTGGTAAACTATTGAAAAAGCTCATGACTAGAGTTGAGCAAAAAGATTCACAAAACCCTAGTCAGAAGGCACGTTGATGGGCCGGTGGCCACGAACTTCCCAGTCTGTGGCATCCCTGACGCCCATTCTGACTAGTAGGCCATCATATCATGCATCGCACTGCAGAGTGATGACATCGTAGTGGCTTACTAATCAGACGAGACTGCCTGTGGCAGGTTTGCCTGACTTTGGTTTGACAGCCATGGACTACCAAATACGCCTATCAGAGCGCCCGTGATGCTATCGCAGGTCGCCGATGGGTTGCTATGACAGCTTGGGGTTTGTTGAAGACCTCCATGTTGGTCAACATGAAGGTCCCTTGAAAACCTGCCTGTGGCCGGGCTTCAAAAGATAATGACTTCTGCTAAATATAGCAGTGCTATAGCACAAACAATCATAGATCCAAGTAAAAGTTACACGAAAAAAGAAAAGTTTTCAAAACATGGGAAAAAAAAAAAAAAAAATATTTAAAATCACTCCAATTTTCCTCCATTAAAAATGAAAATGATAAAAAAAATACACATATTGGTATTGTCAGGTTCAGAAAAGTCTGAGCTATCAAAATATTAAAAATAATTAAGCCGATCGATAAAAGCAGCAAACGGAAAAAAATTCAAAATTACGTTTTTTTGGTCTCTGCAAGAAGAAATCAAAAAGTCACATCTATCCTAAAATGGTATCAATTAAAAACATTCTCGTCCCACAAAAAAAAAAAGAACTCACACAGTTCTATTAACAGAAAAATGAAAAACTTTACTGGTGTCGGAAATCGTCAACATAATCAACAAAAAAATTTTCTAAGTTCTAACTTTTTTTTTCATCACTAACATAAGCACTGATGAGGAGAATCATATTGGCAAATCATTTTTACCACACAATGTACACCGTAAAAATAAATTCCCAAAAAACAATGTCAGAGTTTTCTTTTTTTTTTAAAAAAAAAATTTCACCGCACTGGTCAAAATTACTGTTATTGTGAACAGTTAAGCAAGTTGAAGATTATGTTTTCTAGAAGGCCTTTGGCAAAAAAAATATATATGCATTTTCATCTTTTCCATGTTGAAAGTTAAATGGACCGATGCAAAAGTTTAAGCACCTCGCATGATTAGTACCTAGTAGTACTCCCTTTTGAAAGTATCACAGGTTGTAAACACTTGTTGTAGCCAGCCAAGAGTCTTTCAATTCTTGTTTGAGGGATTTTCATTCATTCTTCCTAGGAAAATTCTTCCAGTTCTGTGAAATTCCTGGGTCGTCTTGCATGCACTACTTTTTTGAGGTCTAGCCATAGATTTTCAATGGTGTTCAGATAAAGGGACTGTGAGGGCCATTGTAAATCCTTCAGCTTGTGCCTTTTGATGTGTGTTTAGAATCATTATCCATTTGTAGAAGCCATCCTCTTTTCAACTTCAGTTTTTTTTCTGGATGGTGTTATATTTGCATCAAGAATTTGTTGAAATTTAATTGAATCCATTCTTCCCCCCACCTGTAAAATGTTCCCATGCCATTGGTTGAAAAACGACCCCAAAGCTTGAGTGATCCACACCCATACACAATGGTTGGGAGATGTTCTTTTCCAAAAATTCTGTGCCCTTTTTTCTCTACACATACCTTTGATCACTGTGGCCAAATAGTTCTATTTTAAGCTCATTGGTTCACAGCACTTGTTTCCAAAATGCATCAGGCTTGTTTAGACATTCTTTTGCATACTTTTAAAGCTGAATTTTATGATGAGGACGCAGGAGAGGTTTTCTTCTGATGACTCTTCCATGAAGGCCATATTTGTGCAGGAGTATCTGAACAGTAAAACAATGTACCACAACTCAAGAGTCTGCTAAATCTTTCTGAAGGTCTTTTGCTGTCAAGCGGGGGTTCTAATTTGCCTCTCTAGCAGTCCTACGAGCAGCTCTCACTGAACTTTTGCTTGGTCTTCCAGAGTGCTAAGCATCTCTGGGAACTCCTTCAAGATTGTTGGAAGACCATTCCTGGTGACTACCTCTTGAAGCTCATCAAGAGAATGGAAAGAGTGTGCAAAGCAGTCATCAAAGCAAAAGGTGGCTACTTTGAAGAACCTAGAATATAAGACATAATTTCAGCTGTTTCACACTTTTTTGTTAAGTATATAATTCCACATGTGTTAATTCATAGTTTTGATGCCTTCAGTGTGAATTTACAATTTTCAGTCATGAAAATGCAGAAAAATCTTTAAATGAGAAGGTGTGTCCAAACTTTTGGTCTGTAATGTATTTTAAGCCTAAAGTGCAAAGGAAATGTGTTTACGCCTTTTAGAGAACATTTCATCTTCAACTTGCTTAACTGTTCACAGTAACAGGAATTCTGACCCAGCTGCTCAGCTGCAACTGCAAACAGCATCTCTTTCTGGGCTCATTCACAATATTTTTGGTCTGAGTTCTGTACCTAAGCTTAGAAATAACTTCACCTGACAAACAAGCGTTTTTCTTGTTCATTGGGTGATTGGCAGTGTGTTCACATATACAGTCATGGCTGAAAGTGTGGACACTTTTGAAATTGTTCCAAAAATGAAGTATTTCTCCCAGAAAATGATTGAAATTACATATGTTTTGTTATACACATGTCTATTTCCTTTGCGTGTATTGAAACAACACAAAAAAACTGAGGAAAAAAAGGCAAATTAGACATTTCACACAAAACCCTCAAAATGGGCTGGACAAAATTGTTGCCACCTTTCCAAAATTGTGGGTACTCAACTTTGTTTCAAACATGTGATGCTCGATCAAATTCACCTGTGGCAAGTAACAGATGTGGGCAATATAAAAATCACACATGGATCCAAATAAAAATGGGAGAAGTTGACTCAATCTTTGCATTGTGTGTGCCACACTAAGCAAGGAGAACAGAGAGAGGTGAAGATAATGGTCTGAGGACTTGAGAACCAAAATAGTTGCTATGCTAGAGTAGCAGCTCACTCGGGAAAAAAAGGTAACAAACTAAAAACGGTCAGTTCCTTTGCAGACTAGCGATTCTGACCCGCAGTCCCTAAAAGGTTCCTTCCTAAGCCAAAATCCTTCAGGTAAAGTGTCTTGTGGGCAGATGAGACCAAGATAGAGCTTTTTGGTAAAGCACATCATTCTACTGTTTACCGAAAATGGAATGGGGTCTACAAAAAAAGAACACTATACCTACAGTCAAATATGTTGGAGGTTCAAAAATGTTTAGGGGTGTTTTGCTGCCTATGACACTGGGTGCAAGGCATCATGAAATTTGAAGATTACCAAAGGATTGTGGGTCACAATGTAGTGCCCAGTGTTAAAAAGCTGGGTTTAAATCCTAAGTCACGGGTCTTCCAGCAGGACAATGACCTCAAACATACAATTTTGCCTGGCCTATTTTTTAGGTTTTGTGTGAAATTATGTCCAATTTACCTTATTGTCTTTGTTTTTTGTGTTGTTCCAATATACACAAAGGAAATACACAAGTGTATAACAAAACGTGTGTAATTGTAATCATTTTCTGGGAGACATACTTCATTTTCTGCAACAATTTCAAGGTTGCCAACACTTTCAGCCATGACTGTAAGTGGCCAGTGTATAAATACACCCTCACAGGACAGGTCATAATAGGTGATACATTTATGATCAGGAGGGGTCAAGACAAGATTCGGGTGTTTGCTGTGTGAGTTGAGAGATGGTGTATGGAGCTGTGGTCAGACATGTTTACAATGTCGCTGTCAATCACAGCGATCTCACATGCGCACTACAACTCCCATGACGTGAATGAAGCAGTGGTCACACATGAGCAGCACCGCTCCATTCACACAGGACTAAGTTTTCATAGTGCCAGATTAATGTCAGCAGAGGTACAGCCATGCTTTTCTCCCTACAAATCTATGGGTTATGTCTGTTATCCCCTTTAACAACTTCAAATTTCCGTTTTTTTCCCTCCTTCTTCCCAGAGCCATAACTTTTTTTTAATTTTTAGGTACATTTTTTGATCAATGGAACTATGCGAAGGCTTATTTTTTGCGCGGCGAGACGATGTTTTTATGATACCATTTTGGGGTAGATATGATGTTATTATCACTTGTTATAACCTTTTTCGTGGTATTGCAGTGTTCAAAAAAAAAAAATGTAATTTTGACGTTCTTGAATTTTTGTTGTTTACGTTTTGATTGGGTTAATTATTTTTATATTTTGATACATCGGACTTTTCTGAACGCGACAATACTACATATGCATTTTTTTTTCCTTTTAATTGTTTCATTATCTTTTACTTTTAAGGTGTTGTCCATTACTAGGACAACCCCTTCTCAAGCTTAATGTTTGGCCCCAATAAAACAAAAATGCCTATACTCACCTCCCATGCAGGCACTCGCGGTCCGGGGCTCTTGTGCGGTTGCGCGACATGTGGTTCTCGGCGCCCAATCAGGGCTGACGTCACTGTCCCCGCCTTCTATCAACCTGAACATGAAGAGGCAGTCTGATCAACTGCAGCCCTGGCTTCCTCTTCATGTTCAATTTGATAGAAGGCGGGGACAGTGACGCCAGCGCTGATTGGACGCCGGGAACCACATGTCACGCAATTGCACGAGAGTCCGGGGACACCCCTGGAACGGCGCCGGCACGGGAGGTGAGTATAGGTTTTTTTATTTAATTGGGGCCACAGTTTAAGATCGAGAAGGGGTTGTCCTAGTAGTAGACAACCCCTTTAATAAGGAAAAAGGTGGTGTGATTTGAACTTTATTACTTTTCACTATTCTTATTAGTCCCCTTAGGGGACTTGAATCTCTGATTGTCTGAGCAATGCTGTATATAGTAAAAGTCACAGTTTCCTTTGAAGCCCGACCACAGGCTGGATTTCAAAGGCGCTCCGTAATGACAAGCATGGGGATCTTCAAGAGACCCCCTGCTGTCATAGCAACCCATCGGCGACCCGCCACCAATTGGGGGTGTACTGTACAGAACTCGTGTGTGGTCGTGGCCATGTTTAGATTGGTCAGCATTAAAAGAGAGAACGCAAACACCTGTTGTACAGGAGAAAACTAACGGTACATCTTTATTTCTGGGGGCCATAACTTTGGAATGGAGGGGCACAGAAGAAAAAGAAAAACTGTTCCAGAATCAGTGGAGGAGCGGAAATTCGATGAGGTACTAAATTTAAATAAAATCATTATTTTTTTAAATCCAGTAAAAGAGCCTCTTTAGAAAGGTGTGAAGGAGTTATAACCTATGCACAGGAGCGCTATAGTGTCAGTCCCATGGAGAATGAATGGAGAAGCGGTCGAGTATACGCATTGCGCTCCATCCTGATTGGGGAAAGTGTGCCCCCTCTTCTGGTGATCGGTGGGGGTCCCAGAGATTGGACCCTCACTGATCTAGAAGTTATTACCTCTGCCATGGACAGGTGATAACTTCTTCTTACCCACTTTTAAGTGCCCTTGCCAGCCATCCCCTTCATATTTTAGCGCCCGATGCATTTCCAACTTCGAGCATCAGTGAAACGCCCCTGAATGGCAGAGCATATTCCAATATGGTAAAGCCGATGTATACAGACCTCGGGGTTTTTTGGCTGCAGATCACAGATCACCTCCGCTTCCCGCAAAGATTCTGGAAATTGCTTTAAGCCCAAATACACCTGGGAGCGCAGTATCCTCAAAGGAACATGGTCAGGAGCTGAAAAATACATTTTCCACATAATAGAGCTTGTCAAGACATTTATATAATGATATAAGCAATGACTCTTTGCCATAAATTCCTTCCTTATCTACGCGACTGACCCTTTAAAGAGGACCTGTCACTTGGGATAAATATATATTTTTTCCAAGATACCGCCGATCTCCTGAATCCGTTATTGTTTTTTTTTGGTTCCTGTGCCTTTCTGATCCTGAGATATAGCCCCTTCTTCCCTGTTTAAAAAGTCGGGTCTTGTTAGACAAGTAGGCGCGGTCATCAACTCTGCTTTGTGAACGGGTGACTGAGGCCCACACCCCTTTGGCTAAAAAGACAAGATTTATATACAAGTAATATGGTGGGCCAGATCTCAGGAACGGAAAGCTGCAGAACTAAAGGAAAAACAACACCGGATTCAGGAAAACAACAGCATTCGCAGCAGGAAAAAATAAATAGAAATATATAGCTATGCATATACTTCTGTTCCAGAACATCTGGCCACACGCAATGCAAAATTTTGGAACAAGACTAAACATTTTGGCGTTTCCGGAATGTGTGGTATCCGTTTTTTCACAGATGCCACATGTACCCATTATATTTGATACTTGCTATGCACACATCCATATGAAGACATGTCCGTTTTTTTCCGGGGACGTTAATGAAGGAAGCGGCAGCGGCGCCTGGCGCGCGGAGGGCCTGAGTGATGGCTGGGAGGCGTTTGTGCTGGAGGGGAAAAGACATGCCCCCCCCCCGGACAAACTACAGGTATGAGGGGCAAATTATAAAAACGAATATTTCAGCGTTGACAGGGACCCCAACTAAAAGAGCTACCTTGACAGAATGCAGCATTAGTGCTGCACAAGATGGCTCTTTTAGTTAAAAACGCCGGGGGGGGGGGGGGGTGACAGGTTCCCTTTAACTCAGGAAGAGTTCAGAAATCAATATTTTGTGGAATAACCATGATTTTTAATCACAGCTTTCATACGTCTTGGCATTCTTTCGACCAGTCTTTCACACTGCTCCTGGCGCAAAATGTAAGCAGTTCTTCTTTATTTGATGGCTTGTGACTATCCATCATCCTCTTGATTACATTCTAGAGGTTTTCAATGGGGTTCAGGTCTGGAGATTGGGCTGCCCCCCATGACAGGGTTTTGATGTGGTGGTCTCTTAATTTTTGCCAGAGCTGTATACACTCACTGGCCACTTTATTAGGTACACCTGTCCAACTTCTTGTTAACACTTAATTTCTAATCAGCCAATCACATGGCGGCAACTCAGTGCATTTAGGCATGTAGACATGGTCAAGACAATCTCCTGCAGTTCAAACCGAGCATCAGTATGGGGAAGAAAGGTGATTTGAGTGCCTTTGAACGTGGCATGGTTGTTGGTGCCAGAAGGGCTGGTCTGAGTATTTCAGAAACTGCTGATCTACTGGGATTTTCACGCACAACCATCTCTAGGGTTTACAGAGAATGGTCCGAAAAAGAAAAAAAATCCAGTGAGCGGCAGTTCTGTGGGCGGAAATGCCTTGTTGATGCCAGAGGTCAGAGGAGAATGGGCAGACTGGTTCGAGCTGATAGAAAGGCAACAGTGACTCAAATCGCCACCCGTTACAATCAAGGTAGGCCTAAGAGCATCTCTGAACGCACAGTGCGTCAAACTTTGAGGCAGATGGGCTACAGCAGCAGAAGACCACACCGGGTACCACTCCTTTCAGCTAAGAACAGGAAACTGAGGCTACAATTTGTACAAGCTCATCGAAATTGGACAGTAGAAGATTGGAAAAACGTTGCTTGGTCTGATGAGTCTCGATTTCTGCTGCGACATTTGGATGGTAGGGTCAGAATTTGGCGTAAACAACATGAAAGCATGGATCCATCCTGCCTTGTATGGAGCATCTTTGGGATGTGCAGCCGACAAATCTGCGGCAACTGTGTGATGCCATCATGTTAATATGGACCAAAATCTCTGAGGAATGCTTCCAGCACCTTGTTGAATCTATGCCACGAAGAATTGAGGCAGTTCTGAAGGCAAAAGGGGGTCGAACCCGTTACTAGCATGGTGTACCTAATAAAGTGGCCGGTGAGTGTATATATATGTTGCTGTCAGACATCCCCTTTAAGCTTCACTTACATAATCACTTACTATACCACGTCACAGTCTGTTACATAAAATCCTGTCACCCGATCCTCATATCTGTCTATGAAGGAAACACTACATTCCGTTTACCGTACTTCCTTGTGTTCCTGGTAACAGCGCAGATTCTTACACAACATGGCTCCTGAAGTGAAAGGCTGAGCCCCTGGAGAGATAACACATGAGCAAACGAGGCTTATGTCAGAGCCTTTATCATGGATGCCGTCATTTTCGACAGAAAAAAAAAAGGTGTCATGTCAGGCAAACATTACACGCCAGCCATCCGTGTACAGAGGCCTCCAGACCTGTAAACTTTCGACACCTAATTGTTGTTTCCAAGAGTGCTGCCCATACTCATTAGCTGATACCTGTCCTGATTTCTGCCGATCGGTCAACCATCTATGCAAGTGACTTGATAGGGGAAGATAGATTGGGCACGTTGTGTCTAGAAGTTTTTTTTCCCCCCTTTTCTTCACTGAAAATACATGTACGCTTGGCCAAGACGAGCGTACATGTATACGGGGAGGTAAGGATGAATAGCTGCTGGATGCGTATGGCCACCATTAGTGTCCCACATTTCACCTACTAATTTACTACCATAAATCATCAACCCATGCTATTTCATCTAACAAAACCAGATAAGACCGGGGCTAAACGTGTGAATTGATACGGAAGACCATGGCAGTAATCTGCGCCCTGAGAACCACCTCAGCTCGTCGTATGATTAGTCAGCCTGGCGCGACGTCACTGTTGAGGCGTGACACTTCTGACGATGCGCCAAGCCGGCTAATGAAAAGAGGAGGACGCTGGTAAGTAGGAGATGTCATCGTAGAAGTGTGACACTTGTGACGACGAGCTAAGCCGACTAATGACTGGTAGGTAGGAGACGTTTCTCGGGGCTCTTGTCCGGTGGCCACAGATTACTGACATGGTCTTGCGATCTGATTCACACAATCTCTGATGGAAACTGCACATAATACGCATACAAATAAAAATGTCCTGACAGGTTGATGGTACCGTGGTTCCATAAAGATGCGGTACATCCACCATTTTGATACAGGAAAGATATATGTCTTGGTACGGTACCAAGACATATATCTTTCCTGTATCAAAATGGAGGATACTAGAATGTACCGCATCTTTATGGAATCACAGTACCAAGACATATATCTTTCCTGACAGGTTGAGTGATTTTGAGGATCTGCCACTTGCCATGAATATATATTTTTAAATCTGGCATAAATGCCGCTGTTCTCCAGAATCCGGCGCTCTTTATCTCGTTTCTACACCTCTCCTTTCCTGAGATACGGCTTCCTCTTCACTGTATATACGGTAGATTCTTGGATTTTTAGCCAAGTGGATGTGGCCCTCAAGTTCATGGCCATGAAGAAAAATTGAGGCACACGCCCACTTGTCTATAAAAGATAAGAATTTATATACAGGGAAGAAGGAATCATATCTCAGGAATTGGGTGGCACAGGAACAAAAGAAAAACAACGCCGGATTCAGGAGAACAGCAGCATTTATAACGGGTATAAAAATGACATATTTATGTCAGGCGACAGGTTCTCTTGAAAGGGAAGCTATCGTGAGAAAAGTACATATTGCTTTTGTCTTACAAGTATTAAAAAAAGTGTCAATGTTTCTTTCTTCCCATTTCCCCCATATGAGAAACACTACAAAGCAAAAAACATAAATACTAATAATATAAATACTGTACATACAGTATGTATATATATATATATATATATATATATATATATATATATATATACTGTATATAATTTTTTTTTTTTTTTTTTTTTTCTTTACATACATACATACATCTATTCCTGAATTTTTTTATTTTATTTTATTTTTTTATTTATTTTTTTTTTTTGGGGGGGGGGTTCAATATACGCTTCTCATACCTCTCAAAAAATGCACACAAAAAAACAAACAAAAAAACAAAATGCCATAAAAGAAAGAAAAATATTTTTTTCTCGCCACTCACTTAAATCAAAATAATAAAAAACCCTGAATAAGTTTGGTATCACAGTAATTATACTTCGGTTCACAAGACCAACTTCTCCGATTAGTCTGATCAGACTTTGATCACAGCACCATCAATTTTTCTCAGAGGCGGAGAGAAAAAAAAAAAAGTTTCTCTATCCTCTCCATTCTGACACTCTGTGAAAATTGGACCGCCCTCAGATGTCATCTGAGTGCAGTCCAAAGTTTTCACAGACCCACAAAGTCACATTGTGGATTTTGATCTGATCCCTTGGATTAAAATCGGACAGGTCTCCGATTTTCTTTTCCACAGACCACTCGGCTTAGAGGTAAAAAAAAATAATCAAAAAAAAAAATTGCACACTCCCCATAGAATATCATAGGTACAAGTGCTATTCATGAAAACCACAGAGAGCAATTGTACGTGAAAATCGGCTGTGTGAATGAGCCCTTACCTGGAGGATCACGTTACAAGGCCATTTTTACGATGAAAAAAAAAAAGGATTTTTCTTTTACCGTACTTGAAATTTTCTTTACATTTTCCATTGGACAAAAAAAATAAATGGTGACATTCAAAAATTCAGAAAAAAATATAATAATTTAATTATTATTATTAATAATAATAATAATAATAATAATAATAATAAAAAAAAATAAATAGTGTTAAAGCTTTCGGAAAGGGAGGGATTAATATGTTATAGGTAGGGAGGATGTGATGAAATCAGAATCATACCCTTACAAGAGGGGTCTTCATTTAACCCTTACCCATGACGACTCCATGGCAGGCCATCGCCCCGGCGTCCTCATACTGATGGGTGGCGATCAGCCCCTCCAGGTCCCGTGTGATCCTCTTCACCTTGGCCTCCATGTTCAGGCACCGGTCCAGCAGGTTGGCGAGCAGCGTGTTGCACCTGAGCTCCTGGGCGCCGCTGATCTTTACCCTTTGATTGCAGAGTTGGCATCTGTTAACCCCTTTAAGGCATTTTTTGCAAAAAGTGTGCCCACAGGCTAAAGTGACAGGTTCCCATAAGGTGTGCTGGCAGGATGGGCAACTCAGGAGCTCCATCATGCACCTGTAGCCTCAGCATCTGGTGAGTGCCAGTGCTCAGTCCTGGCACGCAATGCAGGAACAGCTGATTGTCACACAGGAAAAGTCACAGCCTGCACTTTGCAGGAGAGAGAGAAATGCACTGGCCCCTGCCTGATGCCCCCTCCTGATGTCCCCGCCGGGCACCGGCACCGCAGACATAGCACAAAGCAGTGAGTGCCACCCGCTGCATTACATAAAGTGGGCGGTCACATGACGCGCCGGGCGCGCTCCCATTGGCTGCGGCGGGGACTCCTGCCCTTGTTGTGAAACAGCCCGGAGTCTGTGTTTCATAATGTGTCACATACATAACCGGGAGGAGGCGGCTGCGGGCTGCTCCGTGTGTGACGTGACAGGAAAAACACACGGAGGACGGTGTCTGTGACAAATAGGGTCCCACTCTATAATCCGTGACTGGCATTGTACAGGGGGCTTTTAGTGTAACAGCTGCCTACAATGAAAATGTCGCTTTTAACCCCTTAGCGACCACTAGTACAGTGCTATAACGTTATCCCACACGGTAAACTTCATAATTAAAAAAAAAAAAAAATTGAAAGAAAAGCTGTGTTGTTCCATAAAAAAAGACATGCTACAAATAAAAAAATAAAAAAAACTCAACCCGCAAAAAAAAATAAAAATGGATAAAGCTTCATTCAGACGTCTGAGTATGGACCGCCATGTGGGGTCTGACCAGAACTGGATATACGAGGCTGGTTCGAGTCACGAGTCGCGCGGCCGGCCATACTCGGACGACTTTTCACTGAAAAGTTGCTCTGTTAGCAGAGGCGTAGCTAGGGTTTCAACTTAGGGGGGACAAAACATCTGAGTGGGCCCCTAACCAGCTACAGTTACGGTTGCGCACTCTAATTGTGAATATAGGGGAACCTCAGAATATGACCCTACTGTTATTGAAAATAAATCTATATACAAAAACGAACATTGACTTTACCGCCATATTGTGACCATATGCAACTTTGATGGTCACAATACTCTGAGTGCCCCTATAGCAATAATGCTTAAGTGCCCACTTAACATTTAATAATGTCCCCTAAGTTCCCCCATGTACTGCTCCATTATACACAGTATGGTGAGCTCAAAGCTTCCCTATACACAGTCTAAGGCCCCACAGCTCCCCTATCCACAGTATGATGATTCTATAACTCCCCTATACACCACATGATGTTCCCACTGCTCCCCTTTGCACAGTATGATGTTCCCACTGCTCCCCTCTACACAGTATGATCCCACTGCTCCCCTATAGATAGTATGAGTCCAATGCTCCCCTACACACAGTATAATGCTGACAGAACTCCACTATAGAAAGTATAATGCCCCCCAGAGCTCCCCTATATACAGTGTAATGGGCCAACAGCTCCCATTTGCACAATATGCCTTCACAGTTCCCTATACACAGTATGATGGGCCCACAGCTTCCTTATACACAGTATGATGAGCCCACAGTTCCTTTATACACAGTATGATGGGCCCGCAGCTCCCTTATACACAGTATGATGGGCCCGCAGCTCGCTTATACACAGTATGATGGGCCCACAGCTCCCTTTTACACAGTATGATGGGCCCGAAGCTCCCTTTTACACAGTATGATGGGCCCGAAGCTCCCATATACACAGTGTGATGGGCCCACAGTTCCCATATACATAGTATGATTGGCCCGCAGCTCCCTTATACATAGTATGATTGGCCCACAGCTCCCGTATACACAGTATGATGGACCCACAGCTCCCTTATACACAGTATGATGGACCCGCAGCTCCCTTATACACAGTATGATGGACCCGCAGCTCCCTTATACACAGTATGATGGACCCGCAGCTCCCTTAGGCCTCTTTCACACGTCCTGATATTTCCGCTACCGGAAAAACCGGTACCGGAGATATCCATGTCCGTATGTCCGTGTGCTCAAGTGGCACATCAGTGTGGCACACGTGCGGCATCCGTGTGCCGCCCGTGTGCCGCCTGAGGACCACACGGACCGTGCAGGAGAGACAGCGCTACACTAAGCGCTGTGCCCCCCGCATGTGGTGCTGAAGGCGGCATTCATCTCTTCTCCTCCAGCGTTCGTTGGAGAGAAGAGATGAAAGATCTTTTTTTTGGGGGGGGGGGGGTGAAAAAAAAATTTTGCATGTGCCCCCCGCCTCCCCCCTCAGTGCGCCGCCTGGTCCCTTGCCGCAGAAATACTCACCTAGCTCCCGCGATGTCTCCTCTGTCCTCTCCGCGCTGGCAGCTTCTCCTGTGTGAGCGGTCACGTGGTACCGCTTATTACAGTCAGTGAATATTCCCTGACTGTAATGAGCGGTCCCACGTGACCGCTCACACAGGAGAAGCTGCCAGCGCGGAGAGGACAGAGGAGACATCGCGGGAGCTAGGTGAGTATTTCTGCGGCAAGGGACCAGGCGGCGCACTGAGGGGGGAGGCGGGGGGCACATGCAAAATTTATTTTTCACAAAAAAACAAAAAACTTGATCTTTCATCTCTTCTCTCCGGCGGGGGAGAAGAGATGAATGCCGCCTTCAGCACCACAGCGGGGGGGACAGCGCTTAGTGTAGCGCTGTCTCTCCTGCGGGCGGTACGTGCACACGGAGGAGAGTGCACACTGTTCTCCGTGAGCACGTGTGCTGTCCGTATTGTGGTCCGTGCTGCCGGTAAAAAACGGACATGTCTACGTGTTTTCAGCACGGACATACGGTCTGTGTGAAAACACGCACATGTGCATAGACCCATTCATTTAAATGGGTCTACGTGTGTCAGTGTCTCCGGTACGTGAGAAAACTGTCACTACACGTACCGGAGACACTGACGTGTGAAAGAGGCCTTATACACAGTATGATGGATCCGCAGCTCCCTTATACACAGTATGATTGGCCCGCAGCTCCCGTATACACAGTATGATGGACCCGCAGCTCCCTTATACACAGTATGATGGACCCGCAGCTCCCTTATACACAGTATGATGGACCCGGAGCTCCCTTATACACAGTATGATGGACCCGCAGCTCCCTTATATACAGTATGATGGACCCGCAGCTCCCTTATACATAGTGTGATTGGCCCGCAGCTCCCGTATACACAGTATGATGGATTCACAGCTCCCTGTCATGATTTGGATACCGTGGTCATTTACTCATCCTCCGTGCGTATTCACTATTTTGTGGCACTGCTGCCGTGCCGCTGCTCAAACTTGTGAGCGCAGCTTCTGACTGGCCAGAAGTTATAAGCTATGTCATAAGCGCTCAATGTTAGGCTAGGTTCACATTGCGTTAGCAGCAGCCCGTTCAGCACATACGCTAACGGGCTGCTGCTAGCGCAAGTGCCGGCGTTTGCATCCCGCTAGCGCAGATAGAGCTCTGCTAGCTCTACCTGCGCTAGCAGTGACGGACCCAGAAACGCTGCAGCCCGCGTCTCGGGGTCCGTCACTCAATGACGGCACATCGCTAGCGCACGCCCATTGTGGGCGTGCGCTAGCGATGCGTCCGCCATTGCATTCAATGGCGGCGTTAACGGACTACGTTATGCCGCGGTGTAACGTAGTCCATTAAACGGGTCACACTAACGCAGTGTGAACCCAGCCTAAGACTATGAGGCTATGTGCACTTGTTGCGGATTTGTGTGCAGATTTACCGCAGATTTCTGTTTTTTTGTGCAGATTTCATCTGCGTTTTACCACCTATACCACCACCTTTACCACCTATACAGTAGCAGGTGTGGAACGCTGCGGAATCTGCAAAAAGAATTGACATGCTGCGGAAAATACAACGCAGTGTTTCCGCGCGGTATTTTCCGCACCATGGGCACTGCGGATTTGGTTTTCCATAGGTTCACATGGCACTGTACCAGATGGAAAACTGCTGCGAATCTGCAACGTGTGCACATAGCCTGAGAGTGAGAAAGAGGCCAGAATGCGGCTCCCACAGACTTACACTGATTAGTGACCTCTGCGCTGCTCCATGAATCACTGAAGCCGTGGACAGGTCACAAACTGCAGAAGACAGAGCCGAGCGGAGACAAAAACAGATGAAAATGCCAGAAGGTGAGTATCAGACAGGGGGCAGGGGACTTGGATTTTCAGCACCGCTCCAGCAATGAAATAAAAAATAATGCTGGAGTGGTGCTGTAAATGTGATGCAGCTCTTGGTTACTGGATGCCGGCTCCTTATACTAATACTCATAAAAGACCCAAAGACCCAGGTGGTACGTATCAAAAGCCCCCTACCCCCCATCTCCAGCCTCCCCAGACAACAAATATTACATGATGGATCACATATAATATCATAACAAAACATTATAATATTTAGCCCCCAGTGACCTGTCCCCTTCCCCACTTCAGCCCCAATACCCCCATCATCTCACATCCACCCCCTCAGTGCCCTGTCCCACCTCACCCACCTTCTGCCCTCACAACCCCCATGGTCTCACATTCACCCCCCAGTGCCCTGTCCCCCTCACTCAATTTCAGCCCCCACAATACCCCAACGGTCTCACAGTGACATACCTGAATTTACTGAATTTAACAAACCTAATAAGTTCCATCCCCAGCACTTAGGCTACTTTCACACTAGCGTTAACTGCAATACGTCGCAAATGCGTCGTTTTGCCGAAAATACGCATCCAGCAAAAGTTCTTGCTGGATACGTTTTTTCGTCATAGACTAACATTAGCGACGCATTTGCGACGCATTGCCAAACGTCGCGTCCGTTTTGCGACGCTTGGGCGTGTGTTAGCGGACCGTCGGGAGAAAAAAACCTTACATGTAACGTTTTTTGCTCCCGACGGTCCGCTTTTTCTGACCGCGCATGTGCGGCCGGAACTCCGCCCCCACCTCCCCGCACTTCCCCGCACCTCACAATGGGGCAGCGGATGCGTTGGAAAAATACATCCGCTGCCCCCGTTGTGCGGCGGAGACCACGCTAGCGTCCGGAACGTCGGCCCGACGCACAGCGACGGGTCTTTCCCGACGCTAGTGTGAAAGTAGCCTTACTGATAAAGTTTGCACTGCAGGCAGGACCAGGAAGTGTGAGTGAAATGCAGGTGGGCACTAGGACCCAGCATGCCTGAGCCAATCCCAGCGTGCACAGACTGAAGAAAACTGCAGCCATGGGAAAAAGCTTCATGATCAGGTTCAGGTCAGACGGGCAGCAGCATTCACTGCAGGAGGGAGACTGCAGCCTGCCACTGTGCTAGCAGCGTGCAGAGTCTCCGTCAGATGGGAGCAGACATTATACTGCTCTGCTCTTATGGGGTGTTCTGCCTCGTCACAGAAGTGTCCCTGCCCTGGCTCCCAGTGGGCCCCTTCATGTGACAGGGCCCGGGGCGATGGCCCCCTCTGCCCCCCCAGTAGCTACGCTACTGTCTGTTAGGCCACATTCACACGTTGAGTGTTTCTTGAGGTTTTTTTTACCTCAGTATCTGTAAATCACAATTAGCAGTGGAACAATCTGAGGAAAAGTATAATAGAAGCACGTCACCACTTCTGTATTTTATACCCATTATTGGTTTTGGCTTACAAATACTGAGGTAAAAAACTCACCAAATATTCAAAGCGTGAACTTGGACTTAATATATGGTCACACTGAGGTGTTGTGAGAAGTTTTTTTGAAGCAAAAATTGTTCATAATCCCCCCCCAAAAAAATACTCCTTAAAGAGAACCTGTCACCCCAAAATCCAAGGTGAGCTAAGCCCACCGGCATCAGGGGCTTATCTACAGCATTCTGTAATGCTGTAGATAAGCCCCCGATGTATCCTGAAAGATGAGAAAAAGAGGTCAGATTATACTCACCCAGGGGCGGTCCAGGTACGATGTACGATATAATCTAACCTCTTTTTCTCATCTTTTAGGATACATCAGGGGCTTATCTACAGCGTTCCAGAATGCTGTAGATAAGCCCCTGATGCTGGTGGTGCTTAGCTCACCCTCGATTTTGGGGGTGACAGGTTCCCTTTAAGAACGTGGAGTTTTCACTCCAAATTTCAAGAAACAAAACACTTAGCGTGAACACGTGGTTAAACGGCATAAAAGCAAATTTTAGGTCTCATTCACACTTCCAATTTTTGCGTGTGAGTGGTATCTGTGGTTCTCACGGACAGCATTCATACCTATGATACTCTATGGGGCTGGGCACACGTCCATTTTTTTTTTCCCTCGAGTGAGTGGTCCGCAGAAAATACCAGACATGTCCGATTTTGATCCGAGGGTAGGATGAAAATTGTCAATGCAAGTCAATGGGTCTGGAAAATATCGGACCGCAGTCAGATAACATCAGACCACGGTCCGTTTTCACGAACTGTCAGAATGGAGAAGGGGGAAATTTTTTCTTTTTTTAATCGCTCCATGTAGGAGAAGATCGGATTACTCTGATCAAACTCTGATTGGAATAATTGGTCCGGATTTCTCGTACATGGAAAAACCAGATGTGTGAATGAGGCGTTAACCCCTTCACAACCTATGACGTATAGGGTTTTTATTTACAAATTTGGGAATCTTTTTTCTAACAGTTAACAAAAAAAGAACCTATACATGTTTGGTATCTGAGAACTCGTAATGTCCTGGAGAATCACAATGGCAGGTCAGTTTTATCATTTAGTGAATATGACAAAATAGAAAAAATAGAAAAAAACAATTGTGGAATTGCACTTGTTTTGCAATTTCACAGCACATGGAATTTTTTTTCCCACTATATAGTAAAATCAATGGTGTCGTTCAAAAACACAACTCGTCCCGCAAAAAACAAGAAATATGTAAAAAAAAAAAAATTCCCACTATATGGTAAAATCAATGGTGTCATTCAAAAACACAACTCGTCCCGCAAAAAACAAGAAAAATAAAAAAGTTATGGCTCTGGGAGGTAAAAACGGAAAATGAATAAAACTAATTAAAAAAATTATAAAAAAGCAATGTCATACAATACATTATGTAACCTACAACGATATTGAAAACTTCCCATCCCATAAAACAACAACAACAAAAAAATCTCACAAAAGATTGGAAAAAATACATTTTTCAAAATGCATGGCTGATAAGTTATAGGAGTAAATAAGTTTTTTTTGTAGGACGTCCATTTTAGGGACTTTTTTGTGGTATTTAAAAAATATATTTTCCTGTTTTTTTGTTTTTTAAGCAAGCATTTTTTTCTGCTTTTCTCACTTATTTTATCATGAGAATACCGAGGGGAAAAATGGCACACCAACAGAATGTGTTTTTTAAAGACCGTCAGTATACAAAATGCAGCAAAAGTGAGTAAAAGGGCCACAAAACAAAGTAATAGTAGTGCGCTCTTTATTTCCCTAATTGCTGCATTTTAAAAAAATAAGCCAGGAAAAAATGCCACAGATGAGCGTATTTTTGCCCATCAGGCTGCACATGGACAACAATTTAAGTGCATATGAGCGATTTTCCTGCAGTAAAGTGGGACGTCGGGAGGCAGAGCTGACAGCTTTCTAAGGGCTTGTGCACACGCTGCGGATTCCATTGCGGATTTATTGCGGTTTCTAGTGCGGTTTCCGCTGCGGGTTTACACCTGCAGTTTTCTATTGGAGCAGGTGTAAACCCGCAGCGGAATCCGCACAAAGAATTGACATGCTGCGCAATATAAACAGCTGCCTCGTTTTTTTCCGCAGCATTTGCACTGCGGATTTCGTTTCCCATAGGTTTACATTGTACTGTAAACTTATGGGAAACAGCTGCGGAAACGCTGCGGTTCCGCAGCGAAATCCGCAGCGTGTGCACATACCCTAATGCTCATTTATCACTAAGCAGTTTTCCTGATGATCATTCCAGCCTCATTCACATGGCTGTAACAGGAATGAGAAAACGGTAAAATCCTGCTGCATGGGGAAAGGATCTTCTCCAGAGGTTGGACATGAAATCAGAGGTTTCAACTACACCATCCTTGTAAGTTTAGAGATACCTGACACACCAATGGCATATGACCTGCTATGGGGGGCGTAGTAAGTGCACCCGCACCTTAGGATGGAAGTGGTTGGCCACTACTTTTTTTATTAATGGCCTGCACACCATACGGCATGCGGACCCCCAAAGGTTGTTGTGTAGCCCGCTGAGCTGTCTGGGAGACGCCCCTACCTTCTTCCTATGTGCAAATGTATTCGAGTCTTTCAGACGCAAGTACATTTGAACACTGTGGCACCAGGACTGGGGCAGAGGAGCGCTCAGTCTCTGCCCGACGTGCAGCAGTCTGATGAAGTCAGCAAGCTGCTGATGTCATCACACTGCTGCTGGAGCCGGCTAGGCAGCAAAGATGTCGGCCCCCGGTGAGCGCTCCATGGAGGAGCTGAAGATTAAACGCGTTGTGGAGTGAGGCACTGTGTGCAGGTGGGGGGATATTATGGAGAGGGGCACTGTTTGAGGAGAGGGACAGTATAGAGAGGCTCAGGATATACTATAAAGAGTGGCACTATGAAGGGTTGTAACACCCCATGTAACCGGTTGTCATGCTTGGAGGCAAGGAGGATTCACTTTACCAGGTAACGCACCTACATGCAATACATTCTAAATCCAGGCCAGAAGTGGGAGCTCTGAACCCGGATTCAGGGGAGCTTCCCCAGCTTTAAGTATTCTGGTCTGGAGGAGGTTTAGGACAGTTGGTAGCAGACAGTGGAGGAGAGAGGAGTGAGAAGAGAGAGTGGGGCCCTGCAGCCACGAGTGGTGCTGCAGCTCCAGGAAAAGGAAGAGAACCTGAAGGGGTGCAGTGATAGTGAGCACTTGAGGAGAGAAGCAAAGGAGAAGAAAGGAGCTTGGAGGGGAACTGTGACCGGGCACCCTCTGAGCAGAAGCGCATGCAGGGGGAGCCCGGGGCTGTGTTGAACTCCAAGTCTCACAGCAGAACTGGAGGGCAAAGGACTTTATGTAGTCTGCACGCACCGACACCCGCAAGTGCAGCAGTACACAGAGAGCCCGGGTCGTGATAGAGACCCTGTAAAAAGGCTCACACTGTCCACCATACGGGTTACTGTCCCAGGACAGGAGAGAGAGGACTTTGTAAGGAAGCTACAGGCAGCAAAGACCTCGCAGACGAACGTGAGCAGGAAGGCTTACAATCCACACCTGGGAGAGGGATCCACCATTGCCTCCAGGTCGGCCGGACCACATCACCACCTGTTGCTGGTACCCTGGACTGTGGCTTGCTTCAACCAGTAAACCAGGTAAAGACATTGCAATCCTGTGTCCTTCATTTATTCTGGCACCACACCACTCTGGCCAAATACAACGGTAGCCCTGGGGACCCAGCTTAACCTGTGGGAAGCGATACCATCTTAGCTGCCATAGCATCACCCCCAGAGGACCCCTTTAAGCAGCGTCGGTCACCCCTGACCAAGTACCACAGGTGGCATCACAAACTTTTATTATTTTCAAGACCTCTTTAAAGACCGTCCCTTTTACTTGGGCGCCCAGGGCCACGGACCAGGTCGCCGCCACCGTGACCACCCTTTTAACGACGACCGGACCCAGTATCTTTCGCATTTTTTGTGCGGTTTTTACATGGGTTTTTTTTTTTGCATTTTTTCCGGAGCTTTCCCAATGCATTAAGTAGCGGGAAAAATGCAAAAAATCCGCAAAATTAATGAACATGCTGCTTTTTTTCGCAGAAAAAGACGCATCATGTGCACAAAAATTGCGGAATGCATTCTAAATGATAGGATGCATATGTATGCTTTTTTATGTGTTTTTATCGCGTTTTTATAGCAAAAAAGCACGAAAAATCCTGAACGTGTGCACATACCCTTTATGTTTATATGTTATACTACGTCTCATTAGTGCTGTGGTTCCTGTATGGTTTGCAGTCTGATGCCTCGTAATAACTCCCAGTATCTGGAGATGTATTAATGTACTAATGGTGGTTCTGGTGATGTGTTCATGTTAGTATACCATTAAATTTTTTTGCGACCCTTGGGACTGTTCAATATGGCAATGTGGCCTTTGGATCCAAAAAATGTTGTGCACTTCTAGGATAGGACATCAATTATAGCTTATCAGAAGGGGTGTGACACCCTGCACCTCCTGCAGCTATGGCTTAGGCTGGTGTACCACTTGCAACTGCAATGTGAGAAACTCACGCGAGTCTCTCGCCTCAATACCCGGCACTGCAGCTGGCGTTTTGGACCGGAGCATTCAGCTGCATAGAAATACATGCAGCCGCACACTCCGGTCCCGAGTGCTGGGTATTGAAGCGCGGGTTTCTCGCATTGCAGTTGCAAGTGGGACACCGGTCTTTTCCTCAGCAATGGCCATCAATATCTGTTCGATGGGGGTGCAACACCTGCCACCCTTGCCAATCAGCTGTTAATCATCGCGGTCCCCATTTGGGCTCCCAATCTAAATTTCCTATCACTATGTCTTTGGTGTGTGAAACCAGAGTAGATAGAGAAAACCCATACAAACTCTTTGCAGATGTTGTCCATATGTTGTGCAGATTTGAACCCATGGCCCCAGCACTGCAAGGCCACGGTGGCCCACAATGCATGTGTGGTATAAAAAGCATCAAGCTCTTGTTTAAATACTGATTTAATGTCTGCCATTACTACCTCTTGTGATAGGGAATTCCACAATCGGACTGCTCGAACTGTAAAGAATCCTTTCCTATTTAACTGCCTGAAGCCCCTTTCCTCCACACATAATAAATGTCCCCTTGTCCTTTGTAAGGCTACGTTCACATTTGCGGTGTGCGCCGCAGCGTCGTCGCCGCACCAAAACGCATGCGGCGTGCGGCCCTATCTTTAACATTGGGGCCGCATGGCGCCGCATGTACATGCGTTGTCATGCGTTTTGGTGCGTTGTACGCCGCATGCGGCGTTAGGGCGCACCTGTCAGGGCGCGGCAAACGCAACATGTTGCATTTTTTGGGCGGCGCAGACTTTGGAAAAAACGCATGCGTCGTGTTTGCGTCGTGTTTGCGTCGTCGATGCGGCTTTTTTCCCATTGACTTGTATTGACAACGCAGACGACGCAAGTACTTGCGTCGTGGTGCGTTGTACGACGCATGCGTTTTCCAATAAAAAATGCAAAACATTGTCTAGACTTTTGTCTAGACCAAAAAAAAACACTATATATATATAAAAAAAAAGGGGTTTGGCATTGTCTTTCACAAGGCTATTCACTACAGACAAGACTGAGAGGAGAATCTGCTTTCCAAACCTGTAAGTATATATTTCTCTTTGCATATTTTTTATTCTGTGTGTTATTTTTTGATTTGGATTTAATTTGTGCAATGTTTGGTCTGTGCTATTGTACGGTTATGGCACTGTGGGTTGTTAGTGAAAAATTGTGTTTTTTAATCTTGTTTTGATGTACTTCTGGCGTTATATGATGGCGTTTCTTGTCACCGGCCTTGCTTGGTTTTGGATTGGTTTTATGGATTTGGGGTTGTTCTGGTGTCATGCGGTTGTTCAATGTCTTTAAATTTGGCAGATTTTTATGTTAAATTTCTGTTGCATGTTTTTCTGGTTTCTATTGTTGGGGGTATCCGTATGGCATTTTCTTGGCTCATGTCTTGCTGTGTTTTATGCTGTTGGCATTTTTTTTTCTTTCCTTGAGTGTCTTTTCTTGCTGGTGGGGGGGCTGCATTTATGATGTTTCATTTGTATTGTATTGTTCTGTGCTGCTATGCCATTCTATTTTCAATTGTATTTTCCCTTTTTTTTTTTTTTTTTTTTTTTTAACTGATGGTTTTATGTCGTTTTCCCCATGGCTTCCGTATGTATCTCCTTTCTTGAATGTTTCCATTGAGAAGTGTGTAGTATGGCCTCTTTTTTTTTTTTTTTTTTTTTAGTTGGGGGCCTTTTTTTTTAAATTTATTGTGTTTTCTTTTCATTTGGACTATGTTTTATCTTTTGGGTTGCTGTATATTGTAACAGCGGTTGTCCCGTAATGTTTATTGCTTAGTATCTAGAATGTTATTTAGCGCCTTTTTCTGATGTATTTTGGTGGATGTCACCAGATGGTGTTGTTTTGGATTATGTCTTGTTGTAATTGTAAATTATGGCGTTCATAAGTTTGCTTTATTTCATTGTGCCTTTTTTTTTTCCAGTAGAAATTTTTAGGTGTCTATTTTTTCTGAATTTTATTTGGTTCTATTCTTGTATTGTTTCTTCTATTGTATTCTCTTGCAATGTATGGCGTTGTGGTGTCGCTTTTTGAGTTTGCATTGTCCTATCAGTCAACAGTCATTTGTGGTTGTTTTAATGTTTTGGGCCTATTTTACTGTATGTGGCATTGGATGTAATTTTTTGCTCATTTTTTTCATTGCAGAACAAACTTGCAAGAATGCCAAGTTCTTCGGAGCATAGCCAATCGGCGCGGGGGAGTGCGGTGAGTAATTATGTCTAGTTGCTTACAATTCGCTGCCATTTGTAGCATTGACAATAATTTTTGTATACAATTTTTCCAGGCTTCTTCAAGTGAGGGGGAAGACGGTCAGCGGGAGCAGAGAGATCGGGGCCAAGATGTGGCGTCAGGCCGGCGAGTGAGTATTTTTTTTCTTTATTTATTTTTTTTTCAGTAGCATCCTGCTGTGAGGAACATTACATTTGAGGAGCATCCTGCTTTCACTAGGGATGTTTACTAAGCTTAGGCCCCCGTCACACATAGCGAGATCGCTAGCGAGATCGCTGCTGAGTCACTAGTTTTGTGACGCAACAGCGACCTCAGTAGCGATCTCGCTATGTGTGACACGTACCAGCGATCAGGCCCCTGCTTTGAGATCGCTGGCCGTGTTGGAATGGCCTGGGCCGTTTTTTGGTCGTTGAGGTCCCGCTGACATCGCTGAATCGGTGTGTGTGACACCGATCCAGCGATGTCTTCACTGGTAACCAGGGTAAACATCGGGTTACTAAGCGCAGGGCCGCGCTTAGTAACCCGATGTTTACCCTGGTTACCCGGATGCTGCAGGGGGACTTCGGCATCGTTGAAGACAGTTTCAACGATGCTGAATTCGGTCCCCTGATCGTTGGTCGCTGGAGAGAGCGGTCTGTGTGACAGCTCCCCAGCAACCACACAACGACTTACCAACGATAACGGCCAGGCAGTATCGCTATTCGTGATCGTTGGTAAATCGCTATGTGAGACGGGGCCTTTGTACATTATAGATTTTCAGGGCAGCAAGTATTGGGGGAAGGTAAAATAAAGTTGAACTCCCTGCACACAAACATTCCAAAACACAGGTGTAGAAAACATCAATATACATACATCAAATGGCAAAGGATAGGGCAAAGGTACCTATCATTCCAGGTACTGGTGGTTGTTATTATTTGCATATTTTTAACCTATTTGTTTTCTAATTTTTCTAGGTTTCACAACGGGACCAAGGAGATACTGGAATTGATGTTGACCTCCTGATCTCCAGCATCCAGGAGCGTGGCCCGTTGTGGGACAGCCGTGACCCTCGGCACATGGACCAGGTGGTGTCGAGGCGTTTGTGGGCAGAGGTGGCAAAGTCGCTGTGGGATGGCTTTGACAGTGCCTCAGCGAAGGCCAAAGGCAACTTTAGTGAGTATTGCAGATACGCTGCTATGACCCATCTTGCCAGGATAAACACAACCGTGTGTGATGCGATCAACGCCTAAACTTTGCATCGCTCACGGTTGTTTTATCCTTTTAAAATGCTAAATATGTAACCATTTTTTTGTCTTTACATTCACAGTGAAAAAGTTGAGGACCAGATGGCGATCCATGAAGGACCGTTTCAATAAGGGGATCCGTGCTGCGGAGGAGCAAGCTCGGAGTGGTGCTGCTGCGTCCAAGTCGGTGCCGTACAAATACAACAGGGCCCTCCAGTTCCTAAGACCGGTCCTTACCCGCCGACAGTAAGTATTTTGGCCACATAACATATTGCACAGCCACATTGTACATTGCCCAGACACATAGCATATTGCACAGCCACATAGTACATTGCCCAGCCACGTACATTGTGCATCCACATAGTAGATTGCCAGGCCACTATATAGCAGCCACATAGTACACGTTCTAGCTACATATACACATAGTATATTTCCAAAGGAACATAGTGTATTGGCCATCCATGTAGTCATTGTAGCATTTTGGCCATCCTTTTACCCTAGTGGAATGATATATAGCCCATTAGTAATTTTTTGGTTAGGCGTGAGTCATTGTAGTCCATGACAGGTTACGTTCTGAGTCAGGGTAGTTCTGATCGCATGAATAATGATGACGTCTGGATCACATGATCCTAACGTCATGGCCGTTCCTGCGATCAGATCAGCAAAGTGTATTTATTTATTTTTTTTTTTTATAAATGTTTTTTTTTACTTTAAATTTTTTACTAATTTTGCGGCATAGGCAGCATCAAGAAAGATTTTTTTTTTTAAAATGTTTTAAAACGATGACAGAGGTATGCATTGACTTTTGCAGCGGGAATGACCAGTCATTTTCTACCGTAGGTATGTCCATGATTGTTATCGTCAGCCCTAATGGTCAGCTGGCGGTAACAATCAGCAATTTATTATAGGCAACACAGACTGTGAGACAGGGGATTGTAATGTATTGATGTGTCATGTAATGTTAATTTTTTAACAGGAGTTGGCGTATGTGATAGGTTATTAATTGAAGACTAATTTTTTCCTTATCTTTTCACAGGACACACAGCAGCACCCTCCAGCGAGCTCCCCCCTGTGAAGCGGAACTTCATGGATCGCCATCTGACCCGTCACAGCCCTCCCACAGCGACAGCAGGCTTGCACCACCATCATCTGGAGAACCGGCTGCCGGTACATCAGGTTTTCCCCTGCCCGAGGCCTCTGGCGCACCTTCGTTCGGGAATTCCCGACAGCGCCAGCGGGCCTCGGACAGGTCAGTCATGCCCGAATTTTTGCACTTGGGCACGGTGTTCCAGAACGGTTTCAAGGCGTTGAGCGATAAAATGTCCAGTATGGAACGGCGCCTTGAAATCCTGGAAGCCGAGCTCTCAAATCCGGCAAAGCATTTTTTAAGCACAATTGCTAAAGGCATGGTGGAAAACCTTACGCCGGAACTCCAGATTTCGGTGATGCAGGACTGCAACAATTCCTACGTGAGGGCTCTGCAGCAGTCTCGGCGCATGCAGTCAGCGACACTGCCAGTAGTACCGTCGCTGGCTAGCATGACTCCGACTACTGCTGCAGAGCCACTCCAGCCAACCCACCCTGGTCCAAGTGCCGAGCGACGCCACCACAGGCACCATAGCAGTGTGCCGCCGACTCCTGCTCCTGCCAGGCCCTCATCCTCCCGCAGCCATCATTCTAGGGGAGATCGTGGAAAGAAAAGAAAAAGAAAACACAAAAGCAAGAGGACACGCACTGAGGCTCTGGCTGCTCCAGTACAAACAACAAGTAGACGTAGGGGCTCTAGCCGCAGTAGGAGCAGCCAGAGCCAACCAAGAACCTCACAAAGGCTCGTGTTGCCTCCTCCCTCCCCTGCAGAGGTGGCGGTTTGCTCCCCATTAGACCTGCCATCCAGCCTCCTGGACTATAGGTCCACATCCTCCTCCTCCTCGTCGTCGTCATCCTCATTTTCCGCTCCCCATTCCGAAAAAGATACATACCATTCCCCCTTTGTGGCACAGGTTGATACCCCCTAAGTTTATTTCCCCTTTTTTTTTTCTGTTTCCCCCCAATAAAAAATTTTGGTTGTAATACAATATTTGCTCTTATTTACCTGTATACTTCTCAGCAAGTCACACCGTGCGCCGTCTACACATATTTTGTGCTTCAAACAACTCATATATGCAATGTCAGACACTATTTTTACCATTTTTATTTTGCCTTTTTTGGTGTGTCTCTCATTGCTGTATGAGGTGTTCACAAACAATAAAAGTGTATGAGGTGTTTTCAATCACTAAGGCTATGTGTCCACGCTCAGGATTGCATGAGGATTTGGTCATGATTTTACATAAGTATTTGTAACCCAAAACCAGGAGTGGGTGATAAATACAGAAGTGGAGCATATGTTTCTATTCCACTTTGCCTCTAATTGTTCCACTCCTGGTTTTGTATTACAAATACTGAAGAAAAATCGTGACAAAATCATCATGCAATCCTGAACGTGGACACATACCGTAAAGGTACCTTTACACTTAGCAATGCTGCAGCGAAACATACAATGATGCAGATCACTGCAGCATCGCTATTTGGTCGCTGGAGAGCTGTCTGTGTGACAGCTCTCCAGCGACCAACGATGCCGAGGTCCCCGGGTAACCAGGGTAAACATCAGGTTGTTAAGCGCAGGCCGCCGCGCTTCCGATGATTACCCTGGTTACCAGTGTTAAATGTAAATAAAACAACAGTACATACACTCAGAATTGCGTCCCCCGGCGTCCGCTTCCCTGCCCTGACTGAGTGACGGCCCTAACAGCAGAGCGGTCACATCACCGCTGTGCTGTGCATTCACTTTCCGGCCGGCGCTCAGTCAGTGCAGGAAGCATACGCTGGGGGACGCGAAGATGAGTATATGTACTGTTTTTTTTTAAAACTTTCACACTGGGAAACAGGGTAAATATCAGTTTACTATGCGCCGCCCTACGCTTAGTAACCCGATATTTACCCTGATTACCATTGTAAAACATCGCTGGTATCGTTGATTTTGCTGTCAAACACAACGATACACGGCGATCTGACAAACAAATAAATATGTTATATGGTATGGTATAAATTTTGTCTTTGAAGCAGGGTAGAAAACTTAAGAAAATTTTTTTATTAAAACACAACATTTTAAAAACAAAGGGTTCCAAGTTTTTTAGATAAGGCACATTACATTGGTGAACTATTTTTAGCATAGTCACACCAGAATACAGTCCAACAGTTTACTACACCATTGTATCTTGCCATGACAGACGGCCAACATCTGACACAAAATAGGCCGCAAAACGATCCCTCATCTGCGCAATTTCCACACTTGTCCTCAGAGGATGATCATGGAAATTGGGCAATGGGTTGGCTATGGTTTCATCGAGATCAACGTTCAGTCTCTCTTTGGCCAGAATAAAATTGTGGAGAACCACACACGCCTTCACCACCTCATCCACTGTCTCAGTTTTCAGATTAATGGCGGATCCTAATATCCGCCATTTTGAGACAAGGATGCCAAAGGCGCACTCCACAGTCCTTCTGGCCCTGGACAGTCTGTAATTGAACACCCTTTTCGTATGGTCCAAGCCCCGACTGGAGTAGGGTTTCAATAGGTTGGCAGACATTTGGAATGCCTCATCCCCAACCACAACAAATGGCATCGCAGGGCCTTCGGTGTGGGGAAGAGGTCGTGGCTGGGGGAAATTGAAATTGTTGCCATATAATTTTTGGCCCATATCCGAGTCTTTAAATGTGCGCGAGTCATTTGAACGGCCAAACGCACCAATGTCGACTGCGAGAAAACGGCAGTCCGCACCGGCAATTGCCATCAGCACAGTGGAAAAATATTTTTTGTAGTTGTAGAAAAGGGATCCACTTTTCCCTGGCTTGGTAATCCGTATGTGCTTGCCATCCACCGCGCCAATACAGTTTGGAAACGAACACACTTCCTCAAATTTCTCGGCGTTGGCCAACCAGATATCGCTTGTAGGGACGGGTAAAAATTCTTCCCGGAGATTATCCCACAAAGCGCGGCAGGTCTCAGCAATAATTCCGGAGAGAGTGGAGACTCCAATCCGGAACTGAAATTGAAGGGATCGCAAGGTCTCTCCGGTAGCCAGGAAACTGCCAAGAAGATAAAGAAATTACATTAGTACATTGCAATTTATAAAAGTACATTGACCATACCACCCCCAACAAAAATTAAGAAAAAAAAAAAAAAAAAAGGGAAGATGTGAACGTAGCCGAACATATCTCAGTCATTCAAACAGCTACGTACCGTAGAGTCACCAGCAGCCGCTCCTCTGCGGATATAGCTCTCCGGAGCTGAGTATCCTGCCTGCTAATGGCTCCTTCCACCCGACGCAGAAGATACCGGAAGCTCTCCTGAGACATCCTGGTGTACTCGAAATATTTCTCCAGGTTCTCATTCAGTTCGCCAAACAAGCTATGGTATGCTCCACGGCTCTCCCGGACTTCCAAGATAGGGTGTATCCAAAATCGGCGATGAATCCATCTCCGTTTTTCTCTTTCTCTTTGATGAGCACAGGCGACAGCATAGGCATGAGCCAAGGCAAATTCCATCTCCATATCCATGACGATACTGTCCATGGGACGCTCCATCATGAATACCAGCAAAATGGGAGGAATTCATGTCTGCCATGGTATATATACACAATTACATAAACACCAACCCTCTTCTAGCCATTGGTGGCCCTTATCTATTGTGTAGACACTTTTTTTTGTGGGTGGGATGAAGAATGACTCACTGCACAAAAAAACGCATGCGGCGCAAAACGCGTTTTTTTGTTGAAAACGCAACTGCGTTTACAAAAAACGCTGCGTTTTGCGCCGCATGCGTTGAAAGCATGCGGCGCAAAACGCAGCGTTGTGCATGCGTTTTGCTGCGTTTTTGTTTGCGTTGTGCGTTGCGGCGACGACGCTGCGGCGCACAACGCAAATGTGAACGTAGCCTAAGGTAGTTGGAAGACATAAATTGTGTCCTTTGTGTTGACCACACATATGTTAATACGTGGAAATGATATTACCATCTTTATTTCTAAGCTGAACAAACCCAACTTTTGTAACCTCTCATTATCAGAGAAGCCTTCCATCCATGTAATCTAGTTGCCTGGCTATCAACCGACTTTCCTTTATAGTTCTATGCCATCAGCATAGACACCATGAAAAAAACGTATACGATGTAGGTTATGATTTTTAGTGGCTACAGAGTAGTCTATTAGTTGGAAAAATATACAGCATGTTGACATACAGTACACCAACAGATACCAAAAATAAGGGGAATAGGTCCTATGGATAGCTTTATTGTGTGCACCCAGAGCTTTCCTTTGCATACATTTAACCCCTTAATGACCAGAGGTATTTTTGTTTTTGTATTTTCATTTTCTGCTCCCCTTCTTCCCAGAGCCATAACTTTTTTATTTTTTAGTCAAAATGGCCATGCGAGGGCTTGTTTTTCGTGGGACGAGTTGTACACGATGGGGTCACTGATGGGCAGGATTTCTGAGGTAAATGCCTTTGTCAAGAGATTAACAGTAGCATTTAACGGGTTAACAGCCGCGGATGGATCGCGATTCCACTCGCGGCTGTTGCGGGCACATGTACTGATGAGACATAGTCAGTATCACAAATAACTATTTGCATCCAGGTACCTTAGAGATGACATCTTCTCATTTTCATCTTTTTCATCTCCATGTAGTCTAGGTGCCATGAAGACTTTTGATATCTACAGCTCGTCTCTGCAGACTTCCATCTTATCTGGTCTTCTGCAGCACATCCCGACACAGGGTCCTTAAAAATAAGAGTGTGATTATAATGCCCTCTACATAAAAATATCTGTCCATACTATGCCTTAAATAAGCCCCTTATGGCAACCACAGTGGCAGCCCTTATAAGCTACATCTGCCACACAGTGCGCTTTAATGAGCTAGAACTACCACACTGTCTGCCCTTACTAGCTGTAACCACCACACAATCTGCCCATATGAAACATGGTCTATACCATGGCTGTCCCCTCTCCAATGCTTTCCCTCATGGTCACTGTATATCCACATTGTCACCCCAACCTGCAGTGCTAACCCCTCTTTTTACTGTGTCTTCATTTCACAATGCCCCCCACATATAATATAATGTATCCCACAGACCCACATATAATATAATGTTCCCCTCATACCCACATATAATATAATGGCCCCCACATATAATAAAATGTATCCCACAGGCCCACATATAATATAATATCCCCCACAGACCCACATATAATATAATATCCCCACAGACCCACATATAATGTAATGTTACCCACAGACTCACATATAACATAATGTCCCCACAGACCCACATATAATGTAATGTCCCCCACATACCCACATATAATGTAATGTTCCCCACAGACTCACATATAGCATAATGTCCCCACAGACCCACATATAATATTAAGTCCCTCACATATAATACAATGTATCTCACAGACCCACATATGATATAATGTTCCCCACGTACCCACATATAATATAATGTCCCCACAGACCCACAAATTAATATAGTGTCCCCACCTATGATATAATGTCCCCCATGGACCCACATATAATATAATGTCCCCACAGACCCACATATAATATAATGTCCCCACAGACCCACATATAATATAATGTTCCCACAGACCCACAAATAATGTCCCCACAGACCCACATATAATATAATGTCCCCACAGACCCAAATATAATGTCCCCACAGACCCACATATAATGTAATGTTCCCCACAGACCCACAAATAATGTCCCCACAGACCAACATATAATATAATGTCCCCACAGACCCAAATATAATGTCCCCACAGACCCACATATAATGTAATGTCCCCCACAGACCCACATATAATATTATGTTCCCCACAGACCCACATTTAATATTATGTCCCTCACATATAATACAATGTATCCCACAGACCCACATATGATATAATGTTCCCCACATATAATACAATGTATCCCACATACCCACATATAATATAATGTTCCCCTCATACCCACATACAATATAATGGCCCCTGTTGTGAATTTGCTTTTTGCTCCCTCTAGTGGTTACTAGTTTTTTGACTCTGGTTTTTCTGTCATTCCTTTTATCCGCACCTGGGTCGTTAGTTAGGGGTGTTGCTATATAAGCTCCCTGGACCTTCAGTTCTATGCCTGGCAACGTAGTTATCAGAGCTAGTCTGCTGTGCTCTTGTCTACTGATCCTGGTTCCAGTTATATCAGCTAAGTCTGCCTTTTGCTTTTTGCTATTTGTTTTGGTTTTGTATTTTTGTCCAGCTTGTTCCAAATCTGTGTCCTGACCTTTGCTGGAAGCTCTAGGGGGCTGGTGTTCTCCCCCCGGACCGTTAGACGGTTCGGGGGTTCTTGAATTTCCAGTGTGGATTTTGATAGGGTTTTTGTTGACCATATAAGTTACCTGTCTTTATTCTGCTATCAGTAAGCGGGCCTCTCTGTGCTAAACCTGGTTCATTTCTGTGTTTGTCATTTCCTCTTACCTCACCGTTATTATTTGTGGGGGGCTTCTATCCAGCTTTGGGGTCCCCTTCTCTGGAGGCAAGAAAGGTCTTTGTTTTCCTCTACTAGGGGTAGCTAGATTCTCCGGCTGGCGCGTGTCATCTAGAATCAACGTAGGAATGATCCCCGGCTACTGCTAGTGTTGGCGTTAGGAGTAGATATATGGTCAACCCAGTTACCACTGCCCTATGAGCTGGATTTTTGTAGTCTGCAGACTTCCACGTTCCTCTGAGACCCTCGCCATTGGGGTCATAACAGTTTGCCAGGCCAGTATTAAATGTTTAATGCATTGCAGAAGAGGGATTATAAGAAAGAAGATTCTGAGTTTTTTTTTTTTTTTTTTCTTCTTCCCCTTTACCTCAGAGTGGCTATGCTTGCTGCAGACATGAATGTCCAGACCTTGATTACAAGTGTGGACCAGCTGGCTACTCGTGTGCAGGGCATACAAGACTATGTTATCAGAAATCCTAGGTCAGAACCTAAAATACCGATTCCTGAACTGTTTTCCGGAGACAGGTTTAAGTTTAGGAATTTCTTGAATAATTGTAAATTGTTTTTGTCCCTGAGACCCTGTTCATCTGGAGACTCTGCTCAGCAAGTAAAAATTGTTATTTCGTTCTTACGGGGCGACCCTCAGGATTGGGCTTTTTCGCTGGCGCCAGGAGATCCGGCATTGGCTGATATTAATGCGTTTTTTCTGGCGCTCGGTTTACTTTATGAGGAACCCAATCTTGAGATTCAGGCAGAAAAGGCCTTGCTGGCTATGTCTCAGGGGCAGGACGAGGCTGAAGTCTATTGCCAAAAATTTCGGAAATGGTCCGTGCTGACACATTGGAACGAGTGTGCACTGGCCGCTAATTTTAGAAATGGCCTTTCTGAAGCCATTAAGAATGTTATGGTGGGTTTTCCCATTCCCACAGGTCTGAATGATACTATGGCACTGGCTATTCAAATTGACCGGCGGTTGCGGGAGCGCAAAACCGCAAATTCCCTCATGGTGTTGTCTGAACAGACACCTAATTCGGTGCAATGTGATAGAAAAACCACAAATTCCCTCATGGTGTTGTCTGAACAGACACCTGATTTAATGCAATGTGATAGAATCCTGACTAGAAATGAGCGGAAAATTCATAGACGCCGGAATGGCTTGTGCTACTACTGTGGTGATTCTACACATGTTATCTCAGCATGCTCTAAACGTATAGCTAAGGTTGTTAGTCCTGTCACCGTTTGTAATTTGCAACCTAAATTTATTCTGTCTGTAACTTTGATTTGCTCACTGTCGTCTTATCCTGTCATGGCGTTTGTAGATTCAGGTGCTGCCCTGAGTCTTATGGATCTGTCATTTGCTAAGCGCTGTGGTTTTACTCTTGAACCATTGGTAAATCCTATTCCTCTTAGGGGTATTGATGCTACGCCATTGGCAGCAAATAAACCGCAGTATTGGACACAGGTTACCATGTGCATGACTCCTGAACACCGCGAGGTGATACGTTTCCTGGTTTTACATAAAATGCATGATTTGGTTGTTTTGGGGCTGCCATGGTTACAGACCCATAATCCAGTCCTGGACTGGAAGGCTATGTCAGTCTCAAGTTGGGGCTGTCGTGGTATTCATGGGGATTCCCTGCCTGTGTCTATTGCTTCTTCTACGCCTTCGGAAGTTCCTGAGTATTTGTCTGATTATCAGGATGTCTTCAGTGAGTCTGAGTCCAGTGCACTGCCTCCTCATAGGGACTGTGACTGTGCTATAGATTTGATCCCAGGCAGTAAATTTCCTAAGGGAAGACTGTTTAATCTGTCAGTACCTGAACATACCGCTATGCGTTCATATATCAAGGAGTCTCTGGAGAAAGGACATATTCGTCCGTCTTCTTCCCCTCTTGGTGCGGGATTCTTTTTTGTGGCAAAAAAGGACGGATCTTTGAGGCCTTGTATTGATTATCGGCTTTTAAATAAGATCACTGTCAAATTTCAGTATCCTTTACCGCTGTTGTCTGACTTGTTTGCCCGGATTAAAGGTGCCAAGTGGTTCACCAAGATAGACCTTCGTGGTGCGTACAACCTTGTGCGCATTAAGCAAGGTGATGAATGGAAAACCGCATTCAATACGCCCGAAGGTCATTTTGAGTACTTGGTGATGCCTTTTGGGCTCTCCAATGCGCCTTCAGTTTTTCAGTCCTTTATGCATGACATTTTCCGGAAGTATCTGGATAAATTTTTGATTGTTTATCTGGATGATATTTTGGTTTTTTCTGAGAATTGGGATTCGCATGTGGAGCAGGTCAGGTTGGTCTTTAAAATTTTGCGTGAAAATTCGTTATTTGTCAAGGGCTCAAAATGTCTCTTTGGTGTACAGAAGGTTCCCTTTTTGGGGTTCATTTTTTCCCCTTCTGCTGTGGAGATGGACCCAGTCAAGGTCCGAGCTATTCTTGATTGGACTCAGCCCTCGTCAGTTAAGAGTCTTCAGAAGTTCTTGGGTTTCGCTAACTTCTACCGTCGTTTTATCGCTAATTTTTCTAGCATTGTGAAACCTTTGACGGATATGACCAAGAAGGGCTCCGATGTAGCTAACTGGGCTCCTGCTGCCGTGGAGGCTTTCCAGGAGTTGAAACGCCGGTTTACTTCGGCGCCTGTTTTGTGCCAGCCCGATGTCTCACTTCCCTTTCAGGTTGAGGTGGATGCTTCAGAGATTGGAGCAGGGGCCGTTTTGTCGCAGAGAGGCCCTGGTTGCTCTGTTATGAAACCTTGTGCCTTTTTCTCTAGGAAGTTTTCGCCTGCCGAGCGAAATTATGATGTGGGCAATCGGGAGTTGTTGGCCATGAAATGGGCATTTGAGGAGTGGCGTCATTGGCTCGAGGGTGCTAAGCATCGTGTGGTGGTCTTGACTGATCACAAAAATCTGATGTATCTCGAGTCTGCTAAACGCCTTAATCCGAGACAGGCCCGCTGGTCATTGTTTTTCTCCCGCTTTGATTTTGTTGTCTCGTATTTACCAGGTTCAAAGAATGTGAAGGCCGATGCTCTTTCTAGGAGCTTTGTGCCTGATGCTCCTGAAGTCGCTGATCCTGTTGGTATTCTTAAAGATGGAGTTATCTTGTCAGCTATTTCTCCGGATCTGCGACGTGTGTTGCAGAGATTTCAGGCTGATAGGCCTGAGTCTTGTCCACCTGACAGACTGTTTGTCCCGGATAAGTGGACTAGCAGAGTCATTTCCGAGGTTCATTCCTCGGTGTTGGCAGGTCACCCGGGAATTTTTGGCACCAGAGATCTGGTGGCCAGGTCCTTTTGGTGGCCTTCCTTGTCAAGGGATGTGCGGTCATTTGTGCAGTCCTGTGGGACTTGTGCTCGAGCCAAGCCTTGCTGTTCTCGTGCCAGCGGTTTGCTCTTGCCCTTGCCTGTCCCGAAGAGACCTTGGACACATATCTCCATGGATTTCATTTCTGATCTTCCGCTATCTCAGGGCATGTCCGTTATCTGGGTGATATGTGATCGCTTCTCCAAGATGGTCCATTTGGTTCCTTTGCCTAAGCTGCCTTCCTCTTCCGATCTGGTTCCTGTGTTTTTCCAGAACGTGGTTCGTTTGCACGGCATCCCTGAGAATATTGTGTCAGACAGAGGATCCCAGTTCGTTTCCAGGTTCTGGCGATCCTTTTGTAGTAGGATGGGCATTGATTTGTCGTTTTCGTCTGCTTTCCATCCTCAGACTAATGGACAGACGGAGCGAACCAATCAGACTTTGGAGGCTTATTTGAGGTGTTTTGTCTCTGCTGATCAGGACGATTGGGTGACATTCTTGCCGTTGGCTGAGTTTGCCCTTAATAATCGGGCTAGTTCCGCCACCTTGGTTTCGCCTTTTTTCTGCAACTCTGGTTTCCATCCTCGCTTTTCTTCGGGTCATGTGGAGCCTTCTGACTGTCCTGGGGTGGATTCTGTGGTGGATAGGTTGCAGCGGATCTGGAATCATGTGGTGGACAACTTGAAGTTGTCACAGGAGAGGGCTCAGCGCTTTGCCAACCGCCGCCGCGGTGTGGGTCCCCGACTACGCGTTGGGGATTTGGTATGGCTTTCTTCCCGCTTTGTTCCTATGAAGGTCTCCTCTCCCAAATTTAAACCTCGTTTTATTGGGCCTTACAAGATATTGGAAATCCTTAATCCTGTATCTTTTCGTCTGGATCTTCCTGTGTCGTTTGCTATTCACAATGTATTTCATAGGTCCTTGTTGCGGCGGTACATTGTGCCTGTAGTTCCTTCTGCTGAGCCTCCTGCTCCGGTGTTGGTTGAGGGCGAGTTGGAGTACGTGGTGGAGAAGATCTTGGATTCTCGCCTCTCCAGGCGGAGGCTTCAGTACCTGGTCAAGTGGAAGGGCTATGGTCAGGAGGATAATTCCTGGGTGGTCGCCTCTGATGTTCATGCGGCCGATTTAGTTCGTGCCTTTCATGCCGCTCATCCTGATCGCCCTGGTGGTCGTGGTGAGGGTTCGGTGACCCCTCACTAAGGGGGGGGTACTGTTGTGAATTTGCTTTTTGCTCCCTCTAGTGGTTACTAGTTTTTTGACTCTGGTTTTTCTGTCATTCCTTTTATCCGCACCTGGGTCGTTAGTTAGGGGTGTTGCTATATAAGCTCCCTGGACCTTCAGTTCTATGCCTGGCAACGTAGTTATCAGAGCTAGTCTGCTGTGCTCTTGTCTACTGATCCTGGTTCCAGTTATATCAGCTAAGTCTGCCTTTTGCTTTTTGCTATTTGTTTTGGTTTTGTATTTTTGTCCAGCTTGTTCCAAATCTGTGTCCTGACCTTTGCTGGAAGCTCTAGGGGGCTGGTGTTCTCCCCCCGGACCGTTAGACGGTTCGGGGGTTCTTGAATTTCCAGTGTGGATTTTGATAGGGTTTTTGTTGACCATATAAGTTACCTGTCTTTATTCTGCTATCAGTAAGCGGGCCTCTCTGTGCTAAACC
The DNA here is from genome assembly GCF_051348905.1 of Ranitomeya variabilis. Lineage (NCBI taxonomy): Eukaryota > Metazoa > Chordata > Amphibia > Anura > Dendrobatidae > Ranitomeya > Ranitomeya variabilis. Next base: position 651,935,922 of record NC_135236.1, read on the forward strand.
TGGTTCATTTCTGTGTTTGTCATTTCCTCTTACCTCACCGTTATTATTTGTGGGGGGCTTCTATCCAGCTTTGGGGTCCCCTTCTCTGGAGGCAAGAAAGGTCTTTGTTTTCCTCTACTAGGGGTAGCTAGATTCTCCGGCTGGCGCGTGTCATCTAGAATCAACGTAGGAATGATCCCCGGCTACTGCTAGTGTTGGCGTTAGGAGTAGATATATGGTCAACCCAGTTACCACTGCCCTATGAGCTGGATTTTTGTAGTCTGCAGACTTCCACGTTCCTCTGAGACCCTCGCCATTGGGGTCATAACAGGCCCCCACATATAATATAATGTATCCCACAGACCCACATATAATGTAATGTTCCCCACAGACCCACATATAATATCCCCACAGACCCACATATAATGTAATGTTCCCCACAGACTCACATATAACATAATGTCCCCACAGACCCACATATAATGTAATGTCCCCCACAGACCCACATATAATATTATGTCCCCCACAGACCCACATATAATATTATGTCCCTCACATATAATACAATGTATCCCACAGACCCACATATGATATAATGTTCCCCACATATAATACAATGTATCCCACAGAACAAATATAATATAATGTCCCCACATATAATACAATGCATCCCACATACCCACATATAATATAATACCCCCACATATAATATAATGTATCCCACAGACCCACATATAATATAATGTTCCCCTCATACCCACATATAATATAATGGCACCCACATATAATATAATGGCCCCCACGTATAATATAATGTATCCCACAGACCCACATATAATATAATGTCCCCACAGACCCACATATAATGTAATGTTCCCCACAGACCCACATATAATATAATATCCCCACAGACCCACATATAATGTAATGTTCTCCACAGACCCACATATAATGTAATGTTCCCCACAGACCCACATATAATATAATGTCCCCACATATAATACAATGTATCCCACAGACCCACATATAATATAATGTTCCCCTCATACCCACATATAATATAATGGCACCCACATATAATATAATGGCCCCCACGTATAATATAATGTATCCCACAGACCCACATATAATATAATGTCCCCACAGACCCACATATAATGTAATGTTCCCCACAGACCCACATATAATATAATATCCCCACAGACCCACATATAATGTAATGTTCCCCACAGACCCACATATAATGTAATGTTCCCCACAGACCCACATATAATATAATGTCCCCACATATAATACAATGTATTCTACAGACCCACATATAATATAATGTCCCCACAGACCCACATATAATATAATGTTCTCCTCATACCCACATATAATATAATGGCCCCCACATATAATATAATGTATCCCACAGACCCACATATAATATAATATCCCCACAGACCCACATATAATGTAATGTTCCCCACAGACCCACATATAATATAATGTCCCTCACAGACCCACATATAAAATAATATCCCCACAGACCCACATGTAAGTCTACGTTCACATTAGCGTTCGGCGCCGCAGCGTCGGGCGCCGCAGTGTCGCCGCATGCGTCATGCGCCCCTATATTTAACATGGGGGCGCATGGACATGCGTTGTGCTGCGTTTTGCGACGCATGGCCGCAAGCGTTGGGCGCAGAGAACGCAACAAGTTGCATTTTTTTTGCGTCCAACTTTCGGCAAAAAAGGACGCATGCGTCGCAAAACGCAGCGTTTTAGCGTACGTTTTGTTGCGGTTTTGTTTGCGTTGTGTGTTGTGTCGCCGACGCAGCGGCGCACAACGCAAATGTGAACGTAGCCTAATATAATGTCCCCCAAAGACCCACATATAATATAATGTCCCCCACATACCCACATATAATCTCCCCACAAATAACATAATCTCCCCACGGACCCCTTCCCCAGTCAGTGGCCAAATAATATAAGAAAAATATCTTATTTAGTCTAGAAAAAAGACGACTGAGGGGCGATCTAATAACCATGTATAAGTATATAAGGGGACAATACAAATATCTCTCCGAGGGTCTGTTTATACCAAGGAAGGTGACGGGCACAAGGGGGCATTCTCTGCGTCTGGAGGAGAGAAGGTTTTTCCACCAAAATAGTAGAGGATTCTTTACTGTTAGGGCAGTGAGAATCTGGAGTTCCTTGCCTGAGGAGGTGGTGATAGCGAACTGAGTCGAGGGGTTCAAGAGAGGCCTGGATGTCTTCCTGGAGCGTAACAATGTTATATCTTATAGTTATTAGGTCCTTTAGAAGGACGTAGATCAGGGGATTTATTCTGACGGAATATAGGCTGAACTGGATGGACAAATGTCTTTTTTCAGCCTTGCTAACTATGTTACTATGTTATACTCCCCTATTCCAGGCTCCGGGTGCACCCCAGTCTCCGTCTCCTCTTCTATCACGTCTCACAGTCCACGCTGGCCAGTGCCAGTGACGTCATCATGCTGCCAGACGTCCCCTGCGTGACACCGGCATCCAACGGCCAGATGTAGCCTGCGTCCTGCTGAGGTAACAAGAAGAGCTCCTCAGCTCCTGTCCCGGTTGGCGGCACTGACAGAGCTGGGAGGTACCGACGGCCGGGGAGGGCAGACAGCGTTGTTAGTGTCTGCCTTCGCCGCGGCCGTCACTGCTGGAGCCAGAGGGAGGGTCCTGGTGGTGGCGTTGGCGCACGACAGTTGGTGATTTTGTTTATTATTTTTTTTCCCAATTGCTCCCTCAACCGCCGCATAAGTGTATACACAGGACATGTAATATACGGCTTTATGCTGCTCCCTCCTGCGCTCCCTCTACTGGTGGCTGCCGGTAGCCGTCATGTCGCCTTTAGTACCAGGATGTCCATATTTATAGTCTATCAGGTGCACAATAGCAATGATTCTGGGGCTCATTCTGTGTTGTGAATGTTGGGGGTAGTTCTATCAAAGAGAAGCCTCCAAATAAATATTTATTACAGGTCACAAAAAAATGAAGATGGTTTCAATACAGTGAAAATAATGCATTTCTGTAGGAGGTATTGCTGTGCTCGTCCTGGGCTTCTCTCTCATTATGACATCATCGTCTTCTCTTTATGACATCATCGCCTTCTCCCTTATTACATAGTTCCATCTGCCAGTCGCACCAGTTGCAGCCGAGCACTGGAGCAGAGCAGTCGTCTCCCTGGAAGATGTATCCAAACAAGACCAGCATTCTCTCCGGACTCCAGATGGAAAATTGGGATTTACTAAGTGACGGATAAGTATGTTGAAACATATATGTGTATATATATATATATATATATATATATATATATATATATATATATATATATATATATACTTGCACTTATTTCTGGTGTATGTGTTTTTTACAGTGTATTTAGAGGTGAATATGTATGTGTGCAGTGTATATAAATGTGTGTAGTGTATATAAGCAGGATGTGTGAATGTGCAGATGAGTGGACAGTGTATAGACGTCTGTAAGTAGTGTATATATGGTAGATTTGTGTATATACAGGTGCGGGGTGTAACAATAGCAATGTATGTGCATCAGATAAAACAAACGCTACTATTAGTACCGGGATGATATATATATATATATATATATATATATATATATATATATATATATATATATATATATATATATATATATATATATATATATATATATATATATATATATTCTGGCATGTCATAACAATAGTGGTTGTGGAGTAAATTGCCATAGTGATATTTAGTGGGAAAGAGATTAATCGAGAGTCACCTCTAAATAAACATTTATTCCAGATTATAACACAGATTAAAATATCTTCAATGCAGTTAAAATAATGAAGTTCTGTAGGAGATATTGCTGTGCTTGCCCTGGGCTTCTATCGTCTCTTATGACATCATCACCTTCTCTTTATGACATCACCACCTTCTCCCTTATTCCATAGTTCTATCTGCCACTCGCATCAGTTGCAGCCGATCACTGGAGCAGAGCAGTCCTCTTACCGGCAGATGTCCTTCACTTCGGTGCCAAACAAGACCAGCATTTTCCTTAGGCAACAGATGGAAGATTGTGATTTACTAAGTGACGGATAAGTACCAATGACCCGTTTCTGTATTCCTCCCCTCCACTGTCTTCCAAGTGGTATAACTTTTTAGGATCCCCATACAGTGGCCGAGTACTGCAGGATACAAGGATTGCAGCAGGTGTCACCCTTCGCCCTGGGATCATATCTGTTTACTGTGCATCTGAACCTGCAGGGACTGTGGGAGAAATGATAAAAGCACTATCACATATTACTGCCGCCATCCTGAGGACACATACATTTACACACATAGATTATGGCCTGGATTTAGGTCTTGGAATTTGAAAGCCAAAAACCAGGAAAGTGTGCAAAACACAACAGAAGTGCAGATCGCTCCAAAATAGATTGTATCAGTTTATGTTTCACTCCTGGTTTCACGGAAAATAGTGACGTAATCCATAGTGTACATGTGATGGATGTATATGTGTAGTGTAGATGTGCTGGCTATTTTACACATGCACATAGATTTCCTACATAATCGCACACTCACACAAAAATCTCATATTTACGCATACTACTCCACTATATGTCACAGCGAAAAGGAAAAAAAAAACGCACCGCTATAACAACTGTTACTTGCTAAACAGCTGATTGCGCTCAACACCTCACCCCTGGACCATGAAAAAATCAATTCAAATGTCCGTAGACGAAAAAGGGTAGCACTCACCGTTCCTTAATAAAAAATTCCTTTTATTGGTTAACCTTTTATTAAGGAACAGTGAGAGCCACCATTTTTCTTCTACGGACATTATTATGTCTCCACTATATACACACACATACAAACACACATGCACTGCATACATTACAACGTTTTGAAATTCCTTTCAGGAATGGAATTGATCACATGATGTGAAAGATCCTGCAGCTACACAGGGCATGCAGTATCCTTGCAGGTCCCAATATCTTTCTCTCCTGTAACACACCAATCAGATAGATCAGTGTGGATCAGGCACAGGGAGAACAGTTCTCTCAGTGATCAGGAATGATAGCTTCAGTATTCTCATCACTCAGAATAAGTTGCCTCCGGACTGTAAGATGCATACACTTTTTAGCAAGGTTTTTCTGTGCTAAAAATGCATCTTATTGTCTAACAGATACTAGAGCTAAAAAGTACATTTGTTTACCGTGTATTTTTGCCATGTATGTTGTCACGGGTCAAAACCAAGAGTTTTACCATGCTGTGTTATTTTCTGGTGTCTTTAGCACTGATAAGATGTTACAGTCTTGCAAATAATTTTAGTTTTTTTCCAGTAAAGTTTATAAGCCTGACAGCCTATTTAAAAGGCATATTGAGATGTACGGTACTTATGGACTTGGGGCCTGTTAAATACCATTGATGGTGCCCAGTTCAGTAAATGGATGGCTTCTATAGATGAAGTCCGTGCCATTATGTACTAACAGTTATGAAAAAATGAAGTTGTGTAGGTCAGTCATAGAAGAATTGGAAGTTTCGTAAATACATATTACAAATATTGTTTAATAGGGAGACCTGACATGTAGAGTTTGCATGATATAACTTCCAGCTACTTTATCTAAATTAGAAGCAAATTGTTTGAAGTTTACTTCTGCCTAAATGGTAGAAAACAGACCTATCTTGGTGATGGTTAGGACAGCTAGAGGGGATATGGAGGAGGCTGTTTTTTTGATAGGTGTAATTTAAACATTTTGCTAATAATTTATGGAAAGTAGAATATTTTTCTAACTAATAGATGCATCTTAATTTAAAAGACCCCACAGGTTTCAATCGTAAAATAGGAAAAACACTTTTGCAGTTAATTAAGATTTCCTGGAGGTGTAAATTTTTGGAGGATTTCATAACACTAACTTTATTGCTGTAGAGTAGCATAGAGTCGATAAAGATCCAATATTGGTACTGCTCTGCAGCATGTATACTATACACGTATAACTTTACAGCAGGCAATTTATATGCATTCCCTGCAGCACACACATAATGACATCATTGCTGCATGCCCAGTAGATGCACACTAAGCTCTGCTATGCATGCGCACACAGCTATGCTATATTCATACACACAATTCACTTACACACATCTCTGCTGTACATACACAAACCTCTCCAACATGCTCACAGCTCAGTTACATGCAAACACACAGCTCTTTTATGTTCACACTCACAGTTTTCCTACATACATGCACATTCACAAAAAAATCATATATATGCATAAGGTTCCACTATATGAACATGCATATATATATATATATATATATATAAATATATATATCATCAGATTGTCCTGGTTCCTCGACATCTAGAACAAGCCATACATGGACAAGGCAAGAAAACCTGAGCACCCAGCCCAGACATGATCCACACCTACTGGCTAAAGAAATTAAGATTGGTACTTGAACGTATGGGAAAGCAGATAAAGCAACTGCTAGAAGCATGCCACAACCTAGCTTGGTTAACACAAGGAAGAACAGTGCTGATAATGAAGGATCCTCACAAAGGAACAATTCCAGCCACCTACCGCCCAATAACCTGTCTTACAACAACATGGAAACTCCTGTCAGGCATCATAGCCACCAACCTACAGAACCATATGAACCAGTACATGAATCCAGCTCAGAAAGGCATTGGGACTGACACCAGAGGCTCTAAGCACCAGCTCCTAGTTGATAGAGTAGTCGTTCAAGACTCAAAATCCAGACAGACCAATCTCAGCACAGTCTGGATTGACTACAGGAAAGTCTATGATTCAATGCCACACACATGGATCTGTGAATGCTTGGCTCTCTACAATGTCAGCAGGAAATTAAGAATCTTCCTCAGAAACTCAATGGGACAATGGAGAACAACATTGGAAGTCAACTCAAGACAACTAGCACAAGTAACCATTAAATGCAGCATATACCAAGGTGATGCACTCTCCATATTTCTGCATAGGTTTGTACCCCCTCAGTCAGATAATTACAGAGTCTGGCTATGGATACAAGTTCAAGAATGGAAGCATCATCAGCCACCTCCTCTACATGGATGACATCAAGCTGTATGCGAAAAACGAACAAGACATCAAATCACTGATCCACCTAACAAGGATCTACAGTGAAGATATCAGGATGTCCTTCGGACTAGAGAAGTGTGGCGGGTTGGTAATAAAGAGAGGCAAGGTAGTCAAGTCTGTTGGAGTGGAATTAGCAGCAGGTCACATAGCAGATGTACAGACACACTCCAAGTACCTCAGCATCCCACAGGAATATGGTACCATGATGAGGAGGCAAGCAAAGCATCACATTCAAATACCATCAAATGGTAAGACAGGCCTGAAGAGCCAGATCAATGGGAAGAATAAAATCCGCATCATCAACACATATGCCCTGACAGTTTTCAGATACCCTGTTGGCATAGTGTGCTGACCAAAGCTCTTCACATTTGACCAAAGCTCTTCACATTGCATGGAGGTTTCCACCCTAAATCTAACACCCAAAGATTGTATGACAACAGTAAGGAAGGTGGGCAAGGCTTGATAAGCATCCAAGCCACCTTCAAGGATGAAACAATGAGTATCCAGGAATACATCATAAAAATGGTACCAGAAAATGAGATGCTGAGAGAAAGCCTAAGGCAGCAACAACAACAGATCTGGAAGGAAAGACAGGAACAAGAAGTGCCATTGCAAGACAAGCCATTGCATGGGATGTACCATCAACAGATATTGGAGGTGGCTGACAAGGAGAAATCCTACCAATTCCTGGAGAAAGCTGGACTCCCGAGACAGCACAGAGGCACTAATCACAGCGGCACAAGAGCAAGCATTAAGCACCAGATCCATAGAAGCCAAAATCTACCACATAAGACAAGACCCAAAATGTGGACTATGCAAAGAAACCTCAGAAACCATCCAACACATAGTGGCAGGAAGGAAAATGCAAGCAGGAACAGCATATACCAAACACCACAGCCAAGTAGCGGGAATTCTATACAGGAACATCTGCACAGCGTATGGGCTAAGTTCCCCTAAGTCCAAGTGAGAGACACCGTAAAAAATGGTGGAGAATTAAAGGGCTAAAATCCTGTGGGACTTCAAGATCCAGATGGATAAGGAGGTGTTGGGTAACCAAACCAGACATTGTGATAGTAGACAAGGATCGGAAGACAGCAATGATAATAGATGTGGCAGTGCCAAGTGACAGCAACATCAGAAAGATCAGAAAGAAGGAATTTGAGAAGCTGGAGAAATACCAGGGCCTCAAAGGAGAACTGGAGAAAATGTGGAAGGTGAAGGCAACAGTAATTCCAGTGGTGATGGGAGCACTTGGGGCAGTGACCCCTAAGTTGGAAGAATGGCTACAACAGATCCCAGGAGCAACATCTGAGCTCTCTGTCCAGAAAAGCGCAATGCTGGGAACAACTAAGATCCTGCGCAGAACCCTCAAACTCCCGGCCTCTAGTAGAGGACCCGAGAATGAGAAAGGACAACAAAGACCACCTCCATTAAGGGTGATAAGGAAGTTATATATATATATATATATGTATGTATATATAAACAAACACACAGACATGCACACAAGCACTGTATACATTGCGACGTTTTGAAATTTCTTTCAGGAATGTGATTGATCACATGATGTGAAAGGTCCTTTAGCTACACATGATATGCTGTATACTTGCAGGTCCCAATATCTTTCTTTCCTGTAACACACCAATCAGTATACTTATTGTTTAATAGGCATACCTGACATGTAGAGTTTGCATGATATAACTTCCAGCTACTTTATCTAAATTAGAAGTAAATTGTTTGAAGATTACTTCTACCTGAATGGTAGAAAACGCACCTATCTTGGTGATGGATAGGACAGCTAGAGGGAATATGGAGGAGGCTGTTTTTGATAGGTGTAATTTAAACATTTTGCTAATAATTTATGGAAAGTATCATATTCTAACAGATGCACCTTAATTTAAAAGACCCACAGGTTTCAGCTACACAGGACATGCAGAATCCTTGCAGGTCCCAATATCTTTCCTGTAACACACCTATCAGATAGATCAGTGTGGATCAGGCACAGAGAGAACAGTTCTCTCAGTGATCAGTGATAGTATTAGCATTCTCCTCTTTCAGAATAAGCTGCCTCTGGACTTTAAGATGCATACACTTTTTAGCAAGATTTTTCTGTGCTAAAAATGCATCTTATTGTCTAACAGATACTGGAGCTAAAAAGTAGATTTGTTTACCGTGTATTTTTGCCATGTATGTTGTCACGGGTCAAAACCAAGATTTTTACCATGCTGGATTATTTTCTGGTGCCTTTAGCACTGATAAGATGTCACAGTCTTGGAAATAATTTTAGTATTCTTCCAGTAAACTTTATAAGCCTGACATCCTATTTAAAAGGCATATTGAGATGTACTTATGGACTTGGGGCCTGTTAAATGCCATTGATGGTGCCCAGTTCAGTAAGTGGATGGCTTCTATAGATGAATGCCACACCATTATGTACTAACAGTTAGGAAAAAATGCAGTCGTCTAGGTCAGTCATAGGGGAATTGAAAGTTTCGTAAAAACATATTACAAATATTGATTAATAGGGAGACCTGACATGTAGAGTTTGCATGATATAACTTCTAGCTACTTTATCTAAATTAGAAACAAATTGTTTGAAGTTTACTTCTACCTAAATGGTAGAAAACAGACCTATCTTGGTGATGGTTAGGACAGCTAGAGGGGATATGGAGGAGGCTGTTTTTTGATAGGTGTAATTTAAACATTTTGCTAATAATTTATGGAAAGTAGCATATCATTCTAACTATTAGATGCACCTTAATTTAAAAGACACCACACTTTTCAGCTACACAGGATATGCAGTATCCTTGCAGGTCCCAATATCTTTCTCTCCTGTAACACCCCAATCAGATAGATCAGTGTGGGTCAGGCACAGAGAGAACAGTTCTCTCAGTGATCAGGAAGGATAGTGTCAGCATTCTCGTCATTTAGAATAAGCTGCCTCTGGGCTTTAAGACACATACACTTTTTAGCAAGATTTTTCTGTGCTAAAAATGCATCTTATTGTCTAACAGATACTGGAGCTAAAAAGTAGATTTGTTTACCGTGTATTTTTGCCATGTATGTTGTCACGGGTCAAAACCAAGATTTTTACCATGCTGGATTATTTTCTGGTGCCTTTAGCACTGTTAAGATGTCACAGTCTTGGAAATAATTTTAGTATTCTTCCAGTAAACTTTATAAGCCTGACATCCTATTTAAAAGGCATATTGAGATGTACTTATGGACTTGTGGCCTGTTAAATGCCATTGATGGTGCCCAGTTCAGTAAGTGGATGGCTTCTATAGATGAATGCCACACCATTATGTACTAACAGTTAGGAAAAAATGCAGTCGTCTAGGTCAGTCATAGGGGAATTGAAAGTTTCGTAAAAACATATTACAAATATTGATTAATAGGGAGACCTGACATGTAGAGTTTGCATGATATAACTTCTAGCTACTTTATCTAAATTAGAAACAAATTGTTTGAAGTTTACTTCTACCTAAATGGTAGAAAACAGACCTATCTTGGTGATGGTTAGGACAGCTAGAGGGGATATGGAGGAGGCTGTTTTTTGATAGGTGTAATTTAAACATTTTGCTAATAATTTATGGAAAGTAGCATATCATTCTAACTATTAGATGCACCTTAATTTAAAAGACACCACACTTTTCAGCTACACAGGATATGCAGTATCCTTGCAGGTCCCAATATCTTTCTCTCCTGTAACACCCCAATCAGATAGATCAGTGTGGGTCAGGCACAGAGAGAACAGTTCTCTCAGTGATCAGGAAGGATAGTGTCAGCATTCTCGTCATTTAGAATAAGCTGCCTCTGGGCTTTAAGACACATACACTTTTTAGCAAGATTTTTCTGTGCTAAAAATGCATCTTATTGTCTAACAGATACTGGAGCTAACAAGTAGATTTGTTTACCGTGTATTTTTGCCATGTATGTTGTCACGGGTCAAAACCAAGATTTTTACCATGCTGGATTATTTTCTGGTGCCTTTAGCACTGTTAAGATGTCACAGTCTTGGAAATAATTTTAGTATTCTTCCAGTAAACTTTATAAGCCTGACATCCTATTTAAAAGGCATATTGAGATGTACTTATGGACTTGGGGCCTGTTAAATGCCATTGATGGTGCCCAGTTCAGTAAGTGGATGGCTTCTATAGATGAATGCCACACCATTATGTACTAACAGTTAGGAAAAAATGCAGTCGTCTAGGTCAGTCATAGGGGAATTGAAAGTTTCGTAAAAACATATTACAAATATTGATTAATAGGGAGACCTGACATGTAGAGTTTGCATGATATAACTTCCAGCTACTTTATCTAAATTAGAAACAAATTGTTTGAAGTTTACTTCTACCTAAATGGTAGAAAACAGACCTATCTTGGTGATGGTTAGGACAGCTAGAGGGGATATGGAGGAGGCTGTTTTTTGATAGGTGTAATTTAAACATTTTGCTAATAATTTATTGAAAGTATCATATTTTCTTACTATTAGACGCACCTTAATTTAAAACACACCACAGGTTTCAATCGTAAAATAGGAAAAACACTTTTGCAACTACTTAAGATTTCCTGGAGGTGTAAATTTATGGAGGATTTCATAACACTAACTGTATTGCTGTGGAGTAGCATAGAGACGATAAAGATCTAATATTGGTATTTCTCTGCAGCATGTATACTATACACCTATAACGTTACAGCAGGCAATTTATATGCATTCCCTGCAGCACACACATAATGACATCATTGCTGCATGCCCAGTAGATGCACACTAAGCTCTGCTATGCATGCGCACACAGCTATGCTATATTCATACACACAATTCACTTACACACAACTCCAGTACATACACACATCTCTGCTGTACATACACAAACCTCTCCAACATGCTCACAGCTCAGTTACATGCAAACACCCAGCTCTTTTACATTCACACTCACACAGTTTTCCTACATACATGCACATTCACAAAAAAATCATATATATGCATAAGGTTCCACTATATGAACATGCATATATATATATATATATATAAATATATATATCATCAGATTGTCCTGGTTCCTCGACATCTGGAACAAGCCATACATGGACAAGGCAAGAAAACCTGAGCACCCAGCCCAGACATGATCCACACCTACTGGCTAAAGAAATTAAGATTGGTACTTGAATGTATGGGAAAGCAGATAAAGCAACTGCTAGAAGCATGCCACAACCTAGCTTGGTTAACACAAGGAAGAACAGTGCTGATAATGAAGGATCCTCACAAAGGAACAGTTCCATCCACCTACCGCCCAATAACCTGTCTTACAACAACATGGAAACTCCTGTCAGGCATCATAGCCACCAACCTACAGAACCATATGAACCAGTACATGAATCCAGCTCAGAAAGGCATTGGGACCGACACCAGAGGCTCTAAGCACCAGCTCCTAGTTGATAGAGCAGTCACTCAAGATCCAGAGAGACCAATCTCAGCACAGTCTGGATTGACTACAGGAAAGTCTATGATTCAATGCCACACACATGGATCTGTGAATGCTTGGCTCTCTACAATGTCAGCAGGAAATTAAGAAACTTCCTCAGAAACTCAGTGGGACAATGGAGAACCACATTGGAAGTCAACTCAAGACAACTAGCACAAGTAACCATTAAATGCAGCATATACCAAGGTGATGCACTCTCCATATTTCTGCATAGGTTTGAACCCCCTCAGTCAGATAATTACAGAGTCTGGCTATGGATACAAGTTCAAGAATGGAAGCATCATCAGCCACCTCCTCTACATGGATGACATCAAGCTGTATGCGAAAAACGAACAAGACATCAAATCACTGATCCACCTAACAAGGATCTACAGTGAAGATATCAGGATGTCCTTCGGACTAGAGAAGTGTGGCGGGTTGGTAATAAAGAGAGGCAAGGTAGTCAAGTCTGTTGGAGTGGAATTAGCAGCAGGTCACATAGCAGATGTACAGACACACTCAAAGTACCTCAGCATCCCACAGGAATATGGTACCATGATGAGGAGGCAAGCAAAGCATCACATTCAAATACCATCAAATGGTAAGACAGGTCCTGAAGAGCCAGATCAATGGGAAGAATAAAATCCGCATCATCAACACATATGCCCTGACAGTTTTCAGATACCCTGTTGGCATAGTGTGCTGACCAAAGCTCTTCACAATGCATGGAGGTTTCCACCCTAAATCTAACACCCAAAGATTATATGACAACAGTAAGGAAGATAGGCAAGGCTTGATAAGCATCCAAGCCACCTTCAAGGATGAAACAATGAGTATCCAGGAATACATCAGAAAAATGGTACCAGAAAATGAGATGCTGAGAGAAAGCCTAAGGCAGCAACAACAACAGATCTGGAAGGAAAGACAGGAACAAGAAGTGCCATTGCAAGACAAGCCATTGCATGGGATGTACCATCAACAGATATTGGAGGTGGCTGACAAGGAGAAATCCTACCAATTCCTGGAGAAAGCTGGACTCCCGAGACAGCACAGAGGCACTAATCACAGTGGCACAAGAGCAAGCATTAAGCACCAGATCCATAGAAGCCAAAATCTACCACATAAGACAAGACCCAAAATGTGGACTATGCAAAGAAACCTCAGAAACCATCCAACACATAGTGGCAGGAAGGAAAATGCAAGCAGGAACAACATATACCAAACACCACAGCCAAGTAGCGGGAATTCTATACAGGAACATCTGCACAGCGTATGGGCTAAGTTCCCCTAAGTCCAAGTGAGAGACACCGTAAAAAATGGTGGAGAATTAAAGGACTAAAATCCTGTGGGACTTCAAGATCCAGATGGATAAGGAGGTGTTGGGTAACCAAACCAGACATTGTGATAGTAGACAAGGATCGGAAGACAGCAATGATAATAGATGTGGCAGTGCCAAGTGACAGCAACATCAGAAAGATCAGAAAGAAGGAATTTGAGAAGCTGGAGAAATACCAGGGCCTCAAAGGAGAACTGGAGAAAATGTGGAAGGTGAAGGCAACAGTAATTCCAGTGGTGATGGGAGCACTTGGGGCAGTGACCCCTAAGTTGGAAGAATGGCTACAACAGATCCCAGGAGCAACATCTGAGCTCTCTGTCCAGAAAAGCGCAATGCTGGGAACAACTAAGATCCTGCGCAGAACCCTCAAACTCCCGGCCTCTAGTAGAGGACCCGAGAATGAGAAAGGACAACAAAGACCACCTCCATTAAGGGTGATAAGGAAGTTATATATATATATATATATATATATGTATGTATATATAAACAAACACACAGACATGCACACAAGCACTGTATACATTGCGACGTTTTGAAATTTCTTTCAGGAATGTGATTGATCACATGATGTGAAAGGTCCTTTAGCTACACATGATATGCTGTATACTTGCAGGTCCCAATATCTTTCTTTCCTGTAACACACCAATCAGTATAGTTATTGTTTAATAGGCATACCTGACATGTAGAGTTTGCATGATATAACTTCCAGCTACTTTATCTAAATTAGAAGTAAATTGTTTGAAGATTACTTCTACCTGAATGGTAGAAAACGCACCTATCTTGGTGATGGATAGGACAGCTAGAGGGAATATGGAGGAGGCTGTTTTTTTGATAGGTGTAATTTAAACATTTTGCTAATAATTTATGGAAAGTATCATATTCTAACAGATGCACCTTAATTTAAAAGACCCACAGGTTTCAGCTACACAGGACATGCAGAATCCTTGCAGGTCCCAATATCTTTCCTGTAACACACCTATCAGATAGATCAGTGTGGATCAGGCACAGAGAGAACAGTTCTCTCAGTGATCAGTGATAGTATTAGCATTCTCCTCATTCAGAATAAGCTGCCTCTGGACTTTAAGATGCATACACTTTTTAGCAAGATTTTTCTGTGCTAAAAATGCATCTTATTGTCTAACAGATACTGGAGCTAAAAAGTAGATTTGTTTACCGTGTATTTTTGCCATGTATGTTGGCACGGGTCAAAACCAAGATTTTTACCATGCTGGATTATTTTCTGGTGCCTTTAGCACTGATAAGATGTCACAGTCTTGGAAATAATTTTAGTATTCTTCCAGTAAACTTTATAAGCCTGACATCCTATTTAAAAGGCATATTGAGATGTACTTATGGACTTGGGGCCTGTTAAATGCCATTGATGGTGCCCAGTTCAGTAAGTGGATGGCTTCTATAGATGAATGCCACACCATTATGTACTAACAGTTAGGAAAAAATGCAGTCGTCTAGGTCAGTCATAGGGGAATTGAAAGTTTCGTAAAAACATATTACAAATATTGATTAATAGGGAGACCTGACATGTAGAGTTTGCATGATATAACTTCCAGCTACTTTATCTAAATTAGAAACAAATTGTTTGAAGTTTACTTCTACCTAAATGGTAGAAAACAGACCTATCTTGGTGATGGTTAGGACAGCTAGAGGGGATATGGAGGAGGCTGTTTTTTGATAGGTGTAATTTAAACATTTTGCTAATAATTTATGGAAAGTAGCATATCATTCTAACTATTAGATGCACCTTAATTTAAAAGACACCACACTTTTCAGCTACACAGGATATGCAGTATCCTTGCAGGTCCCAATATCTTTCTCTCCTGTAACACCCCAATCAGATAGATCAGTGTGGGTCAGGCACAGAGAGAACAGTTCTCTCAGTGATCAGGAAGGATAGTGTCAGCATTCTCGTCATTTAGAATAAGCTGCCTCTGGGCTTTAAGACACATACACTTTTTAGCAAGATTTTTCTGTGCTAAAAATGCATCTTATTGTCTAACAGATACTGGAGCTAAAAAGTAGATTTGTTTACCGTGTATTTTTGCCATGTATGTTGTCACGGGTCAAAACCAAGATTTTTACCATGCCGGGTTATTTTCTGGTGCCTTTAGCACTGATAAGATGTCACAGTCTTGGAAATAATTTTAGTATTCTTCCAGTAAACTTTATAAGCCTGACATCCTATTTAAAAGGCATATTGAGATGTACTTATGAACTTGGGGCCTGTTAATTACCATTGATGGTGCCCAGTTCAGTAAATGGATGACTTCTATAGATGAAGGCCACGCCATTATGTACTAACAGTTATGAAAAAATGAAGTCGTGTAGGTCAGTCATAGAGAAATTGGAAGTTTTGTAAATACATATTACAAATATTGTTTAATAGGGAGACCTGACATGTAGAGTTTCCATGATATAACTTCCAGCTACTTTATCTAAATTAGAAGCAAATTGTTTGAAGTTTACTTCTACCTAAATGGTAGAAAACGCACCTATCTTGGTGATGGATAGGAAAGATAGAGGGGATATGGAGGAGGCTGTTTTTTGATAGGCATTTTGCTAATAATGTGTGGAAACACATCATCGGTTTAGATAGTAAAAAAATAGGAACGTCTGTTTTGCAACTAATTCAAATTTCCTGGAGGTGTAAATGTGTGGAGGATTTTGTAACACTAACTTTACTTTTGTAGGGTAGAGTAAAGTGGATAGAGATCTAATATTAGTATTTCTCTGTCGCATGTATACTATACACATATAACTTTGCAGCAGGCAATTGGTGGATCACAATTTATGATCCACCACTAGATTGAGCTCTTTGTGTATAGTTTTACACAGATCTCCATTTATTCCCAACATGCAGGGGCATCGCTCTAATCATAGGCCTTATAGTGGTCACATAGCCAAATACAGTATGTAAGCCACTTGTTTTGCTGTAATTAGGGTTGTATTTTGGTATTAAATCTGGCAACAATGACACTGAGAATGTGATTAATTCAGTCAATACAGGTAAGGTAAGGAAAGTACTAAGATAATTTACTTAATCCAGTGTTATTTGCCCCAGACTCACATCATCATCCCTTTAATCCTTGCCTTGTACAGCAGCTAGAAGGGATGTATTATTCTATTGCAGGATATGATTACAAATTTATATGATGAAGCCTAGAATCTTTGGATCAAAAACCAAGCTATGTAACATGAATAACAAAACACAGATGACATTATTGTTTGTGGCTGTGACTGGACAGAAGCAGAGCTGTTATATAATGTGATGAATTGTACATATTAAATGGGAATCTGTCAGCAGATTTCTCTATCAATAAAAGACCTAATTACATGTGAAAACATATTTCTTGGCAGTGATAGAATTTCTGAGAAAATGAACATTAATTCTTTTTTCCATGAAGTTCGCAAGTGTTTTTACTAGGCCGGCATAAGTCATGCAAGTGGGATGAGTCTCATTTTTCTCCCCTTAGGTTATAATTGGCATAGAGTGGAATACCTCTGGTTGTTAAAAGGTTAAATGATAATTTTAATTTTTTGCTTTCATATTTTTTGTTATGTAGGTTTGATTTTCACTATGTTTATTAATAGTTTATCATTTTTGTTATATACAGTAGAGGTAATCCACATACTGTCACACTTCCCGCGTGGGAAAGTACTCAATATGTTTTCAAGTCCTTATCCTGCCGTCTTGGCAGGAGTCCATATTCTGATCTCCAGACAGAAGATTAGATGATCGATTCATCCTGATTTGTTTTAGAGACAGTGACAAATAACTAAGTGCTCTCCCCACAGCGGCTAGAAGGCTGTGTCAAGAAGGTTTGCTGTGTCTGTCAGTGCAGCGCCCCAGGGTCGTGGTTGTTGCAGTAATGTCATTCTTCCACCAGGGGGAGTGATGTTACGTCTGAAGGCAATAAAGGAGATCACTTTACCAGGTATCACAAACCACACAACACACTTCACACTCCGGTCCACCAGGGGGAGCTATGCTCCTATTTATTAGGGCACCTTTCACAATTAGGTAAAACTGGTGGTCTGGATAGAAAGTGACTCAGAAGCTGACTGGGCTTCACCCAGGCAGCACCTGTCAGGCAGACAGAGAGGAAGGAGGAACATCGAGCAGTTGCCGACAGGGTGGTCCCTGACAGGGGTGGGATCCTGTCAGAGGCCTAGACAGAGGGCCACGGAGCTGCGTCTGCCCGACGTGCGGCAGCATCCTAAGAAAGAGACAAGAACAGCAAATTGTATTGTAGAGTCTGAGAAACGAAGTCATAGCAAAAGGAGAGGAAACCAGAAGGAGTTTTGCCCTGCAAAAGGCTGCCTCCTTGTGAGGCGCAGGATCCGGTAACCGGAACACGGAGGGAGCAACCGTCTCCATGCCTTGCTGCAGAGACCGGCAGGACAGGCAATTCCATGTTACCTGCCCGACCTATACCCAGGAGGCACGGTGGCAACTTGTGGGGGCTGGGGCGTGCTAGAGTCCCTGTAAAAAGCCTCAGGCCATCAGTCATACGGGTTTGTCCTATCCTTACCATCAGGGGGACAGAGAGACATAACATCTACAACAGTTGTGAGGACCTTACCGAGAAGCTCAGCAGGAAGGGACTACAACACCCAGGCGCTAGAGGAAGGCTACTGATTTCCATGAAAAAATAAAGTTACGTTAAAACCAAGCACACCATTGTTTTCTTTTCTTTTGAAATTCTCAATAAGTTTGATGTGTCATGACTCTCTTACCATTGAAAAAAATAAAGTTGGATCCAAAATGGCTGAATTCAAAATGGCCGCCATGGTCACCACCCATCTTCAAAAGTTTCCCCCCTCCCATATACTAATGTGCCACAAACAGGAAGTTAATATCACCAACCATTCCCATTTCATTTAGGTTTATAAATGGCCCACCCTGTATACAGTATATATATACACTCACTGGCCACTTTATTAGGTACACCTGTCCAACTTCTTGTTAACACTTAATTTCTAATCAGCCAATCACATGGCGGCAACTCAGTGCATTTAGGCATGTAGACATGGTCAAGACAATCTCCTGCAGTTCAAACCGAGCATCAGTATGGGGAAGAAAGGTGATTTGAGTGCCTTTGAACGTGGCATGGTTGTTGGTGCCAGAAGGGCTGGTCTGAGTATTTCAGAAACTGCTGATCTACTGGGATTTTCACGCACAACCATCTCTAGGGTTTACAGAGAATGCAAAAAAAAGAGAAGCCAGCACTGCTGAAGGTCAAAACGCAATATCCAAAGTGCACATGCACATAATAAATTCTGACTGTATTTCAAATATGAGATATTTAGCAAATAATTGATCAATTCTTTGAGCTACCCCGCCACTTCACGGCAATCTCATAATGGGGCAGTCCTAACTCTACGTTTTTTTATTACATTGTGCCATTACGGCCTCCTAAATGTATTGAGAGTGAGAAAAAAAAAAAAAAAGGGACAGACCACATTAAATAACATTACATGACAAACGGTACCTGGAGCATTGACAGAATCACTCCCTTAGTGCCAGGAAGGCGAGCGCGGATAGAGGCCGATCAGGTCCTGTGCAGACATATCAGATCTGGCCCCCACACTGCCAAACCAACACCAAAGTTAAAGGATGAAACTGGCTGAGGCACAGCTGCCTAATTAACTAGAGCCTGAGGCAGGGCAGGGCTGCTGTGTGTGTGTGTGTGCACAGCAGCCTATCAATCATAGTGAACCCAGACAGAATGGCGCATATGACCCAGCGTGCGCGGCAACAGTGGTGGTCAGCCACATACCAATACAGAAGCAAAAAAAAGAGAAGCCAGCACTGCTGAAGGTCAAAACGCAATATCCAAAGTGCACATGCACATAATAAATTCTGACTGTATTTCAAATATGAGATATTTAGCAAATAATTGATCAATTCTTTGAGCTACCCCGCCACTTCACGGCAATCTCATAATGGGGCAGTCCTAACTCTACGTTTTTTTATTACATTGTGCCATTACGGCCTCCTAAATGTATTGAGAGTGAGAAAAAAAAAAAAGGGACAGACCACATTAAATAACATTACATGACAAACGGTACCTGGAGCATTGACAGAATCACTCCCTTAGTGCCAGGAAGGCGAGCGCGGATAGAGGCCGATCAGGTCCTGTGCAGACATATCAGATCTGGCCCCCACACTGCCAAACCAACACCAAAGTTAAAGGATGAAACTGGCTGAGGCACAGCTGCCTAATTAACTAGAGCCTGAGGCAGGGCAGGGCTGCTGTGTGTGTGTGTGTGTGCACAGCAGCCTATCAATCATAGTGAACCCAGACAGAATGGCGCATATGACCCAGCGTGCGCGGCAACAGTGGTGGTCAGCCACATACCAATACAGAAGCAAAAAAAAGAGAAGCCAGCACTGCTGAAGGTCAAAACGCAATATCCAAAGTGCACATGCACATAATAAATTCTGACTGTATTTCAAATATGAGATATTTAGCAAATAATTGATCAATTCTTTGAGCTACCCCGCCACTTCACATGTAATGTTATTTAATGTGGTCTGTCCTTTTTTTTTTTTTTTTCTCACTCTCAATACATTTAGGAGGCCGTAATGGCACAATGTAATAAAAAACGTAGAGTTAGGACTGCCCCATTATGAGATTGCCGTGAAGTGGCGGGGTAGCTCAAAGAATTGATCAATTATTTGCTAAATATCTCATATTTGAAATACAGTCAGAATTTATTATGTGCATGTGCACTTTGGATATTGCGTTTTGACCTTCAGCAGTGCTGGCTTCTCTTCTTTTTGCTTCTGTATTGGTATGTGGCTGACCACCACTGTTGCCGCGCACGCTGGGTCATATGCGCCATTCTGTCTGGGTTCACTATGATTGATAGGCTGCTGTGCACACACACAGCAGCCCTGCCCTGCCTCAGGCTCTAGTTAATTAGGCAGCTGTGCCTCAGCCAGTTTCATCCTTTAACTTTGGTGTTGGTTTGGCAGTGCGGGGGCCAGATCTGATATGTCCGCACAGGACCTGATCGGCCTCTATCCGCGCTCGCCTTCCTGGCACTAAGGGAGTGATTCTGTCAATGCTCCAGGTACAGTTTGTCATGTAATGTTATTTAATGTGGTCTGTCCTTTTTTTTTTTTTTTTTTTCTCACTCTCAATACATTTAGGAGGCCGTAATGGCACAATGTAATAAAAAACGTAGAGTTAGGACTGCCCCATTATGAGATTGCCGTGAAGTGGCGGGGTAGCTCAAAGAATTGATCAATTATTTGCTAAATATCTCATATTTGAAATACAGTCAGAATTTATTATGTGCATGTGCACTTTGGATATTGCGTTTTGCTGGCTTCTCTTCTTTTTGCTTCTTTACAGAGAATGGTCCGAAAAAGAAAAAAAATCCAGTGAGCGGCAGTTCTGTGGGCGGAAATGCCTTGTTGATGCCAGAGGTCAGAGGAGAATGGGCAGACTGGTTCGAGCTGATAGAAAGGCAACAGTGACTCAAATCGCCACCCGTTACAACCAAGGTAGGCCTAAGAGCATCTCTGAACGCACAGTGCGTCGAACTTTGAGGCAGATGGGCTACAGCAGCAGAAGACCACACCGGGTACCACTCCTTTCAGCTAAGAACAGGAAACTGAGGCTACAATTTGTACAAGCTCATCGAAATTGGACAGTAGAAGATTGGAAAAACGTTGCTTGGTCTGATGAGTCTCGATTTCTGCTGCGACATTCGGATGGTAGGGTCAGAATTTGGCGTAAACAACATGAAAGCATGGATCCATCCTGCCTTGTATGGAGCATCTTTGGGATGTGCAGCCGACAAATCTGCGGCAACTGTGTGATGCCATCATGTCAATATGGACCAAAATCTCTGAGGAATGCTTCCAGCACCTTGTTGAATCTATGCCACGAAGAATTGAGGCAGTTCTGAAGGCAAAAGGGGGTCCAACCCGTTACTAGCATGGTGTACCTAATAAAGTGGCCGGTGAGTGTATATATATATATATATATATATATATATATATATATATATATATATACTTACTGTATGTGTGTGTATGTTTTGACGAATATTCCTTTGTGTAAATGATGTGTAAATGACAGAGAATTGCTCTATGTAAAAGCTCATGTTAAAATGGCACTGCATTCGGATGTAATTTGGACGCTAGTTGTGAAAAATTGGATTGTACTCGCAAGACACTTGTACGACTCTTGGCAGGGAGACTCGGACCTATTTTTCATATGTTTAGTGTGACTCCGGCCATAGGCAGATACTTATGCCCACATACTTACCCTCTCCCCACCCACCACCATACAAATGTAATCATACAGAACCGTAATCGGAAGAGATGTGGAGGATGCAGCTGGGGAAAGAGTGCGCTCTCTAATAAAGAAGCAGGTGGAATAGATCACCCGAGATACCATGCTGATTGGACAGGTGTGACAAATGTGCAATGGTTCTATACTACAGGGGGGATAGGAGCTAGAATACACTATGGGGGTTGAGGGGGATAAAAGTTGTACAACACTACGAGGGGGGGCACAAGGATAGGAATCGACAAAGGGAAAAATACTGCGAAGGTAGGAGATACAGTAAGTTGGTAAAGTAACAGACAAACAAGTAATGGGGGGACACAGAGGGAGCAGATCAGTTATCCTAACGCCACGTTCAGTATTTTACATCAGTATTTATAAGCCAAAACCAGGAGAGGAGCAATCAGAGGAAAAGCATAATAGAAACATGTCATCACTTCTGTATTTGTCACCCACTCGTGGTTTTAGCTTACACATACTGAGCTAAAATGCTGACCAAATACTGACCGTGTGAACTTAATACAGGATTATATAGAGCAACATGTAACAACTTTATTAGCATTGTGGATTTAATGGGCACAGTGCTGGCGATCTTTGCTTTACTGCTGAGCAGTGTCGGACTGGGTTGGCAAAGGCCCCCCAGTAACATTAATTCTTGGCCTACTTTACATGCAAAAATATAACTTTAACTTTATAGCTTTTATATAACTTGGCTAGCTTGTTTAATGAATAATTAGATGGTTTACAACTTGCAGAAAAATGGATCAAGTGTAATAGCACTACTTATCAGCAGTCCTTCACAGCAGCCTACCTGAGGATTCTCCTGTTCCCCTGTGGGCCAGTCCGAGCCTGCTGATACAAGAAGTCAATGGATAGCTTTTCTGACAATAAACCGGCACTGACACAGTGGCTACCCAGCAGTATAGGAGTCAAGTTCTGGCCATTGAGGTGGAGTGAGCGGGCAGAGAAGAGTGTAGCCCGGGCCAGGCTATCACAGTCTGTGAGGCTAGAAAAAAAAACAGGAAGCGGCCTAACCAAGTAGAGCAATGTGGAAAGAGCCAGCATGGAGGCACTGGACAAAAAAAATAAAAAGTAAAGGTTTAAAAAAAAAAAAAAAACTGCAACATTTGAGGAAATTTTTCATTACTACCCAGCACACATTTGCTTGTAAACTTTTTTTTGAGCTTCAGGATCAGAAAACTTCTTTATCTTATGGGAGCTCTTCAGTGGAGTAGCTCCAAAACGATATTCTATTGCCTAATGAATAGAGCTATTAATAAATTCCCCATCGCATCTTTGTGGTGCCAACCTGTACATGTCCTCTCATTTCCAAATATACTCCCCCCAGTTGTTACAAAACTACAACCCTGGTTCCCCATATTAACAGAATAGATTAGTAGCAAATCCACAGGGCAAAAAATTATATCCATTATCATGTTAACTCGTATTACTGCTATAAAAATGTGAAGACGTATTATAACTCGATGGAAGAATATTTAGAGATTTCTTATTGGAGTACCCTTAGATGAACACTAGATGTCGCCACACTGCATACAATACAGTAATAAACTTTATATGGCACCAATATGCAGTATTTCTCCTTTGTAATAGAGATATAAACAGGTAAAAGACAATTAAAACAGAAGATCAAACTATGTCACCATTTAAATGTAAACAAATAAATTATAATACATAAAAAACAGATTTCATAGGACATTTTGGCAGAAAGTATTTTTTTAATTCCTAATTCATGGAAAACTGTTCAGAATTTGACTTTATTTTATTAGTTCTATGCCATAAAAGAGTTGAAACTAAATACCGTTCTTCCCAATTAATGTAGGGTTTTTATGTTTTTACAAAATAAAAGGCTGCTAATATCCAATGTTCAGACTTAATCTAGGTTTACAGTATAGAAATGCTACTAAGCAAACAACACAATGAAAGTTTATATTGTCTTGTTGGAAATCCAGGCCCCCTAGACTTCTTACTTCTTGTGTATCATGGTTTCAGCAACATTTGAGCTGCAATGCTATCAAAGCCACAATGAAGCATCACCATACTGAGATCTTTGGCCGGGAAATAATGATCTAACATTCAGTCGCTCTCTTGTCCCAGTTTTTGGGAATGTTCACACATGGCATAATTGCAGCATTTTTGCTGGTTTTACAGTACCAGAAAAATGATTTCTGAAATCTCATGCTTTGCTTTTTTTGCTTTTTCCCCCTTGTGTATTTTAACCATCGATGCGTTTTTTTCACATCTGCAGCGTCGTTTCTTTCAGTGGAACTTTAACCCACTGAAGTGGAAAAAGCTAGTGAAAAACACTGAAATCTCACATAAAGATGTGTTTTGTACAGTGTTTTTATTTGACAGCACTCTGTTTTTTGGAACATAAACATTTACTACAATTGAACATAACCGGAGACCTCCTTTAAAGATAAAATGCACAAGGGGAGAAACAAGCAGCATTTGCATGAGGTTTCAGAAACCTGGGGCTGTAAAACACTGCATATTGTATGCAGCACAAATACTGCAAATATACCAAGTGTGAATTTACCCTTAAGGTGTTGGGAAAACCTATGTCCCCCAACTACAGTTTGGTAAAAAAAAAAAAAAACTAAATAAACCATGCAAGTTGTGCTTTACTCACACTCCCCAGGTCCAGTATTGTGCCCTGCTCTTGGTGCCTGCGGACAGTATGTTGGAGATGAATAAAAAATACCAACCTCACGCATCTCTTCCATAAAGTTGCCCCTTGCCAATCTCCATGTTTGAAGCATGAAGGCCAGTTATACTATCACAAGTTTATGGTCACCTAACAGCTCTACCACGAAGAGGCTTGGCGCTAGCCACTCCATTTACTGGATCATAGGGTTGCCCTAGCCATCAGCCTTTAACCTGAACACACGAATGTGGCCATACTCAGGACTCCCCGGGATCGGGTCATTGAGTCAGCTGCTGTTCAATGGTGCAAGAAGAATCGTCAGGCACTGGGTCAGAACCAGGAGCTACAGCTAGGTACAAAATTGTCTGGCAGGAGAATAGTCAGTAGACAAGTCAAACTCAGGACTATCCACTATGGCACATCACACCAGGGTTATACTTAGGCTATAGTGAACTGATTCTCAGGGTTTAAATAGCAAGAAACCCAGTGCTGATAGCAGGAAGAAAGACAAACTAACTAGGATTTAATGGCAAAACTTCCGGACTGGCCACAGCCACAAGTCACAGGAGTAAACAGGGCTACCGGATAGTCACCCTGCGTCAGTCAACGATCAAACCAATACAGTCATGGTTAGGTTTCGCACCCAGTCGGTCTCTTGGCTTCCTCATGGGTGGACATCAAGGGACTGCTGCAGCCAATCAGTGTATACTGACACCTGAAGAACACTATGTACTAAATATAGTAAATGTGACAACCCCAGACACAATAAATAAAGCTCTGTTTACATTAGGCAAATGCTCATCATTATACCTTGCATTGGAGGTCATAGCTTAACCCCTTAACGACCGCCGATACGCCTTTTAACGGCGGCCGCTAAGGGTACTTAAACCACAGCGCCGTTAATTAACGGCGCTGTGGAAAAAGTGAATAGCGCCCCCCAGAGTCGGATTTTCTCTGGGGTCTCGGTTGCCGAGGGTAGCCGAGACCCCAGAGAACATGATTCGGGGGGTTTTTACCGACCCCCGAGTTGCGATCGCTGGTAATTAACCGTTTACCGGCGGTCGCAACAAAAAAAAAAAAAACGCGATTTGCCGTTTAATTTCTCTGTCCTCCGATGTGATCGCACATCGGAGGACAGAGAAATGTGGTCCCCGATGGCCCCCAATAGCCCCCCAATACTTACCTACCTCCCCCGGTGCTCCTCGTGTCTCCCCATGGGCGCCGCCATCTTTTTTCCGGGAAAAAATGGCGGGCGCACGCGCAGTGCGCCCGCCGCCCGGCACCCGGATGTTCTTTGGGGTCTCGGCTGCCGGGGGTAGCCGAGACCCCAAAGAACATGATCGGGGTCGATTTGCACCGACCCCTGCTTTGCGATCGCCGGTAATTAACAGTTTACCGGCGACCGCAAAAAAAAAAAAAAAAAGCGATCAGTTATTTCTCTGTCCTCTGATGTGATCGCACATCAGAGGACAGAGAAATAGGGGGATTCGGGGACCCTAACATACTCACCCGGGGTCCCTGGGTCCTCTTCTGTCTTCTCCTGCCAGCCGGCTTTTTCATCATGGCGGGCGCATGCGCAGTGCGCCCGCCATCTGCTGCCATCTGCCGGCCGGCAGGAGAAGACAAGTTGGGGCTAAAATTAGGGTTAGGGTTAGAGTTAGGGTTAGGGTTAGGGTTAGGGTTGGGGCTAAATTTAGGGTTAGGGCTAGGGTTAGGGTTAGGCTACTTTCACACTAGCGTTTTTTGGCTTCCGTCGCAATGCGTCGTTGGAGAAAAAACGCATCCTGCAAAAGTGCTTGCAGGATGCGTTTTTTCTCCATTGGCTTGCATTAGCGACGCATTGCGACGGATTGCCACATGTCGCATCCGTCGTGCGACGGATGCGTCGTGCTTCGGCGGACCGTCGACACAAAAAAAACTACATGTAACTTTTTTGTGCGACGTGTCCCACATATTTCAGTGCCACGTGCCACGTATTTAAGTGACACGTGCCACGTATCAAAGTGCCACGTGCCACATATTTCAGTGCCACGTATCAAAGTGCCACGTGCCACGTATCAAAGTGCCACGTGCCACGTATCAAAGTGCCACGTGCCACGTATCAAAGTGCCACGTGCCACATATTTCAGTGCCACGTGCCACGTATCAAAGTGCCACGTGCCACGTATCAAAGTGCCACGTGCCACATCTTTCAGTGCCACGTGCCACGTATTTAAGTGACACGTGCCACGTATCAAAGTGCCACGTGCCACATATTTCAGTGCCACGTATCAAAGTGCCACGTGCCACGTATCAAAGTGCCACGTGCCACGTATCAAAGTGCCACGTGCCACGTATTTCAGTGCCACGTATTTAAGTGACACGTATCACGTATAAGTGCCACGTGTCACGTATTTAATTGCCACATATTTAAGTGCCACGTATCAAGATTTTCCATGGAGAACAGACACATCCAGAGATATGTCTGCTCTCCACGGCTGCAGCAACACACTGACAGGAGCCATAGTTCCTGTCGGTGTGTCACTGCGCATGCGCGAGCGAGTTTACCGGCGGTCATTGACCCCGGCACTCTCGCTTAACGGCAGTGCTGCGTGGGAAAGTTCAACGCAGCTGTACTGCTGTTAACCGAGACGCCGGAGTCATTGAACTCCGGAACAGTACGCGATACACTGCTAGGAGCTTCGCTCCTGGCAGTGTATCGCCGGAGAGCAGCCGATCGGCGTGGGACACTCGTTTTATGGATTCTGCGGACAGGGAGTATGAATTTGGTTTATTATTTTTGGATTTTTTCCTGGAGGATCGAGGGCTTCGCCTACAAGTGTGCTGTTGGTGAGTATATACTCTGTGTTATATGTTGTATGTACTGTGTGTCATGTATGTGTATTGTGTGTAGGTGTTTTGTGTAACTTTACAATTGTGCTAAGTCGCCGGACACAGGGACAACTCTCCCATCCTAATACCGGATGGGAGTAGTAGTCCCATACGGCGACTTAGCACAATGGTGGCACTAGCGTCGCATGGGGACACACACACGCACACACACGCACACACACGCACACACACACACACAGAAGGACTCCATGCTGCTTCACTGGGGGGCGGGGGCTTCCCTCTTCCTGTCCGACGTCACGTCCGGTCCTGGGTGTCAACCCCTCCGTACAAAGACGCCGACACCCAGGACAAAGGCGCTGTGTGTGGAAGGTAATATGGGGCCCTAGGGGGATACGCAGACACGCCGCTGCGTAAAGAATTGACATGTCAATTCTTTTTACGCCGGCGTGTTTGCAGACAAAAGCGCCGCGTTTTTTTGCGGTGTGTCTGAACGGCAAAGTGAATTTCTCATTCACTTTGCCGGCAGACGAAAATGACATTGCGCATTTTTGAAAAGCGCCCGCAAAATAGCGCTCAAAAATGCGCTATGTCTGAAAGTAGCCTAAGGCTTCTTTCACACTTGCGTCGGTACGGGGCGGTCGCAATGCGTCGGCCCGATGTACCGACGCACGTTGTGAAAATTGTGCACAACGTGGGCAGCGGATGCAGTTTTTCAACGCATCCGCTGCCCAGTCTATGTCCTGGGGAGGAGGGGGCAGAGTTACGGCCACGCATCCGCGGAAATGGCGGACGCGACGTACAAAAAAAAGGTTACATTGAACTTTTTTTGTGACGACGGGGGCTAAAGTTATGGTTAGGGTTGGGGCTAAAGTTAGGGTTGGGGCTAAAGTTAGGGTTAGAGTTGGGATTAGGGTTAGGGTTTGGATTAGGGTTGGGATTAGTGTTACGTTTGGGATTAGGGTTGGGATTAGGGTTAGGATTAGGGTTAGGGGTGTGTTGGATTTAGGGTTTTGATTAGGGTTATGGTTAGGGTTGAGATTAGGGCTGTTTTGGGGTTAGGGTTGTGATTATCGTTAGGGTTGTGATTAGGATTATGGATCGGGTTGAGATTAGGGTTAGGGCTGTGTTGGGGTTAGGGTTGGAGTTAGAATTGGGGGGTTTCCACTGTTTAGGTACATCAGGGGGTCTCCAAACACGACAGCCAATTTTGCGCTAAAAAAGTCAAATGGTACTCCCTCCCTTCTGAGCTCTGCCGTGCGCCCAAACAGTGGTTTACCCCCACATATGGGGCATCAGCGTACTCGGGATAAATTGGACAACAACTTTTGGGGTCCAATTTCTCCTGTTACCCTTGTGAAAATAAAAACTTGGGGGCTAAAAATCTTTTTTGTTGGAAAAAAATATATTTTTTTATTTTCACTACTCTGCATTATGAATTTCTGTGAAGCACTTGAGCTTTCAAAGTTCTCACCACATATCTAGATAAGTTCCTTAGGGGGTCTAGTTTCCAAAATTTGGTCACTTGTGGGGGTTTCTACTGTTTAGGTACATTAGGGGTCTGCAAACGCAACATAACGCCCGCAGACAATTCTATCAAAGTCTGCATTGCAAAATGGCGCTCCTTCCCTTCCGAGCTCTGCCGTGCGCCCAAACAGTGGTTTACCCCCACATATGGGGTACCAGCATACTCAGGACAAATTGGACAACAACTTTTGGGGTCCAATTTCTCTTGTTACCCTTGTGAAAATAAAAATTTGGGGGCTAAAAAAATCTTTTTTGTGGGAAAAAAAATATTTTTTATTTTCACTACTCTGCATTATAAACTTCTGTGAAGCACTTGGGCATTCAA
Source organism: Ranitomeya variabilis (assembly GCF_051348905.1). Lineage (NCBI taxonomy): Eukaryota > Metazoa > Chordata > Amphibia > Anura > Dendrobatidae > Ranitomeya > Ranitomeya variabilis. Next base: position 651,965,493 of record NC_135236.1, read on the forward strand.
AGTTCTCACCACATATCTAGATAAGTTCCTTGGGGGGTCTATTTTCCAAAATGGGGTCACTTGTTGGGGGTTTCTACTGTTTAGGTACATTAGGGGTCTGCAAAGGCAACATAACGCCCGCAGACAATTCTATCAAAGTCTGCATTCCAAAATGGCACTCCTTCCCTTCCGAGCTCTGCCATGCGCCCAAACAGTGGTTTACCCCCACATATGGGGTACCAGCATACTCAGGACAAATTGGACAACAACTTTTGGGGTCCAATTTCTCTTGTTACCCTTGTGAAAATAAAAACTTGGGGGCTAAAAAATCTTTATTGTTAAAAAATATATATTTTTTATTTTCACGACTCTGCATTATAAACTTCTGTGATGCACTTGGGCATTCAAAGTTCTCACTACACATCTAGATAAGTTCCATGGGGGGTCTAGTTTCCAAAATGGGGTCACTTTTGGGGGGTTTCTGCTGTTTAGGCACATCAGGGGCTCTCCAAACGCGACATGGCGTCCGATCTCAATTCCAGTCAATTTTGCATTGAAAAGTCAAATGGCGCTCCTTTGCTTCCGAGCTCAGCCATGCGCCCAAACAGTGGTTTACCCCCACATATGGGGTGTCGGCGTACTCAAGACAAATTGTACAACAGCTTCTGGGGTCCATTTTCTCCTGTTACCCTTGGTAAAATAAAAATTTGGAGGCAAAAAGATCATTTTTGTAGAAAAAATGCGATTTTTTTATTTTCACGGCTCTACGTTATAAACTTCTGTGAAGCACCTGGGGGTTTAAAGTGCTCACCACACATCTAGATAAGTTCCTTAAGGGGTCTAGTTTCCAAAATGGTGTCATATGTGGGGGGTCTCTACTGTTTAGGCACATCAGCGGCTCTCCAAACGTGACATGGCGTCCGATCTCAATTCCAGCCAATTCTACATTGAAAAAGTAAAACGACACTCCTTCTCTTCCAAGCTCTGCGGTGCGCCCAAACAGTGGTTTACCCCCATATATGGGGTATCGACGTACTCAGGAGAAATTGCACAACAACTTTTGTGGTCTAATTTCTCCTGTTACCCTTGTGAAAATAAAAATTTGGGGGCAAAAAGATCATTTTTGTAGAAAAAATGAGATTTTTTATTTTCACGGCTCTACGTTATAAACTTCTGTGAAGCACTTGGGGGTTCAAAGTGCTCACCACACATCTAGATAAGTTCCTTGGGGGGTCTAGTTTCCAAAATGGTATCACTTGTGGGGGGTTTCCACTGTTTAGGCACATCAGGGACTCTCCAAACGCGACATGGCATCCGATCTCAATTCCAGCCAATTCTGCATTGAAAAAGTCAAACGGTGCTCCTTCACTTCCAAGCTCTGCGGTGCGCCCAAACAGTGGTTTACCTCCACATATGGGGTATCGACGTACTCAGGAGAAATTGCACAACAACTTTTGTGGTCTAATTTCTCCTGTTACCCTTGTGAAAATAAAAATTTTGGGGCAAAAAGATCATTTTTGTAGAAAAAATGAGATTTTTTATTTTCACGGCTCTACGTTATAAACTTCTGTGAAGCACTTGGGGGTTCAAAGTGCTCACCACACATCTAGATAAGTTCCTTGGGGGGTCTAGTTTCCAAAATGGTGTCACTTGTGGGGGGTTTCCACTGTTTAGGCACATCAGGGACTCTCCAAACGCGACATGGCATCCGATCTCAATTCCAGCCAATTCTGCATTGAAAAAGTCAAACGGTGCTCCTTCACTTCCAAGCTCTGCGGTGCGCCCAAACAGTGGTTTACCTCCACATATGGGGTATCGACGTACTCAGGAGAAATTGCACAACAACTTTTGTGGTCTAATTTCTCCTGTTACCCTTGTGAAAATAAGAATTTGTGGGCGAAAAAATCATTTTTGTGAAAACAAATGCGATTTTTTATTTTCACGGCTCTACGTTATAAACTTCTGTGAAGCACTTGGGGGTTCAAAGTGCTCACCACACATCTAGATAAGTTCCTTGGGGGGTCTAGTTTCCAAAATGGTGTCACTTGTGGGGGGTTTCCACTGTTTAGGCACATTAGGGGCTCTCCAAACGCGACATGGCGTCCGATCTCAATTCCAGCCAATTCTGCATTGAAACAGTCAAACGGTGCTCCTTCACTTCCAAGCTCTGCGGTGCGCCCAAACAGTGGTTTACCTCCACATATGGGGTATCGGCGTACTCAGGAAAAATTGCACAACAAAATTTGTGGTTAAATTTCTGTTTTTACACTTGTGAAAATTAAAAAAAATGGTTCTGAAGTAAAATGTTTGCAAAAAAAAGTAAAATGTTAATTTTTTTCTTCCACATTGTTTTAGTTCCTGTGAAGTACGTAAAGGGTTAATAAACTTCTTGAATGTGGTTTTGAGCAGCTTGAGGGGTGCAGTTTTTAGAATGGTGTCACACTTGGTTATTTTCTATCATATAGACCCCTCAAAATCACTTCAAAGGTGATGTGGTCCCTAAAAAAAACATGGTGTTGTAAAAATGAGAAATTGCTGGTCAACTTTTAACCCTTATAACTCCCTAACAAAAAAAAAAATTGTTTCCAAAATTGTGCTGATGTAAAGTAGACATGTGAGAAATGTTATTTATTAACTATTTTTTGTGACATATCTCTCTGATTTAAGGGCATAAAAATACAAAGTTTGAAAATTGCAAAATTTTAAAAATTTTCGCCATATTTCCATTTTTTTCATAAATAATCGCAAGTAATATCGAAGAAATGTTACCACTAACTTGAAGTACAACATGTCACGAAAAAACAATCTCAGAATCAGCGGGATCCGATAAAGCGTTCCAGAGTTATAACCTCATAAAGTGACACTGGTCAGAATTGTAAAAATTGGCCTGGTCATTAAGTACCAAATTGGCTCTGTCACTAAGGGGTTAAGGTCACGTTCAGTATTTGGTCAGTATTTTACATCAGTATTTGTAAGCCAAAACCAAGAATGGAGCAATCAGAGCAAAAATATAATAGAAACCCGTCACCACTTCTGTATTTATCACCCACTCCTCGTTTTGGATTACAAATACTGATGTAAAATACTGACTAAATACTGAACGTGTTAAAAAATAGCACCATTATATTATAGAAGCATTATACTAGTAAAATCTATAGGAAATCGACTCAGAGTATTTGAATGTGCTTTAATTGTGTTTTTGGAGCAGAATTTGCTTCAAAATCCGCATTGAAAAAACCCTTCAACTTAGAATTCTTATTTCAACTACAAGTCAATAATTCTTTCTTCTACCACAAGGGGGCGCTCACTGTACAGTGAAAGAATTGTTATTGACCCTTTCAGAACTGTATAAATCGGATACAATGATCTTCATTTTTTGCTGCGGAATGCTTTAAAATGAACCTGTCAGCTCATTTATGCTATCACAGCCACGATGAACCAGAGACTGCACACAGATATTTCTCTCTCTGAAACGCTCCGGAATTTCAGAGAAAATATAGTTGGGAGATTTGACCGGAGACCATAGGCAGAGACCGGACTAGTCCCATCGGCTTCTCCCAGAGCCACTGCACCTGATTGACAGGTCTCTCGCTAAGTACACACATGGGAGATGCCTATCCATCCCCTGGAGTGATGCAGGGAACATCTAGTGCCAGAGCATTTCAGGGAAGAAGATACCTGGCTGCAATCGTGCAGCCAGGCTGCTTTATGCTGCCCATAGTTTTTAAGAATTTTTCTTAAAAATTTGGCATTTTCTTTCTTTGGCATTTTTCTTTATTTTTAGCATTTAAAGGCGTATTCCAGACACAAATATTTATCCCCCATTCACTGGATAGGTGATAAGGAGGGGCGTAACTACAATAGGTTCAGGGGTTGCAATCGCATCCGGACCCTGAAGCCTAAGGGGTCCCAAAATTATCTATAGCCTATATGAAAAGACCAATAATATTAAATACTTGCAATAATTATAATTGGGGGTCCCATTCGAGCGTTTGCATTGGGGCCTCAAGTTGATACATTTTCAATAAGTGGAATCCAAATGTTGGAACATCAGCCATCCAGAATTGCTAAAATGAGACCCTAGTAAAGAGAAGGGGACTGGAGTGGAGCCCGCTGTTCCTCTGTTTAACTCTATAGGTAATGCACATGATGGTTGTTCTCACCACCATGGGTATTAAATGGGACATGAGCCCCTATAACTAAGTGGATTTGTTGTGACTATATAGGGCGATAGAGCAGAAAAATAAAACATTGACATTTAAACAATTTAGATCAATTTTTTTGCTCTAGACACAATGAATTTCCTCATCATTCCTATCCGTTAGCCGCCAAACCAACTGGATCTCTGAAAATATTAGGTTTTAAAAAAAAAATGTCTGAAATTTATTAAAATGTAGAAAAGTAGCTATACGTGCATGTAAATGCTCATAAGGAGATGCCACAATACCGTATATACTCGAGTATAAGCCGACCCGAGTATAAGCCGACCCCTCTAATTTTGCCACAAAAAACTGGGAAAACTTCATGACTCGAGTATAAGCCTAGGGTGGGAAATGCAGCAGCTACCGGTAAATTTCAAAAATAAAAATAGATACCAGTAAAAGTAAAATTAATTGAGACATCAGTAGTTTAAGTGTTTTTGAATATCCATATTGAATCAGGAGCCCCATATAATGCTCCATACTGTTCATGATGGCCCCATAAGATGCCCCATACAAAATACGCCCCATATAATGCGCCATACAGTTTATGATGGGCTCCATAAGATGCTCCATATTAAAATATGCCCTATACAATGCTGCACAAATGCTGATTATGGCCCCACAAGATGCTCCATACAGATATTTGCCCCATATAATGCTGCACATGGCCCCATACAGATATTTGCACCATATAATGCTGCACATGGCCCCTAAGATGCTTCATACAGATATTTGCCCCATATAATGATGCACATGGCCTCATACAGATATTTGTCCCATATAATGCTGCACATGGCCTCATACAGATATTTGTCCCATATAATGCTGCACATGGCCCCATAAGATGCTCCTTACAGATATTTGCCCCCATATAATGCTGCACATGGCCCCATAAGATGCTCCTTACAGATATTTGCCCCCATATAATGCTGCACATGGCCCCATAAGATGCTCCATACAGATATTTGCCCCCATATAATGCTGCACATGGCCCCATAAGATGCTCCATACAGATATTTGCCCCCATATAATGCTGCACATGGCCCCATAAGATGCTCCATACAGATATTTGCCCCCATATAATGCTGCACATGGCCCCATAAGATGCTCCATACAGATATTTGCCCCCATATAATGCTGCACATGGCCCCATAAGATGCTCCATACAGATATTTGCCCCATATGCTGTTGCTGCGATTAAAAAAATAAAAAAATTACATACTCACCTCTCAGGCCCCCGGCACTTACTATATTCACCTGCTCCACGTTCCACCGACGACCGCCGCTATGTCTTCCTGTCCTCTGCACCGACGTTCAGGCAGAGGGCGGCACGCACTAATCGCGTAATTGCGCCCTCTGACCTAAGCGTCACTGCGGAAGACGCAGCGGCGCCGACGGTGGAATGAGGAGCAGGTGAATATCACGCACTGCCCCGTCATACTCACCTGCTCCTGGCGCCGTCGCTGCATGTCTGTTCCCCGGCGACGTTAGATCTGCCCAGGTGTCTCCACTTCCCCCTTCCCTAGTGTTGCCTCCCTTCCCCTTATCCCTTTGTGTTCACTTAGGCTTTCCTACACTGTGCGTGACAGATTCCTTTTGCCTCTGAGACTTCTCTATTTACTGCATTTCCTTCTATTTACAATGGATAATGCAGGGCCGTAATTACAAAATGTCTTCACATACAGTTCTGAATTCGATGGAAAAGGGCCATTCAGATCACATCAATGACCTCCATTCTGACCTCTGGCAGAAGCTCGACACATTTCTGTCACTGAATGCAAATCAAACCTCAGTTCTGATCGTATCAAATCAGCATTGAGTTTAGATTCGAGCTTAGGTGAAGGGGCTGGACACTGAGCAGGAATGGCGGAGGGGATTGACACTGAAAAGGACTGAGAAGTTTGCAATGAACTGTAATTCATGTGAGTCGCCCACCAGGGCCGTGGGGTACCCGGTACCAGGTCCGGTGTTCACAAGGGGAAGTCACGGTGGTGACCCAGTCCGGGGCCTTGGGTGCCCATGTAAAAGGGGAAATTGAATAAAGTTTATGTTCGTCGACGCCACCTGTGGTATTCAGTCAGTGGGGACTGACGCTGCTTGAAGGGGTCCTCTGGGGTGATGTTATGGCAGCTAGATGGTATGACTTCCCACAGATGAAGTGTATCCCCAGGGCTCCCGGTGTGTATATGGAAGATGGTGGAAGGTGCAGTAAAGAATGAGGACACAGGTTTGCAGTCTCTTTACCTGGTTTACTGTAGGCTTCAGGCAGCCACAGTCCATGGCACCAGATCACAGGGCAGGGGGGGTCCGGCCGGCTTGGAAGCGAATCCAGAGTCCCCTTTACCAGGTGGATTTAAAAGCCTTCCTCTAGCGCTGTGGTGTTGTAGTCCCTTACTGCCTATGGCTTCAGATAAGGTCCTCACAGTTCTTCTCTGTCCCCCATATAGGATAGGACAATACCTGTATGAAAGGTAACTCGAGCCTTTTTACAGGGACTCTATCACGCCCCAGGCTCTATGTGTTACTGTGTCTTCAGGTGTGTGTGGCGGATAAGTAACTTGCAGTTCAGCTGTCCTGGTGGGTTCTGATGTAGTTCTTAGAGTCCCTTACAACCTCGGTGTGCCGGCTACCGGTTATCTGCATTTTGCCAGGGAGATAGTCTGCTCGCTGCTGTCCTCCCCCTGGTGTCCTCACCTGTGCCTCGCTCTCCTTCACTCTCACTGAACGATGTCCTTTCCTTCTGTATGTCTCTTTCTCCAGGAGCTGCAGTACTTCAGACTACATGGCCCCTTCAGACCTTCTGACACTCTATGTCGGTCTGCTCTCTTCTGTCTCTCTGACCATCTGACCTCTCTTTCTCTCCAAACCACAATAGATATAGGGGAGTCACCTAGAAATAGGATCAAAAGCTGCCCCTTGTGGCCTGGAGTGTGAACATGTTGTGTGCATTGTGATTACCTGATAAAAGTTATCCTTCATCGCTTCCAAACGTAACATCACTCTCCCCGTGAGGAAAGCAATGCTACTGTGATGACCAGGACCCTGGGGCGCCACACATGCAAGCTTCAGAAGCAAAATATTTAAAAAAAAAATGTGAGGGAAACCAATCACGAATATTGTATGTAAGAAAAAGGTGCAGCAATGTCTATAATAACGTCTAAGGAATTATTCCCATCTTTACAAATTATCATTATATCAAATCCAATCCCCACCAATGAAGACAACAGGGCTTTAAGATTCCCTGTTTGACTCAAGCTGTGACCAACTACTGCAGTCCCATTGAGAATTAATGGAGTAATGACTATCGCTCCATTCTTATGAGGCATTTCAGAGCCCGGTTCTCTGGGCCACCATCGAGCTGCAAGTTATCATCTATTTTTTGGATACAGTCATTTTTAATGGAAATAGCTCTTTTTTACCTTTACTGACCCCACTCTGTATTTAAATACTCTTCAAAAAGCAAAATCCCTCAGTTGTCCTCCCTTGCTACCCCCTCCCAGTATGTTTGGTGCATGGATCTGTTATTTTAGATATTATACTCCAAATTTTGGATATTTTTAATACAAATTGCTGTATTTTTTTGCCAATGGGAAATATTTACGCCTCTTGTTGTAATTGAGTCCTGTTGTGCTCTATATTCTGAAAATCGTAACTAGAAAAATCAAAGAGTTTTTTGTGTGTTTTTATTTTTTAGTATTTCAACTTATGCAGGCCACGCCTCTGACTGAAAGCCGGAGGCTGGTTTCCTACCGGTAGTCAGGCTTTCAGTGCAGCGGTTGCACAGTTTTGGAACCTGCAGATGAACTCCATATTTGCAGGTTAGTAGCATTTGGAGACATGACAGGTGCCCGTTAATGAAAATTAACTCATTAGGGGCCAAATTCTTTGATTGTTAAAATCGCCCAAATGGAGAGGCGAAATGTAAAAGAAAAAAATAGATTTTTATTCCACTTTGCGGCAACTATTACGTTGTGTGTGTGTCCAATTTATCATGAAAAATTTGGTGAAAGGTCCACTTTAAATTTGAAATTTAGAAAGGTTTTTGCCACACAAAAAAAAATGAGCACATAACAAAACAAGCACAGTGTAGTAAAGTACCTCAAATTAAGTCATCGCATACATTATTAGTCTGATTGTAGTTTTATGTTATTGTTTTGTCAATATTACATTAAAAATATATTTATATGCATGCGAGAATATCTGTGACCGAGGAAACTATCATTATAAAAGAAGTATGTTTTTATAACTTCAGTATATACTAGAAAAGCACACAAGGTAATTTATTAATGTACATACTGTATGTAAAAAAAAAAGTTAAAAAATTTAATCAAAATACAGGTCTAAATGGATATTATTTTTGAAGGCCTGATTTTAAAGCTCATGTCCTGGATCTGAAAGATTGACTGAACAGAAGAAATGTAAAAAAAATCAATATATATATTCATTCTGACAATTCCTCCCGAATTCGAATTTTGACTTTTTCAGCACTTCATCCCCACGGAAAGTCATGAAAACCAGCAGGGACAGCAGACTAGCAGGAATTTTTTTTTTTACCAAGTTACTTAACTCATAATATATAATACAATATAATTATAGCAGTGAGTGGTTACAATTAAACAGATGAAGTTCAGGTTTTAGCAGTATGGTTTTTCTGTTCTTCTTGCCATTAATTTTGTTCGACTTCCTGTGAACCAAGGAAAAAAACACAAATATAGGTTTGCAATCAGTGTTGCACTATAGTCTGTATGACTGAAATATTGTATAACAAACTCTATGAATCTATGCTGTGAGCTACCAGTAACCTATAAATGAGAGTTTCTGCTCCAAAGACTACTCAAAAAATTAATGTGGCCATACTTAAGCCATGCGACCGAGTACCCCACATCCCTAGCGGGTGTTGCACGTGCAGCGCCCCAGAGTCCTGGTCGTTGCAGTACTGATGCTCCGCCGCTAAGGGGAGTGATGGTACGTCTGATGGCACTTAAAGAGTTCACCTGACCAGGTATCACATTTTACACTTCACATTCTGGCCACCAGGGGGAGCAAAAGGTTCTATGTATTAGGCCACTCCTCACAATCTGGTAAAACTGGGGGCTGGATAGGAAGTTAGTCAGAAGCTGACTGGGTTGGATCCAGGCAACATCCTGTGGCAGAGGGTGTTGCAGGGGAAGATTCAGGGGGGTCTCTGTCAGGGGTGGGATCCTGACAGTGGCCTAGCGAACAGAACAGAACGTTATGGAGGCGCGCCTGCACCCGTTGCGGTGGCATCCTAAGAAAGGACAAGAAGCGAGGTTTATTGTGGAGAAGTGAGAGACGAGATCGCAGCAAAAAGGAGATAAAGCCAGTAGGAGTCGTGCCGTAAGATCAAGGCAACATCCTACTGAGGCGCGTAGCCAGTGGCCGGAACGCCGAGGAAGTATTAGGCTCCAAGCAATACTTCAAACAGCGGCAGGACTGTTAATTTTAGGTTGGCTGTCTCACCTAAATCGCCTAAGCAGACATAGGGGGCAATTGTGGGAGAGGGGCGACGCTAGGGTCCCGGAAGAACTCCAGGCCTACCGGTCATACGGGTACGTCCTATCCATATCATCTGGGGGACGGAGAAGAACATCAGAAACAGATACGAGTTGTGAGAGAAGAACATCAGAAACAGACACAACAGTTGTGAGGACTATCCCGTGGTGCTCAGCAGGGAGGTACTACAACACACAGGCGCTAGAAGGTAGGCACTGATTTCCACCTGCAAAGGGAACTCTGGATGTGCCTTCGGACCGGCCGGTCTCAGCCAGCCCTGTTAGCAGTGCTCTGGATTGAGGATCCTGAAGCCTTCTGTAAAGAGGTAAAGAGACTGCAACCCTGTGTCCTCGTTATTCATCGCGACCTGCACCACGCACCATCATCACACCTTTCATTGGACGCCCCTTAGCAGGGTCACGGAACGGGTCTAGCCACCGTGACAACCCCAGAACCGAGACAGAGAGACCCGGTACCGAGTACCTCGTGGCCCTGCGTCTGGGGGCGCTCCACACATGTACCTGAGTACCCAATGTTAAAGATAGGTACGCAGGACGCATACAGAAGTAGGCGGAGCGTAGGCAAAGCTTCAGGGAGGAAGTACGCAGCCATCCGCAGCCCTGCTGAACGCAAATGTGAACCTAGCCTTAGTGTTTGCAGTTTGGTTGCTGAATAACGTTTGTTGAAAGGCTGTAACGCTGCCGGTCAACAAGGTTTTCAGCTATGGGCACTCCCTCAGCCAACACAACCATGCTAAGTAATTGGCCAGCATTACCACCAGATGGGTGGTGTCACAATTGTGCTCTGACTAGCATAGGTGTCACGGGTTTACCTTTACAAAGAGGAGCCGATAGACCACAGTGTCTGATTTTACATACTCCTGCACTGATTAGAAGCACTTCACCATCATATTAAACTGTGCAGGTTTCTTCTAGCAGTGCAGGGTTTAGTCTGCTCATTTGAGAGCTTCTGGAGCTTTCCTGCTTTGATGGTTTGATTGCTGGTGTTAGCTTCATACTGCCTGGTTCTGGAGTTGTAGGTGTGGGTTGTTTGGGGACGCGTTTGGAGTGTTGTTCTAAAGACTGTTGCTTGGTGATTTGTTTGTGTGCATATCCTCATCCTATCCTGTTTTGGCTTTTCCTTCCTTTACTTCCCAGGTGTTCCACTCTGTTGTTTGTGAGTGCATATTTGTATGATTGGTATTTTCATTTATCCCTGTACATATTCTCTTAGTCTGATTTGTGTATTCTTATACACTACAATTCCCAACATCCATGGGTGGGGAAGGGGACAGAAGAGAGATAATTTAGGAGCTCAGCAAGGCATGTGGTCCCGGCATCTTCACCATTAGAAATTATCTGGGGAGCAGGGATAGCTAGGGCTTCCTTAGCTTTAGGGATAGGAAAGGAGACCCTAGCCCCAGGATATCCTACAGCAGGGTCATGATGGTAGGGACAGGAGGCGGCTCGAGAGAGAGGGACAGTGTAAATGTTAGCCTCAGTGGGGGTACTCTGCACCAGCCTCTGTGGGGGTACTCTGCAAACAGCTTCGGTGGGGTACTGTCTATCAACCTCTGTGGGGGTACTCTGCAAAACATCTTCTGTAGGGGTGCTCTGCAAAACAGCCTCTGTGGGGGCACTCTGCACCAGCCTCTGTGGGGGTTTTCTGAAAATGGCCTCTTTGGGGGGTATTCTGAAAGCAGCCGAGGTGAAGGTCTTCTGAATTCTGCTTCTGTGGGGGGGCACTCTTCATCTGGCTCTGTGGGTGTACTCTGAAAAAAAGTGTAATAATTGAACTTTTTTGGGGTGCAAAGAATGAGAAGAGCATCAAATAGGGGATGTGGTCTTCGTGCTGCTGGTTGTGATGGTGTAGCTGCTTCAGGGAGAAAACGTGGTCAATCTGTACCTGCTACACGCACAAATTAAACACCTTCCTTTGGTGCATGCAGGTAACAGGATGCTCTGTGTAATTTACGAGTAATGCTGGACAAATGGTTAGGCCAGGACAAGTTGAGGCAGTTTTAGATTGGATGCCTGAGAGTGCCTAAAGTTTCTTTGCATTGTCTTTCACCTGGTCCCCTGCTGAAAGTGCAAAGTTTGCATCTGCGGCCCATGGGCATCTGTCTTCCAGCTCACACCTTTGCAAATCAGCAGCCAAGCAGTCTGAGCTCCAAGTCATGCAGCAGTCACTTATGCTTTTTGATAGTTGTGGTTCCGTGGGCCATCCACCTGGCTCTGCCCCAGAAGTGGAAGAGATGGAGTACACTGATGCCCAACCAGTTGTTCAGTTTGAGGATGAGTACATGGGAGGGCTAGAGCACCACAGTACATCTCTGATTGTGTGTGACTGCACTGTTGTAAGATCAGCTGGGGCTAGAAGCTCCTTTCCTATCCCTAAAGCTAAGGGGGCCCTAGCTATCTCTGTTCCCCGGATTACTTCTGATGGTAAAGACGCCAGGGCCACCTACGTTTGTTGAGTTCCTAAATCAGCCCTTATTTGTCCCCTCCCCAACTTGGGAAAGTGGGGAGTTGTAGTGTATAAGAATACACAAACCAGACTAACAAGGAAACACAAACACAACACCTCCAATTCCAGAATCAGGCTGTATGAAACTAACACTGACAATCCCTGATGCGAGTGGCTATAACATAGGGGAATGGCCAACACTGAACAGCTAAGACCATCCAAGCAGGAAAGCTCCAGAAGCTTTCAGCTGAACATTTTAACCCCTGCACTGCTAACATAAAACTGCATTGTTTAATATGATGGTGAAGTGCTTCTAATCAGTAAGGGAAATCAGACACCATGGTCTTCTGACCCCTCTCTGTCGTAGAAAAACCGTGACATGGCGAAACATAGGTGCCAAATGCTGTGGCTTTCTGCAGTGTGTAGACTGGTAAAGAGGGATGCAACGTCCAGCCCGCAGCGTTTACTGACCGAGGGCACATACCCTAATAAATATACAATAAGTTGCACACGGAAAGCATTAAAATGTCATGGAGCTGTGAAATTATATATCTGTCAGATGTCTATCTGCTTATACAGTATATCTACCTATATCTTTATATAAGCTATCTTTCTTTTTTTTCAACTAGCTTTATAAGCTTCAAACAGAAATCATTGTTGAGCAAAAATGCAGGTGAAAAACGCAAGTGAAAAACTCGTGTTTTGTCCGCTGTGTTTTTCCTGCCAAGAGATGCAGAAATGGTGCGGAAAGTTCTTCATCCAAATACTCAAAGTGTGCACACAGCCTTTGTCTTTCATATCTGGGAAACTTATTTTACTTACCTTTATCGCAATTACCATCTTTCGACATGTTCTTCTTGACCGTTTTTAGAATATGCAAGAACCAAAACATACGTCACACGTCTGCAAAAAAAAAATAACGATATTTGAAAATTTTAAATAACCAATGCAAATGTTCATATCTGTAAACTCACAATAAAATATAACTTACATTCTTGATTATTCTTGTAAATTTTGCAAAACATTATACTACTTCATCCTCTGCTATCTTTTGGGTTAAACCGTGGCAGCTCCTTTGCAGCCCAGAGACTGAGAAGTTCACTTTTCTGCGTGACTTCTTTGTACAGAAGATATCAACTTTATTATCAATCCATTGATTGCCAACCAAACTCAAAAAGGTTTTATTCTTGTCTGGATGAAAAGTTTAATTCATTATCAACAAGGTCAATCTATTTCCACTTTGACGTGGGACCCTGAATTCTACTACAAAAAACCCTTAGGCTGGGTTCACATTGCGTTAATGTGTGCACGCTAACGGACAGCGTTGCACGGCGAAAATGTCGCAATTAACGCCGTGCAACGGGTCCGTTAGCGTGCCCATTGACAGCAATGTAAATTTCTCCTGCAGCGCATCACTAGCGCGTGCCTTTTTCGACATGCAACACATTCATACTCCAGGCCACCAGGGCGAGCTTCTGATCCTATTTACTAGGTGACTCCCATATATATATATATATAACTGGTAGTCTGTAGGGAAAGTTAGAAAGTTCCAGACAGCCGTCTGAGGAGGATAGAGGGTTCATGGAGCTGTGCATGCCCTAAGAGCTGCAGCTCCCAGAAGGAGACATTTCAGAAAGCAGAATATGTTGCAGTGAGCATGCAGGAAAGCAAGGCATGGGAGAGGATACCAGAAGGGGACCAGCCCTAAGCAGGCTGCCTCCTTCTTAGGCGCAGAACACCGGTAGCCGGAACACCGAGGTTGTGCCAGCCGGACCCAACTTGCCCTGTGATCCAGTGCCCTGGACTGTGGCTGCTGAAACCAACAGTAAACAAGGTAAAGAGACTGCAATCCTGTGTCCTCGTTCTTCTCTGCACCTCTCACGATACCACCATCTACAAACCGGGAACCCTAGGGATATACTTCACCTGTGGGAAGATATACCATCTAGCTGCCACAACATCACCCCAGCAGACCCCTTAAAGCAGCGTCGGTCACCCTGACCGAATACCACAGGTGGCGTCATGAACATAAACTTTATCCCTTTAAAGACCTTTCCCTTTTACATGGTCGCCCAGGGTCATGGGCCGGGTCACAGCCACCGTGACATCCCCCTGTGAACCGCAGGACCCAGTACCGAGTAACCCGTAGCCCGTGGGGCGACTCATCTTGGCATCACGAATAAGATGGACTGACCCAGCAAATCAGGTCAAGTGCACCTAAAGACTGTGCCAGAACTGTGCCTAACCGTGATTTATTAAGAGACTGTGGTGTTGTGAATTCCGTTCTCGAACTCCCTCCTGTGGTCATGAATGGTACTTCGGCGAGTTCTGTCCGTGGACTCCCTCTGGTGGCTGTGAGTGGAACTGCTGGTTCTGAGGTTGCTCACTCAGCTGTCCTCATTTGCGGCTAGGCTGGCTTTTCTATTTAACTCCACTCAGATCGTTACTCAATGCCAGCTGTCAATGTATCAGTACTGGTTCAGATCTCTCTTGGATCCTTCTGATGACCTGTCTACTCCAGCAGAAGTTAAGTTCCTGCTAGTTCATTTATTGTTCATTTTGTACTGAATATATTTTTTAGTACTTGCTAATTTCTTGTCCAGCTTGCTTATATGATATTTCCTTGCTTGCTGGAAGCTCTGGGGTGCAGAGTGGCACCCCCGCATCGTGAGTCGGTGCGGGGGTCTTTTTGCACACTCTGCGTGGCTTTTTGTAGTTTTTGTGCTGACCGCATAAGATCCCTTTCCTATCCTCAATCTATCTAGTAAGTCTGGCCTCCTTTGCTGAAACCTGTTTCATCCCTGTGTTTGTGACTTTCCTCTTAACTCACAGTTAATATATGTGGGGGGCTGTCTTTACCTTTGGGGAAATTTCTCTGAGGCAAGCTAAGGCTTAATTTCCTATCTTTAGGGGTAGTTAGCTCTTAGGCTGTGAAGAGGCGTCTAGGGAGAGTTAGGTACGCTCCACAGCTATTTCTAGTTGTGTGTTATAGGATTAGGGTTTGCGGTCAGCAGAGTTCCCACTTCCCAGAGCTTGTCCTGACATCTAGTTTAACCATCAGGTCATTCCAGGTGCACCTAACCACCAGATCCATAACACTGTGGATTGTAAAATACCACCAAAATTGCCGTCAAAACCGCTGCCATTACAGCGCCATGATGTTGTGATTTTGCTTTTTGCTCCCTCTAGTGGTCATTAGTGATTTGACTCTGGAGCGTCTGTCTTTTCCTATATCCTCACCTGGGCCGTTAGTTCAGGGGCGTTGCTATATAAGCTCCCTGGACCTTCAGTTCAATGCCTGGCATCGTTGAAATCAGAGCTAATCTGTTGTGCTCTTGTCCTCTGATCCTGGTTACTGTTGTGATTTTGCTTTTTGCTCCCTCTAGTGGTCATTAGTGATTTGACTCTGGAGCGTCTGTCTTTTCCTATATCCTCACCTGGGCCGTTAGTTCAGGGGCGTTGCTATATAAGCTCCCTGGACCTTCAGTTCAATGCCTGGCATACTGTTATGACCCCAGTGGACAGGGTCTCAGAGGAACGTGTAAGTCTGCAAGATACAAAAATCCAGCTCATAGGGCTGTGGTAACTGGGTTGACCAAATAGCTACTCCTAACGCCAACACTAGAAGTAGCCGGGGATCATTCCTACGTTGATTCTAGATGACACGCGCCAGCCGGAGAATCTAGCTACCCCTAGTAGAGGAAAACAAAGACCTTTCTTGCCTCCAGAGAAGGGGACCCCAAAGCTGGATAGAAGCCCCCCACAAATAATGACGGTGAGGTAAGAGGAAATGACAAACACAGAAATGAACCAGGTTTAGCACAGAGAGGCCCGCTTACTAATAGCAGAATAAAGAAAGGTAACTTATATGGTCAACAAAAACCCTATCAAAATCCACACTGGAAATTCAAGAACCCCCGAACCGTCTAACGGTCCGGGGGGAGAACACCAGCCCCCCTAGAGCTTCCAGCAAAGGTCAGGATATAGATTTGGAACAAGCTGGACAAAAATACAAAACCAAAACAAATAGCAAAAAGCAAAAGGCAGACTTAGCTGATATAACTGGAACCAGGATCAGTAGACAAGAGCACAGCAGACTAGCTCTGATAACTACGTTGCCAGGCATAGAACTGAAGGTCCAGGGAGCTTATATAGCAACACCCCTAACTAACGACCCAGGTGCGGAAAAAAGGAATGACAGAAAAACCAGAGTCAAAAAACTAGTAACCACTAGAGGGAGCAAAAAGCAAATTCACAACAGTACCCCCCCCTTAGTGAGGGGTCACCGAACCCTCACCACGACCACCAGGGCGATCAGGATGAGCGGCATGAAAGGCACGAACTAAATCGGCCGCATGAACATCAGAGGCGACCACCCAGGAATTATCCTCCTGACCATAGCCCTTCCACTTGACCAGGTACTGAAGCCTCCGCCTGGAGAGGCGAGAATCCAAGATCTTCTCCACCACGTACTCCAACTCGCCCTCAACCAACACCGGAGCAGGAGGCTCAGCAGAAGGAACTACAGGCACAATGTACCGCCGCAACAAGGACCTATGAAATACATTGTGAATAGCAAACGACACAGGAAGATCCAGACGAAAAGATACAGGATTAAGGATTTCCAATATCTTGTAAGGCCCAATAAAACGAGGTTTAAATTTGGGAGAGGAGACCTTCATAGGAACAAAGCGGGAAGAAAGCCATACCAAATCCCCAACGCGTAGTCGGGGACCCACACCGCGGCGGCGGTTGGCAAAGCGCTGAGCCTTCTCCTGTGACAACTTCAAGTTGTCCACCACATGATTCCAGATCTGCTGCAACCTATCCACCACAGAATCCACCCCAGGACAGTCAGAAGGCTCCACATGACCCGAAGAAAAACGAGGATGGAAACCAGAGTTGCAGAAAAAAGGCGAAACCAAGGTGGTGGAACTAGCCCGATTATTAAGGGCAAACTCAGCCAACGGCAAGAATGTCACCCAATCGTCCTGATCAGCAGAGACAAAACACCTCAAATAAGCCTCCAAAGTCTGATTAGTTCGCTCCGTCTGTCCATTAGTCTGAGGATGGAAAGCAGACGAAAACGACAAATCAATGCCCATCCTACTACAAAAGGATCGCCAGAACCTGGAAACGAACTGGCATCCTCTGTCTGACACAATATTCTCAGGGATGCCGTGCAAACGAACCACGTTCTGAAAAAACACAGGAACCAGATCGGAAGAGGAAGGCAGCTTAGGCAAAGGAACCAAATGGACCATCTTGGAAAAGCGATCACATATCACCCAGATAACGGACATGCCCTGAGATAGCGGAAGATCAGAAATGAAATCCATGGAGATATGTGTCCAAGGTCTCTTCGGGACAGGCAAGGGCAAGAGCAAACCGCTGGCACGAGAACAGCAAGGCTTAGCTCGAGCACAAGTCCCACAGGACTGCACAAATGACCGCACATCCCTTGACAAGGAAGGCCACCAAAAGGACCTGGCCACCAGATCTCTGGTGCCAAAAATTCCCGGGTGACCTGCCAACACCGAGGAATGAACCTCGGAAATGACTCTGCTGGTCCACTTATCCGGGACAAACAGTCTGTCAGGTGGACAAGACTCAGGCCTATCAGCCTGAAATCTCTGCAACACACGTCGCAGATCCGGAGAAATAGCTGACAAGATAACTCCATCTTTAAGAATACCAACAGGATCAGCGACTCCAGGAGCATCAGGCACAAAGCTCCTAGAAAGAGCATCGGCCTTCACATTCTTTGAACCTGGTGAATACGAGACAACAAAATCAAAGCGGGAGAAAAACAATGACCAGCGGGCCTGTCTCGGATTAAGGCGTTTAGCAGACTCGAGATACATCAGATTTTTGTGATCAGTCAAGACCACCACACGATGCTTAGCACCCTCGAGCCAATGACGCCACTCCTCAAATGCCCATTTCATGGCCAACAACTCCCGATTGCCCACATCATAATTTCGCTCGGCAGGCGAAAACTTCCTAGAGAAAAAGGCACAAGGTTTCATAACAGAGCAACCAGGGCCTCTCTGCGACAAAACGGCCCCTGCCCCAATCTCCGAAGCATCCACCTCAACCTGAAAGGGAAGTGAGACGTCAGGCTGGCACAAAACAGGCGCCGAAGTAAACCAGCGTTTCAACTCCTGGAAAGCCTCCACGGCAGCAGGAGCCCAGTTAGCTACATCGGAGCCCTTCTTGGTCATATCCGTCAAAGGTTTCACAATGCTAGAAAAATTAGCGATAAAACGACGGTAGAAGTTAGCGAAGCCCAAGAACTTCTGAAGACTCTTAACTGACGAGGGCTGAGTCCAATCAAGAATAGCTCGGACCTTGACTGGGTCCATCTCCACAGCAGAAGGGGAAAAAATGAACCCCAAAAAGGGAACCTTCTGTACACCAAAGAGACACTTTGAGCCCTTGACAAACAAAGAATTTTCACGCAAAATTTTAAAGACCAACCTGACCTGCTCCACATGCGAATCCCAATTATCAGAAAAAACCAAAATATCATCCAGATAAACAATCAAAAATTTATCCAGATACTTCCGGAAAATGTCATGCATAAAGGACTGAAAAACTGAAGGCGCATTGGAGAGCCCAAAAGGCATCACCAAGTACTCAAAATGACCTTCGGGCGTATTGAATGCGGTTTTCCATTCATCACCTTGCTTAATGCGCACAAGGTTGTACGCACCACGAAGGTCTATCTTGGTGAACCACTTGGCACCCTTAATCCGGGCAAACAAGTCAGACAACAGCGGTAAAGGATACTGAAACTTGACAGTGATCTTATTTAAAAGCCGATAATCAATACAAGGTCTCAAAGATCCGTCCTTTTTTGCCACAAAAAAGAATCCCGCACCAAGAGGGGAAGAAGACGGACGAATATGTCCTTTCTCCAGAGACTCCTTGATATATGAACGCATAGCGGTATGTTCAGGTACCGACAGATTAAACAGTCTTCCCTTAGGAAATTTACTGCCTGGGATCAAATCTATAGCACAGTCACAGTCCCTATGAGGAGGCAGTGCACTGGACTCAGACTCACTGAAGACATCCTGATAATCAGACAAATACTCCGGAACTTCCGA
This sequence comes from Ranitomeya variabilis, assembly GCF_051348905.1. Lineage (NCBI taxonomy): Eukaryota > Metazoa > Chordata > Amphibia > Anura > Dendrobatidae > Ranitomeya > Ranitomeya variabilis. Next base: position 651,984,766 of record NC_135236.1, read on the forward strand.
AGGCGTAGAAGAAGCAATAGACACAGGCAGGGAATCCTCATGAATGCCACGACAGCCCCAACTTGAGACTGACATAGCCTTCCAGTCCAGGACTGGATTATGGGTCTGTAACCATGGCAGCCCTAAAACAACCAAATCATGCATTTTATGTAAAACCAGGAAACGTATCACCTCGCGGTGTTCAGGAGTCATGCACATGGTAACCTGTGTCCAATACTGCGGTTTATTTGCTGCCAATGGTGTAGCATCAATACCCCTAAGAGGAATAGGATTTTCTAATGGTTCAAGAGTAAAACCACAGCGCTTAGCAAATGAGAGATCCATGAGACTCAGGGCAGCACCTGAATCTACAAACGCCATGACAGGATAAGATGACAGTGAGCAAATCAAAGTTACAGACAGAATAAATTTAGGTTGCAAATTACCAACGGTGACAGGACTAACAACCTTAGCTATACGTTTAGAGCATGCTGAGATAACATGTGTAGAATCACCACAGTAGTAGCACAAGCCATTCCGGCGTCTATGAATTTTCCGCTCATTTCTAGTCAGGATTCTATCACATTGCATTAAATCAGGTGTCTGTTCAGACAACACCATGAGGGAATTTGCGGTTTTGCGCTCCCGCAACCGCCGGTCAATTTGAATAGCCAGTGCCATAGTATCATTCAGACCTGTGGGAATGGGAAAACCCACCATAACATTCTTAATGGCTTCAGAAAGGCCATTTCTAAAATTAGCGGCCAGTGCACACTCGTTCCAATGTGTCAGCACGGACCATTTCCGAAATTTTTGGCAATACACTTCAGCCTCGTCCTGCCCCTGAGACATAGCCAGCAAGGCCTTTTCTGCCTGAATCTCAAGATTGGGTTCCTCATAAAGTAAACCGAGCGCCAGAAAAAACGCATCAAGATCAGCCAATGCCGGATCTCCTGGCGCCAGCGAAAAAGCCCAATCCTGAGGGTCGCCCCGTAAGAACGAAATAACAATTTTTACTTGCTGAGCAGAATCTCCAGATGAACAGGGTCTCAGGGACAAAAACAATTTACAATTATTCACGAAATTCCTAAACTTAAACCTGTCTCCGGAAAACAGTTCAGGAATCGGTATTTTAGGTTCTGACCTAGGATTTCTGATAACATAATCTTGTATGCCCTGCACACGAGTAGCCAGCTGGTCCACACTTGTAATCAAGGTCTGGACATTCATGTCTGCAGCAAGCATAGCCACTCTGAGGTAAAGGGGAAAAAGAAAAAAAAAAAAACTCAGAATCTTCTTTCTTATAATCCCTCTTCTGCAATGCATTAAACATTTAATACTGGCCTGGCAAACTGTTATGACCCCAATGGCGAGGGTCTCAGAGGAACGTGGAAGTCTGCAGAATACAAAAATCCAGCTCATAGGGCAGTGGTAACTGGGTTGACCATATATCTACTCCTAACGCCAACACTAGAAGTAGCCGGGGATCATTCCTACGTTGATTCTAGATGACACGCGCCAGCCGGAGAATCTAGCTACCCCTAGTAGAGGAAAACAAAGACCTTTCTTGCTTCCAGAGAAGGGGACCCCAAAGCTGGATAGAAGCCCCCCACAAATAATGACGGTGAGGTAAGAGGAAATGACAAACACAGAAATGAACCAGGTTTAGCACAGAGAGGCCCGCTTACTAATAGCAGAATAAAGAAAGGTAACTTATATGGTCAACAAAAACCCTATCAAAATCCACACTGGAAATTCAAGAACCCCCGAACCGTCTAACGGTCCGGGGGGAGAACACCAGCCCCCCTAGAGCTTCCAGCAAAGGTCAGGATATAGATTTGGAACAAGCTGGACAAAAATACAAAACCAAAACAAATAGCAAAAAGCAAAAGGCAGACTTAGCTGATATAACTGGAACCAGGATCAGTAGACAAGAGCACAGCAGACTAGCTCTGATAACTACGTTGCCAGGCATAGAACTGAAGGTCCAGGGAGCTTATATAGCAACACCCCTAACTAACGACCCAGGTGCGGATAAAAGGAATGACAGAAAAACCAGAGTCAAAAAACTAGTAACCACTAGAGGGAGCAAAAAGCAAATTCACAACACCGGACCTCCTGCGGAGAGAGATGGAGGAGCTGGCCCGACGATCCCTGCGGACCCAGATGACAGCGGTGACCGCACGGAAGGAGTCCCTGATCAAAAAGATGACGACCGCACCACGACAAAACTTACCACCAATGCTCACAACCCCAACGGAGCCAGAAAGTAAGACACCCCTGGAAAGTCAGATGCTTCAAACAGAGATGACAACGCCGCAGCACAAGCCCCTGCAGCCCACAGACTAGGCACTGCAACAAGTGATCCTGACCCCAGCAGAGGAGCAGACCAGCACCGGAGGGACCGCATCTGAAGCAGGTATGAGGAACGACCCTGCCCCAGTGACCGGCCCCGCTCCAGCGACTGCTCGTGCCACAACTACTGACCCTGTTTCAGTGACTAACGTTACCGCGGCCACCGACTGTGCCATGCTGCAGACCAAAGAGTCACTGATAGGCCCACTCCCAGCACCATCAGACCCCAGACCTGAGTGGGGCCATTACAACGTTCCCTGGGACCATGACTCTGGTATGGGAAAACAGACACCCCTGGCCTAGCAAGCAAAGTATGAGAGAAGAGATATGCAGAGCCATCAGATCCCAGATACTGAACTGAAACCATTTGAGTCACCTGTTGTGACATTTGCAGAAAGCTTTTCCCAGTCAGAAAACAGTAGCCATCAAGAGCTACCCTGGCCAAGGAGATAAACAGTTTTGCCTGCAAAGTTCAAATATGACTGTAAATACAGTAGTTAATTCAACTCTTTTTGCTGTTTAGAAGTTCATTAAACCCGACCAGGGTTTTCACTTAAAGGGGTCCCACGTTAAAAGTTATCCTCTGCCAAGTGCACTTACTTCAAGAGTTTCGTTTTCTTAAAGACACTGGAGTCATGGACAGCGAATCGCTCAAAAACTTTCCCTTTCTAAATAGTTTGCACCTTCTTAAAGGTGCTTCCTACTGGTTTTACAAAGAAGCTTTTAAAGAGACTGCGTCTAATATTGCTTTGAAAGTTGTTTTGTTTTCCAGAGACCTGAAGAAAAACCCTTTTGGTGCGGCAGGATTTCAGGTCTGGATACACGCCTTGTAGCCTGCTCAAGGCCAACATTAGGGGTTAATGACGGCTCCCTCGCATCGGTGCTGCTCTTTTAGAGTTAATGATTGACTAGAATATTAATTGCACTACCTCATTGAAAGACTTGAATATTGTTTGCACCTATAAAGGGAATGTTGAATCATTGCACTTTGCCAGTTAGAAATGTATGTTCCAAGATAGAAGGTTAATATATTACAGAGTTAATATAGTAAATAATAATAAAATGGAGAGTTGAAGTTATATATCGTATATCGTATACAGATAGTTATGATGATGCACTTTTGAATAAAATTGAGAAGAAGATATAGCGAGCCCGTGGGGGTTAGTCGAAAGTTTTGCACTTGAAGAAGAGTAAAGATAAAATAATTGTTTTGCACCTTGAAGTCATAAGATAGTATACCCATGGTGGGTAATAGCTCTTCATAGTTAGTTAGTTAATGTACTGTTTTACTAAATTGTTCCTAAAAGTAGGCCTACGATGTAAATATGTTATCTGTTATGATGACCTGGTGGTAAGGAGCACCCGGAATGACCTGATGAGCAAACTAGTAATACAGGACAAGCTCTGGGAAGTGGGATCTCTGCTGACCGCAACACTAATCCTATCACAACACACTAGAAATAGCCGTGGAGCGTACCTAACTCTGCCTAGACACCTCTTCACAGCCTAAGAGCTAGTTACCCCTAAAGATAGGAAATTAAGCCTAGCTTGCCTCAGAGAAATTCCCCAAAGAAATAGGCAGCCCCCCACATATATTGACTGTGAGTTAAGATGGAAGTCACAAACACAGGGATGAATGTTATGAACTATACTTTTGGGCTCCCTCTTGTGGTCACTTGCGGTATGGCTCTTGTATACTCTTTCCCCAGGTTGGTAGTCACCTGGTTCGTTAACACTCTGGGTGTTTCTATTTAAACTTCCTGGAGTCTTAGTCCATTGCCTGGCATCCATGTAATCAGTCCTTGTCTGGTTGCTCTTGTCTACTGGTCCTGATTTTTGCAACATAAGCTAAGTCCTGCTTTCTTGTTTTTTTTGTTATTTGTATTATTCTGTTTTTTGTCCAGCTTGTTCATAATGTGATTCCTGATTTTGCTGGAAGCTCTAAGGGGGCTGATATTCTCCCCCCATACCGTTAGTCGGTACGGGGGTTCTTGGATATTCAGCGTGGATATTTTTGTAGGGTTTTTCGCTGACCACATAAGTCCGCTTTCTATATTTCTGCTATTATTTAGTGGGCCTCTCTTTGCTGAATCTAGTTCATACTTACGTTTGTCCTTTCCTCTTACCTCACCGTTATTATTTGTTGGGGGCCTGTATCTACTTTGGGGTACCTTTCTCTGGAGGCAAGTGAGGTCTGTATTTTCTCTGAAAGGGTTAGTTAGATCTCCGGCTGGCGCGAGATGTCTAGAACCAACGTGTTGTGGGTTAGTTGTGGGCTAGGATCAGGTATGTGGTCAGCTCAGTTACCACCTCCCTAAGAGCTAGTTTTTATGTTTGCAGACTTTGCTGAAGACCTTGAGATCCTCTGCCATTAGGATCACAACAGATGAAACAGGTTTCAGCAAAGGAGGCCAGACTTCACTAAACAGACTGAGGATAGAAAAGGTGTCTTTGCGGTCAGCACAAAAAACTATAAAAAAACCACGCAGAGTGCGCAAAAGAGACCCCCACCCCGACTCACGGTGTGGAGGTGCCACTCTGCATCCCAGAGCTTCCAGCTAGCAAGACAATATCATGATAGCAAGCTGGAGAAGAAAACAATGATTAGCAAATAAACTCGCAGGGACTTAGCTTCTGATGGAGTAGACAGGTCATCTGAAAGATCCAAGAGAGATCTGAACCAGTACTAGGACATTGACAGCTGGCATCAAGTAACGATCTGAGTGGAGTTAAATACAGCAGCCAGCCTAGGACTAAACGAGGTCAGCTGAGGAAAGAACCTCAGAACCAGCAGCTCCACTCACAGCCACCAGAGGGAGTCCATGGACAGAACTCACCGAAGTACCATTCATGACCACAGGAGGGAGTTCGAGAACAGAATTCACAACAGTTATCGTAACATCCAAGTGTTCTCACCTTCCATGAAGGGAAGCTCTAGTTTACATAATATTAATTAGCTTTATAAATTTATAGCATTTCAAAAATTGTATATCTTTTTGCTAACATGTGTTGTTCTTCTTTTCCCAGTCCGGGAGTACTGGATTTAACGGGGGGGAGTGTGGTGCCCCAGGGTCCTGGTCATCACAGTGACATTGCTTTCCTCCCGGGGAGAGTGATGCTACGTTTGGAGGCAAGGAAGGATAACTGCATCCAGGTACCACAAACATGCAACACATTCATACTCCAGGCCACCAGGGTAAGCTTCTGATCCTACTTACTAGGTGAGTCCCCATATATATATATATATATATATATATATATATATATATAACTGGTAGTCTGTAGGGAAAGTTTGGAAGTTCCAGACAGCCGTCTGAGGAGGATAGAGGGTTCACGGAGCTATGCATACCCTAAGAGCTGCAGCTCCCAGAAAGAGACATTTCAGAAAACAGAATACGTTGCAGTGAGCATGCAGGAAAGCAAAGCACGGGAGAGGATACCAGAAGGGGACCAGCCCTAAGCAGGCTGCCTCCTTCTGAGGAGCAGAACACCAGTAGCCGGAACACCGAGGTTGTGAAGACCTCCACGCCTTACAGCAGAGACCGGCAGGACAGCCTAACTGCAAGTTCCCTGTCCGACCTAATACCCAGGAGGCACGGTGACATCCCACAAAGCCGGGTTATCTAAGAGACCCTATAAACAGGCTCAAGTCACCAGTCATACGGGTTTTGTCCTACCCTATATGGGGGACAGAGAGAGAGAGAGACACCACATCTGTGAGGACATTACGAGAAGCTTAGCAGTAAGGGACTACACCTCTACAGCGCAAGGGAAGGCTATTGATTTCCACCTGGACAAGGGGACTCTGGGCTTGCCTCCAAACCAGCCAGACCCAACTTGCCCTGTGATCTGGTGCCCTGGACTGTGGCTGCTGAAACCAACAGTAAACAAGGTTAAGAGACTGCAATCCTGTGTCCTCGTTCTTCTCTGTACAGTACCTCTCACCATACCACCATCTACACACCGGGAGCCCTGGGGAAATACTTCACCTGTGGGAAGATATACAGTACCATCTAGCTGCCATAACATCACCCCAGCGGACCTCTTAAAGCAGCGTCGGTCACCCTGACCGAATACCACAGGTGGCGTCACGAAGATAAACTTTATCCCTTTAAAGACCTTTCCCTTTTACATGGGCGCCCAGGGCCACGGACTGGGTCACAGCCACTGTGACATCCCCCTGTGAACCGCAGGACCCAGTACCGAGTAACCCTTAACCCGTGGGGCGACTCACCAACACACCGGTGACCCGTATTTCCGGCGCGATTGCCGGAAGCGAGATTTACATGCTGCTGTCAGAGTTTGACAGCGGCATTTAACTGGTTAATAGGTGCGGGTGAATTGCAATTACACCTGCAGCTATTGCAGGCACATGTCAGCTGTTCAAAAGAGATGACATGTCCCCAGAAAGATGTGGGCTCACCGCCGGAGCCCACAAGAAAGGGAGGGAGTCTGACATCGGCATAAATGTACAGCCACTGCCATCAGGCGCTTATCTACAGCATTCTGTAATGCTGTAGATAAGCCCCCGATGAAACCTGAAAGATAAGAAAAACAAGTTATATTATACTCACCTGGGGGGGCAGTCCGTTGCGGTCCGGTCCAATGGGTGTCGCGGTCCGAGTCCGGCGCCTCCCATCTTCATGCGATGACGTCCTCTTTGTTGCTTCTGTCGCAGCTCCTGCGCAGGCGTACTTTATCTGCCCTGTTGAGGGCAGCATAAAGTACTGCAGTGCGCAGGCGCTGGGCTTCTCGGACCTTTCAGTACTTTGCTCTGTGTTTCAGTTTTTTCCATCAATGTATCATTTTTTTCCCATGCCATCCATGTGCTGACTCCGAATCAGACACATCTATATACACTGCTCAAACAAATAAAGGGAACATCTAAAATCCCACATCCTAGATATCTCTGAATTAAATATTCCAGTTGCAAATCTTTATTCATTACATGGTGGAATGCATTGAGAAAAATAAAACATAAAAATGATCAATGTAAATCAAAATTAATATCCCATGGAGGTCTAGCTTTGGAATGATACTCAAAATCAAAGTGGAAAATTACAGGCTGATCCAACTTCAGTGGAAATGCCACAAGGAAATAAGAAAGAGTAGTGTGTGTGGCTTCCACGTGCCTGTATGACCTCCCTACAACACTTAGGCATTGTCCTGATGAGGCGGCGGATGTTTTCCTGAGGGATCTCCTTCCAGACCTGGATTAAAGCACCATCAACTCCTGAGCAGTCTGTGGTGCAACGTGGTGTTGGTGGATGGAATGAGATATATTGTCCCAGATGTGATCGATTGGATTCTGGTCTGTGGAACGGGCAGGCCAGTCCATAGCATCAATGCCTTCATCATGCAGAAACTGCTGACACACTTCAACCACATAAGGCCTAGCGTTGTCATGCATCAGAAGGAACCCAGGGCCCACTGTGCATGTGATCTCACAATGGGTTAGAGGATCTCATCCTGATACCTAATGTCAGTGAGGGTATGTCTGGTTATCACATGGAAGGCTGTACGGCCCTCAAAAGAAATGCCTCCTCACACCATTACTGACCCACTGCCAAATCGGTCATGCTGGAGGATGTTGCAGGCAGCAGAACATTCTCCACGGCGTGAACCTGCTGTCATCTGTGAAGAGCACAGGGCACAAATGTTGAATCTGCCAGTGTTGGTGTTCTCTGGCAAATGCCAATTGCCCTGCATGGTCTTGGGCTGAAAGCACAACATCCACTTTTGGATGTCGGCCTTCATATGAACCCTCGAGGAGTCTGTTTCTGGCAGTTTGGGCAGAAACACGGATTTTAGTGGCCTGCTGGAGGTCTGGCACTGCTCCTCCTGTTCTTCCTTGCACAAAGGAGGGAGTAGCAGTTCTGCTACTGGGTTCTTGCCCTCCTACAGCCACCTCCATGTCTTTTAGTGTACTGGCCTATCTCCTGTTATTTGCTCCATGTTTTGGACAGTGTGCTGACAGACACAGCTATCCTTGCCACAGCTCACAATAATGTGCCATCCTGGATGAGCTGCACTACCTGAGCAACTTCTGTGGGTTGTAGATACCGCCTCATGCAACCTCTAGGGGTGAGAGCAATGACAAAATGCAAAGGTGACCAAAATAACAGCCAAAAAGAATGAGAACAGAGAAATGGTGTGCGGTCACCACCTGCAGAACCACTCCTTTATAGGGGTTGTCTTGCTAATTGCCTATCATTTCTACCTGTTCTCGTTCTCATTTGCACAACAGCAGGATAAATTGATTCACAGTTGGTGTTGCTTCATAACTGCACAGGTTGATTCCACAGAAGTGTGATTGACTATGACTTGGAGTTACATTGTGTTATGTAAGAGTTCCCTTTATTTTTGGAGCAGTGTAGTTTTTTACAGCAAGAAAACACAGGAATGCAAGTATCACCATAAACTTATATGGGTACAAGTTTTATCTTTAGAAATAATGGATAGAACATATTCAGGGAAGTCTGAATGAGTCCTTGGAGGAATGGTAACACCAAGTATTAGTTAGTGTTAAAAAAAAGACCAGTTCTATGGCATGAGAGTTATGCATGCAAAGAAATGTATGTTACATAGTTATTAAGGTTGAAAGAAGACTGTAAGTCCATCTAGTTCAACCCATAGCCTAGCCTAACATGCCCTAACATGTTGATCCAGGGGAAGGCAAAAAAACCCCATGTGGCAAAGAGTAACTCCACCATGGGGAAAAAAATTCCTTCCCGACTCCACATACGGCAATCAGACTAGTTCCCTGGATCATGTGTCCAAAATAAAATATCACTGCTATGGTCTTTTCATTGGCAAATCACTAAGTATTCACTGCATTATATGAGACAACAACTCCAGTATGGCTGGTTTTGGCTTTGAACATAGTGCTTAGTGGCATCAAAATATGTCAGTCAAATATAAAGAGAAATGAATCCGTGGCACTCACCATCTGCTAATGACTGTTCTCTTAATTTCACAAAGCATGTCTATGGAAGGAGAGATGCGATGATCTGGTCTTCGCGAACCATCACAAGGCCTAATCAACATCTGTAGACTTGATCGGGACATTACTCCTTCCATGAACCTGTTGTTTTAAGAAATAAAAAATATTTGTATTGGCAGATGGTGACTGCTGGAGATTATTTCTTCTGCATATTTTAAAGATAAGTAGTGATCTACAGAATGTTCTTCACACATCTGGAACAAGTATGGATGCTGCACCTTCTAATAGGAATGTACAAATAGGAGTAAGATTGCACATGTGTGGCGCCCCTGGGGTCCTGTCGCCACAGAGATACTGCACCTCATCCCTAGGTGTGGTATCCCACTCTCAGGTAAGGAAGGAGCACTACACAGGATTCTAACACTCACATCCCACACACACCAGTTCAGTCGGGGCATCTGGGTGTACCCTTAGGGAGAATGGCCTCATCCCAGGCTGGATAGGAATGGGTGTTGGGAGTGGGTGGGGTAGGTAGGAAAAAGGGGAGGAGCTTACAAGGTGGTAAAACAGTGCAGAGAGGAGTCTGTGAGGAGAAGTGGAGCTAAGCAGACGTGTGGGTCTGCAGCTCCTGACAGACAGAGCAGAGAATTAAAAGGGAGAAGCAGAGAGAAGCTCCCAGAAGGACAGAAGGGGTGACCCAAAAACTTTTGTTGTAAATAATTAGCACTTCTTAAAGTGCCCCTTATTGATTTTACCACACCTATTTTGTTTGAGTAGAACCTTGCTTGTTTAAAGTTGTACCACAGAACTAAAACCGTCTGGTGTGACCGAAGACGTGGTCCTATGTGGAGACCAGTTATGCTCTGCAGTTGTGCCCAGAGCCTACGTGGGGGGTTTGGGAAGGTTCCCCCATAGCACACTGACTGGAGGGATTCCCCGGCTGGGGATCCCACTAAAGCCTGTTGGACTCAGTTAAGACTGGTAGATTGCACTTAACATAAAAATGTTCTATTGCACCTAATGAGGAATGTTTATTGCAAGTATGTTACTGTTTTATTGGGGGTACGATAATGCTTTGTAGTTTGCTTAAAGGTCATGTTTTGTTAATGCAATGTTTAAATTTGAAGAGCCTCCCATAAAAGGAAGAATTGTTTTACCTGTTGACATGCATGTCTAAAAATTATACTGTATATTACCAGTTTCTTTGTAACACCTGTATGTTTTTACTGTGTTTCAGCCCGTGGACGTGCTGTGTTTAATGGGGAGATATGTGGCACCCCTGGGGTCCAGTCGCCACAGAGATACTGCACCTCATCCCGAGGTGTGGTATCCCACTCTCAGGTAAGGAGGGAGCACTACCCAGGACTCTACGTAGGATTCTAACACTCACATCCAACACACACCAGTTCAGTCGGGGCATCTGGGTGTACCCTTAGGGAGAATGGCCTCATCCCAAGCTGGATAGGAATGGGTGTTGGAAGTGGGTGGGGTAGGTAGGAAAAAGGGGAGGAGTTTATAAGGCGGGAAAACAGTGCAGAGAGGAGTCTGTGAGGAGAAGCGAAGCTGAGCAGAAGTGTGGGTCTGCAGCTCCTGACAGACAGAGCAGAGAATTAACCCCTTAGTGACGGAGCCAAATTTTTGACCAGTGTCACTTTATGTGGTAATAACTCTGGAATACTTCAACAAATCTCAATGATTTTGAGATTGTTTTTTCGTGACACATTATACTTTATGATAATGGTAAATTTAGGTCGGTATGTTTTGTGTTTGTTTATAAAAAATATCAGAAATTTGAACGGAGTCCTGGAATGGTGCATCCCAATCTACCTGGGAGTTTGCTGGACCACAACCCCGGAGGACACAGCACACCCAGCTGGGTACCATGAGGAACTGTGAGTAAAAGTCTGGAAACTGCACCTTGCTGTGTCCTTTGTGTTATTCCTATCACACCTGCCCGGCATAACCACCACCGCCATCTTATATCTCTACACTACATCTGCCCTGGGGTCAGCTCTACCCGTGGGAAGCTACAGCATCCTTGCTGCATCACTATCTGCCCCAGAGGATCTGAACTGCAGCGTCGGCCACCATCTCATTGCCGAACACCACGAGTGGCATCACGAACATTTCCCCTTTTCCCCATAAACTTTTTTCCCATTTCTCATTTACCACTATAACAACGCTTTAGTATTGGACGCCCAGGGCCACAGACTGGGTCACTGTTGACGTGACCTTCCCCTTTAAGAACTGCCCTGTCGGACCCGGTACTGAGTACCCCACGGCCCCATGGGGCACTCCACATGCTCTAAGTTTTTTTAATTTTACAGGGACATTTTCCAGGAAAGGGGTTATAATGTGTTTGATGCATGTGTTCAAAACACTCAATATTTCAAAATACAATCCTTACAGAGGTTGTCCGATCTTCTGATAAAAGTTGGCAGTCACTCTGAGACTACAGACTTCTGAATCCTGACAGCATATATGGTGATTTGCATACATCTCACTACATTCCGACTAGACGTGCCTGGCTTCTCTCAATACAAGTAAATTAAGAGAGGCCCAGCAAGTCTAGTTGGCATGTGACCATCTGTATGCAATTCGCATTCTTACAGTCACATGACCACCTGCTCTCATAAATCTATTTCTGTGTGTCTCCAATAGAGCTGTGTTACTTACATAAAGAAGTTCTAAAATGTTCTACACCAGATGCAATTAGGGCAGCAGTGTCCCCATGGCATGTACTCTGATTGGAAATGTCCAGAATTTTCATTTGTAACCCAAACACTTTTTCTTGATTGATGTGGATGGTGTCTCCTGTATCACCCACAGTCATCTACAATGAACTTGTACCTTGCTACATTGAACACTTCGGGAATTCCCAATTGCGCATGCGTCTGTCCTAATTGGAGAAAGACTGTGAATGATGCAGGAGATGTGACCCTTGTAAATCAAGGAAATAAAAGTTGACTGGTTACAAAGACCACTGGACAATTGAAAGCAACATATTCACTCAGTGGACACTTTGCCCTCATTCAAATATGGGACGTACCTTCTGCTGCTCTACTGGGGGGGGTAAGTGAAGGTTTTCAAAAGTTTTTTTCCATGGCATAGAATGTGGTGGGACCACTTTAGGCTAATTTTCTACACCAAATGACTAAAATAGGTTGCTTGTATTGTTTTTAAAAAAACACGCAGTGTAAAAAAAACTCACCAAAATCTCATTGTGGGAGAGTAGTATACTAGAAACTTCCCCACTCCTGGTTTTGGCTTACAAATACTGATGCAAAATAATGAACATATGAACTTTGCCTTGGAAGGTAAAGCCTGATGACAGGTTCCCTTAAATTTTTTTATGTGAGTAGACAATGCCAATAAACATAAAATTGGCATGACACTTTCTCAGCTTTAACGTTTGCCCTGAGGTGGTTTTTGTTGGAGAGTTTTCATGTCATATCATGAACAGAATTCAAAGAAGACATTCCACAAAATATTTTCTTTTCATTAGCTATGGTTCAGGAATAATTATTGCCTTAAAGGGTTTTTCCACGAAAAGACAAAAATAAATAAATATAAAACATATGTTTCTAAATACCTTTAATTAGCAAATCACCTTAATTTTGTTTAAAATGATAACCAATGTAAAATTAAAATGGCCTCCATCATGCTACAAATAAATGTCCAAATATGTTAATATAAGAGGTGCTTTTGAACATGTGTAGTTGTAAGCTCTCCTGCTGTTTTCTGAAGATAGCCTGACAGTATGTGACATAGTTTTTCCTTAGGTCACAGCATTCGCTCATCATTCGGAAAGTGAGGATTAACAGCAATAGGAGTAGCCTCTTCTTACCTCAACATCCTTGATATCTCCATTATTAGATCACATAGACAGAATGGACTGCAGTGCGAGCAGCCTCCTCTTACCTCAGTACCCCTAGTATCTCCAGTATTAAATCACATAGACAGGATTTAATGCAGTGTGAGCAGCCTTTTCTTACCTCATTACCCCTGGTATCTCCAGTATTAGATCAGATAGACTGAGTGGACAGCAATGAGAACAGCCTCTTCTTACCTCAGTACCCCTGGTATCTTCAGTATTAGATCAGATAGACTGAGTGGACAGCAGTGTGAGCAGCCTCTTCTTACCTCAGCACCTTTGGTATCTCCGGTATTAGATCATATAGACAGGGTGGACAGCAGTGTGAGCAGCCTCTTTTTACCTCAGTACCCCTGGTATCTCCAGTATTAAATCAGATAGACAGGGAGGACAGCAGTGTGAGCAGCCTCTTTTTACCTCAGCACCCCTGGTATCTCCAGTATTAAATCAGATAGACATGGTGGACAGCAGTGTGAGCAGCCTATTCTTACCTCAGCAGTGCACTCCTAGTATCACTGATATTTGCTGATTATGGGTATTTAGGAATTTATTTTTATATCTTTTTATTCCATTAATTTTACTTGATGATAATTGCCTGAATCATTGTTCATACAAACTATCGAGCATATTGTAAACTGGTTCAGAGATTGAACAACAAATATTAGGTTATTTTATGAAAGTTTTGAGCAGTAGTGAATTCTAAGAACAAGTTAAAATTTGTAGTTGTTGCACTATAGCACACAAGCCAGTATCATAGTAATAAATCTACATCTAGTGAAGAGAATGCTACTTTACCCTCCTTTCCAACCAATCTGTATTTTACACATAGGGACAATCAATGTAATGGTGTCCCCCCTCCCCGTGACACTAAATTCATACTACATTATGTTGCAAAGGCTGAAATCTACACTGGAAGAAAAAATGCAGCATGCTGAGCCACTTTTCCCTCATGGAAACCATCTGTTTAGGCATGAGATTTCTATAAATCCCAACCATTTGCTGGAATTTTTAGGCTACGTTCGCACTATGAGCTTTCGGTGAGTTTTTGATGTTGCAGATTTTCTGCACCATTTCTGCACCCATTGCGTACAATAGGTTATTTGCATTTTTTTCAAAAATATGCAGTGTGAAAAACTCACAAAAACTCATTATGGATACGTAGGCTTTGACAATTTTTGAGCATCGAAAATACGCAATTTCGTAAACTCACCTAAAGCTCAAAATATGCTGATGTTTACTTAATTTGACTCAATAGTTCCTGGATACAGATGGAAGTCCCTAGTGGATTCATGAACAAATGAATGTGAACCCAGCCAGAACTGACTGCATGGTTTTCTATATTTTTTTTTTTTGCAAAGTTCCAGTACCCCTGAATTTTTTTCCTTTTGCCCCATGTATCTGAACAGTATTGTTTTTGCAGAATGTGCAAGGATTTCTGTAAACCCTATTCAGATGAACGAGACAGTCATATAAAAGATTTCTGTAATAACTTTACATTCAGTACTACTGACAGTCTAGGACTCTGCATTATAACATTTTTGTTATAAATATAGAAAAAATATTTTTAAAAATAACATTACTACAAACACCTTGGCACATTGCATGTCTTACATATTTATGCCTCATCTTAACAAAAGCAGTCAAACAGTGCAAAATGTGTCCAAGAAAACAAGTTAAAAAAGGGAAGAAAAAAAACAGGAACATTCTTACAACTTCTAAAACACCCCAACAAACTAAAAAAGGGATTGAAGAACGAATTCTTAACATCAACTACATTATTAAAGATTTTATCCTAATGGAAAACCCAAGAGACAAGCAGAAACATGAAAAACACAGTGTTAACTGTGTATCTATGGCCGACGTGTGTCTTGTGCTTTCTGCTCGTGTTCCTTGCTGTAAATTACAAGTTACAGATTAAATATAAAGATTTACCAGAAAATGGACATTTACTAGGCGTGTTTTGGGTGAGTTGGGTGTTCAGACATGTAGAAATCACTGCCCCTTTCATCCAGGTAGATGATATTACATAATTTATTGCTAGTATAAGTACCTATATACTTATATATTTACTTTCAGAGAACCATAACTCCCTATCAGTTTACCTTATACCTTGAGTAAATACAAAGGAAAGTTTGGATAAAGTAAATAAAAAATGTTTTAATTCTTTGCAAGTCTATCTGTTTAAAGAGAACCTGTCATCACGATTACACATGTTAAAGTAAGGGCACGGCCATAATGGTGCTGTTATAGATTCAATAGATACATTTAATAAAGAAGTCGACTTCCTGGTTAATAGAAAAAATTGGAGTCCGGCTCAACAGGACTGGATTTTCCTTTTCTTTTTATTTTTCAAAAGAAATTATAGTGCATATGAAAAAAAATGTACATGGTCAGCATGACCCAGTCAACGCCTTTCGACCGCACAAGACCGTCTTGCTCATGACTCATGACTTCCTGGTTGTTGTTAATCAGCATTTGAAGTTTGGGTGTAATAAACGTTCGGTGAGTAGTGGCGGGACTGTGGGTAGGGTCTTTTGGCTCCTGCCCAGCCCCTTCTCCTGCCTCTCGTGTTTGTATCTTCCTCCTATTTTAAAGTTTGCAACGGCGCTGTCCTTGCTGCGGGCGGCCCTTGTGTAGATTGATTTCCTGGTGGTCTTCAGTAAAATAGTGCTGGTGGCGGTGCAGGCACAGATTGAGATCTCGGCTCGTCATTGAGCGGAGATCTAAGTCTGTGCATTTGTAAGAAGATGGACATACTGGCTACGTTCTCCCCTGAAGAACGTAATGTGAACTGTGACATGCGGTAATGGTGTTACTACTGTGTTCTGTTTGACAGAAGGGAGAGGTAGAGTTAATGATTGGGACTAGCCCAGAGTGTGAGGTGAAAAGGTGAAGGGACAGAGACAGTTTCCTGTCAGGACAACTGATAGTACCCAGTGTGCAGCTAAAATGGACCGAAGGTCTGTAGACTAAGCAGTGCCGCGTGACGTGGGTGTTCCTGAAGTGAGGAGAGACCGAGACAGGCGTTAGTGTGAACAGAAAGGAAGATGGAGTCGGAGGCTGAAATAGGCCATGTTGCACTTTTTGCATCTGATAATTGGGACAGTTCTAGGTTCCCCCACGTTGATGGCAATGGATGGCGGAAGAGTTTTTCCCCCCTAATTTTGTTGCTCTTGTTGTGCCTTTCCCTGCTGTATTAAAAGTGCTGCATGACGTGGGTGTCCCTGAAGTGAGGGGAGACCGAGGCGGTGGTTTATTATACCATGCCTCTCTTTTATTTTTCTTGTTTGTTTATGCATTTACTTGTGCTTCTTCAGAAACTTTGTTATACTATGCCTGAGGAAGGGACCTAAGAAGTCCTAATGATTTACTATAAATAAAGCAGGAGGAAAAAGATAGCACAATAGTGTTTTATCCAAGGGAGATAAAGGTGTTTAAATAAGGTTATACTAACCTGATTTAGTTGTGTATACCCAACATTTCAATCACTTAGGCCATGTTCACACTTTGCGGGTTTTACCGCGGATCCGCGGCGATTTTGATGCTGCGCGTCCGCAGCAGTTTCCATAGCGTTTCCATTTACATGTAAACCCTATGGAAACAGCAATCCGCTGTGCACATGCTGCGGGAAAAACCGCGCAGAAACACAGCGGTTTACATTCCGCAGCATGTCACTTCTTTGTGCAGAATCGCTGCGCTTCTGCACCCATAGGAATGCATTGATCCGCTAACTTCCCGCATGGGGCTGTGCCCACGATGCGGGAAGTAAGCGGATAATGTGCAGATGGTACCCGGGGTGGAGGAGAGGAGACTCTCCTCCAGGCCCTGGGAACCATATTTGTGTAAAAAAAAAAAAGAATTAAAATAAAAAATAATGATATACTCACCTCTCAGTGCTGCACGCGGCCGTCCGGTCTCAGGTTTGCTATGCGAGCAGGGCCTGAGATGACGTCGCGGTCACATGACCGTGACGTCGCGGTCACATGACCGTGACATCACGAAGGTCCTTCTCGCACAGCATCTTTGGAACCGGAGCACCGCGTGCAGCGCCGAGGAGATCGGTACGTCAGAGGGTGAGTATATAACCATGTTTTATTATTTTTAACATTACTATTGATGCTGCATATTGCTGAACCCGCAGAGGACGCCGCAAAGTGTGCACATAGCCTTATACATCCAGCTGCTGCTGGTCCAACAAGTCATCAGACGGGGAAAACACAGATAAGGAGGATTTGCGGATAATCTGCGCTGCAGGTATCCCATGTAATAAATCCAAATCCAGACAGAAAGTACATGCGGTTTTACATTATTTAGTCAATGCAGGACTACAGACTTCTTCATCAGGACAAGAGAAGCCTAGCTCACACCATAATGCAGTTCCATTTATAGTGATAAAAGTTCAAATCTTGGAGCCAAATGGACACATGATGGACACCTGATGTGTCAAAAGCATAGTGAGCAATAGTTATCAATCATCCATGACAGCACACTGAGAAAAGGGATCTGCCAACCAAGGACAGGAAATCTACAGGTTAAAAAGGGCAACTCTTTCTCCTGCATCAGTTGGTTTCCTGTCCTTGACTGCGGCGACCCCAAATAAACACCGTACCAGCAAAACCACTCTCCCTCCCCCTCCCGAGTAGTATTCCATCTCCCAATAAAGAGACAACACAAGTAAATTGCTGGGTGAGGGTCACAGCTTTAATTTCTTTTTTCATATATAACATATATAACAATGGAAGGAAGCACTTTCAACTTCACAACAGACCAGTAGCCAAATGCCCTGTAACATCTACAGGCAAGTCAGCCTACTTAGCCTCAACCTTCCGGTGCTTCCTATTGTTGAAACAGCCATGGAGGATCCCGTGTAGTCCTACACGGGACTCCGACCCCCACCCATCAAGTACAACGCTTGTTCTATCCCATCTTGAAGCCCCAACAGCAAGATATCCAAACCGATATCAGTGAGATGGACGCCATCTGACCTCAGGAGAGCTGAATTGTCACCCTCCAGCTGATGATGCCTCATCACCACACCGAACTTATCCCTTACAAATTTGGACATACAGTACGTGCGTTTATGGTGCGTCTAGTCCGCTCTACTGCCATCCTATCCCGGGCACCCTGCCACACGGCTCTAGGTACTATCTCTGACCATACTAGTATGAGCTCTGGGAAAAAACTAGGAAATCTTACCAAGTCAGACCTCATCATAGTCAGCAGCTCAGCAACCTTGTAGGAACACAAATCATTCCCGCCAACATGCAAAACTAGAATTACTGGCCCAAACATATCCCTCCCGATATCAACCACTTCTTGTAGCACCTGAGGCCATCTCAGACCCCGAATGCCCCTCCAATTAACATCCAAACCCTGAAAACCCATATGTCTTCCTCCAGGACGGCATTCAGCTCTCTGAGCAGCTCAGAAAATATACAGTATGAATGGCCTAGGAGCCACACTGTTGGCCTGGAACGACTTAAACAACCAAAAGAAAAGAATCAAATTAGTAAATCTGGTCTAATGTACCTAGCATAACAAGCAGAGCGCCATCTACCTATCCTTTGAACCTCCGCCTCTGGTAAACCCGCTTTTGCTGCCTCCGTGGCGACCCCTATACGAAAGGAGTGTGTCCCATATTCCCCAGGTTGAACCCCGGAAGCCTGTAGGCCTTTGAGAAAAACCGACTGAAATTGAAATTTAGTCAACGGGGACCCATCCGCATGCGCAAGGAAAAATTTACCATTAATTCTGAATTCCAGATATTTTAAAACCGTCGTAACCGGGCAAACTGGGCATCCTGAAACTGTGCTTACCAGAATCCAGGCACCCCTACCAGAAGAGTCAGTTTTTGATCTGCGAATACGGAGACGTATCGCATTTTCTACTACCACCACGTCTTCGCTCAATAAACCCTTATCTGGCATATTTTTTGATTTAGGGACTAACTCGCTAATGCGTAAAGCTCCAAAATACAGAATGACATACGCAGCGGAGAAAAGGGCAGCTTCAAAATTGCGAAGAGCAAATAACAGGGGTAGATGAAACCAACTGATGTAATAAGGAAATGGAAATGGGGCGTCTACTCTCTTTACAGGGTTGAGCTCTCTTCCACCCTGTTAAGGCCTGCCTGATTATAAAGGCCTTTGTAACATCTGGCCAATCTAGCAACTGAAAATAAAAGGCCAAACCAGATAGCCGTTGTTGTGCCGAAGAACCCGAAATTCCAGAATTCCAGAGTAACAACAAAAATTCAACTGTTACCTCAAGTCTGGCCTGGCAGCGAGAATGAACTGGTCTCCCATTGATCAAATGACACCATTCCACCCAAGACTTACCGTATGACTGCCAAGTAGAGGGAGCAACTGACGAACGGACCAATGGGATTAACTGTTGACCACAATGTCCCATAGGGAAGAAGGGCACAGCAATCCTTCCTGTTGTGCACTGGGGAGAAGCTCCCTGAAGACCTGCCAATTAAAACGTGGCAATATCATTTTCCACTCCTGGAACATGGCGAGCCCGAAACCATATGTTCTTATTTAAACAGACAAGGACTAGGTGACGAAGTAGGCTAAGAACCGGAGGAGAAGATGAAGATAAGCGATTTATACAATGGACCACGCTGAGATTGTCGCACAAGAAGCATATTTTTTTGTTGGCGAATTGAGTGCCCCATATCTCCACAGCTACTACAATGGGAAAAAGTTCCAATAGCGTAAGGTTTTTGCAAAGCCCTTGCAACTTCCACGACTCTGGCCAAGCTGCCGCGCACCACTGATCTCCTAAAATGGTACCAAAACCAGCCGACCCGGCCGCATCCAAAAATAATTTTAACTCCTGGCTAGAAATTTCTGAAGACATAAAACAATTACGGCCATTGAATGAAATAAAAAAAGTTTTCCAAACCGCCAAATCAGCCCGTAAACTTCTTGTTAACCGAATTTTATGACCGGGAAGGGTAGCCCCTCTTGTCGCTAATGACAAACGCCGTGAAAAAACTCTACCCGCCGGCATGACTTTACAGGCAAAAACCAATAGCCCGAGTAAGGATTGCATTTGTTGGAGGGTAACTTTTTTAACTGAACAAAAACCTTCAATCATGCACATCAGTTTCTCCACTTTTTCCGCAGGTAAACGATAAACCATATTCACAGTGTCAATTTCAATCCCCAAGAGCGACAGGTTTGTAACTGGGCCTACATTTTTTTCCGCAGATAACGGGACCCCAAACTGGTGTGCTATGTCCTTGAAAAAATTCAATAACTGCACACAAAAAGTTGAATCTTTAGGAACCACAAAAAGAAAATCGTCCAAATAGTGTGTGACAGACCTGTAACCCGTTCCGGATCTAACAACCCAATCCAAAAAGGAACTGAAGAGTTCAAAATAATAACAAGATATGGAGCAACCCATCGGGAGGCACATGTCGTAATAAAAACCATCATCCACCTGGCATCCCAAAAGATGGAAACAATCGGGGTGAACTGGTAAGAGACGGAAGGCAGACTCGATATCAGACTTCGCAAGGAGGGAGCCGGCGCCAGCCTGGCGGACCAAGGCCACCGCCCTGTCAAACGAAATATATGATACCGATGCGTCCTCCGTGGAAATTCCATCATTGACAGACTCACCCTTGGGGTAGGATAGATGGTGTATAAGACGAAAACTGCCAGGTTCCTTTTTTGGAACTAAACCCAAAGGGGAAACTGTAAAGTTTCAAAAAGGAGGAGCTTCGAACGGGCCCGCAATCCTGCCTAGCTTCACTTCTTTGACGATTTTCTCGCGTAAAACATCAGAGTGGTCCCGGGCAGATTTTAAATTCGCAGCAAAGGACGGGGACCTGCTAAATTTGAAAGGGATAAAAAACCCATATGAAAAACCAAATTGAAGTTGGCCCGCCGCATCTTTATTAGGATAACGGTCTACCCAAGGGCCCATCGCGGATACGCTCACCGGGGTCCTTATGTTCCCTGCTTTCACTAGAGGCAGGCTTGACTGGCAGTTTGCTCGTTGGACGGGGGCAGCGGGCCGCAGGATGAGCTCCTCCGCAGGAGGAGCATTCATGCTTGTACTTGCATAACCCAAAGAAACGGCAGTGTCCCTCATTGAACAACCAGCAGGCTCCAGGTCTCCGGACGACCACTGAGTTGTGACCTGCTGTTGTGGGGTGACTAGTGGCCGCTGTTCGAAAGGGGGGCTGTTTTTGGGAAAGCATTAACATGATCCACACGTCCGTAGCTTTTACCCCCCAACCTATTTCAGGCTGCAGGGCCAGCCGCCTCCGGAACTCCTCATCATAGCGCCACCAGACAGAACCGCCGTGGGCCTTGTAAGAAGTGTAAATCATGTCCTGATAAATGAACAAATCAGAACACCGTTCCGGATGTTTCTGGCCCATAACAGAGCCCAAAACGGCAAAAGCCTGTAACCAATTACTCATGGTTTTTGCGACCTTCTGCCTGCTCAAATCAAATGGCCTATCATTAAGACACCTCTCCTTATCAATCGTATGCTGATCCACTGATACTAATGACCATATGTCTATATAATCGTTTGACCAAATTTTATTCTTGGTTTCACTATCTAAATGAGAACCAAGTGGGCTAATCCTGCAATAAAGGGAATCTTTAAATATACTGGCTAGCAGTGGCTCAACCGTTTTAACTGAATTCTTCTGATTTACTAGTGTATCGCCAACCGGCGTCACAAATTGCTTAATCAAAGTCTTAAGGACCGGTAAAAAATCAGACTTTACATTTTTACCTGCAAAAGAAAAGTTGCACTCACTCAAATCTGCCGTAGGAGGAGGGACTCCGCTACATGGAGGAACTCCAGCCCCTGCATCGACGGTTGGGTGAGTAAGAGCCAGGCTGGCAGCCCTGGACGCCGCTCTCGGCTCGGCCAGGCTGGATGCCCTGGAAGCTGAACTTGGCTCACTTCTCTCGCCACGAGAACGACGCCGATAATCGGGACTCACCGATGCACTCGAAGACTCCGATGATGACGGAGAGCGCCACCTTGAGGACCGTGACCTATTACCCCTCCTGTGAGATCCGGACCTCCGGCGCACATGCGTGGAACGCTTGCTACGCCGGCGTGAGGAGCGGTGTCCATGGCGACGATGATGCTGTGGTGATTCAGATGATGATGATAAACTAGAATCACGGCGTCTACGCCTATGTGATACAGCCTCGTTAGATGTGGCAGTAGCCAAAATTGAGGAAGCAAGATCAACATTACTACTAGCGATCGTGCCGGGTACGGCACCTTCAGGCAGGGGGGGGCCCGAAGTTTGCTGCGTGCCTTGCTGCGTGCTTACTGTATTGGCTCAGCAGAGTCATCTGCAGAGGCTGAGGTACTGCCTCTGGACCCCATCTGTAAACTATGTGGGGGCTGTAATAATAAATACTGAGGCCGAGGGGTTAAAATTGGAGCCTCAGTAATTGCGTCCACAGTGCCCTGCATGCCGACCTGTGGGAGGGGAGGGAGAGTGAGCTGGGGCACAGTGGGAGGAGCCACACTCTCTGTCCGGCCCGAGTGTATTACTACTAACTCGGCAGGCTGCGGAGCAGGGAGAGTGGCCAGGGAAGGATTATGTGTGCTCTCTCCTTCTGAATAGCGCTCATGTGAGCGCCCGACAGCAGGAATGAAAGCATTAGTAGTGGCAGGCTGAGCAGCAACGATCGCAGAGAAAGGGGGCGGAGCTACCACGCTATGAGAGAAAGGGGGTGGAGCTACCGCGCTCTGAAAGACAGGGGGCAGAGCTACAGCAGACAGAGCTGGTGTGGGCAGGGCAGCCCTGCTATCACGTGAACGCCCTGCTCGCAGAGCAGGAGAGGGAATGGGGCAGGGGCTAGGGCTGAGACGAACAGGAGGGCGGGAACACCTCGTGGACCGCCGGCCTCCAGATACTGCTGCAGCCGGAGTAGGAAGACATGCACTAAGCCCTGAAATCAGAGCCTGCACCCAGTGCTCACCCTCCTGCGATGCCCTGACACGCAGCATGTCCAAGATAGGATCAGCCATCACACTACTCTTCACCAGACAGCGCAGACGAGCACCTCCGGGACCCAAAGGGGAAGAAGAGGATCTACGCAGCTACTGCTGTTATATACCAGGTACAAGTGGGAGGGGGGCTGAAAATAGCCCTAAGAGCTACCATTGGCCAACCAAAATGGGCCAAACCATTTAACCCATAACCAAAAGAGGGGGGGGAAGGGAGAGAGGGGGAGTGCCAAGTGAATGGAATGGGTGGGGGGGACCGCAGTCAGTGGCACACGCCTTAAACAGTGCTGTGCCATCCATTAATTGGGAACCTGGAACAAGTTTACCTGTTAGAGAAGATCGTCGAAAGATTTCTTCCCAGCCCTGGATGGCCGGTTCAGACTGGGATCCCTTCTCTGCCACGGTCTGCCTGGGGCTCCTAGAGGCACCATGGTAGGGCTCAAGGGTGCTGGTACACCTGTTCGGCGGCAAGGTGAACGGCGTCCCATGCCTGGGATTGGCTCTGGTGGCGCAGGCAGTGGGTATATGGTGCCCGCTGCGTCCTTGATGTCCTCCCCGCAGTCACATGGTGGCCGAGTCTGGAAGTTCTGCACTCCTGGAAAAGGCAGGCATATCATGGATGGTGACGGCTTGAGGGAGTGTGGCTGATGACAAAATTGGGATGCGCCGTGATGCAACAAGGGGCCAAGCCTGGGTTGCTCTATGAGGTGGAAAATTGTGAGGAGCCATGCCTGTCAGAGAGGGCATATATTTTTGGTGTTCTGGAGGCTGGGCAGGCATGACCCAGATGTGATTAAGGTACCGGGAGGAGGAGCTAGTATATAGTGTGCTAGCACCACTACTCATGGTTTTCCAGCCCATCAGTCCCCTATTATAATGATGATAGAGTTGAAGCATGAGCAACAGCAGCAGCTGCATGTGAAGCCCCTGGAGCATGTAGAGTGGGGTCATCTTTGTCTCAGCAGAGGCAGACAGATCGCAGACAGATGTGGATCTGTGATCAAGTTTCGGCAAGGTGGACGAAACTGTAGCCTCCAGGGATGAGCTTCCGGCTGAGAAGAATCCTTCCTCCAAACCGGTACCATTTTATTGAGTCGAGGTGGTAAGTGATCTTCGTGAAAGTTCACTTGGTAATAGGGTGTCCTCTTCTTTCTTGTCTATTTTTCCAGGGAAAGAAGTGCATTGCTAAGACCAAGCACAAGGAGTGTGCTCTGTGCAAAGCCCTATTAGTAGATTCTTATCAGAAGAGGCTCTGTCAGTCATGCATACAACAGACAGTGGCAGAGGAGACCCTAGCTTTACTACTGGGAGTGCAGACAGCCCTACAAAATGAAGTTCTAGTTCAGAAAACCAACCTTATTGAACACCCAGAGTCTGAAAGAGAGAATAATAATAATAATAATAATTTTTATTTATATAGCGCCAACATATTCCGCAGCGCTTTACAAATTATAGAGGGGACTTATACAGACAACAGACATTACAGCATAACAGAAATCACAGTTCAAAATAGATACCAGGAGGAATGAGGGCCCTGCTCGCAAGCTTACAAACTATGAGGAAAAGGGGAGACACGAGAGGTGGATGGTAACAATTGCTTTAGTTATTTGGACCAGCCATAGTGTAAGGCTCGGGTGTTCATGTAAAGCTGCATGAACCAGTTAACTGCCTAAGGCTGGGGTCACACTTGGCGTAAGACAATACGCCACGTATTATACGTCCGTACTACGGCCGTAATACGGAGAAATGTTCCCAAAATATTGATCCGTAGTCAGGGTGTGTCAGCGTATTTTGCGCATGGCATCCTCCGTATGTAATCCGTATGCCATCCGTACTGTGAGATTTTCGCGCAGGCTTGCAAAACCGACATCTAATGGATTTATGTGCTCAAATGTTCATTAAAACATATACAGTATATATATATATATATATATATATATATATATATATATGTCATTGAGACACATATATATAAAGTCTGTATTTAGATTTCAGTCAGCGCGATATCTGTGAACAGCCGGTAATTCAATTGCCGGCTTTTCATTTCTCCTGCACAAACCCGACAAGATATGAGACATGGTTTACATACAGTAAACCATCTCATATCCCCCTTTTTTTGCATATTCCACACTACTAATGTTAGTAGTGTGTATGTGCAAAATTTCAGCGCTGTAGCTGCTAAAATAAAGGGTTAAATGGTGGAAAAAATTGGCGTGGGCTCCCGCGCAATTTTCTCCGCCAGAATGGTAAAGCCAGTGACTGAGGGCAGATATTAATAGCCAGGAGAGGGTCCATGGTTATTGCCCCCGCCCCCCCCGTGGCTACAAACATCTGCCCCCAGCCACCCCAGAAAAGGCACATCTGGAAGATGCACCTATTCTGGCACTTGGCCACTCTCTTCCCACTCCCGTGTAGCGGTGGGATATGGGGTAATGAAGGGTTAATGCCACCTTGCTATTGTAAGGTGACATTAAGCCAGATTAATAATGGAGAGGCATCAATTATGTCACCTATCCATTATTAATCCAATTGTATGAAAGGGTTAAAAAACACACACACACACATGATTTAAAAGTATTTTAATGAAATAAACACAGCGGTTGTTTTAATAATTTATTGCTCTCTCAATCCATCCGGAACACCCTCGCTTGGCAAAATAATAAACGCACAATATACATACCTTCTGATGTCCGATCACGTACCACGATGTAATCCACCTGAAGGGGTTAACTAATATTACAGGCACGAGCTGCGATAAACCACTCGCTCGTGTCTGTAATCCCCGGGTGCTGAAAGGAAAGCTGGATCTGTACTTACATTGAGTCGCGGTGATGCGCCCCTGCTGGATGTTCTCATGAACTGCAGCCTGGGAACTTTTTCCCACGCTCCAGGTCATATGAGGACATCCACCAGGGGGCGCATCACCGCGACTGAAGGAAATGTAGGTCAATGACCTACATTTCATTCATTCGCTGGGGATTACAGGCACGGAGCACAGCTGCATTAGCAGGGCTCCTGCTTGTAAATTATTTTAACCCCTTCAGATGGATTACATCGTGGGACGTGACAGTTCAGCTGAGGGTATGTATCTTGTGCGTTTATTATTTTGCCAAGCGAGGGCCTGCAAATGGATTGAGAGAGCAATAAATTATTAAAACAACCGCTGTGTTTATTTCATTAAAATACTTTTAAATCATGTGTGTGTGTGTTTTTTTAACCCTTTCAAACAATAGGATTAATAATGGATAGGTGACATAATTGACGCCTCTCCATTATTAATCTGGCTTAATGTCACCTTACAATAGCAAGGTGGCATTAACCCTTCATTACCCCATATCCCACCGCTACACGGGAGTGGGAAGAGAGTGGCCAAGTGCCAGAATAGGTGCATCTTCCAGATGTGCCTTTTCTGGGGTGGCTGGGGGCAGATGTTTTTAGCCACGGGGGGCCAATAACCATGGACCCTCTCCTGGCTATTAATATCTGCCCTCAGTCACTGGCTTTACCGCTCTGGCGGAGAAAATTGCGCGGGAGCCCACGCCAATTTTTTCTGCCATTTAACCCTTTATTTTAGCAGCTACAGTGCTGAAATTTTGCACATACACACTACTAACATTAGCAGTGTGGAATATGCAAAAAAAAAGGGGATATGAGATGGTTTACTGTATGTAAACCATGTCTCATATCATGTCGGGTTTGGGAAGGAGAAATGAAAAGCCGGCAATTGAATTACCGACTTTTCACTAACACCGCTGCGTATTTCTCGCAAGTCACACTGCTGGTCCGTGTGGAATCCGTATTTTTCTCGCCCCCATAGACTTTCATTGGTGATTTTTTTGCGCAATGCGCTGACAAACGCAGCATGCTGCGATTTTGTACGGCCGTAGAAAGCCGTATATTACGGATCCGTAATATACGGCTGATAGGAGCAGCCCCATTGAGAATAATTGTGCCGTATGTAATGCGAGTTTTACGGACGTAGTTTCTGCGCTCTTACGTCCGTAAAACACGCATGTGTGACCCCGGCCTAAGTGTGTAGCAGTACAGACACAGAGTGCTATTAACTGCATAAAGTGTATGAGAACATGATGCGAGGAACCTGATTATGTTTTTTTAAATTTTTAAATTGGCCACACAGGGATAGTTAGGTTAATGTGTTGAGGCGGTAGGCCAATCTGAACAAATTAGTTTTTAGGGCACGCTTAAAACTGTGGGGATTGGGGATTAATCGTATTAACCTGGGTAGTGCATTCCAAAGAATCGGCGCAGCACGTGTAAAGTCTTGGAGACGGGAGTGGGAGGTTCTGATTATTGAGGATGCTAACCTGAGGTCATTAGCGGAGCGGAGGGCACGGGTAGGGTGGTAGACTGAGACCAGAGAGGAGATGTAGGGTGGTGCTGAGCCATGGAGTGCTTTGTGGATGAGGGTAGTAGTTTTATACTGGATTCTGGAGTGGATGGGTAGCCAGTGTAATGACTGGCACAAGGTATAGGCATCGGTGTAACGGTTGGTGAGGAATATGATCCTGGCTGCAGCATTCAGGACAGATTGGAGCGGGGAGAGTTTGGTAAGAGGGAGGCAGATTAGTAGAGAGTTACAATAGTCCAGAAGAGAATTAATAATTGAAACAGTAAGAGTTTTTGCAGAGTCGAAAGTAAGAAAAGGGCGAATTCTAGAAATGTTTTTGAGATGCAGATAAGAAGAGCGAGCCAGTGATCGGATGTGGGGGGTGAATGAAAGCTCGGGATCAAGGATGACCCCAAGGCAGCGGGCATGTTGCTTTGGAGTAATGGTGGAACCGCACACGGAGATGGCAATGTCAGGCAAATGTAGGTTAGTAGAGGGAGAGAACATTCTGCTCCTCTCTCTTTCTGATATCCAAACCAAATGGCTCCTTCAGGACTATTGTTAATCTGAAAGCCCTGAATACATTCCTGAAAGTACAAACCTTTAAAATGGAGTCTGTCAAATCAGCAATAAAACTGTTTTTTTCTGGTTGTTACACGGCGGTACTGGATTTAAAAGATGTGTACTATCATATATCCATATATGTGGAACATCAAAGATACCTTAGGGTGGATTGGTCATTGATGGGGTGGTTAGGCACTTCAAATTCAGGGCCCTCCCATTTGGGTTAGCAGTAGCCTCTAGGGCATTTACAAAGGTAGTGGCGGAAGTCATGGCTCATATTCAAGAATGAAATATCTTAATCATCCCTTATCTGAACGATTTCTTGGTGGTAGGAAACTCGGCCCACCAATGTAATAAACACCTAGAGGAGGTGATGATCACCCTAAGAAGTCTGGGCTGGTTGCTGAATGTAGAAATATCCAAATTAGTGCCCTTAAAAGCTCAGCAGCTTCTTGGGATTCTACTGGATTCGGAGATTCAGGAATGTCACCTCCCAGAGTGTAAAATAGAGACATTTCTGGACCAAGTATTAAAAGCAAAAAGAGTCACACTCATGTCTCTTAAGGGTGCAATGACCCTGCTGGGTACTTTGATATAGTGTTTCCCAGCAGTTTTATGGGCACAATTCCATTCCAGAGTGCTGCAGTGGTTTGTGTTGCATAACGAGTTTTCCCTTAGAGGGCACTTAGAGGGAAAAATGACATTGTCTGCTCGGTCAGTGTAGTCCCTTTGGTGGTGGTTAGATGGATCAAACCTGTCCAGGGGGGTGGTTCCCTGTGTGGATAATATCACTCAAATAGTCACCACGTATGTGAGTCCCACAGGGTAGAGAGCCCATCTAAGTAGGGAGGTGGTCCAGGGAATCTGGAAAAAAAGATTTTCTCACTTTTTGTCCAATGTAAAAGAGTTCCTAGTCGTAGAGCAGGCTGTAAGCAAGTTCCTTGTATCCTTATAGGACCAGAGTGTCAAGATTCTCTCGGATCATCGAATATCTACTCTATACCAGGGGTGAGGAATCTTTTTTCTGCCAAGGGCTATTTGAATATTTATACCATCCTTCGGGGGCCGTACTGTTATCATCCGGTGACCTTGGAGCCGCATGAAACTTTCTCTGGAGTCGGTGGAACCTGTACTGACTGCAAATCCTGAACTAACACCGCAACTAGAAGTAGCCGTGGGGTGTGCCTAACAAACCCTAGACACCTCGACACAGCCGGAGGACTAAATACCCCTATAGATGGAAATAGGAATACTACCTTGCCTCAGAGCAGAAGCCCAAAGGATAGGCAGCCCCCACGAATAATGACTGTGAGTAGGAGAAGAAAAGACTCGCAGGTAGAAAACAGGATTTAGCAAAAGAGGCCACTCTAGCTAAATAGGAAAGGATAGGACAGAATACTAGGCGGTCAGTAATAAAACCCTTCCAAAAATATCCACCGCAGATAATACAAAAAATTCCACAATCTAACTAAAGACGTGGAATGAATATCTGCGACCCCAGAGAATCCAACAAGACTGAGAAATTACTGACACAATCTAAGCTGGACAAGAAAACACAAAAGAATAGCACTGAATTATGAAGCACACAGCATGTGTGCCACAGAAACAAAACCAGACACTTATCTTTGCTGATTTGGCAGAAAGGCAGGAGGAACCAGGCAGAGGTCCAACACCTCCCAACAACAATTGACAACTGGCAAGGACTAATGAATCCTGCACACCTAAATACCCCAGTCAGAACTGCAATCAGCAGACACACCTGACCAGGACTGCAACCCAGGGACAACTGCATTACCACCTACTACCACCGGAGGGAACCCAAAAGCAGAATTCACAACACCGTACAAACTCCGCCCACAAAGTGCATCCTGACTCTGGCACTGGTTTTAGGACGTAATCTTACATTGCATTCCCTTCAGTATTCAGTTGTGAACACTGCGTGTGTGTGCTAATAGAGCAAGAATAAATTAATGAGCTGGTTGTAATCAAAATACACCTCCCTGCCCAAGAATGCGGTCCCTGAGAATCTGCTCGGGGGGCCTGATAAAAGGTTATCAAGGGCTTTAAATGACATTGGGGCCTGAGGTTCCCCACCCCTGACATAAACTGACATGGGGGAACTCAGTCAAAAACATTGATGAGAGTGATGGATCGTCTGTTTCAGATAGCGGAGAAGCATCTCCTTTCCCTGCTGGCCCTACATTTAAGGAGGAAGGAATATACCAAAGCGGATTTTCTAAGCCACAATCCTCTGTGACAATGGGAATGGGTGCTGGATCAAGATGTCTTCACACAGACAGTTTGGCTGTGAGGCCTCTCGGTAGTAGATCGGTTTGGCACAAAACTAAACTGGAAGGTGAGGGAGTTCTGTTCCATGAACCCCAGGGAAGATACCTTAGCTGTAGATGCTCTCCTGATTCCTTGGGATTTCAGCCTGGCGTACGCCTTCCCACCAGTTGCACTGATTCCAATGGTCATAAGAAAAATCAGGGAAGAAAAGGCGAAGATCATGATGATTGCCCCCTTCTGTCCCAAGAGATCTTGGTTCTCGTGTCTGAGGATGATGTCAGTGTCCAATTCGTGGGTTCTACTGGAAATCCTGAACCTACTTGTCCATGGGCCAATATTCCATCCACAAGTAACCGTCTTCCACTTGACAGAGTGGAACTTTTTTTTGCCAATCTCATATCCACTCGGCTCCAGAGTAGGCAACCAGTCACGACTTAGATATATGCTAGAACTTGCAGAAAGTTTTTATCCTTTTCAGGTTCTAGGGTGGAGAAAGGGGCACCAATAGGAAAGATTCTGGAGTTTCTACAGAAAGACCTTGAGTTCGGGTTATCCACCAGCACCCTAAAAGTATAGGTGTCAGCTCTCGGGGCGCTGTATAGCTGTGATTTGAACTGTAACTATTAGATATTACGATTTATTAAAGCATCTTTCAGATCTAGACACATTTCTAAAGTTAATTTGGTACCATGGGATTTAAATTTGGTCCTGACAGCCTTAACTGACACGCTGTTTGAACCTATGGAGTCAGCAACCCTTAGAGTTATTTCATTCAAAACATCCCTGCTAGTAGCATTAACTTCAAACACTAAGATGAAAATAACTTTTCCTTAATGGGCTAAAAATATACTTTTATTCAGCAAATTTAAAATACAATAATATTCATATATATTCCAGTGACCAACAGCAGGAGGGGACACATGGAACCAGGGACAGAAAAGAGGGTGGGAACACTTGGATATAAAAAGCAATGGATTGATATAACATATGTCTCAATTGCATAGTCCTGGGGAGTACCCAATGTGCATAAATACGAAAATCTGAATATTTTTGAAGTGCAAGTGCTTGTAAACAGAGTGGACCACCAAATTAGATTTCAGAGGAGATACATCCCTGTATAAAACACGGACCTAAGGTAATAAGACAAAGTATCATATAGCCCAGACCTCAGACATAGTGCTAATAACAAGCCCAGGCACTAGCAGTGTGTACAGATCAAACTAAACATTGCATATTTACCATACGGTGTAGATATCCAGGTGCCAACCACACCCGACGCGCGTTTCGCTCACAAAGCTTCGTCCAGGGGCTTTGTTTTGTTGTAATAACCATTGGAGGTCCTCTCATGCTCTGTAATCCAACTGATGCTGGAGAGAGGTGCCGCCCTTTTTATCCTGTAGGTTTCCTGTCCTTGGTGGGTGGATCCCCTCTCTCATGGTGCTGTCATGGATCCCGAAAAATCCCTTTACCGGTAAGTAACTAAGACTTTCAAGCATACATTACTTGTATCACCAAAAATGACCTGACAGATTTCCTTTAGCTCTTTTTTCCTAATAATTTGTTATTTAAGAAGCAGCATGCATGGTATGTATAAATAAAATAAATATATGTATCACCGTCACCCAGTACCTTGCACTATATCGCTACCCCATTATATCCAAACATCACACTGTGCATTGAAGACAACGTTTCTCAACAGATCCTCTTTTGAAATTTCTGGTGGTCCGCTGTCATCACACAGGAGAAATTTTGTTTTTGCTATTCTTCACATTTCAATTGTTTAGCCATATATTTTGACAAATGACCGACCGTGTAATAGTGTAAATAAACTGTCCAGGTCCTCAAGAGTTTACAGAAGTAACAAGCATTGGACCACCTCCATGATATCCATGGCCAGGAATTATCCATTAAACAGGTTGAACAGCCATAAAAAGCCATACTCACTTATCTCCACCACCCAGGTTTAGACACTTCTATGTCTCCCAGCAGCCCCTTTACTTTCCCGCAGCTAATCACTTGAAATCTAGCTATGTGACCCCTGCAAACACTGCTACCAAAATGGGCAGTCTTCTTTGCAACAATGCCCAACCTATTTTTATGACCTGTCGGAAATAAAGTGTTATTAAAGAAAATAATGAGTTGTTGTAGGACAGCTTCCTCACCCGACTGTCAAGGGGGCAACAACAAAAGAACATGCATTTTGGATTTTAACATGCCCTATACTTTTGTACAGCTTGGTGATAAGACTCATACTTGTAGTGGCCTATCTATCCCTCCTCCATAAAAGCATCGCTTCAGGTTTTTTTTTTCAGCGCTGGAGTGGCTTTTTAAAAGTAAGTCCCCTGCCCCTGGTATTATACTGTACTCACCATCCACCGTCTTCACAGTTTTTCAGCACCGCTCCGTTGCACCAGCTCTATTTTATGAGCTTACCTTCTGACTGAACAAATAATAAATAACAGAACGATCTCACCCAGCGTTACTGTTTTTTCTTTCTTTTAAGAAGCATCCATAGGGCTCCAAGAATGTCCGTGAATTCCGGGGGAGGCTTTTAAAAAACATCCATACAGTACCCCGATCCTTAGGACAGATAGAGGGCCCTGATTATAACATCCCCAGAAGTGTGGCTCCCGACGCGTTTCCCTTGGCTCCGTTCATCAGGGGAGACAAGCCTTTCATAATGTTATAGGGGATAGAGGCACGGTATCCATGACTCCTCTACTACTGATAGTGGAATTTTAAAACGGTTTGATTTATCTTTGGTGTGTTGTTTTTTGCTATTTGTTTTTTCATAGACCGACTGGATATTTATACTCAACGGTATTTTAGTGGGATCTATTAAAGGTTATTTTTTAAATTTTGAAACCTGTATATTTACCTTGCTGCTATACACTGATTTTTGATTGGTAAAGACTTATTTTGGGTACCTTCTGACTGGCCAGAAGTCAGAAGCTCCATCACAAGCTCTTGATGCAAATCTTTTAGATCCAGAATGAGGCTCTCATAGACTTGTATTAAAAATTGACCTATGCAACGCGACATGAAATACCGGAGTTGCCAGCAGATCCCTTTTCGCCGGAGACCGATGGGAGCGACGCTGGAAACTGATGAAGATGAGTATGAGACAGGGAAATTACAGTTAAAGCGCAACTCCACAAGTGCAATTTAAACAAAAACGCTGTAAGATACCTATCGGTCAACTACAACATAAAACTGAAATGAAAATAGACCCTATGGAATATTAAGTAATTAGGAAAACACGGCACTTCTGGAATTCTGGTGGTGCACAAGTCGGATACCCAAATCCGTCAACTGCGATGTAGAAATACTTGGCACTCATATAGATGTATTCATGAACTTATTTATTGAATATAGAAATTCCAGAAAAATAAGAGACATTTCGGTCAATACCTGACCTTCATCAGTCAACTGGATGGAGGAGATCGGTGTGGAAACATGCTTGTGTGAAGGTCTGCAATGTCCACTGCTGAGACGGGAAGAGCACCTATGTGAGTGCCAAGTATTTCTACATCACCCCTATGAAATATTAAGACTCCCAAAGATATGCAGAACTACAGAAACAAATAATACAATAATTAGGCAAATTACAATTACAAACGAGCAATATTGTCACATTCATTAATGTTATCATTAGGCTGTTTTAGTGTCATGGTAGAAAGTCCCCAATTTGGTACCCATCACTATTAACAAAGAGACACTTTTGTAAGGTAACTGTGTGTCGGTTCTTCTATACCATATTTAAACAGTAAAATCCCATGACATTCAACATTATCAGGGATACCATAAATTATCCATTAAAAGTCACCTGCTTAACCCAGTAGGTATTATGTTGCCGCCTCAAAAACACTATAATAGAGAAATCATCGGGACTGGATGGCATGCATCCCTAAGTTTTACAGGAAATAAGTATTGGGATAGATAGACCATTATTCCTAATATTTAATTATTTCATAATCATAGGATCTTTTGTAGAGGATTGCCATACAGCAAATGGGAAGCCAAAGGGTTAAAAACTGGGTCCAAAAACTATAGGCCGGAAGAGGGCAAAATCTTTGAGGATTTTCAGAGATGCTATCCTGAATTATCTCCAGTAAGAATAACCTCATACCCCAGCATTAACATGGGTTTATGTTGGATCAACCAAGTCAAAGGAAGATATTGGAGGGGTTAAACTGCAGGAGCCCAGCTGTGTATATCAATCGGGTGCCTGCAGATAATCGCACCGGTACAGAAGCATGATGGCTATGTAGGACATCGAGCATGAAGAGAATTGGGCTCATGTACGTTAAACAATGTTAAGGGGTTCATGATGAAGTGTCCCCCTTTTACTTACTTTTACTTGTTTGGTCGCCCTACATGTTCAGTGTATGGTTCTGCCATAGATTGTATGGTCATTCCCTGCTATTGTTAGAGATTTTACTCATAAATAAAAGGTATGGCCAATAGAATTAGCTCAATTTTGGCTAATGATGGGTTACGAATAGTTATGAGCGAACATGCTCGGATAAGGCATTATCCAAACATGCTCACGTGCTAACCGTGTGATTTCGGTATGCTTGAAAAATATGTTTGAGTCCCCGAGGCTGCATGTCTCGCAGCTGTTCGACAACCAGGAAATCCCTATATGTGTTGCATCTGTCGAAGAGCCATGAGACATGCAGCCATGGGGATTAGAACATAGTACTCAAGCACGCCAAAGACTCTCGGTTAGCACCCGAGCAATGCCTTATCTGAGCACGTTCACTCATCACTAATTACGAAAGGTCACAACTTGTTATAATTATTTCTCATCGTGTTTTATGATCTGAAAGTTGAATCAAGAGAAATCAAAGACAAATAATCATTCTGTATGCATTTTTATTTGTGCATATATAAAATTAAGCTAACAAAATTAAAACTAGACAGTATAAAATATCATGGTGAGAATTTCAACTTATACAGGGGATTCCTAATTGTATTACATTATTGGAATTATTATTTTATGTTTATTGGTTTGTCAATAATACATTTAAAATATGTTTATATGCATCTGAGCATATATGGGAGAACAAGTTATCATTATGGATATTGGACCTCGTCTATAAGTAGTGGTCACAAAAACCACCCATACAAATCATATAGAATCGCCTCCTGCGTGATGTGGACAAGTTCATTAAAAAAAAAAAACAATTATGCCCTTATAACACCTAAACAGTACCAATGTCACCTTCATCAAATAATTATACAAAATAATGCAATAAAAAATAAGTGAAAGAAAATAGAGGTCTGAAAGGCCTGATTTTTAAGGGGGTTTCTAAGATCTCCAAAAAAAAAGGTAATGGGTACGACATCTAATAGAAAATTTAAAAAAAAACATTTTTTTCTCATATGGTAAATTTCCCATTAGTGATGATGAGCGAACATGCTTGGATAAGGTGTTATCTGAGCATGCTCGGGTGCTAACCAAGTGTCTTTGGCATGCTCGAAAAATATGTTCGAGTCCCCACGGC
Organism: Ranitomeya variabilis; assembly: GCF_051348905.1. Lineage (NCBI taxonomy): Eukaryota > Metazoa > Chordata > Amphibia > Anura > Dendrobatidae > Ranitomeya > Ranitomeya variabilis. Next base: position 652,020,636 of record NC_135236.1, read on the forward strand.
TGCATGTCTTGTGTCTGTTCGACAGCCGCGACACATGCAGTGATTGCCTAACAAACAGGTAATCCCTGCATGTGTTGCAGCTGTCGAACAGTCACGAGACATGCATCATTATTCCTCATCACTTACATATTGACTTTTTCTGCATTAATGAAGTGCCGACAGTGCACGTGTTGAGCGCTGCAGCCAATCACTGGTCTCAGCATGCCTCATAAGAGGGTGATTGGCTGCATATCATCACTGCAGGACAAGTCAATAAAACCAACAGGACCACCAGAGCAGCTGGGTATTTAATTTTTTTTTTTCCATTTCTGGTCAACCCCAAACTAAGGTGGTATTCATATGGTACCCAATGTAAAATTATTTATTATAATGTTCTAAAATGCCACCAACCTGAGACTACACCAAAACAAACAAAAAACACACACCGTGAAAAAACTGATGTTGGGAGAAGGAAAAAACCCTGTATGCAACCTGCACTGATGCCTGCCTACCAGAGGGGGTTGGCGCCCTAGGGGGAACGTTGCGGCGCCCCCACTCAACGGTGGCTTACCCTGGGGTCCCTGCAGATCCCTAATAATACCAGTGGGTCCCTCTACCCACACATAATGTACTAAAGGTACCCCTAAGAGACTAAACAATTTAATTCCTACGTATAGGGAAACCTAAACCCAAAACACCGTGAATGTAAAAACAATGGAGAACATGTGGTGGACTATTGACGGACAGGTATCCTGCACCGTTAACTTCTACAGGGCGGACATATGCTATATGCTATATAAATTCCTTGTGCTGTCCTACACGCATGTGTAACTTTCCCACACACATAAACCGCATTACACGCTTTGTTTAATCTATCAGCGGCAAGGGCAACTATTACAAGTGCCTAGCGCATGCGCCAAGGAGCATTTGGTAATGATGGACAGCGAGCATCGGTGACGCGCAGCCCGAGATGGGTGTATACGTTTTTGCGCACCAATGAGCTCGGACGGGGTTAATATCTCATTACGGCAAGCTCCTCTGACACGCAATCGGAGGTAGAAGCTTCTACTTCCACGTGCCACCGCACGCAGACGCAGTGAGGGATTCTTCACCAGCCCGTCGGGATGTTTACTACTTCCGGACGGCTTACAGGAAGTACCTACATGCACGCTAGTTCCGGCGGCATCGTGCTTAAATTGAGGTAAATGGCATCACAATTCACCTCTATCTGATACTATCGAGACACACGACATGAACTATCAGGCCTCCTGATGAGCCAGAGGGGTGAAACGCGTAGAGGCTACCTTAAGTAGTGGGCTGACGGCGAGGTACCTAACGATGAGTACCAATCTTATACATCAATATAGGGTTCTTGAACTTCAATAGGGGGTCATCTTTTGTTTACAGCATTGGTATATGTATGAACTTTGTGAATCATTATATATCGGGCAGGCTGCCCAGGGGATGAGATATGCTAATTTGTTGAGTGTACACAATACTGAATGTGACCCACGTCTAGTGTGCCTCAGGCTTTTTGGTTATCAAGACCTAGCCTAAAATAGAGGGATCAAGGTGGTCCCATGTCCGTCAATAGTCCACCACATGTTCTCCATTGTTTTTACATTCACGGTGTTTTGGGTTTAGGTTTCCCTATACGTAGGAATTAAATTGTTTAGTCTCTTAGGGGTACCTTTAGTACATTATGTGTGGGTAGAGGGACCCACTGGTATTATTAGGGATCTGCAGGGACCCCAGGGTAAGCCACCGTTGAGTGGGGGCGCCGCAACGTTCCCCCTAGGGCGCCAACCCCCACTGGTAGGCAGGCATCAGTGAAGGTTGCATACAGGGTTTTTTCCTTCTCCCAACATCAGTTTTTTCACGGCGTGTGTTTTTTGTTTGTTTTGGTGTAGCCACAGGTTGGTGGCATTTTAGAACATTATAATAAATAATTTTACATTGGGTACCATATGAATACCATTTTATTATCCCAAATTAAAATATTCAACTTGTTAATTTTGTCAACCCCAAACTAAACCACTTAACAACTGTAATATACCATCCTACTACATAATATACCAGCGGTTACAATAAAAAGAAGAAGTTCAGCTTTTAGAAATTTTTTTAGTTTTTTCTGTTCTTCTATGACTTTACAATCACAAGATTAGGATCTTTACTTCAGCATGACTACCTGCGAACAGAAAATAAAACACATACATATAAGTTTGTAATCATTGTTGAGCGGTAGGCAATGATAGAGATTTTGTATAGCAAGCACTAGTAGTACACACACAGAAATGTGACCCTGTGCAAGAACAGTAAGTAGGATCTTTGCAGTGTAATGGCTCATCACAATGCGCCATTCCTCCTGCTTTGGAGGGAGCAATGGGACCTGGTTACACTGCACTGGTTGCACCCATGATACGTCCACCCCTGAGTAGCCTATGCCGCTGGTTACCAGTCAACTGTATGAACCAATTAAGGAATGAGTTATAGGACAGCAGGAAGACACTTTATCATTAACGAGCATATCATAAACAAACACCAAACCTAGAAAAAAGTGAAGAAAAAAGACTAGAAATATAGCCACCATCACTGTTTTCCAGTCTGTAGCATCTGAGAGTGGGGAGGATGACATTGCATCTCCCTGGAAACCTGGTATTTTAAATACGGGAGAATGTATTTCATTGATCTGTATTTGATGTGTTATCCTCCTGTAGGATGCAATTACTGGTAGTCTGGGGTGACAGGGTTAACTGTAGGGCCAGCCCATAGTTGGGGAGAAGGATTGGGGATCTGCGAGTCAGTAGTCTGGAGGTTAAAGGGGTCCGGCGCCGCACAAATCCTGGAGAAGTTGAACATGAACATATCTGCAGCAACTTCACCACACACACACATAGGGACCGTGGAAAAAAGGATGAAAATCCAGCAACCACAGAAAATATGTAATCTTGACCAAGATTTAAAGCTGTTATGGGTCAAAATGCGTCAACGCTTAATGCCAATATACACTCCCTATTTTTACAACCTTCTCACACTTTTATAGTATTTACGATAAATGTGATGTTTTGGATTATTTCTGCAATTGCTGGATTTTCATCCTTTCTTTCATGGCTCCACTGCTCATTAAACCAGCCTGAAGCTTCCGTGCACCACGCCCTCATCTCAAGCATTTCTTAATCTGGTGAGCTGATGAAAGCTTTGTTCCTTTTCACACACCTAGTGACCCCATTTTCCTGTAACGTGCCAGGGCGCAGAACATGAGTATTTCGCCCACGGCTACCATCTCATTTTCTAGATGGTCTTGTCTAAACGCTTATTTTCCTGCTCATTTATTTAATTTTTGGATGCTCACCAGTTGAGTGGAGGAGCTTTGCTAAGGAGGTGTTAACCATAAAGATGATTGAACCTTCTGAAAATCGAAGGTGCAAGACACGTCAAATTTTTCCCAAAAAATTCAGTTTGCCGAAAATAATCCTCATGCAAGTCTCAGGTAGAGCAGTTATTCTGAAAAGATATGTCTAATACTCCAAAGTCCAAGGTCTCCTAGGACTGTATACAACTTATTTTAATGGCTACTTGTCATGGCTTTAATGCAAAGACAGCCTCCTTAATTGGAAAGAGAGCCAAATCAAGAAACAGATGGTGGTGATCTGGCATTTAGGAAGAATAATGCGAGGAGAGAGCAGAAGAGTAAAATGTGTAAAATGATTATGGACGATTTTATATTGGAACTTGCACATTTCAGGAAATTTGACTCGAATGTGATTTTTGCATCAAATTAATTTGATCTTCTCCAGTCATCAATATTCTTGTCCTATTTATTTTTTTCTCTTTTTCTAGGGAATGTTCTTTTTCAGGAGCTCAGAAATATTCATCTTCTATCCTGTATCTGAATGTAAGACAATGACTCTGAATGTAAGTCCCTCTTTAGCTACTCCACCACTTAATTGGTCTGCATTGCAACAGATGAAATGAGCCAGAGATTCTCCTGATAATAAGGATGTAGAAAATGCTGCAGACTGACAAACAGGGAGGGCAATAATGAACTCTGTGACTTATCCTACTGTATGGGCATACACAGGAACACGTCACTCATATGGGTCTAATGTTAAAAACGTACACTGTGCTGTATACTTTTTTCTGCATGCATGGAGTTGTGCAGTATACAAAATTATTGCGTCCTTTTTTTGTGCTATACTAGCTTCACAAATCTGAAAAGTGTCTGTGTAGGCAGTTAAAATAATGGACCATTATGGACACATTTAGCTGACAGATAAGCTAAGCAGAGGCCATAAATAAAAAAGCCTAAAAAGCACGAATAAAATCTAGAATAAGCGTGATAATATTTTGGACACTTTTCAAACACTTCTAGGAATACGTTTCTGTAAGGTTTTAGGAAGATTTTGCACCACGAAGATTAGAACTCTTCAACCACAAGCTGTCTCGCTGTGTATAATAATAGCTGTAATAAAGAATTGGCTAAAAGACAAAAATGTAAGCAAAAATATACCCAAAGACCTTTTAATCCCATTTCTTGACCATTCTATACTTAACTGTGCTTGCCAAAAATTAATTTAAGGATATTTTCTATATTGATCTGGTCTGATGGAATTTGCGATCAAGTGCCGAGACGACTGTGAGGGGTAGACATCCCTCGTACAGCACGGTGCTGGTCCATCACAAAGTCGGAGAAAACTACCCATATTGTGGGACCATCTGACTGGATATTTAGGCATTGCTTCCATTAGGTTGTGCCAAAAAAATGTAAAGGCAAAGGCCTTAATGAGGGGCATGCTGAAGTCAGACGCTCCTGATTCATAAAGAGGTGCATGAATAAGGATCATCTGATGTCCAGTGTGCACCTCCGTGTACTATGCCAGAACTATCACCCCAGTCAGACACTGAAATGAGATTTCTGGTGTACATAACGCCACAGCTCATCATGAATTAGCCACCACATTCCCCACTTATTTCGATGAAGCTGGGAGAAACTGAAGACACCAAACGTTGCAAAATTTAGATGTGAGTTGCACCTAAATTGGGCAACTTTTCAAAGCTTTTACACCAGAATTCTGCCATGAAAGTGTTGATGAATTGGGCCCATGTTTTTTGAATCAACAAATGGCAAGGCACTTACCTTTTATCACTTCTTAGGTTTATTAAGTTTTTGGGGGATCATTTTTTGGTTCCGGAGCTTTTCCATCTTGGCTTGGAGGATTCGATTGTTTCCGTTTCAGACTATTCAATAATTGCCGACTAACTGAAATGATAAAAGAACTTTGGTTGGTACCTGGGTCTTAGTGGAATTGTTAGAAATAATGTAGCCATCACTTCCGCAATTTCATAGCATTATGACTTAGACGTTCCGTTTATCTTTCATTATCTATTTTGATTTACTTTCTTTCTTACACCGAATCTACAGTTAATTGCACAGTTCTTTTTTCAGGGCTCACATTTCATTTTTTACATTTCAGATTGGAGAACGGTTACAATGAGTGTCTGTCTGGAGGACTCATCCTATCCTGAATTACACATACATAACATTGATTTGAATATGAACTGTGCAATACTTAACTTCCCCTTTGGTGGCGCTGCAGGGAATCTGAACACTTACTGACAGATTGCCTGATAGATTACAGCTGATCACAAGAAGTCCCAGAATAAAGAGTTTGATTTTCCAAGCTTGGAAACCTATTTTACTTACAAGAGGTGATTTTAGCTGTTGTCTTCATGTTCTTTTTGCCCATTTTATTTTTGTATTCTCACAACTGCAAAAAAAAAAAGATAATAAATACAAAGTTGTTCTAACTATTATAAATGGTCACATTATAAACATCACTCCTGCATTTTTTCTTTTATTCTCACTCCCGTATGTATGTTTCTTGCCTGAACTCTATAGAATATTTACCAGCCGCTGATGTCTTCTGTTCTTGGCGCCTCTCTGGTCGTCTTCTGCTGGTTGTAACTAGCCAGAGAGATTCAGTTTTGGCTGGGTAGACCGGATGTCACTTCTCATTAAAAGTCCATGAGAGCAAGAATGAGGTTCTCAAAGATTTCTAATTAGAGCTTGTGATCGTTAGCTTTGGCTTCCGGTTAGTCAGAACTGCAGTCACAAAATGGTGGAATGAGACCACAGCTGCTCCGGGAAGAGCAGAAGACAGCGGCTGGTAAGTTTATTACTAGGATCAGGGAACAGGCATTAGTGATACCACTCCAGTGATAAAATTAAAAGAACAAACATTGAAAATGTTTGAAAACTTTTAAAACTCAATAAAATAATTGAAAATTAAATAAAAAAAAAAATGCTGGAGTAGTGCTTTAAATAAATAAACATTAAAATATAACTTATGTTCACAATTTTCTGGCATCTATCTCACAACATTGTATAGATACATCTTCGTCATCTATCGTATGGATGGTACCACAAGACCAAACTCTACGCTACTCAACTCTAGCTCTACTATATGGCTTCTCCTTTGTGCAGAAAATTTCAACTATCGAACCAATAATTGTCAATCAAACAAAAAGAAGTTGGATGTGTAGATTAATTGTTAATTAGTAAAGAGACCCCTTCTCTCTTTCGTATTTGACCCCCAGTATTTTACTAAAGAGCCCTCATCAATTCCACTCTTTGTTTGTCATCATCCTGAATGCAGCTGCTTCTTTAATGTTCACTACGCAGTTTGTATTAACACACTAATCACAACATTTTTTAGATCCCAATATACATTAATGTATAAATCCATCGATTTCTGAAGGATTGGCTAATAGAGATGAGTAAATTGAATCAATGCAAGTCATAACTGTGTAGAATTTTTTGGAATTCACTTAACCCAGTGAACTCAAACAATTTGTGATTCGATTACTGAGAATCACTGAAAAGTCCTCAGTCATTCTACACAAAGTACAATATTGGGTCAGCCAGAGAAGACTCACATGATCTAGGTGCATAACATCACATGGTATAGTAAAATCAGGAGAGACTCATTTAGCCTACATAAAAGCTGAAGCACGAAATACAGCAGCCATTTTAGGGTGATTCTGGATAGTGAGAGGACGTCTCAGCTCAGCAACAGATATAGGAAGAGTAAACCTTAAAACAATAAACACATTCTACAGATTACATTACTAAAGTTGTGTTTGAATTAAAGAGCTTGAAAAGGGGTTGTAAGCCTAGGAATCCAAGGAGACCTCAGAGTGTTATACATGTCTCTTGGGGAAAATTGAAGTACTGGTGATTCATGAAGAATTGATTTTCCATTAATCAAACTTTTTAGAAAAATGTAGGGAAGCTGGTGAATCCAAATTTCATATGATTCACTAATCTCTTCCTGCTGACCTTCTGATGTGTATGGGGACTCCTGACTTTTATCTGTTGGGGAGGGAATTATCAGGCAGTTGGAATTTCAACACCTAATCCTTCAGGTTTTAAGGCAAAATAAGCCGGTGCCAGAGGTTTCTCACAGTGGCTTTCTCCTCTTTCCTCATCGAAAAGACGTCAACACTTGACTACGCGCTCATGTTTGTGAGGGAAAGATAGCTGGAAGCCAAACTGATGTTTTTTCTCATGTGTATGGCCAGATTAAGAAAAATGTGATGGCTGCTGATTTAAAGATTTGGATTCCTTAAATTAGTAACGTCAGAATTTTTTTCTATTATTTTTTTTCAATTTTTTCTATTATTTCCTATTATAAAACAATGGCCTCCCATGTTTATTTTCAAGTCTTTAAAACAATGATGAATTTATTAGCATTTTATTGTTTTTGAAATTTGTAATGAGTCTCATGTTGGCAATAACCTTATTGAACCCAAGTAAACCCATACTGGAGAAAGCATGATTCATTGGACTTGATGTCCTTAGTTACTCTCTGGCCCCAATTCATTGTTGACAAGGGCAATACCACTGCCTGAACAATCCTTTCTGAAATCCAGTAGTCCTTTTGTAAAATAAAAATAACATACCGTATTTTTCTGACTATAAGACGCACCGGACCATAAGACGCACCCCAAATTTGGGGTGAAAATTGCAGAAAAAAAGATTTTTTATAAGATGGGGGTCTGTCTTATTGTCCAAATTTACAGTATCTTACCTGAGGGCTGGCGGTGGCAGAGCAGGGTCACAGGAGGCAAGGTGTCGGCAGAGGTGGGATGATGCAGTACGGCGTGCACCTGAGCAGGGTCCCTTCCTGCTTAGGTGGGCGATGCCACAGCCTGGTTTCCATGGGGGGTTGCAGCAGTGGTGTGGCGATGGCAGAGGTGCGGGGATAATGAGCGGTATGGCGTGAGCAGGGTCCCTTCCACAGGTGAGGTGACGCAGGGGCCCGGTATCCAATGTGAGCAGCAGAGCTGGGTTAATTACCGGTTTCTCGGTGGCAGCAGCCATCTTCTTGAGGCCGCGCATGAGCAGATGGAGTGCTCTGCTTCCCGGGGCTTCAGGAAAATGGCCGCGGGAGGCCACGCGTGTGCAGATGGAGATCGCGGCGGCCATTTTCCTGAAGTCGAGTTCGCAGATTTATATCTCAGCTTCAGGAAAATGGCCGCCGTGATCTCCATCTGTGCACGCGCGGCCTCCCGCGGCCATTTTCCTGAAGCCCCGGGAAGCAGAGCACTACATCTGCGCACGCGCGGCCTCAGGATGATGGCCGCCACCACCGGTAACGCCATGGTTCATCTGGCTCTGCTGCTTACCAGGCTGCTGCATCACCTCACCTGTGGAAGGGACCCCGCTCACGCCATACCACTCACTGCGCCTCCTCATCCCCGCACCACTGCCACCGCCGCACCTCTGCCGCCGCCACACCACTGCCGGTAAGTCTGTATTCCAACTATAAGGTGCACCCCTCATTTTCCCCCCTTTTTTGGGGAGGAAAAGTGTGTCTTATAGTCAGAAAAATACGTTACATTCTGATTCACCTACCGCACCATTACATTGATGTCGGCGCTGAGTCTCCAGGTCTCACTTGACATTGTTAAGCCACTTGAGACCTGGAGCTAATCAGCATTCGCTATTGAGCTGCTGCGCTCTCTTTTCTTCTGCTTGTTTGAGCTTTGTCCAAAGGAAGTGAGAGCGGAGCAGCCCAATAGTGACCACTGATTAGCTGTAGGGCTCAAGTGACATAACTATGTCTTATAAATCCCAGGAGACCCGGCGACGACATTGCTGGAATGGTGCCGATGCAGGAGGTGAATATCTGTTATTTTTATTTTACAAGAGGGATAACTTAATTTAAAAACGTTGTTGTTCAGGTAGAGGACAACTCCTTTAAATATCAAGTGCCCTGTTGGCCATTTTTTTTTACATAGCTTACAAGTTCAATAAATTAGTTATAATTGATGACCAAGGGCTGAGTAGTTTTTATGTTAGTGGGCTGAAAAAGTCTTCAAAAACAGGTAAAAACAATCTGGAAATGATATCAAATGACAGTTCACATATGGGTTAAATCAATTTGGACAATGTGCGTTTCTTTTAGAGTTGTAGAAGGGAGCATGGTCGGGTAGTCTACAGACTGGAGTAGGAAAGATAAGTACCTCCAACACAATATGTCATTCTGACAGAAGACAAAACAGTTTGATGGTGTCCATAAACGTTAAAGTTGTACAAGCCCAATGATTTGGGTAGTATGATCGGCAGACTAATGTATATTTAAATTTCTCAACCCTCTTTCATTGGCAGATACTGGATCAAAGAAGGGTTTCACATGTTGGTTAAATAAAGATAATAGGTAATAAGGAAATCCAAGAGTTTTCGTTGACTCAAATTGGCCAGCGTGTTTCTTACCAGTGTTGAATGTTGACCCGTTTGAGTCAACAAAAACTCTCAGGTAAATACAGAATAGGTAGAAAAGCCTTTTAGGTTTTATGGGAATGGAAAAGCCTGATATTGTTTTTTGTCCAAAAAAGAAATATGGCATGATTGGTATGCATACAGAGAAATGCGTGATGACTACTTTTAGAAAACGTCTACTTTTAAATCCCCCTGCATGCACCACATCACAAAAAAAACTCAACTCCAATGTGGCTGAATTGGATTTTAATCATGTAATCTGTGGTATAAAAATAGAGTATCAACATATCAATCAAGCATAAAAAATAAATAATCTGCAACAGTCACCATCTGCCAATGCAAGTTCTATTTATTTCACAAAAGAGCAGATCCATGGGAGGAGTGATGCTCCGATCTGTCCGTTTCGCTAGAAACACATATTTTTTTAAAGAACTATTATGGGTCCATGAGAAAGCGCAAGAGCATGCGAAACAGCAGTAGGCTAGATCGGAACAGCAGTAGGCTAGATCGGAACAGCAGTAGGCTAGATCGGAACAGCAGTAGGCTAGATCGGAACAGCAGTAGGCTAGATCGGAACAGCAGTAGGCTAGATCGGAACTAGATCGGAACATCAGTAGGCTAGATCGGAACAGCAGTAGGCTAGATCGGAACAGCAGTAGGCTAGATCGGAACAGCAGTAGGCTAGATCGGAACAGCAGTAGGCTAGATCGGAACAGCAGTAGGCTAGATCGGAACAGCAGTAGGCTAGATCGGAACTAGATCGGAACATCAGTAGGCTAGATCGGAACAGCAGTAGGCTAGATCGGAACAGCAGTAGGCTAGATCGGAACAACAGTAGGCTAGATAAGAACAGCAGTAGGCTAGATCAGAACAGCACTCCTCCCATGATCCAACTGTTTTTTGAATGGCGTGGAGAACTTTTTCTTCATATTTTAAAGAAAAGCATGCAATGCAATTGCATTGAATTGGTTTAGCCATACTTATCAGAAAACTATGCTGTGGCATAATATAACCTCAGGGACATTTCCAAATAATACTATTTCCTCACAGAGACAAATTTCCTCTAATAAAGCCTAGGGATTTTAAACTCTGTAGTAGTATTTCTAAGAAAATCAAAATTTATTCTTGTGCAGGTATCTTCACCAGTTCTACAGGAAATGCTAGAAATCTACTTAGAGATTTCTGCCACTCAGCCTTGGGCTAAGTTCCCACCATGAATATATGGTGAAGTTTTGATGTTCCAGGTTTTCTGCAGCATTTCTGCACAATTACATAAATTAGGTTACTTGCGTTTTTTAGTGCGTTTTTTTAATGCATTTTTACAGCATTTTTTTTTTATTTCCGCTTTTGATTCTCCTTTTGGTGTGTCTTGTTTTTGGACACTTGCCGCTACTTAGCTTTGATAAAACGTTATGGATAAAGTCATGTGCGCATTACATGTATATGCATTTTCTTCCCTGTGAATTTTCCTTATCTCATTCAAGTCTATGGGGAAATTCCACGAATAAAAGAGAAATAGACATGTTGAAGATTTCAAAATTACTCCACAGGTCAGATTTCATAGTGTAAAAATACACTGTGGGCATGAGATCTATTTAAATCCCATCATCTTTGCACTTTATTTTTTTAAAACATTGCAGCGTCAAAAATGCACTAAATACTCATTATGGGAACTTGGCCTTAAAGGAAACCTTTGTTCTACCACATTCTAAGACATGCAAATACTTAAAATGTCTTGAGGGTAAATGAGAGCAGAAATGTCCATTGTCTGAACACTCTGGAATGTCCAGCATTTTCACTAGTAACCCAACAATCTTTCCTTGATTGATGTGGATGGCGTCTCCTGAATCATCCAGTTTTTTCCAAGAAACTTTTATCATATGGCAGTGGAAATGTTGGAAATAAACCTATTGCATGTGCACCGGTTCTGATTAGGGGAAGGTTGTGGATAATGCAGGAAGTATGACCAGTCTCAATTAAGAAAAAAGTAGGTGGGCTTGAAATACTTGGACTTTGGATTTCATTTACATAAGGGACATTTTAAATTACACTGATGTAATGGAGACATTACAGCTCATACATAGTTTGGTCTTTTCTGTCGTAACATACGGATGTGAAACCTGGACAATGAAGAAACAAAACAGAAGAAGAATCAATGTATTCAAAATGTGGTGCTGGAGAACAATATTAGCAGTACCATAGATGGTAAGAAGAACAAGCAAATCAATTTTGGAACAAATCAAGCCAGACATGTCACTCAAAGTAAGGACCATGAAGCTTTGACTTGTTTGCTTTGGACACATCAGACGAAGAGAGCAATCACTGGAGAAGGACATCATGGTCGGAAGAATGGAAGGAACAAGGCGAAGAGGAAGACTAGCAAACCAATATCTTGATATAATCAAAACAACGGCAAAGAAGACCCTTGTGGACCTATCTGGGCTTGCACAACATCGATCTTCCTACATATTGTTCATCCATCAAGTCACAATGGCTCAAGATAGAGCAGAAGGTCGATAAATAATATAAATAGAGACAAGTAAAGATTTAGAAGGTTTTTCAACGTGAATTAGAGTGTGGTGTTTCTAGTTTAGGTGGTGAAACCCGAAGACAAGTTTCCTTTAATTTATATTAGTGGATAATACATTTTTTTTTTTTGTTCCTGCAGCAGAAGTTGTATCCTGGTATGTGGAGGTCAGGTTCAAACTTGTCAAATGTAGTCATAATTTTCATAAAATAGATGTAACATTTTCTCATAATTAATGTATGCGTTGACGTTTTGTTTTCATGCCACGTGTACAAAATTTAAAGAAAACACTCTGCAAAATGTTTCCTTCGTTTAGCTAGATTTTAGGAAATGTTAGTGCCTTTTAATGGAACAAACATTATTAACCTGCCGATATGGGGTCAATCTGAAATTTAATAGCGTTACTAACCTGCTTGGCACCCGCACTTAGCTGAACGCTGCTGGGAGAAAATTAACTTTATTTTATTTTATCTTATCACTCCTACCATCTCCAGTATTAGATCAGATAGGCAGAGTGGACAGCAGTGTGAGCAGCTACTTCTTACCTCGTCACCACTAGTAGCTCCAATATTACATCAGATCTCATTTGTCTGCATATTCATGACTCTATTACATTCACATTGTGTTCTTGTGCACGTTCAGTGGTCATGTTGAGGTTGCGTCCGAACCCCGTGCAGAACAGCATTTGCGAGTATGCATCAACGGGGCCTATAAGCCTACTTGAGGTGGACACCCAAAAGTAGTAGACTGTGTCTGACAGCCCACCTCCAGTAGGCGTATACGGCTGAAAATAATGCACGACAGCACACACGTTGACTCTGTTGGCATCATTATGGTCAGTGCATATAACTGAATCCCATTTTGCTCGGGTTTCTGACACAAGCCCCAATGGGACCACTGAACATGGGCAATCTGAAAGGTACCTTAGGAAAGGAACAACATTTGACAACATGATAAACAAAGGAAAATTGTGAAAGTAATAGTTACATTCTTTTGGGATTGTTTTGAAATTTTTTTAAGTGGTTATCCTCTGCCCACATAACATCCTTATTTAGCAATATTTGGCTTTGACAGAATGGGAGTTTGGATGCTCAAGTGGAGACAATTCTCCTTACGGTAAGGAATGTCCAGACTTCTATTTCTGTCAAGGACAAACTGTTTGCATAATTTTCAGATGCAGTTCAAGTGTCAATAGGTCCATTCATCATACAGTACCTCGATATGTGTATTTCTGCCAAACAATTATTCTTTACCACTAGTTATAGTTATGTGTTATGACCCCAATGGCGAGGGTCTCAGAGGAACGTGGAAGTCTGCAGAATACAAAAATCCAGCTCATAGGGCAGTGGTAGCTGGGTTGACCATATATCTACTCCTAACGCCAACACTAGAAGTAGCCGGGGATCATTCCTACGTTGATTCTAGATGACACGCTCCAGCCGGAGAATCTAGCTACCCCTAGTAGAGGAAAACAAAAGACCTTTCTTGCCTCCAGAGAAGGGGACCCCAAAGCTGGATAGAAGCCCCCCACAAATAATAACGGTGAGGTAAGAGGAAATGACAAACACAGAAATGAACCAGGTTTAGCACAGAGAGGCCCGCTTACTGATAGCAGAATAAAGAAAGGTAACTTATATGGTCAACAAAAACCCTATCAAAATCCACACTGGAAATTCAAGAACCCCCGAACCGTCTAACGGTCCGGGGGGAGAACACCAGCCCCCTAGAGCTTCCAGCAAAGGTCAGGATATATATTTGGAACAAGCTGGACAAAAATACAAAACCAAAACAAAATAGCAAAAAGCAAAAAGCGGACTTAGCTGATATAACTGGAACCAGGATCAGTAGACAAGAGCACAGCAGACTAGCTCTGATAACTACGTTGCCAGGCATTGAACTGAAGGTCCAGGGAGCTTAAATAGCAACACCCTTAACTAACGACCCAGGTGCGGATAAAAGGAATGACAGAAAAACCAGAGTCAAAAAACTAGTAACCACTAGAGGGAGCAAAAAGTAAATTCACAACAGTACCCCCCCCTTAGTGAGGGGTCACCGAACCCTCACCACGACCACCAGGGCGATCAGGATGAGCGGCATGAAAGGCACGAACTAAATCGGCCGCATGAACATCAGAGGCGACCACCCAGGAATTATCCTCTTGACCATAGCCCTTCCACTTGACCAGGTACTGAAGCCTCCGCCTGGAGAGGCGAGAATCCAAGATCTTCTCCACCACGTACTCCAACTCGCCCTCAACCAACACCGGAGCAGGAGGCTCAGCAGAAGGAACTATAGGCACAATGTACCGCCGCAACAAGGACCTATGAAATACATTGTGAATAGCAAACGACACAGGAAGATCCAGACGAAAAGATACAGGATTAAGGATTTCCAATATCTTGTAAGGCCCAATAAAACGAGGTTTAAATTTGGGAGAGGAGACCTTCATAGGAACAAAGCGGGAAGAAAGCCATACCAAATCCCCAACGCGTAGTCGGGGACCCACACCGCGGCGGCGGTTGGCAAAGCGCTGAGCCCTCTCCTGTGACAACTTCAAGTTGTCCACCACATGATTCCAGATCCGCTGCAACCTATCCACCACAGAATCCACCCCAGGACAGTCAGAAGGCTCCCCCTTCCACTCTCTGAAGCATCCACCTCAACCTGAAAGGGAAGTGAGACATCGGGCTGGCACAAAACAGGCGCCGAAGTAAACCGGCGTTTCAACTCCTGGAAAGCCTCCACGGCAGCAGGAGCCCAGTTAGCTACATCGGAGCCCTTCTTGGTCATATCCGTCAAAGGTTTCACAATGCTAGAAAAATTAGCGATAAAACGACGGTAGAAGTTAGCGAAACCCAAGAACTTCTGTAGACTCTTAACTGACGAGGGCTGAGTCCAATCAAGAATAGCTCGGACCTTGACTGGGTCCATCTCCACAGCAGAAGGGGAAAAAATGAACCCCAAAAAGGGAACCTTCTGTACACCAAAGAGACACTTTGAGCCCTTGACAAACAAAGAATTTTCACGCAAAATTTTAAAGACCAACCTGACCTGCTCCACATGCGAATCCCAATTATCAGAAAAAACCAAAATATCATCCAGATAAACAATCAAAAATTTATCCAGATACTTCCGGAAAATGTCATGCATAAAGGACTGAAAAACTGAAGGCGCATTGGAGAGCCCAAAAGGCATCACCAAGTACTCAAAATGACCTTCGGGCGTATTGAATGCGGTTTTCCATTCATCACCTTGCTTAATGCGCACAAGGTTGTACGCACCACGAAGATCTATCTTGGTGAACCACTTGGCACCTTTAATCCGGGCAAACAAGTCAGACAACAGCGGTAAAGGATACTGAAATTTGACAGTGATCTTATTTAAAAGCCGATAATCAATACAAGGTCTCAAAGATCCGTCCTTTTTTGCCACAAAAAAGAATCCCGCACCAAGAGGGGAAGAAGACGGACGAATATGTCCTTTCTCTAGAGACTCCTTGATATATGAACGCATAGCGGTATGTTCAGGTACCGACAGATTAAACAGTCTTCCCTTAGGAAATTTACTGCCTGGGATCAAATCTATAGCACAGTCACATTCCCTATGAGGAGGCAGTGCACTGGACTCAGACTCACTGAAGACATCCTGATAATCAGACAAATACTCCGGAACTTCCGAAGGTGTAGAAGAAGCAATAGACACAGGCAGGGAATCCCCATGAATACCACGACAGCCCCAACTTGAGACTGACATAGCCTTCCAGTCCAGGACTGGATTATGGGTCTGTAACCATGGCAGCCCTAAAACAACCAAATCATGCATTTTATGTAAAACCAGGAAACGTATCACCTCGCGGTGTTCAGGAGTCATGCACATGGTAACCTGTGTCCAATACTGCGGTTTATTTGCTGCCAATGGCGTAGCATCAATACCCCTAAGAGGAATAGGATTTTCTAATGGTTCAAGAGTAAAACCACAGCGCTTAGCAAATGACAGATCCATGAGACTCAGGGCAGCACCTGAATCTACAAACGCCATGACAGGATAAGACGACAGTGAGCAAATCAAAGTTACAGACAGAATAAATTTAGGTTGCAAATTACCAACGGTGACAGGACTAACAACCTTAGCTATACGTTTAGAGCATGCTGAGATAATATGTGTAGAATCACCACAGTAGTAGCACAAGCCATTCCGGCGTCTATGAATTTTCCGCTCATTTCTAGTCAGGATTCTATCACATTGCATTAAATCAGGTGTCTGTTCAGACAACACCATGAGGGAATTTGCGATTTTTCTATCACATTGCACCGAATTAGGTGTCTGTTCAGACAACACCATGAGGGAATTTGCGGTTTTGCGCTCCCGCAACCGCCGGTCAATTTGAATAGCCAGTGCCATAGTATCATTCAGACCTGTGGGAATGGGAAAACCCACCATAACATTCTTAATGGCTTCAGAAAGGCCATTTCTAAAATTAGCGGCCAGTGCACACTCGTTCCAATGTGTCAGCACGGACCATTTCCGAAATTTTTGGCAGTACACTTCAGCCTCGTCCTGCCCCTGAGACATAGCCAGCAAGGCCTTTTCTGCCTGAATCTCAAGATTGGGTTCCTCATAAAGTAAACCGAGCGCCAGAAAAAACGCATTAATATCAGCCAATGCCGGATCTCCTGGCGCCAGCGAAAAAGCCCAATCCTGAGGGTCGCTGTCATGATCTCAATGGCAAGAGATCATAGCATAAGCATATATAGGAACTAGCTCTTGGAAGATGGGAACTGAGCTGACCATGAACTAAACCTAACACACAACTAGCAGTGGCCGGGTAGCATGCCTACGTTGATTCTAGATGCCCATCACCAGCCGGAGGACTAAATAATGCTAGCAGAGGAAAATATTAGTCCTAGCTCACCTCTAGAGAAATACCCCAAAAGGAGACAGAGGCCCCCCACATGTATTGGCGGTGAATAAAGATGAAATAACAAACGTAGTATGAAAATAGGTTTAGCAAATTTGAGGTCCACTTACTACATAGCAGAAGACAGAAAGGACACTTTCATGATCAGCTGAAAACCCTAATCAAAAACACCATCCAGAAATTACTTTAAAACTCTGGCATTAACTCATAACACCAGAGTGGCAATTCCTGTTCACAAGAGCTTTCCAGACACAGTAACGAAACTACAGCTGTGAACTGGAACCAAAATGCAAAAACAAACATGGACAAGAGTCCAACTTATCTAGTAGTTGTCTAGGAGCAGGAACAAGCACAGAGAGGCTTCTGATAACATTGTTGACCGGCAAGCAACTAACAGAGCAGCAAGGTTATATAGCGACTCCCACATCTTGATGGGAACAGGTGAACAGAGAAGATGAAGACACCAGTTCAATTCCACCAGTAGCCACCGGGGGAGCCCAGAATCCAAATTCACAACAGTACCCCCCCCTCAAGGAGGGGGCACCGAACCCTCACCAGAACCACCAGGGCGATCAGGATGGGCCCTATGAAAGGCACGAACCAGATCAGAGGCATGAACATCAGATGCATTCACCCAAGAATTATCCTCCTGGCCGTATCCCTTCCACTTGACCAGATACTGGAGTCTCCGTCTGGAAACACGAGAGTCTAAGATTTTCTCCACAACGTACTCCAACTCACCCTCAACCAACACCGGAGCAGGAGGCTCAACGGAAGGCACAACCGGTACCTCATACCTGCGCAATAATGACCGATGAAAAACGTTATGAATAGAAAAGGATGCAGGGAGGTCCAAACGGAAGGAAACAGGGTTAAGAATCTCCAATATCTTATACGGGCCAATGAACCGAGGCTTAAACTTAGGAGAAGAGACCCTCATAGGGACAAAACGAGAAGACAACCACACCAAATCCCCAACACAAAGCCGAGGACCAACACGACGGTGGCGGTTGGCAAAAAGCTGAGTCTTCTCCTGGGACAACCTCAAATTGTCCACCACCTGCCCCCAGATCTGATGCAATCTCTCCACCACAGCATCCACTCCAGGACAATCCGAAGATTCCACCTGACCAGAGGAAAATCGAGGATGAAACCCCGAATTACAGAAAAACGGGGACACCAAAGTGGCAGAGCTGGCCCGATTATTGAGAGCGAACTCCGCCAATGGCAAAAAAGCAACCCAATCATCCTGGTCAGCAGACACAAAACACCTCAGATATGTCTCCAGGGTCTGATTAATCCGCTCGGTCTGGCCATTCGTCTGAGGATGGAAAGCGGACGAAAAAGATAAATCTATGCCCATCCTAGCACAGAATGCCCGCCAAAATCTAGACACGAATTGGGTCCCTCTGTCAGAAACGATATTCTCAGGAATACCATGCAAACGAACAACATTTTGAAAAAACAGAGGAACCAACTCGGAAGAAGAAGGCAACTTGGGCAGAGGAACCAAATGGACCATCTTAGAGAAACGGTCACACACCACCCAGATGACAGACATCTTCTGAGAAACAGGCAGATCTGAAATAAAATCCATCGAGATGTGCGTCCAAGGCCTCTTAGGAATAGGCAAGGGCAACAACAATCCACTAGCCCGAGAACAACAAGGCTTGGCCCGAGCACAAACGTCACAAGACTGCACAAAGCCTCGCACATCTCGTGACAGGGAAGGCCACCAGAAGGACCTTGCCACCAAATCCCTGGTACCAAAAATGCCAGGATGACCTGCCAACGCAGAAGAATGAACCTCAGAGATGACTCTACTGGTCCAATCATCAGGAACAAACAGTTTATCAGGTGGGCAACGATCAGGTCTATCCGCCTGAAACTCCTGCAAGGCCCGCCGCAGGTCTGGAGAAACGGCTGACAATACCACTCCATCCTTAAGGATACCTGTGGGCTCAGAGTTACCAGGTGAGTCAGGCTCAAAACTCCTAGAAAGGGCATCCGCCTTAACATTCTTAGAACCCGGTAGGTATGACACCACAAAATTAAACCGAGAGAAAAATAATGACCAGCGCGCCTGTCTAGGATTCAGGCGCCTGGCGGTCTCAAGATAAATCAAATTTTTGTGGTCAGTCAATACCACCACCTGATGTCTGGCCCCCTCAAGCCAATGGCGCCACTCCTCAAAAGCCCACTTCATGGCCAAAAGCTCCCGATTCCCAACATCATAATTCCGCTCAGCGGGCGAAAATTTACGGGAAAAGAAGGCACAAGGCCTCATCACGGAGCAGTCAGAACTTTTCTGCGACAACACTGCCCCAGCTCCGATCTCAGAAGCGTCGACCTCAACCTGAAAAGGTAGAGCAACATCAGGCTGACGCAACACAGGGGCAGAGGAAAAACGGCGCTTAAGCTCCCGAAAGGCCTCCACAGCATCAGGGGACCAATCAGCAACATCAGCACCCTTCTTAGTCAAATCGGTCAATGGCTTAGCAATATCCGAAAAACCAGCAATAAATCGACGATAAAAGTTAGCAAAGCCCAAAAATTTCTGAAGACTCTTAAGAGAAGAGGGCTGCGTCCAATCACAAATAGCTTGAACCTTGACAGGATCCATTTCAATGGAAGAGGGGGAAAAAATATATCCCAAAAAGGAAATCCTCTGTACTAGTGTTGAGCATTCCGATACCGCAAGTATCGGGTATCGGCCGATACTAGCGGTATCGGAATTCCGATACCGGGATTCCGATACTTGCCGCGTATCGGATACCGGAATCGGAAGTTCCCAGATTCAAAATGCAGAAATTCAGCCAATGAGAATGATTCCAAGTGTGGGCACATCCTGTTTAGCATGGAGGGCATGAAACTACTGGCAAGGCTGTGATTGGCTGCTGAAATGATGTCATGATGCAGTTTAAAAGTCGCTGGCGCCATTTTGCGATCACTCTGCTGTGAATTCAGTTAGTGACAGGACGCTGTTTGCTGACTGAGGGACAGTTTAGAGATAGCGATTTGCTTCTTTGTGCTTTCCAAAGGCTAATTTAGCAACCGCTGTGTTCACCTACTATTCACCTTCCTTTTGCCTTGTAGCGCTGTTTTCACAGCGATCTGCAAGGTCTCTCTGTGTGTGTGTGTGTGAGTGCAGCCCACTCTCTAGTCTGAGTGCAGCCACATAGGCCATCCATAGCTGGTTGTATTCAGTTCAGGGAGGGTGGTTCATTGCCTCATACTGTCCTTTTTTTTTTTTTTTTTGAAGTAGTGCAGGCTGCTGCACATTTTTTCCAAAAATTCCTATTAGTGTCTTTCCACCCGTCTCCAGCTAATTTGTGGAAAAACACTACATAGGATAAAGTAGAGGAGGGTTTTTGGGCCTTGCAGCGCCGTTTACGGCTGTCTGCACGGTCTCCGTGTGACTGCAGCTCGCCCTGTAATCTGTGAGCAGCTATAGCCTGGTTGTCTCCAGCTCAGGGTTTTTCACTGCGTCATACCGCCAAATCAATTTTCTTTTTTTTCAAAGTAGTGTAGTCTGCTGCTAATTTATTTAAAAAAATCCTATTAGTGTCTTTCCACCCGTCTCCAGCTAATTTGTGGAAAAACACTACATAGGATAAAGTAGAGGAGGGTTTTTGGGCCTTGCAGCGCCGTTTACGGCTGTCTGCACGGTCTCCGTGTGACTGCAGCTCGCCCTGTAGTCTGTGAGCAGCCGTAGCCTGGTTGTCTGCAGCTCAGGGTTTTTCACTGCGTCATACCGCCAAATCAATTTTCTTTTTTTTCAAAGTAGTGTAGTCTGCTGCTAATTTATTTTAAAAAATCCTATTAGTGTCTTTCCACCCGTCTCCAGCTAATTTGTGGAAAAACACTACATAGGATAAAGTAGAGGAGGGTTTTTGGGCCTTGCAGCGCCGTTTACGGCTGTCTGCACGGTCTCCGTGTGACTGCAGCTCGCCCTGTAGTCTGTGAGCAGCCGTAGCCTGGTTGTCTGCAGCTCAGGGTTTTTCACTGCGTCATACCGCCAAATCAATTTTCTTTTTTTTCAAAGTAGTGTAGTCTGCTGCTAATTTATTTTAAAAAATCCTATTAGTGTCTTTCCACCCGTCTCCAGCTAATTTGTGGAAAAACACTACATAGGATAAAGTAGAGGAGGGTTTTTGGGCCTTGCAGCGCCGTTTACGGCTGTCTGCACGGTCTCCGTGTGATTGCAGCTCTATCCGTTGTCAGTTCAGCCCAAAAAAAATAAATAAATAATAAAGTTCACCAAACACACCAGTTACACACCACTTTACATTTGTGTAGGCCACATTAGCTCATATTCAAGTCTAGTCCACACTTTAGAAAATTAGTGTGTCTTATACCTGTTAGGAGGAGTTGCTCAGGAATAAGCACACAAAGCCGTTAGTACTTTTCTGCTTATCTTTATCAGTCAACCAAGATGAAGAAGGCAGTGAGTAAGGCACGTGGGCGTGGGCGTGGGCGCGGAGCAGGGAGGGGACGTGGGGATTCTGTGCCTGCTGCGGGCACCGGTGAGTCATCAGCACCCACTTTCACAAGGGAACAGTCGTTCATGCGCAGCTTTGTCGCCGAGCGCCGTACACCGCTGCTGCGTGAAGACCAAATTGAAGCCGTTGTGGGATGGATGGCAGCTAATGCATCAACTTCCATTAGTGCCACATCCTCTCAGACACAGAGCACTGGAGAGCAGCCATCTGTCTCTTCACCACCTGCAAAATTGCCCAGGCAGACAGAGATCCCAGGACAGGAGCAGTCTCTACTTCTGTTCTCTGAATCATCTCTTGGCTTGGAAACAGGGGGCCAGCCAAGCAGCATTGGAGAAATGGAAGAAGAGGCAGGGTGCAGTGATGCCCAACCGCTTTTTCTGTCTTCCTCTGAAGAGGCGGGTGGGCCAGTGGCTCCGGTCACCACCTCGCAGGCCGCATCAGCTGATGATGACACTCAGGTGCCACTTACTGGTGCGTGCTCTGCTGCTGAGACTACCCAGGAGGAGCAGTTGGGGGCAGAGGGTAGTGTAGATGATGAGGTCCTTGACCCATCTTGGCGTCAGGGACAGGAAGGTGGTGGGAGCAGCTCTGAGGAAGAGATTCCCCGTACGGCCCAAAGAGGGAGAGGGAGGGGGAAGACTGCGGATCCTGCAGCCTCCGCTTTGGCACCCGTAAGGAGCATGTCTCTTCCAAAAGTCAAAAGGGGGGCTCCCAAGACTTGCAGTGCCTGGTCCTTTTTTGACCCAGTTGCAGATGACATTTGCTATGTCAGATGCAAGGTGTGTCATCAAAAAATCAAAAGAGGTCAAAAAGTCGCCAACCTCAATACCTCCAACATGTGGAAACATGTGCGCAACAGGCACCCGGCGGAGTTAGACAAACACACTGAAGAGCTAGGCCAACCAACAGCGGCAGCTACCACCTCTTCAGCTCGTGTTGCCTCTTCCTCTAGCTCACACGCAGCTGGTTCGGCTTCCTCCCAGGATCGCCGTGGAAGAACCTCTGGCCCTGTTGTCCAGAGACCCGCTGTCATTCCACCCGCAGCACCACTTTCCCAGTCATCCACACACTCCCAGCCCAGTCTACAGCCATCGGTAGTACAGGCATGGGAGAAAAGGCGGCCTTTCTCGTCAAACCACCCACGAGCACAGGCTCTGACTGCAGGCATTGCCAAACTTCTGTCACTGGAAATGCTGTCATTCAGGCTGGTGGAGACTGACAGCTTCCGTGACTTGATGTCATTGGCAGTCCCACAGTACAATGTGCCCAGCCGCTTTTACTTCAGCAGGCAAGCCGTCCCTGCCCTGCACAAGCATGTGGAGGGACACATAAAACACGCGCTACTGAACGCCGTCAGTAGCAAGGTCCACCTCACCACCGATGCGTGGACCAGTCAACATGGACAGGGGCGATACCTTTCCCTCACTGCCCATTGGGTTAATGTAGTTGAGCCGGGTACAGACCGTGCGAGTGGCGCAGGACGTGTCCTGCCCACTCCAAGGATTGCAGGAATCCATTCTGTACGCATTGACTCCTCCTCTTACACCAGTTCCTCAGAATCATCGCTGCAGGAGCCGTCACAGTCCACCTCCACATGGACCCGTGATGAACGTGTACCTGTTACGACCGACATGAGCACAGCCGTGGCCAAACGTCAACAGGCCGTCTTGAAATTAATTTTTTTGGGGAATCGTAGCCACACAGCGCAGGAGCTCTGGAATGCCATCAAGCAGGAGAGCGATGTGTGGTTTGAGCCAGCGAATCTCCAGCCAGGCATGGTAGTGTGTGATAATGGCCGAAATCTGGTGGCAGCCCTGGGCCTCGGCAACCTCACTCACATCCCATGTCTGGCACATGTGCTCAATTTGGTCGTGCAGAGTTTTTTGAGGGACTATCCGGATCTTGATGCACTGCTGCACAAGGTCCGCCTAGAGTGTGCTCACTTGCGGCGTTCCAGCACGGCAAAAGCGCGCATTGCGGCTCTGCAGCGCCGACACCGCCTGCCGGAACATCGCATCATATGTGACCTACCTACCAGGTGGAATTCCACGTTACATATGTTGGAGCGGTTGTGTGAGCAGCAGCAAGCTGTAATGGAGTACCAGCTGTATCAGGCGCAAAAAAGTCGCAGTCAGCGCCGTACAGACTTCACAACCACAGAGTGGGCCACTATGAAGGATGTCTGCCAGGTTTTGCGTCCCTTTGATTATTCCACGCGGATGGCGAGTGCAGATGATGCACTAGTCAGCATGACTGTCCCCCTTATCTGCCTGCTTGAAAAATCACTGCAAGCGCTAAGGGATGATGTTGTGGAAGAGGTGGAGGATGAGGATTCACCACTTCCATCATCTTCTGGACAGTCAGCGCCACGTGGTTCCTCACAAACGCGTAGGCAGGGGACAGTTTGTGAGGAGGATGAGGAGGAGTCAATGGAGGAGGAAGACATCCGTCCAGAGGAGGGAGTTACACAATTGTCCAGTACTCAGTGTGTACAGCGAGGGTGGGGTGATGACGAGCGGGCAGAGATCACGCCTCCAGCTGGGGACAGCGTTTCTTGGGCAGTTGGCAGTCTGCAGCACATGGTGGATTACATGCTGCAGTGCCTGAGAAACGACCGCCGCATCGACCACATTCTCAACATGTCTGATTATTGGGTGTTCACCCTCCTCGATCCTCGCTACCGGGACAACGTAGAAAGCCTCATCACACCGTTGAACCGGGAGCGAAAAATGCGGGAGTACCAAGACACACTGGTCAGTTCCATCATCTTCTCCATTCCAACTGAGAGAAGTGCTGCTACTGCATTCCAAAGCAGCTCAGTGCGTCCAGGCAGTGGTGGAGGCTCTGCACAAAGAGGGAGCAGAAGCAGTGCCTCTGCCCAAGGCAAGACCAGTATGGCCCAACTGTGGCACAGTTTTGTGTGCCCCCCACAAAAGTCTACACCATCACAGACGGCTCCAGTCAGCAGGAGGCAACGGTTCCGTCAGATGGTGACAGACTACATGTCTTGCCCTCTTGCTGTACTCCCAGACGGCTCTTCCCCTTTCAAGTTTTGGGTCTCAAAGCTGGATACATGGCCAGAGCTAAGCCAGTATGCATTGGAGGTGCTGTCTTGCCCTGCGGCCAGTGTATTATCGGAACGTGTCTTTAGTGCTGCAGGTGGTGTACTAACTGACCGTCGCATGCGACTATCCCCCGATAACGTTGACCGGCTTACTTTTCTGAAAATGAACAAGGCCTGGATCTCGCAGGAATTTGCCACTCCTCCTCCTGATTAAATAATTAGGTCACTGTATACGTTATCCAGGTCTCCTGTTGTGTTCATCTTTCTACCACCTGAACTTAAATTCCTGGGCTCCAACACCGCCAGTTGAGGCTCAGACGTGCCGTCTGCACAGTCAAAACATACGACCCAGTGTTATTGGGTTTCAGTAACGTCAGCTGATCCCCAGCTGTGTAGCCGGCAATGTGTCATGCGACCGCCACGCTGACACAACAACTGAAATGTAAGGGAATCTGTCCCCCCCCCCCCCCAAGGCGTTTGTTACTGAAAGAGCCACCTTGTGCAGCAGTAATGCTGCACAAGGAAAAAGGTAGCTATTTTGGTTTTGCTCCTTGCACACGCAAAACTTAACACTTATAAAATGTGTCCACTGATACCGTAAAACCGTCCCGGAGGTGGGACTTTCCTTCGTAATATGACGCAGCACAGCCGTCATTCCTACCCCCCCGGCGCCGCGCCCCGGCTCCTCAGCGTTGTTTGATTCCGTCCCGGAGCCTGCGCTGTTATGTTATCCCGTGGCCAGGCACACTTAGCGCTGCCCGTCTTCTGGCATCATTTGGTGTCAGGCTGGCTGCGCCTGTGCGGCCACGCTGGCCGAGAGCCCGCCTCGCAGTGTCTTCTGATTTAATCCCACTGGGGGCCTGGGATCTATGGACATGCGCAGTGCATATCTGAACCTCCACCTCTCACTCATCTCCCTATGGCTTCTTCAGACTGTTCGGTGTCAGCTGGTCCCTAATAGCATGCCACGGCCGTGACACCGCACAGTCTGAAAAAGAAGCCGTAGGGAGGGGAGTGAGAGGCGAGGATATGCACTGCGCATGGCCATGGATCCCAGGCCCCCAGTGGGATTACATCAGAAGACACTGCGAGGCGGGCTCTCGGCCAGCGCGGCCGCACAGGCGCAGCCAGCCTGACACCAAATGATGTCAGAAGATGGGCAGCGCTAAGTGTGCCTGGCCACGGGATAACATAACAGCGCAGGCTCCGGGACGGAATCAAACAACGCTGAGGAGCCGGGGCACGGCGGCGGGGGGGTAGTAATGATGGCTGTGCTGCGTCATATTACGAAGGAAAGTCCCACCTCCGGGACGGTTTCACGGCTTCAGGGGACACATTTTATAAGTGTTTAGTTCTGTGTTTGCAAGGAGCATGATGAAAAGAGCCACCTTTTCCTTTTGCATCTTTTGTGCTGCACAAGCTGGCTCTTTCAGCTACAAACGCCTTGGGGGGGGGGTTAAAGGTTCCCTTTCGACTTTCTCAGGCTTCGGCCTACATTGTGTTCCTCTGCTTTTCCACCTGCCCCTGGGCTCCAACACCGCTAGTTGCCGTCCAGAAGTGCTGTACGCACAGTCAACAGTCCCTCCTCTGTTATTGGGGTTCAGTAACGTCAGCTGTTCCCCTGCTGTGTGTGTGGCAATCCCTCCTACCTCCTCCAACCTCCTCCTCCTCCACCTGTCCCTGGGCTCCAACACCGCCAGTTGCCGTCCAGAAGTGCTGTACGCACAGTCAACAGTCCCTCCTCTGTTATTGGGGTTCAGTAACGTCAGCTGTTCCCCTGCTGTGTGTGTGGCAATCCCTCCTACCTCCTCCAACCTCCTCCTCCTCCACCTGTCCCTGGGCTCCAACACTGCCAGTTGCCGTCCAGAAGTGCTGTACGCACAGTCAACAGTCCCTCCTCTGTTATTGGGGTTCAGTAACGTCAGCTGTTCCCCTGCTGTGTGTGTGGCAATCCCTCCTACCTCCTCCAACCTCCTCCTCCTCCACCTGTCCCTGGGCTCCAACACTGCCAGTTGCCGTCCAGAAGTGCTGTACGCACAGTCAACAGTCCCTCCTCTGTTATTGGGGTTCAGTAACGTCAGCTGTTCCCCTGCTGTGTGTGTGGCAATCCCTCCTACCTCCTCCAACCTCCTCCAACCTCCTCCTCCTCCACCTGTCCCTGGGCTCCAACACCGCCAGTTGCCGTCCAGAAGTGCTGTACGCACAGTCAACAGTCCCTCCTCTGTTATTGGGGTTCAGTAACGTCAGCTGTTCCCCTGCTGTGTGTGTGGCAATCCCTCCTACCTCCTCCAACCTCCTCCTCCTCCACCTGTCCCTGGGCTCCAACACTGCCAGTTGCTGTCCAGAAGTGCTGTACGCACAGTCAACAGTCCCTCCTCTGTTATTGGGGTTCAGTAACGTCAGCTGTTCCCCTGCTGTGTGTGTGGCAATCCCTCCTACCTCCTCCAACCTCCTCCAACCTCCTCCTCCTCCACCTGTCCCTGGGCTCCAACACCGCCAGTTGCCGTCCAGAAGTGCTGTACGCACAGTCAACAGTCCCTCCTCTGTTATTGGGGTTCAGTAACGTCAGCTGTTCCCCTGCTGTGTGTGTGGCAATCCCTCCTACCTCCTCCAACCTCCTCCAACCTCCTCCTCCTCCACCTGTCCCTGGGCTCCAACACCGCCAGTTGCCGTCCAGAAGTGCTGCACGCACAGTCAACAGTCCCTCCTCTGTTATTGGGGTTCAGTAACGTCAGCTGTTCCCCTGCTGTGTGTGTGGCAATCCCTCCTACCTCCTCCAACCTCCTCCTCCTCCACCTGTCCCTGGGCTCCAACACTGCCAGTTGCCGTCCAGAAGTGCTGTACGCACAGTCAACAGTCCCTCCTCTGTTATTGGGGTTCAGTAACGTCAGCTGTTCCCCTGCTGTGTGTGTGGCAATCCCTCCTACCTCCTCCAACCTCCTCCAACCTCCTCCTCCTCCACCTGTCCCTGGGCTCCAACACCGCCAGTTGCCGTCCAGAAGTGCTGTACGCACAGTCAACAGTCCCTCCTCTGTTATTGGGGTTCAGTAACGTCAGCTGTTCCCCTGCTGTGTGTGTGGCAATCCCTCCTACCTCCTCCAACCTCCTCCAACCTCCTCCTCCTCCACCTGTCCCTGGGCTCCAACACCGCCAGTTGCCGTCCAGAAGTGCTGTACGCACAGTCAACAGTCCCTCCTCTGTTATTGGGGTTCAGTAACGTCAGCTGTTCCCCTGCTGTGTGTGTGGCAATCCCTCCTACCTCCTCCAACCTCCTCCTCCTCCACCTGTCCCTGGGCTCCAACACTGCCAGTTGCCGTCCAGAAGTGCTGTACGCACAGTCAACAGTCCCTCCTCTGTTATTGGGGTTCAGTAACGTCAGCTGTTCCCCTGCTGTGTGTGTGGCAATCCCTCCTACCTCCTCCAACCTCCTCCAACCTCCTCCTCCTCCACCTGTCCCTGGGCTCCAACACCGCCAGTTGCCGTCCAGAAGTGCTGTACGCACAGTCAACAGTCCCTCCTCTGTTATTGGGGTTCAGTAACGTCAGCTGTTCCCCTGCTGTGTGTGTGGCAATCCCTCCTACCTCCTCCAACCTCCTCCAACCTCCTCCTCCTCCACCTGTCCCTGGGCTCCAACACCGCCAGTTGCCGTCCAGAAGTGCTGTACGCACAGTCAACAGTCCCTCCTCTGTTATTGGGGTTCAGTAACGTCAGCTGTTCCCCTGCTGTGTGTGTGGCAATCCCTCCTACCTCCTCCAACCTCCTCCAACCTCCTCCTCCTCCACCTGTCCCTGGGCTCCAACACCGCCAGTTGCCGTCCAGAAGTGCTGTACGCACAGTCAACAGTCCCTCCTCTGTTATTGGGGTTCAGTAACGTCAGCTGTTCCCCTGCTGTGTGTGTGGCAATCCCTCCTACCTCCTCCAACCTCCTCCAACCTCCTCCTCCTCCACCTGTCCCTGGGCTCCAACACCGCCAGTTGCCGTCCAGAAGTGCTGTACGCACAGTCAACAGTCCCTCCTCTGTTATTGGGGTTCAGTAACGTCAGCTGTTCCCCTGCTGTGTGTGTGGCAATCCCTCCTACCTCCTCCAACCTCCTCCTCCTCCACCTGTCCCTGGGCTCCAACACTGCCAGTTGCCGTCCAGAAGTGCTGTACGCACAGTCAACAGTCCCTCCTCTGTTATTGGGGTTCAGTAACGTCAGCTGTTCCCCTGCTGTGTGTGTGGCAATCCCTCCTACCTCCTCCAACCTCCTCCTCCTCCACCTGTCCCTGGGCTCCAACACTGCCAGTTGCCGTCCAGAAGTGCTGTACGCACAGTCAACAGTCCCTCCTCTGTTATTGGGGTTCAGTAACGTCAGCTGTTCCCCTGCTGTGTGTGTGGCAATCCCTCCTACCTCCTCCAACCTCCTCCAACCTCCTCCTCCTCCACCTGTCCCTGGGCTCCAACACCGCCAGTTGCCGTCCAGAAGTGCTGTACGCACAGTCAACAGTCCCTCCTCTGTTATTGGGGTTCAGTAACGTCAGCTGTTCCCCTGCTGTGTGTGTGGCAATCCCTCCTACCTCCTCCAACCTCCTCCTCCTCCACCTGTCCCTGGGCTCCAACACTGCCAGTTGCCGTCCAGAAGTGCTGTACGCACAGTCAACAGTCCCTCCTCTGTTATTGGGGTTCAGTAACGTCAGCTGTTCCCCTGCTGTGTGTGTGGCAATCCCTCCTACCTCCTCCAACCTCCTCCAACCTCCTCCTCCTCCACCTGTCCCTGGGCTCCAACACCGCCAGTTGCCGTCCAGAAGTGCTGTACGCACAGTCAACAGTCCCTCCTCTGTTATTGGGGTTCAGTAACGTCAGCTGTTCCCCTGCTGTGTGTGTGGCAATCCCTCCTACCTCCTCCAACCTCCTCCAACCTCCTCCTCCTCCACCTGTCCCTGGGCTCCAACACCGCCAGTTGCCGTCCAGAAGTGCTGTACGCACAGTCAACAGTCCCTCCTCTGTTATTGGGGTTCAGTAACGTCAGCTGTTCCCCTGCTGTGTGTGTGGCAATCCCTCCTACCTCCTCCAACCTCCTCCTCCTCCACCTGTCCCTGGGCTCCAACACTGCCAGTTGCCGTCCAGAAGTGCTGTACGCACAGTCAACAGTCCCTCCTCTGTTATTGGGGTTCAGTAACGTCAGCTGTTCCCCTGCTGTGTGTGTGGCAATCCCTCCTACCTCCTCCAACCTCCTCCAACCTCCTCCTCCTCCACCTGTCCCTGGGCTCCAACACCGCCAGTTGCCGTCCAGAAGTGCTGTACGCACAGTCAACAGTCCCTCCTCTGTTATTGGGGTTCAGTAACGTCAGCTGTTCCCCTGCTGTGTGTGTGGCAATCCCTCCTACCTCCTCCAACCTCCTCCTCCTCCACCTGTCCCTGGGCTCCAACACTGCCAGTTGCCGTCCAGAAGTGCTGTACGCACAGTCAACAGTCCCTCCTCTGTTATTGGGGTTCAGTAACGTCAGCTGTTCCCCTGCTGTGTGTGTGGCAATCCCTCCTACCTCCTCCAACCTCCTCCAACCTCCTCCTCCTCCACCTGTCCCTGGGCTCCAACACCGCCAGTTGCCGTCCAGAAGTGCTGTACGCACAGTCAACAGTCCCTCCTCTGTTATTGGGGTTCAGTAACGTCAGCTGTTCCCCTGCTGTGTGTGTGGCAATCCCTCCTACCTCCTCCAACCTCCTCCTCCTCCACCTGTCCCTGGGCTCCAACACTGCCAGTTGCCGTCCAGAAGTGCTGTACGCACAGTCAACAGTCCCTCCTCTGTTATTGGGGTTCAGTAACGTCAGCTGTTCCCCTGCTGTGTGTGTGGCAATCCCTCCTACCTCCTCCAACCTCCTCCAACCTCCTCCTCCTCCACCTGTCCCTGGGCTCCAACACCGCCAGTTGCCGTCCAGAAGTGCTGTACGCACAGAGCCAAACACCTCGCCTATGTGTTAGTGGGGTTCAGCACCGCCAGCTGTTCCCCTGCTGTGTATACGGCAACGTGTACTGCGACCACCACGCAGGCACAACAAGTTAAATTTAAGGGAACCTGTCCCCCCCCCCCCCCATGCGTTTGTTACTGAAGGAGCCACCTTGTGCAGCAGTAATGATGCAAAGGGAAAAAGTGCCTCTTTTCGTGGTGCTCCTTGCATATGCTGAACCTAACACTTATGAAATGTGTCCCCTCACAGCGTTCAACCGTCCGGTCGGTGGAACTTTCCTTTGTCATGTGACGCAGCACAGCCGTCATTTTTACCCCCTTGTCGCCGTGCGCCGCCTCCTCAGCGTTGTTTGAATCTGTCCCGGAGCCTGCGCTGTTAGGTTACCCCTTGGCCATGCACACATTTTGCGCTGCCCGTCTTCTGACATCATTTGCTGTCAGGCTGGCTGCGCCTGTGCGGGTGCGCTGTCCGAGATTCAGCCTCGCGGTGTCGTCTAATGTAATCCCACCGCGGGCCTGGGATCCGTGTCCATGTGCAGTGCATATCCTCGCCTCTCACTCCCCTCCCTACGGCTTCTAAAGACTGTTCGGTGTCAGCTGGTCCCTAATAGCATGCCACGGCCGTGACACCGCACAGTCTTTAGAAGCCGTAGGGAGGGGAGTGAGAGGCGAGGATATGCACTGCGCATGGACACGGATCCCAGGCCCGCGGTGGGATTACATTAGACGACACCGCGAGGCTGAATCTCGGACAGCGCACCCGCACAGGCGCAGCCAGCCTGACAGCAAATGATGTCAGAAGACGGGCAGCGCAAAATGTGTGCATGGCCAAGGGGTAACCTAACAGCGCAGGCTCCGGGACAGATTCAAACAACGCTGAGGAGGCGGCGCACGGCGACAAGGGGGTAAAAATGACGGCTGTGCTGCGTCACATGACAAAGGAAAGTTCCACCGACCGGACGGTTGAACGCTGTGAGGGGACACATTTCATAAGTGTTAGGTTCAGCATCTGCAAGGACCATAATTAAAAGAGCTAAGTTTACCTTTTCCAGCATTAGTGCTGTACACGATGGCTCTTCCAGCTACAAACGCCTGGGGGGGGGGGTTAAAGGTTTCCTTTCAACTTGCTCCAGTGCAGGCTTCGGCCTACACTCCGCTCCCCCTGCTCCTCCTGCTGACCCTGGGCTCTAACACCGCCAGTTGGGGCCCAGATGTGCTGGCTGCACAGAGCCAAACACCAGCCAATGTGTCAGTGGGGTCCAGCACCGCCAGCTGTTCCCCTGCTGTGCAGCCGGCAACGTGTCCTGCAAAAGCCACGCAGACACAAGAACTGAAATTGAAGGGAACCTGTCCCCCCTCCCCCAGGCGTTTTTACGTTATCCAGCCACCTTGTACAGCGGTAATGCTGCATGTGTGCAAGGTGGCTCAGAAACGTATTCTCCTCGCACATGTGGAACTGAAAACACGTCTGAAATGTGTCCTCTGTGTGACCATTTAACCGTCCCGGTGGTGTGACTTTCCTTTGTAATGACACGCTGCAACCCCCTTGGTAGCGCTGCCCGTCTTCTGGCATCATTGTTTGGCTGGCTGCGCCTCTGCGGCCGCCCTGACCCACACAACGCCCCTCGGTGTCTTATTTATTGGGACTGCGAGGGTGTGATTCATGGGCAGGATCAGTGCATCAGTTCGCCTGTCCCTCCTCTCCTTCCGCCTTCTTCGGACTGTGCGGCTTCATGGCCGTGGCATGCGATAAGGGATCAGATGACGCCGCACAGTCTGAAGCGGGTGTAAGGACCCGAGTGTGAGAGGCCAACATATGTGCTGCGCCAGGCCCTGAATCCCAGCCCCGCAGTGTTTTAACAATGTTAAGACACTGCGGGGCTGGGATTCATGGTCATCGCGAACCGCACCGGCCGACATTACATGATGCCAGAAGATGGGCAGCGCTAACGGCGCTAGGCCAGGGGATAACACGACAGCGCAGACTCCTGTACAGCAAATAACAACGCTCGGGAGGCTGCACCCAGCACCAAGGTGGGATTCTTGACACCTGTGCTGCGTCTCATTACAAAGGGAACTCGCGCCTCCATTACACAGTTTGACTGTATAAAGGGCTGAATGTTATACGTGTTCCATTCAGCGTGTGCAAGGAGAAAAATTACAAGAGCAACCTTTGACTTGCGCAGCACTGCTGCTGCATAAGCTGTGGCTCTTCTACTTTGTAACCCCTGAGGGGGGGTTAAAGGTGACTTTTGAAATCGGTTCAATTAGGCTTCGGCCTACACTCTGCTCCACCTGCAGAGCCCGGGCTCCAACAACGCTAGTTGCTGTCCGGAAGTGCTGGCTGCACAGAGCCAAACACCTCGCCAATGTGTCAGTGGGGTCCAGCACCGCCAGCTGTTCCCCTGCTGTGTAGCCGGCAACGTGTCCTGCAAAAGCCACGCAGACACAACAGACCCAAAGCTGCCGCCAGTGCAGGCTTCGGCCTACACTCCCCTCCCCCTGCTCCTCCTCCTCCTGCTCCTCCTCCTGCTGACCCTGGGCTCTAACACACCGCCAGTTGGGGCCCAGATGTGCTAGCTGCACAGAGAAAAACACCAGCCAATGTGTCAGTGGGGTCCAGCACCGCCAGCTGTTCCCCTGCTGTGCAGCCGGCAACGTGTCCTGCAAAAGCCACGCAGACACAAGAACTGAAATTGAAGGGAACCTGTCCCCCCTCCCCCAGGCGTTTTTACGTTATCCAGCCACCTAGTACAGCGGTAATGCTGCATGTGTGCAAGGTGGCTCAGAAACGTATTCTCCTCGCACATGTGGAACTGAAAACACGTCTGAAATGTGTCCTCTGTGTGACCATTTAACCGTCCCGGTGGTGTGACTTTCCTTTGTAATGACACGCTGCAACCCCCTTGGTAGCGCTGCCCGTCTTCTGGCATCATTGTTTGGCTGGCTGCGCCTCTGCGGCCGCCCTGACCCACACAACGCCCCTCGGTGTCTTATTTATTGGGACTGCGAGGGTGTGATTCATGGGCAGGATCAGTGCATCAGTTCGCCTGTCCCTCCTCTCCTTCCGCCTTCTTCGGACTGTGCGGCTTCATGGCCGTGGCATGCGATAAGGGATCAGATGACGCCGCACAGTCTGAAGCGGGTGTAAGGACCCGAGTGTGAGAGGCCAACATATGTGCTGCGCCAGGCCCTGAATCCCAGCCCCGCAGTGTTTTAACAATGTTAAGACACTGCGGGGCTGGGATTCATGGTCATCGCGAACCGCACCGGCCGACATTACATGATGCCAGAAGATGGGCAGCGCTAACGGCGCTAGGCCAGGGGATAACACGACAGCGCAGACTCCTGTACAGCAAATAACAACGCTCGGGAGGCTGCACCCAGCACCAAGGTGGGATTCTTGACACCTGTGCTGCGTCTCATTACAAAGGGAACTCGCGCCTCCATTACACAGTTTGACTGTATAAAGGGCTGAATGTTATACGTGTTCCATTCAGCGTGTGCAAGGAGAAAAATTACAAGAGCAACCTTTGACTTGCGCAGCACTGCTGCTGCATAAGCTGTGGCTCTTCTACTTTGTAACCCCTGAGGGGGGGTTAAAGGTGACTTTTGAAATCGGTTCAATTAGGCTTCGGCCTACACTCTGCTCCACCTGCAGAGCCCGGGCTCCAACAACGCTAGTTGCTGTCCGGAAGTGCTGGCTGCACAGAGCCAAACACCTCGCCAATGTGTCAGTGGGGTCCAGCACCGCCAGCTGTTCCCCTGCTGTGTAGCCGGCAACGTGTCCTGCAAAAGCCACGCAGACACAACAGACCCAAAGCTGCCGCCAGTGCAGGCTTCGGCCTACACTCCCCTCCCCCTGCTCCTCCTCCTCCTGCTCCTCCTCCTGCTGACCCTGGGCTCTAACACACCGCCAGTTGGGGCCCAGATGTGCTAGCTGCACAGAGAAAAACACCAGCCAATGTGTCAGTGGGGTCCAGCACCGCCAGCTGTTCCCCTGCTGTGCAGCCGGCAACGTGTCCTGCAAAAGCCACGCAGACACAAGAACTGAAATTGAAGGGAACCTGTCCCCCCTCCCCCAGGCGTTTTTACGTTATCCAGCCACCTTGTACAGCGGTAATGCTGCATGTGTGCAAGGTGGCTCAGAAACGTATTCTCCTCGCACATGTGGAACTGAAAACACGTCTGAAATGTGTCCTCTGTGTGACCATTTAACCGTCCCGGTGGTGTGACTTTCCTTTGTAATGACACGCTGCAACCCCCTTGGTAGCGCTGCCCGTCTTCTGGCATCATTGTTTGGCTGGCTGCGCCTCTGCGGCCGCCCTGACCCACACAACGCCCCTCGGTGTCTTATTTATTGGGACTGCGAGGGTGTGATTCATGGGCAGGATCAGTGCATCAGTTCGCCTGTCCCTCCTCTCCTTCCGCCTTCTTCGGACTGTGCGGCTTCATGGCCGTGGCATGCGATAAGGGATCAGATGACGCCGCACAGTCTGAAGCGGGTGTAAGGACCCGAGTGTGAGAGGCCAACATATGTGCTGCGCCAGGCCCTGAATCCCAGCCCCGCAGTGTTTTAACAATGTTAAGACACTGCGGGGCTGGGATTCATGGTCATCGCGAACCGCACCGGCCGACATTACATGATGCCAGAAGATGGGCAGCGCTAACGGCGCTAGGCCAGGGGATAACACGACAGCGCAGACTCCTGTACAGCAAATAACAACGCTCGGGAGGCTGCACCCAGCACCAAGGTGGGATTCTTGACACCTGTGCTGCGTCTCATTACAAAGGGAACTCGCGCCTCCATTACACAGTTTGACTGTATAAAGGGCTGAATGTTATACGTGTTCCATTCAGCGTGTGCAAGGAGAAAAATTACAAGAGCAACCTTTGACTTGCGCAGCACTGCTGCTGCATAAGCTGTGGCTCTTCTACTTTGTAACCCCTGAGGGGGGGTTAAAGGTGACTTTTGAAATCGGTTCAATTAGGCTTCGGCCTACACTCTGCTCCACCTGCAGAGCCCGGGCTCCAACAACGCTAGTTGCTGTCCGGAAGTGCTGGCTGCACAGAGCCAAACACCTCGCCAATGTGTCAGTGGGGTCCAGCACCGCCAGCTGTTCCCCTGCTGTGTAGCCGGCAACGTGTCCTGCAAAAGCCACGCAGACACAACAGACCCAAAGCTGCCGCCAGTGCAGGCTTCGGCCTACACTCCCCTCCCCCTGCTCCTCCTCCTCCTGCTCCTCCTCCTGCTGACCCTGGGCTCTAACACACCGCCAGTTGGGGCCCAGATGTGCTAGCTGCACAGAGAAAAACACCAGCCAATGTGTCAGTGGGGTCCAGCACCGCCAGCTGTTCCCCTGCTGTGCAGCCGGCAACGTGTCCTGCAAAAGCCACGCAGACACAAGAACTGAAATTGAAGGGAACCTGTCCCCCCTCCCCCAGGCGTTTTTACGTTATCCAGCCACCTTGTACAGCGGTAATGCTGCATGTGTGCAAGGTGGCTCAGAAACGTATTCTCCTCGCACATGTGGAACTGAAAACACGTCTGAAATGTGTCCTCTGTGTGACCATTTAACCGTCCCGGTGGTGTGACTTTCCTTTGTAATGACACGCTGCAACCCCCTTGGTAGCGCTGCCCGTCTTCTGGCATCATTGTTTGGCTGGCTGCGCCTCTGCGGCCGCCCTGACCCACACAACGCCCCTCGGTGTCTTATTTATTGGGACTGCGAGGGTGTGATTCATGGGCAGGATCAGTGCATCAGTTCGCCTGTCCCTCCTCTCCTTCCGCCTTCTTCGGACTGTGCGGCTTCATGGCCGTGGCATGCGATAAGGGATCAGATGACGCCGCACAGTCTGAAGCGGGTGTAAGGACCCGAGTGTGAGAGGCCAACATATGTGCTGCGCCAGGCCCTGAATCCCAGCCCCGCAGTGTTTTAACAATGTTAAGACACTGCGGGGCTGGGATTCATGGTCATCGCGAACCGCACCGGCCGACATTACATGATGCCAGAAGATGGGCAGCGCTAACGGCGCTAGGCCAGGGGATAACACGACAGCGCAGACTCCTGTACAGCAAATAACAACGCTCGGGAGGCTGCACCCAGCACCAAGGTGGGATTCTTGACACCTGTGCTGCGTCTCATTACAAAGGGAACTCGCGCCTCCATTACACAGTTTGACTGTATAAAGGGCTGAATGTTATACGTGTTCCATTCAGCGTGTGCAAGGAGAAAAATTACAAGAGCAACCTTTGACTTGCGCAGCACTGCTGCTGCATAAGCTGTGGCTCTTCTACTTTGTAACCCCTGAGGGGGGGTTAAAGGTGACTTTTGAAATCGGTTCAATTAGGCTTCGGCCTACACTCTGCTCCACCTGCAGAGCCCGGGCTCCAACAACGCTAGTTGCTGTCCGGAAGTGCTGGCTGCACAGAGCCAAACACCTCGCCAATGTGTCAGTGGGGTCCAGCACCGCCAGCTGTTCCCCTGCTGTGTAGCCGGCAACGTGTCCTGCAAAAGCCACGCAGACACAACAGACCCAAAGCTGCCGCCAGTGCAGGCTTCGGCCTACACTCCCCTCCCCCTGCTCCTCCTCCTCCTGCTCCTCCTCCTGCTGACCCTGGGCTCTAACACACCGCCAGTTGGGGCCCAGATGTGCTAGCTGCACAGAGAAAAACACCAGCCAATGTGTCAGTGGGGTCCAGCACCGCCAGCTGTTCCCCTGCTGTGCAGCCGGCAACGTGTCCTGCAAAAGCCACGCAGACACAAGAACTGAAATTGAAGGGAACCTGTCCCCCCTCCCCCAGGCGTTTTTACGTTATCCAGCCACCTTGTACAGCGGTAATGCTGCATGTGTGCAAGGTGGCTCAGAAACGTATTCTCCTCGCACATGTGGAACTGAAAACACGTCTGAAATGTGTCCTCTGTGTGACCATTTAACCGTCCCGGTGGTGTGACTTTCCTTTGTAATGACACGCTGCAACCCCCTTGGTAGCGCTGCCCGTCTTCTGGCATCATTGTTTGGCTGGCTGCGCCTCTGCGGCCGCCCTGACCCACACAACGCCCCTCGGTGTCTTATTTATTGGGACTGCGAGGGTGTGATTCATGGGCAGGATCAGTGCATCAGTTCGCCTGTCCCTCCTCTCCTTCCGCCTTCTTCGGACTGTGCGGCTTCATGGCCGTGGCATGCGATAAGGGATCAGATGACGCCGCACAGTCTGAAGCGGGTGTAAGGACCCGAGTGTGAGAGGCCAACATATGTGCTGCGCCAGGCCCTGAATCCCAGCCCCGCAGTGTTTTAACAATGTTAAGACACTGCGGGGCTGGGATTCATGGTCATCGCGAACCGCACCGGCCGACATTACATGATGCCAGAAGATGGGCAGCGCTAACGGCGCTAGGCCAGGGGATAACACGACAGCGCAGACTCCTGTACAGCAAATAACAACGCTCGGGAGGCTGCACCCAGCACCAAGGTGGGATTCTTGACACCTGTGCTGCGTCTCATTACAAAGGGAACTCGCGCCTCCATTACACAGTTTGACTGTATAAAGGGCTGAATGTTATACGTGTTCCATTCAGCGTGTGCAAGGAGAAAAATTACAAGAGCAACCTTTGACTTGCGCAGCACTGCTGCTGCATAAGCTGTGGCTCTTCTACTTTGTAACCCCTGAGGGGGGGTTAAAGGTGACTTTTGAAATCGGTTCAATTAGGCTTCGGCCTACACTCTGCTCCACCTGCAGAGCCCGGGCTCCAACAACGCTAGTTGCTGTCCGGAAGTGCTGGCTGCACAGAGCCAAACACCTCGCCAATGTGTCAGTGGGGTCCAGCACCGCCAGCTGTTCCCCTGCTGTGTAGCCGGCAACGTGTCCTGCAAAAGCCACGCAGACACAACAGACCCAAAGCTGCCGCCAGTGCAGGCTTCGGCCTACACTCCCCTCCCCCTGCTCCTCCTCCTCCTGCTCCTCCTCCTGCTGACCCTGGGCTCTAACACACCGCCAGTTGGGGCCCAGATGTGCTAGCTGCACAGAGAAAAACACCAGCCAATGTGTCAGTGGGGTCCAGCACCGCCAGCTGTTCCCCTGCTGTGCAGCCGGCAACGTGTCCTGCAAAAGCCACGCAGACACAAGAACTGAAATTGAAGGGAACCTGTCCCCCCTCCCCCAGGCGTTTTTACGTTATCCAGCCACCTTGTACAGCGGTAATGCTGCATGTGTGCAAGGTGGCTCAGAAACGTATTCTCCTCGCACATGTGGAACTGAAAACACGTCTGAAATGTGTCCTCTGTGTGACCATTTAACCGTCCCGGTGGTGTGACTTTCCTTTGTAATGACACGCTGCAACCCCCTTGGTAGCGCTGCCCGTCTTCTGGCATCATTGTTTGGCTGGCTGCGCCTCTGCGGCCGCCCTGACCCACACAACGCCCCTCGGTGTCTTATTTATTGGGACTGCGAGGGTGTGATTCATGGGCAGGATCAGTGCATCAGTTCGCCTGTCCCTCCTCTCCTTCCGCCTTCTTCGGACTGTGCGGCTTCATGGCCGTGGCATGCGATAAGGGATCAGATGACGCCGCACAGTCTGAAGCGGGTGTAAGGACCCGAGTGTGAGAGGCCAACATATGTGCTGCGCCAGGCCCTGAATCCCAGCCCCGCAGTGTTTTAACAATGTTAAGACACTGCGGGGCTGGGATTCATGGTCATCGCGAACCGCACCGGCCGACATTACATGATGCCAGAAGATGGGCAGCGCTAACGGCGCTAGGCCAGGGGATAACACGACAGCGCAGACTCCTGTACAGCAAATAACAACGCTCGGGAGGCTGCACCCAGCACCAAGGTGGGATTCTTGACACCTGTGCTGCGTCTCATTACAAAGGGAACTCGCGCCTCCATTACACAGTTTGACTGTATAAAGGGCTGAATGTTATACGTGTTCCATTCAGCGTGTGCAAGGAGAAAAATTACAAGAGCAACCTTTGACTTGCGCAGCACTGCTGCTGCATAAGCTGTGGCTCTTCTACTTTGTAACCCCTGAGGGGGGGTTAAAGGTGACTTTTGAAATCGGTTCAATTAGGCTTCGGCCTACACTCTGCTCCACCTGCAGAGCCCGGGCTCCAACAACGCTAGTTGCTGTCCGGAAGTGCTGGCTGCACAGAGCCAAACACCTCGCCAATGTGTCAGTGGGGTCCAGCACCGCCAGCTGTTCCCCTGCTGTGTAGCCGGCAACGTGTCCTGCAAAAGCCACGCAGACACAACAGACCCAAAGCTGCCGCCAGTGCAGGCTTCGGCCTACACTCCCCTCCCCCTGCTCCTCCTCCTCCTGCTCCTCCTCCTGCTGACCCTGGGCTCTAACACACCGCCAGTTGGGGCCCAGATGTGCTAGCTGCACAGAGAAAAACACCAGCCAATGTGTCAGTGGGGTCCAGCACCGCCAGCTGTTCCCCTGCTGTGCAGCCGGCAACGTGTCCTGCAAAAGCCACGCAGACACAAGAACTGAAATTGAAGGGAACCTGTCCCCCCTCCCCCAGGCGTTTTTACGTTATCCAGCCACCTTGTACAGCGGTAATGCTGCATGTGTGCAAGGTGGCTCAGAAACGTATTCTCCTCGCACATGTGGAACTGAAAACACGTCTGAAATGTGTCCTCTGTGTGACCATTTAACCGTCCCGGTGGTGTGACTTTCCTTTGTAATGACACGCTGCAACCCCCTTGGTAGCGCTGCCCGTCTTCTGGCATCATTGTTTGGCTGGCTGCGCCTCTGCGGCCGCCCTGACCCACACAACGCCCCTCGGTGTCTTATTTATTGGGACTGCGAGGGTGTGATTCATGGGCAGGATCAGTGCATCAGTTCGCCTGTCCCTCCTCTCCTTCCGCCTTCTTCGGACTGTGCGGCTTCATGGCCGTGGCATGCGATAAGGGATCAGATGACGCCGCACAGTCTGAAGCGGGTGTAAGGACCCGAGTGTGAGAGGCCAACATATGTGCTGCGCCAGGCCCTGAATCCCAGCCCCGCAGTGTTTTAACAATGTTAAGACACTGCGGGGCTGGGATTCATGGTCATCGCGAACCGCACCGGCCGACATTACATGATGCCAGAAGATGGGCAGCGCTAACGGCGCTAGGCCAGGGGATAACACGACAGCGCAGACTCCTGTACAGCAAATAACAACGCTCGGGAGGCTGCACCCAGCACCAAGGTGGGATTCTTGACACCTGTGCTGCGTCTCATTACAAAGGGAACTCGCGCCTCCATTACACAGTTTGACTGTATAAAGGGCTGAATGTTATACGTGTTCCATTCAGCGTGTGCAAGGAGAAAAATTACAAGAGCAACCTTTGACTTGCGCAGCACTGCTGCTGCATAAGCTGTGGCTCTTCTACTTTGTAACCCCTGAGGGGGGGTTAAAGGTGACTTTTGAAATCGGTTCAATTAGGCTTCGGCCTACACTCTGCTCCACCTGCAGAGCCCGGGCTCCAACAACGCTAGTTGCTGTCCGGAAGTGCTGGCTGCACAGAGCCAAACACCTCGCCAATGTGTCAGTGGGGTCCAGCACCGCCAGCTGTTCCCCTGCTGTGTAGCCGGCAACGTGTCCTGCAAAAGCCACGCAGACACAACAGACCCAAAGCTGCCGCCAGTGCAGGCTTCGGCCTACACTCCCCTCCCCCTGCTCCTCCTCCTCCTGCTCCTCCTCCTGCTGACCCTGGGCTCTAACACACCGCCAGTTGGGGCCCAGATGTGCTAGCTGCACAGAGAAAAACACCAGCCAATGTGTCAGTGGGGTCCAGCACCGCCAGCTGTTCCCCTGCTGTGCAGCCGGCAACGTGTCCTGCAAAAGCCACGCAGACACAAGAACTGAAATTGAAGGGAACCTGTCCCCCCTCCCCCAGGCGTTTTTACGTTATCCAGCCACCTTGTACAGCGGTAATGCTGCATGTGTGCAAGGTGGCTCAGAAACGTATTCTCCTCGCACATGTGGAACTGAAAACACGTCTGAAATGTGTCCTCTGTGTGACCATTTAACCGTCCCGGTGGTGTGACTTTCCTTTGTAATGACACGCTGCAACCCCCTTGGTAGCGCTGCCCGTCTTCTGGCATCATTGTTTGGCTGGCTGCGCCTCTGCGGCCGCCCTGACCCACACAACGCCCCTCGGTGTCTTATTTATTGGGACTGCGAGGGTGTGATTCATGGGCAGGATCAGTGCATCAGTTCGCCTGTCCCTCCTCTCCTTCCGCCTTCTTCGGACTGTGCGGCTTCATGGCCGTGGCATGCGATAAGGGATCAGATGACGCCGCACAGTCTGAAGCGGGTGTAAGGACCCGAGTGTGAGAGGCCAACATATGTGCTGCGCCAGGCCCTGAATCCCAGCCCCGCAGTGTTTTAACAATGTTAAGACACTGCGGGGCTGGGATTCATGGTCATCGCGAACCGCACCGGCCGACATTACATGATGCCAGAAGATGGGCAGCGCTAACGGCGCTAGGCCAGGGGATAACACGACAGCGCAGACTCCTGTACAGCAAATAACAACGCTCGGGAGGCTGCACCCAGCACCAAGGTGGGATTCTTGACACCTGTGCTGCGTCTCATTACAAAGGGAACTCGCGCCTCCATTACACAGTTTGACTGTATAAAGGGCTGAATGTTATACGTGTTCCATTCAGCGTGTGCAAGGAGAAAAATTACAAGAGCAACCTTTGACTTGCGCAGCACTGCTGCTGCATAAGCTGTGGCTCTTCTACTTTGTAACCCCTGAGGGGGGGTTAAAGGTGACTTTTGAAATCGGTTCAATTAGGCTTCGGCCTACACTCTGCTCCACCTGCAGAGCCCGGGCTCCAACAACGCTAGTTGCTGTCCGGAAGTGCTGGCTGCACAGAGCCAAACACCTCGCCAATGTGTCAGTGGGGTCCAGCACCGCCAGCTGTTCCCCTGCTGTGTAGCCGGCAACGTGTCCTGCAAAAGCCACGCAGACACAACAGACCCAAAGCTGCCGCCAGTGCAGGCTTCGGCCTACACTCCCCTCCCCCTGCTCCTCCTCCTCCTGCTCCTCCTCCTGCTGACCCTGGGCTCTAACACACCGCCAGTTGGGGCCCAGATGTGCTAGCTGCACAGAGAAAAACACCAGCCAATGTGTCAGTGGGGTCCAGCACCGCCAGCTGTTCCCCTGCTGTGCAGCCGGCAACGTGTCCTGCAAAAGCCACGCAGACACAAGAACTGAAATTGAAGGGAACCTGTCCCCCCTCCCCCAGGCGTTTTTACGTTATCCAGCCACCTTGTACAGCGGTAATGCTGCATGTGTGCAAGGTGGCTCAGAAACGTATTCTCCTCGCACATGTGGAACTGAAAACACGTCTGAAATGTGTCCTCTGTGTGACCATTTAACCGTCCCGGTGGTGTGACTTTCCTTTGTAATGACACGCTGCAACCCCCTTGGTAGCGCTGCCCGTCTTCTGGCATCATTGTTTGGCTGGCTGCGCCTCTGCGGCCGCCCTGACCCACACAACGCCCCTCGGTGTCTTATTTATTGGGACTGCGAGGGTGTGATTCATGGGCAGGATCAGTGCATCAGTTCGCCTGTCCCTCCTCTCCTTCCGCCTTCTTCGGACTGTGCGGCTTCATGGCCGTGGCATGCGATAAGGGATCAGATGACGCCGCACAGTCTGAAGCGGGTGTAAGGACCCGAGTGTGA
The DNA here is from genome assembly GCF_051348905.1 of Ranitomeya variabilis. Lineage (NCBI taxonomy): Eukaryota > Metazoa > Chordata > Amphibia > Anura > Dendrobatidae > Ranitomeya > Ranitomeya variabilis. Next base: position 652,064,041 of record NC_135236.1, read on the forward strand.
GAGGCCAACATATGTGCTGCGCCAGGCCCTGAATCCCAGCCCCGCAGTGTTTTAACAATGTTAAGACACTGCGGGGCTGGGATTCATGGTCATCGCGAACCGCACCGGCCGACATTACATGATGCCAGAAGATGGGCAGCGCTAACGGCGCTAGGCCAGGGGATAACACGACAGCGCAGACTCCTGTACAGCAAATAACAACGCTCGGGAGGCTGCACCCAGCACCAAGGTGGGATTCTTGACACCTGTGCTGCGTCTCATTACAAAGGGAACTCGCGCCTCCATTACACAGTTTGACTGTATAAAGGGCTGAATGTTATACGTGTTCCATTCAGCGTGTGCAAGGAGAAAAATTACAAGAGCAACCTTTGACTTGCGCAGCACTGCTGCTGCATAAGCTGTGGCTCTTCTACTTTGTAACCCCTGAGGGGGGGTTAAAGGTGACTTTTGAAATCGGTTCAATTAGGCTTCGGCCTACACTCTGCTCCACCTGCAGAGCCCGGGCTCCAACAACGCTAGTTGCTGTCCGGAAGTGCTGGCTGCACAGAGCCAAACACCTCGCCAATGTGTCAGTGGGGTCCAGCACCGCCAGCTGTTCCCCTGCTGTGTAGCCGGCAACGTGTCCTGCAAAAGCCACGCAGACACAACAGACCCAAAGCTGCCGCCAGTGCAGGCTTCGGCCTACACTCCCCTCCCCCTGCTCCTCCTCCTCCTGCTCCTCCTCCTGCTGACCCTGGGCTCTAACAAACCGCCAGTTGGGGCCCAGATGTGCTAGCTGCACAGAGAAAAACACCTCGCCAATGTGTCAGTGGGGTCCAGCACCGCCAGCTGTTCCCCTGCTGTGCAGCCGGCATCGTGTCCTGCAAAAGCCACGCAGACACTTGCTCTTGTACCTTCTGCTCCCCATCCTGGTTCCAGTACCGTCAGCTGGTTCCGGGCAGAGCCTTTGGCTTAGGTGCCTCCCTTTGGTATCCGAGTTCCACCAACGTCAGGTGGTCCTTGGTAGTGCTTTCAGGCACGGGTACCTCCTGCTTAGTAACCGGGTTCCAGTAACGTCAGCTGGTCCTCGGTAGTTCCATTGGCTCTTGGACCTTCGGCTACCCATCCGGGTTCCAGCACCGTCAGCTGGTTCTCGGCAGTGTCTTTTGCTCTTGTACCTTCTGCTCCCCATCCTGGTTCCAGTACCGTCAGCTGGTTCCGGGCAGAGCCTTTGGCTTAGGTGCCTCCCTCTGGGTATCCGAGTTCCACCAACGTCAGGTGGTCCTTGGTAGTGCTTTCAGGCATGGGTACCTCCTGCTTAGTAACCGGGTTCCAGTAACGTCAGCTGGTCCTCGGTAGTTCCATTGGCTCTTGGACCTTCGGGTAGCCATCCGAGTTCCAGTTCCATCAGCTGGTTCTCGGCATTTTCTCAGCCTTCTTGTACCTTCTGCTACATTTCCAAGTTCAAGAGACTAAACACGATGACCCGGAAGACCACCCCTAAGATGACGACGACACCAGAGACGACAACCACCGTGATGACGACGACCCTGGAGACGATGACCCCGAAGACCACCCCGATGACGACGACCCCGGAGACGACGACCCTGAAGACCACCCCGATGACGACGACCCCGGAGACGACGACCCTGGAGACGACGACGACCTGGAAGACCGAGAAGCAGAAGAACAAGAGGCTGCAGAACAAAGAGCAGAAGAACATTAAGCATAACACTAAATATCAGAGCAAAAAATATTATCTAAATTATAAGCAGAAGAAGACTAAGCAGTGTATGGGGGTGAGTCCGTTCCTCCTCGTGGTGCCCCTGGATAAAGCCTGATGCTGCAGGCCAAACTGAACGCGGACAAATGTAACTGTTTTGTGACAGGCAGAACGGAAGGTGTAATCTTCAAACTTTTATAGATAACAACTACGGGAATGCCTGTCACAAATAAGAATATGATGAAGAAGTTGAATATGATGAAGATAATAGTAAAATAAAAAGAATATGAACAATGTAACCCAAAAAATAATAGGTAGAAGATGAAGAAGAAGATGAATAAGGTGAAGAAGTTGATGTCAAAGAAGCTGATGATGAGGATAATTAAGAAGAAAGCGTGGGAGAAGTAAAAAAGAAGGTGAAGGGCGTGGAAGTAGTGAAACATCAATATCTGACATAAAAAAAAAAAAAAAAACATAGTCAAATTCTTTCTAACACCGAACTTCATAAAAAAAAATAAAAAATCCTGCTATTCTATTACATTGGGCTAAACCTCTGTCCCTTTAATATCTCCGCCACGTCCCCCAATACATCCTACAATATTCTTAGTTGTTTTCCTTCATGTAGAATGAACCTACAAGTGTATAAAGGGTTTATTTTAATTCCGATATTTTCGTCCCATTGACTTGCATTGGGATCGGGTATCGGTATCGGATTGGATTCCGATACTGTGACGGTATCGGCCGATACTTTCCGATACCGATACTTTCCGATATCGGAAAGTATCGCTCAACACTACTCTGTACCCCAAAAACACACTTAGAACCCTTCACACACAAAGAATTAGACCGCAAAACCTGAAAAACCCTCCTGACTTGCTGGACATGAGAGTCCCAGTCATCCGAAAAAATCAGAATATCATCCAGATACACAATCATAAATTTATCCAAATAATCGCGAAAAATATCATGCATAAAGGACTGGAAAACTGACGGAGCATTAGAAAGACCAAAAGGCATCACTAAATACTCAAAGTGGCCCTCGGGCGTATTAAATGCGGTTTTCCACTCATCCCCCTGCCTGATTCGCACCAAATTATACGCCCCACGAAGGTCAATCTTAGAGAACCACTTGGCCCCCTTTATGCGAGCAAACAAATCAGTCAGCAACGGCAATGGGTATTGATATTTAACAGTGATTTTATTCAAAAGCCGATAATCAATACATGGTCTCAAAGAGCCGTCTTTTTTTGACACAAAGAAAAAACCGGCTCCTAAGGGAGATGACGATGGACGAATATGTCCCTTTTCCAAGGACTCCTTTATATATTCTCGCATAGCAGCATGTTCAGGCACAGACAGATTAAATAAACGACCCTTTGGGTATTTACTACCCGGGATTAAATCTATGGCACAATCGCACTCTCGGTGCGGAGGTAACGAACCAAGCTTGGATTCTTCAAAGACGTCACGATAGTCAGACAGGAACTCAGGAATTTCAGAGGGAATAGATGATGAAATGGAAACCACAGGTACATCCCCATGAGCCCCCTTACATCCCCAGCTCAACACAGACATAGCTCTCCAGTCAAGGACTGGGTTGTGAGATTGCAGCCAAGGCAATCCTAGCACCAAATCATCATGTAGATTATACAGCACCAGAAAGCGAATAATCTCCTGGTGACCCGGATTAATACGCATAGTTACTTGTGTCCAGTATTGTGGTTTATTATTAGCCAATGGGGTGGAGTCAATCCCCTTCAGAGGAATAGGAGTCTCCAAAGGCTCTAAATCATACCCACAGCGTTTGGCAAAGGACCAATCCATAAGACTCAAAGCGGCGCCAGAGTCGACATAGGCGTCCGTGGTAATAGAGGACAAAGAGCAAATCAGGGTCACAGATAGAATAAACTTAGACGGTAAGGTGCAAATGGAAACAGATTTACCAAGTTTTTTAGTGCGCTTAGAGCATGCTGATATAACATGAGTAGAATCACCACAATAGAAACACAACCCATTTTTCCGTCTAAAATTCTGCCGCTCGCTTCGGGACAGAATTCTATCACACTGCATACTCTCTGGCGATTTCTCAGTGGACACCGCCAGATGGTGCACTGGTTTGCGCTCCCGCAAACGCCTATCGATCTGAATAGCCATTGTCATGGACTCATTCAGACCCGCAGGCACAGGGAACCCCACCATAACATCCTTAATGGCATCAGAGAGACCCTCTCTGAAAGTCGCCGCCAGGGCGCACTCATTCCACTGAGTAAGCACAGACCATTTACGGAATCTTTGGCAGTAAATTTCCGCTTCATCTTGCCCCTGAGATAGGGACATCAAAGTTTTTTCTGCCTGAAGCTCCAAATGAGGTTCGTCATAAAGCAACCCCAAGGCCAGAAAAAACGCATCCACATTGAGCAACGCAGGATCCCCTGGTGTCAATGAAAAAGCCCAGTCTTGAGGGTCGCCCCGGAGCAAGGAAATCACAATCCTGACCTGCTGTGCAGGGTCTCCGGCAGAGCGAGATTTCAGGGACAAAAATAATTTGCAATTATTTCGAAAATTCTGAAACCCAGATCTATTCCCCGAGAAAAATTCCGGCAAAGGAATTCTCGGCTCAGATACAGGTGCATGACAAACAAAATATTGCAAATTTTGTACCTTCGTGGCGAGATTATTCAAACCTGCAGTTACACTCTGAAGATCCATTACAAACAGGTGGACACAGAGCCATTCAAAGGAGAGAAAAAAAAAAAAAAAAAATTTCAGCAGACTACTTATTTCTCTCCTTTCTCAGCCAAGGATTTTAACCCTTTAGTGGGCCGGTCAAACTGTCATGATCTCAATGGCAAGAGATCATAGCATAAGCATATATAGGAACTAGCTCTTGGAAGATGGGAACTGAGCTGACCATGAACTAAACCTAACACACAACTAGCAGTGGCCGGGTAGCATGCCTACGTTGATTCTAGATGCCCAGCACCAGCCGGAGGACTAAATAATGCTAGCAGAGGAAAATATTAGTCCTAGCTCACCTCTAGAGAAATACCCCAAAAGGAGACAGAGGCCCCCCACATGTATTGGCGGTGAATAAAGATGAAATAACAAACGTAGTATGAAAATAGGTTTAGCAAATTTGAGGTCCACTTACTACATAGCAGAAGACAGAAAGGACACTTTCATGATCAGCTGAAAACCCTAATCAAAAACACCATCCAGAAATTACTTTAAAACTCTGGCATTAACTCATAACACCAGAGTGGCAATTCCTGTTCACAAGAGCTTTCCAGACACAGTAACGAAACTACAGCTGTGAACTGGAACCAAAATGCAAAAACAAACATGGACAAGAGTCCAACTTATCTAGTAGTTGTCTAGGAGCAGGAACAAGCACAGGGAGGCTTCTGATAACATTGTTGACCGGCAAGCAACTAACAGAGCAGCAAGGTTATATAGCGACTCCCACATCTTGATGGGAACAGGTGAACAGAGAAGATGAAGACACCAGTTCAATTCCACCAGTAGCCACCGGGGGAGCCCAGAATCCAAATTCACAACAGGTCGCCCCGTAAGAACGAAATAACAATTTTTACTTGCTGAGCAGAGTCTCCAGATGAACAGGGTCTCAGGGACAAAAACAATTTACAATTATTCACAAAATTCCTAAACTTAAACCTGTCTCCGGAAAACAGTTCAGGAATCGGTATTTTAGGTTCTGACCTAGGATTACTGATAACATAGTCTTGTATGCCCTGCACACGAGTAGCCAGCTGGTCCACACTTGTAATCAAGGTCTGGACATTCATGTCTGCAGCAAGCATAGCCACTCTGAGGTAAAGGGGAAGAAGAAAAAAAAAAAAAAACTCAGAATCTTCTTTCTTATAATCCCTCTTCTGCAATGCATTAAACATTTAATACTGGCCTGGCAAACTGTTATGACCCCAATGGCGAGGGTCTCAGAGGAACGTGGAAGTCTGCAGAATACAAAAATCCAGCTCATAGGGCAGTGGTAGCTGGGTTGACCATATATCTACTCCTAACGCCAACACTAGAAGTAGCCGGGGATCATTCCTACGTTGATTCTAGATGACACGCTCCAGCCGGAGAATCTAGCTACCCCTAGTAGAGGAAAACAAAAGACCTTTCTTGCCTCCAGAGAAGGGGACCCCAAAGCTGGATAGAAGCCCCCCACAAATAATAACGGTGAGGTAAGAGGAAATGACAAACACAGAAATGAACCAGGTTTAGCACAGAGAGGCCCGCTTACTGATAGCAGAATAAAGAAAGGTAACTTATATGGTCAACAAAAACCCTATCAAAATCCACACTGGAAATTCAAGAACCCCCGAACCGTCTAACGGTCCGGGGGGAGAACACCAGCCCCCTAGAGCTTCCAGCAAAGGTCAGGATATATATTTGGAACAAGCTGGACAAAAATACAAAACCAAAACAAAATAGCAAAAAGCAAAAAGCGGACTTAGCTGATATAACTGGAACCAGGATCAGTAGACAAGAGCACAGCAGACTAGCTCTGATAACTACGTTGCCAGGCATTGAACTGAAGGTCCAGGGAGCTTATATAGCAACACCCTTAACTAACGACCCAGGTGCGGATAAAAGGAATGACAGAAAAACCAGAGTCAAAAAACTAGTAACCACTAGAGGGAGCAAAAAGTAAATTCACAACAGTTATGCAACCATTATTCAATATCTTATGTAAGCAAAGAATCTATTAACAAAAATATTGTCTTTGTCATAATAAATGAGACTCTTTGTAACAGTGCCTGGTTTGTGCATCTTTATTTATCTACTGATCAAAGACCTGGATATACAGTGGATTGTGAAAGCATTCACCCCCTTGGCTTCTTACCTATTTTGTTACTTTACAACTTATGTTTAAATATTTTTGTAATATGTTTGTGTGTGATGCCCCAGCACTACATAAAGTTGTTGAAGTGAAATGAGAAAAATGTTGGCATAAATTAAATGTATGGGATCAAATAACTACAAATTTGCATGTGCATATGTATTCAGCCCTTTTGCTATGAAGCCCCTAAAAATTTCTGGTGCGAGCAATTATCTTCATAAGTTCCATGCTAAGTACAAGTCAGAATTGGGTTGTAAAAAATTATCCAAATCTCTGATGATCCCCGGAGTATCATCAAATCCATTATCTTCGAATGGATAGACAATGGTACCAACAAACCTGCTAAGAGAGGGCCGCCCACCAAAACTCTCAGCCTTGGCAAGAAGGGTATTAATCAAAGAGGCAACACAGAGACCAAATGTAATCCTGAAGGAGATGCAGAGTTCCTAAGCAGAGAATGGAGTATCTGTCCATATGATCACAATTAGCCTTACACTCCATAGTGGTGTTTTTTGTGGAAGATTGGGCAGAAGAAAAAAAAGCCTTTGCTTTTGTAAAAATTGTAAAGCTCGTTTTGAGCTTGCCAAAACACATGTGGTAGACTCCCCAAATGTACGGAGAAAGGTGCTGTGGTCAGATGAGACCAAAATTGAACTTTTTGGCCACCAAGTTAAACATAGGTCCTCACCTCATGAACACCATCCACACAGTGAAACATGGTGGTGGCAGCATAATGCTGTGGGGATGTTTTTCGTCAGCAGGTACAGCAAAAATCGTTCAAGTCAGGGGAAGATGGATGGTGTGAAAAACCTGTTTCAGTCTGTAAGTGATTTGAGACTAGGACCGAGGTTCACCTTCCAACAAGACAATGACCCAAAGCCTACTGCTAAAGCAACACTTAAGTGGTTTAAGGGGTAATATGTAAATATTTTGGAGTGACCTAGTCAAAGTCCAGACCTTAATCCAATTGAGAATCTGTGGTCAGACTTGATTGATGTTCACCAGAGAAAACTATGTAACTTGAAGGAGCTGGAGCAGTTTTGCCTTAAGGAATTGTCAAAAACCCCAGTGGTAAGCTCATAGAGACTTATCCAAGGCAACTTGCAGCTATAATTACCGCAAAAGGAGGCTCTACAAAGTACTGACTTTAGGTGGTTGAATAGTTATGAGAAGGAAAAAGCCATCACCAATCAACCTGCGCATTTTTATGTGTCTTTAATCTTTGGACTGAGCAGTCAAACCTGCAGGTACTGGCTGCTCACATAATAAAGTGCAAACATGTGTTAGAGAAGTAAAAATAGTGGCACTCATCAGTCCTGTAAAACCCAATGTCCTTTATTCAGGAAAACATATTAAAACTGGCTGCAGAGAGGGAATGAGCACACATGAGAGACGAGGATCGTTTCGTGCCTTCGTGCGCTTGTACCGTTCCTGGTCGTTCCAGTAGTAGCGCAGGAAGGCGCAAAACATTTGTTGTCCCTCATACTGTATGTGCTCTTTCCCTCTCTACAGCCAGTTTTAATATGTTTTCCTGAATAAAGACATTGGATTTTACAGGACCGGTGAGTGCCACTATTTTTCCTTCCCTAACACATGGTTGAATAGTTATGCACACTGAAGTTTCCAGTTATTTTGTCCTATTTGTTGTTTTCTTCACAATATAAGGACAATCAAATATTCACAGTTGCAGGCATTTTCTGACATTATAGGTCTGATCATTATAAGATCATGTAAAAATTTAATACATAAAAAATAAAATGTAAAAAATACACGAATTTCAACAACAGAGTATTTTGCATGTTTATTGAGGTAGGGTAAATATTTATGCCTCATGTTCTCAAAAGCTGTCAAACAGTGCAAATAAATGAAGAAGAAAACAGGTTACAAATGTATAAAATGCTTGAAAAGTCTTACAACTTCTAAAAAAGATCCCCTAATTCTTAAACTCAGAAAGGTGTTGCAGAATGAATTCTTGACAACTACTGCATTAATAAACTTACAAGCTGTATCCTAATTAAACCCAAAACACAAGAACAAAACGCATAAAAAACAGTAATGGTAAAGTTAATGTTACCTATGTATTTATGGCTGACGTCTGTCTTGTGCTTACAGCTCTCAGAGTCTGGAAATCAAGGGTTACAGCTTTCCTAAATATGAGGACTTCACAGGAAATGGGCGTTTACAAGGGTGAGTAAATAGGGAAAGGTAGAAACCATCGCCCCTTTCATCAAAGTAGATTATATTACATTGTTTGTCTCTGGTTAACTATTATACTTCTATACTAGCTTTGTTATTGTCATTAAATCGGAATTCCATATCAGTTTACCTTTTATCTTAAGCAAATACCAAAGAATTTCTGAATGAAGAAAATTAAATATTTGAGCGTCTACCTGTATAAATCTTTTTACTAAGAATATATTATATAAGAGGAGTGAAGCAGCTTGTATGGTGAAAAACAAAATGTGTACCCCCAGTGCTCCAGTACCCAATATGGCTTTACAGTTGTGCTCATAAGGTTACATACCCCTGCAGAATTTTCAGTGAATATGAAAGATAACACCAAAACTTTTTCTCCACTCATGGTTAATGGTTGGGTGAAGCCATTTATTGTCAAACTATTGTATTTGCTCTTTTTAAATCATAATGACAACCCAAAACATCCAAATGACCCTGATCACAAACCCTGGTGATTTTGGCCTGATAACATGCATAGAAGTTGACACAAATAGGTTTGAATGGATACTAAAGGTAACATCCTCACCTGTGACCTGTTTGCTTGTAATCAGTGTGTGTGTATAAAAGCTGAGTGAGTTTCTGGGATCCAGACAGACTCTTGCATCTCTCATCCAGCCACTGATGTTTCTGGATTGTGAGTCATGCGGAAAGCAAAAGAACTGTCAACGGATCTACAGGAAAAGATAGTTGAACTGTATAAAACAGGAAAGGGATATAAAAAGATATCCAAGGAATTGATAACGCCAGTCAGCAGCGTTCCAACTGTGATTACGAAATGGAAAATCAGGGGCTCTGTAAAAACAAAACCACGGTCAGGTAGACCAACAAAAATGTTGTCCACAACTGCCAGGAAAATTGTTTGGGATTCATAGAAAAACCCACAAATACATAACATCAGTAACATCAGGTGAAACACAGAACTCTATGAAAACTAGCGGTATGGCTGTTTCAAGATGCACATTAAAAAGGCACTTGAAGAAAAATGGGCTGCATAGCATTACTGCGCAAATGCCACAAAGTATCTAGCCAACAAAATGCAAAACAGCACAGAGGCAAGCCTCAAAACTTCTGGAACAAGGTAATTTGGAGTGATGAGACCAAAATTGAACTTTTTGGCCACAACCATAAACGTTACATTTGGAGAGAGGTCAACGAGGGTTATGATTAAAGGAACATCATTCCTACTATAAAGCACGGAGGTGGATCGCTCATGTTTTGTGGATGTGTGAGCTACAAAGGCACAGAAAACTTGTTCAAAGTTGAAAGAAAGATGAATGCAACACGTTATCAGCAAATACTGGAGGCAAATTTGCACTTATCAGCCCGGGAGCTGCGCATGGGAAGTACTTGGACATTCCAACATGACAATGATCGAAAACACAAGGCCAAGTCGACCTGTCATTTTATATTTAGAGCAGGAGGGGCGCACTCCATATAATAGGGCGGTGCTCAGAGGAAAAAGAAACTAAATATATATTTTTATACAACCTCTGGCACTCAAAAACAGACAAATGTTTATATTTGAAAAAATGGATTTATTCACTACCGGTCTTAATAAACAGATTATCTCCAACGTTTCGGCTAATTTAAAGCCTTTTTCACGGAAGTCTGAATCCTGGATAAGTGAACAGGCAGTCTAAGGGGAATCAGCCAATCCTTAATGCATGTCCGTCCTCAGGAGACCGGTGTGTGTGTGAGCCAGGAGTCCTGTTCACTTATCCAGGATTCAGACTTCCGTGAAAAAGGCTTTAAATTAGCCGAAACGTTGGAGATAATCTGTTTATTAAGACCGGTAGTGAATAAATCCATTTTTTCAAATATAAACATTTGTCTGTTTTTGAGTGCCAGAGGTTGTATAAAAATATAGACCTGTCATTTTGACCTCAGTATCATTGTGCCACTCTGGGGAGATCTCAAGCGCGCAGTTCATGCAAGACAGCCCAGGAATTTACTAGAACTGGAGGCTTTTTGCCAAGAAAAGTGGGCAGCTTTACCATCTGAGAAAATAAATTACCTCATCCAGACCTACCACAAAAGACTTCAAGCTGTCATTGATGTTAGAGGGGGCAATACACGGTATTAAGTAATGGGGTATGTAAACTTTTGATCAGGGTCATTTGGATGTTTTGGGTTGCTATTATGATTTAAAAAGAGAACACACAGTAGTTTGACAATAAATGGCTTCACCCAATCACTAACCATGAGTGGAGAAAAAGTTTTGGTGTTATCATTCATATTCTCTGAAAAAAGGCCATGAAAACAAAAAAAATCTTTTTTTTCTTTTGACCACAACTGTAACACCAAGATCAAATATCAATCATCCCTTTGAAGACAACACTTTTTGAAAGGATGACCACCCTTATAAACAGCTACAAGCTCTGACACCAGATCCTGGATTGAAACTTCTAGTGATCAGCTGTCATCAACATGGTGAATTATTTGTTTAGTTATTTGTTAATTGTTCGGACAAATATTTTGACAAATGACCAACTATATCATACTGTGTATGGACTGACTAGGTCTTCAAGAGTGGAAGGAAGGACCAAGCGTTGGACCATCCTATAATATAGATGAACATCTGGCCAGGGGACATTGCAGGAACAAAGTATTTTGGTGCCCTTGGCAGATGAAGTCAATGGTGTCTCCCCCCACCCCAAAGCAAAGGAATGGCTCAGACTAAGGTAAGAGAACTCCTAATGCAACTCTCCCTTCACCTCTGATGGGTTAGGTAACAAACTTTGATGACCACTTCCACTAGAATTGTTACCTTTTTAACAGAAAATGGAATAAAAAGTTTTTTAAAAAGGGTGTACTTTAGGGATGTGACTTAACAAGTAGTGCAATTTCAAAGTTAGATACAGATAATTTGTTGTGGACCATTTATACAACACAGGGGGGAAATTATTGATATTCATCCCTGACATCCTATATTTTAAATGTAGAAACCATGGATAGTTATGGAAACTAATAAAGCATAACTGGAATCGGGCCATTTGGTTTCAATTAATGTGTCCAACATTTGGAAGATGCCCTATTGGAAAATAAACAGACCACCATTTTAGATAAAGCGATCTGATGGTTTTTGCGTCAGTCATGCGACAAATACAGCTTGCAAAAAACTGATGGTGGTACTGGTGATCTGTTTTGGTTCTGGTGACATATTCATGTAGTGATGGTTGTTCTGGTGCTGCATTCGTGTAGTGATGATAATTCTGATGATATATTCATCAAATCAGCCCAAATCATCATCAGTACATAACTAGAGCACCAGAGCCATCAATAGTAAATGAATATGGCTCGAGAAACATCATCAGTAAATGTCATCAGAGCCACCATCAGATCATGAATATGTCACCAGAACCACCAACAGTACATGAATACGTCACCAGACCCACCTGCTATACTTGAATACGTCACCAGAACCACCATCAGTAAATTAATACATCACCAGAATCTCCATCAGTTCATGAATACATCACGAGAGCCACCATAGGTAAGCAAATACAAACATGACCTGAACAAAGAGTACTTGAACGCACAAACCAAGCTTAGTACAACGATCAATTTTAATATCCAGTTAGCCCCATAAAGACTCTAAAATGCCTAGTTGCCCTGCGGATTTCATATACTGAGCTCCAAGAGAAACAAATATGAATATCTCTGCAATGGAGCATAAAGCGGAAAAGAACAACAGATTCTGGGATTTTTACAAGATATTTATCTAAATTACATACTTTGAGGATCATCGTACAGATTCCCTCTGTGTCTTTGTTTCACTATTTTGGGACTAACGCTTCTAATGAGTACATCTACTTGCTTAGAGGTAGTAGTACTGAAAATGAGGGTCTATCGATACAGACTAAAGAGGTGGAAGAAACAAATCGAGTCTGCAGAGCCCAAATTGCATCTCTACCACATAAGAAGACACCAGTGTTACAAAAGGGAGATGGTCGGTAGGAGGTCCTGTTACAGATTTTCCATTGAAGTGCTTTAAAGTTGTTGTTAAATCATATAATATTCAAGATCAATACACTGGACAGATCATCAATTTTGGATTGCTGGTAATCCAACACCTGGCAACAGTACCAATCAACTACTAACTCTGGTGGCAGCCATATCTAAACACTGAACAGAACTGCACTGCTCAGCTCTGTTGTATGTGCAGCAGTCGCTGCTGAGCGCTGCAGTTTAGCTCCAATGCAAAAGCATGTTGAAAACCTAAGGTCATCAATATAAAAAAGGTCATCTATATGATATGCCCGATAAGTGAGAAATACTATAGTTATATTCACCAACCATTTAAATGAGGGGAATTTCTAACATTGAAGTGTTCCCAGAACTTATAAAAAAAAAAAAGTTTTACGAGAATTCTTAAAAAACATTTATACTGTACTTTAAGTCCCAACTCAGCATATAATGAATGATTATGCTTTATCCTTCAAAACAGCCTTCATTTTTAACTGGAAAGAAGTTACAGTTAGATGACTCTGCAGAATGTCTTACTGCAGAACAATAGGAAGCCGGCTGTCCAGGATTTCCAGTAACATGTAACCACCTGAAAAGAACTATTCTACTTAATCCTATGGGCGGTTTCTTGTTTATCTACTAGCTATTGAGAAAATATGTCATAGCTATCTATTTGTAAAACATTTCCATGCTGAGATTCTGCTCTGGGCAAAAATAGATCCAAGATAGATTCCCAATAGATCCATAAAATCCATTTTTTTAATTCTCCAATGCAGCCAATCAACAAGCTTTAAGGCTGTGGGCACTTCTGAAGCCATCACAGCCATGCCAAGTATTGGCATCGCTGTGAATGGCCAGCCCACGACGTGACCTAGCCTTTATAAATTCAGGATTACTGCTGCCGCCACCATTCTGCTCTGATTAGCGTAGGGACAGGATACCGCTCGAGTGAGGGACAGTGTTCTGTGTGTGTGGGGGTACTCTGCACGTGTCTATGTGGACCTACTATTTTAAAAAGCCTGTGTGTGTACTCTGTACGCACCTCTGTGGGAGTACTCTGCTAAAAAAGCCTGCGTGTGTATTCTGCACCCATCTCCGTGGGAGTACTCTGAAAAAGGTCTGTGGAGGTTTACTCTGTAAAACTGCCTCTGTGGGTGTACTCTGCAGAACGATCTGGTTGTTTTTTTGTTTGTTTGTTTATATCTTAATTTGGAGAGCCACCAAAACATTGGGAATGGTAAATAGAACAAACAAACTGCAAAGAGTATAGCAATGGCTGGGTGCGGCTGGTATATTTCTCTATTCAGCCAAAAGTACAGACAAGTCTTGTGAGATCCACGTCGGCTCATTTTAATGAATGTGAGCTTGCCCACATTGGCTGTGGACCAATGGATGCACCTGTCTGGGATCACACCCCCTGTCATGCTAAACACATGTTCCGACAGTACACTTTCTGCAGGGCAGGCTAGCACCTCTAAGGCATGAAAGGCACGCACAGACCATGTGTCCTATTTGGGGACCCAGAAGTTAAATTCTACCCATCACTCAGTACATGGAGACGTGTAGATGCATAGTCAGAGTCATAGATGCAGTGACCCCTGTTACAGGTAGGAGGCGCTGCATGGTCTATTCAGAATATGCAGGGAGGTGTATTGAGGCCATAAGAATGCATGGCAGTTGTGGGTATAACTGTTGTTATGAGACAAAGTCTGGCAGGAATGTAAATGGCCGGTATGTGTTGCAGAGGACATCTGCGCTGTAGGCCAGTAATGTTGTTGTGGGACCTATAGTCCCACAAGTAGTTGCTTAGTTTTAGAGGGAGGCTTGCAGGGCTAGTTTGAGAGCTGGGCGGGTCGAACTAGCCAAACACACCTCCCACCTATGGGAGTGGTTACAACTATGTAATGTGACCTGGGTGTGGGTCACATGGTTGAGAGTGTATGGACCTGAATGGTCAGAGTGTGAGGTCCTGTAATAGCCTGTGTTTGGAATGTCCTGGAGTGGACTGGATTCCTGAAAGCACATGGTGAGGCCATGGACTGAAGGCCTGTGTGTGTTGGAAGTGCCTGGGACTGGACTTCTTGAATAATGCAAGGAGAGGCCATATCTGCAGAGCCTGTGATGGCTACTGTGTTGGGGAAGCTACAGTTCCTACTGCAGGTGTGGACTAACTGAGGTGCCCTGATTACAATGACGGTGACCCCAGTGAGGCGGCTTTCCCCTGGGTATCAGGACTGACAGGAGTCAGTGTGTGGAGCTCCTGTAAGGTAACTCCAGATAAAGGGGGCTACGGGCAGAGACGTATCTGTCATTGGAACTGACTGTCGATGGTTAATGTGTTCTCTTGTTATATATAATGAACTGTTCGTGGTGCGGTTTATGATGATTAATAAACCGGATAGACTGTTTAGGTGGAGAAACTGTGTCTGAGTGCTTTAATCCCATGCCAAGTAAGTGTCCCCCAACCCACTCAGGTAGCGCTATCTCACACAATACATATACATCTAGTAATGGAAATGGTTGAAAATGTTTCTTAGGATTAGCCCGAGGAGGGACTATTGGGTGCCAGCAAGATGTGTAAGATAGATACACACATTACTGAGATTATAGCTAAAGGAGCAGGCTATGCGTTAGAGGAACGCCTAATATTGGTTTGTGTCCAAAAATGCTCAGTTCTATAACACAAAAGGTATACATACAAAGAAAAGTACCGTATATACTCGAGTATAAGCCGAGATTTTCAGCCCATTTTTTGGGCTGAAAGTCCCCTCTCGGCTTATACTCGAGTCATACCCAGTGGTCGACAGGGGAGGGGGAGCGGGGTCTGTGTAATTATACTTACCTGCTCCCGGCGCGGTCCCTGCAAGTCCCTGCTTCCAGCTCTGCATCTTCTTCCTGTACTGAGCGGTCACATGGTACCGCACATTACGGTAATGAATATGCGGCTCCACTTCCCATAGGGGTGGAGCCGCATATTCATTACTGTAATGTGCGGTACCATGTGACCGCTCAGTACAGGAAGAAGATGCAGCGCTGGAAGCAGGGACGTGCAGGGACCGCGCCGGGAGCAGGTAAGTATACGGGGAGGGGGAGCGCTGCGCGATAGTCACCTCTCCTCCATTCCGGTGTGGCTCTGTGTTCGGCGTCCTCTGGCTGTGACGCTCAGGTCAGAGGGCGCGATGACATGGTCAGTGCGCGCCGTCTGCCTGAACGTCAGTGCGGAGAACGCTGAAGACGGAGCCACACAGGAAAGAGGAGCAGGTAAATATTAAAAGTGCCGGGGGCCTGAGCGATGGAGAGGTGAGTATGTGATTTTTTTTTTTTATCGCAGCCACAGCAAATGGGGCAAGTGCCTGTATGGATCATCTATGGGGACATAATGTTTGTGCAGCACTATAAGGGGCAAGTGTCTGTATGGGGCCCTTATTAACCTTTATGCAGGATTATATGGGGCATATTTTAATATGGAGCATCTAATGGGGCCCATCAAACTTTATGGAGCATTATATGGGACTCCTGATTCAATATGGATAGGGTTGAGCGAAACGGGTCGGCAATTTTCAGAAGTCGCCGACTTTTGGCAAAGTCGGGTTTCATGAAACCCGACCCGACCCCTGTGTGGGGTCGGCCATGAAGTCGGCGATCTTCTGAATCTGGAATCGGAATTCCGATACCGATTCCCGATATGTTTAAGATATCGGGAATTGGTATCGGAATTCAGATTTAAGTGTAAAATAAAGAATTAAAATAAAAAATATTGCTATACTTACCATCTGATGCGCCCTGGTACTAAGCGGGAACCTTCCTTCCTTAGAATCAGCCTTCCAGGACCTTGCGGTGACGTCGCGGTGACGTCGCGGCTTGTGATTGGTCGCGCGGCCGCCCATGTGACCGCTCGCGCGACCAATCACAAGCCGCGACGTCACCGTGACGTCACCGAGGGTCCTGGAAGGGCTGATTCTTAGGAAGGAAGGCTGCCGGAAAGAAGCAGGGCATGTCCGAGGGTGAGTATATACCTAATAGGAATATACTCACCCTCGGCTTCTTTCCGGCAGCCTTCCTTCCTAAGAATCAGCCCTTCCAGGACCCTCGGTGACGTCACGGTGACGTCGCGGCTTGTGATTGGTCGCGCGAGCGGTCACATGGGCGGCCGCGCGACCAATCACAAGCCGCGACGTCACCGCGACGTCACCGCAAGGTCCTGGAAGGCTGATTCTAAGGAAGGAAGGTTCCCGCTTAGTACCAGTGCGCATCAGATGGTAAGTATGGCGATATTTTTTATTTTAATTCTTTATTTTACACTTAAATATGGATCCCAGGGCCTGAAGGAGAGTTTCCGCTCCTTCAGACCCTGGGAACCATTGGAAACCCAATGCACTGCATTGGGTTTCGAGTTTCGGCCGACCCCGACTTTTTTATAGGATCGGCCGATTTCACTCGACCCGACTTTTGAAAAAGTCGGGTTTCTTGAAACCCGACCCGATCCTATAAATGTAAAGGTCACTCAACCCTAAATATGGATATTCAAAAACACTTAACATAATGATGTCTCAATTAATTTTACTTTTATTGGTATCTATTTTTACTCTTGAAATTTACTGGTAGCTGCTGCATTTTCCACCCTAGGCTTATACTCGAGTCATTAAGTTTTCCCAGTTTTTTGTGGCAAAATTAGGGGGGTCGGCTTATACTCGGGTCGGCTTATACTCGAGTATATACGGTATGTATTCTTGTCTAAAAAGCTATTACAAAAAGTTGCACATCTGAAACAGGGATGACTGATCTCAGCAACTACGCTTTGGGTATCGCAATACGAAATTGGTACCATGTTCTGTATTAGGTGGATTTATTCAAAGCATCCAAAATGTCAACATCTGGATCCTTAAAGAACCCCTCCCTCTAAATCTATGTATATGTGTAAGTGTCAGTGTGTTAATATCCTCACCTATCGCCGGAGTAGTTACCAATAATGTAATGGCGATCTCCCTTTATGACTAGATTCAGTCTCAAGTTCTATCATTTTTACTGGAATCAAAAAGCACAGCTGCAGTCCTATTTTTTTTCCTTTAAAGTGAACAGGCCAGGTCAGAAAATCCTCTTTACCTGCATATATATGGCTAATCTGCAGATATATAGCGCTACAGTTATGCCCGGCCAGCTTAATGAAAGCATGTTGACCAGGGGAAAATTTACTTTTTTTTTTCAATCAAGGGATGGTGCAGGGAACGGATACAGTCACTGCTCACAGCACCACTCACTATAATATAACCTGTGGCTTAAGCATGTCCAAGATCTTTGATTGACAGCTCATTCTGCACTGATGCGCCGCCGAGACACCTGTCAATCAAAGTCCTACTGCGTGCTACAATATAGTTAGCGGTGACTGCAGCCACTCTGTGCACGCTCCTACAACTGAAAGCCGGCGGCTCCTGGGAGGAAAACAGTTTATTTTCTCCCAGTATTCGAACTTTCAGTAAGCTGGCAGCATTGTTACGCTACTTACATGCATATTAACCATAACATGCATCCGCAGTTAAATAGCATTTTCCCTTTAAAAAGATGGATCACCTTAGGGTTAGGGATAGGTTAACCCTAACCCTAGCCTAACAGATACATTATTATCAATGGGATCCATCAGGCACCATTTGTGCTCATCATGGGAAGAATTTCTTTCTTTACTTATTTCTATTTTACTATTCCTTTAACGTAATGTAATGGGTCTTCAACTATTTAGAGAGATTACATCATTATAACAACCTGATTATTATGTAACACAGTTTATTTATTAACTTTAACAACCCTGGTTCATTGCCCCCCCCACCACCACCCCCCCTCCAGTACACTGGAATTTTCTTTTATACTTAATCTGGACTAAATAAAAATAAATACGTTTCCAAAGCTTCATTTTCTAAGGGAAATAAAAGGTTAATTGAAATTGAACATTAAACTGTGGTTTTAGAAAAACCGCGTGGACCAGGGCTCATTCCACTGAACGCTCGTTCCCCATTCCTGTGGGCAGAACACTACGCAGACAACACAGAGTGAGGGTAAAACAGTATAGCAATACTTTATCGAAGCCTTGGGGTTAGTAATGGAGAGGCGTCTATCAGACACACACCACCATTACTAACCTAGTAATCAAAAATAAAAGCACACACATAAAAATAGTTTATATGAAAAATACTCCCCCGACACGTTCCCTGGTTCACTAATTTATATGAAAAATAAATTTGCCATGCAGGTCCACCGTAAGTCCACCAAATCCGAAGTAGTCCACAAATAGATACCTGAAAAACAAAAAAAGAGAGAAAAAATAACAAGACACTGTCCCTCGTTCACCATTTTATTCCAAAAAATGTTCCCACACAGGTCCAACATGGTCGAGCATTCCCCAAATCTGTCCCCGGCGACCCAATGTAAAATGGGCGTTTACAAGGCGTGTCAATAGTCTTGGGTATAAAAAATCAGTCCCAGCCTTATCTCGAAAAGTAGAACGAGTGAAATCCGTATGGTATTCATGAGAGTGTGCGATTTTTTTCTCGCATTGCATCCATACGTCATCTGCATGCAATGCAATTTCAAACATGCGTCTAACGCCAGAATCGGTAACTTAAAGGGCCAGATAGATTTATTTTTTGAATGCCATTTTACATGCTACCAAACTGAGCAGCTCTTTTGTCATCGTGTGTTGACCATTTTACTGTAATCAATGCTTCGAGATGGCGGCACCATCAGAAAGCCCTTGATGTCCCACCTCCACATCTCCAACCTAGATCCACTGGCGTGATGCCAACTTATGTAGTGGTTGTGTCAGAGGTCTTCCAGATATCACTACAAGTTTGGAGGCCCTTTCCATGGCTCAGTATGGACCACTGATACCTAATTTTCAAATACCGTCTAGCACATGCACAGGGATTGGTAGAATGTTCATTTAGCATTTTGGCCCCAAGATGGAGGGTACTGATGGGTGCCCTCCAATTAATACAACAAAATTACATTTGTGTGAATATGGCATGTGTGAACCTCCACTACTGTAGCCAAATCCATGATAGGCCTGATTATATGTTTGAACATGGAGACCGAGACCACGGACCCAATTCCACATGTTGGATCGAGACATCAAGCCCCTTCTCACATTAAATTTTGGTATATTTTGTCTTCGAACTGTATAACTCCATGGTGATTTTATCTCCGCCAATACACTCATGTTGCTTTTCCTTAAGAGATGTTTGTAAAATACCCTTTTATTCATGTGATAGTGTCACCTAGGCAAAATGTGTGTTTAGTGATATGTTGTGCTGATTTCCAAACATTGAGGATGAAGTAACATAAAACACAAATAACACATGAAGAAATTCTATGTATTTATTAATGAAGCCAATAAAGGCAACAATGGCAACATGCGCCATATTGCTTTTATATGGGAAGCGAACAGAAATAAAAACCCAAAATTAAAAAATAAAAACTTGTATATTGTCACCAAAAAAAGATAAGTTACAATAAGTAGGGGGATCTAGACTGAGGGTCAGGATTGTGGGAAGACAGAGCTTGGATTGATGCATGAGCTGATAGAACAGGATGAGATGGAGATAAGAGGGTTTTGGGAGAGGAACAAAGCATCAGATGAGGAGGCCCACCATATGATCCACCTCTACCATAATATCACATCTCATGAGGCTGATGGCTGTCCCAATGGTGATGAAGGAGGCCAACAGTGTGCTCATGGCTGAAGGAAGGGGGCAGGTACACTTCTCCCACCAACTGATGGGACAACTGACTGTATTGTGCATTGCTGTATTGTGTGGGAGCTTGTGGTATTGCTGGTTGGGCCAGAGGCAGTGCAGGTGGATTACCTGCCTCAAGTCACTGGTCCTGAGGCAGAGTCATGTGAAGGTGATTCTGGTCTGACAGCTACCACCTTTCCTTTCCTTGGGTGTGGTAGAAGCGGACACCACAATTTGAAGGGCAGACCTGGCTTGCAGCTTGACTGGCCTGGGAATGTCCCACGTAAAACTTTGTATTCTTGTGCAGGGGGAGTGATGTAGTGGTAACGGGGTCACCTTGGGGGATGTCCAACGACAGCGTAGATGCGCTGCTCGTGTCTTGGGCTTGGCTTCTTCCTTTGGCTGGTCACCTTGTCCCGGTGGTGTAGTTCCTGCCTCCTCTTTCACCTACCCAACACCTCAGAGTCCAAACATTGTCCCTTCTTGTTCTTACTGATCTGAAAGGGAGAAAGTTAATCACGATAAAAACATTGTTAGCACAAATTATTAAATATCGTAAGGCTGCAGTAGCATCGTACGCAGTGAAGAGGCAGTGACCCACAAATTCAAACACAAAAGTCTCTTTTAATGCGTTTCTTCACAGCATTAAAGTCCAATTCACATAAATGCATATAACTTTATATAACTTTGTCTCCTTACTGTCTGTGATGTTGCATCCCAGTAACCTGCTGACACGTGTGTCATGTATGCAAGTGATAAGCGTGTGCCATATGTTCTATGTGTGAGTGACATGTTATTAAAGGCACAGACACCTTTCTGGAGCAGGGCACCATTATGGTCAGTGTCCTCCCCTGCTTATTCTGCATAGAGGGAACACTTTTCAGATAATTTGTGCTGTTTCGCACTATAATAGAGCCTTGTGTGCAGGACGGGAATGTTCATAGTGAAATAATGAAAGGTAATTTATTTAGAAGTAATAACTCACCCATGTTACCCAACAGCTCCCATTACGCCTAGCTTGCTGCAGGCTACCATTTCTAGATCTAATCATCATAGAAGTGTGTACAATAGAGGTGGGCAGGTTCCATCACGATATAACAATTACGTGTTATGTATAATAGTCATAAACATCTGCAATATTCTCAGAAATAAGTGACCCCTTACCTGCATCCTGTAATCTCCATCAGAGGTGGCATTTATTGATTTACATAAGGCTATGCGCACAATGAATCTTTTGGATGACTTTTCAAAGCAAAAACTGAGCGGAAACTCAAAGATTTTGATAAGTTTTGAGATTTGGAAGAAGATTTACAGAGCTTCCGCTCAGTTTCTGTTTCAACAACTCCTCGAAAAATGTTGTGTTCACGTAGCCTTAGAGGGTTACAACATGAGAATATTTAGTTAATCTTATGATGTGGATGTAGAAAACCAAGGGATCCTCCAAGATCTGTCTATAGAAGAAGCCTTAACATTTTTTATGGTGGCAAATCAAATTCAAAATGGAAAAATTGATTACGGGAAAAGGATCAACTTTCAGGAAACACGTTGTGGATATGAGTCACCCCGCGGGCAAGGGGTACTTGGTACCGGGTCCTGAGCTCACAGTGGCTGCGACCCGGTCCGTGGCTCAGGGTGCCCGTGTAAAAGGGAAGGACTTTAAAGGGATAAAGTTTATGTTCGTGACGCCACCTGTGGTATTCGGTCAGGGTGACCGAAGCTGCTTTAAGGGGTCCTCTGGGGTGATGTTATGGTAGCTAGATGGTATACCTTCCCACAGGTGAAGTATATCCCCAGGGCTTCCCAGTGTGTAGATGGAAGGTGGAAGAATGGTGAGAGGTGCAGTAAGGAACGAGGACACAGGTTTGCAGTCTCTTTACCTCATTTACTGAAGACTTCAGCAGCCACAGTCCAGGGTACCAGATCACAGGGCAGGTAGGGTCCGGCCGGCTTGGAGTCCCCTTATCCAGGTGGAAAATAGAAGCCTACCTTTGCGCTGTAGTGGTGTAGTCCCTTACTGCTAGAAGCTTCACATAAGGTCCTCACAGATCTTATCTCTCTCTCTCTGTCCCCCGGTTAGGATTGGACAAAACCTGTATGACTGGTGACTTGAGCCTGTTTATAGGGTCTCTTAGATGACCTGGCTCTGTGGGGTGTCACCGTGCCTCCTGGGTGTAGGTGCGGACAGGTAACGTGAAATTAGCTGTCCTGCCGGTCTCTGATGTAAAGCGTGGAGGTCCTTACAACCTTGGTATTCTGGCTACCGGTGTTCTGCACTTCAGAAGGAGGCAGGCTGCTCGGGGCTGGTCCCCTTCTGGTATGCTCTCCTGTGCTCCGCTTTTCTGCATGCTCGCTGCAATCATTTCTGCTTTCTAAATGTCTCTTTCCAGGAGCTGCAGCTCTGGGGGCATGCACAGCTCCATGAACCCTCTGTCCTCCTCAGACAGCTATCTGAAACTTTCTCTCTAACTTTCCCTACAGACTACCAGTTATATATATATATATATATATATATATATATATATATATATATATGGAGCAGGGGTGGATCAAGGGTAGCCAGGGCCCCGGGTTGTTCAGACTCTGTGGGCCCCCCGGTCATGTGACGGGGTCATGTGACGGGGTCATCATATCTGAACCAGATTATTCCAGAAAAATAGTTGCTGTGTGAAACTGTAACCTGTGAAACATCCATTGATCTAGTCAATTTACCCTTCAGTTCAGTATATAGTATACAGTGTATAGTGTCAGTGTATAGGTGTTGTGAATTCTGCTCTTGGGTTCCCTCCGGTGGTTGTTGGTAGTAATCCAGTTGTCCCTGGGTTGCAATCCTGGGCAGGTGTCCCTGCTGATTGCAGCTCTGACTGGGATATTTAGGTGTGCAGGATTCATTAGCCCTTGCCAGTTGTCCATTGTTCTTGGAGGTTTTGCATCTCTATCTGGTTCCTCCTGCCCTGCTGCCAAATCAGCAAAGATAAGTGTCTGGTTTTGTTTCTACAGCACACATGCTGTGTGCTTTACAATTCAGTACTATTCAATGTTTTTTCTTGTCCAGCTTAGACTGTGTTTGGATATTTCAGTCAAGTTGGATTCTCAGGAGATGCAGATATACATTCCATGTCTTTAGTTAGATGGTGGAATTTTTGTATTATCTGCTGTGGATATTTTTAGGGTTTTAATACTGACCGCTTAGTATTCTGTCCTATCCTTTCCTATTTAGCTAGTGTGGCCTCTTTTGCTAAATCCTGATTTCTGCCTGCGTGTGTCTTTCCTCTAATACTCACAGTCAATATTTGTGGGGGGCTGCCTATCCTTTGGGGTTCTGCTCTGAGGCAAGATAGAATTCCCATTAACATCTATAGGGGTATTTAGTCCTCCGGCTGTGTCGAGGTGTCTAGGATGTGTTAGGTACACCCCACGGCTACTTCTAGTTGCGGTGACAGTTTAGGGTTTGCGGTCAGTACAGGTTCCACCTACTCCTGAGAAAGTCTCATGCGGCTCCAAGGTCACCGGATCATAACAGTACAACTGGCCAACAATGAGTTAAATGCATCTCAGAAGAAGGGAAGAAAGCCATTTTTTATTCTGTAGCCTGCTTTGTCTTTTCTTCCCTCTTTTTCTCTGGGTGGCTGAGGAGTCTTGTGCTAGCATGGATGTTCAGGGATTAGCTTCTCGTGTAGACCAGCTTGCTGCTAGGGTACAGGGTATTTCTGATTATATTGTTCAGACTCCAGTTTTAGAGCCTAAGATTCCTACTCCTGATTTGTTTTGGGGGGACAGGTCCAAATTTTTGAGTTTTAAAAACAACTGTAAATTGTTTTTTGCTCTGAGACCTCGATCCTCTGGTGATTCCATTCAGCAGGTTAAAATTGTCATCTCCCTGCTGCGTGGTGATCCTCAGGATTGGGCATTTTCCCTGGAATCTGGGAATCCGGCCTTGCTTAATGTAGACGCCTTTTTTCAGGCTTTAGGATTATTATAGGATGAACCAAATTCTGTGGATCAAGCGGAGAAGACCTTGTTGGTCCTGTCTCAGGGTCAAGAAGCGGCAGAATTGTATTGTCAGAAATTTAGAAAATGGTCTGTGTTGACTAAATGGAATGATGATGCTTTGGCGGCAATTTTGAGAAAGGGTCTTTCTTAATCCGTTAAAGATGTTATGGTTGGGTTTCCCACGCCTTTCGGTCTGAGTGATCCTATGTCTCTGGCCATTCAGATTGATCGGCGTTTGTGGGAGCGCAGAACTGTGCGCGCTGTGGCATTGTCCTCAGCGCAGATGCCTGAGTCAATGCAGTGTGATAGGATTCTGTCTAGAACGGAACATCAGGGATTCAGACGTCAGAATAGGTTGTGTTTTTATGCGGAGTTATGTTAAGGAGTCCTTGGAGAAAGTACATATTCGGCCATCTTCTTCACCGTTGGGAGCAGGTTTTTTTTTGTTGCTAAGAAGGATGGCTCCTTGAGACCCTGTATTGATTATTGCCTCTTGAATAAGATCACGGTCAAGTTTCAATACCCTTTACCTCTGCTTTCCGATTTGTTTGCTAGGATTAAGGGGGCTAGTTGGTTTACTAAGATTAACCTTCGGGGGGCATATAATCTTGTTCGTATTAAGCAGGGTGAGGAATGGAAAACTGCGTTTAATACGCCCGAAGGCCATTTTGAATACCTTGTGATGCCATTCGGGCTCTCTAATGCTCCATCTGTTTTTCAGTCCTTCATGCATGATATCTTCCGGACTACTCTTGATAAATTCATGATTGTATATTTGGATGACATTTTAATTTTTTCCGATGATTGGGAGTCTCATGTGAAACAGGTCAGGATGGTCTTTCAGATCCTTCGTGATAATGCTTTGTTTGTGAAGGGGTCTAAGTGTCTCTTTGGAGTGCAGAATGTTTCTTTTTTGGGCTTTATTTTTTCTCCCTCATCTATAGAGATGGATCCGGTTAAGGTTCAGGCCATTCATGATTGGATTCAACCCACATCTGTGAAGAGCCTTCAGAAATTTTTGGGCTTTGCTAATTTTTATCGCCGTTTCATTGCTAACTTCTCCAGTGTGGTTAAACCCTTGACCGATTTGACGAAGAAAGGCGCTGATGTGACGAATTGGTCCTCTGCGGCTGTCTCTGCCTTTCAGGAGCTTAAACGCCTATTTACTTCTGCCCCGGTGTTGTGTCAACCAGATGTTTCTCTTCCGTTTCAGGTTGAGGTTGACGCTTCTGAGATTGGGGCAGGGGCCGTTTTGTCTCAGAGGGATCCTGTTGGTTCCTTGATGAAACCGTGTGCCTTCTTTTCCCGTAAGTTTTCGCCCGCTGAACGCAATTATGATGTCGGCAATCGGGAGTTGTTGGCTATGAAGTGGGCGTTTGAGGAGTGGCGACATTGGCTCGAGGGAGCTAAGCACCGTATTGTGGTCTTGACCGATCATAAAAATCTGATTTACCTCGAGTCTGCCAAGCGGCTGAATCCTAGACAGGCTCGATGGTCCTTGTTTTTTTCCCGTTTTGATTTCGTGGTCTCGTATCTTCCAGGTTCTAAGAATATTAAGGCTGATGCCCTCTCTAGGAGTTTTTTGCCTGATTCTCCTGAGGTCCTTGAACCGGTCGGCATTCTGAAAGAAGGGGTGGTCCTTTCTGCCATTTCCCCTGATTTACGACGGGTTCTTCAGGAATTTCAGGCTGACAAACCTGACCGCTGTCCAGTGGGGAAACTGTTTGTTCCTGATAGATGGACTAATAGAGTGATTTCTGAGGTTCATTGTTCTGTGTTGGCTGGCCATCCTGGTATTTTTGGTACCAGAGATTTGGTTGGTAGGTCCTTTTGGTGGCCTTCTTTGTCGCGTGATGTGCGTACTTTGTGCAGTCCTGTGGGACTTGTGCGCAGGCCAAGCCTTGTTGTTCCCGTGCTAGTGGGTTGCTTTTGCCTTTGCCGGTCCCTGAGAGGCCTTGGACGCATATTTCTATGGATTTTATTTCTGATCTTCCGGTTTCCCACAAGATGTCTGTCATCTGGGTTGTTTGTGACCGGTTCTCTAAGATGGTCCATTTGGTGCCTTTGTCTAAATTGCCTTCCTCTTCTGATTTGGTTCCGTTGTTTTTTCAGCATGTGGTTCGTTTGCATGGTATTCCGGAGAATATTGTGTCCGACAGAGGGTCCCAGTTTGTTTCTCGGTTTTGGCGGGCCTTTTGTGCTAAGCTGAGCATTGATTTGTCTTTTTCTTCTGCATTTCATCCTCAGATAAATGGCCAGACCGAGCAAACTAATCAGACTTTAGAAACTTATCTGAGATGCTTTGTGTCTGCTGATCAGGATGATTGGGTGGCTTTCTTGCCATTGGCCGAGTTTGCCCTTAATAATCGGGCTAGTTCGGCTACCTTGGTTTCGCTCTTCTTTTGTAATTTTGGTTTTCATCCTCGTTTTTCTTCGGGGCAGGTTGAGCCTTCTGACTGTCCTGGTGTGGATTCTGTGGTTGACAGGTTGCAGCAGATTTGGGCTCATGTGGTGGACAATTTGGAATTGTCTCAGGAGGAGGCTCAACGTTTTGCTAACCGTCGTCTGTGTGTTGGTTCCCGGCTTCGGGTTGGGGATCTGGTCTGGTTGTCTTCCCGTCATGTTCCTATGAAGGTTTCTTCCCCTAAGTTTAAGCCTCACTTTATTGGTCCTTATAGGATTTCTGAGATTATTAATCCGGTGTCTTTTCGATTGGCCCTTCCGTCTTCTTTTGCTATCCATAATGTCTTCCATAGATCTTTATTGCGGAAATATGTGGTGCCCGTTGTTCCCTCTGTTGATCCTCCGGCCCCTGTGTTGGTTGATGGGGAGTTGGAGTATGTGGTTGAGAAGATTTTGGATTCTCGCTTTTCGAGGCGGAGGCTTCAGTACCTTGTTAAATGGAAGGGTTATGGCCAGGAGGATAATTCTTGGGTTTTTGCCTCTGATGTCCATGCTGCTGATTTGGTCCGTGCCTTTCATCTGGCTCGTCCTGATCGGCCTGGGGGCTCTGGTGAGGGTTCGGTGACCCCTCTTCAAGGGGGGGGTACTGTTGTGAATTCTGCTCTTGGGTTCCCTCCGGTGGTTGTTGGTAGTAATGCAGTTGTCCCTGGGTTGCAATCCTGGGCAGGTGTCCCTGCTGATTGCAGCTCTGACTGGGATATTTAGGTGTGCAGGATTCATTAGCCCTTGCCAGTTGTCCATTGTTCTTGGAGGTTTTGCATCTCTGTCTGGTTCCTCCTGCCCTGCTGCCAAATCAGCAAAGATAAGTGTCTGGTTTTGTTTCTACAGCACACATGCTGTGTGCTTACAATTCAGTACTATTCAATGTTTTTTCTTGTCCAGCTTAGACTGTGTTTGGATATTTCAGTCAAGTTGGATTCTCAGGAGATGCAGATATACATTCCATGTCTTTAGTTAGATGGTGGAATTTTTGTATTATCTGCTGTGGATATTTTTAGGGTTTTAATACTGACCGCTTAGTATTCTGTCCTATCCTTTCCTATTTAGCTAGTGTGGCCTCTTTTGCTAAATCCTGATTTCTGCCTGCGTGTGTCTTTCCTCTAATACTCACAGTCAATATTTGTGGGGGGCTGCCTATCCTTTGGGGTTCTGCTCTGAGGCAAGATAGAATTCCCATTTCCATCTATAGGGGTATTTAGTCCTCCGGCTGTGTCGAGGTGTCTAGGATGTGTTAGGTACACCCCACGGCTACTTCTAGTTGCGGTGACAGTTTAGGGTTTGCGGTCAGTACAGGTTCCACCTATTCCTGAGAAAGTCTCATGCGGCTCCAAGGTCACCGGATCATAACAATAGGTCACACTGACTCACCAGTGACATCTCTAGGTGAAGTCCTTCATCTTTCATCCAGCACAGACCACCATCACTTCATCCAGCCAGGAGTCGTCTCTGCAGGAAATAACACAGTTATCTAGAGCTCTGCTTGCAGAACACATTACTTAATTTTTTCCAACTTCTACATTACACCACATGAAGAAAAATAGGCAACATAGTGTCACTCTACACAGTAACAGGACCGCCCCCCCATTTAAAACAGTGTCCTCCAAAAATAAAATAAATACATCACTGCAGTAATAATATCCCTTAATTAGCCCCTATGGTAATAATAATATCCCCCATCCTGGCCCCGTGTATCTCATTCCTGGCTCCACCCATATGTTCTCCCATCCTGCCCTCATGAGTATCCATCCTGCCCCATATGATCTCCTCATCCTGCCCCATCAGCCTCCATCGTATCCATCCTGCCCCATGATCCTGCACGATCTGTCCCCAATCCTGCCCCATGTATTTCATTCTGCCCCATGTCTCCAATCATGCCCCGTATCTACATTCTGCCCATGTGTCCAGCATCTCTGCCCCCAATGTGTCCAGCATCTCTGCCCCCAGTGTCCAGCATCTCTGCCCCCAATGTGTCCAGCATCCTGCCCCCTAGTGTGTCCAGCATATTGCCCCCAGTGTCTCCAGCATTCTGCCCCCAGCTTGTCCAGCATTTCTGCCCCCAGCATATTGCCCCCAGTTTGTCCAGCATTTCTGCCCCCAGCGTGTCCAGCATTTCTGCCCCCAGTGTGTCCAGCATATTGCCCCCAGTGTGTCCAGCATTCTGCCCCTAGTGTGTCCAGCATATTGCCCCAGTGTCTCCAGCATATTGCCCCTAGTGTGTCCAGAATCCTGCCCCCAGTGTGTCCAGCATATTGCCCCAGTGTGTCCAGCATTCTGCCTCCAGTGTGTCCAGCATATTGCCCCAGTGTCTCCAGCATATTGCCCCCAGTGTGTCCAGCATTCTGCCCCAGGGTGTCCAGCATATTGCCCCCAGCTTGTCCAGCATTTCTGATGTGGGCCCCCTCTGCCCACCGGGCCCATACGCCAGTCAGGGCAGTAATGCCCTGATGGCGGCCGAGGTCAATCTGAGCGGTTGCCCAGGGCCCCTCCACACCACTGGGCCCTGGGCTACCGCCCAGACTGACCTCATTATAATCCGCCACTGATGGGGAGTCACCTAGCAAATAGGATCAAAAGCTCCACCTGGTGGCCTGGAGTGTGAATGTGTTGCATGTTTGTGGTACCTGGTTACAGTTATCCTTTCTTGCCTCCAAACGTAGCATCACTCTCCCCGTGAGGAAAGCGACATTACTGCGACGACCAGGACCCTGGGGCGCCATAGATGCATTTTAACCAAAGTGCGTTTTATTCGCCATGGTTTTTCCCCAAATTCTTGTCAAAATCTGTGATTTTACTGTGATTTTGAAAATCGTGACTAATGATCCTACATGTCATGTGACAAGGCTCGTTAGAGTCGATATTGACTTTTCGGATTGCTACTTCCTATAGGTGGCACTAGAGTTCCAGTCCTTTTCCTCTCTGAAGAGACAATTTGCATATTTCCCAGAAGAGCATTGTGGCCTAAAAGTCTCCTCACACTGTGTATTGTGTGTTATGTACACTGATATTAGGCAGTACTTTGATCAAATCAGGATGCAGATGGACCGAAGACAAATGTAACAATCGAGTTCTAACTTTATTAGGAAATTCCGAGTGACCATTAAGAAAGTATGATATAACATATGTACACAGAAATATCAAAACACAACAACAGTCGTAATAAAGGCTTCTTCCAGCTACGGACTTCTCAGGCGTCAGTCTTTGCCCTTTTTATCCTTTTTCTTCTTTCCTCCCTGGGAAATAGACAGGAATGATATAAATATGTGATAACTTGCTTAGACCAGAATATCTTTCTATTCGGCTGCGAATAATCATTTGCATTTTTTTAAGTCACTTTTATTTTTTGACTCGGTTTGTTGTAGTTTCTGCGCCAAATTTTTCAAAATGGCTCATGAATTTTGTACAAAGTCAAAAACGCTCTTTACTTTTCTCTTTAACATTTTTTACAACTTCTTAATACAAAAAAAGTTGCACATTTTCCAAAACGTTGTAAAAAGTTCTGCCGTACAATAAATCACTCGTGGGAGGACTGCAATACCTTTTTATGACTTTTCATAAAGTCGAAAATGTTAAATCAGGTGAAAATATCTGGAGACTGTAAGTGACACCCACAGCAGGTACACAAGGGGCCATGGTATCTGGCACAGAGGATACCTCTAACTTCTATTCTACTCATAAAGAGATTAGCAATTCAAATTGATGGTGATTTTTTAGGAATTCGCCCTACTGAGTGAATCTGCAGAAGATTGCATGAGAAGGATCATGTGACTTTGGGATTTTTCAAAACTCTATGTAGTTATTACATCACATGGTAAACCAGAGCCAATCAGGAGCGCTTATCATAACCTGTATAAAAGCAGAGGCAGGGAAGGCAGCAGCTGCTTTGTAGTGAATGTGGATAGTAAGAGGACGTCATAGCTCACAGTTTAGCCAAAGAGATAGGGAAAGAAAGACATAAAACTGAAGAAACTGTATGGATAGTGTCATGACTCTATTTTCAGGTGTCCCATGATCAGGTGTTCCTTCCTTAGCTCGCCCTGTTCCATGGATTACTTCTAATGGTGAAGACGCCGGGGCCATGTACCTTGCCTTAGCCCTGAATCTGCCCTCAGTCTGTACCCTACCCTCACACAGGGAAGAGGAGAGTAATAGTGTACTGTAATAGACCAACCAGACTAACAAGGTAATACGAACAGGGGTAAAGGAAAATACCAATCATACAAATATACACGCATGCAACAGAGAAATGCAGCGGAAAGTGGAGGCTGGGGTTAAACCAAAGTAGAAGAAAGGGAATTATCACACCCTCAAAACCTAGCAACAGTCACACAGATAATTCCACCAAATGCCTTCTCCAATAATCAGATTGCCTGTATGCAGCAGAAATGCTCACTTGCTATGAGCGCCAATCACCGGGTGGTGCTCATAGCAATCTGGTTATGACAACCATAGAGGACTGCTGGAGACCTCTGGTTGTCATTTCAACCCATCAGAGACCAGCGATCATGTGACGGGGTCACCAATGGACGGCATTAGTGATTCGCTTCCGGCGCGATCACATTAAATGCCGCTGTCAGAGATTGACATCGGCATTTAACTAGTTAACAGCCGCAGGTGGATCGCGTTCCACCCGTGACTGTTAGAGGCACATGTCAGCTGTTCAAAACAGCTGACATGTGCCAAGAAAGATGTGGGCTCAGTGCCAGAGCCCACATCAAAGGGAGGGATTCTGACGTGGGCGTACTATTACGCCCCACATCGGAAAGGGGTTAACATTCTGATCAGACTGCATGAAGCCCACTGCCACATCACAGAGAACCTCTCAGTGCGTCCCTAGCACCTTAAAGGAGCGGCGTCGTGCGTCAACCACCGTCGCAGCGAAGATTGCTGGAAGGGCGCCGGGTGTCGCACCTCCCCCGATTAGACATCAATGACCTATCCTAAGGACAGACCATCAATGTTAAAGTCCCGAACAACCTCTTTAAAAAAATATTTAAAAATGTAAAAAATCTAATAGTTCCCTTTTCCCCAGTTTTAAAATAAAAAATATACTGGGCATTGCTGAATTTATAAAAATGTGATGTTTAAAAAAAAAATGTTATTTAACCCATCAGGTAAATGACAAAGAGAAAAAAAAGTTGTGCACAGATGAAAATAAATGTCAGCACTTTTGTTTCCTTTTATAAAGGTTTCAAATTTTGTGCTGATTAATTTATAAATATATTTTTTATAGCAGTCGAAACTCGTTTTTGCATTGACAAAGATTCATAATAATATAAGATGCTGGATTCCTAGAATAACCACTAGAGGGAGACAACCGCCTGCTGTTATAAACTGAATGCCAATAATACCACACTGTGCAGTGACCGCCCTCTAGTGGTGGATTCAGGTAACACAGAAATCAGGACTCGTTATGGTAAGGTGGAGGATGTCTTACATCAGAATCACTGTCAGAGCTGGAACTGCTGCCGGACTTATCTCCATCCTATTAAAAGAAGAAAAAGTAAAAAAAATAGGAGCTCAGTGGTATCATTGCTAAAACAGATCAGAACGGTCATGTATTTTTTTCAGTCTTTGTCAGGCTTAATATATCTGATTTAGAAATACCTACAGTATGTTAGTCATTCAAAGAACATTATTTCCAATCAGTAATCCTTCCTACCTTCCTCCATTCCTCCTTCCTTTTTCCTCTCCTTTCTCCCTGTCTGTCTTCCTTACTTTCGTTTTATATCCCTCCTTCATTCCTCCCTTCTTCTATTCCATTCTTCCTCTTCCCATCCCTCCTTTTGTTCCTCCCTGCCTCCTTTCATCTCTCCCTTACTTTCTCCCTTCATTCCATCCTCCCTTTCCTCATTCTACTATCTCACTTCCTTCCTCTCTTCCCTTACCTTTCATCCACCCTCCCTTCCTCCCTTTCTTTCATCCTTCCTCTCTTCCTTCCTCTTGCTTTGTTTCTGCTTCTCTTCCTTCCTCTCTTCCCTTACCTTTCATCCACCCTCCATTTCTTCCTTTATTCCTTCCTTTCGTCCTCAGTCTTCCTTCCTCCCTCTTTCCCTTCCTTCTGCCCTTATTCCTTTTCTCCGTCTTCCTTCCTCTCTCCCTTCCGTTTTTTCCCTTCCTCCCTCAATTGCTCTTTTTCCCTTCCTTCCCTCCCTTCCTTCCTGCTTCCCTTTCTTCCTCTCTCCCTACCTTTAATCCTCCCCCTCCCTTCCTCCTTCCCTCATTCCATTCCTTCCTCCCTCCGTTAATTACTTCTTTACTGTCCTTTTACCTCTGCCTTTTTCATTTCCATCCTGTATTCCATCCTTCCTTCCATTCTGCTTTCCTTTATTTAACCTTTTCAGTTCTCCTTCCTTCCTATTCTAACTTCCTTCCTTCCCCTCTTCCTTCTTCTCTCCCTGCTTCCTTCATTGCCCCCTTTTCCTCACTATCTTACATTTTTTGTGAAGTGTATATTGACCTATCACCCCAGTCGAGCACAGATGTTGGTACAACGCTCTCCTCTACCATTGACCAGCAGAGCTGTCACCATTAACCTCTTATAGGGATTGGCTTATAATGAGCACTTATCACCGATCCAACCTAGGTGAGGGGTCTGATTACTGGGGTCCCCACTGCTCACAGAGATGGAGGTCCCCATTGCACCATATGAATGGCGTAGCGGTTACGCACAAGCACTGCTCCTCTATTCAAGCTGTAAGTGACGGCAGGAGGTCACCTATGGCTGCACTCGGCCATGTCCAGGGGTCCCATGGAGTTTACCTGGAGTCATTCTTGTGAGCACTTGGCCTATCTCGGGGATAGGTGACAAGTATCAGTCTTTGGTCGTACCCCCAACCTCTACCGGGACATCAGTCACAATATGGTATTATGGTCTCGTCAGTGAAGCAAGAAGAAATTCTATGGTGGTTTTCACTTTTCGGACATTTATCACCTGTTAGTTTGTGTTCGAATGTTTATTTCTGGAAATATTCACCTTTTTCTCCTTCTTCTTTTTTTCCTTCTTATCCTTTTTGTCTTTATCTTCTTTCTTGTCCTTATCCTTGTCCTTATCTTTGTCGTCGTCTTTTCCAAAGACTGAAGGGGTTAACAGACATTGGTTAATCTCCAAAAATCAGAGCCTATAACAGTAAAAACATGGAGGACTGCGCTCCTCTCTAGTAGGAAGGAAGGACATATTCTGTGAAGGGACCTTGTCCTGTTGTATTCTCTATGTAAAGCACTAAGGAAGCCCCGGAGGAGCCCCCGATCAGTGCAAAGTAAGACTTTTGGAACTTTGGGGGGATCTTTAGGATCCGCAGTTTCATAGCCAAAGTATAAAGTCAAATCTTACAAAACCGATACCAGGAGAAAAACTATTTTTATAATACAAACCTATTGTACCTAATGAGATATTCGAGTATGGGCAGCCTGGTTTTTTGGGCAATGCTGACGGACACAGAGCATTAGACTAGAGGGTTTTTTTTGGGGGGGAGGTTGGGAGAATATAAAAAATGAAGAGTTTTCTCTTAGGAACTGTTTCTGGAAAAGCTCCTTCTTTTGGGCAATTTTTGGCGTTTTTCGAGTTTCCTGAAGTTTTTTTTTCCTGGATGTTCTTTTCAGCCTTTTGATTGGACAGTGCCTAGTTTGGAGCAGATCCCATCAGGAGCTGCTCCAAAGAAGTAACTTAAAATTTCTTCAGGGATTTTTCAAAACCTGAAGCAGAAAAAAAAAAATGCTCAAAAGACTAAAAATATAAACAGCAAAGTCACAACGTGATTTTGCAATAGAAGTGACTAGGAGTCTTTCAGGCGTTTTTAAAGCCATTTTTCAGACCTTTTTTGAAGAAAATCTCTTTTAAAAAACTTGTTAAAAAGCTCGATGTTCACATAGCATTCACACGTGGCAAGTAGAAAAAGAGTGGCACTCACCGTCCTTAAAATTCACTTTATTAAATTATTAAAACATCCAGGTCAGGAGAGTGACATGTGGAATCACCAAACAGTACGATTGTTTCGCGCAATGGCCTGTCCTGCAGGCTCAGGGTGCAGCAATGTAAGCTTGAACTATCCGTCGACATTTGAGTGAAATAAAACGCTATGGCAGGAGACCCTGTCATAAAAAGTTAGACTGCAGTTTGCCAAAATGTATGCAAGTACACCAAAATCCTGCTGGTAAAGTATCTTGTGGACAGATGAGACCAAGATAGAGCTTTTTGGTGAAGCACATCATTCTACTGTTTACTGAAAATTGAATGAGGTCTACAAAGAAAAAAACACCGTACCTACAGTCAAATATGGTGGAGGCTCAGAGATGTTTTGAGGTTGTTTTGCTGCTTCTGGCACTGGGTGC
Source organism: Ranitomeya variabilis (assembly GCF_051348905.1). Taxonomy (NCBI): domain Eukaryota; kingdom Metazoa; phylum Chordata; class Amphibia; order Anura; family Dendrobatidae; genus Ranitomeya; species Ranitomeya variabilis. Next base: position 652,099,316 of record NC_135236.1, read on the forward strand.
CTTGACTATGTGCAAGGCATCATGAAATCTAAAGATTACCAAAGGATTTTGTGTAACAATGTACTGCCCAGTGTCAGAAAGCTGGGTTTCCATCTTAGGCCATGGGTCTTCCAGCAGAACAATGACCCCAAACATACTTTAAGAAGCACCCAGAAGTGGATGGATGAAATGAAGCACTGGAGAGTTCTGAAGTGGCAGCAATGAGTTTGGATGTAAATCCCACTGAACACCTGTTTAGAGATCTTAGAATTGCTGTTGGGAGAAGGGGCCTTTAAAAATGAGAGACCTGGAGCAGTTTACAAAAGAAAAGTGGATCAAAATTCCAGTTGCGAGGTGTAAGAAGCTTGATGCTGGTGACAAATTTTTCTATTTTCAGCAGTCCAATAGACAATGAATTGAAGTCCCACTCTCAGGATTGCTGGATGTCCCCAGTGATCAGCAAGTTTTCTCCCATTCTATGTGTAGGGAATAACTTGTGATTTTCAGAAAACCTCTTTAAATATTAAATTCTTGGTAGCATGTAGCCACCATTAGAGGGCGATTATTGCATTTGCTAGCTCCCACTGGTATTAGTGGAAGCCTTGGTCATCAATATACAGTAAACTGCCTCCTTGTGGTGCCCGGTGGTATTGCAAGTCAGAAAAAATTCACAACAAAATTAAAGCAAGGTACAGCGCCATTGTCAAACCAACCTACAAGTCACAGGGGAAAATCTGGATGTTTTCATTGCAAACTGAAAATGCAAGTGTCCTTCTGATACAATCTATGGTTCAAGGGCTTATTTAAGATATCTGCTTGCTGGCAGTGAAAGAAAAAAAAAACACTTTTTTTTTTTTTTTTTTTTTTTTTTTTTAAATATCACAAACATATAGCGATTCAGTTTCGTGAACAGCTGGGAAGCGGCCACTAGGGAAAGTGAAGGATTTATGCAAACTCCAGGGGCTGGTAAAAATTCTTTGTCAGTTTGCTCCCCCTGGTGGCTGCTTTGTGCTACAGAAATTCATTCAAATCTACGAATAGATAGAAACGATCTCTGTATAAAGGAAATATCTTATTAATATCTTATTAATTAGTACAAAATGTAATAATTTTATAATAAAACGTGCAATGATAATTATACTTATCACTAATGTCAGAAATGAGTTTGGATCATAAATTGTTTGACTTCTCCACAAACTTACATTTCATAACAGCAGACATCTTGGATGAAGTCTTGTTTTACTCCTGGAAATAAATAATAGATCATTTTAGGCACTCACTTGTACCCAATATATCCTCCCTTTTGTCAGAGAAGCTTAGACATCAGCAGCTGTTTGGTGGATTTCATACACCAGGGATCTGCTGTCCTTGATAAATGGCATTACAGGATCAATAATATATTTTACGTTAACGATGACCTTTCATTTGTCATGAATATGTAATATTTTTACCTGATGTTAATTCTCCTGTTCTCCTGAATCCGGCGTTGTTTTTCATTTGTTCCTGTGCCTCTCCATTCCTGAGATATGGCCCCTTCTTCTCTGTGTTTAAAAATTGTGATTTTTTAGCAAAGTAGGTGTGGCCCTCAAAAACACGCCCACAGAAGAGTTTAGGACCCCACCCACTTTACTAAAAAGATTACATTTACATACAGGGAAGATAGGCCCATTTCTCAGGAATGGAAAGTCATAGGAAGAAAAGAAAAACAATGCCTGATTCAGGAGAACAGCGACATTTACACAAGGTAAAAAAAAGTCAATATTTAGGGCAAGTGACAGTTCCCCTTTAATTTGTTTAAATAAGCGCATTTCTATTCTACTTGCCATCAGTTCCTGATCAATAGAGTCCTACATGAAGGCCTGGTACATGGTACGATAAATACCTATGTCTCAATATGCCCTGTCAAAATCAGATATTAAATTTGCACCATGTAAATTTTATCCTCATGTTGCTTGGTAAATCTCCTACATGCTAACTCTAAAAAAAATTAACAAAAATTGATTACATCGCATATGCCAAATTAGGTACATCAGATATGTTATTTGGAATCATTTTTAGTCATATAAGCGGTACGAATAAGGGCCTAAATTGAGGGGTTGTGAACCTTTGGGGAGTTTTTTTTCTTTTTTTTAAACTTAAATACAGGTATTTAGTACTAAAAATCATTTTTGCAATTGAGTTTCATTCACATTTTTGCACTATTTGACTTTTACAGGATTTTTGTTTTCCATGAATGTCAAGGATAACATCAGGGAGGTCACGCAGATCCGACCACTGCGACCATTTTGTCAGGAGACACAACTCCGCTGCTTCCAATCACCAGGACAATTACGCAATTGACTGATGAGTGATGGAAACGGCCACAGCGGCTTACACTACCAGGCCAGTTATTGGGGAACCCACAGTGAGAGTATGGTATATACACCTCCGATTTCAAAATCATGGAATATATATATATATATACTATGTTATGATTATTGGCAACTTCACAATAACAAAAGCAACCACCAGCTGCCACCACCAATCGTTTATACGGGCCGATTGGACACCCGTTACAGGTAGCGTATGGCTTCAGAATGCGGTTTACAGATCAAGAGGAACAGAGCGATTACATTATATGTATATATAATCCGGAAAGGTAGGCAGTGTTAACCCCCTTTCTGACATTTGTCATTATAATACATCCCTGTGCCCTGGGCCTATCTGACCAGGGATGGATTATTACATCATTTCGATCGCCCGTGCACACAAAAAATTATAGTCCCATAGTGGGACAAAATATATATATTTTTTTAAATAATTGTAAAAAATATTAATAAAAAAAAAAAATCAAAAGATTGTATCTATAAATAAATATTTGTATGAAAAAAAAATATAAACAACAAAAGTACACATATTTGGTATCGCCACGTGTGCAACAATATGACCTATAAAACTGTCCCACTAGTTAACCCCTTTAGTGAACACCATAAAAAAATAAAAACCGAGGCAAAAAACAATGCTTTATCATCATACCGCCGAACAAAAAGTAGAATAAAACGCGATCAAAAAGACAGATGTAAATAAACATGGTACTGCTGAAAATGTCATCAGGTCCTGCAAAAAAACGAGCCGCCACACAGCATTAACAGCAGAAAAATAAAAAAAGTTATAGCTCACGGAATAAAGTGATGCAAAAATAATAATTTTTTTCTATAAAATAGTTTTTATTGTGTAAAAGCGCCAAAACATAAAAAAAAGATATAAATGAGGTATCGCTGTAATCGTACTGACCCGAAGAATAAAACTGCTTTATCAATTTTACCACACGCAGAACAGTATAACCCCCCTTAAAAAAAATCCTGAATTGCTGATTTTTGTTCATTCTGCCTCCCAAAAATTGGAATAGAAGCGATCAAAAAATGTAATGTGCCAGAAAATGGTTACAATAAAAACATCAACTTGTCCTGCAAAAACAAGCCCTCACATGACTTTGGGACAAAATATAGAAAAATTATATCTCTCAAAATGTGGTAAAAAAGTCTTTTAGTTTGTGACAGCAGCCAAACATGAAAACCCAATATAAATCTGGTATCGCTGTAATGGCACTGACCCAAAAAATAAAGTCGCCCAATAACTTATACTGCACGAGGATTGGCGTGAAAAATAAATAAAACCAATTCTTCACATGCTGTTGATTTTTTCATTCTGCCTCCCAAAGATCGCAGTAAGGATCGGCGCACATTTATCCTGCGCTCTGCGCTGAGTGCTTGCACCGGGGTTTCCATGTAAATCTATGAAATACGTGATTCAGGCACAATCTCTGGCAGAAGATTCCCTATAATGAGGCAGATGGAGGTACTGTGGGCGCCGTCTGACCTGTGATCCAGCGGAGTCTGTCTGTTTAGGATTGCATAAAAGTGCTGTCAGCCACAGTTTTGTGTACTTCTGAAAAGAAGGACACCGCTGAACAGAGTGTAAGAGGGTGAACTGTAGTCCTACTGAGAGAGCACTAGGACCCTGTGGTTTTTGCCTGCTGCAGCAAGGGACAGACACTGCCAGACTCCCGGAGACAATGTGTGCTGGTGGGTGGGGTCTGGTGTCCTGTGTGTAAAGTGTCAGATAAGGAAGTGAGAGAAGAAAAAGGCGGGAAGAGGAGAAGAAGCTGCAGTGATACAGCAAGAGACTGTGTGGATTTACTGCGAGTGTGTTGGAGAAAAAGCTTTTGAGAGACTTTTTGTTGCTAACGTTTTTCTGGAGAAGAGCTAACCTTTTATTTTGGAAGACTGAGACTTCACTGGAAACCCAGTACGTATTTGAGAGTCTGTGGAGTCCCTGTGCATTGAGTGGAGAAATAAGTTTGGACAGACTGCTGATATAGAGACGGACGGGTTGTTGTGGAGCATTTCTTGGAGCTACAGAAGCAGAGACAACATCGTGAGGCCACCAAACTAAGTCCCCGGCGTTTGGGCTCGGCATCGGCCGACAAGACAGAGGAGCTTGCTGTAACTTATTGGCGCTGAAGATTTGGACTGGCTGCAGCCTGTGCAGATTCCTGCCTGAGACGAGATCTATCTCAGGATACGGTACCATAGTCATAGATACCCAGGTATCCCTGTTCAGAGTGCTGGGAATGAGATGAAGCAGAGAGGGCACTCACCGGTCTTCTTTTAAAAACACTTCTTTATTAGAAGTGACCCGTAGAAGCGCAGGACAAGCGCGAAACGGCCGTCGTCCACCCCTGCTCCTTCTCTCTCCCCCGGCCGCTGCCTTTACTCTGGATGTCTAGTTTCTAATAAAGAAGTGTTTTTAAAAGAAGACCGGTGAGTGCCCTCTCTGCTTCATCTCATTCCCAGCATTTTCACATAGACTTTGTTTTCCTATGAGGAGCACCGTGGTCGCACTAGTTTTTGCATCAAGGGGTTCCTGATCTGGGTTTCCCCACAGAAGTGATTGTCCGTGTGTTCAATAGATGGGACTGTGCCGCTCATTTTTTTCTTTTCATTGTACTTTATCCCTGTTCAGAGTGTTTAATCGTTAATTTAGAGGTGTATTGAATATTAGATGTGTATAAGTTATACTCAGTGTGCCATTCCAGGGGCTCCCTTGATTGCACTACAATCAATTTACACTTGTTCTTGTATTGAGTTGTTCTGTTAGGTAAATTGATTATTAGTCTGTTGGAGCATACACTTCTCAGGAGACCTTGGAGTGGCACAGTGATTTCAGCTGATGCTGAATTGGTGTATCTTTGGGGTGCATCTGCCTTGGTATTCTCCATACTAGCTTAGTTATTTTGCCTTTGAGTAAACAACTGTTGGAGATTTCTGCCTTAGTCTTGGTTTGGGACTCACTGGATCTTATTCGGACCTCTGGTCATTACATTTTTGGCGTAGTCGGCAGGATCCAGTGTTTGTCATGGACGAGGGCGAGGATAGAAATGACCCCGCTGTATCCGCATCTTCCTCGGGGGTTGGGGTTCCCCTGGCAGCCGTGGCGACTCCGGGAGGGTATGTGCCTGTAGGAGCTTTACTTCAGCACATGCCGAAAAACGACGGGCGCAATATGGCGTTGCAAGATTGGGCCGAGAGGATCCGGAGCATTCTGCGAAAGTGTTAATTGACCCCCGCGTTATGCGCTGAGCTGGCATTGAATGCACTGGAGGGCGATATTAGGCGTATGGTGATGGTGCGCCCAGAATCAGAGAGGGATACGTTAGAAAAGATTTTGGAACTGTTAGAGGGGAGTTTGGGGGGCCGAGCGCGTGTAGCCCAGCTTCGGTCTCTATTCTTTAATCGTCCCCAGAGAGAGTGTGAGTCCCTGATGCAGTACTCTAATATCTTGCAAGAGACGTTGAATGAGATGCAGCGACTAGACCCGGGGGCCATGGGAGCGTTCCGGGAGGTAGACCGCTTGCTCTGGGATCAATTCATCACCGGTTTAGCCAATAGACTTCTCCGGGACAAACTGTTGGAAATGGCCCGGGTTGCACCAGAATTATCTTTCTGGCAGATTTACCGAGCTGCAGTGGAAAGGGAAGAGAAATCTACCCATGTGCCCGAGGGGTCAGTGAACAGTGCCCAGCTGGAGGAAGGTGGATCATCAGGGTCAGGGGGAGAGGGGCTGGTAAGCGTGGTACAAGCTTTGCGTGCTGAGGTGAAGGAGTTGAAGCTAAAATTGTCTCAACTGACAGTTGATCCCGCCTCTACCCCCTCACGGGGGCATCCTGCCCCACCCCCTGGAACGGTGACCCCACAAATGACCAGGTCGTCCTATCAGAATGAGTCAAGCCCTCGTCCATGCGGAACAATCACCTGCTTGAAGTGTGGGCGCCAGGGACACATCTCTCGTTACTGCCGGACGCTTGCGTCCCCAGAAACCCCGTCGCCGGCTTTAAACTTCCGGCCGCTGCCATGAGAGGGCAAGCAGCAGCGGCCCCACCCGAACAAAGCCCTCGACGGAATGAGCAAGATTTGTTTGCATGTAGTCCAGTGATAGAAGCAGAGTTTGAAGGGCGGAAGATGAGGTGCTTGGTTGACACGGGATCCGAATGTACTATAATGCCTCTAGAAGTATATGAGAGATACTTCAGTCGACTACTGATTCCAGAGGATGGCCAAGTGATACGACTGACCGCCGCAAATAATGGCCAACTGTCAGTCAAGGGGATCGTGTGGATGCAACTAAAAATGTTTGGTCAAGAGCTGGGGCAGAAAGGGGTAGTACTGGTGGATCACCCCCCTAGAAGAGGGATGGAGGTGACGCTCGGAATGAACGTGCTGCGAGACTTGAATCACCAGATGTATGCCAGTGAAGGACCCAGATACTGGGCCCGTGCGACAAGACACCGACCCACACAGAGAATTCTACACCGTCTAGTGCTGAGTTGCGACTTGCTGAAAAGTGCGGTCCCAGGTGGCCGGGTTCGAGTGCCATCGTGGGCCCCGATCCTGCTGGGACCCAGACAAGAGGAACTCTTAATGCTGCCGGTGGGAGCTGCACAGAGATTGAATGGGCTTGAAGTGCTACTTGAGCCCGCCCAAGAGAGTTCCTCATTTGCCAAGGTACATGTGGCCCGGTCGTTGGCGATTGTGAAGAATGGACGAGTGCCGGTCCGATGCATCAATGTTTTAGATGAAGCTGTTGCAATTCCCGCTGGAACCATACTGGCTGAACTGTTTGTGCCGGCAGAGAAGGTGCCGGAAAATGCAGGATTCGAACTGCGACCAGACCAACAGTCATCCTGGACATTTGCGGTCGAGGTAGGCCGGACTGAGCCTCCTACGGAGGAATGGAATGGTCATGTGATCATGGAGCAGATGGGAGTGGATCGGGAGAAGCTGACCCCCGTGCAGTTGGAGCAGTTGGAGAGAGTTTTGTGGGAACATCAAGAGACCTTTTCCCGACATGGAGAGGACTTCGGGTGTACCCAGACGATTGAGCATGAGATTCCAACGGGGGATACTACACCCATTAGAGAAAGATATCGTCAAATTCCTCCGGCGCTCTATCAAGAGGTGAAAAGCATGGTGGCCAGTATGCTGGACAACCAAGTGATCCGAGAGAGCCGGAGTCCCTGGGCGGCCCCTGTAGTCTTGGTCCGCAAGAAGGATGGGACACTCCGATTTTGTGTGGACTATCGGAAATTGAACGCCCACACCGTACGGGACGCATATCCTTTACCCCGTATTGAAGAATCCCTGTCGGCCCTGGGTCGGGCCAAGTATTTCTCAACGTTGGATTTGGCAAGCGGGTACTGGCAGGTCCCAATGGCTGAAAAGGATCGGGCCAAGACGGCATTTGTCTTGCCAATGGGGCTCTTTGAGTTCAACCGGATGCCCTTTGGCCTCGCTACCGCCCCGGGAACCTTCCAACGCCTGATGGAACATTGCTTAGGCGATCTAAATTTTGAATCAGTCCTGATATATCTAGACGACATTGTGGTGTTCGGAACCTCATTTGAAGATCATCTGGAGAAGCTGCGTCAAGTTCTCCAGCAGCTCAAGAGCTACGGCCTGAAAATAAAGCCAAAAAAATGTCAACTGTTACGAAACCAGATTGAATATTTGGGGCATCTGGTGACCCCGGACGGGGTACTACCGATAGCCAGTAAGATTAAGGCGGTACAAGAGTGGCCACCTCCTTGTGACCTGCGGGAAGTGCGGGCCTTCCTGGGCTTGCAGGATACTATCGGCGGTTTGTGCCTAAATTCTCACAAGTGGTGAGTCCCTTGAACGAACTTTTGAGAGGGACAGCGCTGGGTCCTCGAAATCGCCCCATTCCATGGGGACCCCTACAGAAAAAGGCATTTGATGAAGTGAAAACCGCCCTAACGAGTGCCCCATTGCTGGCATACGCCCGGTTTGACACCCCTTTTTTGTTGTATACCGATGGTAGTCTTCATGGGTTGGGGGCAGTACTAGCACAGGTGCAGGACGGCCGAGAGCGAGTGATTTCTTATGGCAGCAGGTCTTTAAGAGACTCCGAGCGAAATCCGGCTAACTACAGCTCATTCCGGCTGGAATTGCTGGCCCTGGTGTGGGCAATGACAGAACGCTTCGCCGAGTATCTTACAGGAGCTGAGGTGCTAGTCATGACAGATAACAACCCGCTAGCTCACTTAGAGAATGCAAAACTGGGAGCGTTGGAGCAGCGGTGGGTCGCCAGACTAGCCAAGTTCAATTACCGCATTAAATTTTGCTCGGGTCGAGAAAACGGCAATGCAGATGCATTGTCAAGAGTGCCCCTTGGGTCATCAGGGGAAGATGTTGACGAACAACTTGAGGACACTGAAACTCCAGCTTTGGGGCAGATACCTATCTTCCAAAGTGTGGTACACTCAAGTGGGGTGGCCACCGGGATGCCCTGTGTCCTGGGTAAAACACCCTCAGATTGGACAAAAGTCCAGGACGAGTGTCCGGACATTGCACTTGTGCGCCGTTGGGTACAAAACAAGGTCTGGCCCCATGCAGAGGACAAGGCTCAGTTGTCCATGGAAGGAATGAAACGCCTTCGACAATGGGATAAATTGTGTGTGGAACAAGGTCTTTTGTATCGTAAGGTGTACCTGCCATTGGAGCTGCAGCATCGGTATCAACTGATAATTCCTGTGGGGATAGGTCCAGTGGTCGCTCGTGAGGCGCATGAGAAGGGGGCCCATTTTGGAAGTGAAAAGACACTTCAGTGGTTGCAGCGAGTCCTCTACTGCCCTGAGTTGGGAGGGATGGTGGCAGACGCGTGTCGGCAGTGCCGAATTTGTGGGCTCAACAAAAGCCCTGAGCAGCGGGCTCCCACACAGTCTATTAAGACTTCAGCTCCGCTGGAGCTACTCATGATTGACTACGTGTTGATAGGGTACTCTACGTCAGGGTACTCCTATTGCCTGGTGATGACAGATCACTTTACCAAGTATGCTGTAGGCGGTGCCGACAAGAGATCAGACAGCCAAGTCGGCGGCTGAGGCCGTGTGCCGACATTTCTTCCAAGTGTTCGGGTGTCCGCAGAGAGTACATTCAGATCAAGGGGCCTGCTTTCAGGGGACGCTGATGAAGGAGTTGCACCAGCTCTATGGTATCGAGCAGTCGAGAAAAACGCCTTACCACCCTCAGGGTAATGGGGCATGTGAGCGTTTTAATCGGACCTTGTTGCAAATGTTGAGGTCCTTAGAGAGTCAGCAACAGACCCGCTGGCCTGAGTATCTTCCCGAATTGATGTGGGCTTACAATAACAGGGTGCACAGTACTACTGGTTACTCGCCACACATGTTGATGTTTGGTAGACCTGGCCGAGACATTGAGGATTTGAACATGCCAGATCCCTCCTCCGTTCCCCTTCGGACTGCATCCGAGTGGGTACGAGAGCATCGGCGGCGGTTGAGGGTGGTGCATCAGGTAGTGGGCGACCGCCTTCGCCAGGTGCTTCATAGGGACACGCGACCCGTGCAAACAGAATTGTTCTCTCCAGGAGATAGAGTGTTGGTGAGGACAAAACGACGGTCAGGAAAGCTGAGTGACCGATGGGAGGCGATACCGTATCTGATAAAAAAAAACAGGTGAATCCTGAGATTCCAGTGTACGAGGTCGAACCGGTGGGGACAGGGGGGCCAACCCGTAATTTGCACCGTAACATGCTACAACGGTGCTGGTTTGAAGATTCGGCGCCTATCCCCCTAGAGCCAGAGGCCATGTCCCAAGGGGCGGGAACTCTGAATGATCTTGAATTTGATGGTGTGCTTACTCCTGCGCCTGTTTATTTGCCCCATGAGAATGTGGGGAATGTGGGGGATGCTGTTGAGGAGAGCGCATCAGGTCAACTGCTTGGTCCTGACGAGCCGCAGGAGGAGACAACTCCACTTGCGTCCACTAACACGACCACGGAAGAGACTTTAGCTCCCTCTAGGGCTGCACCTGTTGATGTAGCACTCAGGAGAACTACACGATCTACGGCAGGAATACCGCCTCAGCGATATGCTCAGGATGAATTTGAGTGGGAAGGTGTGTCGAGGACGCCAACCTCTAGTGGGGTGGCATGTAAGAGGGTGAACTGTAGTCCCACTGAGAGAGCACTAGGACCCTGTGGTTTTTGCCTGCTGCAGCAAGGGACAGACACTGCCAGACTCCCGGAGACAATGTGTGCTGGTGGGTGGGGTCTGGTGTCCTGTGTGTAAAGTGTCAGATAAGGAAGTAAGAGAAGAAAAAGGCGGGAAGAGGAGAAGAAGCTGCAGTGATATAGCAAGAGACTGTGTGGATTTACTGCGAGTGTGTTGGAGAAAAAGCTTTTGAGAGACTTTTTGTTGCTAACGTTTTTCTGGAGAAGAGCTAACCTTTTATTTTGGAAGACTGAGACTTCACTGGAAACCCAGTACGTATTTGAGAGTCTGTGGAGTCCCTGTGCATTGAGTGGAGAAATAAGTTTGGACAGACTGCTGATATAGAGACGGACGGGTTGTTGTGGAGCATTTCTAGGAGCTACAGAAGCAGAGACAACATCGTGAGGCCACCAAACTAAGTCCCCGGCGTTTGGGCTCGGCATCGGCCGACAAGACAGAGGAGCTTGCTGTAACTTATTGGCGCTGAAGATTTGGACTGGCTGCAGCCTGTGCAGATTCCTGCCTGAGACGAGATCTATCTCAGGATACGGTACCATAGTCATAGATACCCGGGTATCCCTGTTCAGAGTGTTTAATCGTTAATTTAGAGGTGTATTGAATATTAGATGTGTATAAGTTATACTCAGTGTGCCATTCCAGGGGCTCCCTTGATTGCACTACAATCAATTTACACTTGTTCTTGTATTGAGTTGTTCTGTTAGGTAAATTGATTATTAGTCTGTTGGAGCATACACTTCTCAGGAGACCTTGGAGTGGCACAGTGATTTCAGCTGATGCTGAATTGGTGTATCTTTGGGGTGCATCTGCCTTGGTATTCTCCATACTACCTTAGTTATTTTGCCTTTGAGTAAACAACTGTTGGAGATTTCTGCCTTAGTCTTGGTTTGTGACTCACTGGATCTTATTCGGACCTCTGGTCATTACACAGAGGCTAGACAGAGTCCAAACTAACTCTGCTGCCTCACTATAGTGAATGGATCGGGGGTTTCATCTGTCACGTCACTTGGAGATTTAGATGGAAACCCCAAGGTAAGTGCTCAGCGTAGAGCGCCGGATAACTGTGATCCCAAACGTTATGTAAAATGTTCCCAATAAAAGCTTCAACTCAATCCACATAAAAAGCAAGTCCTCACTCAGATCTCTCATGTGTTAACAGAAGTATAGGGGCCTCCACGTTACTGGTAGCACAAAGGCTCTGGAAAAGCGAAATGGCTCCTCACCCTCCAAAAGATATTCAGCAAATAATCCGCTCTCAAATCCAAATGTCCACTCCCTTCTGAGCCCCACAGTGTGCCTAAACCACATATTGCGTCCACGTTTGGTATTTCTGAAGTGATGAGAGACCGCCTAACTTACGGGTGCATGCCTCCAGAAGCACGGGCTGGGCATAACGTACTGGTCACTACAACGTACTGGTCACTACAACGGCAGTTTGCAATTTTCACTCGGCAACATTCATTGCTGCTTGTTTCTGGAAAATACCCATGAAGTCAAAATAGTCACTACACCAGTAGATAAATTCCCCAAGGGGTATAGTTTCCAAAATGGGGTCACTTGATGGTGGATTCTGCTCTTCTAACAATTAGGGGCTCAGAATATGGAATCCGCAAACTGTTCAAGGAAAATCTCTGCTCCAGGAGGCAAATAGCACTCCGTTCCTCCCGAGTCTCTCCGTATGGCTAATTAGCACTGCACAGCCACATATGTAGTATTGCCACATTCAGTAGAAATTGTGGGACAAATTTTGGTGCCATTTTTATCCACTTCTTGAGTGAAAATGTAAAATCTGGAGCTAAAACAAAATTTTTGTGGTAAAAATGTTTTTATTTTGTCTTCACTGCCCAATGGTATAAAATTCTGTGACACACCCAAGGTGTCAATATGATTACTGCACCTCTAGATGAATTCATTAAGAGGTGTAGTTTGTAAAATGGTGTCACTAATGAGGAGTTCTGTTGTTCTGGCACCTCATGGGCTCCCCTAGTTTGTCATAGCACCTGCAAACCATATCAGTAAAATCTGGCGCTCCTTGGCCTCTGAGCTTTGCATTGTGCCTGAAAAATATTTCCCGATTACATGTAGGGTATTGGCACACTCAGGAAAAAATGGACCTCAGTTTGTTGTAAAAACATTTTTCCTATTAACCCTTAGAAAAATTAAAAACTTGCGGCTAAACCTACAATTTAGTGGTAAAAAATATAATTTATTCTTTCTTCACCGCTCAGTGGTATAAAATTCTGTGAGGCACATGTGGTGTCAATATGACCACTGCACCACAAGATAAATTAATTGGGGAGTGTAGTTTGTAAAATGAGTTCACATATAGGGGGTTTCTGCTGGTCTGGCACCTCGCGGGCTCTGCCAATGTGACATGGCACCCTCAAACCATTCCAGCAAAATCTGAACTCCAATATGGCACCTCTTCCCTTCTGAGCTTTACACTGTGCCTCAAAAGTAGTTTTCCCCCACATATGGGGTATGGGCATAATCAGGAGAAATTGCACAACTGTATGGTGTAATTTATTCTGTTACCCTTATAAAAATGCAAAATTGGGGGCCAAAATAACATTTTTGTGGGGAAAATGTGATTTTGTTTATTTTCACGGCTCGATGTTATAAACTTCTGTGAAGCACCCGGGGGTTCAAGGTGTTCACCATGCATTTAAACACATTCCTTGAGGGGTCTAGTTTTCAAAATGGGGTCACTTGTGGGAGGTTTCCACTGTTTAGGCACCTCAGGGGTTCTCCAAATGGGACATGACATCCGCTAATGATTCCCGGAAATGTAACATTCAAAAAGTCAAATGACGCTCCTTCCCTTCTGAGCCCTGCCGTGCACCCAAACAGTAGTTTTCTCCCTCATATGGGGTATCGGCATACTTGGGAGAAATTGCACAACAACTTTCAGCACATCTTTGCCACTGCAGGTCCCAGGCGGTAGATATTGTCATCATGTTTCCTATCACGATTTTACCTTTCTATATAGTTGAAACATGGCATAGCATCATCCATCGGTCTGGTATTACGTTGGAGGGGTTAGCATGGCCTTATGGTGATGACAGTGAATGTGTTATTTTTACTGCAACACGGGAAATATATCTCCCATAAATATGAGATCAATGCAAACCCCAATATTCATCACTGACCACTGGCTCCAAAAGGTCTGCGATCAATGCTTTGAACAAAGGAAGCTCTTGCCTTGGAAGTGTACTTCACCGCCCCTGAATACACGAATCACAGGCTTAGTGTCTGGCTCTCAGAGCACATGTCCTGCTGTAACTACCTGGTCACTGCAGTAGATCCCTATTACAATGGAGATTGAAGTGTCAGCACTTTCTCAGTTATAATTAATCCCATATACATGTTCAATGTGAGGTCCTACTTGAATGGTGGTTGAAGTGTAAGCTCTTTCCCAGTTATTATTAATCCCATATGTTCAATGTGAGGGTGATATATCCTCTTTCCAGAGATGGCTTTATGGATTTTTATTTTTCTCTATGACAATGCCCATTCAATTTTGATTCTGCTGCCTGGCATTGAGTATTGCAGTTTAGCTTACATGTACCCAGAATACTTCAGTTCTTCTGATTTGTAAAAGCAACATTAAAACTCATCTGCCATGTTTTAGCCCTGGCAGTCTGCTTACATAGGTCTTATTAATATACTAATATATTTACAATCTCGATGAGTTTTGGGTCATCAGGAAAAACTGTATCTGACACTGTACGTTCTATCCCTGCCTTGTGGTACCCACAACTGTCCATGTAGCAACTCACTGCAGATCCCAGTACCCAATCCTGATCCTTGTGGCTTCCACTAATGATCCTTTTTTAAACTCACTGCTGGTTCCTATGGTATCCACTGCTGACACTTGTAGTACTCACTGCTGATCTTTATGGTACCTGTGACGACACTGACCCCTCATGTCTCCACAGTTCCCAACTGCTGATCCCTGTGGCCTCCGCTGCTGATCTTTGTAGAACCCATTGCTGATCCTTGTTAAACCCACTACTGATCCTTGTTGCACCCACTCCGAATCCTTGTGGCCCCCCCATTGCTGATCCTTGTAGTACCCACAACTGAACCTTGTGGCTCCCGCTCATAATAATTGTAGTACCCACTGCAGATCCTTGTTGTAGTTACTGATGTACCTTGTGGCCCCCTCTGCTGATCCTTGTTGTACCCACTCCTAATCCTTGTGGCCCCCCCCCCCATTACTGATCCTTGTAGTACCCACTGCTGGGCCTTGCAGCTCCCACGGTTGATAATCTTAGCACCCACTGCAGATCCTTGTTAAACCTACTGCGAGGTACTTGTGGCCCCCACTGCTGATCCTTGCTGTACCCACTCCTACTCCTTGTGGTCCCCCCATTATTGATCCTTGCAGCTCCCACTGTTGATAATCGTAGTACCCACTGCTGATTCTTGTTGTACCCTCTGATAATCCTTGTGGTCCCCACTGCTGATCCTTGTGAAACCTACAGCGATAAACTGTGGCCCGCACTGCTGATGTCTGCGGCACCCCACTGACAATCCTTGGTAAACTCACTGATGGACCTTTATGGCCCCCCATTTGTGGTATCCCACTGCTGATCCTTTTTGTACCCACTCCTAATCCTTGTGGTTCCCCCATTACTGATCCTTGTAGTACCCCCTCCAGAACCTTGCGGATCCCACTGTTGATAAACGTAGTACCCACTGCAGATCCTTGTTGTAGTCACAGATGCACCTTGTAGCCCCCACTGCAGAACCTTTATGTACCCACTGATAGTCCTTGTGCCCCCACTGCAGAACCATTATGTACCCACTGATAGTCCTTGTGGCCCCACTGGAGAACCTTGCGGCTCCTACTGCTGATCCTTGATGTACACACTTCTGATATTTGGGGCCACCATTGCTTAATTGTACCACATACATTGACTTTTTTCTACACATATGTTCTGGTGTCCAAGTCAGGAATGCCAGGATATATGGTGAAGTGATAGAAAGACGCAGTGAGAATAGTTTCTGTCCATCGCTCTGTCATTGTGTGCCCTAGTCAGGTGCCTGCTTGCCTACACTATGTGCCTGCTCTGGCAAAATGGCTGCTCCTTTTCCTACTACATGCATGGATGCCATGTGCACGTCATTGTGCAGAGGACACGAGCATACCCTGTGTGATGTATACGCAGCAGTAATGTTCTCTGCTCATCAGCGGCACTTTGTGCAGGATTATACATCTATTTACTGCTTAAAATTCCCTTCTTGTCTAAAAAAAAATAATAATAATAATAATGTAGGAGATTTTGTAGTTACCTGTCCCAGAAGGTGGCTTCAAGGCTTCTCCGCAGTCACTGAAGACAGAATGTGATGCCGGGAACCTGACAGGGTGGGACGAGATAAATGGCCAACACCCAAGGAAACTTGTCATACAGGTAACACAAGGAGTTTCCTCCTGAATCTCTGCATCACTCTGTTAAAATAACTTTCCAAACACTTTTTGTCAAACTTTTGTAGAACTTTTCAAATAAAACCAGTCCCATCATACACACTCCTCAACATCGAAATTGCAGCACCAAGAAGGAAAAGTCGTGGAATTATGGAGATCATTGGATGGATAGACGTGTTACTGATCTGCACGTGATGAAAAAATGGAAACAAAATTTCCTAAACTTCAAGATTTATTCAGTATGGAGTATG
The DNA here is from genome assembly GCF_051348905.1 of Ranitomeya variabilis. Lineage (NCBI taxonomy): Eukaryota > Metazoa > Chordata > Amphibia > Anura > Dendrobatidae > Ranitomeya > Ranitomeya variabilis. Next base: position 652,115,562 of record NC_135236.1, read on the forward strand.
AGCAGAAATCCCCACACTTACAGCCTTGACTGCTGTCAATGAGGTTATTAATGGTCGTCTGAGGAACGTTCTGCCGTGCTGAATCCTCTGGGGCAAATCATCAAGATCCGCTGCTGGCAGCTCACTTTACAATTGCCGACCAATGACGTCCCAGATGTGTTCGATGGAGGACAAGTCTGGAGACGCTGCAGCCATGGTAGCACATTTATGCCACTCAAACTGCTCACAGCAGGGCTGGTATTTGTCATGTTGAAAAAATGGCTCCTTGGACATGCTGGAGAAATGGCCGTACCACTGGTTCCACGACCAAATCAATGTAATGCCAAAGTGTTAATGTACCTGGAATAAAGACTAGAGGGGTTCGGTTATCATACATTATGCCATTGTATACCATAATCCCAGGAGCAGGACCGGTGAAGGCCACTTTATGGCTTTGCCATTGTAGTCTGTAGACCAATCTCCAGCTATTATTGCTTTCAAGACCAAAGCAGAGGAAGATAAACCTCCTTTACCGTCTTGCTCTACACCATGTGCTGGAGTGAGGTCAATGGGCACCTGTAGCTGAAAGTCTGGCTTTAAGCCCAATGTTGTGCCAACAGCTTTTGATGGTTTGTATGGACAATGTTTGACGCCTTAAGCTCGGTATGTGATGTCTAATTACTTTGACTGTGTAGAATGGATGACTACGTCTCATTCTTCTAATCTGAACATCAGTCCATGCAGAGGTTCGCCTCTGTGCACGTCTTGCGGTCGGTTCGTCTTTGTTCTGCCAACCACTTGGACACACAACGTTGAACAGTGAAGACATCACAGCCTACGTGCACTGTTATCCACCCGAGTAATTAAAACAAGGTCTCTCATTTCAAGGATTCTGTCCCTCTCAGTTTGCGTCAAGTCGCAATAACTGGCACCTTAACGAACAGAAGACATCGCACAGTCATCCCTTCTTGGATTTCTCTAAAATATGTTAATTCTTCCAGGGTATTTTTATGGCAAATTTAAGATATGCAAATTGGAGGAGAAAATGAAGGCCGGTGTGAATCCACCCAGTGTGTTATGACCCAACCTTCCAGGTGGTGACGGGTAGACTCATCGCCCACTGTGAAGTAATAACGTAACCGTAGTGGGGAGTTTGGGATTTTCTCCCATGCTTGGACATGCTGGGGATTACGGTATATCCCATACTTTTTATTTGTAAAGAACTTGACCGGCCTCACTGAGCCTGGACCTCATGCCCATCCAACACCTTTGGGATGACGTAGAAGGGAGATTCTGGGCGCCGCCTCGCCTCCAACATCAGAGTCTGACCTCACAAATGCTCTTCTGGAGGAATGGCCAAAAAATTCCCACAGACACCGCCAAAATATTACGAAAAGTCTTACCAGAAGAATGGAAGCTGTATATCTGGAACCGGGCTGACTCCATATTACTGTGTTAACATGTTAAGGAAAAAAAAGATGAAAAAAAATGCCATCTTTAATACCAGGGAACATAACTTTGGAACAGAGGGGCAAAGAAGGAAAGGAAAAACTGTTCCAGAATCGGTGGAGCAGCAACATGGTCATCTTTGCTTGCTGTCAATCAGAAGAAATCTTAATTTTTATTTTTTTTTTTTTTAAGAAAAACTTTTTTACCTCCAGCTGTAAAACAGATAGAGATAGACATCCGGTTTTACCTGTAGGACAAGGATTTTCCAAATGTCATTGGAACTTTGCTGCAGGATGCCTGGGGCCCCTATATCAGAGACTGCCTGCAAGATCCTGCGTCAGGCATGGACGGCACTGGGGTTCTGTTACCAAATAATGGGCGAACAAAATAGGATAAATCGATTAACTTTTATAGGGTCTGTGCTCCAGGGGGCGAGATCATGGAAACATTTCTTGGGAATACCTTGTACGCTCGTTGTATAAAAATCATTTTTGCTATTGGGTTTCATAAAAAATTTTGCACCATTTTGCTTTTACAGCTTCTTTGTTTCCTTGCAAATCAGCTTTGATGTGGTCATAAATCAGCTGAGAGGAGCTCAGAAAAGTTCAGATAAAAGAGTTACAAATGAGTTCGCTCATTGTACATACAGCCAGCAATAGTCGGTGCAGCACACAAGCTACAGAAGGCAAGCGATGATACATTTTTAATGAAACTCAATGATAAAAACGATTTTTAGCCAAGAATACATGTAGTTGAAGGGTTTATCCACTACTAGGACAACCCTTTCCTGATCTAAAGGTTTGGCCCCCGATAAAATAAAAAAGCCTATATTCACCTACCATGCCGGCACGGTTCCAGCATTGTCGGCACTCGTGGTCCTGGGACTCTCATGCGGTTGCGCGACACATGGTTCCCGGCGCCCAATCAGCAGTGGTGTGACTGCCCCCACCAATGTACAAAATGATGATCAAGTCAGGACTTCCGCTGATCTTAGACTTCTTCATGTTCAAGTCTTATGAAATAGGGTACAGCGATGCCAGCTTTGATTGGGCGCCAGGCACCACGTGTCGTTCCACCACACGAGAGTCCCGGGACCGCGAGTGCCGACACTGTCGGAACGGCGCCGGCATGGAAGATATGTATAAGCCATTTTTATTTGATCGTGGCCAAACATTGAACTCAAAGGGTTGTCCTAGTAGTTGTCAACCCCTTTAAAAAAAAAATATATATTAAAATTGTCCCCAAAAGGTGTCCCTTCCCATAATATAGGCCTAAGCTGAGAAATGAATCACTCCAAGACCCCAAAATTCTGCGCCCCGACAGATCCGATGGGATGTCCCCAGTCCCCCATCACACCAGTCACAAAGGTTAAACGTTAATTGGCTTTTATTTCAGGTTTTGTAGCCACACAAATATAAATATACATACAGAAAAATACAGATTTGGCTCCTGAGTGGCTGAGGCGGCAGGGGTGACGTATGGCATAGCCGTAGTAAGACCCTGACAACCCTGGGCTCAGCGCGCGGTCCGTGGCTCCATGGTGTCAGTTATTACTACTTTATTGATTCCGTGTGTGAAAGATGAGATGGAGTCAGTCATCTACAGCCGGCGGTCCTGCCCACGCATTTCAGGATGGCATATTGTGGGCATCATCCATATGACCTTCACACATCCCGAAGTGCGGCATTTTCATCATTTTTGTCTACAGTATTTGTTTTAGAAGGTGCAAATTACATGTGTGCTTTGTGCACGGGACATGTGTAATAAAGTACGTTTTAGTCACCAAAACCGCTTGTTGCGAGAAGTGATGAGCGAACCTGCTCGAATGAGGTGTTATCTGAGCATGCTCGAAAAATATGTTCCGAGTCCCCGGGGCTGCAGTGTGTGCATGAAATATCTGAAATCTCATAGCTTTACCTGGTTCTGTAAAAAGCAGCTTTTAATTTGCATAAAAAAAGCGGCAAACTGTGAACATAGGCTTAATCCGGTTTTCAAATCTGCACCAAAATCAGCGTGTTGCATGCAGATTTTGTCACTGATTACGCTGCAGATTTCACTCTTTGCATTGCAAAGTCATAAATCAGTCTCATTTACGCAACAGATAAATCCGCAGCGATCTTACGATCCAATAGTGGTTTTTACTGAGTTTTCCGGTGAAATGATATTAGGATGAGAACCTCAAGGGCTCACACAACTTTTTCGACATACGTGTCCTAGCCAAAACCCATTATAGTCTCTGGAGCTGTTCACACGTCTGTTTTTTGAGGACCGATTTTTTTTTCACAAAAGTAAAAAAGTTAGGGTTCAAACTCGCCCATTCAAATCAATGGAAGAAAACGGGCAGCACACGGATGCCGTCCATGTGTCAGCCGAGCGCTGTCTGTTTCATATGGTTTAATGGGTTGGAAAATGAGTTTTTCATGTGTGCCAACAGATGCTGAACGAATGTAACTGTACTGAATGAAGATTTCAGCGTCCGTTTTCTGCACGGATTTTATAATATTGCTTTCTTTATTCACATCCACAGAACATGTATATATTATAAATGGCATATTAAAAATAAATTACTAAATAAAGCAACAGACGCTTGCGTATGTCATCCCCTACCGCGATGACATCACGTCCATCATTTATGGGACAGATCCAGTGAATTACTGGCCTCAATGATAGCAAATATTACCATTGAGGCCGGAGATTGGCTGCACGTGACCACTGAGGCCAGTGATTGACTGCAGTGGTCATGTGGTTTCTTTGCTGCAGGACCATCAGGGTCCACTAGGTGGACTTTATATGCGAGTATTTCTTATTATGTATATTATATATAACTATATAATGCATGTATGTATAGTTTCCAGCCCATAGTTCGTTTTTGAACAATCCCAGAGAGCCCCTTTAAGACCACGAAATGCCGTCTTCTTCTGTAGATCAAATGGAAAATCGATTAATGGAGGAATAAATCAACCATTTGCAAATCTAGAAAAAATACTATGTATTTGTGCATGAAAAAGTCTTGTCGGATCGCCCGCAGTCTTCTCTCTAATGACTGGGCTGATCGCTCACTAAGCACTAAGCCTGATCGCAGAGAGAACCGCCGCACGGTCCTGTATATGGCCGCCTGGCACTTGTATATGTGCAGGGTAGGAAGGGAAGCAGAACACCACGAGTGACGGGACACATTAATGAAGCCTGGGGAGCTGAGTGAGCCACTAGACCACCAAATACAGACCCCAATCTTCTACCCCAGCCTGGCGCAGATGGAGGCAACAACCCAAGTGTAGACTAGGTGTGAACTAATCACTAACTCATGGACCACCCTGGTCAGCCAATAACCCCTCCACTACTCTGGGCCACCAGGGAACCATTCACTAACCTCCTCCATAATCATCTGAATATTACACTAAACGACCATAGAAGTGACCATGAAAACATTCCTTTATGTGACGGTATACAGGTCCTTCTCAAAAAATTAGCATATAGTGTTAAATTTCATTATTTACCATAATGTAATGATTACAATTAAACTTTCATATACTATAGATTCATTATCCACCAACTGAAATTTGTCAGGTCTTTTATTGTTTTAATACTGATGATTTTGGCATACAACTCCTGATAACCCAAAAAACCTGTCTCAATAAATTAGCATATCAAGAAAAGGTTCTCTAAACGACCTATTAACTAAATCTTCTGAATCAACTAATTAACTCTAAACACATGCAAAAGATACCTGAGGCTTTTAAAAACTCCCTGCCTGGTTCATTACTCAAAACCCCCATCATGGGTAAGACTAGCGACCTGACAGATGTCAAGAAGGCCATCATTGACACCCTCAAGCAAGAGGGTAAGACCCAGAAAGAAATTTCTCAACAAATAGGCTGTTCCCAGAGTGCTGTATCAAGGCACCTCAATGGTAAGTCTGTTGGAAGGAAACAATGTGGCAGAAAACGCTGTACAACGAGAAGAGGTGACCGGACCCTGAGGAAGATTGTGGAGAAGGACCGATTCCAGACCTTGGGGAACCTGAGGAAGCAGTGGACTGAGTCTGGTGTGGAAACATCCAGAGCCACCGTGCACAGGCGTGTGCAGGAAATGGGCTACAGGTGCCGCATTCCCCAGGTAAAGCCACTTTTGAACCATAAACAGCGGCAGAAGCGCCTGACCTGGGCTACAGAGAAGCAGCACTGGACTGTTGCTAAGTGGTCCCAAGTACTTTTTTCTGATGAAAGCAAATTTTGCATGTCATTCGGAAATCAAGGTGCCAGAGTCTGGAGGAAGACTGGGGAGAAGGAAATGCCAAAATGCCTGAAGTCCAGTGTCAAGTACCCAGTCAGTGATGGTGTGGGGTGCCATGTCAGCTGCTGGTGTTGGGCCACTGTGTTTCATCAAGGGCAGGGTCAATGCAGCTAGCTATCAGGAGATTTTGGAGCACTTCATGCTTCCATCGGCTGAAATGCTTTATGGAGATGAAGATTTCATTTTTCAGCACGACCTGGCACCTGCTCACAGTGCCAAAACCACTGGTAAATGGTTTACTGACCATGGTATTACTGTGCTCAATTGGCCTGCCAACTCTCCTGACCTGAACCCCATAGAGAATCTGGGGGATATTGTGAAGAGAAAGTTGAGAGACGCAAGACCCAACACTCTGGATGAGCTTAAGGCCGCTATTGAAGCATCCTGGGCCTCCATAACATCTCAGCAGTGTCACAGGCTGATTGCCTCCATGCCACGCCGCATTGAAGCAGTCATTTCTGCCAAAGGATTCCCGACCAAGTATTGAGTGCATAACTGAACATTATTATTTGATGGTTTTTTTGTTTGGTATTAAAAAACACTTTTATTTGATTGGTCGGGTGAAATATGCTAATTTATTGAGACAGGTTTTTTGGGTTATCAGGAGTTGTATGCCAAAATCATCAGTATTAAAACAATAAAAGACCTGACAAATTTCAGTTGGTGGATAATGAATCTATAGTATATGAAAGTTTAATTGTAATCATTACATTATGGTAAATAATGAAATTTAACACTATATGCTAATTTTTTGAGAAGGACCTGTATGTCGGCCTCATTGCTGTCCTACATTATACAGTGCAGTTTTACCGTGGCTTCATGCAAACTAGTGCAAATGTGGTGCGCAAGTTCAGTCGCCCCTGCCACACTCAGGACTGTCTGTAGGAGGCACTACAAGTCACACAATGGCTTATGAGCTCCATAACAGCAGGATAGCCCCATATTGCTTGTGAAAGTTCATTTATCAACTAAGAGGACCCTTCCAGTTCTGAAGGGGCCGCCGATTTCAGTGCGGAAAACGGAAAATGTTAGCGACAGATGCGATTCTCGATTACCCCCACCCCCGGTCAGTCGTCTTATCACCCCTTTAACGTCAGAACGGTAAACCATGAAGTGTAGAGCTCGCGGACACATGACACTTATTTTAGTGATACAAGTCAAAAGTAGAAATCTTCCCTCAAAATTTTGTTTTTTCGCTTCCTAGTTTCTTCTAAACCTGCCGCGTGTCCCAGACTGGAGGGCGAGGGTCTCGTCCTAGACCCCCTTAGAGCCCGTCCTGCTCTGGATGTGGGAGATCTCAAGCACAGGAAGCAGAAGCTGGAATGCATCTTGGATGTAGGAAGCGCTGTTCGATGCCTGCGGAGGAATAAGGAAGCAATGAGGTCAGCAATGGCTGTGCAGGGTCTGCCGGAGGGGGCACCATAGATGACCCAGCACCAAGAAATTAATCTATGATCCGTGGGGGTCCTTGATCATGAAAGATATTTATCAAGAACAGTATCACAAAGCGTTTCAGCTGTGTCCAGCCTTCATCAGGAGAAAGCACCAAGGCGATGCCCCAGATGAAGGCTGGATAGAGGCGAAACACGCTGTGATACTGGTCATAATAAATACCTTTTAGTAAAGCGATCATGTGTGACCACCATTTCATTCACTTCTATGACTGGCATGGCGATCATGTGTGACCACTTCATTCACTTCTATGGGTAGAGTAGCGATCATGTGTGACCACCATTTCATTCACTTCTATGGGTAGAGTAGCGATCATGTGTGACCACCATTTCATTCACTTCTATGGGTAGGGTAGCGATCATGTGTGACCACCATTTCATTCACTTCTATGGGTAGGGTAGCGATCATGTGTGACCACCATTTCATTCACTTCTATGGGTAGGGTAGTGATCATGTGTGACCACCATTTCATTCACTTCTATGGGTAGGGTAGTGATCATGTGTGACCACTAGTGTTGAGCATTCCGATACCGCAAGTATCGGGTATCGGCCGATACTTGCGGTATCGGAATTCCGATACCGGGATTCCGATACTTGCCGCGTATCGGATACCGGAATCGGAAGTTCTAAGATTCAAAAAGCAGAAATTCAGCCAATGAGATTGATTCCAAGTGTGGGCACATCCTGTTTAGCATGGAGGGCATGAAACTACTGGCAAGGCTGTGATTGGCTGGTGTAATGATGTCATGATGCAGTTTAAAAGTCGCTGGCGCCATTTTGCGATCACTCTGCTGTGAATTCAGTTAGTGACAGGACGCTGTTTGCTGACTGAGGGACAGTTTAGAGATAGCGATTTGCTTCTTTGTGCTTTCCAAAGGCTAATTTAGCAACCGCTGTGTTCACCTACTATTCACCTTGCTTTTGCCTTGTAGCGCTGTTTTCACAGCGATCTGCAGGGTCTGTGTGTGTGTGTGTGTGAGTGCAGCCCAGTCTCCAGTCTGAGTGCAGCCACATAGGCCATCCATAGTTGGTTGTATTCAGTTCAGGGAGGGTGGTTCATTGCCTCATACTGTTCCTTTTTTTTTTTTTTTCCCAAGTAGTGTAGTCTGCTGCTAATTTATTCAAAAAAATCCTATTAGTGTCTTTCCACCCGTCTCCAGCTAATTTGTGGAAAAACACTACATAGGATAAAGTAGAGGAGGGTTTTTGGGCCTTGCAGCGCCGTTTACGGCTGTCTGCACGGTCTCCGTGTGACTGCAGCTCGCCCTGTAATCTGTGAGCAGCTATAGCCTGGTTGTCTCCAGCTCAGGGTTTTTCACTGCGTCATACCGCCAAATCAATTTTCTTTTTTTTCAAAGTAGTGTAGTCTGCTGCTAATTAATTTTAAAAAATCCTATTAGTGTCTTTCCACCCGTCTCCAGCTAATTTGTGGAAAAACACTACATAGGATAAAGTAGAGGAGGGTTTTTGGGCCTTGCAGCGCCGTTTACGGCTGTCTGCACGGTCTCCGTGTGACTGCAGCTCGCCCTGTAATCTGTGAGCAGCTGTAGCCTGGTTGTCTCCAGCTCAGGGTTTTTCACTGCGTCATACCGCCAAATCAATTTTCTTTTTTTTCAAAGTAGTGTAGTCTGCTGCTAATTAATTTTAAAAAATCCTATTAGTGTCTTTCCACCCGTCTCCAGCTAATTTGTGGAAAAACACTACATAGGATAAAGTAGAGGAGGGTTTTTGGGCCTTGCAGCGCCGTTTACGGCTGTCTGCACGGTCTCCGTGTGACTGCAGCTCGCCCTGTAATCTGTGAGCAGCTGTAGCCTGGTTGTCTCCAGCTCAGGGTTTTTCACTGCGTCATACCGCCAAATCAATTTTCTTTTTTTTCAAAGTAGTGTAGTCTGCTGCTAATTAATTTTAAAAAATCCTATTAGTGTCTTTCCACCCGTCTCCAGCTAATTTGTGGAAAAACACTACATAGGATAAAGTAGAGGAGGGTTTTTGGGCCTTGCAGCGCCGTTTACGGCTGTCTGCACGGTCTCCGTGTGACTGCAGCTCGCCCTGTAATCTGTGAGCAGCTGTAGCCTGGTTGTCTCCAGCTCAGGGTTTTTCACTGCGTCATACCGCCAAATCAATTTTCTTTTTTTTCAAAGTAGTGTAGTCTGCTGCTAATTAATTTAAAAAAATCCTATTAGTGTCTTTCCACCCGTCTCCAGCTAATTTGTGGAAAAACACTACATAGGATAAAGTAGAGGAGGGTTTTTGGGCCTTGCAGCGCCGTTTACGGCTGTCTGCACGGTCTCCGTGTGACTGCAGCTCGCCCTGTAATCTGTGAGCAGCTGTAGCCTGGTTGTCTCCAGCTCAGGGTTTTTCACTGCGTCATACCGCCAAATCAATTTTCTTTTTTTTCAAAGTAGTGTAGTCTGCTGCTAATTAATTTAAAAAAATCCTATTAGTGTCTTTCCACCCGTCTCCAGCTAATTTGTGGAAAAACACTACATAGGATAAAGTAGAGGAGGGTTTTTGGGCCTTGCAGCGCCGTTTACGGCTGTCTGCACGGTCTCCGTGTGACTGCAGCTCGCCCTGTAATCTGTGAGCAGCTGTAGCCTGGTTGTCTCCAGCTCAGGGTTTTTCACTGCGTCATACCGCCAAATCAATTTTCTTTTTTTTCAAAATAGTGTAGTCTGCTGCTAATTTATTCAAAAAAATCCTATTAGTGTCTTTCCACCCGTCTCCAGCTAATTTGTGGAAAAACACTACATAGGATAAAGTAGAGGAGGGTTTTTGGGCCTTGTAGCGCCGTTTACGTCTGTCTGCACGGTCTCCGTGTGACTGCAGCTCTATCTGTTGTCAGTTCAGCCCCCAAAAAATAAATAAATAATAAAGTTCACCAAACACACCAGTTACACCACTTTACATTTCTGTAGGCCACATTAGCTCATATTTGTGTCTAGTCCACACTTTAGATAATTAGTGCTTCTTATACCTGTTAGGAGGAGTTGCTCAGGAATAAGCACACAAATCCGTTAGTACTTTTCTGCTTATCTTTATCAGTCAACCAAGATGAAGAAGGCAGTGAGTAAGGCACGGGGGCGTGGGAGCCGTCGCGGAGCAGGGAGGGGACGTGGGGATTCTGTGCCTGCTGCGGGCACCGGTGACTCATCAGCACCCACTTTCACCAGGCAACAGTCGTTCATGCGAAGCTTTGTGTCCGAGCGCCGTACACCGCTGCTGCGTGAAGAACAAATTGAAGCTGTTGTCGGATGGATGGCAGCTAATGCATCAACTTCCATTAGTGCCACATCCTCTCAGACACAGAGCACTGGAGAGCAGCCATCTGTCTCTTCACCACCTGCCAAATTGCCCAGGCAGACAGAGAGCCCAGGACAGGAGCCGTCTCTACTTCTGTTCTCTGAATCTCTTGGCTTGGAAACAGGGGGCCAGCCAAGCAGCATTGGAGAAATGGAAGAAGAGGCAGGGTGCAGTGATGCCCAACAGCTTTTTCTGTCTTCCTCTGAAGAGGCGGGTGGGCCAGTGGCTCCGGTCACCACATCGCAGGCCGCATCAGCTGATGATGACACTCAGGTGCCACTTACTGGTGCGTGCTCTGCTGCTGAGACTACCCAGGAGGAGCAGTTGGGGGCAGAGGGTAGTGTAGATGATGAGGTCCTCGACCCATCTTGGCGTGAGGGACAGGAAGGTGGTGGGAGCAGCTCTGAGGAAGAGATTCCCCGTACGGCCCAAAGAGGGAGAGGGAGGGGGAAGACTGCGGATCCTGCAGCCTCCGCTTTGGCACCCGTTAGGAGCATGTCTCTTCCAAAAGCCAAAAAGGGCGCTCCCAAGACTTGCAGTGCCTGGTCCTTTTTTGACACAGTTGCAGATGACATTTGCTATGTCAGATGCAACGTGTGTCATCAAAAAGTCAAAAGAGGTCGAAATGTCAGCAACCTCAATACCTCCAACATGTGGAAACATGTGCGCAACAGGCACCCGGCGGAGTTAGAAAAACACACTGAAGAGGTAGGCCAACCAACAGCGGCAGCTACCACCTCTTCAGCTCGTGTTGCCTCTTCCTCTACCTCACACGCAGCTGGTTCGGCGTCCTCCCAGGATCGCCGTGGAAGAACCTCTGCCCCTGTTGTCCAGAGACCCGCTGTAATTCCACCCGCAGCGCCACTTTCCCAGTCATCCACACACTCCCAGCCCAGTCTACAGCCATCGGTAGTACAGGCATGGGAGAAAAGGCGGCCTTTCTCGTCAAACCACCCACGAGCACAGGCTCTGACTGCAGGCATTGCCAAACTTCTGTCACTGGAAATGCTGTCATTCAGGCTGGTGGAGACTGACAGCTTCCGTGACTTCATGTCATTGGCAGTCCCACAGTACAAAGTGCCCAGCCGCTTTTACTTCAGCAGGCAAGCCGTCCCTGCCCTGCAGAAGCATGTGGAGGGACACATAAAACACGCGCTACTGAACGCCGTCAGTAGCAAGGTCCACCTCACCACCGATGCGTGGACCAGTCAACATGGACAGGGGCGATACCTTTCCCTCACTGCCCATTGGGTTAATGTCGTTGAGCCGGGTACAGACCGTGCGAGTGGCGCAGGACGTGTCCTGCCCACTCCAAGGATTGCAGGAATCCATTCTGTACGCATTGACTCCTCCTCTTACACCAGTTCCTCAGAATCATCGCTGCAGGAGCCGTCACAGTCCACCTCCACATGGACCCGTGATGAACGTGTACCTGTTACGACCGACATGAGCACAGCCGTGGCCAAACGTCAACAGGCCGTCTTGAAATTAATTTTCTTGGGGAATCGTAGCCACACAGCGCAGGAGCTCTGGAATGCCATCAAGCAGGAGAGCGATGTGTGGTTTGTGCCAGCGAATCTCCAGCCAGGCATGGTAGTGTGTGATAATGGCCGAAATCTGGTGGCAGCTCTGGGCCTCGGCAACCTCACTCACATCCCATGTCTGGCACATGTGCTCAATTTGGTCGTGCAGAGCTTTTTGAGGGACTATCCGGATCTTGATGCACTGCTGCACAAGGTCCGCCTAGAGTGTGCTCACTTGCGGCGTTCCAGCACGGCAAAAGCGCGCATTGCGGCTCTGCAGCGCCGACACCGCCTGCCGGAACATCGCATCATATGTGACCTACCTACCAGGTGGAATTCCACGTTACATATGTTGGAGCGGTTGTGTGAGCAGCAGCAAGCTGTAATGGAGTACCAGCTGCTTCAGGCGCAAAAAAGTCGCAGTCAGCGCCGTACAGACTTCACAACCACAGAGTGGGCCACTATGAATGACGTCTGCCAGGTTTTGCGTCCCTTTGATTATTCCACGCGGATGGCGAGTGCAGATGATGCACTAGTCAGCATGACTGTCCCCCTTATCTGCCTGCTTGAAAAATCACTGCAAGCGCTAAGGGATGATGTTGTGGAAGAGGTGGAGGATGAGGATTCACCATTTCCATCATCTTCTGGACAGTCAGCGCCACGTGGTTCCTCACAAACGCGTAGGCAGGGGACCGTTTGTGAGGAGGATGAGGAGGAGTCAATGGAGGAGGAAGACATCCGTCCAGAGGAGGGAGTTACACAATTGTCCAGTACTCAGTGTGTACAGCGAGGGTGGGGTGATGACGAGCGGGCAGAGATCACGCCTCCAGCAGGGGACAGCGTTTCTTGGGCAGTTGGCAGTCTGCAGCACATGGTGGATTACATGCTGCAGTGCCTGAGAAACGACCGCCGCATCGCCCACATTCTCAACATGTCTGATTATTGGGTGTTCACCCTCCTCGATCCTCGCTACCGGGACAACGTAGAAAGCCTCATCACACCGTTGAACCGGGAGCGAAAAATGCGGGAGTACCAAGACACACTGGTCAATTCCATCATCTTCTCCATTCCAACTGAGAGAAGTGCTGCTAGTGCATTCCAAAGCAGCTCAGTGCGTCCAGGCCGTGGTGGAGGCTCTGCACAAAGAGGGAGCAGAAGCAGTGCCTCTGCCCAAGGCAAGACCAGTATGGCCGAACTGTGGCACAGTTTTCTGTGCCCGCCACAAAAGTCTACACCATCACAGACGGCTCCAGTCAGCAGGAGGCAACGGTTCCGTCAGATGGTGACAGACTACATGTCTTGCCCTCTTGCTGTACTCCCAGACGGCTCTTCCCCTTTCAAGTTTTGGGTCTCAAAGCTGGATACATGGCCAGAGCTAAGCCAGTATGCATTGGAGGTGCTGTCTTGCCCTGCGGCCAGTGTATTATCGGAACGTGTCTTTAGTGCTGCAGGTGGTGTACTAACTGACCGTCGCATGCGACTATCCTCCGATAACGTTGACCGGCTTACTTTCCTGAAAATGAACAAGGCCTGGATCTCGCCGGAATTTGCCACTCCTCCTCCTGATTGAATAATTAGGTCACTGTATACGTTATCCAGGTCTCCTGTTGTGTTCATCTTTCTACCACCTGAACTTAAATTCCTGGGCTCCAACACCGCCAGTTGAGGCTCAGACGTGCCGTCTGCACAGTCAAAACATACGACCCAGTGTTATTGGGTTTCAGTAATGTCAGCTGATCCCCAGCTGTGTAGCCGGCAATGTGTCCTGCGACCGCCACGCTGACACAACAACTGAAATGTAAGGGAATCTGTCCCCCCCCCCCCAAGGCGTTTGTTACTGAAAGAGCCACCTTGTGCAGCAGTAATGCTGCCCAAGGAAAAGGTAGCTATTTTTGTTTAGCTCCTTGCACACGCAGAACTTAACACTTATAAAATGTGTCCACTGATACCGTAAAACCGTCCCGGAGGTGGGACTTTACTTCGTAATGTGACGCAGCCCAGCCGTCATTCCTACCCCCCCGGCGCCGCGCACCGGCTCCTCAGCGTTGTTTTATTCCGTCCTGGAGCCTGCGCTGTTATGTTATCCCGTGGCCAGGCACACTTAGCGCTGCCCGTCTTCTGGCATCATTTGGTGTCTGGATGGCTGCGCCTGTGCGGCCGCGCTGGCAGAGAGCCCGCCTCGCAGTGTCTTCTGATTTAATCCCACTGGGGGCCTGGGATCCATGGACATGCGCAGTGCATATCTGAACCTCCACCTCTCACTCATTTCCCTATGGCTTCTTCAGACTGTTCGGTGTCAGCTGGTCCCTAACAGCATGCCACGGCCGTGACACCGCACAGTCTGAAGAAGCCATAGGGAGATGAGTGAGAGGTGGAGGTTCAGATATGCACTGCGCATGTCCATGGATCCCAGGCCCCCAGTGGGATTAAATCAGAAGACACTGCGAGGCGGGCTCTCTGCCAGCGCGGCCGCACAGGCGCAGCCATCCAGACACCAAATGATGCCAGAAGACGGGCAGCGCTAAGTGTGCCTGGCCACGGGATAACATAACAGCGCAGGCTCCTTGACGGAATAAAACAACGCTGAGGAGCCGGTGCGCGGCGCCGGGGGGGTAGGAATGACGGCTGGGCTGCGTCACATTACGAAGGAAAGTCCCCCATCCGGGACGGTTTTACGGTTGCAGGGGACACATTTTATAAGTGTTTAGTTCTGTGTTTGCAAGGAGCATGATGAAAAGAGCCACCTTTTCCTTTTGCATCTTTTGTGCTGCACAAGCTGGCTCTTTCAGCTACAAACGCCTTGGGGGGGGGTTAAAGGTTCCCTTTCGACTTTCTCAGGCTTCGGCCTACATTGTGTTCCTCTGCTTTTCCACCTGTCCCTGGGCTCCAACACCGCCAGTTGCCGTCCAGAAGTGCTGTACGCACAGTCAACAGTCCCTCCTCTGTTATTGGGGTTCAGTAACGTCAGCTGTTCCCCTGCTGTGTGTGTGGCAATCCCTCCTACCTCCTCCAACCTCCTCCTCCTCCACCCGTCCCTGGGCTCCAACACCGCCAGTTGCCGTCCAGAAGTGCTGTACGCACAGTCAACAGTCCCTCCTCTGTTATTGGGGTTCAGTAACGTCAGCTGTTCCCCTGCTGTGTGTGTGGCAATCCCTCCTACCTCCTCCAACCTCCTCCTCCTCCACCCGTCCCTGGGCTCCAACACCGCCAGTTGCCGTCCAGAAGTGCTGTACGCACAGTCAACAGTCCCTCCTCTGTTATTGGGGTTCAGTAACGTCAGCTGTTCCCCTGCTGTGTGTGTGGCAATCCCTCCTACCTCCTCCAACCTCCTCCTCCTCCACCCGTCCCTGGGCTCCAACACCGCCAGTTGCCGTCCAGAAGTGCTGTACGCACAGTCAACAGTCCCTCCTCTGTTATTGGGGTTCAGTAAC
Source organism: Ranitomeya variabilis (assembly GCF_051348905.1). NCBI lineage: Eukaryota > Metazoa > Chordata > Amphibia > Anura > Dendrobatidae > Ranitomeya > Ranitomeya variabilis. Next base: position 652,130,989 of record NC_135236.1, read on the forward strand.
GTCAGCTGTTCCCCTGCTGTGTGTGTGGCAATCCCTCCTACCTCCTCCAACCTCCTCCTCCTCCACCCGTCCCTGGGCTCCAACACCGCCAGTTGCCGTCCAGAAGTGCTGTACGCACAGTCAACAGTCCCTCCTCTGTTATTGGGGTTCAGTAACGTCAGCTGTTCCCCTGCTGTGTGTGTGGCAATCCCTCCTACCTCCTCCAACCTCCTCCTCCTCCACCCGTCCCTGGGCTCCAACACCGCCAGTTGCCGTCCAGAAGTGCTGTACGCACAGTCAACAGTCCCTCCTCTGTTATTGGGGTTCAGTAACGTCAGCTGTTCCCCTGCTGTGTGTGTGGCAATCCCTCCTACCTCCTCCAACCTCCTCCTCCTCCACCCGTCCCTGGGCTCCAACACCGCCAGTTGCCGTCCAGAAGTGCTGTACGCACAGTCAACAGTCCCTCCTCTGTTATTGGGGTTCAGTAACGTCAGCTGTTCCCCTGCTGTGTGTGTGGCAATCCCTCCTACCTCCTCCAACCTCCTCCTCCTCCACCCGTCCCTGGGCTCCAACACCGCCAGTTGCCGTCCAGAAGTGCTGTACGCACAGTCAACAGTCCCTCCTCTGTTATTGGGGTTCAGTAACGTCAGCTGTTCCCCTGCTGTGTGTGTGGCAATCCCTCCTACCTCCTCCAACCTCCTCCTCCTCCACCCGTCCCTGGGCTCCAACACCGCCAGTTGCCGTCCAGAAGTGCTGTACGCACAGAGCCAAACACCTCGCCAATGTGTTAGTGGGGTTCAGCACCGCCAGCTGGTCCCCTGCTGTGTATACGGCAACGTGTACTGCGACCGCCACGCAGACACAACAAGTTAAATGTAAGGGAACCTGACCCCCCCCCCCCCCAGGCGTTTGTTACTGAAGGAGCCACCTTGTGCAGCAGTAATGATGATGCAAAGGGAAAAAGTGCCTCTTTTCGTGATGCTCCTTGCACATGCTGAACCAAACACTTATGAAATGTGTCCCCACACAGCGTTACACCGTCCGGTAGGTGGAACTTTCCTTTGTCGTGTGACGCAGCACAGCCATCATTTTTACCCCCTTGGCGCCGTGCGCCCCCTCCTCAGCGTTGTTTGAATCTGTCCCGGAGCCTGCGCTGTTAGGTTAGCCCTTGGCCATGCACACATGTTGCGCTGCCCGTCTTCTGACCTCATTTGGTGTCAGGCTGGCTGCGCCTGTGCGGGTGCGCTGGCCGAGATCCCGCCTCGCAGTGTCGTCTCATGTAATCCCACCGCGGGCCTGTGATCCGTGCCCGTGCGCAGTGCATATCCTCTCCTCTCACTCCCCTCCCTACGGCTTCTTCAGACTGTGCGATGTCAGCTGGTCCCTAATAGCATGCCACGGCCGTGACACCGCACAGTCTGAAAAAGCCGTAGGGAGGGGAGTGAGAGGAGAGGATATGCACTGCGCACGGGCACAGATCACAGGCCCGCGGTGGGATTACATGAGACGACACTGCGAGGCGGGATCTCGGCCAACGCACCCGCACAGGCGCAGCCAGCCTGACACCAAATGAGGTCAGAAGACGGGCAGCGCAACATGTGTGCATAGCCATGGGCTAACCTAACAGCGCAGGCTCCGGGACAGATTCAAACAACGCTGAGGAGGGGGCGAACGGCGACAAGGGGGTAAAAATGATGGCTGTGCTGCGTCACACGACAAAGGAAAGTTCCACCTACCGGACGGTTTAACGCTGTGTGGGGACACATTTCATAAATGTTAGGTTCCGCATGTACAAGGACCATAATTAAAAGAGCTAAGTTTACCTTTTCCAGCATTAGTGCTGTACACAATGGCTCTTTCAGCTACAAACGCCTGGGGGGGGGGGGGGTTAAAGGTTTCCTTTCAACTTGCTCGAGTGCAGGCTTCGGCCTACACTCCGCTCCCCCTGCTCCTCCTGCTGTCCCTGGGCTCTAACACACCGCCAGTTTTTGCCCAGATGTGCTAGCTGCACAGAGAAAAACACCAGCCAATGTGTCAGTGGGGTCCAGCACCGCCAGCTGTTCCCCTGCTGTGTAGCCGGCAAAGTGTCCTGCGACCGCCACGCAGACACAAGAACTGAAATTGAAGGGAACCTGTCCCCCCTCCCCCAGGTGTTTCTATGTTTTACAGCTACCTTGAACAGCAGTAATGCTGCATGTGTTCAAGGTGGCTCAGAAACTTATTCTCCTTGCCCATGTTGAAGTGAACACGTCTAAAATGTGTCCTCTGTGACCATTAAAACGTCCCTCAGGTGTGATTTGACTTTGTATTGACACACGCAACAAGCTCCTTGGTAACGCTGCCCGTCTTCTGGCATCATTGTTTGGCTGGCTGCGCTTCTGCGGCCGCCCTGACCCACACAACGCCCCTCGGTGTCTTATTTATTGGGACTGCGAGGGTGTGATTGATGGGCAGGATCAGTGCATCAGTTCGCCTGTCCCTCCTCTCCTTCCGCCTTGTTCGGACTGTGCGGCTTCATGGCCGTGGCATGCGATAAGGGATCAGATGACGCCGCACAGTCTGAAGCGGGTGTAAGGACCCGAGTGTGAGAGGCCAACATATGTGCTGCGCCAGGCCCTGAATCCCAGCCCCGCAGTGTTTTAACAATGTTAAGACACTGCGGGGCTGGGATTCATGGTCATCGCGAACCGCACCGGCCGACATTACATGATGCCAGAAGATGGGCAGCGCTAACGGCGCTAGGCCAGGGGATAACACGACAGCGCAGACTCCTGTACAGCAAATAACAACGCTCGGGAGGCTGCACCCAGCACCAAGGTGGGATTCTTGACACCTGTGCTGCGTCTCATTACAAAGGGAACTCGCGCCTCCATTACACAGTTTGACTGTATAAAGGGCTAAATGTTATACGTGTTTCATTCAGCGTGTGCAAGGAGAAAAATTAAAAGAGCAACCTTTGACTTGTGCAGCACTACTGCTGCATAAGCTGTGGCTCTTCTACTTTCTAACCCCTGAGGGGGGGTTAAAGGTGACCTTTGAAATCGGTTCAAGTAGGCTTCGGCCTACACTCTGCTCCACCTGCAGAGCCCGGGCTCCAACAACGCTAGTTGCTGTCCGGAAGTGCTGGCTGCACAGAGCCAAACACCTCGCCAATGTGTCAGTGGGGTCCAGCACCGCCAGCTGTTCCCCTGCTGTGTAGCCGGCAACGTGTCCTGCAAAAGCCACGCAGACACAACACACCCAAAGCTGCCGCCAGTGCAGGCTTCGGCCTACACTCCCCTCCCCCTGCTCCTCCTCCTCCTGCTCCTCCTCCTGCTGTCCCTGGGCTCTAACACACCGCCAGTTTTTGCCCAGATGTGCTAGCTGCACAGAGAAAAACACCAGCCAATGTGTCAGTGGGGTCCAGCACCGCCAGCTGTTCCCCTGCTGTGCAGCCGGCATCGTGTCCTGCAAAAGCCACGCAGACACAAGAACTGAAATTGAAGGGAACCTGTCCCCCCTCCCCCAGGCGTTTTTACGTTATCCAGCCACCTTGTACAGCGGTAATGCTGCATGTGTGCAAGGTGGCTCAGAAACGTATTCTCCTCGCACATGTGGAACTGAAAACACGTCCGCAATGTGTCCTCTGTGTGACCATTTAACCGTCCCGGTGGTGTGACTTTCCTTTGTAATGACACGCTGCAACCCCCTTGGTAGCGCTGCCCGTCTTCTGGCATCATTGTTTGGCTGGCTGCGCCTCTGCGGCCGCCCTGACCCGCACAACGCCCCTCGGTGTCTTATTTATTGGGACTGCGAGGGTGTGATTGATGGGCAGGATCAGTGCATCAGTTCGCCTGTCCCTCCTCTCCTTCCGCCTTGTTCGGACTGTGCGGCTTCATGGCCGTGGCATGCGATAAGGGATCAGATGACGCCGCACAGTCTGAAGCGGGTGTAAGGACCCGAGTGTGAGAGGCCAACATATGTGCTGCGCCAGGCCCTGAATCCCAGCCCCGCAGTGTTTTAACAATGTTAAGACACTGCGGGGCTGGGATTCATGGTCATCGCGAACCGCACCGGCCGACATTACATGATGCCAGAAGATGGGCAGCGCTAACGGCGCTAGGCCAGGGGATAACACGACAGCGCAGACTCCTGTACAGCAAATAACAACGCTCGGGAGGCTGCACCCAGCACCAAGGTGGGATTCTTGACACCTGTGCTGCGTCTCATTACAAAGGGAACTCGCGCCTCCATTACACAGTTTGACTGTATAAAGGGCTAAATGTTATACGTGTTTCATTCAGCGTGTGCAAGGAGAAAAATTAAAAGAGCAACCTTTGACTTGTGCAGCACTACTGCTGCATAAGCTGTGGCTCTTCTACTTTCTAACCCCTGAGGGGGGGTTAAAGGTGACCTTTGAAATCGGTTCAAGTAGGCTTCGGCCTACACTCTGCTCCACCTGCAGAGCCCGGGCTCCAACAACGCTAGTTGCTGTCCGGAAGTGCTGGCTGCACAGAGCCAAACACCTCGCCAATGTGTCAGTGGGGTCCAGCACCGCCAGCTGTTCCCCTGCTGTGTAGCCGGCAACGTGTCCTGCAAAAGCCACGCAGACACAACACACCCAAAGCTGCCGCCAGTGCAGGCTTCGGCCTACACTCCCCTCCCCCTGCTCCTCCTCCTCCTGCTCCTCCTCCTGCTGTCCCTGGGCTCTAACACACCGCCAGTTTTTGCCCAGATGTGCTAGCTGCACAGAGAAAAACACCAGCCAATGTGTCAGTGGGGTCCAGCACCGCCAGCTGTTCCCCTGCTGTGCAGCCGGCATCGTGTCCTGCAAAAGCCACGCAGACACAAGAACTGAAATTGAAGGGAACCTGTCCCCCCTCCCCCAGGCGTTTTTACGTTATCCAGCCACCTTGTACAGCGGTAATGCTGCATGTGTGCAAGGTGGCTCAGAAACGTATTCTCCTCGCACATGTGGAACTGAAAACACGTCCGCAATGTGTCCTCTGTGTGACCATTTAACCGTCCCGGTGGTGTGACTTTCCTTTGTAATGACACGCTGCAACCCCCTTGGTAGCGCTGCCCGTCTTCTGGCATCATTGTTTGGCTGGCTGCGCCTCTGCGGCCGCCCTGACCCGCACAACGCCCCTCGGTGTCTTATTTATTGGGACTGCGAGGGTGTGATTGATGGGCAGGATCAGTGCATCAGTTCGCCTGTCCCTCCTCTCCTTCCGCCTTGTTCGGACTGTGCGGCTTCATGGCCGTGGCATGCGATAAGGGATCAGATGACGCCGCACAGTCTGAAGCGGGTGTAAGGACCCGAGTGTGAGAGGCCAACATATGTGCTGCGCCAGGCCCTGAATCCCAGCCCCGCAGTGTTTTAACAATGTTAAGACACTGCGGGGCTGGGATTCATGGTCATCGCGAACCGCACCGGCCGACATTACATGATGCCAGAAGATGGGCAGCGCTAACGGCGCTAGGCCAGGGGATAACACGACAGCGCAGACTCCTGTACAGCAAATAACAACGCTCGGGAGGCTGCACCCAGCACCAAGGTGGGATTCTTGACACCTGTGCTGCGTCTCATTACAAAGGGAACTCGCGCCTCCATTACACAGTTTGACTGTATAAAGGGCTAAATGTTATACGTGTTTCATTCAGCGTGTGCAAGGAGAAAAATTAAAAGAGCAACCTTTGACTTGTGCAGCACTACTGCTGCATAAGCTGTGGCTCTTCTACTTTCTAACCCCTGAGGGGGGGTTAAAGGTGACCTTTGAAATCGGTTCAAGTAGGCTTCGGCCTACACTCTGCTCCACCTGCAGAGCCCGGGCTCCAACAACGCTAGTTGCTGTCCGGAAGTGCTGGCTGCACAGAGCCAAACACCTCGCCAATGTGTCAGTGGGGTCCAGCACCGCCAGCTGTTCCCCTGCTGTGTAGCCGGCAACGTGTCCTGCAAAAGCCACGCAGACACAACACACCCAAAGCTGCCGCCAGTGCAGGCTTCGGCCTACACTCCCCTCCCCCTGCTCCTCCTCCTCCTGCTCCTCCTCCTGCTGTCCCTGGGCTCTAACACACCGCCAGTTTTTGCCCAGATGTGCTAGCTGCACAGAGAAAAACACCAGCCAATGTGTCAGTGGGGTCCAGCACCGCCAGCTGTTCCCCTGCTGTGCAGCCGGCATCGTGTCCTGCAAAAGCCACGCAGACACAAGAACTGAAATTGAAGGGAACCTGTCCCCCCTCCCCCAGGCGTTTTTACGTTATCCAGCCACCTTGTACAGCGGTAATGCTGCATGTGTGCAAGGTGGCTCAGAAACGTATTCTCCTCGCACATGTGGAACTGAAAACACGTCCGCAATGTGTCCTCTGTGTGACCATTTAACCGTCCCGGTGGTGTGACTTTCCTTTGTAATGACACGCTGCAACCCCCTTGGTAGCGCTGCCCGTCTTCTGGCATCATTGTTTGGCTGGCTGCGCCTCTGCGGCCGCCCTGACCCGCACAACGCCCCTCGGTGTCTTATTTATTGGGACTGCGAGGGTGTGATTGATGGGCAGGATCAGTGCATCAGTTCGCCTGTCCCTCCTCTCCTTCCGCCTTGTTCGGACTGTGCGGCTTCATGGCCGTGGCATGCGATAAGGGATCAGATGACGCCGCACAGTCTGAAGCGGGTGTAAGGACCCGAGTGTGAGAGGCCAACATATGTGCTGCGCCAGGCCCTGAATCCCAGCCCCGCAGTGTTTTAACAATGTTAAGACACTGCGGGGCTGGGATTCATGGTCATCGCGAACCGCACCGGCCGACATTACATGATGCCAGAAGATGGGCAGCGCTAACGGCGCTAGGCCAGGGGATAACACGACAGCGCAGACTCCTGTACAGCAAATAACAACGCTCGGGAGGCTGCACCCAGCACCAAGGTGGGATTCTTGACACCTGTGCTGCGTCTCATTACAAAGGGAACTCGCGCCTCCATTACACAGTTTGACTGTATAAAGGGCTAAATGTTATACGTGTTTCATTCAGCGTGTGCAAGGAGAAAAATTAAAAGAGCAACCTTTGACTTGTGCAGCACTACTGCTGCATAAGCTGTGGCTCTTCTACTTTCTAACCCCTGAGGGGGGGTTAAAGGTGACCTTTGAAATCGGTTCAAGTAGGCTTCGGCCTACACTCTGCTCCACCTGCAGAGCCCGGGCTCCAACAACGCTAGTTGCTGTCCGGAAGTGCTGGCTGCACAGAGCCAAACACCTCGCCAATGTGTCAGTGGGGTCCAGCACCGCCAGCTGTTCCCCTGCTGTGTAGCCGGCAACGTGTCCTGCAAAAGCCACGCAGACACAACACACCCAAAGCTGCCGCCAGTGCAGGCTTCGGCCTACACTCCCCTCCCCCTGCTCCTCCTCCTCCTGCTCCTCCTCCTGCTGTCCCTGGGCTCTAACACACCGCCAGTTTTTGCCCAGATGTGCTAGCTGCACAGAGAAAAACACCAGCCAATGTGTCAGTGGGGTCCAGCACCGCCAGCTGTTCCCCTGCTGTGCAGCCGGCATCGTGTCCTGCAAAAGCCACGCAGACACAAGAACTGAAATTGAAGGGAACCTGTCCCCCCTCCCCCAGGCGTTTTTACGTTATCCAGCCACCTTGTACAGCGGTAATGCTGCATGTGTGCAAGGTGGCTCAGAAACGTATTCTCCTCGCACATGTGGAACTGAAAACACGTCCGCAATGTGTCCTCTGTGTGACCATTTAACCGTCCCGGTGGTGTGACTTTCCTTTGTAATGACACGCTGCAACCCCCTTGGTAGCGCTGCCCGTCTTCTGGCATCATTGTTTGGCTGGCTGCGCCTCTGCGGCCGCCCTGACCCGCACAACGCCCCTCGGTGTCTTATTTATTGGGACTGCGAGGGTGTGATTGATGGGCAGGATCAGTGCATCAGTTCGCCTGTCCCTCCTCTCCTTCCGCCTTGTTCGGACTGTGCGGCTTCATGGCCGTGGCATGCGATAAGGGATCAGATGACGCCGCACAGTCTGAAGCGGGTGTAAGGACCCGAGTGTGAGAGGCCAACATATGTGCTGCGCCAGGCCCTGAATCCCAGCCCCGCAGTGTTTTAACAATGTTAAGACACTGCGGGGCTGGGATTCATGGTCATCGCGAACCGCACCGGCCGACATTACATGATGCCAGAAGATGGGCAGCGCTAACGGCGCTAGGCCAGGGGATAACACGACAGCGCAGACTCCTGTACAGCAAATAACAACGCTCGGGAGGCTGCACCCAGCACCAAGGTGGGATTCTTGACACCTGTGCTGCGTCTCATTACAAAGGGAACTCGCGCCTCCATTACACAGTTTGACTGTATAAAGGGCTAAATGTTATACGTGTTTCATTCAGCGTGTGCAAGGAGAAAAATTAAAAGAGCAACCTTTGACTTGTGCAGCACTACTGCTGCATAAGCTGTGGCTCTTCTACTTTCTAACCCCTGAGGGGGGGTTAAAGGTGACCTTTGAAATCGGTTCAAGTAGGCTTCGGCCTACACTCTGCTCCACCTGCAGAGCCCGGGCTCCAACAACGCTAGTTGCTGTCCGGAAGTGCTGGCTGCACAGAGCCAAACACCTCGCCAATGTGTCAGTGGGGTCCAGCACCGCCAGCTGTTCCCCTGCTGTGTAGCCGGCAACGTGTCCTGCAAAAGCCACGCAGACACAACACACCCAAAGCTGCCGCCAGTGCAGGCTTCGGCCTACACTCCCCTCCCCCTGCTCCTCCTCCTCCTGCTCCTCCTCCTGCTGTCCCTGGGCTCTAACACACCGCCAGTTTTTGCCCAGATGTGCTAGCTGCACAGAGAAAAACACCAGCCAATGTGTCAGTGGGGTCCAGCACCGCCAGCTGTTCCCCTGCTGTGCAGCCGGCATCGTGTCCTGCAAAAGCCACGCAGACACTTGCTCTTGTACCTTCTGCTCCCCATCCTGGTTCCAGTACCGTCAGCTGGTTCCGGGCAGAGCCTTTGGCTTAGGTGCCTCCCTCTGGGTATCTGAGTTCCACCAACGTCAGGTGGTCCTTGGTAGTGCTTTCAGGCACGGGTACCTCCTGCTTAGTAACCGGGTTCCAGTAACGTCAGCTGGTCCTCGGTAGTTCCATTGGCTCTTGGACCTTCGGCTACCCATCCGGGTTCCAGCACCGTCAGCTGGTTCTCGGCAGTGTCTTTTGCTCTTGTACCTTCTGCTCCCCATCCTGGTTCCAGTACCGTCAGCTGGTTCCGGGCAGAGCCTTTGGCTTAGGTGCCTCCCTCTGGGTATCCGAGTTCCACCAACGTCAGGTGGTCCTTGGTAGTGCTTTCAGGCACGGGTACCTCCTGCTTAGTAACCGGGTTCCAGTAACGTCAGCTGGTCCTCGGTAGTTCCATTGGCTCTTGGACCTTCGGGTAGCCATCCGAGTTCCAGTTCCATCAGCTGGTTCTCGGCATTTTCTCAGCCTTCTTGTACCTTCTGCTACATTTCCAAGTTCAAGAGACTAAACACGATGACCCGGAAGAACACCCCTAAGATGACGACGACACCAGAGACGACAACCACCGTGATGACGACGACCCTGGAGACGATGACCCTGAAGACCACCCCGATGACGACGACCCCGGAGACCACCCCGATGACGACGACCCCGGAGACGACGACCCTGGAGACGACGACGACCTGGAAGACCGAGAAGCAGAAGAACAAGAGGCTGCAGAACAAAGAGCAGAAGGACATTAAGCATAACACAAAATATCAGAGCAAAAAAATATTATGTAAATTATAAGCAGAAGAAGACTAAGCAGTGTATGGGGGTGAGTCCGTTCCTCCTCGTGGTGCCCCTGGATAAAGCCTGATGCTGCAGGCCAAACTGAACGCGGACAAATGTAACTGGTTTGTGACAGGCAGAACGGAAGGTGTAATCTTCAAACTTTTATAGATAACAACTACGGGAATGCCTGTCACAAATAAGAATATGATGAAGAAGTTGAATATGATGAAGATAATAGTAAAATAAAAAGAATATGAACAATGTAACCCAAAAAATAATAGGTAGAAGATGAAGAAGAAGATGAATAAGGTGAAGAAGTTGATGTCAAAGAAGCTGATGATGAGGATAATGAAGAAGAAAGCGTGGGAGAAGTAAAAAAGAAGGTGAAGGGCGTGGAAGTAGTGAAACATCAATATCGGACATAAAAAAAAAAAAAAATAACATAGTCAAATTCTTTCTAACGCCGAACTTCATAAAAAAAAATTAAAAATCCTGCTATTCTATTACATTGGGCTAAACCTCTGTCCCTTTAATATCTCCGCCACGTCCCCCAATACATCCTACATTATTCTTAGTTGTTTTCCTTCATGTAGAATGAACCTACAAGTTTATAAAGGGTTTATTTTAATTCCGATATTTTCGTCCCATTGACTTGCATTGGGATCGGGTATCGGTATCGGATTGGATCCGATATTTTGACGGTATCGGCCGATACTTTCCGATACCGATACTTTCCGATATCGGAAAGTATCGCTCAACACTAGTGACCACCATTTCATTCACTTTTATGACTGGCATGGCGATCACGTGTGACCACTTCATTCACTTCTATGGGTAGAGTAGCGATCATGTGTGACCACCATTTCATTCACTTCTATGGGTAGAGTAGCGATCATGTGTGACCACCATTTCATTCACTTCTATGGGTAGGGTAGCGATCATGTGTGACCACCATTTCATTCACTTCTATGGGTAGGGTAGCGATCATGTGTGACCACCATTTCATTCACTTCTATGGGTAGGGTAGTGATCATGTGTGACCACCATTTCATTCACTTCTATGGGTAGGGTAGTGATCATGTGTGACCACCATTTCATTCACTTTTATGACTGGCATGGCGATCACGTGTGACCACTTCATTCACTTCTATGGGTAGCGTAGCGATCACGTGTGACCACCATTTCATTCACTTCTATGGGTAGCATAGCGATCATGTGTGACCACCATTTCATTCACTTCTATGGGTAGCGTAGCGATCATGTGTTACCACCATTTCATTCACTTCTATGGGTGGTGTAGTGATCATGTGTGACCACTTCATTCACTTCTGTGGGTAGAGTAGCGATCATGTGTTACCACCATTTCATTCACTTCTATGGGTAGCATAGCGATCATGTGTTACCACCATTTCATTCACTTCTATGGGTAGAGTAGCGATCATGTGTTACCACCATTTCATTCACTTCTATGGGTAGGGTAGCGATCATGTGTGACCACCATTTCATTCACTCCTATGGGTGGTGCAGTGATCATGTGTTACCACCATTTCATTCACTTCTATGGGTGGCGTAGTGATCATGTGTGACCACCATTCCTATAAACAGTGAATGAAGAGGAGAAAACACAAATGCACTCTATTCGCCCGAGTAACATCCCCTTTCTGATGATGGGTCGGACCCCTCACTGATCACACGTGTTTAGCTTGTGTTGTGGATATCCTCTTTAATATTAAAGGGGTGATCCAGGACTGTGGTACTCATGATTTTACCAGTATCAGATCAAGGGTGGAGCTGACAACTGACACCCCCAGGTCAGATGGCAAGTGGAAGTGCGCAGTGTAGTGGCTGTTCTCGGGTACTGCGGGGTCCATCTGCCCCCTGGTGGTGGTTGCAGGCAGTGCAGACAATATTCCTGCATTCCCTCCCGTTGTAGGATTCCAGCCTGCATCTATGGAAGGCGCCCGACTCAATGTAGCAATAAATATGGAAATTAATGCTAGGAACAGACTCACCTCTAGGAATACTCCTGTGATTAAAGGGTTCAGGATGTCCGATTTTTCAGATGCCTGGAAATAGCATAAATATTAGCCGACCACACACATAAGAGCTGAAAATACCAGATGATCCTTTATGTGAAGAATGAAAATGTCTGTCCTAATGCCCCTATTAAAGGGCTTCACAGAACATGGGGGAAAGAAAAGGTCAGTATGGACCCCCGCAAGATCTGTGATGAGACGGGAAGTAAATGAACCTTTTTGGTGTAAATGCAGAGATTACTGACCCCTAGGACACAAGCTCCTGGACTACTATATTAATCTTGCCACTGACAATCTCTGTAGACGGATAGCAGTGGTGGTCTGCAGGAGCGGACCCTCGTAGAGGCGACATTTCTGCATCACTTCTCTAGTCTGCAAACTAACAAAACTTACAGGTAAAGAGACTGCCACCTAGTGGTCAATCTACAGTATGGAAGATGATTGAAATGACTTGGAGTAAACATGGAGCTATAAATTCTGCTAATTCTTCTTATGTATGAACCACCTAAATGTACAGTGGCATGTAAAGGTTTGTGCACCCCTGGTCAAAACTGCTGTTACTGTGAACAGTTAAGCAAGTTGAAGATAAAATGATCTCTAAAACGCCTAAAGTTGAAGATGACACATTGCCTTTGTATTTAAGGCAAAAATGATATATATTTTCATATTTTATATTTTAAAAAATACAAAAAGGAAAATGGGCAGATGCAAAAGTTTGGGCACCCTTGGAGATTTGTGAGCTCATACAACTTTGACCAAGTTTTCAGACCCTAATTAGCCTGTTAGGGTTAGGGCTTGTTCACTATCATCGCTAGGAAAGGCCAGGTGATGCAAATTTCACCACTTTATAAAAACCCAGCCTCCTCTAACCTTGTGCCAAAAACAGCAGCCATGGGTTCTTCTAAGCAACTGCCTAGCAGTCTGAAAATGGTGTAGGCCCACAAAGCAGGAGAAGGCTGTAAGAAGATAGCAAAGTGTTTTCAAGTTGCCCTTATCCTCAATTTGAAATGTAATTAGGAAATGGCAGCTAACAGGAACAGTGGAGGTCAAGAAAAGGTCTGGAAGACAAAGCATAATTTTAGTGAGAGCTGCTCGTAGGGTTGCTAGAGGCAAATCAGAACCCCCACTTGACTGCAAAAGATCTTCAGAAAGATTTAGCAGACTCCGGAGTTGTGGTACATTGTTCTACTGTTCAGAGACACCTGCACAAATATGGCCTTCATGGAAGTCAACAGAAGAAAATCTCTTCTGCGTCCTCACCATAAAAACCAGTGACAGAAGTATGTAAAAGAACATCTAAACAAGCCTGATGAATTTTGGAAACAAGTTCAGTGGGCCGATGAGGTTACAATAGAACTATTTTGCCACAATGATCAAAGGTACAGTACAGACCAAAAATTTGGACACATCTTCTCATTTAAAGATTTTTCTGTATTTTTATGACTATGAAAATTGTACATTCACACTGAAGGCATCAAAACTATGAATTAACACATGTGGAATTATATACTTAACAAAAAAGTGTGAAACAACTAAAAATATGTCTTATATTCTAGGTTCTTCAAAGTAGCCACCTTTTGCTTTGATGACTGCTTTGCACACTCTTGGCATTCTCTTGATGAGCTTCAAGAGGAAGTCACCGGGAATGATCTTCCAACAATCTTGAAGGAGTTCCCAGAGATGCTTAGCACTTGTTGGCCCTTTTGCCTTCACTCTGCGGTCCAGCTCACCCCAAACCATCTCGATTGGGTTCAGGTCTGGTGACTGTGGAGGCCAGGTCATCTGGCGTAGCACCCCATCACTCTCCTTCTTGGTCAGATAGCCCTTACACAGCCTGGAGGTGTGTTTGGGGTCATTGTCCTGTTGAAAAATAAATGATGGTCCAACTAAACGTAAACCAGATGGAATAGCATGCCGCTGCAAGATGCTGTGGTAGCCATGCTGATTCAGTATGCCTTCAATTAAGAATAGATCCCCAACAGTGTCACCAGCAGAGCACCCCCACACCATCACACCTCCTCCTCCATGCTTCACGGTGGGAACCAGGCATGTAGAGTCCATCCATTCACCTTTTCTGCGTCGCACAAAGACACGGTGGTTGGAACCAAAGATCTCAAATTTGGACTCATCAGACCAAAGCACAGATTTCCACTGGTCTAATGTCCATTCCTTGTGTTCTTTAGCCCAAACAAGTCTCTTCTGCTTGTTGCCTGTCCTTAGCAGTGGTTTCCCAGCAGCTATTTTACCATGAAGGCCTGCTGCACAAAGTCTCCTCTTAACAGTTGTTGTAGAGATGTGTCTGCTGCTAGAACTCTGTGTGACATTGACCTGGTCTCTAATCTGAGCTGCTGTTAACCTGAGATTTCTGAGGCTGGTGACTCGGATAAACTTATCCTCAGAAGCAGAGGTGACTCTTGGTCTTCCTTTCCTGGGGCGGTCCTCATGTGAGCCAGTTTCTTTGTATCGCTTGATGGTTTTTGCCACTGCACTTGGGGACACTTTCAAAGTTTTCCCAATTTTTCGGACTGACTGACCTTCATTTCTTAAAGTAATGATGGCCACTCGTTTTTCTTTACTTAGAATTTGTATTATGGCAAGAAAAAAGCAGCTAACAGTCTATTCAGTAGGACTATCAGCTGTGTATCCACAAGACTTCTGCACAACACAACTGATGGTCCCAACCCCATTTATAAGGCAAGAAATCCCACTTATTAAACCTGACAGGGCACACCTGTGAAGTGAAAACCATTCCCGGTGACTACCTCTTGAAGCTCATCAAGAGAATGCCAAGAGTGTGCAAAGCAGTCATCAAAGCAAAAGGTGGCTACTTTGAAGAACCTAGAATATAAGACATATTTTCAGTTGTTTCACACTTTTTTGTTAAGTATATAATTCCACATGTGTTAATTCATAGTTTTGATGCCTTCAGTGTGAATGTACAATTGTCATAGTCATGAAAATACAGAAAAATCTTTAAATGAGAAGGTGTGTCCAAACTTTTGGTCTGTACTGTATGTGTGGAGAAGAAAGGGCACAGAATTTCAGGAAAAGAACATCTCGCCAACCATTAAGCAAGGAGGAGGATCAATCATGCTTTGGTTGCAGCCAATGGCTCGGGGAAGATTTCACAGTTAGAGGGAAGAATGGATTCAAAGAAATTTCAACAAATTCTTGATGCAAACATAACACCATCTGTAAAAAAGATGAAGTTGAAAAGAGGATGGCTACTACAATGGAGAATGATCCTAAACACACGTCAAAATCCACAATAGGCGACCTCAAAAGGAGCATGGATGAAAATCCCTCAAACAAGAACTGAAAGACTCTTAGCTGACTACAAAAAGCGTTTACAAGCGGAGATACTTTCAAAAGTAATTTTTAAAATGTAAAAGATGAAATTTGTTTTGCCTAAAATACAGAGGAAATGTGTTATCTTTAATTTTAGGCCTTTAAGAGATCATTTCATCATTTTAACCTGGGGTGCCCAAACTTTTACTTACCTCAAAGTTCAAAGAAAAAGAAAAAAAAAAATCCGCACCGCTGCTGTGCTGACCCTGTTGTACCTCCGTCTCTATTACCATCCACTGCTGCTAGTGCTTATATGCTTCAAAAAATGTGGGATATAGGGTGCAACACCTGTAGTGACATGCAAAGTTCAAACAGTAGAAAAAATGGTGTGCACTCACCTTTTCCTGGCGGCCCTGGAGGACAAGTTTGTCTATTCTATAAGCAACTTACTTTTACAACACATTAAGTTATTTATAAGGTACGTGGACGATATTCTTATCGTATGGGACGGCTCTAGTGACACTTTCACACAGTTTGTAGAATACCTGGGGAACGCAAATACTATGAACATGAGTTTCACCTCTTGTTTTGGGGATACTAAATTGGATTTTCTTAATGTCAAATTGGAGATATTAGAAGGTACTATTCACACTGAAGTTTTTCGGAAACCCACTTTGTCGAATTCACTACTGCATTATAACAGTGCTCACCCCCACTACACCAAACACTCATTGCCATACAGTCAATTTTTGAGGGTAAAAATAATTAAAAGTAGCAGGAGGGGTTTTAAACACAATCGCAAGAACTATATAAGAGGTTTGAAAACCGAGGTTATCCGCGCCCAGTATTGGATGCAGCACTGACAAGCGCAGAAAATGCAGACAATGTTGTCTCCCATAGATTTAGTGGTAAAAGAACGGCAAAAAACAAGCAATTTGTTTTTTGCTTTAAATTTAGCCCATTGCATTAGATCGGTTATAAGAAAAAACTGGCACATTTTAAGTAAAGACAATGACATCCTGGAAAGGCTTGATAGGGGTCCCCTTTTCGCCAGTCGCCGCAGTAAAAATATCAAAGATCTGATAGTACACAACCATTTTCAGAACAATCGCACGAATTGGCTGGAAGCATGTATACCGAAAGGAAACCATAAATGCGGCCATTGCAATTTTTGCATATTTCATATAACAGGTAACACCATTAAACTGGGTGCCATTGATCATCGGGTGCGGGATTTTATTTCATGCAGGACTACATACGTGGTCTATGCGCTGATATGCCCATGCGGCTTTTACTATATAGGTAAAACTATCCGTCCCCTTTTTAGACGAGCCAGAGAGCACTTCAATTCAATCCGTACAGGTAGAGGAGTCCCTCGGCTCATAAACCATGTAAGACAATGCCATGAGGGTAATGCAATGATACTCCGCTTTATAGGTCTGGAAAGAGTGACTTTACCCAAATATGGTGGCAATCTAAATAGATTGCTTTTGATGAGAGAAGCAATATGGATAATGCGTACAAACGCTACAGGACCAATGGGTCTAAATGAAAAAATTGATATGTCCGTTTTTTTGTGAATCTCCCTTCTATGTTTCAGATGTATTTTGTTTCTCTTTTTTCATGTTTTTCTCATGTTTTTAATGATGTTTATTTGTATGTCTTTATTCACCTTCTGAAGATGGTATTAATTTATACCATGAAGCCAGGTGGTGGGAGGTTTTGTCTTCCTCTATATAAACCGGCCCTCCAACTTCCTTTGGCTATCAGGATCTGTGGAAGCGCTGCTCGCGCGAAACAGCTGTCATCCTATTTCACTACACGTTCTCCCTGTCTGAACTGCTCATGTCTCAATAAAGGAACTTTTTATCGGGAAGGTGAGTGCACACCATTTTTTCTACTGTTTGAATTTTACATACCTCAGTATGTACGGATCGCCTATATTCATAAAAGGTATAAAAAAAAAAAAAAAAGAACACTCCGGGAAGACCCTAGAGATTGCTGGACATTCCAAGCCTGTGCATTTCTTCTGTTCTCGACGGCCGAAATCTGAATCACAGAAACGTTTATGTTGTTCGGAGCGCCGATCTCACACGGCATCTATATTGTGCAGCGATATTAATGCTATATAGCCGCCTGTACTGTACGCAGTGACATGCCGCTTACCCCTGCGGTGGTCAGGAGGGTGGTCATCCTCTTTGATAGCTGTGACAGCTCTCTGCACAGTGCAACAGTCATTCTGGTGGTGAGAAAGTTAAGAAATTTAAAGCAATCTTAAAAGGAGATGGTTTCAAATAAAATTCTTTCCCATAAGTTCTATTAGGGTTGATCAATCAATAAATTTAGCCTTCAGGCCGCCTTAAACATTGCTGACGGATATATGGCTGGATTAAACCCTTACTGTGATAGTGCTTTGCCCCGTGTCACTGCTGGCACTTGGGTGTCTCCGTGCAGAATTAATGCGGCCGTCTTATGGAAGACTTCTATTGCACAGGCTGTTTGCTCCGCGAGGCTACGAATGGCAAATTCATGGATATCCTGACAAAAGAGAAGAGGACATTAGTGTGTATTCCAGGATCTGCCCCACAATCGGGCTTCTCACTGCTCCATGCAGATACCACTGATATGGTACAGTAGGAGGAGAAATGCCGCCCTCCGTTACGCCATATATCAGTGTTATAGACAGGGTGGTCGCCCTATTATACATCTGTGCAATGTAGGGGGCTCCAGCATCTACTAACCACATTAGCATTTCTGGCTGGAGTAGCCCTTTATGAAGTTGTACCTCCAAATTCCCAGAAAGCCGATTAGTCTGTAGGACTTTGCAATATATTCATTTTTTCCCAAGTCGTCTTATTAGGGAAATTTGCTTTACCGCAGCACCGGTCTGTACTGCCGTGGCTTCAAGGGTTTTTCCAGCCTTATGTTACTAATAACCATTCTTTAGGCTACATCATCGATATCGGGGGGAGGCGGGGGAGTTCTACACCTGATCAGCTATTTACAGCTCCGCCAGCAGCGAATGGAGCAAAAGCAACGCAGCTCCGATCGCTGTGCAGTGACTGATGCCGAAAACTACGGCTCAGCTCCTGATCAACAGCGTAAAATTGAGAACTTAAAAAAAATAAAAATAAAAAAAAAGGTCAGCCAAAATCTAAAGCTGGATGTCACAGGATGGGCCACACCGGTATAGATTCGATGTCATCCCACTCAATTCTTGTTCCTAACCATCAAGATCTAAGAGCTAGAAATAAATGGAATCCGATTATCGCTGCTCAGGCCATCGGAATAACGTAGGACTTCAATGGAGAAAATTGTATCATTAAAGTGATTGTCCAGGACTATCTTTTTTATTAAGTGTTTAAAAAAATTAACAGGCAGATTGTTACTAACTATCTGCCTGTTCTACCCGGTGCTGGAACAGAGCGGTTACCGACCGATCCTGCTGGTGATTCAGCTGTTCCACGACAGCAGAGCTGCTCTTCCTCTTCCAGGCTGCTCTGTCGATCGGGAGTGACTGCTGACGTCATGCTGATTGACAGCTGGCTCCCCGCAGTTAGGCAGCAGGGAGCCAGCTATCAATCAGCATGATGTTGGTAGTCCCGCCCTGTCAACAGAGCAGAGTGGAGGAGAAGCCGCTTAATCGCCGGTACGAGTGGTCTGTGGCGGCAGAGATTGACGCCGGCACAACAGGCAGGTAGGTAATTCTTAGGCCCATTGTAAAAAAAAAAATTAAACCCCTTTAAAGGGCATAGAAAATATACCAAGATCTGGTTACTCTGAAGTTACCTCGATGGTGGGTTTCCTCTGGGGATCGGTGTTCTCCTCCGTTCCCATCACTTTCTCCTCCTCCTCCTCCGCTTTAATCATCCAGCTGTACGTGGCTTTTCGTGCCTGAAATGTCAAGAGACGTCAGCGAGCAAAAGAAATTACAGGAAGCTAAAATCCACATGGAGCAAAATTAGGAAACTGGGCCGATGACTCAAAGTCAGCCTGGATAGAGATTAATATCGCAGGGGCAGCAAAAGGGTCCACATAAGATCAATGTCTAATGCCGGACGGGTAACTAGAGAAAATGATTCCCAGCCCATAGCGTTGTTGTTGAACATCAGTTACGCACTAATCAAATTTTTCTAATTTTTTTTTTACTTAAATGTATGTATTTGGGGGTAAAAATTACTATCAATCACTACAGGCGCAGCTCCTAACTCCCAAATGGTGCCGCTACAGAAGGGATGTGTTACTTATCCAACTGTACAATGTGTTTCCACCCCAGAAGGGGCCTTCATCAGGCTCAATGACACACGTAACAAGTACATCAAAATGGCAGGGCGACCTTTTTGGCACCTAATTATGGAAGCTAGACCTTCCGCTATTGTGTGTACATTCATACACTTACATTTGTCAATTTCTCCGGCCGCACAGAGATCTGCAGCTCCTTGAACAAAGCAGATATTTCCTCCACAAAATCTTCATCCGCTTAGGAAACAAAAATAGAGTTCACGATCAACATGGACATATCAGACCCCTGAAAATTATTAAAGGGGGTGTTCTAACCTCCTGGGAGTAAAAAGAAGTGTTACAAGTGAAGGAATATTGTAGTACAGTCTAGTCTGGGGGCAATTATTTTCACTTATATGCATGTATTTTGGGTCAAAAAATAAAATCATTTTTGCAATTAGGTTTCATTAAAATTTTTTGCCCCGATTGGCTTTTTATTATCCAACCTAGATGTGATCTATGGTCCATAAATCAGCTGAAACAGACAGATAAATCTGTTACAAACTCTCCCATTGAACCGTCAGAATGAGCTCACTGACAGATCCTCAGTTAACTCACTCTGCAGCCAGCAAGACAGTGAAACAGAGCGGCTAGAGTAGGCAAATAATGCAAAATTTTCAATTAAACTCAATTACAAAAATGATTTTTTTAGACAAAAATAGATGTATTTATGTAAGAAAGAAGAAATGTCCCTAAAGGTGAAGAACCACTTTAAGCCTATGTGTCTCCATGGGAACAGACTACAAACAAAGGTGGTGTAGTCTGATCCTGCAGCCTTTAATATTTCTTCTACATCTTGCTAGTAAGGGAGTTCACGAAAATATCGACGTGTCGAATAACGATGCATTTTCATACACACGGAGGGTCAAGAGGTGGACGGGGAGGAAAATAAAAGCACAGAGAGGCCAAATCCAACTGTGCGGCTGCCGGCTTTGATCTAATATTAAATCCCAACTACAGAAACCTCACACGGTCTGTACACGGCGTTACCCTGCCTGATAAATCCCACAACATGGCCGAGTACGTCTGATCCTCACAGGCAGCCGCAAGGTTATTCCTACTAGAGCCCGAAGAACTGATTTCCTAAGAGGCTCCGATGTATACAGAGAAGATGCCAGAACAAGACGTGAGGAGGGCACGGGGGCTTGGTTTACATTCAGCAGTGATCTGAAGACGTGTTCAACATTTTCTGACATTTTCTCTGCTTTTCAAAAGAAATACAAATATGCATCTAGATATATATATATATATATATATATATATATATATATATATATATATATATATATATATATATACATATACACACACACACACAGTAGGGAAAATAAGTATTTCACACCTACAAAGAATGGAGAGGTCTGTAATTTTTATCGTAGGTACACGTCACCTGTGAGAAGCAGAATCTAAAAATAAAAAACAGAAAATCACATTGTAGGATTTTTATATAATTAATTTGCATTTTATTGCATGAAATAAGCATTTGATACAATAGAAAAACAGGACTTAATATTTGGTACAGAAACCTTTGTTTGCAATTACAGAGGTCAGATGTTTCCTGTAGTCCATGACCAAGTTTGCACACACTGCAGCAGGGATTTTGGCCCCCTCCTCCATACAGATCTTCTCCAGATCTTTCAGGTTTCGGGGTAAAAAAATTGAGTTACAGCTGCCTCCAAAGATTTTCTATTGGGTTCAGGTCTGGAGACTGGCTAGACCACTCCAGGACTTTGAAATGCTTCTTACTGAGCCACTTGTTAGTTGCCCTGGCTGTGTGTTTCGGGTCCATTTTCATGGTGGAAGACCCAGTCACATTCCATTTTCAATGCTCTGAGGGTGGAAGGTTGTTGGCCAAATTTTGTGATATATGACCCCATCTGTCCTTTCAATATGAGGTGCAGTCGTCCTGTCCCCTTTGCAGAAAAGCACCCCAAATTATGATGTTTCCCCCACCATGCTTCACAGTTGGGACGGTGTTCTTGGGTTGCACTTGTCCTTTTTCCTCCTCCAAACACGGCGAGTGGAGTTGATACTAAAAACTTCTATTTTGGACTCATCTGACCACATGACCTTCTCCCGTGGCTCATCTAGATCATCCAGATGGTCACTGGCAAACTTTTATGAGGCCTGGACATGTTCTGGTGTGGGCAGGGGGACCTTGCGTGCCCTGCAGGGTTTTAATCCATATCGGCATAGTGTGTTACTAATAGTAATGTTTGACACTGTGGTCCCAGCTCTCTTCAGGTCATGGACCAGGTCCTCCTGTGTAGTTCTGGGTTGATTCCTGACCTTTCTCAGAATCATCCTTACCCCACGAGGCGAGATCTTGCACGGAGCCCCAGACCGAGGAAGATTAACAGTCATCTTGTACTTTCTCCATTTTCTAAGGCTATGTTCACACGCTGCGGGTTTTGCTGCGGACCCGCAGCTGTTTTGCAGCTGCGGGTCCGCATCCTTTTTCCATGTAGGTTACAGTACAATGTAACCTAATGGAAACAAAACCCGCTGTGCCGACGATCCTTTTTTTCTGTGGAAAATCCGCGCGGATTTTCTGCAGAAAAAAAGAAGGACCATGTCACTTCTTGGTGCAGAATCGCAGCGATTCTGCACCCATACGAATGCATTGAACCGCTAACTTCCCGCATGGGGCTGTGCCCACGTTGCGGGAAGTTAAGCGGATAATGTGCGGGTGGTACCCGGGGTGGAGGAGAGGAGACTCTCCTCCAGGCCCTGGGAACCATATTTGGGTGTAAAAAAAAGAATTAAAATAAAAAATAATGCTATACTCACCTCTCAGCGCTGCCCGCGGCGTCCGGTCTCAGTTGCTGTGCCGAACAGGACCTGTGGTGACGTCGCGGTCACATGACCGTGATGACGCCGCGGTCACATGACCGTGACGTCACGAAGGTCCTTGTCGGCACAGCCGCTTGCAGCGCCGGGGAGATCGCGACGTCAGAGGGTGAGTATAGCCAATTTTTATTATTTTTTACATTACTATTGATGCTGCATATTGCTGCATATGCAGCATCAATAGTACAGCAGTAATCCCGCAGCGGAAACCGCGGAACAAACCGCGATAAATCTGCAGGGATAACCGCAGCGGTTTTGCCCTGCAGATTTTCAATTCCGCTGCGGGATTAACCCGCAGAGGAACCCGCAGGGTGTGAACGTGGCCTAATAATTGTGCCAACAGTTGTGGCCTTCTCACCAAGCTGCTTGTCTATTGTCCTGTAGCCCATCCCAGCCTTGTGCAGGTCTTGTCCCTTGTGTCCTTAGACAGCTCTTTGGTGTCAATTATACAGGTAATGAATCAAAAAGGTACAATTAATCCAGGTAAGGAGTGCAGAGTAGGAGGCTTCTTAAAGAAAAACTAACAGGTCTGTGAGACACAGAATTTTTGCTGGTTGGTAGGTGATCAGATACTTAGTTCATGCAATAAAATGCAAATTGAATGAATGAAGTGCACCTACGATAAAAATTACAGACCTCTGCAGTCTTTGTAGATGGTAAAATTTACAAACTCTGTAGCGCATCAAATGCTTATTTTCCCCACAATATACATAGGAATTCATATGTAAATCTATTTCTAAAGGTGCTATTGACATGAAATTTTCACCAGATGTCGGTAACAACACATCCAATCCACACAGACAAAGAAATCAAACCATAGATGTCTATAAATTAAGTTATGTGCAATAATGATAAAATGACACAGGAAAAAGTATTGAACACATGAAGAAAGAGGTGCAAAAAGCCATGGAAAGTCATGACACCAGCTGAAATCTATCAGTCATTAGAAAGCAATCCTGCCACTTAGTGACAAATAATATCAGCTGGTTCAACTGATGGCCTATAAAAAGATGTCTCATTACCAAGGTGCCACACAAGATACATCTCATGATGGGTAATACCAGTGAGCTGTTTCAAGACCTTTGAAACCTTATTGCTGCAAAACTTACTGATGGCACTGGTTACAGAACGTCCCAGTGAGCACTGTTGGGGCCATAATATGGAAGTGGAACAAACATAATTTCACTATAAACTGGTCACGGCCAGGTGCTCCCCTTAAGGTTTCAGACAGAAGAGTGAAAAGAATTATGAGAAGAGTTGTCCAAAAGCCAAAAATCATCTGTGGAGCACTACAGAAATACCAGAAATCAGCAGGTACAATTGTTTCAAAGAAAGCTATAAGTAATGCACTCAACCAACCTCCATGGCCTGTGTGCACGCTCACCACGCAAGACTCCATTGCTGAACAAAAAACATGTTCAGGCGCATTTAAAGTTTGCTCAACAACATATAGACAAGCCTGGGAAATACTGGGAGAATATAGTCAGTTGAGACCAAAATTGAACTCTTTGGATTCCATAATAATTACCATGTTTGGAGGTCAAAGGGCACTACATATTACCCCAAAAACACCATACCATCAGTGAAGTATGGAGGTGGGAACATCATGGTGTGGGGCTGACGGCACTGGCAAACTTCATATCATTGAAGGAATGATGATGAATGGACAAATGTATGGAGACATTCCTGATAAAAATCTACTACCATCTACCAGAATGATGTAGATGAAACGAGGATGTACATTTCAGCAAGACAATGATCCCAAACACACAGCCAAGGAAACTATAAATTGTTTTAAGAGAAAAGAAATAAAGCTGCTAGAATGGCCGAGCCGATCACCGGACCTGAATCTAATAGAAAAGGTATGGAAGGAACTAAAGCTGAGATTTCATAGAAGGAACTCACAGAGCCTTCAGGATATGAAGAGTGTTTGTGTGGAAGAATGGGCCAAAATTACTCCTGAGCAATGCCTGCAACTAGTTTCCCCATACAGCATGAGTCTTGCAGTTGTCATCACGACAAAGGCTTTTGTACGAAGTATTAAAGAAGTTGTCCACTACTATAACCTTTTTTTTTTTCTCTCATAAATCTTGCAATTATGTGCCACTGAAAACATCTACTGTGTTTATTTTAGCAATATTACGTTTTATCATGCTGTAGCAGCGCATCCTCAGTGCTGGCTCCAGCTCTCATGGGGTTAATCGACAACTTCCTTTCTCCTGACTTACTGTGCTCTAATACTACAAGTTCCATGATGCATTGCACTCGCCTGTAACTCTGCACCTGGCACACCCACTCCAAAACACACCCAAACCCCTCCCTCCTCTCCCCCCCTATCTTCAAAAAGATTTGTGATGTCATTTCTGTCCAACCTCCTCTTTTACATTTGTCCAACCCACACTCCATTACACATAGATAGATAGATAGATAGATAGATAGATAGATAGATAGATAGATAGATAGATAGATAGATAGATATGGGATGGATAGATAGATAGATGGATAGATAGATAGATAGATAGATAGATAGATAGATAGATAGATAGATAGATAGATAGATAGATAGATACAGATATATCTATGTCTATTTCCATAGGTATGTCCATATCCATGTTTCTAAACCCCTTCACCCCTGGAGCTTTTTTGTTTTCGTTTATCGCTCCCCTTCTTTCCAGAGCCATAATTTTTCCATCAATATGGCGGAATATGTGAGGGCTTATTTTTTGCGGGACAAGTTCTACTTTTGAACAACATCATTGGTTTTACCTTGTCGTGTAACAGAAAATGTGAAAAAAAATCAAAGTGCAATGAAATTGCAAAAAAAGTGCAATCCCACACTTGTTTTTTGCTTGGCTTTTTTGCTAGGTTCACTAAATGCTAAGGCTGTGTGCACACGCTGCGGATTTGATTGCAGATCCGCAGCGTTTTTTGCTGCACAGAATTGCATCAAATCCGCAGTGTAGAGCACAACCAATGTAAGTCTATGGGAGCCGCAGACTTGTGCACATGCTGCGGAAAAGGCCGCACCGAAACGCAGCTTTTTTTTCCCGCAGCATGTCACTTCTTTTGTGCGGATCTGCAGCGTTTCTTGAACCTTTAGACTTTCATTGATTAGCGCACATCCGCAGCAAAACCGCAGATGTAAAAAAGATCTGCAGTTTTGCTGTGGATGTGGGTCCGAGAAACGCTGCAGTTCGGGAGGAGGGAAGTGTGTGGGCGGTGACGGTGTGCGTGTATGTGTGTGCGGACGGGGTCAACGGGCTGTTCGGATGTGTGCAGCGCTGTGCGGGACTGTTTAGGTGTGTGCAGGGTCTGCGGGGCTGTTCGGGTGTGGGCGGGGCTGTTCGGGTGTGGGCGGGGCTGTTCGGGTGTGGGCGGGGCTGTTCGGGTGTGGGCGGGGCTGTTCGGGTGTGGGCGGGGCTGTTCGGGTGTGGGCGGGGCTGTTCGGGTGTGTGTAGAGGCTTTTCGGGTGGGTGCCTGGCTGTTCGGGTGTGTGCGGGGCTGTGCGGGGGGTCTTTTGGGGTGTGTGTGCAGGCATCATCCGATGGGACTACAAGTACGCAGCATCCAATCTGCAACTAATTCGGATGTAATCTGGACAGTGGACACACACCCTACGCTATCCATACATCTATCAATAGATATATCTATCCAGATATATCTATAGATAGATATAGGAATAGATAGATGTATGCATCTATAGATCTATCTATATGTAGATCTGTCTATCCATTTCATCTATCATCTATCTGTGTGTGTAATGGAGTGTGGGTTGGACAAATGTAAAAGAGGAGGTTGGACAGTAATGACATCACAAATCTTTTTTTTTGTTGTTCAATAATACATCTTTATTGAGCTTTCCAAAACGCATAAAAACCGCACCAAAAGCAAATTAAAAAATGCCTCAAAACCGTGCAAAAAACTGCATAAAAAACGCATCAAAACTGCACCAAAAACTGCATCAAAACCGCACCAAAACTGCAAAACTGCACCAGGTTTTGATGCAGTTTTTGGTGCAGTTTTGATGCTGTTTTTGGTGTGGTTTTTGCGCGGTTTTGATGCAGTTTTTGGAAATAAATAAATAAACGGAAAATGTGCATGATTTGAAAGGAAACATGCATGAAAAAACGGATTCCGAGGCCGGATTCATCATTTCACATCTCAGTTTGATATGTTTTTTGCCGGATCCGTCGCTGTGTGTTTTTTCGCCGGACAGAAAAAACGTTCCTCTGTATGTGTTTTCCGTCCGGCGGAAACAGCTTTTTAGACCGATCCGGCAAAAAACGGATGAAACGTGTGGCCATCAGGCGCAATCCGGCGCTAATACAACTCTATGAGAAAAAAATCGGATCCAGCGGAAAAAAATGGATCCGTTTTTTTCAAAACTCGCTGGATTGTGCCTGATGGCAAAAACCTGATGTGTGAAAGCAGCCATTTATATGGATAGATATATCTATGTATCTATAGATATATCTATCTATAAATATATCTATAGATAGATATATCCATAGATATATAATAGAAAGGTCAATGTTTCTAAGGCTACTTTCACACTTGCGTTTTTAGCAATCCGTCTTTTTGGGAAAAAAACGGATCCTGCAAATGTGCTCGCGGGATGCGTTCTTTACCCATAGACTTGTCTTAGCGATGGATTGCGACGGATGGCCACATGTCGCGTCCGTCGTGCAACAGATGCGTCGTGTTTTGGCGGACCGTTGGCACGAAAAAACGTTCAAGTGAACGTTTTTTGTCCGTCGCGTCCGCCATTTTCTACCGCGCATGCGTGGCCAAAACTCCGCCCCCTCCTCCCCGGACTTCAGATTTGGCAGTGGATGCGTTGAAAAACAGCATCCGCTGTCCACGTGCACAAATTTAACAACGTGCGTCAGTACGTCGGCCCGACACATAGCGACGAACTCGTACCGACGCAAGTGTGAAAGAGGCCTTAATGAGCGTTTAATAAAAAAATGGAAAAAAACGGCGTAGGCTCCTGCGCAATTTTCTGCGCCAGAGGGGGAAAGCCGACGGCCGGGGGCCAATATTTGTAGCCTGCTATAAATATCAGCCCTCAGCTGTCTGCATAGCCTTTACTGGCTATTAAAATAGGGGGACCCCCCAAAAAAATGACGTGGGGTCCCCCTATATTTTATAGCCAGAAAGGCTACGCAGACAGCTGCGGGCTGATATTCATAGCCTAGAGAGGGGCGTCAATAAGACGCCTATCCGTTATTAATCCAATAGTAATAAAGGGTTAATAAAACACACACATTAGGAAAAATGTATTTTAATATTCTTCATTTAACCATACTTACCATACTTCAGCGCCTGCAAAAAACGTAAAATAATAAACCGTATACTACCTGTCCGCCGTAGTCCAATTAATAACGAGTGTCCCACGACGATCTCCCCTATAGAACAGTGACATTGGGTGATGTCACTACTCTATAGGACCCTCAGTGACACAATGACAGGAGACAATGGCTCCTGCAGTGCATCACTGAACTATAGTAACCTCTGAGTCTCACTTTATGGCAATTGCTGCCTGGGAAAATATCTCACACAGCAATGGCATAAAGTGAGACTAGGGACTATTTTCTCACAGGGGCGTAGGAATACATTGTGAGGAATACATTGTGGAAGGATACCTTCCTCCCCTCATTGTGTTCCTGGAGCCCCTGGAGAGCAGTCGCATCAGCTGATGCTGCCGTTCTCCACGGGAGATCGTCGAGGGACACTTATTTTGATTGGATTTCTGCGGATCAGGGAGTATATTGTTTGTTTATTATTTTAATATTTTTTACAGATGACACTGGCTTCGGGGATCAAGGTGACAAGTGATGGTGAGTATGTACTCTATCTTACATGTACTGTATGTCTGTATGTATGTTGTATGTATGTACGTACTGTATGTGGCATGCTGCATGTCGCATGTTGCATGTCGTTGCATGTCGCATGTAATCGCATGTCGTATGTTACATGTCGCATGGTGCATGTCATCGCATGGTGCATGTCGCCGCATGGTGCATGTCGCATGTCACATGTTGTCGCATGGCATCGCATGTGGCATGTCATCGCATGTTGCATGTCGCTGCATGGTGCATGTCGTCGCATGGTGAATGTCGCATGTCACATGTCGTCGCATGTGGCATGTCATCGCATGTGGCATGTCACATGTTGCATGTAATCGCATGTCGTCGCATGGTGCATGTCACATGTCGTCGCATGTCATCGCATGCTGCATGTCATCGCATGTTGCTGCATGGTGCATGTCGTCGCATGTCACATGTTGCATGTTGTCGCATGTAATCGCATGCTGCATGTCATCGCATGCTGCATGTCATCGCATGTTGCATTAGTAGCATGTTGCATGTCGTCGCATGGTGCATGTCATTGCATGTCACATGTTGTATGTTGCATATTGTCACATGTTACATGTGTGTGTTGTATGTATGTACTGTACATGTGTTTTTTTTTTACATTCAACACATTAGCCGGATGATGGGACTACTACTGTCCCATCATTGGCTAGTGTGTCACTCACTGTCACTGTAGCAGGCAGAGCCCGATGGGACTTGTAGTCCCATCGGACGATGCCTGCACACAGAGACACACACACACACACCAATGACCACCCCCGCAGCAGACCCCAGCACCGCACATACCGGCGCCGGCACGCAGAGCCTCGGCGCCGGCCCGCACATACCGGCCCGCACATACCGGCCCGCAGAGCCCCGGCCCGCAGAGCCCCGGCCCGCACATACCGGCCCGCAGAGCCCCAGCCCGCACATACCGGCCCGCAGAGCCCCGGCCCGCAGAGCCCCGGCCCACACATACCGGCCCGCAGAGCCCCGGCCCGCACATACCGGCCCGCAGAGCCCCGGCCCGCACATACCGGTGCCGGCACGCAGAGTCCCGCACATCACATCGTGGATTCCCTGCCTAGCCCCGCCCGCCCCCAGCACAGGCCTGCAGCCCCCAGCCCCGCCCACAGCCCAGTCACTCTTGATGAGTGATTGCTGGCTGTGAGGCTGGCTCAAGCCTGCTGCTGACGTCACGTCAATTTCCAGAGTCTGGAAATTGACGTGACGTCGGCGAAAATTAGCGGCGGCTGCAGCCTGGGGGTCACGTGACCCAGACTCAGCCGCCGGAATAGCGCCGCTCACAGGCGAAAACGGCAACGAAAGGTATTTGCACAATTCATTAGGGGCCCCGGGGGGATACATTGGGGGGTTAATTGAAAGTAGTGGACAACCCCTTTAAATACATTGCAGTAAACGTGTTCAATACTTTTTCCCCTGAGTCATTTCTCATAAGTTAATTTATGGACATCTGTGGTTTGTAAAATTAGCACATAATAAAAAGGCCAATATCTCAGGAACCTTATGGTGGATTTAAAAAAAAAAATTGAATAATCTGGGGAGCAGTGGAAATAAAATAAGAGCAAAGATTGGCCACATCTGACCAGGTGACAGGTCCTCCTAAGGATGGAATTTTAGCTAGGAAGTTTTACACTAGGAGATTTTAAAGGGATATTACCTTTCTCCACCTCTTCATCATCATCAAACTCTTCCATTGAGAACACTTCCTTCAAGGACTCCAGCTCATGCTTCAGACTGTCCAGCTCTTCTCCCGATAGCGCCCCAATAATAGACTTCACCTGAGGGTGCGAATAACAAATTTAAGTTCTTCTGTTCGGGTCTCAGAGGATCGGCTACTTTGAAGTCAACACAAAATAAAGGGGCCATCAAGGATTATTTTGATGTTTTCAGTCCCACATATCCGATCAAAGTGCCGTCCAAAAGGTGTCTCCCTTCTGTCTAACTTGCTGTGTACTGCCTGTTGTTAAGAGCCATCTGCCTTTAATAGCAGAGGTGACAAGAAAGATTACAAGAATAGGGGGCGGGTCTTTGTCTCTACAGGAAGTGGAGGCGGGTCTGTCTCTCTACAGGAAGTGGGGGGAGTGTCTGTCTCTCTACAGGTAGTGGGGGGTTGGTCATGTGTCTTTACAGGAAGTGGGGGCGGGTCTCTGTCTCTTTGCAGGAAGTGGAGGCGGGTCTTTGTGTCTCTACAGGAAGTGGGGGCAGGTCTTTGTCTCTCTACAGGAAGTGGGGCGGGTCTTTGCCTCTACAGGAAGTGGGGGCTGGTCTTTGTCTCTCTACACGAAGTGGGGGAGGGTCTTTGTCTCTCTACACGAAGTGGGGGAGGGTCTTTGTCTCTCTACACGAAGTGGAGTGGGTCTTTGCCTCTACAGGAAGTGGAGCGGGTCTTTGTCTCTCTACAGGAAGTGGGGGAGGGTCTTTGTCTCTCTACACGAAGTGGGGGAGGGTCTTTGTCTCTCTACACGAAGTGGGGGAGGGTCTTTGTCTCTCTACACGAAGTGGGGGAGGGTCTTTGTCTCTCTACACGAAGTGGGGGAGGGTCTTTGTCTCTCTACACGAAGTGGAGCGGGTCTTTGCCTCTACAGGAAGTGGAGCGGGTCTTTGTCTCTCTACAGGAAGTGGGGGTTGGTCATGTGTCTTTACAGGAAGTAGAGATCTTGGTCTCTCTACAGGAATTGCGGGCCGGTTTGTGTATCTCTACAGTTAGTGGAGGCGAGTCTTTGTGTTATTCAGCAATTGGGAGAGGGTCTTCTGTCTCTCTACAGGAAGTGGGTGAGGGTCTTTGTCTCGCTAAAGAAAGTAGGGCGAGTCTTTGTCTACAACACGAAGTGGAGGGGGGAGTCTGTTTCTCTACAGGAAGTGGAATCGTCTCTACAGGTACGGAGGGCAGATCTTTCCCTCTCTACAGGAAGTTGGAGCTGGTCTTCCTCTCACCAAAAAGTGAGGGTGGGTCTTCCTTTTTAAAGGAAGTTGGGGCGGGTTTTCCTCTCTCTCTACAGGAAGTTAGGGATGGTCTTTTTCTTTCTGTTACTGTGTCTCCTTATCCCTCATACAGGCATAACAAAGATCACACTTTCAATTGGAGAAAGGCAAAAATAGACAGAGCAATGTATCCTGGGAAGTGAGAGACAGGAATGTCCAGCACCTATAGCACTGGCAGAATGCTACTGAAGAAAAACCTCCCATTCAAAAAGTGTGGATGCCAAGTTACAGAATATGAGAATCGGAACAGTTACTGGACATATTAGATTGGTATGTGCACCATAACCAGTCTTACAAAATTTGGGGACAGGCGCGTTTTTACATTATCGCCTTCTGTAGATTGACAGATGATGTAATTCCATGATGTGACATGATCAGTACAGCCGGATAGTGAGTAGTGACAGCAGAGATAGTACAGCTACCTTTCCTTCGCTCTCCTTGGACAGCATCTCTAACGCCTCGAGGTGGGCCAGCCCCTGATACTCATCAAATAATAGTCCGTAGTGCGCTCGTCGCTCCGTCTCTGCGGAGACCTCGCTGCTGACCCGCTGTTCTTCACGTTCCTTCGCTTCTCGTAAAACCTACAGGGAGTGATACAACAGAAATGACACCAGAATGGCCGGATCATGTTCAATTAAGAAGACATCAAATTTTTCCAGATCAGCCATGATCACTTTATAATCTGGAGTCCCCAAAAAATCCTGTGAATGAAGAGGAACTTTAGCACTGTGCTCCATTCAGTGTTCTTCCCTCCACAGCGGCGCTCCGACCATCCGGCTGTGCAGGAAGCTGCAGCAGATCTCTGACCTGCTCAACCACACAAAGTTGGAATAGTAAATGGCGTTAACCTACGTGGGACAGAGTAGCGTTCCTGTTCATCAGTCCTTTCGTTTTTTTGAAGCCTGGGTCTCCTTCTGCGATAACATCCATGGTCTTTTTGCCAATAAACTCCAAGGCATCGAGCCCTCCGGTGAGCACGGTCTTCCCCTGCGGCAGAGATTTGGCGAAAGGTGATTAACAATACCATTTTCATTACACCATACATCATATTAACTTTTTTTTTAACCTCTTCAGGTGATTTATACACATTTTTACATATTTTTATTTCCTTTTATTGTTATTTTTTTCTCCACTGTAACTATGGAATTCACAGGAACCCTAGTTACAGGGGAAAACCAGGAAAACTGTCATTACTGGTAGGGATGAGTTAGGTCTGCTAATATTCCAGTAGTTCTGCTATACCGGCATTTCCCTTTTTAATTTCTATATTAAACGTTATGTTTTAGAGTCTTCAGTTAGGGATTTATTTGCCTCTGGCAATTTGTGGATTGCTATACCGGCAAAGATTCAGCGATGATGTATTCACTAGATTCTGCGAAAGCATGGGCCGTACCAATGCTT
This sequence comes from Ranitomeya variabilis, assembly GCF_051348905.1. Lineage (NCBI taxonomy): Eukaryota > Metazoa > Chordata > Amphibia > Anura > Dendrobatidae > Ranitomeya > Ranitomeya variabilis. Next base: position 652,163,434 of record NC_135236.1, read on the forward strand.
CTGTTTGCTGCATACTGCTCACTGAGTTATATGAAGCCAACAAAGGAGAAGACAGAAGTGGTAATAAACCACTTGCGTCTTCTCCCCAAGGTCTCCAGTCGTGTCTGACAGCCGGAGATCAGATCCAGATTGCATAAGATCAAGTCTTCAAGAGCTGTGAAACCAGATCACTTCCCTGTTCACACCACTGCAGACTCAGTCATATTTGACTGAAAAAAAAATAATGCATGTAGTGTCATTTTTTCTGATGGACACGGTGAGGAAACTTCATGGACCCCTTTAAAATCAATGGGGTAGTCGGACACAATTAGTAGATGTGGCACGCTGCCACACTTTACTTTATACACGGAAACCACAGTACAGATGTGAATAGATCCTAAATCCTGAGTAACGCCATGGTATTTGGGGGGTCTTCATACCTGTGAAAGTGATGCAGTCGGACCCCCACAGAGCATTTTTTTTTACATTGGTATTGCATAACGACTATAATCTAGAAGATGAAAGTCCTATACAATGGGGGCTGCTTTCTGCAGTGAGGATAATGGATTAGGGGTCCTAAAATAGCATATAAGTAAGGGCTATCCTGATAGTACAATATGCCGTGGAAAAGCTACAGATTCCTCACTGAAAAAAACAGTTAACAAAAAACGTGGAAGGAATTTCGGAAACTTCATGCACATGTAGTGAACGTGTAGACACGATAAGGATTTTCTAATCCACAGTATGTAAATTCTGTTATAAATCTGCTGTGGATTTTACCTTCTGGAATTCAGAGAATGAAATCAGCAGCAAAATCTGCAGCCAATGGTAGAGAATCCATAACCCATAGGAGATTTGCGAGGAATTCTGCCACCATTTGCAGACCCGGGTTTTACTTACTGTGCTCTGCACCGCCGTAGAGATACTGGAGAGGAATCCCAGCGCGCCTGTAATGGGGGATGAGCCCTCTGCTTCTTTGGGTTCACTGCTTTCTCCGGATCCAGCATCTGACAAAAGGAATAGCATGGCTATGTCGTTATGCAGCTGGGGTTTAGTATTCAAACAAAATGTTAACGTCAAAACTTTGGCTTTAACCAGTAAAAGGACATGAACATAACCCAGATAATGAGACCATCAGAATGGGGCAAAAGTGGATTGAGCAGACATAGCGGGGGATCATGCACCTCAATGCGTGGCTATTCTCCTTCACTTCCTTTGCACAATGGTCGAATCCCCGCCGCTGCTGATCTCGTCTCGGCAATGTGTAAGTCCAGGAGATAAGTAAAGTCCCTTTAATACTCAATGGCGAAACGATTGGGCATGTTTACAACAATAAAGGCGCATGCCAATCGGTCCGATCTTGGAGCGCGATGCAGGGACTGATCGCGGCTCTCCCAACCCGAGTGTCACAGCCTCATAGGTCGGGAGAGCCACGGTCAGTCCGTGCATTGAGATCCGTGATCGGACTGTCACCAGGAGGTTGTTGCAAACATCGCTGACTGTCATGGCGGCGTCAGGGTCTGAGGAAGGCTGTAATCAGTGAAGGGAGACTCAGGCATCCACGCAAAGACTTGTACTAGACTAGACTAGACAGGTTACCAAGAGTTAAATCTGTGCTCTCTTCCCCTACATGTGTGTGCTGGACTGTACAGGGAGTGTCAGCTATAGCTTGTCTAAACCTGGTCTGGAGAGGTGGGGATATTCAGGCACAGTTGCTCTGTGATTGTTGTGTGCGTTTTTGGGTGAAAACATTTTCCTTCCCCTTTGTTGTATCATGTAGTTTGACTCGCAGCCTCCTTACTCTTGTCCCTTAGTGTCTATTCCTGTGTGACTGAGCTTGTTTTCCCTTGTCTGTCTTTTGTGTGTTAGTCCTTTTAATTCTGCTCCCTTCTTCCCTGAGTGGGAGAGGAGAGAGGTTAGAATGATGCAAGAGCTGAGCGAGATATGTGACCCAGGCAACCCCACCATCAGGGGTAATCCTGGGGACAGGGATAGCCTAGTCCTAGCTACCCTATAGTCACAGCTTGACACCGACTGATTTGCAAGGACGTCTTCACGAGCCCTTAGAGGTCAGCTGCAGACTAACAAGTCAGTGAACTAGTGCCCCCAAAGCTGGAAACTGGCTCTCTTTAAATTTATCTGTAACTTTCTTATATATTTTTATGGTACGTGGGGTGGGTGTTTTTTTTTTTAGGAATTTTTTAAAAGTTTAGGGTCAAGTTGTAAAATGGCTAAAAAAAAAAAAAAAAAAAAAAAAAGCACATTGCAAAAATACTACTAAATCATATAAAATATTATAGCAATTAAATAAACCAATTGTGGCCGTTACTTGCCTTCTGTGGATTCTGCACGGTCTCTAAATGACAACTCTACAGGACTTGGGACTCCCAGTGAGCTCTCCGCCTTCTCAATAGCAGAAGAGATGCCTTGACCTGTAAGGAGGAGCATGTACTGTCAGCGTCTACATGACCTTCTTCGAGGACGGCCGAATCGCTGCAGCGCACTGTTAACTCCCAATCTCGTCCAGCTTCATTGCCCCTGCCTCTGCTTGCAACATGTACAGCAGCATTTTGAGAGCACAGTTTGGGCCTGTAGTGCAACGATGCCCGCTGTCTGAACTGTCAATCAAGGACTGCGCAGCTGCAAGCAAGTGGAAAGCAAATGGAGTGGTGTACCTTTGCTGAAGATGAGCAACCCTTTAAGGGTGTGACTACACAGAGTTGCCTGCCCTGTATTGTCTTATCCCAAAAAAATTACTAATGGAGGTGAGGCTTCGTGTTTTACCGAAGAAACTCTTCAATCTCCCAGTCATTCCAGTTGACGGACGTTGGTTTCGAATGTTGGACAATCTACCAGTAGTCAGTCAGTGCTCCCAACCCATTCCTGTAGACTTTTAAAGCCCAAATGTAACCAAAAGAATGATGTTTTAGTGTAGGCTTGGCCATTATATTTCGTAGCCTACACTTTTTTAATGCAAAGTTCACGCCCCGCTTACATTGGTAGTCAATGGCACACATATACAACTCTATAGACATTACAATAGGCACTCGGGGCGTATAGACCACATCAAGAACCCATCTATACTCACCAACAGTAGCCACTGTGGCCGTAGCTGTGGAAATTAAGGACTTGCCCCAGTTACCCCAATAGCCCCATGATGACGGAGATTTGGCAACAGACTCCTGCAAGAAAACAAAGACTAATGAGCTCCACGGAAAAATTAAGATTTTTGGCACTCAGCGTAAAATCTCTTTTTCGTAGACTTCATTGGGGGACACAGGAACCACAGATTGTACGCTGCCACCTGGAGGCTGACACTAAGAATAAGGGAGGAAACTGTATCCCCCAATGAAGGCTATGAGAAAGATTTTACAGTGAATACCAAAAATCTTCATTGGGGGATACAAGAAGCATGGGCGGTCTCTGGGGTGGGAGTACTAATACTAAGACCGCAGAAGGAAGACTAGTAATCCTTCAGGTTACTTACACTTGTAACCTTCTGCTAAGACTTGCATCACTACACGCAAAAGGTAAGAACTCCACTAAGATGTGGACTGAAGACTAAGCGGCCCATAGGAAGAGAAGAACAGACGCCTGCAGGCGGATGACACAATGATTATTGTGTTCCCCCCAAATATAAAGTCCGAGAAAATGCAGCACAAAAAAAAATATATATATATATATATTATATATACGGTATATATATATATATATATATATATATACACTAGCTGAAGGGCCCGGCGTTGCCTGGGCATAGTAAATATCTGTGGTTAGCTATAGCACCTCACTTCTCTTATTTTCCCATCACGCCTCTCATTTTCCCCATGACATCTTTCATTTTCCCCCTCACATCTCTCATTTTCTCCCTCACACCTCTCATTTTCCCCCTCACTCCTCTTATTTTCCCCCCTAACACTTGTCATTTCGACCTCACATCTGTCATTTTCCGATCACTCCACTATTTTCCCTCACTCCTCATTTTGCACTCACACCTTTTCATTTTCACCTCACACCTCTCATTTTCACCTCAGTATATACATGTTTGTCATCTCCCTTATATATAGTATACACCTGTATGTCATCTCCTGTATATAGTATATACCTGTATGTCATCTCCCCTGTATATAGTATATACCTGCTGTGTGTCATCTCCCCTGTATATAGTATATACCTGTATGTCATCTCCTCCTATATATAGTATATACCTGTATGTCATCTCCTCCTATATATAGTATATACCTGTATGTAATCTCCTCCTGTATATAGTATATACCTGTGTCATCTCACCTATATATAGTATATATCTGTGTCATCTCTTCCTGTATATAGTATATACCTGTATGTCATCTCCTCCTATACATAGCATATACCTGTATGTCACCTCCTCCTGTATATAGTATATACCTGTAGGTAATCTGCTCCTGTATATAGTATATACCTGTGTGTCATCTCCTGTATATAGTATATACCTGTATGTCATCTCCTCCTGTATGTAGTATGTACCTGTATGTCATCTCCTCCTCTATATAGTATATACCTGTGTGTCATCTCTCCTGTATATAGTATATATCTGTGTGTCATCTCCTCCTGTATATACTATATACCTGTAGGTAATCTGCTCCTGTATATAGTATATACCTGTGTGTCATCTCCTGTATATAGTATATACCTGTATGTCATCTCCTCCTGTATGTAGTATGTACCTGTATGTCATCTCCTCCTCTATATAGTATATACTTGTGTCATCTCTCCTGTATATAGTATATATATCTGTGTCATCTCCTCCTGTATATAGTATATACCTGTGTGTCATCTCCCCTGTAAATAGTATATACCTGTGTGTCATCTCCTCCTGTATATAGTATATATCTGTATGTCATCTCCTCCTGTATTAGACCTCGTTCACACATTATTTGGTCAGTATTTTTACCTCAGTATTTGTAAGCTAAATTGGCAGCCTGATAAATCCCCAGCCAACAGTAAGCCCACCCCCTGGCAGTATATATTAGCTCACACATACACATAATAGACTGGTCATGTGACTGACAGCTGCCGGATTCCTATATGGTACATTTGTTGCTCTTGTAGTTTGTCTGCTTATTAATCAGATTTTTATTTTTGAAGGATAATACCAGACTTGTGTGTGTTTTAGGGCGAGTTTCGTGTGTCAAGTTGTGTGTGTTGACTTGCGTGTGGCGACATGCGTGTAGCAACTTTTTGTGTGTCGAGTTGCATGTGACAGGTTAGTGTAGCAAGCAAGTTGTGTGCAGCAAGTTTTGCGCATGGCGAGTTTTGAGCGTGGCGAGTTTTATGTGTGGTGCCTTTTGAGTATGTGCAAGTTTTGTGTGAGGCAACTTTTGCATGTGTTGCAACTTTTGTGCATGTGGCAATTTTTCCGCGTGTGCAAGTTTTGCGTGTGGCGAGTTTTGCATGTGGAGAGTTTTGCGCGTGGCGAGTTTTGAGCGGCGACTTTTGTGTTTCGACTTTTATGTGGCGAGGTTGGTGTATGTGTGGTGAAATGTGCGCTGAGGGTGGTATATGTGTTCGAGCACGTGGTAGTGTGTGGCGCATTTTGTGTGTGTGTTCATATCCCTGTGGTGGTGTGGTGATTATCCCATGTCGGGGCCCCACCTTAGCAACTGTACAGTATATACTCTTTGGCGCCATCGCTCTCATTCTTTAAGTCCCCCTTGTTCACATCTGGCAGCTGTTAATTTGCCTCCAACACTTTTCCTTTCATTTTTTCCCCATTATGTAGATAAGGGCAAAATTGTTTGGTGAATTGGAAAGCGCGGGGTTAAAATTTCACCTCACAACATAGCTTTGACGCTCTCGGGGTCCAGACGTGTGACTGTGCAAAATTTTGTGCCTGTAGCTGCGACGGTTCAGATGCCAATCCCGGACATACACACATTCAGCTTTATATATTAGATATATCTGTGTGTCATCTCCTCCTGTATATAGTATATACCTGTGTGTCATCTCACCTATATATAGTATATATCTGTGTGTCATCTCCTCCTGTATATAGTGTATACCTGTAGGTCATCTCCTCCTATACATAGCATATACCTGTATGTCATCTCCTCCTGTATATAGTATATACCTGTATGTCATCTCCTCCTGTATGTAGTATGTACCTGTATGTCATCTCCTCCTCTACATAGTATATACCTGTGTGTCATCTCTCCTGTATATAGTATATATCTGTGTGTCATCTCCTCCTGTATATAGTATATACCTGTGTATCATCTCCCCTGTAAATAGTATATACCTGTGTGTCATCTCCTCCTGTATATAGTATATATCTGTATGTCATCTCCTCCTGTATTAGACCTCGTTCACACGTTATTTGGTCAGTATTTTTACCTCAGTATTTGTAAGCTAAATTGGCAGCCTGATAAATCCCCAGCCAACAGTAAGCCCACCCCCTGGCAGTATATATTAGCTCACACATACACATAATAGACTGGTCATGTGACTGACAGCTGCCGTATTTCCTATATGGTACATTTGTTGCTCTTGTAGTTTGTCTGCTTATTAATCAGATTTTTATTTTTGAAGGATAATACCAGACTTGTGTGTGTTTTAGGGCGAGTTTCGTGTGTCAAGTTGTGTGTGTTGAGTTGCGTGTGGCGACATGCATGTAGCGATTTTTGTGTGTTGAGTTGCATGTGACAGGTTAGTGTAGCAAGTTGTGTGCAGCAAGTTTTGCGCATGGCGAGTTTTGCGCGTGGCGAGTTTTATGTGTGGTGCCTTTTGAGTATGTGCAAGTTTTGTGTGAGGCAACTTTTGCATGTGTTGCAACTTTTGTGCATGTGGCAATTTTTCCACGTGTGCAAGTTTTGCGTGTGGCGAGTTTTCCATGAGGTGAGTTTTGCACGTGTGGCGAGTTTTGCATGTGGAGAGTTTTGCGCGTGGCAAGTTTTGAGCGGCGACTTTTGTGTTTCGACTTTTATGTGGCGAGGTTGGTGTATGTGTGGTGAAATGTGCGCCGAGGGTGGTATATGTGTTCGAGCACGTGGTAGTGTGTGGCGCATTTTGTGTGTGTGTTCATATCCCCGTGGTGGTGTGGTGATTATCCCATGTCGGGGCCCCACCTTAGCAACTGTACAGTATATACTCTTTGGCGCCATCGCTGTCATTCTTTAAGTCCCCCTTGTTCACATCTGGCAGCTGTTAATTTGCCTCCAACACTTTTCCTTTCGTTTTTTCCCCATTATGTAGATAGGGGCAAAATTGTTTGGTGAATTGGAAAGCACGGGGTTAAAATTTCACCTCACAACATAGCTTTGACGCTCTCGGGGTCCAGACGTGTGACTGTGCAAAATTTTGTGGCTGTAGCTGCGACGGGTCAGATGCCAATCCCGGACACACACACACACACACACACACACACACACACACACACACACACACACACCTTTATATATTAGATATATATATATTAGATATATATATATATATATATATCTAATATATATATATATATATATATATATAAATAAATAATAATCCAGCTGGCTCTTTAATTTAAGCCCTTAAAGGGTTATTCACAACTTGGCCATAAACAGGAGATTTTGGAGGGCAGATTTCCAAGCGTTTCTGATGATCATTTGTCTTTTCAGCACTTCGAACTAAAGTGAGATATCGGTGGAGAAGTGTGCTTGATGAATATTTTGTGGGTCGGAGTGTTTGGAAGGACAGACGTGATTTCCATCATGTCAGTGGAAGCAAAGACCAAGTCAATAAGAGGCATCACTGTCCTGAATTTTCGACTGAGAAAATGGGCATGTAGAACTTTTTCATTCTCCAGACAGCATCAGGAACACAAAAAACAAACTGACAAGAAGGACCTAGGAGGTCAATCTCAAGGATCTACCTGGAGCAGCAAGATGGAGGACTGACTCTCCAAGGCTTCAATCTTTCAGACCCCTGCCAGAGTCACCCACCAGATGGAAGAATAATACCTGGGGCAAGCAGGTTTTACTGATTGTACCATAGGACATGGAGCTGTCCAATGTGGCCAGGAGGCATCTCCAGGACCTTCAGGTAATGACTAGCTCAAGGCTGTGTGTAGGGAGTAGAGAAGAAGGTCTAAGCCTCTATCTGACAGGGCACCACCACTATGATAAAAGTCCCTGCTCTGAGAACGGATCATACCAAGAGGTCTCTCCCTCTATTAACAAAGAACCTGGTGTCTTGGTGCCAAGTATGTCTCCAAAAAAGCCCTTTCGCCAGAGGGTCATCTCAGCGGTCTTGAGGGTAGGATGTAAAGCTGAAAGCCTTGGATGGTTGGTCCGGTGCCAAACATACAGCCTCAAGAAGGCGCCGCTTGCAGGCAGAGGAATGGCAGGGACATCGATACCCTCCACCAATAAATTTAGGTGTTTTAGTTGTATCTGGATAGAGATGAGACACCACAACCCTCAACAAGTTTACAGGGCTCCTGGTGGCGTCCGGATAATGGAAAAGTACCGCTTACTAATATAAAGTGCAATAAAAGGTTTATTGATATAGTTTTTGATGTATCGAGTTTATGTCATCAGCTTTTTATAAGGACACTAAACTCTCCCTATCATTTCATCACAAGGCTGGTTTATGACTCTGTGCCCATTATGGTGACCTTCACCCAGTGCAGCCATGTGATACTGACATCATGGAAGCAGATGACGAAGCTGAAGATTGGACTAGTCACAATCAGCAGAATTAAGCTTTGCAATAAATCTACCTGTACCCTTCTTGTAATTAACCCCTTCCCAGGCACCCACTGTAGACTAATCAACTGGACCCTATGCGGAGTACGATTGCACGGCACCATCCTGCACACTGTGGCATTGGCAAGAAAACCTCACTGCCCCGACTGACCGCACCCATACTGGGACAGGGAACTGAAATGAAAGATGGAAAAAATACATTATAAAACAAATGAAGAAAGAAAATTAAATATAAAAAAAAAAAAAAAGAAAAAGAAAATGCCTGCAAATCTTTGCACAGCTGTGTAGTAACCAAAAGAGCAGCAGTGCAGAAAAAAAAATTCTTGAATACAGACCCAATAATAGCCTAGTGAATCCAGAGTTAGGGACCTATGACAAAAATCTACGTTACCAGTCATTAAGGAGCTAAAACGAATAAAGAAAATAAATTAGGACTTTTTTTTTGCAGTTGTCTATTTTTTTCTAAATAAATGATTATCAGCATCAAGTTTAAATACAGAGTTTTGCAAAGAAAAAAAAAAAAAAAAGGATTATCATATTTTTTTGGACTATAAGACAGTTTTTTTTAGCAAAAACTTAAAAAAAAAAAAAACCTTACCAAAAAGTGTGTGTCTAAACGTCCAGAGGCAGCTTCCTGGAGAAGTAGGCTGACAGTGCCTTTATTGATCACTGAGACGAATACGCTTCCTCCTCCTGCCCAAAACTGATGTATCTGATCAGTGCAGGGCAGGAAAGAAAGCTACCGGGACCAGCACAGAGGTTGTGCATCCTGAGGAGCTGTGTGTGTGTGTATATAGCAGAGCTGTGGGTTCATGCATGAGGAAGAGCAGTGTGTATGTTGAAGAGATGTGTTTATACATAGCAGAGCAGTGTGTGCATGAATGAAAGAGTGCTGTGTGTATGTAGAAGAGCTGTGTGTGCATGCATGAAGGAGTGCTGTGTGTATGTAGAAGAGCAGTGTGTGCATGCATGTAGAAGAGCTGTGTGTGCATGCATGAAGGAGAGCTGTGTGTATGTAGCAGAGCTGTGTGTATGTAGCAGAGCTGTGTGTGCGTAGCAGAGCTGTGTGTGCATATAGCACAGCAGTGTGTGCATGCATGAAGGAGAGCTGTGTGTATGTAGAAGAGCTGTGTGTGCATGCATGAAGGAGTGCTGTGTGTGCATATAGCAGAGCAGTGTGTGCATGCATGAAGGAGTGCTGTGTGTGCATATAGCAGAGCAGTGTGTGCATGCATGAAGGAGAGCTGTGTGTATGTAGCAGAGCTGTGTGTGCATATAGCACAGCAGTGTGTGCATGCATGAAGGAGTGCTGTGTGTATGTAGAAGAGCTGTGTGTGCATGCATGAAGGAGTGCTGTGTGTGTACATAGAGCAGTGTGTGCATGCATGAAGGAGAGCTGTGTGTATGTAGAAGAGCTGTGTGTGCATGCATGAAGGAGTGCTGTGTGTGCATATAGCAGAGCAGTGTGTGCATGCATGAAGGAGAGCTGTGTGTATGTAGAAGAGCTGTGTGTGCATGCATGAAGGAGAGCTGTGTGTATGTAGAAGAGCTGTGTGTGCATGCATGAAGGAGTGCTGTGTGTGCATATAGCAGAGCAGTGTGTGCATGCATGAAGGAGTGCTGTGTGTGCATATAGCAGAGCAGTGTGTGCATGCATGAAGGAGAGCTGTGTGTATGTAGCAGAGCTGTGTGTGCATATAGCAGAGCAGTGTGTGCATGCATGAAGGAGAGATGTGTGTATGTAGAAGAGCTGTGTGTGCATGCATGAAGGAGAGCTGTGTGTATGTAGAAGAGCTGTGTGTGCATGCATGAAGGAGTGCTGTGTGTATGTAGAAGAGCAGTGTGTGCATGCATGAAGGAGTGATGTGTGTATGTAGACGAGCTGTGTGTGCATGCATGAAGGAGAGCTGTGTAGAAGAGCAGTGTGTGCATGCATGAAGGAGAGCTGTGTGTATGTAGCAGAGCTGTGTGTGCATATAGCACAGCAGGTTGTGCATGCATGAAGGAGAGCTGTGTGTATGTAGAAGAGCTGTGTGTGCATGCATGAAGGAGTGCTGTGTGTGCATATAGCAGAGCAGTGTGTGCATGCATGAAGGAGTGCTGTGTGTGCATATAGCAGAGCAGTGTGTGCATGCATGAAGGAGAGCTGTGTGTATGTAGCAGAGCTGTGTGTGCATATAGCACAGCAGTGTGTGCATGCATGAAGGAGAGCTGTGTGTATGTAGCACAGCAGTGTGTGCATGCATGAAGGAGAGCTGTGTGTATGTAGAAGAGCTGTGTGTGCATGCATGAAGGAGTGCTGTGTGTACAAGTGTGAGCAGCTGCAGAGACTCATAGCTGAACCCAGGGAAGGTGAGCACAGTTTATTTAAAAAAAATAAATAACTTCAGCCAGGGAGAAGGGTTCTCCAAAACCGCAAAACCCCTTTAAGGAGATATAATAATGTGAGCCTAAAACATAAAGCAAAAAAAAAAGCCTAGGCCTCATTCAGACAACCGATTTTTTCGAGTATGAGAAAATCGGACCAATTATTCTGATCGGATCAGACTGTGCTATGGCTGTCATCAGATTTTTTGTCATACATGGAGAAATTGTTAGGAAAAAAAAAAAAGTCTCCACCTTCCCTATTCTGACAGCTTGTGAGCATTTGAATGTCATCTGAGTGCGGTCAGATTTAATCACAGACCCATTAATTAGTATTCCTGATCCCAGATCAAAATCAGATACGTCTCCGATATTTTCTGCGGACCATTTGGTCCTGGGTAAAAAAAATAGGAAATTTGAACAGCCCCATAGAATATCATGCTAAAATAGGGAGTGTGAATGCGGCCTTACACCGGCGACATCTTGCCCATTCCTCACCTGCTCCGGCTGGTCGGGGGTCCGGCTCTCCTCCTCCTCCTCGGCGGACACACTGTTAGATTTGGCCTCAGGACGTTTGCGAGTTATGGCCACCGGTTCGGAGGCGGCTCGTCCTTCCTCAGGGCTATTACTTTCTGTAGGAGCTGCGCTTTCTTCCTGCTCCGGGGGCTGCCCCGTTCCCCCCGTGCACTCACTGCTCTCTTTCTCAGACATTATTAAAACATCTAGAACAGAAACAGAAAAGTACGTCCAAATATGAGAAATAGTCAGAGAGCGGTGGCTTACACGTGCGGTGGTCACCGATGCTCCAACGATCCCGACCAGCCTCAGTGCTTACAAGCTCTATACAGAAGAGCTTGTAAGCACTCAGCCATCCGTGCTAGCCTTCTCCTGGAAGGTAATGATTAGCGGACGTGCTCGGATTAGGTGTTATCTCAGCATGCTCGGGTGCTGACAGAGTGTCTTCGGTGTGCTCGGATTAGGTGTTATCTCAGCATGCTCGGGTGCTGACCGAGTGTCTTCGGTGTGCTCGAGGTGTTATCTGAGCATGCTCGGGTGCTGACCGAGTGTCTTTGGTGTGCTCGAGGTGTTATCTCAGCATGCTCGGGTGCTGACCGAGTGTCTTCGGTGTGCTCGAGGTGTTATCTGAGCATGCTCGGGTGCTGACCGAGTGTCTTCGGTGTGCTCGAGGTGTTATCTGAGCATGCTCGGGTGCTGACCGAGTGTCTTCGGTGTGCTCGAGGTGTTATCTCAGCATGCTCGGGTGCTGACCGAGTGTCTTTGGTGTGCTCGAGGTGTTATCTCAGCATGCTCGGGTGCTCACCGAGTGTCTTTGGTGTGCTCGAGGTGTTATCTCAGCATGCTCGGGTGCTGACCGAGTGTCTTCGGTGTGCTCGAGGTGTTATCTGAGCATGCTCGGGTGCTGACCGAGTGTCTTTGGTGTGCTCGAGGTGTTATCTCAGCATGCTCGGGTGCTGACCGAGTGTCTTCGGTGTGCTCGAGGTGTTATCTCAGCATGCTCGGGTGCTGACCGAGTGTCTTTGGTGTGCTCGGATTAGGTGTTATCTCAGCATGCTCGGGTGCTGACCGAGTGTCTTTGGTGTGCTCGGATTAGGTGTTATCTGAGCATGCTCGGGTGCTGACAGAGTGTCTTCGGTGTGCTCGAGGTGTTATCTCAGCATGCTCGGGTGCTGACCGAGTGTCTTTGGTGTGCTCGGATTAGGTGTTATCTCAGCATGCTCGGGTGCTGACCGAGTGTCTTCGGTGTGCTCGAGGTGTTATCTCAGCATGCTCGGGTGCTGACCGAGTGTCTTCGGTGTGCTCGAGGTGTTATCTCAGCATGCTCGGGTGCTGACTGAGTGTCTTCGGTGTGCTCGGATTAGGTGTTATCTCAGCATGCTCGGGTGCTGACTGAGTGTCTTCGGTGTGCTCGGATTAGGTGTTATCTCAGCATGCTCGGGTGCTGACTGAGTGTCTTCGGTGTGCTCGGATTAGGTGTTATCTCAGCATGCTCGGGTGCTGACTGAGTGTCTTTGGTGTGCTCGGATTAGGTGTTATCTCAGCATGCTCGGGTGCTGACTGAGTGTCTTTGGTGTGCTCGGATTAGGTGTTATCTCAGCATGCTCGGGTGCTGACTGAGTGTCTTTGGTGTGCTCGGATTAGGTGTTATCTCAGCATGCTCTGGTGCTGACTGAGTGTCTTTGGTGTGCTCGGATTAGGTGTTATCTCAGCATGCTCGGGTGCTGACCGAGTGTCTTCGGTGTGCTCGGATTAGGTGTTATCTCAGCATGCTCGGGTGCTGACTGAGTGTCTTTGGTGTGCTCGGATTAGGTGTTATCTCAGCATGCTCGGGTGCTGACCGAGTGTCTTTGGTGTGCTCGGATTAGGTGTTATCTCAGCATGCTCGGGTGCTGACCGAGTGTCTTCGGTGTGCTCGGATTAGGTGTTATCTCAGCATGCTCGGGTGCTGACCGAGTGTCTTTGGTGTGCTCGAGGTGTTATCTCAGCATGCTCGGGTGCTGACCGAGTGTCTTCGGTGTGCTCGAGGTGTTATCTCAGCATGCTCGGGTGCTGACCGAGTGTCTTTGGTGTGCTCGAGGTGTTATCTCAGCATGCTCGGGTGCTGACCGAGTGTCTCGAGTCCCGGCGGCTCCATGTCTCCCACATATTGGGATCACCTTACAGCCACTCCCTGCATGTGTCTCACAGTGACTGACCGCTCAGCCCTGACAGAAGCCGCCATTATTCGCCCAAAACTCTCAGAAGTGGGGAAACAAACAACTTCCATCACTGTGTAAACAGCAGGACATGCTGGGAGTTGTAGTTGAACATCACAAATTGTATTGAGGCGCTGGAGACAACGACCAGCCGTAAGGGCTATAACTAGCGGCAGGCATGCTGAGCCTTGTAGTCCCCCCCGAGCAGCGGTGAGTGACGTTACCTGTGTGGAGGAGCGGAGTCCCTGCGTGTGACGTCACCGCTGCCCGCAGCTCTCCCGCCACGTCACTCACACCGCTGGGGTCAAGGAAGCAGCGGGGACCCGGAAGTGATCTGTCAGCAGGCCGCGAGGACTTCCGGGTGCCGTCAGTGGGGCGGAGGAGGCTGCTGCAGATGTCGCCGCGGGGAGGACGGGACGTAGAGTCAGGAATGACCGGTAGGCGCTCCGTGTACTTACCCACTGTGTCAGGGGAGAGAGCCGTGTGTCTGCAGCACCCTGCTGTGTCCGCTCGTATAGGAAGCTGGCGGAGCTCTTACCCACTCAGCTCTAGGGGTATGTTGCCATTACTAGAATGTACTGTGGATGCTCTTACCTACTGAGCAGGAACCTTTATCTGATCATTGTCGTATATGGTGCTCTTACCCACTGAGCTCCATGGAACAAGAGCTGTTATCTAGCTGGATACTTGCCCTGCACTACAGGTGCTTTTACCTACACAGCGGGGCTGTCGGTGCTCTTACCTACTGCGGTGTCTTCACAAGTGTCCTGCGTTACAGGTGCTCTTACCTACCACACAGTGTCTTCACAAGTGTCCTGCGTTACAGGTGCTCTTACCTACTGCGGTGTCTTCACAAGTGTCCTGCGTTACATGTGCTCTTACCTACCACACAGTGTCTTCACAAGTGTCCTGCGTTACAGGTGCTCTTACCCAGCTGTACAGTGTCTTCACAAGTGTCCTGCATTACAGGTGCTCTTACCCACCGCACAGTGTCTTCACAAGTGTCCTGCGTTACAGGTGCTCTTACCTACCACACAGTATCTTCACAAGTGTCCTGCGTTACAGGTGCTCTTACCTACCACACAGTGTCTTCACAAGTGTCCTGCGTTACAGGTGCTCTTACCTACCACACAGTGTCTTCACAAGTGTCCTGCGTTACAGGTGCTCTTACCTACCACACAGTGTCTTCACAAGTGTCCTGCGTTACAGGTGCTCTTACCTACCACACAGTGTCTTCACAAGTGTCCTGCGTTACAGGTGCTCTTACCTACCGCACAGTGTCTTCACAAGTGTCCTGCGTTACAGGTGCTCTTACCTACCGCACAGTGTCTTCACAAGTGTCCTGCGTTACAGGTGCTCTTACCCAGCTGTACAGTGTCTTCACAAGTGTCCTGCTTTACAGGTGCTCTTACCCACCGCACAGTGTCTTCACAAGTGTCCTGCGTTACAGGTGCTCTTACCTACCACACAGTATCTTCACAAGTGTCCTGCGTTACAGGTGCTCTTACCCAGCTGTACAGTGTCTTCACAAGTGTCCTGCATTACAGGTGCTCTTACCCACCGCACAGTGTCTTCACAAGTGTCCTGCGTTACAGGTGCTTTTACCTACCACACAGTATCTTCACAAGTGTCCTGCGTTACAGGTGCTCTTACCTACCACACAGTGTCTTCACAAGTGTCCTGCGTTACAGGTGCTCTTACCTACCACACAGTGTCTTCACAAGTGTCCTGCGTTACAGGTGCTCTTACCTACCACACAGTGTCTTCACAAGTGTCCTGCGTTACAGGTGCTCTTACCTACCGCACAGTGTCTTCACAAGTGTCCTGCGTTACAGGTGCTCTTACCTACCGCACAGTGTCTTCACAAGTGTCCTGCGTTACAGGTGCTCTTACCTACCGCACAGTGTCTTCACAAGTGTCCTGCGTTACAGGTGCTCTTACCTACCGCACAGTCTCTTCACAAGTGTCCTGTGTTACAGGTGCTCTTACCTACCGCACAGTCTCTTCACAAGTGTCCTGTGTTACAGGTGCTCTTACCTACCGCACAGTCTCTTCACAAGTGTCCTGCGTTACAGGTGCTCTTACCTACCGCACAGTGTCTTCACAAGTGTCCTGCGTTACAGGTGCTCTTACCTACTCAGCAGCACAGTGAAGTTGCTCTTACCCAGCTGTACAGTGTCTTTACCAGTGTCCTGCAGTATATGTGCTCTTACCTACTGTACAATGTCTTAACAAGTGCCCTGCATTATGTGCTTTTACCCACTGCACAATGTCTTTACACGTGTCCTACATTACACGTGCTCTTACCTTCTACACAGTATATCCACAACTCTCCTGTGTCACAGGTGCTCTTACCTACTCAGCTGCACGATGTAGGTGCTGTTACCCAGCTGTATAATGTCTTTACAACTGTCTTGCATTACATGTGACTTTGGCTGTTTCGGCAAGAATCTTCAGCTAATCATTGTCTAATCTAGTACTCTTGCCCACTTAGCTCTATGGTGCCGGAGCTCTTATCTAGCAGGGCAGTTGTTCTTACCTGCTCAGCTGCACAGTGTAGGCAGTCTTCCTTCTTGGGCAGAAGCGCTTAGTCAGCTGATCAGTGTCTCCAATGGTGCTCTTATGCACTCAGCTTTCTAGTACCGGTGCTCTTATGCACTCAGCATTCTAGTACCGGTGCTCTTATGCACTCAGCTTTCTAGTACCGGTGCTCTTATGCACTCAGCTTTCTAGTACCGGTGCTCTTATGCACTCAGCATTCTAGTACCTGTGCTCTTATGCACTCAGCTTTCTAGTACCGGTGCTCTTATGCACTCAGCATTCTAGTGCCGGTGCTCTAGCTGCATGGCGTCATTATAAGTGTTGTACATGGTAATCATTACAGATGTCCTTACCTATCACATATTAGGAAAAACATGGACTTCTCTGGAATAAGACATCGGATCGCAGATATCAAGGTATCATTTTATTCGGCTTCCTATGATCTACATGCCCATATAGACGGCTCAGGGGGGTTGATCCTACTGATAGATTCCCTTTGACACTATTGGGAGAAATGGAATCGCTCCCTTTAAGAAGACATTGCCTTTAGGTGTAATTCTTTTATAGCCTGTAATTTGGGCAATGATCGTTCTCATTTCTATATTTCGAGAGGTATTTGAGCAGGTTGCAGAGAATAACAATGGGAGCGCTGAGTGTGGGCTGTCGGGTGGAATGAGGCTGAACCTGTTTTTTTGCTGTAGCTACGTGTGTACGGTGCCCTGTACAGTGTCTCCCCTGAGGTCACAGAATAACCGGTCTTGTTTTGTCTCTTTCAGGCATGATCTCGGCTACGGGAAGGTGGTGGAGACCAGGCTGCAGCTTGTAGCCACCGATGACAGATCTGCTGGAGTCTCCCATGTCCGAACCTCTTACCCCGGAGTATACAGCTGTATGATCAGATGGAACAGCCCATGTCTTTTCTCTCTTCTCTGCCCCTCTTCTTCCTTATCCTCTGCAGCAATCGGGCAGGATTGCTTTCCAATGCCCAAACCTTACCCAATACCACTCACCAGCTGAGCCTCCACAATGCCTCCGTACATGCCCATTTGCAGATCTCTGCCAACTCTCCTGCCCACAGAGACCAGATCGCCAAGGAGGGCAGCAGCACCGTGATAGAGTGCAACCTCAATGCCAGTCAGAATGGGGACGTGGTGTGGTTTAATTCCAAAGGGCATCATCTGGGAGAGGTGGAAGGAGGTAAGATGGCCGTGGCGAGAGGTTGCCTCAGCTGGTGGCAAAAACTGAGGGCTGATTCATCAAGCCTGGCATTTTATGCTCCAGTCTCGATCTGGAGGAACATGCACCAATTCTATCCTTGGCCTGTTGTGCGCCAGGGTCAAAACGAATCTAAATTTTGTCGGGGCCCGCTCAGCCCCATCTTTAGCTGTGCTCTGCCCACTTTTGAAAAAGTTGGTGAAGCTGGTGTAGAAAAACTCCAAAAATCTCTAAGTTTTTGTGCAAGACTTTTTAAACAGTCACGTGCCAAGTTTCGTTCACAAACTGATGAATCGTCCCTGAAACTTTTATTTTTTGAGTGAAGCTTGAACCCAGATTTTAATGAGTAACGTGAACATGAGGAGATCCTCTGCTGATACCTACGGGAGTCACACAGGGGTCTGCAGTACAGGACATAACTCCTCCTATCTGCAGTTATTTCCAAGAGTTACCCTTTAAGGTGAAAGCATATTTCCATATTTTGGAACCCTTAGCGATCAGCTGGGATCTGTCGGAGAACCTGGCAGTAAGTGTGTAGTTTCCCTGTAGTGCCCCCACAGGGGATGCCAAGTATCGCACAGGGCCTATTCAAATCAATGACTGCCTGTGCAATGCCGGAGACCACGGGTCCTCCAGAGACCCCAGACTCTTTGTTAACATTATGGCCAAGGAAGAAGAGTTTAGGATTTATGAAAGTGGGAAAAATCGTTTGTTTTTATTATTTCCCCTCAGTTATGATATTTTAGTCAAGTTACTGAATATTTTGTGACTTTTTAACTCTTTTAGTTTTCTGATTTTCTGTTTCTTGCAGGAGGTAAATGGTTGATCTCCTCCACCGGAGCACTTAATATCACCAGCGTCACATTTGCTGACCGAGGGAGGTACACGTGTATGTGTCCGGTTGGGAACACCACGTCCTATTATACCGTTACCCTCCGTGTGACTTTTACCTCCGGAGACATGGGCATTTATTACGTGATCGTCTGCTTGGTGACCTTCACCATCACCCTCATCTTGAACATCACCCGACTCTGCATGATGAGCAGCCACCTACGAAAGACCGAGAAAGCCATCAATGAGTTCTTCCGTACAGAAGGGGCCGAGAAGCTTCAGAAAGCCTTCGAGATCGCAAAACGGATCCCAATCATCACTTCGGCTAAAACCTTGGAGCTGGCCAAGGTGACCCAGTTCAAGACCATGGAGTTTGCTCGTTACATAGAGGAACTGGCTAGAAGTATCCCCTTGCCACCGCTCATCTTCAACTGCAGGGCTTTCATGGAAGAAATGTTCGAAGCCGTACGGCTGGATGACCCGGACCAGGTTGAAAAAGATCACGTAGCTGGGATCTACACCATCAGTCCAGGGATGAACCGGAGTGGATCTCCTGCGGGTGACTCTGAGGACAGCTCCTTGCAAGGGCAGGAGATAGCAGTCAACGTGTCGGTTCATCCCCAGTGCGAGACTCAGAGCATTAACACCAACCACTCCCAGGAGGGCACTCAATCAGTCGCCCTGGAGGAGGTTATTACTGTAGTGGATGAGGACCTTCCACCCGAAGCCACCGCGTGACCACCCAAGCTCGTGATGAACCCGAAGACCTGTTACAGATAGTGTGAACTTTTCCATCCCACCTCATTCCTTCCAGTATATTAAGGAGCTGTGCCAAGCCGCGTCATTACAGATTATATTATAGTAGGGTATCCCTACTTGTAGCGTTGACTATATATTGTTCTCCAAAACAGCGCTACTCTTGTCTGAAGGCTGTTTCTAGTATTGCACCTCATCCCCATTCAAGTGAATGGGATTGAGCTACGGATACAACCCACCTGTTTGTAGAAGAAGGCAGCCATTTTTTTTTTCTAAGCCTATAAGTAAATGGCCGGCTATGTCTGGTAGTTTTTTTTTTTCTTCGCATGATGTTTCTCAGTTATTGTGCTCACCTGGATATAGTAGAACTCTATTTTTAATACCTTTTTTTTTTTCTAAAGGGATTTCCACCTGCCCAACTTGACATTGACCATGGAGAGAAGCAGCCGCACACCGGACCGTATAACTGAAGAGAGAGAGTAATTACCTATTAACAGGATAGAGGATAAATATATTATTTCTGGGGGTTTGACCTCTGGGATCCCCACTGATCACTAGAGAGAGGTATGAATGGAGGAGTACTGAGCATGCGTGACCATCAATGGCTATAGGATTGGTGGTCGCACATGCTCTCTACTTGCACAGGGATCTTTGGGCTCCCTATTCTCAGGATCGTTGGGTGTCTCTGCAGCCAGGACCCCTAAAAATCATAAACTTGTCATCTATTCTGTAAACCGCCCCCTTAATTGGACTTGGCAGGTGGTTGCCGTTCACCGTGCAGCAGTTTCTCTCCATACCGGATGTTAGACCAAGAGGGAGAATAAGGCTGGACAACCCCTGTTACAGCGGAAATGGGTAAAGGGGTTTCTCCATTTTCTGAAATGGGTAAAATTGCAAAGTGCTTGTTAAAATGATGTACCTCTTATTAAATTCCTCTCCCATTATGAAGAATGGAGGGACTCCTATCTATCTATCTATCTATCTATCTATCTATCTATCTATCTATCTATCTATCTATCTATCTATCTATCTATCTATCGTACTGCTCATTGCCACGGTTACCAGCCGCCACTATGTTCTTAGCAGTGGCTGATCTCCTAGGCAAGGTGCTGCCTCTGATTGCAGCATGGGAGAGCGCACTGTCAATCATCAGGAGCGCACCACTCCTGGCAAGCAAGAAGCAGGGGAGCAGTGCGCTCCTGAATATAGAAGATACATTAAATCTTTAGTTCAAGTTTGCAAATACTTTTGTTTATTGATCGTGTGGTGGATTGAGTTCCATCCAATGTCCATGCCCATCCCAAGCTGCCTGCAAATGTTACTGGCTCCTTATAGTAGACACGGGTTACAAAGTCTTCACAGTCAGTAATGTAACCTTGAAGTTTAACATTTGAGTTCCCACAGCCCTCATCCATGGAGGGAGCTCATTTTAAGAACACCGCCATGAATAAACGATTGGATCTAAATGTCCTCCAAGATCAACTTCTCCCAACAATCATTCCCATTGAGAACCCTGTGGTCAATCCTCAAAAAGCGTCGGGGACTAACAAAAACACAGAAATTGTCATAAACTCCATGCGTAGTCTTACCCTGATTAGTAGTGATGAACGAATGTACTGGGATAAGGTGTTATCTGAGCATGCTCGGGTGCTAACGGAGTGTCTTCGGTGTGCTCGAATAATATGTTTGAGTCCCCGCGGCTCTTCCGACAACCGCAACACATGCAGGGATTGCCTGTTTGTTAGACAATCCTTGCTTCTGTTGTGACTGTCGAACAGCTGTGAGACATGCAGCCGCGGGGACTCGAACATTGTCTTTGGCGTGTCAGTTAGCACTCAAGCATTCTCCGATAACGCCTTATCCGAGCACGTTCGCTCATCACCACTGATTAGATAAGAATGGGCGGTCATTAGTCACGATCAGGCCCAGGAGCTTATATCAAGTTGCCAGGACGGAGGGCAGAAGTCATGAAAAATAAGGAGTCTTTGCATAAAGACCGGTCCAGCTTTAGCGATGTGCAGATCCTTGTGGCTTCGTCTTTCACCCTGCACTGATCAGCGTCAGGCGGGTAGAGAGATCTGCGTCGCTGCATAGTTCTCGTAGTGATCAGGTAGGCTATTGTGTCCGTGTTCTCTCTTCCTCCAGACTATAAAATGCAAACTCTCTAGCAAGATTTTTTACCTTGCTTAAAAGTGTGTCTTCTAGTCCAAAATTTACAGTATATGATTCCATGGCTGAAAACCACACCATACTTACTAATGAGAGAGGTAGATGCCCTGGCTGCAGGGCCTGACATAACATTGATCGGCATCATGTGGGAAAAATGTTTATAATCCTGAAATATGAAATAACTTTCACCATTTTTTTTTTTCATGAAAAATTTAAATTTTCCTTGAAGTTCTGTTGTCATGGTAGATTATTTACTTCCTACATATATCCATCGGGTTATACAAGGGGAAAAAATAACACCACCGTATGCCCCTGAGGTCTTACTATGTCTCTGAGGGAAATATATAAAAATGCATGCTCAGCCCACCATGCAATCGGATCATTTACCGGGAATTTCCTTACTTTATCATAGCCTATAGAGCACCAACATATTCCGCAGCGTTGTACCCAAATTGTCACTGTTACTGTCACTGGTGGAACCACAATATGTTTTTGGGGAGAAATGCACTGCCAGACTCAAGGCGGCTGCTTAACCATGACAACAAAGCATTGAGCATGCTGAATATCCATTTTTCTTTTATTCTCCTTTCCCCTTATATTTGCCATTAAATGCATGAATTGTGGTCTACAAATCATTTTTGCAATTGGTTCGTATTAATGACGTTATACCGTTTGGCTTTTATCGTCTGTCTTCTTTAATGAGTTAACTGGAAATCCATCAGTGAGCTCAATGTGATGGGAACTCTTCTATCTGTCACTGTGATGAGCAAAAATGAAAATGTCCTGGAAACCTTTAACATTTCATGTATTTGTTAGGCTTGTGCCTCGTATCTGATCACAATATTACACCTGTAGGGTTTGTTTGTTTTTTTTTTTTTAAATCAGTCGATCTTCTTACCTGGCGATATGAAGGGTGTTTTTTTTTTGGTTGTTGTTTTTTTTCCAGTATTACTATGTATTTTCTATGTATGTCTTGTATTCTGTTCTGTTGACCAACAATCTTGTATCGCACCATTCCTGATGAATCTTGTATTATCTCTGATCGAATCATTCTTGTGTTGTTGTTTTGTTTTTTGTTGTTGTTTTGGGAAATTTAGAAATGAAATGATTAAAAGAAAACAAAAATCTTTGGATATTTCATCTTTCTTTAAGCGTCGTAAGGGCCTTTGTGTAAATTACGGCTCCGTATAACCTAAGAGTAGCTTTTATAAGGCAAATTAATAGATTAATAATAATAATTATTATTATTATTAATTATAGAATATATTATTCTATCTCCATGGTAACAGACTACAAAACAATCCTCTGTAGTCGTTCTCTTCCTTCCATGTGTCCACTAAGTTTTGTTAATGTCTGCAAACATAACAAGGAGTTAGGAGCCAGATCTGACTACACAGGAACGGTTTGTAGTCTGTTACCGTGGAGACACACACCTGCGTAGAATACAGAACACTAGAAGATTTTTTTAAAATTTTGCCGCTAACTAAAGTGCATTGGAGCAGGATAATAAATGGATGCAAAGGTGGAGTCAAATAAATGATCATCTGAGCACCACAGATCTGTCTCTTAAAGGGGTTTTCCATGTAAAAAATAAGTGGACCCCAAATGCTTTTATAAATAGAGCAAGTCTCATCTAGTCCAGCTCTGTCTTTTTTCCCGCTGCTCCGGTCTCTGCATGTTGGTGGGGTTAGGCGATCTTTACATACTGTGAATCGCAGGTCTTACATTTAGTCTGTGTTTTGTTCCTCATATTAAATGGACTTTGTTTCCATTGGCGCTGAAGAGGTCTGCAAAATGAAAGATGTTTGCAGGTCTTCCCTGACCTTAGGAGTTGAATAGGAGCGACTTGTAACGTATGGACCCTGCAGCCCCGCTCCAGGTCTATGGTGCTGGAAGTAGGAACACATCTAAAAATTATCTACTATCCAGTGGATAATTTTTGCAGACTATAATTACCCCTTTAAGTTAATTGCATTATGTCTATACCACAGATGTAGGGTCTGTTCTCCAGTTCTCCCACTAGAGGGCACTATTCCTATGGTAATATATTATACTTAATCTCCATAACACACGACAATTATCCATCTATGATGACAGCCAACAATCTGCTTGTTTTCATAGAAGATCACAGCAGAAAATGTGTTCTCCATCTCTGGGCTCATGTGCAGTAATAATAGTGGAGAGATTTAACCAAATATATGAATGTCACTCCTTAAAGGGAAACTCACTAGATTCCTGCTCTCCAGGCAAAATACATGCAGGGACTGGCTGTTTGTTAGGAAGTCCCTGCATGTGTTGCGACTATCGAACATCCGGGAGACATGCAGTTGCGGGGACTCGGTTTGCCCCTTATCCGATCACGTTCGCTCATCACTTTTACGGACCTGTCAATCAACTGGAGCAGTCCTCTGATTCATGCTGACTATTTAAGGGGCAAGGTGCCATTCTCTACATGATAAAAAAAAAAAAATCAGACATGCCTTCAATTAAAGGGATTCTCCAGAAATAGACCAAAAAATACATAAATACACATAATATTGTGAAAAAGAAAGGTGGCACTCGCCATCCCTTAAAAACTCCTTTATTAAACGAAAGTTAAAACATGGATGCAGGAGAAATTGAACACATGATGGACGACGGCCGTTTTGCTCCTTCCTGCGCTTCAATAGATCCTGGAATGTAACAGGACATTGAGGCGGATATATGATATATGGTGCCAGAATCTTTACCATTTCCTCTACATATAATAAACTAGCACCCTTTAGTGGCTTTCATGTGGCACTAAAGGGTGTTTAGCCTTACTAAACCTACTAAATAACTTTTTTTCTTTTTTAAATAGTGTGAGGCCCCCCCTTATTTTTAATAACCAGGTGAGGGACAGCAGATAGCTGAGAGCTGGTGTTATTTTCTGAGAAGGGGCTAATGTCCATGGAGCTTCCCATCCTATGAATAAACAGCTCACAGCTGTCTGCATAGGCTTTACTGGTTATTAAGGGTGGACCCCAAAAAAAAATTATGTGGGGTCCCCCCTATTCTAAATAACCAGCAAAGGCTAAGCTGGGGGCTGATATTATTAGGCTGGTAAGGTCCATGGTTATTGAGCCCTTCCCAGCCTAATAAGACCAGCCGTCAGCTGCCCCCATAATGGCGCATCCATTAATGTACCAATTCTGACAGCCTCTGCTCTTCCCGATTGCCCTGGTGCGTTGGCAATCAGGGTAATGGTTTTGGGGTTGATGTCGGCTCTGTAATTTCAGCTGTTATTAAGCCCAGGGGTTAGCAATGGAAAGGCGTCTGTCAGACACCCCTATTACTGACCTTGTAGTCAAAAGAAAGAGACACCCACTCATACAAAAGTCCTTTAATTGTAAAAAGCCCTCCCTAACAATTACCCTCTTTTACCCATTTAATAGCAAAAATAGTAATCCACAGGGTCCACCGTAACCCATAATATGTATGTCCCACGACAATCCCCTACTGTCCTACATCTGGAGGCTGTGATGAGTGGTGACACTGTAACGTGACCGCTTACCACAGTCGCCGGAAGACACAGACTAGCATTAAAATCGGACGGCACACACTTTTGACTTCTATGCTTTTCTCAATTATCTTTTATTAATAGAAGTCGTTTGAGACTAGTCTGCAAGTGCAAATGACCTCCGCCCACGCGAAAGCAATGTGAGCATCCTCTTCTTACCTCATCACCCCTGGTATATCCAATATTAGATCAGGTAGACTGTTTGGATATTGACAGCAGTGTGACCAGCCACTTCTTACATCTGCACCCCTGGTATCTTCAGTATTAGATCAAATAGACAGGATGGACAGCAGTGTGAGCAGCCTCTTCTTACCTCAGCACTCTGATCTCTCCAGTATTAGATAAGATAGACAGGGAGGACAGCAGTGTGAGCAGCCTCTTCTTACCTCAGCACCCCTGGTATCTCCAGTGTTAGATCAGATAGAAATAGTGGACAGCAATGTGAGCAGCCTCTTCATAAGTCAGCAGCACTGGTATCTCCAGCATTACATCAGATAGACAGGGTGGACTGCAGTGTGAGTAGTCTCTTCTTACTTCAGCACCCCTGGTATCTCTAGCATTAGATCAGATAGATGGGGTGGACAGCAGTGTGAGAATCCTCTTCTTACCGCAGCAATCCTGGTAATTCCAGTATTACATCAGATAGACAGGGTGGACAGCAGTGTGAGCAGCCTCTTCTTACATCAGCACCCCTGGTATCTCCAGTGTTAGAGCAGATAGAAAAAGTGGACAGCAATGTGAGCAGCCTCTTCGCATGTCAACACCACTGGTATCTCCAGCATTAGATCATATAGACAGGGTGGACAGCAGTGTGAGCAGCCTCTTCTTACCTCAGTACCCCTGGTATCTTCAGTATTAGATCAAATAGACAGGATGGACAGCATAGTGAGCAGTGTCTCCTTACCTCAGCACTCCTGATCTCTCCAGTATTAGATAAGATAGACAAGGTGGACACCAGTGTGAGCAGCCTCTTCTTACCTCAGCACCCCTGGTATCTCCAGTGTTAGATCAGATAGATGGGGTGGACAGCAGTGTGAGAAGCCTCTTCTTACCTCAGCAATCCTGGTAATTCCAGTATTACATCAGATAGGGTGGACAGCAGTGTGAGCAGCCTCTTCTTACATCAGCACCACTGGTATCTTCAGTATTAGAACAGATAGACAGGGTGGACAGCAGTGTGAGCAGCCTCTTCATATGTCAGCACCACTGGTATCTTCAGTATTAAAACAGGCAGGGTGGACAGCAGTGTGAGCAGCCTCTTCATACCTCATCACCCTTGGTATCTCCAGTATTAGATCATATAGACAGGGTGGACAGCAGTGTGAGCAGCCTCTTCTTACCTCAGCACCCCTGGTATCTCCAGTATTAGATCATATAGACAGGGGGACAGCAGTGTGAGCAGCCCATTCTAACCTCAGCATCCCTGGTATCTCCAGTATTAGATCAGATAGACAGGATGGACAGCAGTGTGAGCAGCCTCTTCTTACCTCAGCATCCCTGGGATCTCCAGTATTAGATCATATAGACAGGG
Source organism: Ranitomeya variabilis (assembly GCF_051348905.1). Taxonomy (NCBI): domain Eukaryota; kingdom Metazoa; phylum Chordata; class Amphibia; order Anura; family Dendrobatidae; genus Ranitomeya; species Ranitomeya variabilis. The sequence goes on from NC_135236.1 coordinate 652,189,792, forward strand.
TGGACAGCAGTGTGAGCAGCCTCTTACCTCAGCATCCCTGGTATCTCCAGTATTAGATCATATAGACAGGGTGGACAGCAGTGTGAGCAGCCTCTTCATACCTCATCACCCTTGGTATCTCCAACATCAGATCATACAGACAGGGTGGACAGCAGTGTGAGCAGCCTCTTCTTACCTCAGCACCCCTACTATCTCCAGTATTACATCATATAGACAGGGTGGACAGCACTGAGAGCAGCCTCTTCTTACCTCAACACCCCTGCTATCTCTAGTATTAGTTCAGAGAGACAGTGGACAGCAGTGTGAACAGGATCTTCTTACACAGCAGCATTGATATTTCCACTATACAGGACGAAAAATCCACATACTATCCTTAATTTATGAGATTACAGTGAAATGGGAATACCCCTTTAAACGTGTCTCATTGAATTTAGGATTGGATATCACAGCAATGATCTCTTGTGGCTAGAACTGAAGGAGAAATGTCTGATTATCGTCCCTCTTGGTTTTCCTGCTTCAACATCTCACGCTCGGCATGTATTATATATATTACTCACCGCTCAATGTAGAGTGAAATTGCCTAATCAGGTGTAGTGTGCGGATACACCGTGCAGTACCTCTCCTCCTCCTAATGTAACTGTTCCTGAGATCGTTGGGATAATTTATTAGCCGTCTCCTTCAATCTCATTTTAAGGAACTCGTCACCGCTAACATTTCCGCCAGCTGAAGTGAACTGGCTCCAGGGACTTGATCTCTCAATTGCTTCTGGATGATAGTTGTAAAAAACGTAATAATTTATTATGATCCATCGGCTTAGAGGATATACTGAGCACCTCTCTATAGGGAAATGAATTTTTACAGGATCGGGGATTATTGTATAACAGGCTGTGAAGAGAAATCCTAAGGCAGCGTTGTCATTTTTTACATCAGATATGACCAGATTGGTGGAAAAAACTAACCTTATCCTAGATAAAAAAAATTTGGAGTCCATCGGAGACTGACTTTTCCACCATGTATCCACCATTGAATGTTGAAAACCCCTTTAAGGTCCTAATTATTTCCAAGTTATTTTATCTATCCTGCATTGAAAATGGCACTAACAAATATTTTCTATAATTGCAGTTTTTTTGGTCCCTGCTCTCCAAAAGATTAAACCAAAGCAGGATGTACCATAAAATGGTCCCAATAAAAACGACAACTCATCCATAAAAAAGCAAGTCCTCACACAGATACAAGTGCTTCTCACAAAATTAGAATATAAAAAAAAAATGTATGAACATATTTATGGCAAGTGACATGTCCTCTTTGTTACAGCGGCGCCGGCATCCCTGCATGAGTCTTCTTCCTCCACCCCTGCAGGGACGTCGGCATGTTAACTTACCTATCCAAGCTCCCTCGACGTCTGCTTCCTCCCGGGGCCTGCGCGCGGCACACAGGTCTCCTGGGGGTGTTCTTAGGCGTGAGGGCGCCCTGCCTCCTAACGGGCCAGCGCACGCTACTAAAAGCACCCCCAGCCAATAGCTGGGAGACGTTTGGTATATAAGGCATCCTCCTCTATTGGGAGGTGCCTTAGCAACTTTAGTTAATCTGTGTAACTTACTGTCTAGTTGTTAGGTCCCACACCCATGCTCTCTGATCCTGTCCGCCCTGTCTGCATCTGTTCCTGTCCGTCCTGCTGAACCTGTACCCATATCTATCCTGACCATGCCTAGTTCTGTTCCTGATCTCCTCCGGCACCCGAGACCCCATACCTGAGGCCATCCTGTGTCCTTGTACCAGTCGTAGTTGTGCTTGATCCCGCACCTATCTATCAGCCATACCCTCCTGCTAACCAGTTCTTGACCAGTCCAGGTTTCCTGTCCCCCCTGGGGGTCAGATGCCATGGGTCCATCCTAGAGTAGCACCTGGCATCCATCTAGACTAGAGCCAAGTCAACCCCACCATCAGAGGTACTAGCAAAGAGTCAGGTGGCCACCAAGTTATGTACCTCCAGGCTCTTCCCAGACTGTGGCATAATGGTTCCACAACCACGTACGCAACACTCTTCAAGTATGGTTTTTCAACGTTTCCATAAAAAAAATGCTAGCTATCATGAATATTAGACTGTTCATAGAAAAAGACAAAAATGGCTTGGCAGTGATGGAACCGGAATTGATCTGCAGTGAATTTTGGATAGAAAACAATGATATTCATAGTTTGGGGTAACTCTCCAGGAGCTTGAGCAATGTGTGCTGATTTTTGCTATTAGGTTTGGTTTTCTTTGCCGTTTTTATTGCGTCACTTTTAATGCTACCCGTAGATGGCGCCGTATAAGCACTGATGGGCCGTAATGTGAGGGTTTTATCTGGGGCAGTATATTTCTATCGGAGCCGCCGGCTGCACCGAGCCATTTCACCGTACATATTTCAGACGCTTACCCTGCCCTGTGGTATTTTAAAAAGGGATTTCTCTCAGTGACCTGTGATTTTAACAAGCTTTTTTATGATGTCACCTGTTATTCCTAATCTATTAATCTTCTGGAAAGACCTTTGCAAGCTGGCAGTCTCTGAGATAAAATAGGACAGCAATTTTATTTTATTTTCTTTGGCAGTTTCATAACCCACATATTCATCATCTCATGTGCCGGGATTTTACACTAATAACCAAGATGCTACATGAGGAATGATGCCAACGGAGTTATATATTCTAAGGGCGCACATACTTATTCTGTGACCTAAAATAAAAAAGGACAGTGGTTAAAATATTTTAAGGACAATCTCTAAAAAAATAAAAATTCAAGGTCGTTCAAATCTGGAAATATTCCTGTACTTTTTGTGGGTTAAAGGGGTCTTCCTATTTTAGACTTTTAGGTCAGGAATGTCTGATCGATGCATGTGCTGGGACATGCACTTATTCCAGCACACTGATGTTATATTTTTTAGTATCAAGTCTCATAAATTAAAGGTTACAACATCTACATGACTACATGACCAGAACCACCATCAGTACATTAATACATCACCAGAACGACTGTCAGTGCAGTAAAACATTACCAGAACCACTGTCAGTGCAGTAATACATAACCAGAACCACAGTCAGTACAGTAATACATCATCAGAACCACCGTCGGTGCAGTAAAACATCACCAGAACCACGTCAGTGCAGTAATCATTAGAACCACCGTCTGTGCAGCAAAACATCAACAGAAGCAGTGTCAATATAGTAATACATCACCAGAACCACAATCAGTGCAGGAAATCACTAGAACCTCCGTCAGTACAGTAAAACACCTCTAGAACCACTGTCAGTGTAGTAATACATCACTAGAACCACTGTCAGTGCAGTAATACATTATCAGAACAACCGTCAGTACAGTAATACATCACCAGAACCTCCATCAGTAAATGAATACATTGCGAAGCTTAGCACAGCAATCAATTCTAGTGTCAGGTCAGCGACATATACAATTGTATTGCATTAACCTTAAACTCCCAGTATGTCCTTAATAATGGTAAGCAGGTGCTTGAAGTTGTTGTTACTAGCCATCATCAGACTGCAGACTGTACATGAACCACAGTACTGCTTGGTCCTAGGCAGGAACTTTACTAAACATTTAAACCGTAACTTAACTTTTGGAAGATATCTATGTGTTAGGTCCATTAATTCTCAACAGATTGATGTGAGTCTGAAGTTGTCTCAGTGTGAAGAAGAGGCATCAAGGAGTGGGACCTGAGCCCCTCACCGATTTCTCAAAAGACCTCTAAGGCTACTTGCACACTAGCGTCGGGCTCGGCCCGTCGCCGTGCGTCGGGCCGAGGTCCCCGACGCTAGCGTTGTCCCCGCCGCACAACGGGGGCAGCGGATGCATTTTTCCAGCGCATCCGCTGCCCCATTGTGAGGTGCGGGGAAGTGCGGGGAGGTGGGGGCGGAGTTCCGGCCGCGCATGCGCGGTCGGAAAAAGCGGACCGTCGGGAGCAAAAAACGTTACATGTAACGTTTTTTGCTCCCGACGGTCCGCCACAGCACGGCGCAACCGTCGCAGGACGGTTGCGACGTGTGTCATTGCGTCGCAAATGCGTCGCTAATGTTAGTCAATGCAGAAAAAACGCATCCTGCAAGCACTTTTGCAGGATGCGTTTTTTCGGCAAAACGACGCATTTGCGACGTAATGCAGTTAACGCTAGTGTGAAAGTAGCCTTAGAAGTGCACAGCTCAGGAGACAGGACTGTGACTTTCTACTTACTGGATTGGCAGGCGCGGTACTGCATAACGAGCGCGCCTCTGACTGTGGAGCCCATATAACAGACGCCAATAAAATACTGTCAGTGCCCAGTTCCTCCCTCGCACCACTCCCCTTGGTGATGCACTAATTGGGATGCCCCAGCCGGCCAATGGTTCTTAAAGGGAAAGGTTCTACGGCCACACCAACAGGGGTTAAATCCAGACCATTAACTTCCTCTTTTCCCCGGTGGACACCTGGAACCTTTTGCAGTCACATGACTGCCATTCCCTACGCTGACAATGGAGAATCCTCACAGAAAACAGTGCATTGTGTGCTCATTCACACTGAATGTGTATGCAGAATAATTGGCATTTTGAGGGTGAAAGACTCCTTTTATATATCATTGTTCTCAGCAACACATTGTCCTGTGTACACATGTAAGAGGGTGGTGCTGTTATGGACAGTAAGGAACATGCTGTCACTTTAAGAGGCTGCACCCCCTTGTCTGGCGTGATGAAATGTTCTGCTTCTCCCCTGCAATAGTCGGTGTAATGAACTACTCTGTGCAGAGTGCAGGTGTGGAGCTGGAGCAGCGTGTGTGAGCTGAGGCTGCTGCAGAGAGGACTTTTTGTGCTGATAGCTGAAAGAGAGAGGAACTGTGTATTGATATAGCTGCAAGAGAGCCACGAAGATACAGAGAAAGGGATTTACAGCTTCCAGGAGCATCCCTAGGATCCAGAAGCAAGGAGAAGACCACGTTTCACAGAGCTGACAGAAAGCCATGCGCACCACCATATTAGACTGCTGGGGGCCCCCCTGGGACTGGACCTGAGTCCCCAACATCACCGTGAGTTTGTTCCTGTTTGGTGCACCTGTTAGGGCCTAGTGTAGGCTTCAATGGTCAGTACACGGGAGCCGTGTGGCCTGCTTAGTAAAGGCCAGGGAGGTTATACGTAGAGTAGCATCATCACCTGTTTATTGTTTACATTTGCTGGTTAGACATATTTTGAGTCTGTAATAGTTGGAGCACCGTGCTCTTTTACGGAAAAGATAAAGTTTATAACTCTTGTAAATTGTCTTTTGCCATTGTATACCCCTGTTTGCATCTTCCTCATTCACTTCATCCCTTGCCTTCCAATAAATCTACCCTTTGTTGTTTGCACCTCATCTTGTGTACAGTAGTCTTCCTGCACCGTGGTGGTCCCCCGGCCATCGCTTCACACATGTACCACTGAGAACAATGCTTTTCTATGTGCACAGGACGATCATGTTAACAATCGTTCTGTGCACATGAAAGTGATGTCACATCCTGTGTAAACAGGTTATTAAAGGGAACCTGTCGCCAGGTTTACTGATATACAGCATTCTATAATGCTGTATATCTGCCCCAACCCGACCTGTAAGAGAAGAAAAATAACTTTTATTATACTCACCTGCGGGGCGATCTGGTCCGAGGGGTGTCGCTGGTCTTGGTCCGGCACCCCACTGCAACACGCCGCCCTAGGCACCGGACCAAGTTTACTAGTGGCACGTACAGGCAACTTAGACCAAATTAATGTGATTTGCTAATTCAAGGTATTTAGGAATTTATTTCTAGTATAATTATATTTCCTTTAGTTATATTTTTTTTCAATTCCCAGTAAGCCCCTTCAAGCATATTTTTGTTGGTCTTAGAAAATAAAATAGCTTAAAATGGGTGTTAGCCAAATATTCATTCAATTTATGGCTATTTTCCACCACTAAACATACTCTTAGGCAGGCTGAGTACGGATGTAGGGAAAATGAAGGAATAAGCATCCTGAATTTAGATACCGTGGGAGGCAATGTAACTCCCATACATCTTTAATTGACAGCAAACTCCCACCAAAATTGTGTTTCATACAAGAAATAAAGGTCTGTTATTTTTGCAGGAACAGCGCCAGTATTGTCGTTTCTTGAATAGGACGGAACTGCAATAAGATTCTACTATAAAAGAACAGGAAAATGGAACTCATGCAGAAAACGAATCCATAACATGATGCACACAACTGGTTCCTGATGGAACTTGATGACTATTATTGGATCTGGTGGGTTCCATTTGGGTTTGTCAAGTCCCCCCATACACATTAGATCTAAGATGTACTAAATAGATAATTTTGACCAAATCAATTTTTCGTTGAATGGTTTTCGGGTGGCAAGTGATCGACTTTTGGGCTACTAACAATCGGAATTGTCTGATATTTTTGTGCGACTATCGTGCATGGCATAATGTGTATGTGCTGATCATTCTGAAAATTTTATTTCATTAGCTCCATCCCACTGATTTTTCATCGTTCGATTGTCATCATGTGTATGGACAGCTTTAGGGTAGCTTGATCTACTCCCCAAATGGCCAACTCTTCACATTGTGTTCAGTAGGAACAGCTGGAGAGCACACAGACAACACACTTGAAGGGGTTGTCCAGGCTTGGGGTATAAGTCTGCAGTGACTGTATGTGACAGGACACAGTGTACTCTGTCAGGATTATCTGTCGCCGTGAGTGGGCGGTTATGTAACCAAATATGAAATTTACATACTTCCAGCCACAATCTGACTAGACATGCCACGCCTTGTATCGAGCAAGGCAGCACACGTCTAGTTGGCATGTGACCGCATGTATGCAACTCACATATTTATCGCAACACGCCCGGCACTGGAGAGTCCTAACATCGAGTGATTGCAAACTTCTTCTTCCCCAAGCCTGGACAACCCCTTTAAAGGGAACCTGTCACCCCAAAAAAATCGAAGGTGAGCTAAGCCCACCAGCATCAGGGGCTTATTTACAGCATTCTGTAATGCTGTAGATAAGCCCCCGATGTATCCTGAAAGATGAGAAAAAGAGGTTAGATTATACTCACCCAGGGGCGGTCTCGGGCCGGTTCTGGTCTGATGGGCATCGTGGTCCAGGGCCTCCCATCTTCTTACGATGACGTCCTCTTCTTCTCTTCACGCTGCGGCTCCGGCGTACTTTGTCTACCCTGTTGAGGGCAGAGCAAAGTACTGCAGTGCGCAGGAGCCGGGAAAGGTCATAGGAGCCGCAGCGTGAAGAGAAGAAGAGGACGTCATCGTAAGAAGATGGGAGGCCCCGGACCGCGACGCTTATCGGACCAGAACCGGACCGGGACCGCCCCTGGGTGAGTATATTCTAACCTCTTTTTCTCATCTTTCAGGATACATCGGGGGCTTATCTACAGCACTACAGAATGCTGTCGATAAGCCCCTGATACTGGTGGGCTTAGCTCACCTTCGATTTTGGGGGTGACAGGTTCCCTTTACGTTTCAGATCATATCGCTGTGAGAGAAGGATCATTGTTTTTCAGAAGGTCAAAAAGTCACAGTCTCATGGAAAACTGTCAACAAATCTGCCAGCACGCCTGCTCATCCGCAATGTGAATCTAGCCAAAACATATTTTATCAAGCAATACAGATTAGCAGATGAATATAATAACTCTAACGGGTGTCTGCCATTTTAATGGAAGTAAGTTTAATGATTGAACTTTCAACAAAGCCTCCAGCGCCGATGAGAACAAAGCCATAAGGTGGCTTTACACGTTAGATATATTTTGGCCAAACGCTTTTTCTTTGTTCCCCTCGTGTGCTGGCACGTTCCATCATGTTCATGAACTCTCAATGGGAAATAAGTCACGTAGTAAGCCCTGTTAAACAGTTAATATTGACTTTTATGCGTTCTACTTCCAATAGTTGGCACTAGAGTTCAAGTTCTTTTCTTCTCTTAAGAGAGAATTTGCATATTTAATTTCCCAGAGGAGCATTGCATGACCTATAAGTCTCCTTACTTTGGCATGTCAGGCATGTCACTCTCCACAAGGAGAATCCTTATATCCCAGTGTTATGCTCGTGCCCTGACTGGGTGGCGTGAGCGAGGGGATTGTGGCCCCACTGTGCCACAAACCAGACTACCCTGGAAGGGGTGTGACTAAGCAGCCTCCTTGGTGTTCGTTGGAGCCTCTGATGGTGAGGTCAGACTTGTGCGGCAGGTAGCTGCCAGGTACCACTCCAGGGCGGTGTCTGGCTGTGGCAGCTGATCCCACTGAGGGACTGAACATTATAAACAGGTGGGAGCAGTTATGGAGGAGCACCACTGGTACTCTGGCGGACACGGCTGGCACTCTGGGAGGCAGGCGGGCATGGCTGGCACTCTGGGAGGCAGGCGGGCATGGCCAGCTCTCTAGGCAGGCAGACACGGCTGGCACTCTAGGCAGGCAGGTGGGCATGGCTGGCACTCTAGGCAGGCAGGCCAGCATGGTTGGCACTCTAGGCAGGCAAGCGGGCACGGCTGCACTCTAGGCAGGCGGGCACGGCTAGCCGGGACTGGAACTGGTTCGGGTAGGACAGGAGCATACGCAAGAACGTGTGGGATAAAGGAACAGGTAGGGACCAGTACAGACTAGAGGCATAAAAGAACAGGTAAGAACTAAGCTGGAGGGACAAGGACACACTGGGCGCGGACCGGGAGCAAAGCCAAGCCACACAAAGCGGAGAGCAGGACAGAGCCGCAAGAGGTGAAGCAAAGACCAGAACCGCAAGAGGCGAAGCAAAGCCAGAACTGCAAGCCAAGTCCAGAGCCACAAGAGGCAGAGCCAAGAGCTGAACCACTGGAGGCGGAGCCAAGAGCAAAACCGCTGGAGGCAGAGCCTAGAGCAGAACTGCTGGAGGCAGAGTCAAGAGCAGAACCTCTGGAGGCAGAGTCAAGAGCTGAACCTCTGGAGGCAGAGCCAAGAGCAGAACCGCAGGAGACGGAGCCAAGAGCAGAACCGCAGGAGGCAGAGCCAAGAGCAAAACCGCAGGACGCAGAGCCAAGAGCAAAACTGCAGGAGGCGGAGCAAAGAGCAGAAGCCCAGGAGGCGGAGCAAAGAGCAGAAGCACAGTTGGTGAAGCAAAGACCAAAACCACAAGAGGTGGAGCAAAGTCCAGAACCTCAGGAGGCAGAGCCAAGAGCAGAGCCACAGGAGGTGGAGCAAAGAGCAGACCCAAAGTAGGCGGAGTAAAGAGGAGAAGGAGTGAACACAAGGAAACACACATCAGAATCGGAAAGGCTACAGACAGGGATACAAATGAAAAGGGTATAGCACTAGGTTCAGGCAGGGTCAGGAACGGGACAAGGCACAGAAGCAAAGACTCAGACCAGGGTACGAAGCCCCCCTGGGTGGCTGAAACAAGAGGCACTGGACACAGATACAGGCCAGGGTACAAAGCCCCTCTGGGTGGCTGACGCAAGAGAAAAAGAAAGACAGGAACTGGCGCCTCAGCAGCAAGACACTAACTGAGGAAGTAAGTTGCTCAGGCATCCCCCTAGGGGTGGGAATGCTTTAAGTACCTGATGCCTCTTGGCAATTGGCAGGTGACAACTTAGGAAGGACATGAGGCCCAGAGCATGGAGCCAGCAGAGGACAGAACTCACAGCGTGGCTTAGAGTGATGAGTTAGAGGGGAGATGGGAAGCCATGCAGCGCTGCTGGCAGGGATGTTACACCCAGTCAGAGGCCTGTCATACTGCCAAATCAGATCTCATGCCTTACACTGAGTAGGATCAATATCCCTCAACTCATGTCTGCAAATTGAGATTCTGGTTTGACTTTTATCTTAAGTCATGTAGCATGACCTTTTAAGGGATGAATATTGACTTTTAGGATTGCCACTTCTAATAGGTGGCACTAAAGTTCAAGTCCTCTTCCTCTCTGAAGAAACTATTTGGAATATTTAATTTACCAGAGAAGCATTGCATGGCTTATAAGTCTCCTTACACTGGCATGTCAGACATGTCATTCTCCATAAAGAGAACCGTTACCACTTATACCCCAGTCAGTGGCCTCTCATATAGCCAAATCAGATCTTATGCTTTGCACTGAAGAGATAAAAAATCCCGAAACACATATCTGCAAATTGATATTCTAGTTTGGTTTTGATCCTAAGGCTCTTTAAAGGGCCAATATTTACTTTTATTATTGCTACTTCCAATAGATAGCGCTAGAGTCTCTGAAGAGGCAATTTGCATGTTCAATGGGAAATTAGCTGCAGCGAGTTCTCTCTATTAGCAACCTATTTCCCGTGACAACAAAAGGATCTGACCTGTTGGATTTCAATATGCTCTATATTTCTAGGACCCCCTAACACATTAGATGGCAAGTTGGGTTCATGTGACATTAATCTAAAATAGTAGGACAGCTTTATGGTTATTGATTTTTATACATTAGGACAGGAGTAGGGGTGGGAATAATATGATCTGGGACAACCAAATATTAGTCTGTATTTCTTACAAGTTCACAACCGGCCACCGTCATTCATCAAACCTGTAGGCCAGCTTTAGCTGTCTATTGGGATCAGGATTTGGATCAGGTCTAGTAATCAGGACATTTGTGGTCTCCTTCGGGTCTAATAATCAGGACATATTTGGTCTCCTTTGGTTCTAGTAATCAGGACATTTGTGGCCTCCTTCGGGTCTAGTAATGAGGACATTTGTGGTCTCCTTCGGGTCTAGTAATCAGGACATTTGTGGCCTCCTTTGGGTCTAGTAATGAGGACATTTGTGGTCTCCTTTGGGTCTAGTAATGAGGACATTTGTGGTCTCCTTCGGGTCTAGTAATCAGGACATTTGTGGTCTCCTTCAAATCTAGTAATCAGGACAGTTGTGGCCCCCTTCAGGTCTAGTAATCAGGACATTTGTGGTCTCCTTCGGGTCTAGTAATGAGGACATTTGTGGTCTCCTTCGGGTCTAGTAATCAGGACATTTGTGGTCTCCTTCGGGTCTAGTAATCAGGACAGTTGTGGCCCCCTTCAGGTCTAGTAATCAGGACATTTGTGATCTCCTTCGGGTATAGTCATCAAGACATTTGTGGTCTTCTTCGGGTCTAGTAATAAGGACATTTGTGGTCTCCTTCGGGTCTAGTAATCAGGACACTTGTGGTCTCCTTCAGGTATAGTCATCAGGACATTTGTGGTCTCCTTCGGGTCTAGTAATCAGGACAGTTGTGGCCCCCTTCAGGTCTAGTAATCAGGACATTTGTGGTCTCCTTCGGGTCTAGTAATCAGGACACTTGTGGTCTCCTTCAGGTATAGTCATCAGGACATTTGTGGTCTCCTTCGGGTCTAGTAATCAGGACAGTTGTGGCCCCCTTCAGGTCTAGTAATCAGGACATTTGTAGTCTCCTTCGGGTCTAGTAATCAGGACATTTGTGTTTCCAGACAACACGAATCTATATGGAAGCTTGGAGGGAGTCAGGAACTACACGTATCAGCTTATATTACATTGCTTTTGTGGCCTTGACTAATGGAACAGAGGCGGTAACAGTTCTTCAGCTGCCATTATCCTATGACCCAGCATTGTTGAATACGTTATTCATATCCTAACATGAAGTATTGAACGCAGGGCACACATCTGAAGAGAAGAGTTCAGTAAAGTGCATTAATCTCCATTTACTATGTCATTATATAAGGATTATGGAGTGTATTTACCATCTGCCATGTTGAATAGTTACAGCGTGTTTTTCGGCTTTGCAATACACCTGCGTTTATAGAACACGTGGAGTCATTGAGTTAAGGATCATTCCGGAAGGATGGCAGGGCAAACAGAGGAACAAAGTGGTCAGTGGTTCACAATGCAATCCTCCGCCAAAGGGCATACAATGGTTTCGTAATATCTGCATGTAAACTCTTCACTGACGTATTTTCTTATCCCGTGGAACTGAGGAGGAGACACCTTGCCGATGCAAACACAGAGCACTCAACTATATGGGGTTATCCGACTAAAAGATTTATCACCTATCCACACACCCCTTTTACTCGTCAGTCCCGTAGACTTTGAATGTAACTGCAAAGTGCGTTCATGATCTCTACTCTCTCTAACCTGGGCTACTGACCACTTGGTGGCCAATCAGTCATTGTTTTCGTGAAGAAAAACCCCTTTCATACAAACCTTGTACCTGGGTGTTTCATGATGGAGCTTGCCTCTGTGAGCGTTATATTATTTGTTTACATACATTTTCCAAGTACAGGTGCTTCTCACAAAATTAGAATATCACGAAAAAGTGAATTTGTTTCAGTTCTTCAATACAAAAAGTGAATCTCATATATATTATATAGAGTAATTACAGAGTGATCTATTTCAAGTGTTTTGTTCTCTTAATGTTGATGATTATGGCTTACAGCCAATGAAAGTAATTATCTCAGTAAATTAGAATAATTAGCAAAAAACACCTGCAAAAGGCTTCCCAAGCGTCTAAAAGGGTCCCTTAGTCTGTTTCAGCAGCTTCACAATCATGGGGAAGACTGCTGACTTGACAGATGTCCAGAAGGCAATCATTGACACACTTCACAAGGAGGGTAAGCCACAAAAGTTCATTGCTAAAGATCTGGCTGTTCACAGAGTGCTGTATCCAAGCATATTAATGGAAAGTTGAGTGGAAGGAAAAAGTGTGGTAGAAAAAGGTGCACAAGCAACTGGGATAACTGCAGCCTTGAAAGGATTGTTAGGAAAAGACCATTCAAATATTTGGGGGAGATTCACAAGGAGAGGACTGCTGCTGGAGTCATTGCTTCACGAGCCACCAAACACAGACGTATCCAGGACATGGGCTACAAGTGTCACATTCCTTGTGTCAGGCCACTCATGACCAATAGACAACGCCAGAAGCGTCTTACCTGGGCCAAGGAGAAAAGCTGGACTGTTGTCAGTGGTCCAAGGTGTTGTTTTCAGATGAAAGGAAAGAGTGGAGAGGCCACAATCCAAGCTGCTTGAGGTCTAGTGTGAAGTTTCCACAATCAGTGATGGTTTGGGGAGCCATGTCATCTGCTGGTGTAGGTCCACTGTGTTTTATCAAGACCAAAGTCAGCGCAGCCGTCTATAAGGAAATTTTAGAGCACTTCATGCTTCACTCTGCCGACAATCTTTTTGGAGATGGAAATTTCATTCTACAGCAGGACTTGGCCCCTGTCCACACTGCCAAAAGTACCAATACCTGGTTTACAAACAACAGTATCACTATCACTGTGCTTGATTGGCAGCAAACTCGCCTGACCTTAACCTTATAGAGAATCTATAGAGTATTGTCAGGAGGAAGATGAGAGACACCAGACCCAACAATGTAGACGAGCTGAAGGCTGCTATCAAAGCAACCTGGGCTTCCATAACCCCTCAGCAGTGCCATAGGCTGATCGCCTCCATGCCACGCCGCATTGATGCAGTAATTGATGCAAAAGGAGCCCCGACCAAGTATTGAGTGCATTTACTGACCATACATTTCAGTAGGCCAACATTTCGGATTTTAAAATCATTTTTCAATCTGGTGTTATAAAGTATTCTAATTTACTGAAATAATGACTTTAACTTACATTTTCCATACGGCTGTGGTGACGGAAAATGAAAAAACTTACCTGACTCTTTGATGAAGGGTAGGAAAAAATGGAAAATAGTCCGAACATGATGGGGTTGAAGAGAATCTGTCAAGACCAATTTTACTATAGAAGCTAATGGTATGGCTGTATGGTCCTAGTACTGTTTTGTAGTAATTCGCTTTGAAATCGAGCTTTGCAGGCCACGTGAAAACTAGTGGGAAGTGCATAGTGAGTGCGTCAGATTGTAACAATGCACTATCAGGTTAATTTGTATGTGGCTGCAAAGCTGGATTTCTCAGCACTGGAAACTAGGATTACTACAAGACAGGTGGCATTTTTATTGTTGTACTAGGACCTGTGTCGCCGTACCGTTAGTTTCGGTAATGAAATAGCCCTGACAGATATCCTTTAAAAAAATGTCTTGGCGCCAGTATATTGAGTTGTTGACAATCTTTTTGTCCCACTGTTCTAGCCTATAAGTGCGCTTTAATGGCACGCTTTCTGAGATCACAGACAACACCAGTGAATTATAGAGTCTTACTGAATGAAGTGTTTGTGTACAAGTCTCAGCAGGCTCGGGGTTACCGAAAATACAAGGTGAACATATTTCATTAATCAAGACACCAAGATGCCAAAGTAAGATGTTTTCTCTGCCATCTCCGGGTATCCCCATCTGTCACATGCTGGGCCTTGGCATCTGGGAACTACAAACCTGTCACTTTGTTGGAACAAAACATAACATCAGACCTTAACGTGTCGACTTAATATATGTACGCTGATGAAATGCAGCGCTGGCTTCCTGCGTGCTGAGCGTCTGTGTGGCGAGGGAATGGGAAGAAGTAATAGGTGGCATTTTCCATCTGTAGATGTGCTGCCTTCTGTCTCGGTTTGATGGATGAACTTGGAGCTACAGACAGTAGACATCTTTTATACCTAAAACACGGAACGTATGGTGCCTATCCGGCTTGGAAAACATATAAGAACCATTAGTACTTCCATATGGATTCTCGGACTCTATAATCTTGATTGTAAATTATATTTTTCATCTATTAGTAGGACATGTCATGATGACTGACACTTAACGCTAAAATGGCTGAATAACAATCCCAGTGATATCCATTAGTGGTTGCCATTGAGTACCTCCTATATAGGACAACACTTTTTCGTGTTGCAAATATATATATTTATTTTTTTTTAAGTTACTTTTTTGGTATGTGACTTTCCATTAAAAAAAATAAAATTCCTAAAATCCCCATTCCTTATTTCACACACAATAAGCTGATGCTTCCTGTTCTTTGCAAATCATTTGGCTTTCCTGTATAGAATGAGGTAGAATGAGCAGAGTCACCTCTTAATCATTAAAGAATAATACTTACCAGCACTGGTGTTGGTGGAATTGGTATATTTCGGTCTAGCTCTAAGTTTTATTTGGGAACACCTCAGACTCATTCAGGACCTCTAAAACAATGCAGAATCACCGACATATGGGATCACCGGCTTTTATGCATGGTTTATATAAACACTGTGGAGAGCACGAAATTTGCCAGTTTGATAGGAAAAGGGGGACAAGTGGAAATCAATTGATTGATTGTCCATCATACAAGTATAATTCTGAACTTCAGAGATGGGCAATGGGAACATTCTGAACCCATAGGACCCAGGTGAACTTGTCCCACTCGTCTTCCTGAGCATTTAGCTAGGCAAATAGATCCAATGTGTTTTTTACAGAAGATTGATAATAACAAAGGGGTCTGGCAATCACCTCTCTCCCATGGAAATGAATATGTGGTCAGGCAAGTCACGCACAAGGTTTAACCCCTTCATAACATATGATGTAAATTTACTTCCTACTGATGAGGACTCATACACCGAGCCTGCATATTTCCTGGCTGATGATGGCTGATTTAATCAGCCATCATCTGTCTCTGTTAACCTACTAAATGTTGCTGTCAATCTCTGACTCTGAATTTAACAATTCTACCCAGATTTCCATATAGTTTCTATGTTGGATTTCTAATGACTGGTACATCGTAATTTTGCAATAAAAAAAATTCTGTTGGGTTGGGAGAAAACAAGCCCCCATATATCCATACATCCATACCATTTATTCCATATACAAATCCCCCCTGACAGGTTCCCTTTAAGTCTAATAAAATATAATATAATACCATCTCACACGGCTTCAATGGCCGTAGAAGGTTTAAGGCCGACTATTGTCTTCAGATATAAATTTGATGAGCCGGATAGGATGGCGGCTATGACTACATTATAACCCGCGCCCCATCAATACTGCTTAAAACTGTTTTCTTTCTTCTTGCGGTGATTGCATAAGAAATATTTAATACTTCAAATGGGAGCGGAGACAGAATTACAAGTATCACGTCCAGAGGCCTGTAAGTGGGACATGCTGCAATTCCCAGTTATTCATGTTGATTTATAAACTAGTTTATGGGAACTGACAGTCACTTCTAGCCCCGGCAAAAAAAATGTCTGTTCTTGACTAAAGTGTTTATCAAGAGGAAGAAAAGCCCTAGAGGAGCATCTTGAAGGAAAATCTGCTAAAACAAATGCACCGTTCAATTCACGCGGCCCTACGCTAAATCAAAGGTGATGGCGCGGACCCAATGCATGTCCTGATAGGTAGAAAAGTTAATAGGGCCATCACCTTCAGGAAACACCTTTCATTTTCTTGTAGGCTATATGGAACACTACACCTTCCTACTATCTTGCCTAAGTAATTTTTAGGCGCCTGTTCACATTACGGTTTGAAAACATCAAACCGTTAAATTATCCATGGCGGATGATTTTTATATTGTAGATGGCGTGTACAGGTGAAGCCTATTATATTCACTGTGTGCCCAGGACCCTAAAGCCTCATTCAGACGTCCGATTTTTCCACGTACAAACAAAACGGACTGACTATCCCGATCAGAACGTGATCCAAATGTCATTCGATTTTCTTGAGAAATTGAAAAAATAAAATTATCCACCTTCTCCATTCTGAGAGTCCTTGAAAATCGAACCGCACTTGATTGTTAACCGACTGCCATATGATTTTTTTTCACGGACCCACTGCTGACTTTGATCCGACCATCAGATGTCTCCGTGGACTGAGAGAGTGTCATTCGATTTTCTCGAGAAATTGAAAAACCAAAAATTATCCACCTCCATTCTGATAGTCTGTGAAAATCGAATCGCACTTGGTTGTTAAGCGACTCTCATCCGATTTTTGTTCACAGACGCACTGCTGATTTTGATCCGACCATCAGATGTCTCCGTGGACTGAGAGAATGTCATTCGATTTTCTCGAGAAATTGAAAAGCCAAAAAATTATCCACCTTCTCCATTCTGAGAATCTGTGAAAATCGAACCGCACTTGATTGTTAACCGACTGCCATATAATTTTTTTTCACAGACCCACTGCTGACTTTGATCCGACCATCAGATGTCTCCGTGGACTGAGAGAATGTCATTCGATTTTTTCGAGAAATTGAAAAAACAAAAATTATCCACCTCCATTCTGAGAGTCCGTGAAAATTGAACCGCACTTGGTTGTTAAGCGACTCTCATCCGATTTTTGTTCACAGACCCACTGCTGATTTTGATCTGACCATCAGATGTCTCCGTGGACTGAGAGAATGTCATTCGATTTTTTCGAGAAATTGAAAAACCCAAAAATTATTCACTTTCTCCATTCTGAGAATCTGTGAAAATCGAACCGCACTTGGTTGTTAAGCGACTCTCATCCGATTTTTGTTCACAGACCCATTGCTGATTTTGATCCGACCATCAGATGTCTCCATGGACTGAGATAATATTATTCGATTTTCTCGAGAAATTGAAAAACCAAAAATTATCCACCTTCTCCATTCTGAGAGTCCATAAAAATCGAACCACACTTGGTTGTTAAGTGACTCTCATCCAATTTTTGTTCACAGACCCATTGCTGATTTTGATCTGACCATCAGATGTCTCCGTGGACTGAGAGAATGTCATCCGATTTTCTTGAGAAAATGAAAAACCCAAAAATTTCCACCTCCATACTGAGAGTCTGTGAAAATCCAACCGCACTTGGTTGTTAAGCGACTCTCATCCGATTTTTGTTCACAGACCCATTGCTGATTTTGATCCGACCATCAGATGTCTCCGTGGACTGAGAGAATGTCATTCGATTTTCTTGATAAATTGAAAAACCAAACATTATCCACCTTCTTCATTCTGAGAGTCTGTGAAATTCGAACCGCACTTGGTTGTCAAGCGACTCTCATCCGGTTTTTTTTCACAGACCCATTGCTGATTTCGATCGGACCATCAGATGTCTCCATTGACTGTGAGAATATTATTCGATTTTGTCGAGAAAATGAAAAACCAAAAATTATCCACCTTCTCCATTCTGAGAGTCCGTGAAATTCGAGCCGCACTTGGTTGTTAAGCGACTCTCATCCGATTTTTGTTCACAGACCCATTGCTGATTTTGATCCGACCATCAGATGTCTCCGTGGACTCAGAGAAAATGTCATTCTATTTTCTCGAGAAATTGAAAAACAAAAAATTATCCACCTTCTCCATTCTGAGAGTCCATGAAAATCGAACCGCACTTGGTTGTTAACCGACTGCCATCCGATTTTTTTTTTCACGGACCCAATGCTGATCCGGCCATCAGATGTCTCCGTAGACTGAGAAAAAATCATGGACATGTTAATGGCCCCATAGACTATCACATGTATGAGTGCTATCTGTGAAAATCACCGTTTGCACTCGTATAGAAACACTGGACGTTGCGGGTGATTGACAGGTCTCTCTCGTGTATGTATACAGGGAGTCAGACCCCACTTACTCTCTATACTGCCACAAGGAGTACTCTAGGGGAAATATGATGGCCATGTCACTCTGAGTGATAGATCAGTAGTGTATAGTGATATTATTTATTTGTACGGTATGGCGACATATACCCCCGATGGTCATAATCACATGAGCTCCTCGGACTATAGTTATAGTTTTGGCCTCTAGAAAAAACAGAATTCATAAATTTCCTATCCCATATCTCTCACTATATAACTATAATTGACTTATTAAATATTATGAGTCTTATATGCATAGAATATAGAGGTGCTTCTCACAAAATTTGAATATCATCAAAAAGTTAATTTTTGCAAAATTTGGGGGAAAAAAACCCAACTATTTTTAAGAGTACTTTTAGCATAAAAACTTGATTTAAACAATACATAGTTTCTGATGACATACTCCCTTTAAAGACGTTGTCACAATGTAATAGGTTATCACTTATCTATAGTCTTTAAGTGATCCATGATGGTCCCATCACCAATACAGAGAACGGTGTTCTGAAGTACCCTGTTTGAAAGGAGCATTCATTGTCTATGGGACTGCTAGTCATAGCTCAGGCAGTCCCATAGACAATGAATGGAGCACGTGAGGCACATTACTCCTTTCAAATAGGGCATTTCAGAGCTTAAAATGTTTCTTTTAATTTTAGGATTATACAGACATTCTGACTTAGACTTTCAAAGTAACTACAACAGCCTCATAAGGTCTAAGAAAACTACTCAATACATGTATGTAGTTTGTACTGTGAAATTTGGTGACAGATCTGCTTTATGAAAATAGCCAGCAGAGAGTTTTGGCCCTAAAATCAACCTTCGGGGGCAACTGAGCCCCAAATCTTAAACTGCATCCAATATCTTGTTGCTTTAAGATTCCCGATGTCTAATAATATAAGTAATATGCAGAGGTGGATTTAACAAACTTATTTTTAAGGAACACAATCCGAGTATATGTTTTGAAAGTAAATGTTGGCGATCGCCCAGCGCCTGTCATGGTAGTTAAAACTTTCCTTAAAGGCTTAGTCTGCCGGTGCATTGTGACATTTCACCATCTGTCTTCGGTGCTCTTGCATAATTATGTCTGTCCCAATTTCTCTTCTCAAGATATTTATTTGTACCATCTACAATGCAAATACCCTATTACTTCTAGTTAATGATGCATAAAATGGGACAAGCCGCTAACCTCCCCGTAGCGGGACCGAATATGACTTGAAGAATCAACATCTCCTGTTATTTAGAGAGCGAGCGGCCGCTTTTATAATGCAGCTTTGTAAATTCACACCATGTTTACCTATGGGATACGGGATAAGCAGGTCGCTCTTCGGAAGAAAGCCCCCAGTGCGTGATCACAGCGCTATGTCAGCACCTCAATACTGTCTCTGTCCTTGTATACATCTATGCTAATAAGTATTATCCTCTGCATGTTTGCCCATTTCTGCATGCATTAAGTTTGAGTCGAATTTTCTGAAATTCATGTGAATTCAAACAATTTGAGTGTACGCTGTTATGGTTAGCAGTGTCCTCTCTATCTCCTGTAGAGTGTAAGCTCTTATGGTCAGCGGAGTCCTCACTCTCCTATAGAGTGTAAGCTCTTATGGTCAGTGGGGTTCTCTCTCTCTCCTGTAGAGTGTAAGCTCTTATGGTCAGCAGGGTCCTCTCTCTCCTGTAGAGTGTACGCTGTTATGGTTAGCAGTGTCCTCTCTATCTCCTGTAGAGTGTAAACTCTTATGGTCAGTGGGGTCCTCTCTCTCCTATAGAGTGTAAGCTCTTATGGTCAGTGGGGTCCTCTCTCTCTCTCCTGTAGAGTGTAAGTGTAGCGCCCCCACTGCCGCAGGGCCGAGGGGTACCCGGTACCAGGCCTCTGAGTCTCTGCTCTGGGGTTGTCACGGTGGCTAGGCCCGGTCCGTGACCCTGCTGAGGGGCGTACAGTGATAGATATGATGGATGTGGATGGTGGTGCGGTGCAGTAAATAACGAGGACACCAGGTTGCAGTCTCTTTACCTCTTTACTGAAGGTTTTAGAATCCTCAGTCCAGAGCGCTGTCAACAGGGCTGTTTGAGACCGGCCGGTCCAAAGGCACATCAGGAGTTCTCTTTACAGGTGGGAATCAGTGTCTACCTTCTAGCGCTGTGTGTTGTAGTCCTTCCCTGCTGAGCTCCCGGGATAGTCCTCACAACTGATTCTGTCTGTCTCTGATGTTCGTTCTCTCCGTCCCCCAGGTGATATGGTAGGACGCACCCGTATGACGGGGTAGGCCTGGAGTTCTTCTGGGACCCTAGAGTCGCCCCTCTCCCACAGCTGCCTCCGTTGTCTGCTTAGGTGATTTGTGTGAGACAGCCAACCTATAATTGGCTGTCCGGCCGTGGTTTGCAGTAGTACTTAGAGTCTCTTACTTGCTCGGCGTTCCGGCCACCGACTGTTTGCGCCTCAGAAGGATGTTGCCTCGGTCTAACAGCACGACTCCTTCTGGTCCTAATGCCTCTTTTCTGTATTCCCGTTGTTCACTGGTTAGTTCTGCTCTTAGGAGTCTGCCAGGATCCCATCCCTGACAGGTCCTCTCACTAGCTCTTCCCAGTTACTTCTCTCCCTGTCTTCCTGTCCAACCCCCAGTTTTACCAGAGTGTGAGGAGTGGCCTACTAGATAGAACCACCCCCCCTGGTGGCCGGAGTGTGAAGTGTAGTGTGAGTGTTACCTGGTCAGAGAAACTCCTTTAATGCAATCAGACGTAACATCACTCCCCTTAGTGGCAGAGCGACATTACTGCAACGACCAGGACTCTGGGGCGCTGCACTCCCCCCCGGTTAAATCCAGTACTCCCGGACTGGGAAAACAAGAACAACAATACATGTTAACAGAAAACACACAAAATTTTGAAATAGCATAAACAATTAAACATAACAGTGCTTCCCTTTATGGGAGGTGAGGACTCTTGAACGTTGCAAAAGTTAGGTCATGCACAGTTTATGACTCTCAGTTTATTGGTTGAAACAGCGGGGACCCCGGGTAAACAAAGTGGTCCCCCTTTTGAAAGTTTTTGAGCAATTCACCGTCCATTACTCTATTGTCCATTTTAAAACCTGTAACAAAAGATATGCACACAAACATTTTCAACTAAATAGCAGCCCTCGCTAATACCTCCAAGTTTTGTAGCGGAGGGGAGTTTGATTCTGAGTGCTGCGTGTGGACCTTCGCAGCGCAGGGGTTGCTATTGGCCTAACAGGGCCCGCTATGCTTGCTACCGCTGGTGTAGTGCACTGTCTTCTAGCTACACTTCTAGTGAGTCTGGGTAGCACTGGCAGGTTGGGGCTCTCAGAGCTGCTGCTATCAACAGTGGGTACAGCAGATTCACCAATAGCAGAGGGAGGATTTGCCGGTTCAACGGTTGGCATGGCATCTTCAGGTAGGGCTTGTTGAGGTTGCGGGGCCGGATGATCTGGTACCACCATCGCTTCTGGTGGGTCCGGCTGTTGAAACGTTAGAACAGGTACCACGATGGCCTGATTTATCTGAGTCCAGGACTGGGGAAAGTCACCAAGGACGGTATGGATCATCTTCTCCTTTTCCACCGGCGGGGAGATTCTTGGGGCCGTGTCCCTCTCTCTCAACTTATCGGGGCAGACCTTAAGGTGATCCCTGGATACTGCTGTCGAGGTCTCCCCTCTGTCCTTGCTGATGAGACAGACCTTCGTGTTGTCGAAGTCGGATGGCAGGATGGTATACGGTTCCGCTTCCCATTGGTCATCGAGCTTGTGTAGTCTTCTCTTTCGTTTAAGTACTTGCTCACCAGGTGACAGGGGAATCGCAGGAGCGTGCTGGTTGTAGTCCCTTTCTTGTTTTTGCCTAGCCTGGGCGAGACTTCTTTCCACGCACTCCTGTACTTTGCGGTACCTTCGCTGCCTTTCTGCATCCCAATCTGCATCCGGTGAGGTATCTTCGGGGACTAGGACCCCCATGTCCAGATCAACGGGTAACTGGCTAGGCCTTCCCCTCATTAGGTATTCTGGAGTACAGTTGGTGGAATTTACTGGGATGTGATTGTAGATATCCACCAAGTCAGGCAACTTTGTCAGCCACAGGTTCCGTTCCTCTACGGGCAAGGTCTTCAATAAGTCGATCACCACCTGGTTCATCTTCTCGCACATCCCATTGGTTTGAGGATGGTACGGCGTGGTTCGGATCTTCTTACACCCGTACAGTTGGCAGAACTCTTGGAACACTTCTGCTTCGAATGCTGGTCCCTGATCGGTCAGTACCTTCTCTGGGTAGCCATGGGGCCTACAAAAGTACTGCTGGAAGGCCTTGGCGGCAGTCCTGGCCGTTAGATCCTTGACAGGTACAACCACCAAAAATCTGGAGTAGTGATCCACGATGGTAAGAGCGTAGATATAGCCTGACCGGCTAGGTGTCAACTTCACATGATCCAGCGCGACCAGTTCGAGCGGCCGTTTGGTGATGATAGGCTGCAGGGGAGCCCGTTGGCTGCCACGGTCCTTCCTGCGTAGGCTACATGGACTGCACTCCCGACACCACTTCTCTGTTGTGAATTTGGTTTCTGGGCTCCCCCGGTGGTTACTGGTGGTACTGAACTTGTGTGCTTCATCTCCTCTGTTCACCTGTTTCCATCAGGATGTGGGAGTTTCTATTTAGCCTTGCTTCTCAGTCATTTCTATGCCGGCCAACAATGTTACCAGAAGCCTTTCTGTTGCATGTTCCTGCTCCTAGACTACTATCAGCTCGAGTTCCCATCTTCCAAGAGCTAGTCCTTTTGTATGCTTTACTACGGTCTCTTGCCATTGAGAACCATGACAGTTTGGCCGGCCAAGAGTTAAAATAATTGGCAGAAGAAAGGAGAGAAAAGAAGTCTGCAGAGAATTTTTTTTTTTTTTTTTTTCTGAGTTTGCTCATTAGTTGATTCACTTGCATCTCTGCTTACTGCAGCCTTCGTCTCTCTCTCCTTCTAATCCTTGAATGGTTCTGATTTCACCTGATTAAAATGGATCCTCAGAGTTTAGCTATTGGTTTGGATAATCTCGCTATGAAGGTTCAAAGTTTACAGGATTTTGTAATTCATGCTCCTATATCTGAACCTAGAATTCCTTTACCTGAATTTTTCTCTGGGGATAGATCTCGCTTCCAGAATTTCAAACATAATTGTAAATTATTTTTGTCTCTGAGATCTCGCTCCGCTGGAGATCCTGCACAGCAGGTCAGGATTGTAATTTCCTTGCTCCGGGGCGACCCTCAGGATTGGGCATTTGCTTTGGCACCAGGGGATCCTGCGTTGCTCAATGTGGATGCGTTTTTCCTGGCTTTGGGGTTGCTTTATGAGGAACCTCATTTAGAGATTCAGGCTGAAAAAGCCTTGATGGCCCTGTCTCAAGGGCAAGATGAGGTTGAAATATACTGCCAAAAATTTCGTAAGTGGTCTGTGCTTACTCAGTGGAATGAGTGCGCCCTGGCGGCGAATTTCAGAGAGGGTCTCTCTGATGCCATTAAAGATGTTATGGTGGGGTTCCCTGTGCCTACAGGTCTGAATGAGTCCATGACAATGGCTATTCAGATTGATCGGCGTTTGCGGGAGCGCAAACCTGTGCACCATTTGGCGGTGTCTACTGAGAAGGCGCCAGAGATTATGCAATGTGATAGAATTCTGTCCAGAAGCGAACGACAGAATTTTAGGCGAAAAAATGGGTTATGCTTCTATTGTGGTGATTCAACTCATGTTATATCAGCATGCTCTAAACGTACTAAGAAGGTTGATAAGTCTGTTTCAATTGGCACTTTACAGTCTAAGTTTATTCTATCTGTGACCCTGATTTGCTCTTTATCGTCTATTACCGCGGACGCCTATGTCGACTCTGGCGCCGCTTTGAGTCTTATGGATTGGTCCTTTGCCAAATGCTGTGGGTTTAATTTAGAGCCTCTGGAAGTTCCTATACCTCTGAAGGGTATTGACTCCACGCCATTGGCTAGTAATAAACCACAATACTGGACACAAGTAACTATGCGTATTAATCCGGATCACCAGGAGATTATTCGCTTCCTTGTGTTGTATAATCTACATGATGTGTTGGTGCTTGGATTGCCATGGCTGCAATCTCATAACCCAGTCCTCGACTGGAAAGCAATGTCTGTGTTAAGCTGGGGATGTCAGGGGACTCATGGGGACGTACCTTTGGTTTCCATTTCGTCATCTATTCCCTCTGAGATTCCGGAATTTTTATCTGATTATCGTGACGTTTTTGAGGAGCCTAAACTTGGTTCACTACCTCCGCACAGAGATTGCGATTGTACTATAGATCTGATTCCGGGCAGTAAGTTTCCAAAGGGTCGTTTATTTAATCTATCTGTGCCTGAACATGCTGCTATGCGGGAATATATTAAGGAGTCCTTGGAAAAGGGACATATTCGTCCTTCGTCATCTCCCTTAGGAGCCGGTTTTTTCTTTGTATCTAAAAAAGATGGCTCTTTGAGGCCGTGTATTGATTATCGGCTTTTGAATAAAATCACGGTTAAATATCAGTATCCTTTGCCACTGCTTACTGATTTGTTTGCTCGAATAAAGGGGGCCAAGTGGTTCTCTAAGATTGATCTTCGTGGGGCGTATAATTTAGTGCGAATTAAGCAGGGGGATGAGTGGAAAACCGCATTTAATACGCCCGAGGGCCATTTTGAGTATTTAGTAATGCCTTTTGGTCTTTCAAATGCCCCTTCAGTCTTTCAGTCTTTTATGCATGACATTTTCCGTGAATATTTGGATAAATTTATGATTGTGTATCTGGATGATATTTTGATTTTTTCGGATGACTGGGACTCTCATGTCCAACAGGTCAGGAGGGTTTTTCAGGTTTTGCGCTCTAATTCCTTGTGTGTAAAGGGTTCTAAGTGTGTTTTTGGGGTTCAAAAGATTTCGTTTTTGGGGTACATTTTTTTCCCCTCTTCCATTGAGATGGACCCTGTCAAGGTTCAGGCTATTTGTGATTGGACGCAACCCTCTTCTCTTAAGAGCCTTCAGAAGTTTTTGGGCTTTGCTAATTTTTATCGTCGATTTATAACTGGTTTTTCTGATGTTGCTAAGCCGTTGACTGATTTGACTAAGAAGGGTGCTGATGTTGCTGATTGGTCCCCTGCTGCTGTGGAGGCCTTTCGGGAGCTTAAGCGCCGCTTTTCTTCCGCCCCTGTATTGCATCAGCCTGATGTTACTCTTCCTTTTCAGGTTGAGGTCGACGCTTCAGAAATCGGAGCTGGGGCGGTTTTGTCGCAGAAAAGTTCCGACTGCTCCGTGATGAGACCTTGCGCGTTCTTTTCTCGTAAATTTTCGCCCGCTGAGCGAAATTATGATATTGGTAATCGGGAGCTCTTGGCTATGAAGTGGGCTTTTGAGGAGTGGCGTCATTGGCTTGAGGGGGCTAGACATCAGGTGGTGGTATTGACCGACCACAAGAATTTGATTTATCTTGAGTCTGCCAGGCGCCTGAATCCTAGACAGGCGCGCTGGTCGTTATTTTTCTCTCGGTTTAATTTTGTGGTTTCTTACCTACCGGGTTCTAAGAATGTGAGGGCGGATGCCCTTTCTAGGAGTTTTGAGCCTGATTCCCCTGGTAATTCTGAACCTACAGGTATCCTTAAGGATGGAGTGATATTATCTGCTGTTTCCCCAGACTTGCGACGGGTCTTGCAGGAGTTTCAGGCGGATAGACCTGATCGTTGCCCGCCTGGTAGACTGTTTGTTCCGGATGATTGGACCAGTAGAGTCATCTCGGAGGTCCATTCTTCTGCGTTAGCTGGTCATCCTGGAATCTTTGGTACCAGGAATTTGGTGGCTAGGTCCTTCTGGTGGCCTTCCCTGTCGCGAGATGTGCGAGGTTTTGTGCAGTCTTGTGATGTTTGTGCTCGGGCCAAGCCTTTTTGTTCTCGGGCTAGTGGATTGTTGTTATCTTTGCCTATTCCGAAGAGGCCTTGGACTCACATCTCCATGGATTTTATTTCTGATCTCCCTGTTTCTCAGAAGATGTCTGTCATCTGGGTGGTGTGTGACCGTTTCTCTAAGATGGTCCATTTGGTCCCCTTGCCTAAATTGCCTTCCTCATCCGAGCTGGTTCCTCTGTTTTTTCAAAATGTGGTTCGCTTGCATGGTATTCCGGAGAATATCGTTTCTGACAGGGGAACCCAATTCGTGTCTAGATTTTGGCGAGCGTTCTGTGCTAGGATGGGCATTGATTTGTCTTTTTCGTCTGCTTTCCATCCTCAGACTAATGGCCAGACCGAGCGAACTAATCAGACCTTGGAGACTTATTTGAGGTGTTTTGTGTCTGCGGATCAGGATGATTGGGTTGCCTTTTTGCCCTTGGCGGAGTTTGCCCTCAATAACCGGGCTAGTTCTGCCACCTTGGTTTCTCCTTTCTTCTGTAATTCGGGGTTTCATCCTCGTTTCTCTTCCGGTCAGGTGGAGTCTTCGGATTGTCCTGGAGTGGATGCTGTGGTGGAGAGGTTGCATCAGATTTGGGGGCATGTGGTGGACAATTTGAAGTTGTCCCAGGAGAAGACTCAGCAGTTTGCCAACCGCCGTCGTCGTGCTGGTCCTCGTCTTTGTGTTGGGGACTTGGTGTGGTTGTCTTCTCGTTTTGTCCCTATGAAGGTTTCTTCTTCTAAGTTTAAGCCTCGGTTCATCGGCCCGTACAAGATATTGGAGATTCTTAACCCTGTGTCCTTTCGTTTGGACCTCCCTGCATCTTTTTCTATTCATAATGTCTTCCATCGGTCATTGTTGCGCAGGTATGAGGTACCGGTTGTGCCTTCCGTTGAGCCTCCTGCTCCGGTGTTGGTTGAGGGTGAGTTGGAGTACGTTGTCGAGAAGATCTTGGACTCCCGTGTTTCCAGACGGAGACTTCAGTATTTGGTCAAGTGGAAGGGCTACGGTCAGGAGGATAATTCTTGGGTGACAGCCTCTGATGTTCATGCCTCCGATTTGGTCCGTGCCTTTCATAGGGCTCATCCTGATCGCCCTGGTGGTTCTGGTGAGGGTTCGGTGCCCCCTCCTTGAGGGGGGGGTACTGTTGTGAATTTGGTTTCTGGGCTCCCCCGGTGGTTACTGGTGGTACTGAACTTGTGTGCTTCATCTCCTCTGTTCACCTGTTTCCATCAGGATGTGGGAGTTTCTATTTAGCCTTGCTTCTCAGTCATTTCTATGCCGGCCAACAATGTTACCAGAAGCCTTTCTGTTGCATGTTCCTGCTCCTAGACTACTATCAGCTCGAGTTCCCATCTTCCAAGAGCTAGTCCTTTTGTATGCTTTACTACGGCCATTCAGAACCATGACACTTCTCAATGGCTCTCTTCATGCCAATCCAATAGAACCTCCCTCGGAGTAGCCTCTCTAGCTTCCTCCATCCGAAGTGTCCGGCTCCATCGTGGTAGGCTCCCAGAACCATGGGCGCATCTCGCCTTGGCACCACTATCTGCCACACCAATTCATGAGTACGTGGGTCGATGCTCCTCCTGCACAGCTTGCCATCATGGATAAACAGTTTGCTTCTCCCCTTCCACAGCTGTTGGGTTTCCTGTGGATCATCTGGGCCGGGATGCAACCCTGCCTGCGTCAAGAGCTCTTTCACCCGACGGACCGCGGGGTCACCATCCTGGGTCTCCGCCCACCCGTGATGGGGCAGGGGATTCAGCGTGGCATCCGGTTGGTTCCTGTGCCTGTTCTTCACATGATGAGAGTTCTGAGTGGCTTAGGGGCGATGGAATGCAGGCAGCTCCACCTCTTCAAGTGCCTCCGGGTCTTCTCCCGTTTCTGGCAAATTGGGCATTCGGGACAAGGCATCGGCATTGGCATTCTTGTGTCCCGCCCGGTACTTGATGGTGAAATCGTAGTTGGACAGCCGGGCCATCCACCGCTGTTCCAAGGCCCCGAGTTTGGCAGTATCCAGATGCGTTAGTGGATTGTTATCCGTGAAGACGGTGAATTTCGCGGAGGCCAGGTAGTGTTTGAACCTCTCTGTCACTGCCCAGACGATGGCAAGGAATTCCAGCTTAAAAGAACTGTAGTTGTCAGGGTTTCTTTCCGTGGGACGGAGTTTCCTGCTGGCGTAAGCGATCACCCTTTCTTTGCCTTTCTGGACCTGGGACAGCACGGCTCCTAATCCCAAATTGCTGGCATCTGTGTACAGCACAAACGGTTGGTCGTATTCGGGGTAAGCCAGTACCTCTTCTCCCGTCAGTGCCGACTTCAAACAAGCGAAGGATCCCTCCAGCTCCTCGTTCCAATCAAAGGGGGTGTTCCTCCCCTTGGTCTTCTTTGGTTGGCCCACCAACAGGTTTTGCAAGGGTGCGGCCTTCTTGGTAAAGTCCTTAATGAACCTCCGGTAATAGCCTACCAGCCCGAGGAACTGCCGGACTTCGTGAAGGTCACTGGGCCTTGGCCAGTCCTTGATCACCGTGACCTTGTCGGGGTCTGGGGCCACTCCTTCAGCGCTCACCACATGGCCCAGGTACTGCACTTTAGGTTTCAGCAGATGACACTTGGACGGTTTCACCTTTAAGCCAAAGTTGGACAGGGCTTCAAACACCTCGGCCTGGTGCTTCAGATGGTCTTCGTAGGTCTTAGAGAAGACAATGACATCATCCAAATACAGCAGCACGGTTTCGAAGTTCATGTGTCCCAGGCAGCACTCCATCATCCTCTGGAACGTCCCGGGAGCATTGCACAATCCGAAGGGCATGTAATTGAACTCGCAGAGACCCATTGGTGTCGTGAAGGCCGTCTTCTCTTTGTCCGCCTCCGCTACAGGAACCTGCCAGTACCCACTGGTGAGATCTAAGGTAGAGAAGTAGTTAGCAGATTTTAAGGCAGCCAGAGACTCTATCCTGGGCAGTGGGTATGCGTCCTTATGTGTAATGCGATTCAACTGCCTGTAATCAACACACATCCTCATTGTACCATCTTTCTTTTTAACAAGGACTAACGGAGCTGCCCAGGGGCTACAGCTGTCTCTCACCACCCCAGCCTCCTTCATTTCCCGCAACATGTCCTTGGCACACTGGTAATGAGCTGGGGGTACAGGGCGATATCTCTCTTTTATGGGTCGGTGATCTCCCGTGGGGATATGATGTTGGATCCCTTTCACCTGCCCAAAATCTAAGGGGTGTTTGCTGAATACCTGCTCGTACTCGTGTACCACCCTGTAGGCCCCCTGTTTTTGATGGGATGGGGTAGAGTCAGTGCCCACATGCAATTCCCGACACCAATCTTTCGAGTGCTCTGCAGAACCGTTGTCCTCCGCCACGTTTGACGGGACCAAGGGTTCAGGTGTCTGTATCACACTATTATTAACAGTGAATAATTTGGCGAGCGTGGCATACTTGGTGAGGTGAACCTCTTCCTCCCCACAATTGAGGACACGTACGGGCACTCTCCCCTGGCGAACGTCGACCACCCCCCGGGCTGTCAGAATAGTAGGCCTATTGTCTGAATATACGGGTTCTACCAAGGCCTGGTAGTCCTTTCCCCTGAGGCCTATGGCTGCCCGACACCATATTAACATTTCACTCCTGGGGGGTATCGCGATGGGGTTTGAATCACTCACAGTGACACGACCAATCTCACCACCAGTCAGCTCTACCTGCTGTCTCTGCATCAGAGCTCTGATTTCCTTCTGCAGGGCACGTTGCTCACTGTGGCCAGCGGTTTCTGCCACCTGTTGCAACAAAACAATAACTTCTGCAAGACAATTTTCTATAACATTAGTACCAAGAGTCATCATGGGATTACATTCTCGACGATCAATATCAACAATCACAATCCCTTGGGCTTTCAATTCCACCCGCCCCACCTTGATGGTGACCTCCTTATACCCCACTTGTGGCAATGGCTGACCATTACTGGCTATTATGGTGAAATCATCATCAGGGCCACGAGTAATATCAGTGTCCTCCCAATACCGTTTATAAAGCACGTAAGGTATAGTCGTCACCTGAGAACCGGTGTCCAGCAAAGCGTTCAAGGGGATTCCATCAACCACTACAGGGAGAACTGGTCGTCCTCCAATGTACTTGGTTCTCCAATGCTGCGGGCCTGACCGTCCTACTCCTGGGGGTTGGCCCTTTGCCCAAGGGGTTGCTTGTTTAAAGGACAGTACCTTGCAAGGTGGCCCACCTGGTGACAGCGGCGGCAGATGAGTCGTCCGTCCTGGTGGAAGCGATCGTCATTCCGGCCTCTGGTCGGCGGAGTCCTCCCCTGTCGCATCCAAGGGACATCCTCTGGTCTGGAGGCCAGCTGGATCTTCTCCTTGGGGGCCTCCTGTAGGGACTGCACCATCCGGGCCAGGGCAGCAACGCTCTTGGTTAGCTCCTGCATCTGGAGACGAAGTCCTGCAGGGGAGTCGTCCTCTAGGTTCTGGGCATCGGCCTCGGCGGCGACTGGGGCATCCGACGCCACCTCCTGGTGGTATGTGAGAGCGGGACGCCGGGGAGGTGCTGCACGGCTGGGCTGTCGCTCCTGCAATCTTTATCTTTGAATTGCGCAAAAGTCAAGTCTGGATTTTGCATGGCCAGGAAGTGCAATTGGCCCCGCTGGTGACTGCACAGGAGCCCCTCAATGAACCGCTCCTTCAGGATTTTATCCTCATCCTGCATGCTGCCGGGGTCACTCTGCTTAATGGCCCGCAGCGCCTCCTGGAGATTAAGGGCATAGTCCCGTAAGCTATCCTGCGGTCTCTGTTTGCATCCATAGAAAGTCAGTTTAATTTCTGTAGCAGTGCGAGTATCGAAGGTAGCTTTAAGCTTTGCAAAAATCTGCTGTGCAGTTCCCTTATCCTCGGCGGGCCAGGACTTCAATTCTCTCAGAGCCGCCCCAAAGAGTTGGCCGGTTATCATATGAACCTTCTGCGGCTCTGTCAGGGGATAGAACTCGAGCAGGCTGCAGAGCCCTTCCTTAAAGTCAGTGAATGTATGCGACTCCCCAGAGTATCGTGGGAGCCAGGCCGCTCCGGGCAGGTACGGCATAGAGAAGGGCATTATGGCTTTTGTGTTAGCGGCAGCGTCCGACTGGCTGAGGGGAACAGCGGGTTCTGCGGCAACCGGTGGTTGTATTAGGGCCGCGGCTTCGCCCGCTGCGGGTCCCGGAGGTGCCCCTGCGTCCCCGGCTGCGGCCTCTTCCTCCGCTCCTCCCGACTCGGACATGGCTGACCCTTCCTCCACTAACCTGCTGGAGATCGGAGTTCCTCTTCCGGGATCTGCACGTTACCGCGCTTTCTCGTTCCACGCTTCTTTTTGGCCGGTCCCGCCCACGAAGCTGAGGCTCCTCCCTCCGCACACTGCGATGGCGAATCGTGGCGGGAACTCCTGGCGGCAATTGTCAACGCACAGTCTTTGCAATAAGTTACAGTCCAAGCACAATAAATCACAGTTCCAAGGCACACATGACCTGATTCTTCAGGCTTAAGTAAATCCTGTTCGTGACGCCAAGTTGTAGCGCCCCCACTGCCGCAGGGCCGAGGGGTACCCGGTACCAGGCCTCTGAGTCTCTGCTCTGGGGTTGTCACGGTGGCTAGGCCCGGTCCGTGACCCTGCTGAGGGGCGTACAGTGATAGATATGATGGATGTGGATGGTGGTGCGGTGCAGTAAATAACGAGGACACCAGGTTGCAGTCTCTTTACCTCTTTACTGAAGGTTTTAGAATCCTCAGTCCAGAGCGCTGTCAACAGGGCTGTTTGAGACCGGCCGGTCCAAAGGCACATCAGGAGTTCTCTTTACAGGTGGGAATCAGTGTCTACCTTCTAGCGCTGTGTATTGTAGTCCTTCCCTGCTGAGCTCCCGGGATAGTCCTCACAACTGATTCTGTCTGTCTCTGATGTTCGTTCTCTCCGTCCCCCAGGTGATATGGTAGGACGCACCCGTATGACGGGGTAGGCCTGGAGTTCTTCCGGGACCCTAGAGTCGCCCCTCTCCCACAGCTGCCTCCGTTGTCTGCTTAGGTGATTTGTGTGAGACAGCCAACCTGTAATTGGCTGTCCTGCCGTGG
Source organism: Ranitomeya variabilis (assembly GCF_051348905.1). Taxonomy (NCBI): domain Eukaryota; kingdom Metazoa; phylum Chordata; class Amphibia; order Anura; family Dendrobatidae; genus Ranitomeya; species Ranitomeya variabilis. Next base: position 652,222,229 of record NC_135236.1, read on the forward strand.
TTTGCAGTAGTACTTAGAGTCTCTTACTTGCTCGGCGTTCCGGCCACCGACTGTTTGCGCCTCAGAAGGATGTTGCCTCGGTCTAACAGCACGACTCCTTCTGGTCCTAATGCCTCTTTTCTGTATTCCCGTTGTTCACTGGTTAGTTCTGCTCTTAGGAGTTTGACAGGATCCCATCCCTGACAGGTCCTCTCACTAGCTCTTCCCAGTTACTTCTCTCCCTGTCTTCCTGTCCAACCCCGTTTTACCAGAGTGTGAGGAGTGGCCTACTAGATAGAACCACCCCCCCTGGTGGCCGGAGTGTGAAGTGTAGTGTGAGTGTTACCTGGTCAGAGAAACTCCTTTAATGCAATCAGACGTAACATCACTCCCCTTAGTGGCAGAGCGACATTACTGCAACGACCAGGACTCTGGGGCGCTGCACTAGCTCTTATGGTCAGCAGGGTCCTCTCTCTCCTGTAGAGTGTAAGCTCTTATGGTCAGTGAGGTCCTCTCTCTCCTGTAGAGTGTAAGCGCTTATGGTCAGTGGGGTCCTCTCTCCTGTAGAGTGTAAGCTCTTATGGTCAGTGAGGTCCTCTCTCTCCTATAGAGTGTAAGCTCTTATGGTCAGTGGGGTCCTCTCTCCTGTAGAGTGTAAGCTCTTATGGTCAGTGGGATCCTCTCTCTCTCCTGTAGAGTGTAAGCTCTTATGGTCAGTGGGGTCCTCTCTCTCCTGTAGAGTGTAAGCTCTTATGGTCAGTGGGGTCCTCTCTCTCCTGTAGAGTGTAAGCTCTTATGGTCAGCAAGGTCCTCTCTCTCCTGTAGAGTGTAAGCTCTTATGGTCAGTGGGGTCCTCTCTCTCCTGTAGAGTGTAAGCTCTTATGGTCAGCGGGGTCCTCTCTCTCCTGTAGAATGTAAGCTCTTATGGTCAGTGGGGTCCTCTCTCTCCTGTAGAGTGTAAGCTCTTATGGTCAGCGGGGTCCTCTCTCTCCTGTAGAGTGTAAGCTCTTATGGTCAGCAGGGTCCTCTCTCTCCTGTAGAGTGTAAGCTCTTATGGTCAGTGGGGTCCTCTCTCTCCTGTAGAGTGTAAGCTCTTATGATCAGCGGGGTCCTCTTCTGTAGAGTGTAAGCTCTTGTGGTCAGTGAGGTCCTCTCTCTCTCTCTCTCTCCTGTAAAGTGTAAGCTCTTATGGTCAGTAGGTCCTCTCTCTCCTGTAGAGTGTAAGCACTTATGGTCAGTGGAGTCCTCTCTCTCCTGTAGAGTGTAAGCTCTTATGGTCAGTGGGGTCCTCTCTCTCCTGTAGAGTGTAAGCTCTTATGGTCAGTGGGGTCCTCTCTCTCCTGTAGAGTGTAAGCTCTTATGGTCAGTGGGGTCCTCTCTCTCTCCTGTAGAGTGTAAGCTCTTATGGTCAGTGGGGTCCTCTCTCTCCTGTAGAGTGTAAGCTCTTATGGTCAGTGGGGTCCTCTCTCTCCTGTAGAGTGTAAGCTCTTATGGTCAGTGGGGTCCTCTCTCTCCTGTAGAGTGTAAGCTCTTATGATCAGTGGGGTCCTCTCTCTTCTGTAGAGTGTAAGCTCTTATGGTCAGTGGGGTCCTCTCTCTCTCTCCTGTAGAGTGTACATTGTTATGGTTAGCAGTGTCCTCTCTATCTCCTGTAGAGTGTAAGCTCTTATGGTCAGTGGGGCCCCCCCGGTAGCTACGCTACTGAGCTCACACAAATGTACTGCAAATCCAATTTTAGGGAAACATTTGTCAAAGCCCGGCAAATTTGAATTTCAAGAGATCGCCTCTCTAACTATCAACATTGTTTTAGGCAAAACATAGACATTTAAAGGTGTTGTCGAGGCAGCTAATATTGATGTCTAGGGTTGAGCGAAACGGATCGGTCATTTTCAGAAATCGCCGACTTTTAGGCAAAGTCGGGTTTCATGAAACCCGAACCGATCCTAGTGTGGGATCGGCCATGTGGTACACGATCAGAGCGCCAAAGTCGCGTTTCGTATGACGCTGTTACCGCCGTTTTTCATCCAATGAAGGAGGACGCAGAGTGTGGGCAGCGTGATGACATAGGTCTCTGTCCCCACCATCTTAGACAAGGGCATGGCAGTGATTGGCTTGCTGTCTGCGGCGTCACAGGGGCTATAAAAAGGCGTGCACGCCGACCGCCATCTTACTTCTGCCGATCTGAGCATAGGGAGAGGTTGCTGCAGTTAGTCAGAAGCAGGGACAGAGTTAGGGAGGAAATATAAACCCCCAAACCGCTTGTGCTGGAGCGATTTTCACTGTCCCACACCACCTTTTTGTGCAGGGACAGTGGAGGTCGTATTTTAGTGCAGCAGCTGCATAGCTGTGTGCACGGTGCTGTGCAAACCAACTGCTTTTTTCAAAGCAAAAATCCTGTTGCTCCTTTCTGCACAGTTACCTGTGTTGTTTATTTGTCTACCAATTGTTTTGTTCTGAAGTCCTTTTTATTGCTACCATACTTGTCCTGACATCATTGTAGGAAGCTTGTTATTGCAGTAATTTTTTTTTATTTTTTATAATAATTACAGCCACTTTCTGCCACGTTCATAGTGTTGTGTTATACCACTGGGCCAGAGTTGTGGTTCAGTGTCTCCCCCCAAAAGTGAGATAGTAATTCTCACACAGTTTATATTCTGCAGCACTGCTAGTGTGTCGTATATCAGGCAGCCACTTTCTGCCACATTCATAGTGTTGTGTTATACCACTGGGCCAGAGTTGTGGTTCAGTGTCTCCCCCCAAAAGTGAGATAGTAATTCTCACACAGTTTATATTCTGCAGCACTGCTAGTGTGTCGTATATCAGGCAGCCACTTTCTGCCACGTTCATAGTGTTGTGTTATACCACTGGGCCAGAGTTGTGGTTCAGTGTCTCCCCCCAAAAGTGAGATAGTAATTCTCACACAGTTTATATTCTGCAGCACTGCTAGTGTGTCGTATATCAGGCAGCCACTTTCTGCCACGTTCATAGTGTTGTGTTATACCCCTCGGACAGAGTTGTGGTTCAGAGTGTCCCTCCAAAAAATGAGGAAGTCTGGTGGAAGAGGCCGTGGGCGGGGGTTGCCAGCTAGTACTGATGGTGGTGGTGGTGCTGCATCTGGTGGTAGTGGCAAAAGTACAGTAGCACCTAAGGCTGGAGGTGTTGAGCCTGCGTCATCGTCTGGCTACACAAGGCCTTGAAGGCTCCCTTACCTGGGAGTAGGAAAACAGCTTTTAAAGCCGGAGCAGCAGGAAAAAGTATTGTCTTTCCTTGCTGACTCAGCCTCTAGCTCTTTCGCCTCCTCTTCCCAAAGTTCAAAATCTAAGAGCAGCCAGTCGTCAGTGGATGCTTCCGGTCCGGAAAAAGATGTTTCCTTGTGTCCTTCTCCCAAACCAAAAGTGAAGGATGCGTCAGGCGACACTACAGGTTCCTCCATGGAGCTCTTTACCCATACCGTGCCAGGGTTAGAAAGGGAAATTATACACTGCCCATTACAAGAAGAATCAGACATGGAGTGCACTGATGCACAGCCACAGCTAGATTATGATGCTGTTCCATTGACTCAGATCACTACATTGACCTCGCAGTTTCCTGAGCCAGAATCTGACCCTGATGAGACTATGGTGCCCTGTCCCGAACGCTATAGCACCGGCTTACACGGTGACACTGAGGAAGGTGCACATGACATTGTGGAGGAGGAGGTGATAGATGACCCAGTTCTTGACCCAGATTGGCAGCCATTGGGGGAAGAGGGTGCCGCTGGCACTAGCTCACAAGCGGAGGAGGGTTATCCACAGCAACACCAATCTACATCGCAACAGCTGTCATCAGCCAGGCCCGTATCAGGCCCAAAACGTGTGACAAAAACAGTTTTAGGACAGCGTGGCCAACCGCTGAAAGTTGCACAGCGTGCAATGCCTGAAAAGGAATTCCATAGTAGGAAGAGTGCAGTGTGGCATTTTTTTGACCAAGATCCCAATGATCAGTCTAAAGTGATCTGTAAGAAATGCTCAAAGACCTTTAGCAGAGGGAAGATTCTTCAAAATTTAAATACAACGTGCATGCGTAGACATTTAACCAGCATGCACTTGCAAGCCTGGACTAATTACCAAACGTCCTGTACCGTTGGTGCACCTGGTCAGAATGAAGGTAGTCAGCAACACTACATTGCTTCCCTCACTGTAAGCCCACCGGTTCGGACACCACCAGCAGCAAATGTGGAGGGATCGTCGCAAGGCCAAAGCAGGCAGGGAATCAGAAGGTTATTGGTAGGAAGCACTGTATGTAGGCCAACATCACCAACTGTCTCTCAATCCGCCATGTCCACCACCACCACCACCGCTAGTTCCACCATCTGCAGGTCTCCTGTCCAGCTCACCCTAGAAGAGACTCTCGTGAGGAAAAGAAAGTACTCATCCTCTCATCCGCTTATACACAGGGTTTGAACACCCACATTGCCAGATTAATCTCGTTAGAGATGATGCCCTACCGTTTGGTCGAAAGCAAAGCTTTCAAAGACCTGATGGCCTACGCAGTACCACGCTATGACCTACCCAGTCGCCACTTCTTTGCGAGAAAAGCCATCCCAGCCCTCCACCAGCATGTCAAAGACCGCATTGTCCATGCATTGAGGTAGTCTGTCAGTGGAAAGGTGCACCTCACCACAGATGCATGGACCAGTAGGCATGGCCAGGGACGTTACGTGTCCATCACGGCGCACTGGGTTAATGTGGTGGATGCAGGGTCCACAGGGGACAGCCATAGTGGGACAGTTCTGCCTAGCCCACAGTCTAGGAAACAGTTGGCAGTAGGCGTTCGACACCCCTCCTTCTCCTCCTCCTCCTCCTCCAGAAGCGACAGCTCGTCCACAGAGCGCAGTCGCCTGGCAACTCCATCCGCAGCTGCCAGTGTTGCACACGAGGTGTCTCATTATGGAACAGCTAGTGGTAAGCGTCAGCAGGCTGTGTTGGAAATTAAGTATTTGGGCGACAACAGACACACCGCGGAAGTACTGGCCGAGTTCTTGCAGCAAGAAAGTGAGTCATGGCTGGGCAGTGTACATCTTGAGGCAGGCAAGGTAGTCAGTGATAACGGAAGGAATTTTATGGCTGCCATAGCCCTTTCACAACTTAAACACATACCTTGCTTGGCTCACACTTTGAACCTGGTGGTGCAGTGCTTCCTGAAAAATTATCCGGAGTTACCAGCCCTGCTCCTGAAGGTGCGAAAACTTTGTTCGCACATCCGCCGGTCACCCGTACACTCCAGCCGTATGCTGAACCATCAGCGATCGCTAAATCTTCCATAGCAACGCCTAATTACAGATGTTGCAACAAGGTGGAACTCCACACTGCACATGGTTCAGGGGCTGTGCGAACAGAGGCATGCTGTAATTTATTTGTGGGAGGATACGCATACACGGGCAGGCAGTTGGATGGCAGACATGGAGTTGTCTGGTGTGTAGTGGTCGAAGCTACAAGACCTCTGTCAAGTCCTTCAGTGTTTTGAGGAATGCACATGGCTGGTAAGTGCAGACGACGCCATCATAAGCATGAGCATCCCACTTATGCGTCTGCTGATGCAAAGTTTGACGCACATTAAGGAGCAGGCGTCTGCAGCCGAGGAGGAGGGAAGCCTTGATAACAGTCAGCCATTGTCTGGTCAGGGAACTGTCCAGGATGAGGTGGCGGACGAAGAGGATGAGGAGGAGGATGATGGGGCTGAATATGTATGGGAGGAGGGAGCTTCTCAGGGGGCAATAGAAACTGGTGCCGTTGCAAGGTCTGGTACAGGTTTCTTGCGGGACACTTGTGATGTAGATTTGCAAGAAAGTGCTCCTCAACCCAGCAGAAGCAGTGAATTGACACCTGGAACATTGGCCCACATGGCTGAGTATGCCTTGCGTATCCTAAAAAGGGACCCCCGCATTGTCAAAATGATGACCGATGACGATTACTGGTTGGCCTGCCTAATGGATCCACGCTACAAAGGGAAATTGCAAAATATCATGCCACATGAGAACCTAGAGCAAATATTGGCTACCAAACAAGCAACTCTTGTAGACCGTTTGGTTCTGGCATTGCCAGCACACAGCGGCGGTGATGGTTCTCACACGAGCCGTAGGGGGCAACATGGCAGAGGTGCTAGCGGTGCAGAAATCCGAAGTGGCGTTGGACAGAGGGGTTTTATGACCAGGTTGTGGAGTGATTTTTCAATGACCGCTGACACGACAGCTGCATCGATTCAAAGTGACAGGAGACAGCATTTGTCCAGTATGGTTACAAACTACTTTTCCTCCCTTATCGATGTTCTCCCTCACAGGTCATTCCCCTTTGATTACTGGGCATCTAAACTAGACACCTGGCCTGAATTGGCAGAATATGCATTACAGGAGCTCGCTTGCCCTGCTGCCAGTGTGCTATCAGAAAGAGTCTTCAGTGCTGCTGGTTCAATACTGACCGAAAAAAGGACACGTCTGGCTACCCAAAATGTTGATGATCTAACCTTCATTAAAATGAACCAATCTTGGATTTCACATTCTTTTGCCCCACCTTCCCCTGCTGACACGTAGTTTTCCTTTAAAAAGGTCTTGCTTTTGGACTCCTCTTACTGACTGCTCCAATTCCTCCATTTGCTGCTACTGAATGTCCACCATAGGCCATTTTTAACACCTCCCTAAATGGGCTGACTCCCCCCACGGGCCCGTGGTCACCACTTGGCGCAAGCACCCGTTCGAGTGCCGTTTGCCTGGACAGCTGGGTGTGCCCACTTTTGGCCGACGGCACTGGAACAGGGTCCCTCATCGTACAATTAAGTGTCTCTGGCGGTGGGGGTGCACACCCAACGTCAGACACACCGTCGTAATATGAGGGGCCCTGGGCCAGTACCGCCGCCCACGAGAGAGTGTCCCCCCCCCCAGCTCAAACAGTGCTCCACCGCTGTTTAGTCGGTGCTGTTAAAGCCTTCAATGGCACTGCCAATACAAATTGAGAGATGACAGTAAATATATACAGGGACCATGCCCTCCATTTTGACCTGTGAATACTGTGCGCGAACTACCACTATCTGGTACTCAGCAGAAGAACCCACCCCTGTACGTTGCTTTGCCACCTGTTTATTTACGAACATTTTTTTTGCAGACATTTAGCCCGCTTTACTATTTAGGCCAACGTACTGTGTCAGCCACTTATTCCAGTTGTCCTCCACCGAACAAAGCAGTGCCACCAGTTTACTCCTGTTACCAGTTTAGAACTGCATTGAGCCAACTTTTTTATTTTAGGCCTAGTAAGTCTGTCTGCGCCACTCCTAGCAATCATCCTCCGCTGACCAAACCAGTGCTGCCTTTGTACCCCTGTTACCCATTTTAAACTGCATTGAGCCAACTTTTTTATTTTAGGCCTAGTAAGTCTGTCTGCGCCACTCCTACTAATCGTCCTCCGCTGACCAAAACAGTGCTGCCTGTGTACCCATTACCCATTTTGAACTGCATTGAGCCTACTTTTTTATTTTAGGCCTAGTAAGTCTGCGCCACTCCTAGCAATCGTCCTCCGCTGACCAAACCAGTGCTGCCTGTGTAACCCTGTTACCCATTTTAAACTGCATTGAGCCAACTTTTTTATTTTAGGCCTAGTAAGTCTGTCTGCGCCAGTCCTACTAATCGTCCTCCGCTGACCAAAACAATGCTGCCTGTGTACCCGTTACCCATTTTGAACTGCATTGAGCCAACTTTTTTATTTTAGGCCTAATAAGTCTGTCTGCGCCACTCCTACTAATCGTCCTCCGCTGACCAAAACAATGCTGCCTGTGTACCCGTTACCCATTTTGAACAGCATTGAGCCTACTTTTTTATTTTAGGCCTAGTAAGTCTGTCTGCGCCACTCCTAGCAATCGTCCTCCGCTGACCAAACCAGTGCTGCCTGTGTACCCTTGTTACCAATTTTAAACTGCATTGAGCCAACTTTTTTATTTTAGGCCTAGTAAGTCTGTCTGCGCCAGTCCTACTAATCGTCCTCTGCTGACCAAAACAATGCTGCCTGTGTACCCGTTACCCATTTTGAACTGCATTGAGCCAACTTTTTTATTTTAGGCCTAGTAAGTCTGTCTGCGCCACTCCTACTAATCATCCTCCGCCTAACAAAACAATGCTGCCTGTGTACCCCTGTTACCCATTTTTAACTGCATTGCACCTAATTTTTTATTTTAGGCCTACTAAGTCTGTCTGGGCCACTCCAGTCCTGACAATCGTCCTCCGCTTAACAACGCTCTGCCGCCTGTGTACCCCTGTAACCAATTTTAAACTGCATTGAGCCAACTTTTTTAATTTAGGCCTACTACTTGTGTCTGTCTGCGCCACTCAATACAGCTGTCCTTCACTGCACAAAGCAGAGCCTCAATTTGCAGCCAATATCACATATTAAAGTGCATTTGGCCTACTAGTTTGGTTGGGCCTACTAACGGTGTCTGCCGCTCCTTCGTATTCTCCGGTGTTTTTCTCCTGAGCATCAATCTTCAGGCTTTCGGCCTATAGGAATTTTAAAACTGCATTTGGCCTACTGGTTTGGTTGGGCCTACTAACGGTGTCTGCCGCTACTTCCTGTTCTCCTCCACTGAACAAAGCAGTGCTGCCTGTTTACTCCTGTTACCAATTTTGAACTGCATTTAGCCTACTTTATTCTTTGGGCCTATATCTGTGTTTCCTCCTCATCCTGCCCATTGCCCAGCCACTGCTAGATGAGTCTGCCGGTACATTGACCCAGACCACTACATTCCCCTTGCACTCTACATAGCCAGTATCTGACCCTGCAGAAAGTCTGGTTCCCCTTCCCGCATACTATACCACCTTACATGGGGACAAAGAGGAAGGTGCAGATGAAAGTGCAGGTTCCTTCAACAGGTGGGGGGGCATACTCGTTGGCGACGTCACTGGCACAGGGCCCCTCATAATACGCAAAAGTGTCTCTGCCGGTGGGAGGCGCCCCTGCCGTCAATCACAACGCCGTACTTTGAGGGGCCCTGTGCCAGTGGCAATGCGAACGAGTGTGCCCCCCTGCTTGCTCAGGATTACAGCACTTGCAAAGTTGAAATACTTACCTCTCCCTGCTCCACCGCCGTGACGTAGTCCGCGTTTCCTGGGCCCACGAAAAACTTGAGCCAGCCCTACTCGCCCAACTGTTGCCAAATGATCCCCAAATTTTAAATGGATAACTATTATTATAAGGTAAATTAATATTGACAAGCTTAAGTAACAAGAATTTATGTTTTTGGCATTAAAATGGGCTCTGTTGGTGTTTTCCTGTCCTCCACTCACTGCCGACTTTGATTCTCCATTGACTTGCATTGGGTTTCGTGTTTCGGTCGGATCCCCGACTTTTCGCAATAATCGGCCGATTTCACCCGACCCGACTTGACAAAGTCGGGTTTCGCGAAACCCGACTCGACCCTGAAAAAGTAAAAGTCGCTCAACCCTATTGATGACTGATTAGCTATTAGCTTCGCCTACTAATGTGGTGAGATGTAGTGTACAGCTGCATTCAATGTTTACCGTATATCCGTCCCCCATCAGAGCTAATAACAGCTGATTGGAAAGAGTTGTGTGTCGGCCTCCACTAATCTGATATTGATGGTCTATTCTGAGGATGGGTCATTAATATTAGATGCCCGGAACAGCAGAGCATTTTGGACTGCCAGTGCCTAGAGTGAAGCAAGTATTTTGCGCCCCCTAATGTGTTAACTCTTATACCAGTCTAGAAAAAGTTAGCACTTTGAAATGGAAAATACATGTACCACGAAAACCCGATTTAAACAATAGGCCATGTTTTTTTTAACACTTTCCCCTTAAAGAAGCCATTAGTTGGGCTACCGCAATCACTCCATATTACATTCAATAGTAGTACCTGAAATTCTCATGTGTGTGTATGTGCTCTGTGTATACATAAGTGTGTATGTGCTCTGTGTACAGTGGCATGTAAAAGTTAGGGCACCTCTGGTCAAAATTACTGTTATTGTGAACAGTTGAGCAAGTTAAAGATGAAATGATCTTTGAAAGGTCTAAAGTTAAAGATGACATATTTTCTTTGTGTTTTAGGCAAAAAAAATATATTTTCATCTTTTACATTTTAAAAATTGCAAAAAGGAAAATGGGCCTATACAAAGGTTTGGGCACTCTGCATGCTTAGTACCTAGTAGCACCCCCTTTTGCAAGAATCACAGCTTGTAAACACTTTTTGTAGCCAGACAAAAGTCTTTCAAGTCTTGTTTCAGGGATTTTCATCAATTCTTCCATGGAAAATTCTTCCAGTTCTGTTAGATTCCTGGGTCCTCTTGCATCTTCTGCTATTTTGAGGTCTAGCCACAGAGTTTCAATGATGGTCAGATCAGGGGACTGTGAGGACCATTGTAAAACCTTCAGCTTGCACTTTTCAGGTAATCTATTGTGCATTTTGACATGCTTTTAGGATCATTATCCATCTGTAGAAACCATCCTCTTTTCAGATTCAGCTTTTTACAAATGGTGTTATGTTCATGGATCTCCCCCGTGTAGGGCAGTGGGGTACTCGGTACCAAGTCCTTCGGTTCTCGGTGGGGATGTCACGGTGGCTGACCCGTTCCGTGGCCTTAGGGACGTCCGTTGTAAAATGGGGGAAAGGTCTTTAAAGGGATAATGTTCGTGACGCCACCTGTAGTATTCGGTCAGGGGGAACAACGCTGCTTAGGGGTCCGCTGGGGTGATGTAATGGCAGCTAGATGGTATACCTTCCCACAGGTGAAGTGTATCCCCAGGGCTTCCCAGAGTGTAAATGGTGGATGGTGTGAGGCGCAGTGAAGAACGAGGACACAAGGTTGCAGTCTCTTTACCTTTACTGAAGGCTTCAGCATCCACAGTCCAGGGTACCGACCACAGGGTAAGCAGAGTCCGGCCGGTCTGAAGGCAAATCCAGAGTCCCCTTATCCAGGTGGAAATCAGTAGCCTTCCTCTAGCGCCTGGGTGTTGTAGTACCTCCCTGCTGAGCTTCTCGGTAAGGTCCTCACAACTGATGTTAGTGTTCTAGATGTTATTTCTCTTTCTCTCTGTCCCCCAGATGGAATGGATAGGACAAACCCGTATGACTGGTGGCCTGAGGCTTTTTACAGGGACTCCATCATGCCCCGGCCGCCACAAGTTGCCACTGTGCCTCCTGGGTATAAGGTCGGGCAACTAATATGGAACTAGCTGTCCTGCCGGTCTCTGGAGCCAGGCTTGTAGACGTTGACTCCCTCAGTGTTCCAGCTACCGGGTCCTGCGCCTCAGAAAGGAGGCAGCCTTTTGCAGGACAGAACTCCTTCTGGTTTCCTCTCCTTTTGCAATGACTTCGTTTCTCACTCGCTACAATACAACTCCCTTCCAATGTCTCTTTCTTAGGATACTGCCGCACATGGGGCAGGCACAGCTCCGTGGCCTTCTGTCTAAGCCTCTGACAGGATCCCACCCCTGTCAGGGACCCACTACCTGAGTGGAGCTCAGATAGCAGCTTACTGGGTGAAGCCCAGCTCGCTTCTGCCTAACTTCCTATCCAGACTACCAGTTTTACCTAATTGTGAGGAGTACCCTAATAAATAGGAGCATGGCTCCCCCTGGCGACCTGGAGTGTGAAGTGTGTTGTGTGGTTTGTGATACCTGGTAAAGAGATCTCCTTAATTGCCTTCAGACACAACATCACTCCCCCCTAGAGGAGAACGGTGTTACTGCAATGACCAGGACTCTGGGGCGCTGCACTCACATCAAGAATTTGTTGAAATTTAATTGAATCTATTCTTTTGTCTATGAATGAAATATTCCCCATGCCCTTTTTTCTCCACACATATCTTTGAGCATTGTGGCCAAAGAGTTCTATTTTAACCTCATCTGTCCACAGGACTTGTTTCCAAAATGCATTAGGCTTGTTTAGATGTTCTTTTGCATACTTATGATGCTAAATTTTATGGTGAGGACGCCCAAGAGGTTTTGTTCTGAAGACTCTTCTATGACGGCCTTATTTGCGCAGGTGTCTCTGAACAGGAGGAGGCTCGGTTTTTTGGGTTATCTGAGCACACAAATCTCCAAGGTTGTACAAACTTTTGCATAGACCCATTTCCCTTTTTGTAAAATTTAAAATGTAAAAGCTGAAAAAATATACAACGCTCAAAAAAAGTGCAGTCATTATACAGTATGGAGCATCATGGGTGGTCATTATACAGTATGGAGCATCATGTGTGCCCATTATACAGTATGGAGTATCATGTGTGGTCATTATATAGTATTGAGCATCATGTGCGGTCATTATGCAGTATGGAGCATCATGTGGGGCTATTATACAGTATGGAGCATCATGTGTGGTCATTATACAGTATGGAGCATCATGTGCGGCCAATATACAGTATGGAGCATCATGTGGGGCCATTATACATTATGGAGCATCATGTGGGGCCATTTTACAGTATGGAGCATTATGTGTGGCCATTATACAGTATGGATCATCATGTGTGGCCATTATACAGTATGGAGCACTATGTGTGGCAATTATACAGTATGGATCATCATGTGTGGCCATTATACAGTATGGAGCATCATGTGGGGCCATTATACAGTAAGGAGCATTGTGGGGCCATTACACAGTATGGAGCACTGTGTGGCCATTATACAGTATTGAGCATCATGTGTGGCCATTATACAGTATGGATCATCATGTGTGGCCATTATACAGTATGGAGCACTATGTGTGGCAATTATACAGTATGGATCATCATGTGTGGCCATTATACAGTATGGAGCATCATGTGGGGCCATTATACAGTAAGGAGCATTGTGGGGCCATTACACAGTATGGAGCACTGTGTGGCCATTATACAGTATTGAGCATCATGTGTGGCCATTATACAGTATGGAGCACTGTGTGGCCATATTTTTTTGTTTATAATTATTGTTTATGAAACAGTATGATCAGCAGTGCTAAATGGGTGTGGTTGGGACGTGGATATGGGTGTGACTAGTTATGAATGGGTGTGGTCAGAGGCGTGGCCTAAAATTTGCAGCGGCGCGCATAACGCGCCACAAACTTTGTCCCTCTTTCCCATCTTCAAAAGTTGGGAGGTATGTACTGTGTGTGTATGTGAGTGGTATCCACATTTATAAATGCAGACGAGCATTCATAGGTGTAAGCTTGTCAACAATCACCCAACGAACAAGCAAAATGAGGCTTATCCATGGGGTCATTGGATTTTTTTATGTGTAGAACTAAAGTCATTGTTCTCGACAGCACATCACCCGATGTAAACAGGAAAGGTGCTTCTGAGAGAGTGATCCATTAGAGATCTTTATAACCCCATCTTTCTTCCTCAGCCGGTGTAAAGAGGCGGGTAAACAAGAGCCAAACATTTTCAATACAGTCGATCGTGCGCTCGTTTAATGGTCTGAAACCATTTTGCGTAAATGCAACCTAAATGGTTCTGTGTGATGAAGCAATATATTAGTATTTTGGGCTTCACTTTTAACTTTGTCCCACTTTGTCTAAACCCGGCCCTGTATTTGGGATCATTGACAAAAAGACGATTTACCTGCACTTGGCGCCGCTGTGAACTTCCTTCCAAACGCATTTGACTGCTCATTAATGTTGACAACAAGACAACACAAGGTAATAGATATTATATGTCGGCTGTCCTAGCAGATTATAAATATGCTCAATAACTATCAATAAGACATCAAACTGCCATGGAGTATGCCGGTGTCTAGTCTGTATACCGTAATTGCCAGGCGCCTGTTGATACACCGGAGAAAATCAGACAGTATTGTGATACCATGCGGAGTACGGACGGAGCGCGTCAGAGGAGAGCTGCTACATCTATGTTTTGCAGAAAGATTTCCTTTGTCTAAATGCTGCAGGTGCTTTTAATTCCTCAAGGGAAGAGCTGATGACACAGATATTTAGAATGGTCTCGTCTTCAGTTAAATTATGGATAAGGAGCCATGCATACATTGATCTTTACAAGCTGGTGCGTGGCCAGGTGCCAGCGACGTAGGTAAGATCAGTTCAATCCTCCTCGAGCGGCTGCCGATGCATTCCTGCCAAAATCATCTTATTGTTGCGCAGCTTTTCTTATCATAAAAGTTCCACTATCAAATACGTTTCACATCCAGATTGCATTGCCCCAAATAGGATTGAAAATCCTGGCTCAATCTCATGGGAACAAATGAATCCAGAGTTAAGCCTCTGGCCTTCGCGACACCAACTCATCCATATTCACATATTGGAAATAGAACCTGCAAGTTTTTGACAACATTATCTGTTCTAGATAGTTTACCGTTACAGTTTTATATGTGAAACTAAAAATATATGACTTATACACGGGATTACACATTGGTAATCCGATCACTAAAGCTCCGCTGCCTATCCGGTGGTGCATTCCAAAACATAGAACGTTAGTGCAAAGTCTTTCAGTTCCAGGAAAGGTATGCATTCACGTACATTTGAGTCTACTGTGATTTAGTGGTGGAACATCTGCTGACCCTTTCCAGACAAGTAATCCGATAGAGGTGTATCGAGCACCCTCAGGCGTGGAGCCTGCTTGACACATAGTGGGTGTCGGCTGTGTTGTACAGCCATCACCTGCCTCTAACAGCAGCGATGGGAGCTAGCCTGGAATTCTGATGTTCTGGGTGTCCAGGCTTGGAGTACAAGTCTCCAGTCAGTGTGTATGACTGCAGACTTGTGAATCCTCACAGTGCGCACAGTGCACTCCGTCAAGAGCAGGAGGGATCGAGATCACAATTAGGCGATTGCATACATGCAGTCACATGCCAACTAGATGTGCACTGCCATGCTCAATACAAGTTAACTGAGTGAGTCTGGTCACGTCTGGTCGGAATGTGGTCAGAAGTGAGCAAATCGCTTACTTGAGGTCACATGACCGCCCAGTCCCGGCTCGATCATCAAAGAATCCTGACAGCACACACTGGCAAAACAGCTGTCGGCCTGCCTGCTGAAGGTCAATGTCGCTGCCATTTTGTACTTCTGTAAAACAGAGCTACTGGCTGGGCTCCATAGGAGTGTGTGATTTTTGCTATTTACTGCATATTACTGCAAACGGTTATAGGTTCAAAACTAAAATAGAAGAAAAAAAGAAGTGCTGTCAATTGTTTTTTTATGCACTTCCCCCCCAAAAAAATGCTATAAAAAGCTATTAAAACATCAAATATGCCCCAAAATGGTAAAATTAAAAAATGCAGCTAGGTCCCCATGCATTAAACAAGTCCTTACATAGGTGGACATACAGAAAAATAAAAAAGTTTGTATCATACTGACTTGGAGAGTCATTTTTGTGGACACTGTAAAAAAAAAAATCCAAAAAACAATGTTTGTTTTTTTTAACTCACCTGGAATTTTTACCCCAGTTCCACATTTTCAGAAATGAATGGTGGCATCCAAAGCTATGGCTCGTCCCACAATAAACAAGCCCTTATACAGCTTGTTTGATAATTTATGGCTCTTGGAAGCAGGAAAGGAAAAAAATAAAAAGCAAAAATCGAAATTTGCCCCAACAGAAAGGGGTTAGATGAGTTATTCTGTCCTCTTCAGCACGTTGCAATTTTAACCATTTATTTATGATCATGGCAATAACCCTATGACACGAGTATAAATTAACGTTAAATCTGATCATAAATAAGGGTGCTTACTTGACGTCATTGTGAAGACTATAAATCGTAATTCACTATTGTTTTCAATCGCCTCAGAAAATATAAAATAGCAAATAATTTATTTCTAAAAGTAATGTATTCCTCTTCCCTTCAATTGCTCGCAGCGGGTCCGGAGAAGGCAAGTGTTTTGCAGTTTGGAACAATAATGTAGGATCACAGTATGATCCCGCTGGCTCCAGGGAATCCAGCAAATATTCTTTGTATAAAACATCCAGGGTAATAATTGGATGTCAGATCCATTCTTTTTTCGCTGGTAGTGAGGTGTGCGGAGGAGAAGAATGAAATGAAGAGATATCATCTGACAGTTACAGGAAATCCCTCCTGACTATTGATAACTCGGCATTTAGGATTTATCTCTAGTCACGTCACCAACTCACCTTCTAACCATCAACCTCCTCAGTATTGCCTGTTATCCCATCACCTAGACCAGAGGTCTCCTCATTGTGGTCTTGACTAACGTTTTTGATAATCCAGGTCTATTCCATACAGTTCAAGTTGGCATGTCAGATTTATTCTCTTGTCAATGCTAGACTTGGATTTCGCTAATGAATGGTCGTTATTACCAAGACCCACTCACTGAAAGAAGATATGGTGTTACTCACCTGTCCTGGCTCCAGCGCCGGGCTCTGCATCCTCTTTCCCCGGTGGCTGCCATCTTCTACTTCTTAGCATATCGGGATTGCAGTTGCAGGCAATGTGCAGCCTGAGTATTCAGGTAGTTTAGGGTCATTGTAACTATAAATTCGCTGTTCTCTGCTTCTATTACAAGTGTGCTGCCAGATATACCCAGCTCTGTTACAACCCCTAGACTTTACAACCTTACTACAAGTGTGCCACCTGACAAACCCAGATCTGCTACATAACTGAACTCTGCTAGATTACCACTAGAATGCTACATCACCACAAGTACTGTATGTCTTTTGACAAACCTAACTATGCTACATTACCAGAAGTGTGCCTCCTGATATACGCAGTTCAGTCATACCACTAAACTTTGCTACAATACCATAATTGTGTTTCTTAACAAACCCAGTTCTGCTACGTAGCTTGGCTCTGCTACCAAAAAACAGGCGAGTCTTTAGTCAGATCCAGCTCTACATTCCATCTGCTCATTTTCACCAAAGGCTTTGAGAATCCATCTCACCAGGTGAGGCATAACATATGGCTTCTGAGTCACCTGAATGTCATGGTCATCTAATTCCATCCATTGGCATCAACTGATACCGAAGCATGCAAGTCAAGAGAGGCTTAGATAAGAGAATGTCAAGACATGGTAGTGACATACAGTGAAGTATCATTTAGATGACCTTATAACATTGCTATTAAAAATGGTCTTCTAGAGAAGAGATGCTCCCTCATGGTCACCTTAAAACAAAAGTACCAATATACATAGTATACAACCAGTGACCTGCAGCAAATTCAGTTCTAAATTGTGGAAACTGGGAGTCATAGAGCTGCAAGTTAGTCTAGAATATTTAGGTCCAAAGCAAAAAAAAAGAAAAGAAATGGAGTCAAACATGACCAAGACCATAAAATATACTGAAGATATCAATTAAATGGGTGGTCCAGGATTTAGTTATTGATTGACTATCCTTGGGATAGGTCATCAATGTCAGATCGGTGAGGGTTCAACATCTGGCACCTCCACCGATCAGCTGTTACCATGTCCTGTGAACCTTGGGCAGAGCCAGAACACTGCAGCTCCAAACATGTGTAGTGGACCACCACCAATCTGATATTGATGACCTTTCCCAAAGAAAGACAGCCCCTTTAAGGTAAATATGGGTAAGAATGTCCAAAGATGAAAGCTTTGTCACATTGTGACGGTCTTTGGTAAGGAAGGGGATCCTCAAACTGTCCCTGGAACTCTAACTATCCCTGTCCAGGAGGTACTCTTACAAGGTAAAGAGGCCTGAGTCTCTGACCTTACTATGCTCCTGTTAATGTTCTAACCTGTCTTGTCCTCCTCCCCAGGAGGCCTGGGATAGATATCTGTTATGATCCTTAGTGGCTGAGGATCACGAATAGACCAGCAAGTGAATAAACTAAGGACAAGCTCTAGGGAGATGGTAACTGGACTGATCGCAAATCTGAACCTATCCAACACAAATAGAGGTAGCCGGTGAATGTGCCTAAAAAATTCCTAGACGTCTCGAGCCAGCCTGAGGAACTAGCTACCCCTAAAGAGAAAGAAAGACCTCGCTTGCCTCCAGAGAAATAATCCCCAAAGATATAGCAGCCCCCAACAAATATTAACGGTGAAGTAAGAAGAAGGCACATACGTAGGGATGAAATCAGATTCAGCAAAAGAGGCCCACTAGTACTAGAAAGCAGAAAATAGAGCAGGGGTCTATGCGATCAATAAAAAACCCTTACAAAATATCCATCCTGAGATTTCAAGAACCCACGCACCAACTAATGGTTTGTGGGGAGAAACTCAGTCCACTAGAGCATCCAGCAAGCGAGGGAATCACATTTTAGCAAGCTGGACAAGAAAACATGATAAACACTGCTGATCAAAAAATGAGCAAAACAAAACTTAGCTTGTCCTGGATGGACTGGGAGCAAGGTAGTCAGAAGGAATCTGAGTAGCACTGATTACATCGACAGCCGGCAACAAGTGGAAGTAAAACAGAGCTATAAAGGAACCTCCCAGAGGATAACGAACCAGCTGATAGCCAGAGACCAGCAGGATAACAAACAAAGCCACCAGGGGGAGCCCAAAGCAAAAGTCACACCATACCACCAGTGACCACAAGAGGGAGCCTGAAAACAGAGTTCACAACAGTACCCCCCCCCCTTAAGGAGGGGTCACCGAACCCTCATGAAAACCCCCAGGGCGATCAGGATGAGCCACATGGAAGGCACGAACCAAATCGGCCGCATGAACATCAGAAGCGACAACCCAAGAATTATCCTCCTGACCATAGCCCTTCCACTTGACCAAATACTGGAGCCTCCGTCTAGAAACACGAGAATCCAAGATCTTCTCCACCACGTATTCCAATTCTCCCTCAACCAGCACCGGGGCAGGAGGCTCAACCGGAGGAACCACAGGTACCACATACCTCCGCAACAACGAGCGATGGAACACATTATGAATAGCAAATGATGCCGGGAGGTCCAGACGGAATGACACAGGGCCAAGGACTTCCAGAATCTTATAAGGACCGATAAACAATACAGGGTCTCAGGGAACCATCATTTTTAGCCACAAAAAGGAATCCTGCACCAAGAGGGGATGAGGACGGGCGAATATGTCCCTTCTCTAAAGACTCCTTTATATAACTCCGCATGGCAGCATGCTCCGGCACAGATAAATTGAAAAGTCGTCCCTTAGGAAACTTACTACCAGGAATCAAATCTATAGCACAATCACAGTCCCTATGAGGAGGTAGAGAATTGAGTTTGGGCTCCTCAAGTACATCCTGGTAGTCTGACAAAAACGTAGGGACTTCCGAAGGAGTGGACGAAGCAATTGACACCACAGGAGCGTCACCATGAATTCCCTGACAACCCTCAACTTGACACCGACATAACTTTCCAATCCAGGACTGGATTATGAGTCTGCAACCATGGCAGACCCAACACGATGACATCATGCAAATTATGCAGTACAAGAAAGCGAATCACCTCCTGATGAACAGGAGTCATGCACATGGTCACTTGTGTCCAGTACTGCGGTCTATTCGTAGCCAATGGTGTAGAATCAATTCCCCTCAGTGGAATAGGGAATCCCAAAGGCTCCAAATCAAAACCACAGCGCCTGGCAAATGACCAATCCATCAGACTCAGGCGCGGCACCTGAATCTACAAAAGCATTAACTGGGTAAGATGACAGGGAACAAATCAGGGTAACAGACAAAATGAACTTAGGCTGTAAAGTACCAATGGTGACAGATTTATCAACCTTTTTTTTGCGCTTAGAGCATGCTGAGATAACATGAGCTGAGTCACCACAGTAAAAGCACAACCCATTTTGCCGTCTATAATTTTGCCGTTCACTTCTGGTCAGAATTCTGTCACATTGCATAGATTCAGGTGTCTGTTCAGAAGACACCGCCAAATGGTGCACAGGTTTGCGCTCCCGCAAACGCCGATCAATCTGAATGGCCAGAGTCATTGACTCATTCAGACCTGCAGGCGTAGGGAACCCCACCATGACATTCTTAATGACTTCAGAAAGACCTTCTCTGAAACTTGCAGCCAGGGCACACTCATTCCACTGAGTAAGCACCGACCATTTCCGAAATTTCTGGCAGTACACCTCTGCTTCATCTTGCCCCTGCGAGAGGGCCAATAACGCTTTTTCAGCCTGGTTCTCAAGATTAGGTTCCTCATAGAGCAATCCAAGGGCCAGAAAAACGCATCTACACTAAGCAATGCAGGATCCCCTGGCGCCAATGCGAAGGCCCAATCTAGGGGGTCACCACGCAAAAAGGAAATGATAATCTTAACTTGCTGAACGGCATCACCAGAGGAACGAGGTTTCAAAGAAAGAAACAACTTACAATTGTTCCTAAAATTCAGGAACCTAGATCTATCTCCAGAAAACAACTCCAGAATAGGTATCCTAGGCTCTGACATAGGACTGTAAACAACAAAATCCTGAATACTTTGAACCCTAGCAGCAAGATGATCCAGACTGGAAGCCAAGCTCTGGACATCCATGTCAGCAGCTGAACTCAGAGCCACACCAAGATTAAGAGGAGGAGAGAAGCCAGCCACAGCAGCTAGACACACGGCAATAACAACAACAAAAAAAAAAAAAAAAATTTCTCAAGGCTTCTTTTCTCCTGCTTCTGCCATGCAATTAACACTTTAGGGGCCGGCTGTACTGTTATGATCCTTAGTGGCTGAGGATCACAAATAGACCAGCAAGTGAATAAACTAAGGACAAGCTCTAGGGAGATGGTAACTGGACTGATCGCAAATCTGAACCTATCCAACACAAATAGAGGTAGCCGGTGAACGTGCCTAAAAAATTCCTAGACGTCTCGAGCCAGCCTGAGGAACTAGCTACCCCTAAAGAGAAAGAAAGACCTCGCTTGCCTCTAGAGAAATAATCCCCAAAGATATAGCAGCCCCCAACAAATATTAACGGTGAAGTAAGAAGAAGGCACATACGTAGGGATGAAATCAGATTCAGCAAAAGAGGCCCACTAGTACTAGAAAGCAGAAAATAGAGCAGGGGTCTATGCGATCAATAAAAAACCCTTACAAAATATCCATCCTGAGATTTCAAGAACCCACGCACCAACTAATGGTGTGTGGGGAGAAACTCAGTCCACTAGAGCATCCAGCAAGCGAGGGAATCACATTTTAGCAAGCTGGACAAGAAAACATGATAAACACTGCTGATCAAAAAATGAGCAAAACAAAACTTAGCTTGTCCTGGATGGACTGGGAGCAAGGTAGTCAGAAGGAATCTGAGTAGCACTGATTACATCGACAGCCGGCAACAAGTGGAAGTAAAACAGAGCTATATAGGAACCTCCCAGAGGATAACGAACCAGCTGATAGCCAGAGACCAGCAGGATAACAAACAAAGCCACCAGGGGGAGCCCAAAGCAAAAGTCACACCATACCACCAGTGACCACAAGAGGGAGCCTGAAAATAGAGTTCACAACAGATATCTTAGTGTATATAGACATAAAACGAACAGGGATAACAAAAAACAACTTACATACAAAAACACTCACCAAGGGTAGAGAGGAATAAAGGTAAGGATAAGAAGGTACAAACCAAATGGAAATAGAATAATGGAGAAAGCATACACCTAAAAACAGCAGACAACAATCTCCAGCAACTACGAACTCCAACTTCAGCACACCAACTCCAGCAAGCCAGGAAGAAAAACTTTCACAGGCAGAGAAGAGAAGGTCTGGTCAGGTTTTATAGAGAGAGGAAATGAGCAGGTCAGGAGCAGCTGTGAAATGGAGCTGCATGTCGGTAACCAGCATGCTAAGAGTCATTAACCTCTTCAGCACCAAAAGAAGTCCATTTAACATGAGGAACAAAACACACAGGCTAAATGGAAGACCTGTGATTCACAGTATGTAAAGATTGCCTATGCCCAGATCTCCCAGGAGGACCTGACACACTCGTGACTGGTTTAACCTGAGGAAAGACAATTTTTACTGGGTCACACACCACACTGGGAACTCCATTATGGTAATTAATTTTGCCGTCCACGACAGTACCTTGTACCTTGATCCTTGTGCCCATTCTTTGCCCGTGTTTGCCAACAGCGCAGTTACTCTGCAGAGGAATTGCAATTCAATTGAGCGGAAACGATGGGATTTGTAATGTAATTTCATTGCTCAGGTCTGTGTGAGCTGAAATGAAGGATTACTAAATAGATAGAACACACATGGTAAGCTTTCCCCTTCCATCCCGTCCATGCCAGGGACATTCTTAGGATAGTGTGGTTACCAGATTACTTTCTGCATTGGAAAACATTGTGGTGCCGTCTGGCAGTAATGAAGAATTTAGTGGTCGGAGTAGCCATATGAAAAATGCTCAACTTGAAATCATTAGGGATTATTCTTCTGTATGATGGAAAAAGCAAAGATTTTATAAAAAGCACAGGAGTCTGTAACAGACTAGTAGCAAAACTTCAGGAGTAACTAAACTTTTTTTTCCTATTTTTTTTACATTGTACAATAGTTATCAAACTTTTAAAACTACTTTATTGGGCGATTTGTCTTCATTCCTGTAAAGAAAATTTCATGTAAGTGGCATCTAAACGCCTTCAGCTGCATTAATATCAGCACCTACTCATTTGGAGTACAGGTGATGGCAGTGAAAAAGTTAATGCAATGTCAAAAGGAAACTTTTTATCATAAATATGGTAAATATGGTCCTATGGATATGATCAACATATGCAAAAAGGTCTCATTATCTGACATTTATATTCGGCACTGTTGCCAATTAAAAAGTATTCATAATATAAAATGTATTTAAAAAAAATAAAAACAAAAATTTAGTCCGAAATAATGCCCAAAAAATAAAACAATTCTATATACTGTAATTGGTAATATTTCTATTTTTACTGTGCACAATAATTTCTGGAAAACATCTGTGGAGTTAAAATCGTTGTAACACCCCTTGATAATTGCCTTGAGAGGTGTATTTTCCAAAATACGGACATTTTTCAGGGTGTTTTACTCCCCTGAAAATTGTCATTTATGACATAGCAGCAATTTATAGTCATATATGAGTTATTTGTGTCCTCAAGAAAATTGAATTAGAAATTGTCAGGTGTTTTTTCTCCTGTTACTCCGATGTAAAAATATAAAATGTATATTGATATGTACTGTATATATAAAAATATAAAGACAACATATTATTAGAATTTTTTTTTTTATCCTAAATTTGTATAACGGTGTTTGGTCAGGAATGTCAAAACTGGAGGAGATAAAAGAGTTAAGCCTTAAAGAGGAATTGTTACCAGATCAAAAGTAGACAAATGTTGCTCTTATTTTGCTCCTCTTGCTCCCCTGAGTGTTCCACTTTTTATTATTTTTAAATCCGCCATGGGGTTGCAGGGATATGGACCTTTTTATTTAGTGTTACCTTTTATGGTATTTACTAAGGGGGTGTGGCTTACAGTTTTAGTGCAGACACGCCCCCATGGAATCCTGTGAGACACGCCCCCTTGGTGCAGGCGATAAAAAGTAACGCTTAATAAAAAGACTTATATCTCCGGAACCGTATAAGGGTTTAAGAAAAAACGAAAAGCGGAATACTCCGTGGATCCGAAGGAATAAAATAAAAGCAAAAACTGGACACTTTTCATCTGGCGACATTTCTGCTTTAAGGCCACCATACACATTAGACTCACCAATATTGTTGGGATTGGCAGACAGTCTAATATGTATGAGGGCATTTTGATTCTTCCCTGACAGATGATGTCGGAGTGGAGAAAGATTCGCATATTGGATCCTTCTTGTCCAGCGTGTAGAGAAGTTTCTAATAGAAAACGCAGGAGGGCTTGGACGAGCTGCGTATAGGGGGAGTCGGTACAGGTAGCTGTTGGCCAAATAATCATTCTAATGTGTATAGGGGTCTTTAAAAATTTTCTGACGAAATTGAATGTGATCTCAATGAAGATGATAAACCATAAGGTAGTGCAACATATATTAATTATTAAATTATACAGCAAAATAAGAGAAAAAAAACAAATGTTTTTTATTCCCTAATTATAATCCCCCGACGATCACACACAATAGGTCTCTGTCACGCTCGCTAAAATCTTGTACAGCTGCTGAAACTGGAATTCTGATTCTCATCGTTTCCTGACCCAACCACTCAGATAAGCCAATAATTGCTTTGTGATGTTTTATTTTATTTTTTAGTTCATGCTGATTGCTCGGAGCCCGCCGACCAGCTATTGATGCAATCAAAATCATGTTAGATATTCTGCATGTGGGGCGCTACTATTAAATGCTGCTTTATAACACATGGACCGGATAGAAACTAACCACCGCTCAGTCCTTGCGCGCTCGCTTTTCGAACAACCGACGCTGATTAGAGGTCATTTTTGACTCATTACCTTGACTTATACAATTCAAGCAATCTACCAGATTAGAGAGACAATTTGCATCCGTTTCTGTGAAAGTTCCCTTTTATTTTCATATACAACTTTTGTTTTTTTATTATATATAGTATATTTTAAAATGAACAACTTTTTTGCACAATTTAAGGACAGGTTCCTGCTCATGTGTGAACCGAGCTAATGAGGAGAGCAGACTGTAAGTTAAAGCGCATCTGCCACCCCCAAAACTGAAGACTGAACTGTATAGATCTTCATATAGGGGACTTAGCTCCTATCAAAATCAACCTGGTGCTTTAGATTTTAGTAGATGTGTTTTTTTTTAATAGTTTTATTAAATGAGAGGGCTTCGGTGCACCCTTGTCGTGGCCGAGGTCTCGATGCACTGTTACGCCACCTCATAACCATCCTCCACCCCTCCTTTGTGATGACTGACAGCGCTCACTTTGTAGCGCTGCCTCATCTAAATCCTCAGGATTGCACTGACACTGCAGGGGATCACACGTAGCATCGGTGTGGACAGCGGCCAAGTTCTCTTCTCTCTCCTGTGTGTAGCGGCCGCTCGCTGCACAAAGGATTACAAAGCAGCGGGCGACCGATGCTGACAGGAGAGGGAGATGAGAACAAGTATACACTGATATTATGTGATAATGGCGTCACCACTTTGACCCCCACAGGTCACTGACAAAGGGGCACCAAGTCGTCCTCCTTGCATGACTACTGAAGAGTTTTTATGGCACGGCGGTCAAGGATGCACCACTGGAACCCCTCCTGTTTGATAGAACAAGGGACTTGTGTCCCCCATTCTTTTCTAGCCATAAGACCACAGAAGGTAGGAGTTGAGTCATACTTAATAGTCTATGGCACTGAAGATGCAAAGATTGCCAAATGAAAGGCTACGCTTGGCTATCTTCGTCAGATCCAAAGACTTTGAATGGAGCTGCCAAACGCATGCACAACCTGTCGCTCCATTCAACTTGTTCTGAACAAAGTCCTGCAGTCAGGGGAAAATGAGGGACACAAGTCCCCTCTTCTGACCATCATTGAGGGTCCCAGTGGTGTAACCCACACTGATCTAACAATTAGGCCTCATTCAGACATCCATTTTTTGAGTACAAGTGCTATCTGTGATTTTCACATGGGGTCATGTTCAAGTCCATGATTTTTCATGGAACAAGAGTTCTGTGCAAAATTGCGGAGACGTGTCCGATTTTGATCCGGCAATCCAAGTATATGGGTTCGTGAAGAAAACGGACACCACTCAGATGGCATGTTTGTGCAGTCTGATTTTCAAAGACTGTTATATAGGAAAAAAATAGAGATGATTTTTTTTCGATTGAGGAAAACTGATGACACTCGGACCAATAATCACTGATAAAACTATGTCAGGTTTTCTCGTACGTGAAAAAAACTGACATCCGAATTAGGCCTTATAATAATTTACTCATACTACCCTGATAAAAGGATCTTGTCAGCAGGATATGACTGTTCAAACGAAACACAGACGCTTAGTGCACCCTTGGTGTGGTCAAACAATTCAGTTAAAAGGAACCTCTCATGTCAAAAAACGCTATTATCTGCCGATATAGGGTTAATTTGCAGTTTACTAGCATTATGAAGCTGTGAGGCTGCCGCACTGAAAGCCGGGCTGCTGGAGGAAAACCTCCGGCTTTCAGTCGTACATGAGTTGCTTCAGTTACCGCTCAATACATAGTGAGCAGTGGATGTAACCTCACCCCTGTATTGACTGACAGCCGGCTCTGTACTGATGCACAGCTGAGCTGGCTGGCAGTCAGTGGTTACGCTCACTTTGTCCTGAGTGGTGACTCAAGCTGCACTGGCCCCTCCTCTATGACTGAAAGCCGGAGGCTGCCTGGAAGAAAAAAGATAATTTTTTCCCATCAGCCAGGTTTCGGGGGAATAATAAGTGCCCCTATTTATGATAGAGCATAATCACAATATAAAGTATTTATCTACAATTGTTCTTTCTATATTTCCCAGAATTACAATATCACCGAAATCCTATTGTGGTTATTCTTAGATTTTTTGTTGTTGTTATTTTCCTGTTTTGTCTGCCGTAAATCACATCCATTTATCTTTTTCAAATGTACAAAAACCAGAAAAGTCACATTTTGTCCTTTTCAGATCGAGAACAAAGCCGCAAACAACGAACATCTATGAAATCCCCCCCCTCCCCGTCCTAAACACTAAAGACTGCAAATTCTACGAGGGTGCATGTGGGTGGGTGGCCAGGGCTTATATATTACATGTTTAATTCGATACGCATTGTCCTGGGCTGTCTAATGACTGCAAATAATTCAGTTCTCAAGTGGAATAACATATATGTTCATTAATGTAATGACGGTACTTGACAAAAGGGATCTTGAAACGCCAGGTTTGTCCTTTCTATTAATCTCTTTCATCCATTTTTCCTTTGTAGTTTGCAGCACATTGTTATGAAGTGTCATTATTTGTAATCCCCAGAGCGCCGTCTCTTTTTCCAAGGCTATTAAACTCTGCATTTAAAAAAAAAAAAAAGGTTTTGAATTTAACATTATAATTTTAGCCATCACCGTTGGGTTAACTTCAACTATAGAAGAGAGACATATTAAAAAAGGGAAATGACATAATTATGTAGTTCCATTGTCCTGTCAGATTGTATGGTCCTTCATTGTTTTGGCCTTGCTTGTTTTATCACAATAAGTACAGCCTAAGGTAAAAAAAAGTATTAAAAGAGTTGACCACATTTGGGGGACATTTATTTTAAATACTTAATTGCTAAAAATAATTTGTTTAGTTGGGTTTCAATAAAAATCTTACACTGTTTGCCTTCTGTAGCCTCTGTGTTGCACTGTCTATCTCTTGTCTATGTGTGTTTCCATCTGCTGAATGGGTTAAAGGGGTTATCCGGGAATATTTCATTTTTTTAAATCTGGGTTTGTTGGTCTGAGTGCTGCAGTTTCATGCTGTCAGATGTGACCCGAAGCGGTGACCCGCGGTAACGCTACCGCCGGTAAATGTTACCCTTGGACAGAGCGTTGCGGTATCATGCTGTCAGATGTTAGCGTCACCCCGCAGCCCTGACTGTGACCCGCAGCGGTGACCTGCGGTAAAAAGCTTACCGCAGGTCAGCATGTGTGGGCTGAAGAGATTACTGCTCCCATCAGCCTATGTCTGCTGTCATTGATAACAGTGGGAGAGGTAGTCTCATCTGCCGCCACAAGTGCTGACAGTTATAAAAAAAAAAGGAAAATAATTGCATATACACTCACATAAAAATAAAAACTCAGCATACTCACCTAACATCAAATCCCCGATGCCCTTGTCTCCTGGAAATAATGTAAAGTAATAAACAAACATATACTCACTTGTCCGCCATAGTCCATGTAATCTCGAGTATCCCACAGCATGTGACCACTGTACCCCGCCACCGGTGATACACTGACAAGAGGTAATTGCTCCCGCAGTATATCACTGAGCTGCCGTGAGAGTTCACCGGAGTTCATCAGCTCCGGTGATCTCACTTATGGCACCGCTGTGTGAGAACTTACACTGCGGGAGCGATCACCTCCTATCAGTGCATTGCCGGCTGTATTTGAGAGCAGTCACATCAGTGATCAGGATCATTGTGGGACATTATGGATTATCATCTCTGCAGACAGGTGAGAAATATTGTGGTGTATTATTTTATTTTTGTTGCAGGAGACGTTGGAGTCACTGGATTAGGCGTTCGGTGAGTATGATTTAATTAAGATTCATTAAAGGAGTCTGTGTCATTATTTCAAATAAAGGACTTTATTCTGTGGGTCTGTGTTTGTTATACAATATCACTATGGGGTTACTAATGGATAGGTGTCAAATAGAAAAATATTTAGAATTGAGAGTCCTCAGTGGTTGATACCTTTTAATGGCTAACTGAAAAGATGGTAACAAATTGCAAGCTTTCAGGACTACTCAAGTCCCTTCATCAGGCATAGACTAATACAACATTTGAAGAATCACATATTTATACACAACAAGGCACAGAACTGTCATTATGGGAGAGTGATAAGTGATAAACAGTTGTGTCCATAAATATTGGAACAGTTCCTAGACTAGACGCCTCTCCATTACTACACTGTGGGCTTGATGTCACCTGACAATACATAGGTGACATCAACCCCACAAATATGAACCCCACTTGCCACCGCTACAGGGCAAGTAGGAAGAGGGAGGCTATGCCTGATTTGGCACATCTTATAGATGCACCTTTTCTGGGGCGGCTGAGACCTGATGTTTTTATGCTGGAAGGGACCAATATTCATGGCCCCTTCCTAGGCTATTAATATCAGCCTGCAGCTGTCTACCTAGCCTTTGCTGGTTAGATTTTATAGGAGGACCTACATTTTTTTCTGGGGTCCCCCTGTAAACTAACTGGTAAAGGCCTAAGCAAACAGCTATGAGCTGATATTAATGGCCTAGGAACCTTTATGGCTATTGGCCACTTTCCAGAATATTAACATCAGCCCTCAGCTGTCGGATTTCCCTCTACTGGTTAATAAAATTACACGGGAACTTTTTTTTCTTTTTTTTTTCTTTAACCCCTTTCTGACATTAGACATACTATGCCGTCGAGGTGGGGTGGGCCCGTATGCCCACCGACAGGATAGCACATCATAGCGATCGGCCGCTAGCTGACTATCGCAGCTGACATCCGGCACTATGTGCCAGGAGCGTTCACGGACTGCCCCCGGCACATTAACACCCGGCACACTGCGATCAAACATGATCGCAGTGTTCCGGCGGTATAGGGAAGCATCGCGCAGGGAGGGGTCTCCCTGCGGTCTTCCCTGAGACCCCCGGAGCAACGCAATGTGATCGCGTTGCTCAGAGGGTCTCTTAACTCCTCCTCCCTGCAGCAGGCCCGGATCCAAAATGCGTCGCGGGGCTGCATCCGGGTCCTGCAGGGAGGTGGCTTATCAAGCGCCTGCTCAGAGCAAGAGCTGGTAAGCCTGCAGGAGTGCACGTCAGATCGCTGATCTGACACAGTGCACAGCAAAGTGTCAGATCAGCGATCTTACACTATAACATGATGCCCCCCTCTGGGGCAATGTTATAGCGTAAAAAAAAATAATATTCACATGTGTAAAAAAAATGTAAAAAAAATTCCTAAATATATATATATATATATATATATATATATATATATATATATATATATATATATATATATATATATATATATATATATATATATATATATACTAGCTGAACTACCCGGCTTCGCCCCGGGGTAATAACTGCTGTTAGCAAAATAGAATGTGTTAACAAAAATTTATTCTGCACAAAAAAACACAAAACAAATAGATAGAAATGTAATTATTAAAAGGCAAAAACTAAGCTAATAGAAGCATTTTACAACATATATTTCAACACCAGAGATATTCCACACAGATTTAACTAAATTGGCCAAGTAATGTGAAGTAATCGTCTACTACTTATTCGAGAGCCTTTTGATAAACGACATTCTTAGTTTTTCCTTCAGGTGCAAAGACAAACAGATTTTTGGCTGTTCCAACTCTTGAACAGGCCACATAAAGTTGACCATGAGAAAAGCATGGAGATTGTAAATCTAAGCTAGCTGAATAGCCCGGCGTTGCCTGGGCATAGTAAATATCTGTGGTTAGTTATAGCCCCTCACTCCTCTTATTTTCCCATCACGCCTCTCATTTTCCCCATCACATCTTTCATTTTCCCCCTCACATCTCTCATTTTCTCCCTCACACCTCTCATTTTCCCCCTCACTCCTCTTATTTTCCCCCTCACTCCTCTCATTCCCCCCTAACACTTGTCATTTCGACCTCACATCTGTCATTTTCCGATCACTCCACTATTTTCCCTCACTCCTCTCATTTTGCACTCACACCTTTTCATTTTCACCTCACACCTCTCATTTTCACCTCAGTATATACATGTTTGTCATCTCCCTTATATATAGTATACACCTGTATGTCACCTCCTGTATATAGTATATACCTGTATGTCATCTCCCCTGTATATAGTATATACCTGCTGTGTGTCATCTCCCCTGTATATAGTATATACCTGTATGTCATCTCCTCCTATATATAGTATATACCTGTATGTAATCTCCTCCTGTATATAGTATATACCTGTGTGTCATCTCACCTATATATAGTATATATCTGTGTGTCATCTCCTCCTGTATATAGTATATACCTGTATGTCATCTCCTCCTATACATAGCATATACCTGTATGTCATCTCCTCCTGTATATACTATATACCTGTAGGTAATCTGCTCCTGTATATAGTATATACCTGTGTGTCATCTCCTTCTGTATATAGTATATACCTGTATGTCATCTCCTGCTGTATGTAGTATGTACCTGTATGTCATCTCCTCCTCTATATAGTATATACCTGTGTGTCATCTCTCCTGTATATAGTATATATCTGTGTGTCATCTCCTCCTGCATATAGTATATACCTGTGTCATCTCCCCTGTAAATAGTATATACCTGTGTGTCATCTCCTCCTGTATATAGTACATATCTGTATGTCATCTCCTCCTGTATTAGACCTCGTTCACACGTTATTTGGTCAGTATTTTTACCTCAGTATTTGTAAGCTAAATTGGCAGCCTGATAAATCCCCAGCCAACAGTAAGCCCACCCCCTGGCAGTATATATTAGCTCACACATACACATAATAGACTGGTCATGTGACTGACAGCTGCCGAATTCCTATATGGTACACTTGTTGCTCTTGTAGTTTGTCAGCTTATTAATCAGATTTTTATTTTTGAAGGATAATACCAGACTTGTGTGTGTTTTAGGGCGAGTTTCGTGTGTCAAGTTGTGTGTGTTGAGTTGCGTGTGGCGACATGCATGTAGCGACTTTTGTGAGATGAGTTTTGTGTGGCGACATGCGTGTAGCAACTTTTTGTGTGTCGAGTTGCATGTGACAGGTTAGTGTAGCAAGTTGTGTGCAACAAGTTTTGCGCATGGCGAGTTTTGCGCGTGGCGAGTTTTATGTGTGGTGCCTTTTGAGTATGTGCAAGTTTTGTGTGAGGCAACTTTTGCATGTGTTGCAACTTTTGTGCATGTGGCAATTTTTCCGCGTGTGCAAGTTTTGCGTGTGGCGAGTTTTCCATGAGGTGAGTTTTGCACGTGTGGCGAGTTTTGCATGTGGAGAGTTTTGCGCGTGGCGAGTTTTGAGCGGCGACTTTTGTGTTTCAACTTTTATGTGGCGAGGTTGGTGTATGTGTGGTGAAATGTGCGCTGAGGGTGGTATATGTGTTCGAGCACGTGGTAGTGTGTGGCGCATTTTGTGTGTGTGTTCATATCCCCGTGGTGGTGTGGTGATTATCCCATGTCGGGGCCCCACCTTAGCAACTGTACAGTATATACTCTTTGGCGCCATCACTCTCATTCTTTAAGTCCCCCTTGTTCACATCTGGCAGCTGTTAATTTGCCTCCAACACTTTTCCTTTCATTTTTTCCCCATTATGTAGATAGGGGCAAAATTGTTTGGTGAATTGGAAAGCGCGGGGTTAAAATTTCACCTCACAACATAGCTTTGATGCTCTCAGGGTCCAGACGTGTGACTGTGCAAAATTTTGTGCCTGTAGCTGCGACGCTTCCAACACTTTTCCTTTCACTTTTTCCCCATTATGTAGATAGGGGCAAAATTGTTTGGTGAATTGGAAAGCGCGGGGTTAAAATTTCACCTCACAACATAGCTTTGACGCTCTCGGGGTCCAGACGTGTGACTGTGCAAAATTTTGTGGCTGTAGCTGCGACGGTTCAGATGCCAATCCCGGACATACATACATACATACACACATACACACATTCAGCTTTATATATTAGATGTATATATATATATAGTTCCTATAAATACATTTCTTTATCTAAATAAAAAAAAAACAATAAAAGTACACATATTTAGTATTGTCGCGTCCGTAACGACCCAACCTATAAAACTGTCTCACTAGTTAACCCCTTCAGTAAACACCGTAAAAAAAAAAAATGAGGCAAAAAACAACGCTTTATTATCATACCACCAAACAAAAAGTGGAATAACACGCTATCAAAAAGACGGATATAAATAACCATGGTACCGCTGAAAACGTCATCTTGTCCCGCAAAAAACGAGCTGCCAAACAGCATCATCAAAGAAAAAATAAAAAAGTTATAGCCCTCAGAATAAAGCGATGCAAAAATAATTATTTTTTCTATAAAATAGTTTTTATCGTATAAAAGCGCCAAAACATTAAAAAATGACATAAGTGAGGTATCGCTGTAATAGTACTGACCCGAAGAATAAAACTGCTTTATCCATTTTACCAAACGCAGAACAGTATAAACGCCTCCCCCAAAAGAAATTCATGAATAGCTGGTTTTTGGTCATTCTGCCTGACAAAAATCAGAATAAAAAGCGATCAAAAAATGTCACGTGCCCGAAAATGTTACCAATAAAAACGTCAACTCGTCCCACAAAAAACAAGACCTCACAAGACTCTGTGGAACAAAATATGGAAAAATTATAGCTCTCAAAATGTGGTAACGCAAAAAATATTTTTTGCAATAAAAAGCGTCTTTCAGTTGTGACGGCTGCCAATCATAAAAATCCGCTAAAAAGCCCACTATAAAAGTAAATCAAACCCCCCTTTATCACCCACTTAGTTAGGGAAAAATTTAAAAATTTAAAAAATGTATTTATTTCCATTTTCCCATTAGGGTTAGGGTTAGGGCTAGGGTTAGGGTTAGGGCTAGGGTTAGGGCTAGGGTTGGGGCTAGGCTTAAGGCTACAGTTAGGGTTGGGGCTAAAGTTAGCGTTAGAGTTGGGGCTAAAGTTAGGGTTAGGGTTTGGATTAAATTTACGGTTGGGATTAGGGTTAGGGGTGTGTCAGGGTTAGGGGTGTGGTTAGGGTTACCATTGGGATTAGGGTTAGGGGTGTGTTTGGATTAGGGTTTCAGTTATAATTGGGGGGTTTCCACTGTTTAGGCACATCAGGGGCTCTCCAAACGCGACATGGTGTCTGATCTCAATTCCAGCCAATTCTGCGTTGAAAAAGTAAAACAGTGCTCCTTCCCTTCTGAGCTCTCCCGTGTGCCCAAACAGGGGTTTACCCCAACATATGGGGTATCAGCATACTCAGGACACATTGGACAACAACTTTTGGGGTCCAATTTCTCCTGTTACCCTTGGAAAAATACAAAACTGGGGGCTAAAAAATAATTTTTTATTTTCACGGCTCTGCGTTATAAACTGTAAGTGAAACACTTGGGGGTTCAAAGTTCTCACACCACATCTAGATAAGTTCCTTGGGGGGTCTAGTTTCCAATATGGGGTCAATTGTCGGGGGTTTCTACTGTTTAGGTACATTAGGGGCTCTGCAAACCCAATGTGATGCCTGCAGACCAATCCATCTAAGTCTGCATTCCAAATGGCGCTCCTTCCCTTCTGAGCTCTGCCATGCGCTCAAACAGTGGTTCCCTCCCACATATGGGGTATCAGCGTACTCAGGACAAATTGGACAACAACTTTTGGGGTCCAATTTCGCCTGTTACCCTTGGGAAAATACAAAACTGGAGGCTAAAAAATAATTTTTGTTGAAAAAAAAGGATTTTTTTATTTTCACGGCTCTGCGTTATAAACTGTAGTGAAACACTTGGGGGTTCAAAGTTCTCACAACACATCTAGATAAGTTCCTTGGGGGTCTAGTTTCCAATATGGGGTCACTTGTAGGGGGTTTCTACTGTTTAGGTACATTAGGGGCTCTGCAAATGCAATGTTACGCCTGCAGACCATTCCATCTAAGTCTGCATTCCAAATGGCTCTCCTTTCCTTCCGAGCTCTCCCATGCGTCCAAACGGTGGTTCCCCCCCACATATAGGGTATCGGCGTACTCAGGACAAATCGGACAACAACTTTTGGGTCCAATTTCTCCTGTTACCCTTGGGAAAATACAAAAATGGGGGCAAAATTTAATTTTTGTGGGAAAAAAAAGAATTTTAATTTTCCCGGCTCTGCGTTATAAACTGTAGTGAAACACTTGGGGGTTCAAGGCTCTCACAACACATCTAGATGAGTTCCTTAGGGGGTCTACTTTCCAAAATGGTGTCACTTGTGGGGGGCTTCAATGTTTAGGCACATCAGTGGCTCTCTAAACGCAACATGGCGTCCCATCTCAATTCCAGTCAATTTTGCATTGAAAAGTCAAATGGTGCTCCTTCACTTCCAAGCTCTGCCATGCGCCCAAACAGGGGTTTACCCCAACATATGGGGTATCAGCGTACTCAGGACACATTGGACAACAACTTGTGTGGTCCAATTTCTCCTGTTACCCTTGGGAAAATACAAAACTGGGGGCTAAAAATATTTTTTGTGGAAAAAAAAGGATTTTTTATTTTCACGGCTCTGCGTTATAAACTGTAGTGAAACACTTGGGGGTTCAAAGTTCTCACACTACATCTAGATAAGTTCCTTGGGGGGTGTAGTTTCCTTTATGGGGTCACTTGTGGGGGGTTTCTACTGTTTAGGTACATTAGGGGCTCTGCAAATGCAATGTTACGCCTGCAGACCATTCCATCTAAGTCTGCATTCCAAATGGCGCTCCTTCCCTTCCGAGCTCTCCCATGTGCCCAAACGGTGGTTCCCCCCCACATATGGGGTATCGGCGTACTCAGGACAAATCAGACAACAACTTTTGGGTCCAATTTCTCCTGTTACCATTGGGAAAATACAAAAATGGGGGCAAAAATTAATTTTTGTGGGAAAAAAAAAGAATTTTAATTTTCACGGCTTTGCGTTATAAACTGTAGTGAAACACTTGGGGGTTCAAAGTTCTCACACCAAATCTAGATAAGTTCCTTGGGGGGTCTAGTTTCCAATATGGGGTCACTTGTGGGGGGTTTCTACTGTTTAGGTACATTAGGGGCTCTGCACACGCAATGTGACACCTGCAGACCAATCCATCTAAGTCTGCATTCCAAATGGCGCTCCTTCCCTTCTGAGCTCTGCCATGCGCTCAAACAGTGGTTCCCTCCCACATATGGGGTATCAGCGTACTCAGGACAAATTGGACAACAACATTTGGGGTCCAATTTCAACTGTTACCATTGGAAAAATACAAAACTGGAGGCTAAAAAATAATTTTTGTTGAAAAAAAGGGATTTTTTATTTTCACGGCTCTGCGTTATAAACTGTAGTGAAACACTTGGGGGTTCAAAGTTCTCACAACACATCTAGATAAGTTCCTTGGGGGTCTAGTTTCCAATATGGGGTCACTTGTGGGGGGTTTCTACTGTTTAGGTACATTAGGGGCTCTGCAAATGCAATGTGACGCCTGCAGACCATTCCATCTAAGTCTGCATTCCAAATGGCGCTCCTTCCCTTCTGAGCTCTCCCATGCACCCAAACGGTGGTTCCCCCCCACATATGGGGTATCAGCGTACTCAGGACAAATTGGACAACAACTTTTGGGTCCAATTTCTCCTTGGGAAAATACAAAACTGGGGGCTAAAAATTTTTTTTTGTGGAAAAAAAAAAAAGAATTTTAATTTTCACGGCTCTGCGTTATAAACTGTAGTGAAACACTTGGGGGTTCAAGGCTCTCACAACACATCTAGATGAGTTCCTTAAGGGGTCTTCTTTCCAAAATGGTGTCACTTGTGGGGGGTTTCAATGTTTAGGCACATCAGGGGCTTTCCAAACGCAACATGGCATCCCATCTCAATTCCAGTCAATTTTGCATTGAAAAGTCAAATGGCGCTCCTTCGCTTCCGAGCTCTGCCATGCACCCAAAAGTAGTTTACCCCCACATATGGAGTATCGGCGTACTCAGGACAAATTGTAAAACAACTTTTGGGGTCCATTTTCTCCTGTTAACCTTGGTTTCGGCTAGTGTGTGCTTTACCTTCCGAAGTGTTCTGCCAGTGCTCCGCTTACACTGTTTGTCTGCACAGACTGTCAGCTACCTGTTAACCGACTATCCTGGACGACGTCCGATCTGTCTACACCAGTTCCGTCACGTCCCTCCATTCAGCCATCCGTACCTCTGGACAACGCCAGTACCACCTGTGCCAGCTCCTCCCGTACACCCAGAACCCACCGGTCAGCTCCACTACATCTGTTAACCCTGCTTGTCCGTCTATCCCGCTGGGACAGCTGCCACATGTCCAGGGTCTAACTGGAGGTAGCACCCATGCCCCCCAGGCATTCCATTCTGACCCTGTTCGAGAGCACTTACTACGGGTGTCTGGGGCTCATGTAGTCACGCCCCCTTCGGAGCCTCCCAAATCGTGGTCCCGAGGTTCCACAGAAATATCAATAAAAAACGAATGTGAACTTCACCACCTGTGCCTCCGCTTCCATTCGTTACAACAAATCTCAAACAATACAGTAAACTGTGATTAACCCTTACAGTCTTATGTTATTTGTTGACTTTTTTTGGGCCAAATTCTTTGAAATTTTCCATGTGGTTTATGAAATTTGTGGAAAATGAAAAGTGCTCTTTATTTTTGTCTAACCTTTTTTGCATTTTTTTTTTTAAATATTGCAAAATCTGGACAAAAAAATTCTAGGTGTGGATATAATCACATCAGGGTAGGATGGAGAATAGAGATGAGTGAGCACTAAAATGCTTAGATACTCATTACTCAAACGGAGAAGTTCCTAATGCTTGAATGCTCCTTTCGAGTAATGAGTATAATAGAAGTCAACGGAAACCATGAGTAAGGCTTTTATTAGCTGAAACACGTTGGTTTGGCTCAGCCACTGGATGATGTGAACACTTTCTACTTTTAATCTGACTAATACATTGTGGATTTTACTTACCTTCTCCTTACAGTCTCCCTGGAATCCACACTCCTGGCATTGTTTTCAAGCCGAATCCTGGGTTTATCCATGTGAGAAAACCAGCTGCATTAACTAACTGCACACACGGTGAGCTG
Source organism: Ranitomeya variabilis (assembly GCF_051348905.1). Classification (NCBI taxonomy): domain Eukaryota; kingdom Metazoa; phylum Chordata; class Amphibia; order Anura; family Dendrobatidae; genus Ranitomeya; species Ranitomeya variabilis. The sequence continues at coordinate 652,259,431 of NC_135236.1, forward strand.
ACTTTCCCTCTCCCTCATACCCCTTATCCCTACTCTCTTAAAGGCTTTGCACAAAAAATTATAAGTAGAGTCATCCATAGACTCTTGAAAGCAACAACTGGTGGACATGATTCAAATATTGAAGATTAAAAACACTTTATGTGCTGCTGTCATCTGGTGGTGTGTAAAAATCAGAGCTAGTCCAGGCTTTGTTCTTTTTATCAAAGTGAGACTGTCTGGATTTTTAGTCTGTTATGACCCTCCCCCCCCCCCCCCCCGCGGCACTAAAAAAATGCTCAGACAAGTCGCTAGCGCCAGGGAAGCACACCACCTCCAACATATAGAGGGACAGCTTATGCAAGGTGTCCAGCTTTGAGATAGTTGTAGATAGTTTAACAATAGTTGTAGGTCGCAAAGGAATTAGGGTGTATGCTGGTTTTGTTGGCTAGGTATGGCTTGACCATCTTTAAAAACTTTTCATTCCTTGTCAAAAATACCCGGTCATCAGGGCATGGACAGTGGGAGGATGTCATTAAATTAGTCCAGGCTGTTGACAGTGTACCATTGCCTCTGCTGTACCAGGTGTAAGTCTCCCTCGCCTCTCCTCCTTGGTTGGGCAAGGATGCTAGCTCCCTGCTGCTAGCATTGTTTCATGGGAATTTTGTCAACATCTGAACAATGTGAACGTCATCATCATGAGAAGCGAATGAGACAGGATAAATCAAGGAAAAATGAAACAACTGAACAACAGGAATGTCTTCTTCAGGAGGATTGGATGAGACAGGCTGTATCAAAGAAGTTGAGACATCTGAACAATACAAATGTCATCTTCAGTAGAGTTGAGTGAATTTGATGGGGTCCCTGCTTAATGAGTAAGCTATAGCACTTGTATAGGAAGAGGAGGTGAACTGTGATATATCTTTTTCTGATTGAATCCAGTGTTATCTACTGTATATAGAGGTGTTACAATTATTATACAGGGGAGGGTGAGCTGTAACATCACCTTTTGTGGATGGTGAATCCTGTGTGATTTAATGGAAATAGAGGTGTTATCAGTCATTGTACAGGAGAAGGAGGTGGTGGACTGTGATACCTCCTCTTATGGATGGTGAATCTTGTGTTATCTACAGTAGATAGAGGTGTTACCAGCTGTTGTATAGGAAAAGGAGGAAGTGAGCTGTAAAAAAGATCTGCGGTTTAGCTGCGGATAAAAAGCTGCCGATCGGGAGGTGGGCAGTGTGTGGGCGGAGTGTGGGCAGAGCTATGTGCATGTATGTGTGTGCGGGCAGGGTCTGCATGTCTGTGTGTATTTTGGTCTCCGGGGCTGTGTGTGGGGTCGGTGGGGTCTGCCGTGGCTGTCCAGGGGTCTGCGGGGCTGTCTGGGGGTCTGCGAGGCTGTCTGGGAGTCTGCGGGGCTGTCCGGGGTCTGTGGGGCTTTGCGGGGGTCTGCCATGGCTGTCCGGGGGTCTGCGGGGCTGTCTGGTGGTCGGGGGTCTGCTGTGGCTGTCCGTGGGTCTGTGGGGCTGTCGGGAGTTTGCGGGGCTGTCCGGGAGTCTGCGGGGTTGTGCGGGGGTCTGCCATGGCTGTCTGTGGGGCTGTCCGGGGGTCTGCGGCGCCATGCGGGGGTCTGCGGGGCTATGTCAGTGTGTGTGTGTGTGTGTGTGTGTGTGTGTGTGTGTGTGTGTGTGTGTGTGCAGGCATCGTCTGATGGGACTACAAGTCTCATCCGGCGAAGCCTGCTACAGTGACAGTGATTGGCACATTAGCCAATGATGGGACAGTAGTAGTCCCATCATCCTGCTACTGTGTTGAATGTAAAAAAAACAAAAAACACATACATACATAGACAGTACAGACAGTACATACAACATAGAGTACATACCGATCACCTTGATCCCGAAGCCATCGCTCACCTGAAAAAAATTAAAATAATAAACCAACAATATACTCCCTGATCCGCAGTAATCCAATTAATACGAGTGTCCCACGACGATCTCCCGTGGAGAGCTGCCACATCAGCTGATGCAACCGTTCTCCAGGGGCTCCAGGATACAATGACGGAAGGTATCCTTACGCACTGTATCCCTCCGCTGTGAGTACAGGTTAGTTCATCCTTTCACTTGCGGCAATGCTGCCTGGGAAAATTCCCACGCAGCATTGCCATAAAGTGAGAGCAATGTACTCAAGTTACCTCTTCAGTGATGCACTGATGGAGCTATTGTCTCCTGTCAGTGTGTCACTGGAGGCCCTATAGAGCGGTGACATCACCCATGTCACTGTTCTATAGGGGAGATCATCGTGGGACACTAGTTAATTGGACTGCGTCGGACAGGGAGTATATAGTTGGTTTATTATTTTTTATTTTTTGCAGGCGATCGAGGGCATCGCAGGAATTAGGTGTGCTTGTAAGTATGGTGAAATTAAGAATATTAAAATACTTTTTTCTGTCTGTCTTTTTTTAACTGTTTCACTACTATAGGATTAATAATGGATAGGTGACATTAGCCCCTTATTACCCCATATCCCACCACTACACGGGAGTGGGAAGAGAGGGGCTAAGTGCCAGAATTGGAGCATCTTAGGCTACTTTCACACTAGCGTTTTTTGCAATATGTCGCAATGCGTCGTTTTGGCAAAAAAACGCATCCTGCAAAAGTGCTTGCAGGATGCATTTTTTCCCCATTGACTAACATTTCCGACGCATTTCCGACGCATTGCCACACGTGGCAACCATCTAGCGATGGTTGCGCCGTGTTGTGGCGGACCGTCGGCTGCAAAAAACATTACATGTAACGTTTTTTGCTGCCGACGGACCGCCATTTCCGACCGCGCATGCGCAGCCGGAACTCCGCCCCCACCTCCCCGCACCTCACAATGGGGCAGCGGATGCGTGGAAAATCAGCATCCGCTGCACCCGTTGTGCGGCGCAAACAACGCTAGCGTCGGTACGTCGGCCCGACGCTCTGCGACGGGCCGAGTTCGACGCTAGTGTGAAAGAAGCCTTAGAGATGCGCCATTTCTGGGGTGGCTGCGGGCTGGTATTTGTAGCCGGGGGCCCAATATCCATGGCCCCTTCCTAGGCTATGAATATCAGCCCACAGCTGTCTGCGTAGCCTTTCTGGCTATAAAATATAGGAGGCCCCTACGTCATTTTTTGGGGGGATTTTAATAACCAGTAAGGCTATTCAGACAGCTGCGGGCTTATATTCATAGCCTGGGAAGAGGACATGGGTATTACCCCCTTCCCAGGCTAAAAATATTGGCCGCCGACCGTCGGCTTTCCCCCTCTGGCGCAGAAAATTGCGCAGGAGCCCACGCCATTTTTTCCCATTTTTTTAAAAATTAAACATATTGTTCATTAATAAACATTGTCCTTGCTATTATATATCTATGGATAGATATAGATTGATATATGGATAGTTAGCTAGATATATGGATAGATATATCTATGTATCTATAGATATATCTATCTCATTCCTTCTATATATCTATCTTATTCCTTCTATCTATCTTTCTATCTATCTATCTATCTATCTATCTATCTATCTATCTATCTATCTATCATTCCTTCCTTCCTTCTATCTATCTATCTATCTATCTATCTATCTATCTATCTATCTATCTATCTATCTATCTATCTATCTATACAAAAAGACTGACCAGCACCTCCTAAGTGTGAACATGTGCAAGCTGCCAGACTGTATTATATAGAAAAAAGAAAGGACAGCAGCACTATGTATAAGTTTAGGCCATGTGAAAACACAGAAAAACATAAAAAACATATAATCTAGATTTTATTACTCAATTTTTTTTTTTTTAAATCTGTCTATCTATCTCTGTGTAATGGAGTGTGGGTTGGACAAATGTAAAAGAGGAGGTTGGACAAGAAATGACATCACAAATCTTTTTTTTTTGTTCAATAATAGATCTTTATTAAAGGGAACCTGTCACCACGTTTTTGGAAGATGGGATAAAAATAGCGTTAAATAGGGGCAGAGGTGGGCGTTACATTAGAGTGTTTGTTATGCGTTTATTACCCACCTAAGTTGCCGAAATACCTTTGCAAAGTCTCCGTTTTCGCCTGTCAATCAGGCTAGTCTGGTCAGATGGGCGTTGTCTTCCCCCAGATCTTGTTTAGTTTTCCGTTGGTGGCGTAGTGGTGTGCGCATGCCCAAGGTCCCGAATCCTCTGCCAGGGGATTTCAAAGAGCGCGGTGTCCGTTATTGCATTGGTGATCGGTGGGCGCGGCCATCTTCCTTTGGCCGCGCGTGCGCAGAAGCGGCGCTCTGCTTGCCGCGGCGCTCTGCTGGCCGCGGCTTCAGGAAAATGGCCGCCGCGATATCCATCTGCGCACGCGCGGCATCCCGCGGCCATTTTCCTGATGCCGCGGCCAGCAGAGCGCCGCTTCTGCGCACGCGCGGCCAAAGGAAGATGGCCGCGCCCACCGATCACCAATGCAATAACGGACACCGCGCTCTTTGAAATCCCCTGGCAGAGGATTCGGGACCTTGGGCATGCGCACACCACTACGCCACCAACGGAAAACTACGCAAAATCTGGGGGAAGACAACGCCCATCTGACCAGACTAGCCTGATTGACAGGCGAAAACGGAGACTTTGCAAAGGTATTTCGGCAACTTAGGTGGGTAATAAACGCATAACAAACACACTAATGTAATGCCCACCTCTGCCCCTATTTAACGCTATTTTTATCCCATCTTCCAAAAACGTGGTGACAGGTTCCCTTTAAGCTTTCAAAAACGCATACAAATCCGCATCAAAAACGCTTCAAATCCGCACAGAAAAAGGCATCAAAAACGCCCCTGCGTTTTCTGCCAAGAGATGCGGATTAAGTGCCGAAAAAAACGCAGGCAAATCGGCAACGTGTGCACATAGCTTTATTGTGAATGGTTGATGGCATGGTAATGACTTTTTAGAGAGGTGTTATCACCAGTATAGCACAAGAAATATGAGTCTAGTATAAGCTTTAGTGGCCAGTGTGAAGATTGCAAAAATGATTGTTATTGTGATACGAAAAAAAAATACAAATCTGATTTTAGCAATTGGTCATTTTCTGATGGTACATTCCTTCAAAGAGTCATTCCGAGTTAAGGAAATTATCATCTGCCAGCAGCAAAGGTGATGACTTGTTGATCGGAGGTGTTCTGACTGCATGACCCCCCGTATATCCTGAGAATAGGGCTCTGAAATGCTGCACTAGAATAAAGTAGTGGTGATAACCATTGTCAATGGGACTCCTAGGGAAAACCAAGTACAGCTCACGGCCACCGCGCCATTCTAATGGGACAGTTCAGAGTCCTGGTCTCAGGAATAGTGGGAATCTCAGCAGTAGGACCCCACCAATCCACGAAATATCGCCTATGCTATGGATATTTGATAACCTGCAATGTTGGATGTCACCAATTTAGAGGATCTCAATATTTCACGGCACTGATTAGAGAAGAAGACATCCTGGCCAGTCTGTGTAGACATCGGTTGACGGTCTACCAGCTCTGACGCAACCACGTAACATGTGAAGTCTATGAGCAGTGTACAAGGCGATGCATCAGTTTAATGCGTCCGTTTGACTTTCTAGAAAGATTTTCCTCTCGATACTGAGGAGTTAACAAGTCCTTTCTCCAAGATTACTATTAATCACGGATAGACAGAATTATTAGCTCTGGTAAATGAGCTAAATTATTCTGAGCTGACAAATTCACTATGACTTGTTTTACTAGACCATTTATGGGTCTGAATATTGATCTGTGGTCCTTTGTTTTCCGCACGTTCCAGGTGACATTTAATTACAGTGACACCATTAATCATTCAGAAGTAGTAAGTAGATGCTAAACATAACTGTAACATCCACCATAGTCACATTCCCGAGGATACATCAAAGCACAAACAAACCTTCAATCTCTAGATTCAGACCACGCAGTTGTAGGGATGAGCCAGCCGATTAGATGTGAATTGAATTCATGCAGAATTTTAGGAAATTCTCTGGGCCAGTTGAGAACGAATAACTCAGGAGGAACTATCAGAGCCCCTCAAAAAGCAGGGGCAGGGAATGCAGAGCCAATGTCAGGGAAAACCTGGATAGTGAGAAAGCGTCACAAATCAGCAATAGACAAAGAGAGAGAAAGCCGTAAATCAGTGAATAAACATTACATACAGTGTGTGATATTTCAAATATAAGTGGAAAATGTCCAATGTTCACCTTCTGATATGTGTTTTATGTTCTGTTGTCAATAAAATATGGCTATAAGAGATTTCCAAATCATTGTAGACTTGTTTTCTTTTCATTTTACACGGCGTCCCAACTTATACCGAACTTCTAGTTGCATAAAGCTACATCATAGGATCATATTATATAATTATGGGCATCTAGATGAGATATCTTAAAGCTGCACGTATAGGATATAATTATGGGTACATATGGGATGTAGTATAGCTGTGTACATGGGGTATAATTATGGGTACATATATGGGATGTAGTATAGCTGTATATATGGGATATAATTATGGGTACATATATGGGATGTAGTATAGCTGTGTATATGGGATATAATTATGGGTACATATATGGGATGTAGTATAGCTGTGTATATGGGATATAATTATGGGTACATATATGGGATGTAGTATAGCTGTGTATATGGGATATAATTATGGGTACATATATGGGATGTAGTATAGCTGTGTATATGGGATATAATTATGGGTACATATATGGGATGTAGTATAGCTGTGTATATGGGGTATAATTATGGGTACATATATGGGATGTAGTATAGCTGTGTATATGAGATATAGGTACAGGTACATATATGGGATGTAGTATAGCTGTGTATATGGGATATACTTATGGGTACATATATGGGATGTAGTATAGCTGTATATATGGGGTATAATTATGGGTACATATATGGGATGTAGTATAGCTGTATATATGAGATATAGGTACAGGTACATATATGGGATGTAGTATAGCTGCATATATGGGATATAATTATGGGTACATATATGGGATGTAGTATAGCTGTATATGGGATATAATTATGGGTACATATATGGGATGTAGTATAGCTGTATATATGGGATATAATTATGGGTACATATATGGGATGTAGTATAGCTGTGTATATGGGATATAATTATGGGTACATATATGGGATGTAGCATAGCTGTATATATGGCATATTATTATGGGTACATATATGGGATGTAGTATAGCTGTGTATATGAGATATAGGTACAGGTACATATATGGGATGTAGTATAGCTGTGTATATGGGATATACTTATGGGTACATATATGGGATGTAGTATAGCTGTATATATGGGGTATAATTATGGGTACATATATGGGATGTAGTATAGCTGTATATATGAGATATAGGTACAGGTACATATATGGGATGTAGTATAGCTGCATATATGGGATATAATTATGGGTACATATATGGGATGTAGTATAGCTGTATATGGGGTATAATTATGGGTACATATATGGGATGTAGTATAGCTGTGTATATGAGATATAGGTACAGGTACATATATGGGATGTAGTATAGCTGTGTATATGGGATGTAGTATAGCTGTATATATGGGATGTAGTATAGCTGCATATATGGGATATAATTATGGGTACATATATGGGATGTAGTATAGCTGTATATGGGGTATAATTATGGGTACATATATGGGGTGCAGTATAGCTGTATATGGGGTATAATTATGGGTACATATATGGGGTGCAGTATAGCTGTATATGGGGTATAATTATGGGTACATATATGGGGTGCAGTATAGCTGTATATGGGGTATAATTATGGGTACATATATGGGGTGCAGTATAGCTGTATATGGGGTATAATTATGGGTACATATATGGGATGTAGTATAGCTGTGTATATGGGGTAGAATTATGGGTACATATATGGGGTGCAGTATAGCTGTATATGGGGTAGAATTATGGGTACATATATGGTATGTAGTATAGCTGTGTATATGAGATATAGGTACAGGTACATATATGGGATGTAGTATAGCTGTGTATATGGGATATAATTATGGGTACATATATGGGATGTAGTATAGCTGCATATATGGGATATAATTATGGGTACATATATGGGATGTAGTATAGCTGCATATATGGGATGTAGTATAGCTGTATATGGGGTATAATTATGGGTACATATATGGGATGTAGTATAGCTGTATATGGGGTATAATTATGGGTACATATATGGGATGTAGTATAGCTGTATATGGGATATAATTATGGGTACATATATGGGATGCAGTATAGCTGTGTATATGGGATATAATTATGGGTACATATATGGGATGTAGTATAGCTGTATATATTAGATATAATTATAGGTACATATATAGGATGTAGTATAGCTGTATATATAGGATATAATTATGGGTACAAATATGGGATGTAGTATAGTTGTATATATGGGGTATAATTATGGGTACATATATGGGGTGCAGTATAGCTGTATATATGGGGTATAATTATGGGTACATATATGGGATGCAGTATAGCTGTATATGGGATATAATTATGGGTACATATATGGGATGTAGTATAGCTGTGTATATGGGGTATAATTATGGGTACATATATGGGATGTAGTATAGCAGTATATATGGCATATTATTATGGGTACATATATGGGATGCAGTATAGCTGTATATGGGATATAATTATGGGTACATGTAAGGGATGTAGTATAGCTGTGTATGGGGTATAATTATGGGTACATTTATGGGATGTAGTAAAGCTATATATATGGGGTATAATTATGGGTACATATATGGGATGTAGTATAGCAGTATATATGGCATATTATTATGGGTACATATATAGGATGTAGTATAGCTGTGTATATGGGGTATAATTATGGGTACATATATAGGATGTAGTATAGCTGTATATATGGGGTATTATAATGGCTGCTTAGTATCTTCACACTTTCCAAGATTTATTGCAGATGACAAATGAGCATCAGACATGGATGTTGACACCAGGACCCAGGACTGGACGAGCGGATTGGCTTTTTATGAAGCTATAAGTGTAATGGCGCCGATGATTGGCCGCGTGAGATGACAAGAAAAATATATTCATTCTCTTGACAAAAGACATTTGTCAAAGTCGTTCCTGCAATCTAATGCCAAAATCTAATAAATCATATTCTGGTATTGTAATGTATGCAGCTGACAGAAGTTTACTTGGGCACAAACTATGGGAACTGTCTTTTCTGTTTTATTTTTACTAGTTAATAGACTGTGCATATACACAGTGCAGCGCGTACGGTAAGTTTTAAGCAAGTTTTGAACAATGCTGCACAGTAAGAATGATCATAAAACTAGAAGTGTTAATAGTTTATTTTTTTCAATTAATAAAATGCAAAGCGAAAAAAACATTTTTCTAAATCACATCAGTATTTGGTGTGAGCGCCCTTTGCCTTCACCACCTCTTCTACGTACACTTGCACACAGTTTTTGAAGGAACTCGGCAGGAGGTTGTTCCAAACATCTTGTATAGCTAACCACAGATCTTCTGTTGATGTCGCTTCTGCAAATCTTTCTGTCTCTTCATGTAATCCCAGACAGACTGCATGATGATGAGATCAGGGCTCGTGGGGCCGGATCATCACTTCCCAGATTCATGGTTCTTCTTTACGCTGAAGATTGTTCTTGATGACATTGGCTGTATGTTTGGGGTCGTTGTCCTGCTGAAGAATAATTGGAACCAATCAGACGCCTTCCTGATGGTATTACGTGATGGGTAAGTATCTGGCTGCATATCCAGCATTGAGCACACCATTAATCCTAACAAAATCCCCAGCTCTTTTGTTTGAAATGCAGCCCCAATCTTTTCAGGACCCTCCACCATGCTTCACTGCTGGCTGCAGACACGTATTATTGTGTCGCTCTCCAGCCCTTTGACAAACAAATGTCTCATGTTACAGTCAAATATTTCACAGTTTGGCTTATCAGTCCAAGTATCTGCTGACATTTTTCTGCTTCCAGTTCCAATGTTTTCATGCATAGTTCAATTGCTTTGGCTTTGTTTCCATGTCGAAGATATGGATTTTGTTAGCAATTCTTCCATCAAGACCATTTTTGGCCAGATTTCCTCAAACAGTAGCTGGATTCTACTGGTTTCTGCCAGTTCTGAACTGATGGCACAGCTGGACATCTTTCGATTTTGATGGGAAGTAATCATGATGTATCTTTCATCTGCTGCATTAAGTTTCCTGGCCGGCCATTGCATCTATGGTTCTCAATGTTGCCATTTCTTGCTGCTCATTCAAAGGAGCTTGAACAGCACATCTTGTAACCATAGTCTACTTTGAAATCTTTGCCTGTGAGAGACCATGATGATGCAGTATAACTACCTTGTGTCTTGTTGCTGTGCCCAGTTTAGTCATGGTGTACGACCTTTGAAATGAAACTGTCTTTTACAACCTCACCTTTGTAACAGTTTGCCTGTTCCTAACCCAGTTTCAGGCCTCTTACACAACTGTTTCTGTGCAGTTTATGGCTGTGCTTCAACCTACATATGAAAAATGATGATCATTATCACCTTTTGTATAAGAACCAGGAAATTGTTGAGGACCGTAGATTCAATGGTTGGCCAAGAAAACTCAGTGCAGCAGATGAAAGACACAACATGATTACTTCCCTTCGAAATCGGAAGATGTTCAGCAGTGCCATCAGCTCAGAATTGGCAGTAACCTGTGGGACCCAGCTACACTAACGTACTGTTCTGGGATGTCTTGGCAGAAATGGTCCTCAATGTTACCTTTTCTTGTTACTTATTCAAAAGAATTTAAACAGAACATCCTGAAGCCCCAGTCTGCTTTGAAATCTTTCCCTTGGAGAAACCTTGTCGATGCAGTATAACTAACTTGTGTCTTGTTGCTGTGTCCAGGCTAGTCATGGTACGTGACCTGTGACATGAAACTGTCTTCCATAACCTCACCTTTGTAGCAGAGTTTGTCTGTTCCTCCCCCATTTTAAAGCCTCCTACAAAGCTGTTTCTGTTTAATTAATGACTGTATTTCAACCTTTATATATATGAAAATGATGGTCATGATCACCTGTTTGGTATAATTGGATACTCAGACGCCTCACTAAAATTGAACAAAATCCATAACTATGTGCCAGTGTACCAAGAATTGATGCCATTTTGACCACCACATATTTAGTTAATAGAGCAGTGGTCGCGCATGCTCACTTTGAGGACCCTGATTCTTGTGATCATTGGGGGTCTCATTGGTCGGACCTATGGACAGGATATGTTGGTGGTATAACCTATGTGCCGCTCCACACAGCTGCATGTAACCACTAAGTTCTCTGCATCAATTCTGCCAACATTTTGCCCTCAATGAGAGATTGTAACCTCTAAGTTAGTTGCCTCAAATCAGTAAACATTTGCTCCCGTTGAATCTTGATGAATTCGTGTCATTTCCCGAGAAGGGTAGTAAGTAGAGATGAGTGAATTAATTTTGACAAAAGTATCAGATTCTGGAAATTTTAAAATTTTTGGTATTCAATTTGCGCAAATCAAGCAAATTGGTGATCAACCAGCCACCATTTTGCTACCTTTGTTTATGGACGGGGAAAAGTTTCAAATAATGAGATATGCTATACTCACCCGTTCTTTTGCCACCTCAGCTCCCCAGGCCTTCACCCTCTGTTTTGTTCATCCAATCACTGGTTTCCATGGAGAAGGGAGTTCTGGAGGTAAGCAAAGACTGGTACGGAGGAAAAGGGAGCTGCGGTGGAAATAGCGTAAGGGCAGGTGGGTATAATGTCATATTATTTTGTAACCACTTTAGTCCATTTATTATGTTTTGGGGTCTGTAGAGACCCTAGAAGATAATGTATTTTTATTCCAATCAGGCCACTTTTGATTCGAACCAAATTAGTTCAGCTTTTGGCGGAATCAAGCAAATTTGCCCGAAATGAATTCCGAGAAATTCGCTCATTTTTAGTACGGATGAACACATGCAGAGTGGAGACTTCTTCCTTGTCGGACGCAGGGGACAGCACAAATTGGGGCACTGTCAGAAACACATTTCCAGGAAAATGTAAAGAAGAACTGCCATGGTTCTGGATTCGAACCCTTAATCCTGCATTCTGTGGTTGGCGTCTCTTTCCGCTGAGTCGCAGCAGATACATCTTTTCCTTTGGTGTTTAAATTCTGTCATCTTTGTTTCTGTTGGTTTTGGATAACAGGTTTTTAATTTACTCTGTTTGTCTGTCCTATCGCCTTTCGGGTGCAGCTTTATATAATATGCCCTTGCTGGTATTCCCTGCTGGTGATGATCTTTTTTGGAGTCATTCACTTTGCTGTTTGTGTTGGGTTTGTGTGTGATTCCTTCATTCCTTAGGGAATTATTACTCTAGTGATCCTTAGAGATGCTAAGGACATTCAGGGTAAACCGCCGTCGAATGGGGGGCGCCATTGCGTTATTTTAGGGTGTCAACCTATGCGGTCAGGCAGAGACAGACCAGGGTCAGGAGGGCTTCTCCTAGTCTGAACATAGATCTACCTGGTTCAGATATTTGCCCCCTGGTTTGTACGCTACCCTTGTGAATGTGCTTTAGGAGTCATAACAGGAACGTCACAACACCTGCTCCTTGTAAAAAGAAGCATTTACTAAAACAGAAAGGATTGGTGACAGATACTGATGTAAAACTGTGATAAATAAGATTTTTTTTCCACTCCTAAAAGCCGGTCTTTGTCGTTATGTGACAATGATGGCTCTTTTGCCATCCTTGGAGGAGAATAAAAATAAAAAATATCAGTATTCCTCTGGAAATCTTAGATGCAGCCAATTAGTCTTAAAATGAAACGTGAGCTTATTTGTATTCCAGGATAAGTACTTTTTTTGCTTTATTTTTACCAAGGGAACAATGTTCTTAATTTATAATGGTTGACATGTTATGACATCATAATCACTTAATGAGCCCATTATAATGATGTCTGCAAGTGCATGCTAATATTATTATAAAGGATGGTGCGGCGCTCCACTGGGAGACGGCTCCAATTTGCATTCAATTGGACCTTCCTCCCCGTTCCGCAATGATCATCATGTCTTCTTCAGCCTGGAAGATTATCGTATTTTCTAAGCAGTAAGGCATAACTAACGCTGTAGAAAATGTAGGTAATTAAAAGTTAGCTGGAGTGAATTGCGCCAAACTTATTAAGAGGAGCCTTCCTTCTACAGGGACGGTTGTACGCAAAGTGGGGCCCTGGGCAGCTGCCTGGTCTGCCTGCCCCTAATGCCGGCCCTGGCCTCCTAGTAAATCTGCTGAATCTGTGCCCCACAAACTGAATTTAATATCACCTATACGATGATGTAGATTTTTATTCTAATTTAAACATTTTTTTTAACTTCATTATAATGAGTAATTAAACTTTTATTTATTTATTTTTTACAATCTTGTCCAGCATGGAAAGTTATAAAACTTTGCAAATCACTTCATTAGGGAATCTGCCTTCATGTTTGTAAAAAACAAAATTGAATGCAAGTACCTTCCAATCCTTTGCTTTTCCCCAGTCCATTTGCCTGCATTGATTTCAGAACATATTCATTTAGAGTACAGATGATGGCAGTGAATGTTATTATTTGGAGTACAGATAATGACTGTGATGGGTCAGCTCAGCACCTGTATCACTAACTCTGGGGATAAGATGCTGCAGAAGATTGTTCTGATAAGCAGAGCATTTAAAGGAGGAGAGAGGGGCTGAGCTAATCTATCACTGCCATCATCTGTACTCCAAATGAGAACATTCATAGCCATCATCTGTATCCAAATGAGAACATTCACAGCTATCATCTGTATCCAAATAAGAACATTCACAGCCATCATGTGTATCCAAATGAGAACATTCACAGACATCATCTGCATCCAAATGAGGACATTCCCAGCCATCATCTGTACTCAAAATGAGAACATTCACAGCCATCTTCTGTATCCAAATGAGAACATTCACAGCCATCATATGTATCCAAATGAGTACATTCACAGCCATCTTCTGTACTCCAAATAAGAACATTCACAGCCATCATCTGTATCCAAATGAGAACATTCAAAGCCATCATCTGTACTCAAAATGAGAACATTCACAGCCATCATCTGTATCCAAATAAGAACATTCACAGCCATCATGTGTATCCAAATGAGAACATTCACAGCCATCATCTGTACTCCAAATGAGAACATTCACAGCCATCATCTGTACTCAAAATGAGAACATTCACATCCATCATCTGTATCCAAATGAGATCATTCACACCCATCATCTGTACTCTAATTAAGAACATTCACAGCCATTATCTGTATCTAAATGAGAACATTCACAGCCATCATCTGTATCCAGAGGGGTACCCGGTACCGGGCCTATGAGTCTCTGCTCTGGGGTTGTCACGGTGGCTAGGCCCGGTCCGTGACCCTGCTGAGGGGCGTGCAGTGATAGATAGATGTGGATGGTGGTGGTGGTGCGGTGCAGTAAATAACAAGGACACCAGGTTGGAGTCTCTTTACCTTTTTACTGAAGGTCTCTGGGTCCTCAGTCCGGAATACGGTTCACCAGGCTGCGTAAGTCCGGCCGGTCCGATGGCACCTCCAGAGTTCCCTTTGCAGGTGGAAATCTGTGCCTTCCTGCTAGCGCTATGTGTTGTGGTCCTCCCCTGCTGTGCTTACGGGATAGTCCCCACAACTGTTGTGTCTGTTTCTCGTGTTCCCTCACAACAACTCGATTAGATGATGTTCTGCTAATCCTCCATCCCTCCCGGTGTTATGGTTGGGACGCACCCATATGACGGGTAGGCTCGGTGCTCTTCCGGGACCCTAGAGTCGCCCCTCTCCACAAGTTGCCCCCCAAGTCTGCATAGGTGATTTAGGTGAGACAGCCCGCCTATGACTGACTGTCCTGCCTGTTGTGAATTAGACTTTTTTGGCTCCCTCTAGTGGTTACTAGTGATATGACTATGGGATTTCCTTCCCTCTGTTTGCACCCAGCTGGGTCGTTACTTCAGGGGTGTTGCTATATTAACCTCCTGGAACCTTAGTCCAGTGCCTGGCATCGGTGTTATCAGACACATTCTGTTTGCTCCTGTTTGCTGGTCCTGGATCGTGCTAAATTAAGCTAAGTCTTGCTTCTTTGTTTTTTGGGTTATTTGTTTGCTATCATTTTTGTCCAGCTTGTACTAAATGTGATTCCTGACCTTGCTGGAAGCTCTAGGGGGCTGGTGTTCTCCCCCCGGGCCGTTAGACGGTTCGGGGGTTCTTGAATTTCCAGTGTGGATATTTTTGATAGGATTTTTTGCTGACCATATAAGTTATCTTTCTATATTCTGCTATTAGCTAGTGGGCCTCTCTTTGCTAAATTCCTAGCTCATTCTTATGTTTGTCTTTTCCTCTTACCTCACAGTTATTATTTGAGGGGGGCTTCTATCCAACTTTTTGGGGTATTTCCTCTGGAGGCAAGAAAGGTCTTTCTTTTCCCTTCTAGGGGTAGTTAGCTCTCCGGCTGGCGCGAGACGTCTAGGATCAATGTAGGAACGTTCCCCGGCTGCTGGTATTTGTGGTGCTAGGATTAGTTATATGGTCAGCCCAGTTACCACTGCCCTATGAGCTGGTTTTCTGTATTTACTGACTTAGCATTATTCCTGAGACCCTCTGCCATTGGGGTCATAACAGTATGCCAGGCCAATATTGAATGTTTAAAGCATTGCAGAAGTGGGATAATAAGAAAGGAAATTCTGAGGTTTTTTTTTTTTTTTTTTCCTTCCTTCTCTTCCTCCCCTTTACCTTTGAGTGGCGTGTGCTTGCTGCAGACATGAATGTGCAGACCTTGATTACAAGTGTTGACCAGCTGGCAGCTTGTATGCAGGGTATACAAGATTTTGTTACCAGTAGTCCTATGTCTGAACCTAAAATACCTATTCCGGAATTGTTTGCTGGAGACCGATTTAGGTTTAGGAATTTCAAGAATAATTGTAAATTGTTTCTTTCTCTGAGACCCCGTTCATCTGGAGATTCAGCTCAGCAAGTTAAAATTGTTATTTCTTTTTTGCGGGGCGACCCTCAGGATTGGGCTTTCTCGCTAGCGCCAGGAGATCCGGCATTGGCGAATATTGATGCGTTTTTTCTGGCGCTCGGATTGCTTTACGAGGAACCCAATCTTGAAATTCAGGCAGAAAAAGCCTTGCTGGCTATTTCTCAGGGTCAGGATGAAGCTGAAGTGTATTGCCAAAAATTTCGGAAATGGTCCGTGCTTACTCAGTGGAATGAGTGTGCTCTGGCCGCAAATTTCAGAAATGGCCTTTCTGAAGCCATTAAGAATGTGATGGTGGGTTTCCCCATTCCTACAAGTCTGAATGATTCTATGGCGCTTGCTATTCAAATTGACCGGCGTTTGCGGGAGCGCAAAACCGCTAATCCTCTGGTGGTGTTGTCTGAACAAACACCTGATTTAATGCAATGTGATAGAATTCAGACTAGAAATGAACGGAAAAATCATAGACGTCAGAATGGGTTGTGTTTTTACTGTGGTGATTCTACACATGTTATCTCAGCATGCTCTAAACGCCTAACAAGGGTTGTTAGTCCTGTCGCCATTGGTAATTTGCAACCTAAATTTATTTTGTCTGTGACTTTAATTTGCTCTTTGTCTTCTTACCCTGTTATGGCGTTTGTGGATTCAGGTGCCGCCCTGAGTCTTATGGATCTGTCATTTGCCAAGCGCTGTGGTTTTGTTCTTGAACCGTTAGTAAATCCTATTCCTCTTAGAGGTATTGATGCTACGCCATTGGCGGAAAATAAACCGCAGTTTTGGACGCAGGTGACCATGTGCATGACTCCTGAACATCGGGAGGTGATTCGTTTTCTTGTTCTGCATAAAATGCATGATTTGGTCGTTTTGGGTCTGCCATGGTTACAGACCCACAATCCAGTCCTGGATTGGAAGGCAATGTCTGTGTCAAGTTGGGGCTGTCAGGGAATTCATGCTGATTCCCCGCCGGTGTCTATTGCTTCCTCTACTCCTTCGGAAGTTCCTGAGTATTTGTCTGATTATCAGGATGTATTCAGTGAGTCCAGATCCAGTGCTCTGCCTCCTCATAGGGACTGTGACTGCGCCATAGATTTGATTCCAGGTAGTAAGTTTCCTAAGGGAAGATTATTTAATCTGTCAGTACCTGAGCATGCCGCAATGCGTTCATATATCAAGGAGTCTCTGGAGAAGGGGCATATCCGTCCATCCTCTTCCCCTCTTGGTGCGGGATTCTTTTTTTGTGGCTAAGAAGGACGGATCTTTGAGACCTTGTATTGACTATCGGCTACTGAATAAAATCACCGTAAAATTTCAGTATCCTTTGCCTCTCTTGTCGGACTTGTTTGCCCGGATTAAGGGTGCCAAGTGGTTCACCAAGATAGATCTTCGTGGTGCATACAACCTTGTGCGCATTAAGCAAGGTGATGAATGGAAGACTGCATTTAATATGCCCGAAGGTCATTTTGAGTACTTGGTGATGCCTTTTGGGCTTTCTAATGCTCCCTCAGTATTTCAGTCCTTTATGCATGATATTTTCCGGAAGTATCTGGATAAATTTATGATTGTTTATCTGGACGATATTCTGGTTTTCTCTGAAGATTGGGACTCACATGTGGAGCAGGTCAGGATGGTGTTTCAGGTTTTGCGTGAGAATGCCTTGTTTGTTAAAGGCTCAAAGTGTCTCTTTGGAGTACAGAAAGTTCCCTTTTTGGGGTTTATTTTTTCCCCTTCTGCTGTGGAGATGGACCCAGTCAAGGTCCGAGCTATTCATGAGTGGACTCAACCCACGTCAGTTAAGAGTCTTCAGAAGTTCTTGGGTTTTGCTAACTTCTACCGTCGTTTTATCGCAAATTTTTCTAGCGTTGTTAAACCTTTGACGGATATGACCAAGAAAGGTTCTGATGTTGCTAACTGGGCTCCTGCAGCCGTGGAGGCGT
Source organism: Ranitomeya variabilis (assembly GCF_051348905.1). Taxonomy (NCBI): domain Eukaryota; kingdom Metazoa; phylum Chordata; class Amphibia; order Anura; family Dendrobatidae; genus Ranitomeya; species Ranitomeya variabilis. The sequence goes on from NC_135236.1 coordinate 652,277,440, forward strand.
TCCAGGAGTTGAAGCGCCGGTTTACTTCGGCGCCTGTTTTGTGCCAGCCTGATGTCTCACTTCCCTTTCAGGTCGAGGTGGATGCTTCTGAGATTGGGGCAGGGGCCGTTTTGTCACAGAGAGGCCCTGGTTGCTCGGTAATGAGACCATGTGCTTTCTTCTCTAGGAAGTTTTCGCCTGCTGAGCGGAATTATGATGTGGGCAATCGGGAATTACTGGCCATGAAGTGGGCATTTGAGGAGTGGCGTCATTGGCTCGAGGGTGCTAAGCATCGTGTGGTGGTCTTGACTGATCACAAAAATTTGATGTATCTCGAGTCTGCTAAACGCTTGAATCCTAGACAGGCCCGCTGGTCATTGTTTTTCTCCCGTTTTGACTTTGTGGTCTCGTATTTACCAGGTTCAAAGAATGTGAAAGATGATGCTCTTTCAAGGAGCTTTGTGCCTGACTCTCCTGGAGTCACAGAACCTGTTGGTATTCTTAAAGAAGGAGTTATTTTGTCAGCCATTTCTCCTGATTTGCGACGTGTGTTGCAGAGATTTCAGGCTGATAGACCTGACTCTTGTCCACCTGACAGACTGTTTGTTCCTGATAAGTGGACCAGCAGAGTCATTTCCGAGGTTCATTCCTCGGTGTTGGCAGGTCATCCGGGAATTTTTGGCACCAGAGATCTGGTGGCTAGGTCATTTTGGTGGCCTTCCTTGTCACGGGATGTACGGTCATTTGTGCAGTCCTGTGGGACTTGTGCTCGAGCTAAGCCTTGCTGTTCCCGTGCCAGCGGGTTGCTCTTGCCCTTGCCTGTCCCGAAGAGGCCTTGGACACATATTTCCATGGATTTCATTTCTGATCTCCCGGTGTCTCGGGGTATGTCTGTCATCTGGGTGGTATGTGATCGCTATTCAAAAATGGTCCATTTGGTGCCTTTGCCTAAGCTGCCTTCCTCTTCCGATCTGGTTCCTGTGTTCCTTCAGAATGTGGTTCGTTTACACGGCATTCCTGAGAATATTGTGTCTGACAGAGGATCCCAGTTTGTTTCCAGGTTCTGGCGATCCTTTTGTGCTAGGATGGGCATTGATTTATCGTTCTCGTCTGCCTTTCATCCTCAGACTAATGGACAAACTGAGCGAACTAATCAGACTCTGGAAGCTTACTTGAGGTGTTTTGTTTCGGCAGATCAGGATGATTGGGTGACCTTCTTGCCGTTGGCTGAGTTTGCCCTAAATAATCGGGCTAGTTCCGCTACTTTGGTTTCGCCATTTTTCTGCAACTCTGGTTTCCATCCTCGTTTTTCCTCGGGACATGTGGAGCCTTCTGACTGTCCTGGAGTAGATTCTGTGGTGGATAGGTTGCAGCAGATCTGGAATCATGTGGTGGACAACTTGAAGTTGTCACAGGAGAAGGCTCAGCGTTTTGCCAACCGCCGCCGCGGTGTGGGTCCCCGACTTCGTGTTGGGGAATTGGTGTGGCTGTCTTCTCGATTTGTTCCTATGAAGGTCTCCTCTCCTAAATTTAAGCCTCGCTTCATCGGTCCTTACAAGATATTGGAAATCCTTAATCCTGTGTCCTTTCGCTTGGATCTTCCGGTTTCGTTTGCCATTCACAACGTGTTCCATAGGTCTTTGTTACGACGCTACGTTGTGCTTGTGGTTCCTTCTGCTGAGCCTCCTGCTCCGGTGTTGGTTGAGGGCGAGTTGGAGTACGTGGTGGAGAAGATCTTGGATTCTCGTCTCTCCAGGCGGAGACTTCAGTATTTGGTCAAGTGGAAGGGTTATGGTCAGGAGGATAATTCCTGGGTGGTTGCCTCTGATGTGCATGCGGCCGATTTAGTTCGTGCCTTTCACGCTGCTCATCCTGATCGCCCTGGTGGTCTTGGTGAGGGTTCGGTGACCCCTCCTTAAGGGGGGGGGGGTACTGTTGTGAATTAGACTTTTTTGGCTCCCTCTAGTGGTTACTAGTGATATGACTATGGGATTTCCTTCCCTCTGTTTGCACCCAGCTGGGTCGTTACTTCAGGGGTGTTGCTATATTAACCTCCTGGAACCTTAGTCCAGTGCCTGGCATCGGTGTTATCAGACACATTGTGTTTGCTCCTGTTTGCTGGTCCTGGTTCGTGCTAAATTAAGCTAAGTCTTGCTTCTTTGTTTTTTGGGTTATTTGTTTGCTATAATTTTTGTCCAGCTTGTACTAAATGTGATTCCTGACCTTGCTGGAAGCTCTAGGGGGCTGGTGTTCTCCCCCCAGGCCGTTAGACGGTTCGGGGGTTCTTGAATTTCCAGTGTGGATATTTTTGATAGGATTTTTTGCTGACCATATAAGTTATCTTTCTATATTCTGCTATTAGCTAGTGGGCCTCTCTTTGCTAAATTCCTAGCTCATTCTTATGTTTGTCTTTTCCTCTTACCTCACCGTTATTATTTGTGGGGGGCTTCTATCCAACTTTTTGGGGTATTTCCTCTGGAGGCAAGAAAGGTCTTTCTTTTCCCTTCTAGGGGTAGTTAGCTCTCCGGCTGGCGCGAGACGTCTAGGATCAACGTAGGAACGTTCCCCGGCTGCTGGTATTTGTGGTGCTAGGATTAGTTATATGGTCAGCCCAGTTACCACTGCCCTATGAGCTGGTTTTCTGTATTTACTGACTTAGCATTATTCCTGAGACCCTCTGCCATTGGGGTCATATCACCTGCCGTTGGTTTGAAGTATTGCCTGAAGCTGAATATCGTAATACTCCCTCGGCGTTCCGGCCGCCGGTTGTGCGCCTCAGTAGGATGTTGCCTCGGTCTTACAGCACGACTCCTACTGGTATTCTCCTTCTTGCTTTGATCTCGTTTCTCACTCAGCACAATATATCTCGCTTCTGTTCCTTTCTTAGGGCACCGCCGCTATGCTGAGCAGGCACGGTCCCGTGACGTTCTTTCTTGTGCCAGGCCTCTGTCAGGGTCCCAAACCTGACAGGGGCCCTACCGAATCTTCCCCCACAACACCCTCTGCCACCAGGTGTTGTCTGGTTCCAACCCAGTCAGCTTTTTGTCTAACTTCCTGCCTGACCCCCAGTTTACCCACACGGTGAGGAGTGGCCTAATAAATAGCACCCTTAGCTCCCCCTGGAGGCCCGGCTGTGAAATGTATTGGTGTATGTGATACCTGGTCAGATGAACTCCTTCAGTGCCATCAGACGTACCATAGCCCCCCTTAGCGGCGGAGCCACAGTACTGCAACGACCAGGACTCTGGGGTGCTGCAAATAGAATGGGGAAAAGTAGGGGTTTTTTTTTACAGGAATGAAGACAAATCCCCCAATAAAGTGATTCACAACATTTCATAATTTTCCTTGCGGGACAAAATTAGTAAAAAAAAAAGTTCAGTTACTCTTCAATAATAATAATTTTTTTAAAAATGTGTAAATTAGAATTAAAATCTATGATAACAAGTGAAACAAAATCACAATTATTTTTTTTGCAGAAGCAAACAGACACAGATGATTTTTTAATTTTTCAGGAAGTTTCTTCACTTGATTGGTTAATGTGATGTGATTACTGTAGGGTTTTTGTTAAAGGGCCATACACCCCAACTTTGTCATTAAAAAGTTGCATATTTTCTTGTGCAAGTAATGAAAAAAAGTATTACTTTTAGCACTCTATTACCACCTGCAACATTTTTAGAAAAAATATTTATTATAGTTTATCCCTTTAATTTACAGCTAATAGAAATTTAGGCCAGCTAACACCTATAAAATTCAGTGAAGTAATGACCCTATCAGGGCCGTATTTAGAGTTTCTGCTGCCCTAGGCACTTTTAGTGCTGCCTCCCCCATTGGTGAGTATGACACTATCGGCAGTGACTTTGGCAAGAATCGCTTATGTGAAAGTCGCCTTTTGCAGAAGATCTGTCAGTTTTTCTGCATGTGCCACGTAACGGATCACTTACGGCAACACTGCGTTCGGCCTCATTCATTCCCTATGGGATTTGCTGCACTTTGCCATGATCTGGCAAATGCGGTACCTTACCTCCCAACTGTTGAAGGGAAGGAGGTATAAAGTTTGCGGTGCGCGTAGTGCGCCGCGGCAAGTTTTAGGCCACGCCTCTGACCACACCCATTTCACAACTAGTCACACCCATATCCACGTCCCAACCACAGCCGTTTAGCACTGCTGATCACACTGTTTTATATACAATAATTATAACCGAAAAAATATGGCCACAGTGCTCCATACTGTATAATGGCCACACATGATACTCCATACTGTATAATGGCCACACATGATACTCCATACTGTATAACGGCCACACATGATGCTCCATACTGTATAATGGCCACACATGATGCTCCATACTGTATAACGGCCACACATGATGCTCTATACTGTATAATGGCCACATGATGCTCCATACTGTATAATGGCCCCACATGATGCTCAATACTGTATAATGGCCACACATGATGCTCCATACTGTATAACGGCCACACATGATGCTCAATACTGTATAATGGCCATTGGCCACACATGATGCTCCATACTGTATAACGGCCACACATGATGCTCCATACTGTATAACGGCCACACATGATGCTCAATACTGTATAATGGCCACACATGATGCTCCATACTGTATAATGGCCACACATGATGCTCCATACTGTATAATGGCCACACATGATGCTCCATACTGTATAATGGCCACACATGATGCTCCATCCTGTATAACGGCTACACATGATGCTCAATACTGTATTATGGCCATTGGCCACACATGATGCTCCATACTGTATAACGGCCACACATGATGCTCCATACTGTATAACGGCCACACATGATGCTCAATACTGTATAACGGCCACACATGATGCTCCATACTGTATAATGGCCACACATGATGCTCCATACTGTATAATGGCCACACATGATGCTCCATACTGTATAATGGCCACACATGATGCTCCATCCTGTATAACGGCTACACATGATGCTCAATACTGTATTATGGCCACACATAGTTCTCCATACTGTATAATGACCCCCCCTCCTGTATGCATGGCTCATATTCGCCTCCCTGTATGCATGGCTCATATTCACCCCCCTACTGTATGCATGGCTCATATTGACCCCCCTACTGTATGCATGGCTCATATTAACCCCCCTTCTGTATGCATGGCTCATATTCACCCCCCTACTGTATGCATGGCTCATATTAACCCCCCTTCTGTATGCATGGCTCATATTAACCCCCCTTCTGTATGCATGGCTCATATTCACCCCCCTACTGTATGCATGGCTCATATTAACCCCCCTTCTGTATGCATGGCTCATATTAACCCCCCTTCTGTATGCATGGCTCATATTAACCCCCCCGTATGCATGGCTCATATTCACCCCCCTACTGTATGCATGGCTCATATTAACCCCCCTTCTGTATGCATGGCTCATATTAACCCCCCTACTGTAGGCATGGCTCATATTAACCCCCCTTCTGTATGCATGGCTCATATTAACCCCCCTTCTGTATGCATGGCTCATATTAACCCCCCTTCTGTATGCATGGCTCATATTAACCCCCCTTCTGTATGCATGGCTCATATTAACCCCCCCGTATGCATGGCTCATATTAACCCCCCTACTGTATGCATGGCTCATATTAACCCCCCCCCCGCGTATGCATGGCTCATATTAACCCCCCCCCCCCGTATGCATGGCTCATATTCCACCCCCCATCTTGAATGGCGCGGCTTACCGTCCTCCTTCTTCCCCCCTCCCCTGTCCCCCCATCCGTCAGTCATACTCACCTGTTCCTCACCGAACGGCCGCGACGTCCCTCTGGCTGTCCCGACTCCCGGCGCGCTGCACCTTCTTCCTGCGTGAGCGGTCAGGTGATACCGCTCTGCTAATTAAGGTCATGAATATGCGCATATTCATGACCTTAATTAGCAGAGCGGTATCACCTGACCACTCATTCAGGACGAGCTCCAGACGCCGAGACCAGGCATCGCTGGAGCAGGTGAGTATCGTCTTCAAGGGGGGAGGCGGGGGGGCGGGTCGGGAGGTGACCCAGACCCAGCTTTAAAAAAAAAAAAAAAGAAAAAAAAAAAAAAACACCAAACCTTGCTCAGGTGCCGCCCCCTGCAGTGTCCCCGCCCTAGGCACGTGCCCTCACGTGCCTAGTGGCAAATACGGCCCTGGCCCCTATATACATTAGAGCGGGTGACTGTTGTGGAGGCCGAATCAATAGACTGAAATTAATTTCTGCTCAATAGTAACATAATAGTTGTAATCGTTATCATGTCATGTTAATTGCATCACTTAATATTGAGCATAATTAAGTCTGGTGACTTGCTGCTTCTGCTGATACACGTTACCATAGGGCTGATTGTAACATAGATAGCTACCTGTAGCAGCGAATCAACAGCATATAATTCACTGCTTTTAGAAAGTTTATAAATTATATGCTCGTGAATCCAGCTATTGTATCAACAGCTCCTCCCACTCAGTATGATGTCCCCACAGCCCCACACACAGTATGATGTCTCCACAGCCTCACACACAGTATGATGTCCTCACAGCCCCACACACAGTATGATGTCCCCACAGCCCCACACACAGTATGATGTCTCCACAGCCTCGCACACAGTATGATGCCCTCACAGCCCCACACACAGTATGATGTCCACACAGCCCCACACACAGTATGATGTCCTCACAGCCCCACACACAGTATGATGTCCCCACAGCCCCACACACACTATGATGTCCCCACAGCCCCACACACAGTATGATGTCCCCACAGCCCCACACACAGTATGATGTCCTCACAGCCCCACACACAGTATGATGTCTCCACAGCCTCACACACAGTATGATGTCCTCACAGCCCCGCACACAGTATGATGTCCCCACAGCTCCACACATGGTATGATGTCCCCACAGCCCCACACACGGTATGATGTCCCCACAGCCCCCACACACAGTATGATGTCCTCACAGCCCTACACACAGTATGATGTCTCCACAGCCCCACACACAGTATGATGTCTCCACAGCCCCACACACAGTATGATGTCCTCACAGCCCCACACACAGTATGATGTCCTCACAGCCCCGCACACAGTATGATGTCCCCACAGCTCCACACATGGTATGATGTCCCCACAGCCCCACACACGGTATGATGTCCCCACAGCCCCCACACACAGTATGATGTCCTCACAGCCCTACACACAGTATGATGTCTCCACAGCCCCACACACAGTATGATGTCCTCACAGCCCTACACACAGTATGATGTCTCCACAGCCTCACACACAGTATGATGTCCACACAGCCCCACACACAGTATGATGTCCTCACAGCCCCACACACAGTATGATGTCCCCACAGCCCCACACACACTATGATGTCCCCACAGCCCCACACACAGTATGATGTCCCCACAGCCCCACACACAGTATGATGTCCTCACAGCCCCACACACAGTATGATGTCTCCACAGCCTCACACACAGTATGATGTCCTCACAGCCCCGCACACAGTATGATGTCCCCACAGCTCCACACATGGTATGATGTCCCCACAGCCCCACACACGGTATGATGTCCCCACAGCCCCCACACACAGTATGATGTCCTCACAGCCCTACACACAGTATGATGTCTCCACAGCCCCACACACAGTATGATGTCTCCACAGCCCCACACACAGTATGATGTCCTCACAGCCCCACACACAGTATGATGTCCTCACAGCCCCGCACACAGTATGATGTCCCCACAGCTCCACACATGGTATGATGTCCCCACAGCCCCACACACGGTATGATGTCCCCACAGCCCCCACACACAGTATGATGTCCTCACAGCCCTACACACAGTATGATGTCTCCACAGCCCCACACACAGTATGATGTCCTCACAGCCCTACACACAGTATGATGTCTCCACAGCCCCACACACAGTATGATGTCTCCACAGCCCCACACACAGTATGATGTCCTCACAGCCCCACACACAGTATGATGTCCTCACAGCCCCACACACAGTATGATGTCCTCACAGCCCTACACACGGTATGATGTCCCCACAGCCCCACACAGTATGTTGTCCCCACAAACCCGCACACAGTATGATGTCCTCACAGCCCCACACAGTATGATGTCCCCACAGCTCCACACATGGTATGATGTCCCCACAGCCCCACACACAGTATGATGTCCTCACAGCCCTACACACGGTATGATGTCCCCACAGCCCCACACAGTATGTTGTCCCCACAAACCCGCACACAGTATGATGTCCTCACAGCCCCACACAGTATGATGTCCCCACAGTCCCACACACAGTATGATGTCCCCACAGCCCCACACACAGTATGATGTCCTCACAGCCCCACACAGTATGATGTCCCCACAGCTCCACACATGGTATGATGTCCCCACAGCCCCACACACAGTATGATGTCCTCACAGCCCCACACAGTATGATGTCCCCACAGCTCCACACATGGTATGATGTCCCCACAGCCCCACACACAGTATGATGTCCTCACAGCCCTACACACGGTATGATGTCCCCACAGCCCCACACAGTATGTTGTCCCCACAAACCCGCACACAGTATGATGTCCTCACAGCCCCACACAGTATGATGTCCCCACAGTCCCACACACAGTATGATGTCCCCACAGCCCCACACACAGTATGATGTCCTCACAGCCCTGCACACAGTATGATGTCCCCACTGCCCCACACAGTATGATGTCCCCACAGATCCGAACACAGTATGATGTCCTCACAGCCCCACACACAGTATGATGTCCTCACAGCCCTACACACAGTATTATGTCCTCACAGCCCCACACACAGTATGATGTCCCCACAGCCCCGCACAGAATATGATGTCCTCACAGTCTCACAGACAGTATGATGTCCCCACAGCTCCACACACGGTATGATGTCCCCACAGCCCCACACATTATACTGTGTGTGAGAGGGCTGTGGGAACATTATACTGTGTGTGAGAGGGCTGTGGGAACATCATACTATGTGTGGGTCTGTGGGGACATCATACTGTGTGTGGGAGGACTGTGGGGACATCATACTGTGTGCGAGGTTGTGGGAACATTATACTGTGTGGGGCTGTGAGGATATCATACTGTGTGCGAGATTGCTGTGGGAACATCATGCTGTGTGTGGGAGGGCTGTGGAGACATCATACTGTGTGTGGGGCTGTCAGGACATCATACTGTGTGCGGGGCTGTGAGGACATCATACTGTGTGTGGGGCTGTTGGGACATCATACCACATGCAGGGTTGTGAGGACATCATACTGTGTGCAGGGCTGTGAGGACATCATACTGTATGTGGGGCTATGAGGATATCATACCGTTTGTGGGGCTGTGGGGACATCATACGGTGTGTGGGACTGTGGGGGCATACTGTGTGTGGGGCTGTGGGGGCATCATACTGTGTGTGGGATTGTGGGGACATCATACTGTGTATGGGGCTGTGGGGACATCATACTGTGTGCGGGGCTGTGAGGACATCATACTGTGTGTGGGTTTGTGGGGACATCATACTGTGTGGGGCTGTGGGGACATCATACCGTGTGTGGAGCTGTGGGGACATCATACTGTGTGTGAGACTGTGAGGACATCATATTCTGTGCGGGGCTGTGGGGACATCATACTGTGTGTGGGGCTGTGAGGACTTCATACTGTGTGTGGGGCTTTGGGGACATCATACTGTGCGTGGGGCTGTGGGGACATCATACTGTGTGTGGGGCTGTGGGGATATCATACCATGTGTGGAGCTGTGGAGACATCATACTGTGTGTAAGTTACAAAAAAAGCAGTAAAGCCGCACCCTATAATTATATAGTTTCTATGGACATCAGGGCGCACGTCCTCACCAGGGGGTCCATCCCAGATAGAACATCCAAATCCAGACTGAAGAAAAGGACAGCGCCACACCGGATAGTGAAAAGCAGCTCACATATTTATTCTGCCTTCTGCGGCAACGTTTCGGTCCGAAGACCTTTGTCAAGGCTTGACAAAGGTCTTCGGACCGAAACGTTGCCGCAGAAGGCAGAATAAATATGTGAGTTGCTTTTCACTATCCGGTGTGGCGCAGTCCTTTTCTTCAGTCTGGATTTGGATCATACTGTGTGTGAGACTGTGAGGACATCATACTGTGTGGGGCTGGGGGGACATCATACTGTGTGTGGGGCTGTGGGGACATCATACTGTGTGTGGGGCTGTGGGGATATCATACCGTGTGTGGAGCTGTGGGAATATCATACTGTGTGTGAGACTGTGAGGACGTCATACTGTGTGCGGGGCTGTGAGGGCATCATACTGTGTTCAGATTTGTGGGGACATCATACTGTGTGTAGGGCTGTGAGGAAATCACACTGTGTGTGGGGGCTGTGGGGACATCATACTGTGTGCGGGTTTGTGAGGACATCATACTGTGTGGGGCTGTGGGGACATCATACCGTGTGTAAGGCTGTGAGGACATCATACTGTGTGCGGGTTTGTGAGGACATCATACTGTGTGGTGGGGACATCATACTGTGTGGGGCTGTGGGGACATCATACCGTGTGTAGGGCTGTGAGGACATCATACTGTGTGTGGGGGCTGTGAGCCCCCATAGCCCAGTCACACACAGTATGATATTCCCACAGCCCTCCCACACACAGTATGATGTCCCCACAGCAATTCCACACACAGTATGATGTCTCCACAGCTGTCTCACACACAGACTAATGTCCCCATTGCCCTCTCACACACAGTATGATGTCCCCATTTCCCACTCACACACAGTATGATGTCCTCACAGCATGCCACCATTATATTCACCGCTCTCTGCATCCTGAGGACATCCTGGATGCTTGACAGGAGTGGGCAGCCGCATGGTGTGACCGATCCATGGGCCAGTCAGTAGCAGCCAGAGGGCTGCATGTGGACCGCAGGCCGCACTTTACCCAAGTCTTAATTAGACAGACAACACAGAATAACTTGGCTGAGCCAAGCGTTCTTGTATATGGTGGAGTTGGGTTCGATAGCTGTGGGCCAAATGATTATTTAGCCAACAGTTATCTAATATGTATGGAGACCTTTAGGACTGCCCAAGATGTGTCAAATCTCGTAGGCTCTGCTTCAAGTATGTGGGGTTCTAGAATCAGATTTTGCTTCTTTTTTTTTTGCTATTCAAGTTTTTTCTTCATTTCTTGATTGTCTATGTTTAGATTTAAATTTGAGCGCAGTCATAAAATTACAGTTAATCAGCCGTAATGAGACACCTGCACGGAGGTGGAGGACGTGTTTGGCGTTTATGAGTTTCCTACTTAACAACAGTCTTTAGCTCTAAATTTACATTTTATAAATGGGTAATGTCTAGTGTCTCTCACCGTGGGATATTAAAGGAATATTCCCATCTTAGATCTTATTTATGGCAGATCCACGGTATATTCCAAAAATGTCTGATAGATGAGGGTCCCACAACTGGAACCTGCATCTATTTTTAGAATGAGGGTCTTCCATCCCCCCTGATAAGACAAACCAGAGGCCACGGGATGAAGGTAGGGACCACATCTATCAGACTTAATTACGTTTTTCTGAGATCCATAGATCACTATCAGACTAAACTTTGTGTAAATCAATACTAAAAGAGAATATAAGAAACTGTCTCATGTATCTTATTACAGAAATATGCTTCTTTCTCCTCTTATAAGCCACATCTTCTCATTGTCCCGCCTCCTAGATTCATCATTCACTCTGAAAAACCATCTTGGTTAAGCTAAGAGGGATCGCCTGCTCACTGAGGGATCAGATTACAGCTGCCAACTGCAGTCTATGAAAAGTGTTACACACCTATCCCAGATATTCTGAGCTCTGTTTCCTTCCCCTGGGTCTGTTGCCCTGTGCTGTGCTCCACATTGGGTTTTGCAACCATTGACATCATTATCTCCGTAGACCTATTTAAGGCCTCTTTAGACACACACCGGTGTCTTGGGAGTGAGACATTAGACCTATGGTTGTGCACCCCACCATCTATGCTTTTTGTGTTTGTGCCTGCATTCATCCCTGCTAGACTCCATTTCATCCATTCTGTGTGTGCCAAGTCCTTGCTGACCACCTGCCTTCCTACTTGCTGCATCAAAGCCTGAGGTCCATGTGCCCACCCGGACCTGAGGCTTAGAAGATCCAGCTCACCTGGTCAGCCTAACACATAGCAAGGAGAAGGACCAAAGTGAGAAACGCACAAATCCATGATCCTGCCTTCTAGTATTTATCCTACCCCCAGAGCTTGATTCACAGCTACAATGCTCAGTGCTGTTGTATAGTGTCCGGTATACTGATACTACCTTTAAACTTGCGCTATATAGAGATAGCAGAGCAGGATCTCCTCATATCTGTGCGTGCTGTGTGTGGGAGACATTATAGCAGCTAAAAAGAGAAAAGACACTGCTATAAAAGAATGCACACCATCAATTATATGAACATACAAAACAACACTTTATTGGCATAGACGTTAAAAACAATTAAAATCAATACGTCACTCCGGACCCTGGACAATACAATGCATATATACACAAAATAGTGTGCAGCCTGTCGATAAATCTCATTTACATGGGTATTTATGATAATAGTATCCTACCTAATGGCTCATGGGGAATCTGAAAAGCCACAAAAGCTCCCATATATATAGGTCCGAGCTTATAAGGGCAAAATACCCACCAAACAAATGCAACCCACCTATGTATATTGAGACAAGCTGAGATGTCCAGAGGACCGAGTGGACCGTGACCCCACGTGTATCGCCTCCTAAATGAGGCTTCGTCAGGGGAAGTACCTAGCCCGCCAGTACAACAGTGTATATATACATGCCTCATAATCGCTTTAAGCACCTACCGGTGTGTCAGAAATCATCTCATGGAAACGGGGCCAGCGTATCACTCCCCGCCGGAAGTGGCATGCCCCAGAAGGCAAAGCGGCAAAAGGGCATAAAGCGCCTGCGCCTTTAGACACCAAGCGGTGTGTTGAAAATAATAACATAAAGGCGGGGCTAACGCGTCACTCCCAGCCGGAAGTGACATGCCCCAGAAGGTCCAGCGATAAAGCGCACAGAACGTCTGCGCCCGTGTAAGATGGAAAATAACACGGAAGTTGCGCATGCTCAGTGGAATGCACAGAAGCGTACTTAAAAGTACAAGATTGAAAGATAAAGTGCAGATAGTCATAGTGCACATGCATAGATAGATAGATCTCACATGCGCCATAATGTTTAAACCGGCTTATCAAGCCGGACATACTAAGAACACAGTATATGGACACAATAAGGGAACGAACTGTAAGATTAAATTGGCACACACATAGGAGGTGTCAAGGTATAGACAATGATACCAATGTGCCCAGTTGGATAGGTTACTTGGATTGGCTCATGGGGATCCTCTTTGTTAGGATGGGCTGGTTTAATCCTGGAGCCCCTGTGGGTTTTTACCTATATATTGTTTTTTCTTCTTTTCTTTCTTTCCCCTTCTAACAAGCACTTTCCGGTCATTCCCATATCCTCTAATTTTTATAGGTTTTAGAGGATGGACAACCAGGTTATTTTTAAATCTTTAGTATATATCATATATTATATATACATTATAATTCTATTCTATTGGAAATAAAGTGTCTGCCTATTTATATTAAGAAACCCTTATTCATATCTTTTATATATTACAGATAATAAATAAATATTTATAATATGGATTGCTTTGTGCTATTATTCAATTGTGGTGGTACATGAAATATGCTGTGGTCACATGGCCTAGGTGATACTGTACATACATGTGGTTTATATGTGCCAGGTATATATGGTTGTGACTGTATGCGGATCCTTGAGGAGTTAGTCCATGAGCCGGGCCAGATATCGGTACCACCCGGAGTGACTAATTTTCTTTGGTATTTTTAGGTAGATGCATGTCTGTAGTTTATTTTTTGATATGATAGCCCTTACATATACGTAGCTTATTAACCCCTTCAGCCCTAGGCCTATTTGTACCCAAGTGCCTAAGCCAATCTGACCTGTGCCACTTCATGGGCTAATAACTTTGGAACGCTTTCACCTATCCAAGCCATTCTGAGATTGTTTTCTCGTGACATATTGTACTTCACGTCAGTGCTAAATGGGAGTCAATATATTTTACCTTTCTATATAAAAAAATGCTAAATATTCGGAAATTTTGGAAAAATCGGCAATTTTTTAACTTTGAAATTCTCTGCTTTTTACAAAAATACTGATACCCCCCATAATAGTTATTAATTTACACTCCCCACATGTTTACTTCATATTGGCATCATTTTGAAAATGAAACCTTATTGTTTTACGACGTAATAGGGCTTATAGTTTTATGCGCAATTTTTCACATTTACAGCAAAACCCACTTTTCAAAGGACCAAGTCACTTCTGAAGTCACTTTAAGGGGCTTACATAACAGAAACCACCCATAAATTACCCCATTTTGCAAACTACACCCCTCAAGCTGTTCAAAACTCATTTTTAAAAACTGTTAACCCTTTAGGTGTTCCACAGGAATTTTAGCAGAATGAAGGCGAAATTTCAAAATTTCATTTTTTTTCCAGATATTACATTGTAATCCAATTTTACCTGCAACCTAGCAAGGGTTAACGGCAAACCCAAACTTGGTTACCCTAATTCTGCAGTTTATAGAAACACCCCACATGTACTCGTAAACTAAAGTATGGGCACACAGCACAGCTCAACACGGAAGGAGCGCTATGTGGTTTTTGGGTGGCGGATTCACTGGAAGAAATCTAGGGGGCCATGTCACATTTGAAGGCTGCCTGAGGTACCCCCACAGTGGAAACCCCAAAAAGTGACCCTATTTTGGAAACTACACCCCCAAGGAATCTTTTAGGGGGTATAGTGACCACTTTGACCCAACCAGTGTTTCACAGTAGTTGGAAACACTTGGTTGAGAAAATGGAAAAAGTGCATTTTTTACATGAAGGTGTCATTTTAGGCTCATTTTTTTATTTTTAAGAGGTGTACCAGCAAAAAATGCACCCCACTATTTGTTCACCAATCTCTCCCGAACACAACAACACCCGATATGTTGTCGTACACTGCAGTATTGGGGAACGGCAGGCCTCGGAAGGGAAGGAGCGCCAAATGACTTTTGGAGTGCAAATTTTACTGGAAGAAATCTAGGGGGCTATGTCACATTTGAAGACACCCTGAGGTGCCCCAACACACGCACACACACTGACACATACACGTTCTGTGCTGAACAGGACTCTCCGGTCTTCTCTGCAGAGCTCCTATCTCCCTCTGTAGAGGCTGACACCTCCCAGGCTTGTGACTGATCACATGGCCGTGACATCACCACAGGTCCTGTAGTCCTGTACTGTGTGCTGCTGCTGGTAAGGAACTTGTGGAGAGAGGGGGAACAGTCACCTAGCACCAGCGCTCCCAGCTCTAAGAACGAGCGCCTCATGAAGGTGGGCCCCTGCCTCCTCCTTCCCTGCGCGGCGGCCTTTCCCCCCGGCGGCTGTATTCGGCGTATAAGACAACCGCCCTCTTGGAGCCATGTTTTTCATGGCTAAAAAGTCGTCTTATACGCCAGGAAATACGGTAAATAAAATTTTAATGTTTTTCTTTGTGTTTGCAGGTGTTTACTGACTATCTAACGGCATGATGGAAGTACCAGCAAGGAAGAAATCACGGATCGACTGTATCATACACTGCTCTAATGATGACAGCGATGATCTGGCGTCCCTTAAGGATTTGGACTCCTGGAAAACATTGCTTAGGGCTGCAGAGATCAGGCAGCATGAATCAGTCCTGGTAGCAGCTAAGGGCCTTGAAGAAGGAGAAATACCACACATACAATATCACCGTAAATGTCGTAGTATCTTTACAATGAAGATGTCACTGGATTCTATCCTTGGCAAGGGTGTCAATGTCGAAACAGCAAGCAAAATCTCCATGAGGAAGCTACCGAGGGGTGCCCCCAGTGATAGCAGGGTGTATGCCAAAGTATGTATCTTCTGTGAGAAGTCAAGCAAGTACCTAAAAGGAAAACAAACAAGGGAGCCAATTGTCCAGTGTGTTGAGCTACGAGCAGATGAGACGATCCGCAGAGCAGCGATAAGGAAAGGCACACAGAGAATACTTGGTTTACTTAGCAGAGACCTTGTTGCTGCAGAGGGGCACTACCACAAGTCGTGCTACAAACTATTCACAAAAGATGATTCCCAAGTGGCCTGTAGGTCTAGTGCAGCTGAAAATCAGGTCGAAAGCGAGGAAGTACGCTACGAAGAGGCAGAGAAAGAGGCCCTTGAAGAACTCTTCTTGTATATAAGGACTAAATTGTTCCCAAACCCAGAAGTACTGCCTATGATAAACCTCACATCTAGGCTTGAGAGATTAATGATATCCCGTGGTATCATCCAACTGAAACCATCGACAAAGAAACATGTTCGACGAAAACTTGAAACAGAGATTGGGGAATCACTCCGCTTTCTCTCAGATGAGAAAGGTAAGCTTCTAGTCTATCCATGTAGCCTATCAATGGACGACCTTGTCCGGCAAGTACACAGCATGACAAAAGATCTGCAAGAAGCAAGAGCTGCTAACTCTGGAGATATCGTAACCAAAGCAGCAATGCAGCTAAGGAATGAGATCAAGAAGCAAGATGTGAGTCAGCCATGGCCTCCCAATACAGATCAGAATGTCGTTCCTGCATTAGTCACTCAATTCCTGCAAACCCTGCTTACAGGAGATTGTGAGTGCCAAACTACCTGTGAAAGAGCTCAACGTCTTGCCACATCCTTCGGCAGTGACTTGGTTTTTGCTGTTACCAATGGAAAGACAAAGCCACCAAAGCACGTACTGCTATCCTTTGCAGTTAAGTCTTTGACCGGCAATACAGAACTGATTCGAACTCTGAATCGTCTTGGCCACTGTGTGTCATATTCAATGGCTGAGGAGATCGATACAGCCCTTTGTATCCAGAAGTTGGAATGTTCAAAGGATGACATCCCAATGCCAGCAAGTATCTACCCAGGTGTGTTCACAACCCTGGCCTGGGATAACATTGACAGACTTGAGGAGACACTAAGTGGAGCAGGTACATCTCATAGAGTCAATGGCATTGCTGTTCAGTCCAATGTTGCATGCTCTGTGACAAAGAAAGTCCTGCCAGATGTAACCAAGTCGAAGAAAAGAAGCATAACTCTGACAGAATTAATGCTACCGATATACAATGTTGGGCAGCGGGGAGAGCCACCCAGGATTGAGACTTCGAATGTTAACACTACCAAGGAGGTCCAGGATTCAAAAACCAAAAACCATATCTGGCTTCTGGCTAGAATGTCAGACCATGAGGATCAGACCACCAGCAGTTGGACTGGGTTCAACATAAAAATCCGCAGCGACATTGTAGTGGCCCAGGACACTGTAAGCTACCTGCCCACTATCAATGCTCCTGCAACAGCCATGTCCACTGTGAATGAAGTCTTGGAGCAAACACATGCCATCATGCAGACCCTGAAGCTTAACAGAATTGTGTGTGTGTTTGATCAAGCACTCTATGCCAAAGCTGCCGAGGTTATCTGGAAACAGGAGAAGTTCAAGAACATTATAATTAGAATGGGTGTCTTCCACACAATCTGTAATCTCCTCTCTATCATAGGGAACAGATTTCAGGATGCAGGCCTTAGAGATCTGTGTGTTGAATCCGGTGTAATCGCTGAAGGATCAGTGTCTGGAGTGATGGACGGCCGGAGGTACAACAGAGCAGTGAGACTACACAAGCTGGTCTATGAAGCACTTATGAGGCTTGCATGGAAAAACTTCCTTCCATGGCTAGAAGAAAACCATGCAAGGGACCTTCACCATCTGGATGAAACACTGAAGAACATCACAAACTTTCGCATCAGTGTGTCGCAGGGATCCTTCGAAAAGCTCTTGGATAATGAATCTTGCACACTTACCCTGAAGCTCTTTCAAGTTTATCTTGAGACCCTCAGAAATGAACAACTCTCAGCATTCTGGATGTCATACTTGGACATGGTCGAGACCATGCTGGCCCTGGTTCGAGCTTCAAGAGAAGGCAACTGGATGCTTCACCTAGGAGCAATCCGACAGATGATACCATGGTGTTTTGCCTATGACAAGGTCAACTATGCCCGATACCTAACCTATTACTATGCCACAATGTCTCGGCTGCCCATAGAACACCCAGAGGTCCATGAATACTTCATGCAAGGTGGCTTTTCGGTCCAGATCGGTAGCAAGAATCCTTTTGGACGAATTCCTGTGGACCAGACCATTGAAGAGACAATCAACAAAGACACCCAGACACCAGGGGGCACAAAAGGCTTCAGCCTCAAAGTTGGAGCTGTTTCCAGGTTCTACCTGACATCAGAGTACCGCAGTATGTACTTGAGGCAGCTGAGGGCCCTGGTAGGCCAACAATATACTGACTTCAGCCATTCAGACCTACAGGTGTCTAGGATTAGAAGAGATGAAGCCGATGTCCAATCTTTCGTTCAACTGCTGGAGACAGGTTGGGTGAACCCCTTCAACAAAGAGCATAATGGTGAACTTATCAGTTTGTCAACAGCGACTGTAGCACCACCAGATGTAGCCAAAGACCTTCAAGGGGCATACAGTATAGGAGAGGATGCATATCAAACATTCAAGGATGAGCGTTTGGGTACCGATAAGCCAACTACATTGTTTCATGACAAGATGACGAAGAACAAACTTAAAACGTTCTCTAACATCCAAATGAAGACACGCAGACAAGGTCTTGGCAAGGAGGTAATTTTGAAGGCTGACAGAAACCTATTTGGCCAGATGATACTTGTAGCTGAGAACAGAAAGCTACAAATGAGTGATGTCTTGACTCATCCCCTGGGTCCATTGCCATGGGCACTTGCCAATGGTGATGGGTCTATCCGCAAGACCAACAAGGCTGCCCTCGCAAGGGAGTTGGAGAGGAATGCTCGTCCTGCAGAAGTGATCCCCGAGCCCTCTGCAACCATCATTGATGGGATGAGCCTGGTTCAGAAACTGAAGGGAAACAATGCAACATTTGGCCAGCTAGCAGGCACAGCAATGAGTCGCGCTATCCATGAGGGTGCTAAGAGCAAGCGCATTGATATTGTCTTTGACGTCTACAAGGAGACATCCATCAAAGATACAGAAAGAGTCAACAGATATGAAGGCACAGGGATCCATTTCAAGAACATTCAACATGGGCACAACATCCAGCAGTGGAAAAAGCTTCTAAGTAGTTCCTCCAACAAGGCAAGTCTCATAAAGTTTCTGGTAGAAGAATGGAAGGCGAAACACCACAGGGAGAAGCTTGAGGAGAAGGAGCTGTATGTCACATGTGAGCAGCTCTGCTTTAAGATCACCAAAGAACAGTGGGAAGAGGCTGCTGACCTTAAGTCAAATCAAGAAGAAGCAGACACACGCCTCCTTCTCCATGCTCTTCATGCAGCAGAATCTGGTTACAAGTCGGTCATCATCACTTCGGAGGATACTGATGTCATGGTCCTGTGTCTGGGCATGTGCCACAAAATCCCATCCCACCTGTTCCAGAAATGCGGTACACAGAACCGGACAAGATTCCTGGATATCACCACTCTGAGCCGAACATTGGGAGGCAGCGTATGTGATTCATTGATTGGTATGCATGCATTTACAGGCTGTGACACCGTCAGTGCATTCGCTGGCCGTGGGAAGATGACGACACTCAAGCAGTTGAAGATGAACAAGACATACCAGGATGCCTTTCAGGAAGTTGGTCGTTCATGGGAAGTGTCTACCGAACTTTTTGAGAAGTTACAGGAAATCACCTGCCACATGTACCTGCCAACTACCCAAACAACTGAGGTAAACAGGCTCCGTTATCAGCTGTTCTGTGCCAGACGTGGAGTGGTAGAGTCAAGTCAACTCCCTCCTTGCCAGGACTGCCTTTTCATGCATGCACTGCGTGCAAACTACCAGGCTGCGATCTGGAGGAGAAGTCTGCAGAGCCAGCCATGGGTTGCAAACCCAACAGACTGCGGTTGGATGATAGATAACGACGGAAAGCTTGTTGTCAAGTGGATGCAAGGGGCACCAGCACCAGAAGCTATTATACAGCTACTGTCCTGCAAGTGTGTGCGGTCATGTGAACTTCCTCAGTGTACTTGCCTCAGCAATGGCCTGAAGTGCACAGACATGTGCAGATTACAGACATGCCAGAACAAGGGTACTGAAGACGAGCCAGTAGAACAACAGTCAGATTCAGAGTCCGATGTTGAAGATATTATGGAGTAACATATATATATATATATATATATATATATATATATATATATATATATATATATATATATATGCACATGACATGTTCAGTGTGTATTTACATAACTTGGATTAAATTTTGTTACAAATACTACATCTAGTCACTCCGGGTGGTACCGATATCGTCATATTTGGTTCTTGGCTCATGCTAAAATTCCTGTGGAACACCTAAAGGGTTAACAGTTTTTAAAAATGAGTTTTGAACAGCTTGAGGGGTGTAGTTTGCAAAATGGGGTAATTTATGGGTGGTTTCTGTTATGTAAGCCCCTTAAAGTGACTTCAGAAGTGACTTGGTCCTTTGAAAAGTGGGTTTTGCTGTAAATGTGAAAAATTGCGCATAAAACTATAAGCCCTATTACGTCGTAAAACAATAAGGTTTCATTTTCAAAATGATGCCAATATGAAGTAAACATGTGGGGAGTGTAAATTAATAACTATTATGGGGGGTATCAGTATTTTTGTAAAAAGCAGAGAATTTCAAAGTTAAAAAATTGCCGATTTTTCCAAAATTTCCGAATATTTAGCATTTTTTTATATAGAAAGGTAAAATATATTGACTCCCATTTAGCACTGACGTGAAGTACAATATGTCACGAGAAAACAATCTCAGAATGGCTTGGATAGGTGAAAGCGTTCCAAAGTTATTAGCCCATGAAGTGGCACAGGTCAGATTGGCTTAGGCACTTGGGTACAAATAGGCCTAGGGCTGAAGGGGTTAATAAGCTACGTATATGTAAGGGCTATCATATCAAAAAATAAACTACAGACATGCATCTACCTAAAAATACCAAAGAGAATTAGTCACTCCGCTTGGTACCGATATCGTCAAATTTGGTTCTTGGCTCATGGACTAAGTAGTGTGATTGTCATCTGTGGGTGTATATCAGGGTATTTGGTGTGATATTATATATACCTATACCATTGTTTGGTCGTTTACACACACCTTGTTTGTCCCTGGTATTAATGCATTAATACAAACTTTTAAACCCCCCCCCCATGTATGTCTGCTGAACTAGAACTTGATATAGGGACTCTTTTGTTCGTTTCTTTTTATCCAACTGGGCACATTGGTATCATTGTCTATACCTTGACACCTCCTATGTGTGTGCCAATTTAATCTTACAGTTCGTTCCCTTATTGTGTCTATATACTGTGTTCTTAGTATGTCCGGCTTGATAAGCCGGTTTAAACATTATGGCGCATGTGAGATCTATCTATCTATGCATGTGCACTATGACTATCTGCACTTTATCTTTCAATCTTGTACTTTTAAGTACGCTTCTGTGCATTCCACTGAGCATGCGCAACTTCCGTGTTATTTTCCATCTTACACGGGCGCAGACGTTCTGTGCGCTTTATCGCTGGACCTTCTGGGGCATGTCACTTCCGGCTGGGAGTGACGCGTTAGCCCCGCCTTTATGTTATTATTTTCAACACACCGCTTGGTGTCTAAAGGCGCAGGCGCTTTATGCCCTTTTGCCGCTTTGCCTTCTGGGGCATGCCACTTCCGGCGGGGAGTGATACGCTGGCCCCGTTTCCATGAGATGATTTCTGACACACCGGTAGGTGCTTAAAGCGATTATGAGGCATGTATATATACACTGTTGTACTGGCGGGCTAGGTACTTCCCCTGACGAAGCCTCATTTAGGAGGCGATACACGTGGGGTCACGGTCCACTCGGTCCTCTGGACATCTCAGCTTGTCTCAGTATACATAGGTGGGTTGCATTTGTTTGGTGGGTATTTTGCCCTTATAAGCTCGGACCTATATATATGGGAGCTTTTGTGGCTTTTCAGATTCCCCATGAGCCATTAGGTAGGATACTATTATCATAAATACCCATGTAAATGAGATTTATCGACAGGCTGCACACTATTTTGTGTATATATGTATTGTATTGTCCAGGGTCCGGAGTGACGTATTGATTTTAATTGTTTTTAACGTCTATGCCAATAAAGTGTTGTTTTGTATGTTCATATAATTGATGGTGTGCATTCTTTTATAGCAGTGTCTTTTCTCTTTTTTCTTTTTTGTATGATATTACCACTGCTGTTTGCACCCGCTAAATTGTATATAATGTTATGGCTGTGCGCCAATTCTTTTTGATATCCTGATACGCTTTACCTGGCTTTCTCATAGCAGGTGTTCTTGTTGGCAGCACGCACCCTATTGAGGGTATTTGGATCAGTAAATTGTTACTGTTGTTGAGTATATATAGTATTTTGCATCTTTTTGTTTTTTAGCTGTCTATCGGTGTTTAAATATCATGGATTGGGAGGCACGAGAGGCAGCCTGGCGTGCGGAATCAGCGAGTGTTTTTTCAACCACGGACACTAGTATACCTGGTTCGGAGTTTTCTACATTATCAGCGGAATTAACTTCAGCCCACAGATTGGGGATCAGGTTGTGGTGGAATGTTCGTAGCTTGGAGGAATATATAAAAGCTAACATTGTTCCTCGTGGTCTTAGGGTTCCCATTTATCCCGCATGGGAGCCCTCGGTATCTTTCCGTTCTACCTGGGAACAGGGCCTATTGCGGTGTTCTAATATCATCATGAACATGCTCTTAGAGCATGATAGGGAGTTACTAATGAGCACCAAAAATCATATCAAGGATCTAGAGTCCAAGTTGTCTAAATTTGATGATAAAACACAGGTCCAGCCTTTCAAAATTAGGCTTAAGGATACCTTGGACAAATATGATCAAGATATTAGGGATAAAAAGAGGTCCAAGTTTTTTCGTGACCGGAGGAATTTTGATACACAACAAGCGTTCCAATGGAAGCACCAGGGGAACCGTAGACAAGCTCCCCAGTTGCCCAAATATTCTGGGATAGCATCAGGATTATCTAAGGGAGGAAGAGGAGATGTCCATTCATCTGGTAGTGATTTTTTATCATCGGCCGAAAGCGAATCCGAGGTAGGACCAGAAGGGGCCGTAAGCGCCGCACAGCCGCCTCGACGGTTCACCAGATTCGGGGGCCGCAAGACATCGAATCGGCACAAGTACTTCCATTAGTAGAATTGCCATTGGAACCTGTGAATCCATCATCTGACTCAAGGGGATCATCAGGTAAATTACAGGTCATTAACTTGTCTGAACATCAGCTTACTTCGGTAGAGCTTTCAGTGTTGCAGAGGGGCTTAACGTTCTCCCCGGTACAAAATGTTGATAAATTTACACTGGTTAAGGACCTGTATTTATTTTGTAGATGTCTGGTTTTACAAGTTCTACATAACAGACCGCGAGACAAGGATGGGTTGGATCAGACGGACCGACGAGTATTACAGGACTTACTACAATTGCTACAGGAGGATACAATCGAGAGTGGTAAGGAGCGCTTTCCCCATAAAAATAAATCTATGGTGGCCCCTCCCTTCTCTTTAGTACCGGCTATAAGGGTATTTTTTGAGTTGGTTAAGAAAGATATCCTCCAAATACGCCCTTTTTCGGGTATACCGAATAATCTAGGAAAAGAGGAAAAAAGAGCTATTGCAAATTTGAAATCTAACCCTGCCTTCCTAATAAAGGAGGCTGATAAAGGGGGTAATGTGGTCTTGTGGCCACATACCCTTTATTTAGAGGAGGCTCATCGCCAACTGGGCAATACCCGGTTTTATCGGAAATTGCCATCTTACCCTACAGGGGTGTTTTCGGCTAAATTGAGGGGCCTGTTGGAAAAGGCCCGTGACTTGGGCATCATTAATGGTCAGGAATTTAATTTTATGTGGGTTGATCACCCAATAACAGCCACCTTTTACATGCTCCCCAAGGTGCATAAAAACCTTGACAAACCACCGGGTCGTCCAATTGTGGCCAGTATTGGGAGTCTATGCGAAAAAATCAGCATTTATGTCGATCACTTTTTGCAGCCCTTGGTCAAGAAGTTACCCTCTTTTACATTAGACTCTTCTCACTTCATTAGGAGATGTCAGGGCATTGTGTTATCAGGTGATACGTTACTTGTTACTTGTGACGTAGAGGCCCTTTACTCCAATATTAACCATGAGGATGCAGTTAGGGCAATTCTTCACTTTTTGGACCAGTTAGAACATTCTGATCGAATGCATGATTCGTTAATTGTAGATCTGATGGAGTTTGTCCTGAAGCACAACTACTTCACATTTGATAGGACATACTACCTTCAAACCTCAGGCGTGGCTATGGGGGCCAGATGTGCCCCAGCCCTTGCCAACCTGTTTTTAGGATGGTGGGAGGCCACGGTGGTATACATGCTTGATGAATTCAAAGATAAAGTGCATCATTGGATGCGCTTTATCGTCGACGTGTTCTTTGTCTGGTCCGGGACTGAGGCTGAGTGTAGGACATTTTTGAATAGGCTGAATGAGAATCCACATAACATCTTTCTGACTTTTTCGATATCTTCCTCCTCAGTCACCTTTTTGGATTTGGAGGTTGTGATGGATAATGGTATGATTACTACCAAACTGTATCGTAAACCAACGGGAACAAACAGCCTCCTGGACTTTAGAAGTTTCCATCCCCAGCATACAAAATGTGGAGAACCTATTGGACAATTTCTAAGAACGAGGAGGAACTGTACACGTGATGATGACTTTAGGACGGAGGCCCTGGCATTGACTTCTCGGTTCAAGGAGAGAAATTATCCTCAGAAGTGTATATCCTCGGCATTTCAGAGGGCGAGAACACAGACACAGGAATCCTTATTGAATACGGTACGTAAGGCACGGGACAATGTGCCTAGGTTTATAACTAATTACAATACACACTGGGCACAATTGGGTAATATCTTACGTAGGCATTGGGGTATTCTCACCATGGATTTGAATACTTCCAATATTGTGGGTAAGCATCCTCTTCTTGTAGCCAGGAGGGCACCCAATTTGAGGGACCTCCTGGTTCAAAGTCACTATAGACGACAGACCACCCGTCTTAATCGTGGGTTGAGGCTTAGGGGCTCCTTTCCTTGTGGAGACTGCAACCTCTGTCTTCATATGGGTCCAACTAGAGAATTTTTTCAAAACCCTATTGATGGTTCTATATACAAGCTTGGGGGATACATCAATTGCAAGACTAAATGTGTCATTTATGCCCTCATTTGTCCATGTGAGATGGTCTATGTGGGTCAGACCTCTCAGGAATTGAGACGGAGGGTCCAAAAGCACTTCTCCACAATACACCTGGCTAGAAGTGATATGGAGAAAGGAAGGACCCTGACCCCGGTAGCGGCTCATTTTTTAGCCTACCATTCTTGCAGTATAGCAGACACACGGGTGGTTGGATTGGAAAAAGTCCTTATGTCGGAGAGGGGGGGCTCCCCCAAGAAACGTTTACTTCAAGTTGAATCGCGGTGGATTTTTAATTTGGGATCTGTTACCCCTACAGGTCTAAATGAAGAGCTACTATTCACCGGTTTCCTTGGCTAAACTATTAATTGGAAGACCATTGGAACATCTCATATGGTGTGGAGTTGAAGCAACAATTGGATAAATAACCAGGATAAAGACCTAGGATACATACTAAAGCAGCACTGGGGATGGACGCTTCTTTGGGATTAATTGTTCTAGGACTCTTTAAGGAAATTGTAACATGGGTCTTGTTATATATGGTTTGGCTTTGGCTCATGGGGGGGCAACCTAGGTTACTTGGATTGGCTCATGGGGATCCTCTTTGTTAGGATGGGCTGGTTTAATCCTGGAGCCCCTGTGGGTTTTTACCTATATATTGGTTTTTCTTCTTTTCTTTCTTTCCCCTTCTAACAAGCACTTTCCGGTCATTCCCATATCCTCTAATTTTTATTGGTTTTAGAGGATGGACAACCAGGTCATTTTTAAATCTTTAGTATATATCATATATTATATATACATTATAATTCTATTCTATTGGAAATAAAGTGTCTGCCTATTTATATTAAGAAACCCTTATTCATATCTTTTATATATTACAGATAATAAATAAATATTTATAATATGGATTGCTTTGTGCTATTATTCAATTGTGGTGGTACATGAAATATGCTGTGGTCACATGGCCTAGGTGATACTGTACATACATGTGGTTTATATGTGCCAGGTATATATGGTTGTGACTGTATGCGGATCCTTGAGGAGTAGTGTGATTGTCATCTGTGGGTGTATATCAGGGTATTTGGTGTGATATTATATATACCTATACCATTGTTTGGTCGTTTACACACACCTTGTTTGTCCCTGGTATTAATGCATT
Organism: Ranitomeya variabilis; assembly: GCF_051348905.1. Lineage (NCBI taxonomy): Eukaryota > Metazoa > Chordata > Amphibia > Anura > Dendrobatidae > Ranitomeya > Ranitomeya variabilis. Next base: position 652,304,004 of record NC_135236.1, read on the forward strand.
AATACAAACTTTTAAAAAAAAAACCCCATGTATGTCTGCTGAACTAGAACTTGATATAGGGACTCTTTTGTTCGTTTATTTTTATCCAACTGGGCACATTGGTATCATTGTCTATACCTTGACACCTCCTATGTGTGTGCCAATTTAATCTTACAGTTCGTTCCCTTATTGTGTCCATATACTGTGTTCTTAGTATGTCCGGCTTGATAAGCCGGTTTAAACATTATGGCGCATGTGAGATCTATCTATGCATGTGCACTATGACTATCTGCACTTTATCTTTCAATCTTGTACTTTTAAGTACGCTTCTGTGCATTCCACTGAGCATGCGCAACTTCCGTGTTATTTTCCATCTTACACGGGCGCAGACGTTCTGTGCGCTTTATCGCTGGACCTTCTGGTGCATGTCACTTCCGGCTGGGAGTGACGCGTTAGCCCCGCCTTTATGTTATTATTTTCAACACACCGCTTGGTGTCTAAAGGCGCAGGCGCTTTATGCCCTTTTGCCGCTTTGCCTTCTGGGGCATGCCACTTCCGGCGGGGAGTGATACGCTGGCCCCGTTTCCATGAGATGATTTCTGACACACCGGTAGGTGCTTAAAGCGATTATGAGGCATGTATATGCAGCGCCCCAGAGTCCTGGTCGTTGCAGTACTGTGGCTCCGCCACTATGGGGAGCTATGGTGCGTCCGATGGCACTGAAGGAGTTCATCTGATCAGGTATCACAGACACCAATACATTTCACAGCCGGGCCTCCGGGGGGAGCTAAGGGTGCTATTCATTAGGCCACTCCCCACCATAGTGGGTAAACTGGGGGTCAGGCAGGAAGTTAGTCAGAAGCTGACTGGGTTGGAACCAGGCAACACCTTGTGGCAGAGGGTGTTGTAGGGGAAGATACAGTAGGGTCTCTGTCAGGGGTGGGATCCTGACAGAGGCTTGGCAACGAGAACGAACGTAACGGGACCGTGCCTGCTCCGGGTAGCGGCGGTGCTCAAGAAAGGATTAGAAGAGAGATAGATTGTGCTGAGTGAGAAACGGGATCACGCAAAGGAGAAATACCAGTAGGAGTCGTGCTGTAAGACCGAAGCAACATCCTACTGAGGCGCACTACCGGTGGCCGGAACGCCGAGGGAGTAGAATAACATTCAGCTTCAAGCAATACTCCAAACAGCGGCAGGACAGTCAGTCTCAGGCGGGCTGTCTAACCTAAATCACCTATGAAGTCTTGGGAGGCAATTGTGGGAGAGGGGCGTCTCTAGGGTCCCGGAAGAACTCCAGGCCTACCCGTCAAACGGGTGCCGTTCCTACCCGAACCTCAGGGAGGGACGGAAGATTAGCAGAACATCATCTAGTCGAGTTGTGAGGGAACATCAGAAACAGACACAACAGTTGTGGGGTACTTTCCGTAAGCACAGCAGGGAAGGACTACAACACATAGCGCTAGGGGGAAGGCACAGATTTCCTCCTGTGAAGAGAACTCTGGAAGTGCCATTGGACCGGCCGGACTTGCGCAGCCTGGTGAACCGTATTCTGGACTGAGGACTCAGAGATCTTCAGTAAAGAGGTAAAGAGACTGCAACCTGGTGTCCTCATTATTTACCGCGACCTGCACCCCACAACTGCACCGTTACAACACCACTTATTGCACCGGACGTCCCCCACTGACAGACAGGGCCACGGACCGGGTCTAGCCACCGTGACAACCCCAGGACTGAGACCAAGAGGCCCGGCTCCGGGTACCCCTCGGCCCTGCGGCGGTGTGGGGGCGTTCCAAACTTGGCGTCACGAACAGGATCTACTTAAGCCTGAAGAATCAGGTCATGTGTGCCTTGGAACTGTGATTTATTGTGCTTCAACTGTACTTTATTGAGAGACTGTGTATTGCCATTGACCGAGAGAAGTTCCCGCCAAAATCCGCCGCCATTGCAGCGCTGAGGAGAGCGCCGGAAGAGAAGAGGGGCGTGGAGTGGGCGTGGACGAGCTAGAGAGCGCGAAGAACAATGGCCGCCCAGTCTAAACATTTCTTGGTCCTGAGGACGTGTCCGTCAACAGCCGAGGTCCGCCTCTTGATCCTGTTTGGAGGGTGGAGACCATGGAGACGAGGCCGCCCACGAAAGAGGCCGCGGGAAGAAGACACCGAAGAAGGAGCAAAGATGGCGACACCGAGAATCCCGCGGGGGACTGACCCGATCCAGCCTGAGGCTGCACCACTTGACACAGTCCCAGATGCACCAGCGTTGCGGGGACTGACCCTCACGGAGCTACCGATGGGCCGACCCCCCTTGCCACCATCAGAGGAGGGTGTAGCTGCAGCCGAAGCTCGCCAGATAGCGCGACGCGTGGAGGCCGATGCTCGCGTGCTTGCTCGGCTAGGTCGGCCCACGGAAGTCCACCTATCTCTGGTGTCCCCTGCTCCTTCCCATCCGGCCGCGGCTGAAGGTACGCTGCAGGCACAGGGCATGAAGATCCTGCCGGAGGCCGAGCACCTGCGGCGCTTGATGGCTGCATGGCGGAACCGACCGCAACCGGCAGCCCAGATTGATTTAACCACTGTCGCGGAGGTCCCATCGTCCCACTGGGGTGTGGTGGTCTCCTTCAACCCCCGATATGGAAGAGGGGTTATCCAGGAGATCGGGGAGCCGCTACAAGTCCACGTGGACCGGGAGGAGGTCGAGCACTGCGGAGGAAGGTTTGCTCGCGACCTGGAGCCCGGTGATGCCGTGACTTACACCCGGTGGAGGAGAGCAACAGGCGAAGCTGGCTGGGTGGCACGGGGCGTCCAGCGGTGCGTTGCGCTCCAGGCCACCACTGAAACATCCGATGATGAACCTTCCGCCGAAAAGGCCAAAGAACCTGACCCGGCAGAACAGCAGAAAACCCGGACCCACCATGTGCCTTGGGGGCGTGCAGGATCCTCGGTGAGAAGAGCATCACGGCGAGGGATCTTGTCGTTGCAGGGACCAGAGCCACTTCCTGGTGAGGCAGCGCGGCCCGTTGGCCTGGTGAGGCCCGGAAGGAAACCACCTGCTGCGCCAAAAGAGTAAGCATGAATGCTTTAAGAAAATGTAAATAGTTCTCCGTTTAACTGTTTGTTTACTGTTGCTGCTAAACCCGTCCAGGGTTAACTCCTCATGGATCCCTTTGTTGACCCGGGATCCTTGTTGTTTTGGTTATTTTTTCTAAGTTTTTGCACAAGTCTTAAGAACTGCAGTAATCATGGACCGTGCATGATACAAACTTTTCCTTGTAAATAGTTTGCACCTTATTAAAGGCGCTTCCTACTGGTTTTACTTAAAGACTCTTTGCGAAGATACCGCACCGGAGCCTTGCTGAGTATGGACTGGTAGTCTGGGAAGACATGCTACCTCAGAAAGACTTGATCCCCTCTTAAAGGGGATGCCAAAAGTGTACTTATGAGTGATACTGTTCTAGAACAGTAATGTGAAAGTAAAAATGATAATGTTTACATGTAAAAGTTATGTGTATTGAAATGGTTAACTGTAAAAAAAAAGTGTTGATAATGTTCCTTAGAAGAAAGTGCGAGAGCTAGAAGAAAGATGCAGTGGGCCCGTAGGGGTAGACAGAGTGTCCTGCATAGTTGTTAGCAAAGAAGTTAAAACAGAAAGTTAATGCTCTAAAGAGAATGTTGATAATGTTGATAGAAACTGGGGATAGAAGGTAAACCCTGAGTCCTCCATAGTAAGTTGGTTATTGTAAAGAAAGAGTTAGTAATGTGTTACAGAAGACAGAAAGTGAACCCGTAGGGGTTAGGTAGTGAGTCCTCCTAGGAGCCATACGTAGATGGCTCAGTGCTTCTAAAACTGAAAGTAATGTTAGGATCTATACTGTGTATAGAAGTTGAAAAGGCAGTAGGTCCTGGCTGAACGGGGCGGTCCTGTAACAGAAAGGAGAGGCAGTAGGTCTGGTGCTGATAGGACAGGCGGTCCTGCAGATTTAAAGAAGGAGAATGAAAAAGTTAATTTACCTTACAATGTGATTATAAGAAGGTCTTTAGTGGATACAGAGTGTATGTCCTTAAAGGCAACGTTAAAGTACTGTTAAACAATTTTTGCACTTAGTAGAATACCCGGTTGGGTAAGAAGAATTATTTATAGCATGTTGCTATGTTATTGAACCATGTTTGTAACGTTTAAGTGTCCTTACCTCCCATAAAGGGAAGCCTGTTCAAGTATACTTACTGTTATTGCACTCAAACAAAACTGTATGTCTTTTTGCTAACTTGTATTGTTGTTTTTCTTCCCAGTCCCGGAGTACTGTGTTTAACCAGGGGGGAGTGCAGCGCCCCAGAGTCCCGGTCGTTGCAGTACTGTATCTCCGCCACTATGGGGAGCTATGGTGCGTCCGATGGCACTGAAGGAGTTCATCTGATCAGGTATCACAGACACCAATACATTTCACAGCCGGGCCTCCGGGGGGAGCTAAGGGTGCTATTCATTAGGCCACTCCCCACCATAGTGGGTAAACTGGGGGTCAGGCAGGAAGTTAGTCAGAAGCTGACTGGGTTGGAACCAGGCAACACCTTGTGGCAGAGGGTGTTGTAGGGGAAGATACAGTAGGGTCTCTGTCAGGGGTGGGATCCTGACAGAGGCTTGGCAACGAGAACGAACGTAACGGGACCGTGCCTGCTCCGGGTAGCGGCGGTGCCCAAGAAAGGATTAGAAGAGAGATAGATTGTGCTGAGTGAGAAACGGGATCACGCAAAGGAGAAATACCAGTAGGAGTCGTGCTGTAAGACCGAAGCAACATCCTACTGAGGCGCACTACCGGTGGCCGGAACGCCGAGAGAGTATCATAATATCCAGCTTCAAGCAATACTCCAAACAGCGGCAGGGCAGTCAGTCTCAGGCGGGCTGTCTAACTCAAATCACCTATGAAGTCTTGGGAGGCAATTGTGGGAGAGGGGCGTCTCTAGGGTCCCGGAAGAACTCCAGGCCTACCCGTCAAACGGGTGCCGTTCCTACCCGAACCTCAGGGAGGGACGGAGGATTAGCAGAACATCATCTAATCGAGTTGTGAGTTGTGAACATCAGAAACAGACACAACGGTTGTGGGGTACTTTCCGTAAGCACAGCAGGGAAGGACTACAACACATAGCGCTAGGGGGAAGGCACAGATTTCCTCCTGTGAAGTGAACTCTGGAGGTGCCATTGGACCGGCCGGACTTGCGCAGCCTGGTGAACCGTATTCTGGACTGAGGACTCAGAGATCTTCAGTAAAGAGGTAAAGAGACTGCAACCTGGTGTCCTCATTATTTACCGCGACCTGCACCCCACAACTGCACCGTTACAACACCACTTATTGCACCGGACGTCCCCCACTGACAGACAGGGCCACGGACCGGGTCTAGCAACCGTGACAACCCCAGGACTGAGACCCAGAGGCCCGGCTCCGGGTACCCCTCGGCCCTGCGGCGGTGTGGGGGCGTTCCATATATATACACTGTTGTACTGGCGGGCTAGGTACTTCCCCTGACGAAGCCTCATTTAGGAGGCGATACGCGTGGGGTCACGATCCACTCGGTCCTCTGGACATCTCAGCTTGTCTCAATATACATAGGTGGGTTGCATTTGTTTGGTGGGTATTTTGCCCTTATAAGCTCGGACCTATATATATGGGAGCTTTTGTGGCTTTTCAGATTCCCCATGAGCCATTAGGTAGGATACTATTATCATAAATACCCATGTAAATGAGATTTATCGACAGGCTGCACACTATTTTGTGTATATATGCATTGTATTGTCCAGGGTCCGGAGTGACGTATTGATTTTAATTGTTTTTAACGTCTATGCCAATAAAGTGTTGTTTTGTATGTTCATATAATTGATGGTGTGCATTCTTTTATAGCAGTGTCTTTTCTCTTTTTTCTTTTTTGTATGATATTACCACTGCTGTTTGCACCCGCTAAATTGTATATAATGTTATGGCTGTGTGCCAATTCTTTTTGATATCCTAACATTACAGCAGCTAGTCATCACCCACCAGCTCAGAGACAACTGAAAATTAAAAAATAAAGCTTGCAGAGTAGAAAACAGGAAAAAATACAGGACACAAGTATTTCTCCTACCCCAGAGCTGGATGCACAGCTACACTGCTCAGTGTAGCTCTGTGTATGGGAGACATTATAGCAGCTAGTCATCACCCACCAGCTCAGAGACAACGGAAATTAAAAAATAAAGATCGCAGAGTAGAAAACAGGAAAAAAAATGCACGACACAAGTATTTATCCTATCCTGGATCTGGATTCACAGCTACACTGCTCAGTGCTTTTGTATAGTGTCCTCTATGCTGATGCTACCTTAAAACGTGTGGTATATAGAGATAGTAGAGCAGGGAGTCCTCATATCTGTGTGTGCTGTGTATGGGAGACATTATAGCAGCTAGTCATCACCCACCAGCTCAGAGACAACTGAAAATTAAAAAATAGAGCTCACAGAGTAGTAAACAGGAAAAAAATGCAGGACACAAGTATTTATCCTACCCCAGAGCTGGATTCACAGCTACACTGCTCAGTGCTGCTGTATAGTGTCCTCTATGCTGATGCTACTTTTAAACTTGTGCTATATAGAGATAGTAGAGCAGGGTCTCCTCAAATCTGTGTGTTCTGTGTATGGGAGACATTATAGCAGCTAGTCCTCATCCACTAGCTCAGAGACAACTGAAAATTAAAAAATAGAGCCCGCAGAGTAGAAAACAGGATAAAAAATGCAGGACAGAAGTATTTATCCTATCCCGAAGCTGGATTCACAGCTACACTGCTCAGTGCTGTTGTATAGTGTCCTCTATGCTGATGCTACCTTTAAACTTGTGCTATATAGAGATAGTAGAGCGGGATCTCCTCATATCTGTGTGCACTGCGAAAGGGAGACAATATACCAGCTAGTCTGCACCAACCACCTCAGAGACAACTGAAAATTAAAAAACAGAACTCGCAGAGTAGAAAACAGGAAAAAATACAGGACACAAGTCATATAATGGTCCGAAATAGTGACGTTCCTCATTTTGATGTTCAACCTGACCAAAAAATTGCTGCAAGTCTTTTACAAGAGACTGTGCCCACCAAGTGTTAGAGTGCCCACCGAAGTTGTAGCTATTACACTGGTGTACCCCTTAAAGTGACGGTAACCACCGAGTTTCCTGTCCATTAGGTCACTTTCACACGTATGATAGTCACGGATGCGGTCGCGGCTCTTCTGGCCCAAACTCGTGCCTATGAGGGTATTGTTTTTCGGTTGGAAGACCCTGCATCTGGTTTAGAGATCGTGTTAGTGCCCATCACCCATATTTGACAGCAGCGGTGATGGGGGGGCTGCCCGCTACGCTTCTTGCCCCCCATCACTATGATAACATTGCGGAAAGGCATGAAGAGCTAATTTCCTTCTTTCTATTCTTAGCGCCGTTAATTGAGGGACTGACAGGCACCGCTTCTGTGGACCAATTTACTAGAGTCAAACAATTATGTCCAGGAAGGAGAAGCGTCAATATATCAATATACTCAGGAGCAGAGATTACCAGATAGAGGTTTTACAGATCCAGCACAGAACAAAGAACGCTTTCCTATAGACAGCTTAATGGCCGCCCTGAGGACTATGTACAATTAGCCACATTTACTAACGATATGGCACAAAATGTTCTGTTCCGGCGCTTCTATTAAAGGGGTTGTCCAGGACTTGCTTATCCTTAAAGGGAATTTGTCAGCAGGTTTTCGCTCAGTAATCTGAGAGCACCCCGATGTAGGGGCTGAGACCCTGATTCCAGTGATGTGTCACTTGCTGAGCTGCTTGCTGTCATTTTGATACAATCACAGTTTGGGCAGAGCGTGGAATACTGAGCTATGTATAACCCCGCCCACACCACTGATTGGCTGTATACACTGTATATTGAAAGAAAGCTGCCAATCAGTGCTGGGGGGGGTGGTTGGACCAGGAGGCACGAGACACCTAGTCCTGTAGTGATAATCTCCTGCTGATAAAACACTGATTTTATTGAAAAAGCAACACACAGCCTAGTAAGTGATACATCGCTGGAATCATGGTCTCAGCCCCTACATCAGTCTGCCCCTAGATCACATATCAAAAACCTGCTGACAAACTCTCTTCAAGATAGATGGGCAGTATCGATTGGTAGGGCATTGTGCTCTTTATATGGACCAATGATTGCTGCGGCTGCTGGAAGGTTTCCATTCACTGACAGCAAGCAGAGGTTTTAGAAATTGAGATTAAAAAAAAAATCTTACTTGAAAGGGAAATAACTTTTCATTGCGCAATGCTTAACCCCTTTCTAACCGCAAGCTCCGATCGCTGCCGTTTAACCATTTAATCGCTCACCAACAATGACAGATAGCATGGAACCGCTGGGGAGCCCATTGCCTCTCTTCCCTGGGGGGTCACCATCTTGGGGCTGGGTTTCGAGTCCCCATAGGAGGCTAAAAAAGAAAGTAACGTTAATGCAAAAAAAAAATTAAAAAACAAATAAAATAATATATATATTAAATTAAAAAATCTACAAGGTTACATCCAACCCCTTTTCTTATTTGATGTAAAAATAATGTAAAAAAAAAAAGTAAATAAAAAAAAAAAAAAAAAAAAAAACACACTCGGTATCGCGGGGTGAGTAAAAGTCCGATCTTTAAAAATGCCAAAAAGAAAAAAATATAACACCTTAAATAACATTTTGTTTTTATAACTGCACTTAAAAATGCAATAAAAAGTGATCAAGATTGTACCGATAAAAACTACAGCTCGGCGCGTAAAAGACGAACCCTCAATCAGCTCCATTGACGGAAAAATAAAAAAGTTATGAAAATGGAGATGCAAACTAATTTTTTTTTTTTTACAAAGTTGTGATTTTTTTAAATTACTAAATTAAAAAAAAAAAAATAACAGAAAAATGTGGTGTCGCTATAATCATACCATTTTCAGGTCATTTTTACGGCACATTAAAATAATTAAAAAAATAAAACAATGCTGGATTTGTGTTTTCCCCATTTCATTGCACCTAGAATTGTTTTCCTGTTTTTCAATACATTATTTGGTGAAATGAATGGTGCCATTCACAACTACAATTTATGCAAGTAAATAAATAAGCCTTTTTTGCTGGGCTTTGTAGTTCTGCAGCAGCCACAGGTTGTCTCGCAGGCTCGGCGCCGCACTGCCCTCTGGCGGACAGTAGCGGCAGCGCAGCTCTCACACACCGTGTCCGGCCCCAGGCGCGCTGGCTCAGAGGTAGCGGGAGTGCGCAGCGTGTCCCCGCCCCTCTCCCGGCAGCGGCGGCGGCGGCGGTGGAGGCTCAGTGCAGGTAGCGCTGCCCGGCGGTGGCTGTGTCGGTGTCCGGGGCTGTCGGTGCGGAGTTTGCTGGCAGGGCGTGGGCTTCTTCCCATGCGGCGGAAACAGAAGCGTCTTTTGCAGGCGGTGGGGCTGGGGCTGGCCGCCCTGCTCTTCCTGCCCAACGTGGGTCTGTGGTCTCTGTACAGGGAGAAGCAGCTGGAGGGCGCAGGGGGCAGCAGCAACGGGGACGGCCAGGTAAGGGGCGCTCCTTGTCTCCATGGTAACTTCCTACTTACTGACAGTGTCCCGTTCAAGTGTGTGCAGTGTCCTGCTGAGCCCCGTGTGTGTGTGTGTGACAGTGGTCCGCAGAGCTGGCGATCGGGGGCTGCTGCTCTCAGCCGGTGGTACCGCCGTGTCTGCACCGCTGCATGAGTGGATCCGCTGACCCCTGTTCACACAGAGCGGCAATGTAAGGAAAGGAATCGCAGAACTCTCATTCTCTGGCCGAAGGTTCACGGGTTGTGTCTGTGCTGTATCCGGTCCAATAGTTGGACGACAGTCCGCGGTCCTGTCAGTGTCCGGTAGAGGCGACCGTCAGCGGTTCTGTAAGTGTCCGGTAGAGGCGACCGTCAGCGTTTCTGTCAGTGTCCGGTAGAGGCGACCGTCAGCGTTTCTGTCAGTGTCCGGTAGAGGCGACCGTCAGCGGTTCTGTAAGTGTCCGGTAGAGGCGACCGTCAGCGGTCCTGTCAGTGTCCGGTAGAAGCGACTATCAGCAATTCTGTCAGTGTCCGGTAGAGGCGACCGTCAGCGGTTCTGTCAGTGTCCGGTAGAGGCGACCGTCAGCGGTTCTGTCAGTGTCCGGTAGAGGCGACCGTCAGCGTTTCTGTAAGTGTCCGGTAGAGGCGACCGTCAGCGTTTCTGTCAGTGTCCGGTAGAGGCGACCGTCAGCGGTTCTGTAAGTGTCCGGTAGAGGCGACCGTCAGCGGTCCTGTCAGTGTCCGGTAGAGGCGACCGTCAGCGGTTCTGTAAGTGTCCGGTAGAGGCGACCGTCAGCGTTTCTGTCAGTGTCCGGTAGAGGCGACCGTCAGCGGTCCTGTCAGTGTCCGGTAGAGGCGACCGTCAGCGGTCCTGTCAGTGTCCGGTAGAGGCGACCGTCAGCGGTTCTGTAAGTGTCCGGTAGAGGCGACCGTCAGCGTTTCTGTCAGTGTCCGGTAGAGGCGACCGTCAGCGGTTCTGTCAGTGTCCGGTAGAAGCGACTATCAGCAATTCTGTCAGTGTCCGGTAGAGGTGACCGTCAGCGGTTCTGTCAGTGTCCGGTAGAGGCGACCGTCAGCGGTTCTGTCAGTGTCCGGTAGAGGCGACCGCCAGCGGTTCTGTCAGTGTCCGTTAGAGAGGACCGCCAGCGGTTCTGTCAGTGTCCGGTACAGGTGACCGTCAGCGGTTCTGTCAGTGTCCGGTAGAAGAGCCGCTGACTGTTGCCTCTACCGGACACTGACAGAACCGCTGACGGTCGCCATCAGTGTCTGGTAGAGGCGACCGTCAGCGTCCGGTAGAGGCGACCGTCAGCGGTCCTGTCAGTGTCCGGTAGAGGCGACCGTCAGCGGTTCTGTCAGTGTCCGGTAGAGGCGACCGTCATCGGTCCTGTCAGTGCCCGGTAGAGGCGACCGTCAGCGGTCCTGTCAGTGTCCGGTAGAGGCGACCGTCAGCGGTCCTGTCAGTGTCCGGTAGAGGCGACCGTCAGCGGTCCTGTCAGTGTCCGGTAGAGGCGACCGTCAGCGGTTCTGTCAGTGTCCGGTGGAGGCGACCGTCAGCGGTTCTGTCAGTGTCCGGTAGAGGCGACCGTCAGCGGTTCTGTCAGTGTCCGGTGGAGGCGACAGTCAGTGGTCCTGTCAGTGTCCGGTAGAGGCGACCGTCAGCGGTTCTGTCAGTGTCCGGTGGAGGCGACAGTCAGCGGTTCTGTCAGTGTCCGGTAGAGGCGACCGTCAGCGGTTCTGTCAGTGTCCGGTAGAGGCGACCGTCAGCGGTTCTGTCAGTGTCCGGTAGAGGCGACCGTCAGCGGTTCTGTCAGTGTCCGGTAGAGGCGACCGTCAACGGTTCTGTCAGTGTCCGGTAGAGGCGACCGTCAGCGGTCCTGTCAGTGTCCGGTAGAGGCGACCGTCAGCGGTCCTGTCAGTGTCCGGTAGAGGCGACCGTCAGCGGTCCTGTCAGTGTCCGGTAGAGGCGACCGTCAGCGGTCCTGTCAGTGTCCGGTAGAGGCGACCGTCAGCGGTCCTGTCAGTGTCCGGTAGAGGCGACAGTCAGCTGGTCTGTCAGTATCCAGCATGACTACCCTATCCTAATTATGGGTCACAAAAAAAAATCTCTACTCTAATTTTTTAGAATCTAATTCGCGTGGCTGCCGTCTGGTGGCCCGCTGTCTGATTTTGCCGCGTTGCTCCCTGCCCAGGTGTGTGCTGTCCTGGATGCTGACGTGGGCTCTAGTCCTGCGTTTGACATGTCATCATTAACTTCAATGTTTCCTTTCCTAGTTCCGGGTGTGATTGTGTCTGGAAGTGGCGGCTGCCGGGATGTGCTCTGCATGAGAACGTCTCTGCCTGTCTGAGGCACAGGAAGCTCCGACGTAGTAACATTCTGCAGAACTGACGGCCTGATACATACAGCTGCTTCTCACAGAATTAGAATATCATCAAAAAGTTAATTTATTTCAGTTCTTCAATACAAAAATCGAAACTCATTTATATAGTCATTACAAACAGAGTGATCTATTTCACATGTTAATTTCTGTTAATGTTGATGATTATGGCTTACAGCCAATGAAAACCCCAAAGTCGTTATCTCAGTAAATTAGAATAATTAATTAAAAAAAACACCTGCTGTGGCTTCCTAAGTGTTTACAAAGGTCCCTTAGTCTGTTTCAGTAGCTCCACAATCATGGAGAAGACTGCTGACTTGACAGATGTCCAGAAGGCAGTCACTGACACACTCCACAAGGAGGGTAAGCCACAAAAGGTCATTGCTAAAGAAGCCGGCTGTTCAGAGTGCTGTATCCAAGCATATTAATGGAAGGTTGAGTGGAAGGAAAAAGTGTAGTAGAAAAAGGTGCACAAGCAACCGGGATAACTGCAGCCTTGAAAGGATTGTTAGGAAAAGACCATTCAAATATTTGGGGGAGATTCACAAGGAGTGGACTGCTGCTGGAGTCATTGCTTCAAGATCCCCTACACACAGACGTATCCAGGACATGGACTACAAGTGTCACATTCCTTGTGTCAAGCTACTCATAACCAATAGACAACGCCAGAATCATCTTACCTAGGCCAAGGAGAAAAGCTGGACTGTTGTCAGTGGTCCAAGGTGTTGTTTTCAGATGAAAGTAAATTTTTCTTTTCATTTGGAAATCAATGTCCCAGAGTCTGGAGGAAGAGTGGAGAGGCCACAATCCAAGCTGCTGGAGGTCTAGTGTGAAGTTTCCACTATCAGTGATGGTTTGGGGAGCCATGTCGTCTGCTGCTGTAGGTCCACTGTTTTATCAAGTCCAAAGTCAGTGCAGCCGTCTATAAGGAAATGTTAGAGCACTTCATGCTTCCCTCTGCCCACAAGCTTTTTGGAGATGGAAATTTCATTCTCCAGCAGGACTTGGCCCCTGTCCACACTGCCAAAAGTACCAATACCTGGTGTACAAACAATAGTATCACTGCGCTTGATTGGCAGCAAACTCACCTGACCTTCACCCCATAGAGAATCTATGGATATTGTCAAGGGGAAGATGAGAGACACCAGACCCAACAATGCAGAAGAGCTGAAGGCTGCTATCAAAGCAACCTGGGCTTCCATAACCCCTCAGCAGTGCCACAGGCTGATCGCCTCAATGCCACGTCGCATTGATGCAGCAATTGATGCAAAAGGAGCCGCGACCAAGTATTGAGTGCATTTACTGAACATACATTTTAGTAGGCCAACATTTCTGATTTTAAAATCATTTTTTCAAGCTGGCGTTATAAAGCATTCTAATTTACTGAGAAAAAGACTTTTGGGTTTTCATTGGCTGTAAGCCATAATCATCAACATTAACAGAAATAAACACTTGAAATACATCACTCTGTGTGTAATGACTCTATATAATATGAGTTTCACTTTTTGTATTGAAGAACTGGAACTAAATTAACTTTTTGATGATATTCTAATTTTGGGAGAAGCACCTGTAAATAACCATCTGTAACATGACACAGGCGGACGCTGAGTGCCGGACCACTGCAACCTCTGGTATATTAGATGCCGGATTGAAGACTATTATCACCCCTGAGACTTTGGCCGGGGTCACACATGCGTGTTTTACGGACGTAAGAGCGCAGAAATTACGTCCGTAAAACTTGCATTACATACGGCACAATTATTCTCAATGGGTCTAGTCCTATCAGCCGTATATTACGGTTCAGTATTATACGGGTTTCTACGGCCGTACAAAATCGCAGCATGCTGCGTTTGTCAGCGTATTGCGCAAAAAAAATCGCTAATGAAAGTCTATGGGGGCGAGAAAAATACGGATTCCACACGGACCTGCAGTGTGACTTGCGAGAAATACGCAGCGGTGTTAGTGAAAAGTCGGTAATTCAATTGCCGGCTTTTCATTTCTCCTTCCCAAACCCGACAGGATATGAGACATGGTTTACATACAGTAAACCATCTCATATCCCCTTTTTTTTTGCATATTCCACACTACTAATGTTAGTAGTGTGTATGTGCAAAATTTCAGCGCTGTAGCTGCTAAAAGAAAGGGTTAAATGGCGGAAAAAATTGGCGTGGGCTCCCGCGCAATTTTCTCCGCCAGAGTGGTGGTAAAGCCAGTGACTGAGGGCAGATATTAATAGCCAGGAGAGGGTCCATGGTTATTGGCCCCCCCGTGGCTAAAAACATCTGCCCCCAGCCACCCCAGAAAAGGCACATCTGGAAGATGCGCCTATTCTGGCACTTGGCCACTCTCTTCCCACTCCCTGTAGCGGTGGGATATGGGGTAATGAAGGGTTAATGCCACCTTGCTATTGTAAGGTGACATTAAGCCAGATTAATAAATAATTAATAATAAAAAACACACACACATGATTTAAAAGTATTTTAATGAAATAAACACAGCGGTTGTTGTAATAATTTATTGTTCTCTCAATCCATCAGGAACACCCTCGCTTGGCAAAATAATAAACGCACAAGATACATACCTTCTGATGTCAGATCACGTCCCACGAAGTAATCCATCTGAAGGGGTTAACTAATATTACAGGCAGGAGTTGTTCTAAATGCAGCTGTGCTTGTAATTCCCCGGCGAATGAATGAAATGTAGGTCATTGACCTACATTTCCTTCAGTCGCGGTGATGCGCCCCCTGGTGGATGTCCTCATATGACCTGGAGCGTGGGAAAAAGTTCCCAGGCTGCAGTTCATGAGAACATCCAGCAGGGGGCGCATCACCGCGACTCAATGTAAGTACAGATCCAGCTTTCCTTTCAGCACCCGGGGGATTACAGGCACGAGCGAGTGGTTTATCGCAGCTCGTGCCTGTAATATTAGTTAACCCCTTCAGATGGATTACTTCGTGGGACGTGATCTGACATCAGAAGGTATGTATCTTGTGCGTTTATTATTTTGCCAAGCGAGGGTGTTCCTGATGGATTGAGAGAGCAATAAATTATTACAACAACCGCTGTGTTTATTTCATTAAAATACTTTTAAATCATGTGTGTGTGTTTTAACCCTTTCATACAATTGGATTAATAATGGATAGGTGTCATCATTGACGCCTCTCCATTATTAATCTGGCTTAATGTCACCTTACAATAGCAAGGTGGCATTAACCCTTCATTACCCCATATCCCACCGCTACACGGGAGTGGGAAGAGAGTGGCCAAGTGCCAGAATAGGCGCATCTTCCAGATGTGCCTTTTCTGGGGTGGCTGGGGGCAGATGTTTTTAGCCACGGGGGGGGGTGGGGGGGCAATAACCATGGACCCTCTCCTGGCTATTAATCTCTGCCGTCAGTCACTGGCTTTACCACTCTGGCGGAGAAATTTGCGCGGGAGCCCACGCCAATTTTTTCCGCCATTTAACCCTTTATTTCAGCAGCTACAGAGCTGAAATTTTGCACATACACACTACTAACATTAGTAGTGTGGAATATGCAAAAAAAGGGGATATGAGATGGTTTACTGTATGTAACCATGTCTTATATCCTGTCGGGTTTGTGCAGGAGAAATGAAAAGCCGGCAATTGAATTACCGACTTTTCACAGATATCGCGCTGAATGAAATCTAAATACAGAATATATATATGTGTCTCAATTATATATATATATATATATATATATATATATATATATATATATATATATATATATATATATATATACATACTGTATATATGTTTTCCCTAACATTTGAGCACATAAATCCATTAGATGTCGGTTTTGCAAGCCTGCGCGAAAATCTCGCAGTACGGATGCCATACGGATTACATATGGAGGATGCCATGCGCAAAATACGCTGAAACACCCTGACTACGGATCAATATTTTGGGAACATTTCTCCGTATTACGGCCGTAGTACGGACGTATAATACGTGGCGTATTGTCTTACGCCAAGTGTGACCCCAGCCTTTTACCTACTGGTTCACCCGTCACTGGGAACCACTTAACATTTTGGACTATATCTCATCTGATCCTATTACTTTCCTCCAGGATACACGGCTCCTCTTATGTTTGGCAGAAGCTTATTTTGCTTTCCGAATAGTTTTTTGTAGGATCAGGGGTTATTGTTGATACATTGTTGGAGGTTCCACGTCTGGGATTCTTATCGATCGCCAAAACTGGGGTCGTATTCCCTTTCCTTCACCCCTGACCATGGCCAGGAGACGGTCATTGGAGCAGCTGGTTGTGCTTGCTCCCCGCCACTAAGTTCTGCGTCCATAGCACCGCAGTCAGCTATTTTTACAGTGCTACAGACCCTGGAGCATGAGGATGCACAGCAGCCAGTTGCTCCATTCAACTCCTACTGGTCTTTGCCTTGAGGTGTGGGGAAAATGAAGGGGACACGTCCCCTGTAGTGTCGATCGGTGGGACCAACATGCATGTAACAGTTAGCACCAATTCAATGAGTAGGTAATCATTTGTGTCTGCCAGGATACCCCTGAGCAGTTTACCCCACTAAGATGCCCACATTTCCTAAAAGTGCATATGGGCAGAGAGTCAGTTACCATTTGGGATCCTCTCTTTGGTTACACGGTTGCCTAAATCTGTACCAATTCATCTTTGCCGCACTTGTATGTATCAAATCTCTGTAAATATTTAATTTTTTATTTTTTTGCTACATATTTCGAAAACCTTACTTGGAGGTTTCATTGTGGACCTTTTAAAAAGGGGACCCATCACTTCTCCTGACATCTATTTTGGTTGACACTTGTCATAAAGTAAAGTTTGGAGCATATTTTGTCGAGCATCATGATTGTGTCCAGGCTGCCGCGCGTCGTGGTTGTGGCCATGTGTCGTGGTTTTGGCCCTCTGTCGTGGTTTTGGCCCTCTGTTATTCCTCCAGTAAATGTGTGTCAAGGTGAGAGTGGGTAAGGAACATGCTCCGACTGTTAAAAAAACCCATAATGCAATAATCTGATTAAAAGAATGCTGCAGATTTGTTATTTAATAGAAAACGCAAAGCTTTACCGATAAAAGCTGTAGTTGCAGATAGGTCCTCCTAAAAAAAGATCTTCTGGGAGCTCTCAGAGCTGTGATCATGAGGGGGTCAGGAATTTTTCCGGTCTGCAAGTCCGTCAGATTTTTCTTTGCCCAAGGAATCAACTATTCTATAGCCCACAACTTCCTGTGCTGCAATATGACCGCTCACTACTTTTGTACTTGGTGATCTGGACTAATCGGAAGAGTTGGATATTTCTCCTTATGTATTAGTGTTATGCCATTTTTTACATTTTTTTTCTTGTTACTTTTTTAGTAAAAAACTCTTTTGCACTGTGTATCTCGGTACGGACTGAAGTATTGTATCCACCCATGTCATCTATATAAATGGTGTCCAGTTCTCTGACAGGTCAAATATTTCATTTATGACCACCTCTAACAATTGTTTCGGAGGTGCATTTCTGAGGTGTCCTGCCAGTCGGCTGGTAAAGTGTAAAAGCGCCGCACCGAGTGCTGCCATCAGTAGCATCTTAGAGCCCCATTACCTGTCGTGGTGTAGAGAAGGAGATGGGTGGATTTAAGAATTTTGTCCTTAAAGTATACTTGTCACGAGATTTCACAATGCAAATGGCATACTTTCTATTACCGTGAATAGATCTTTTACACCTGATGAGGCTGGTGTACATTCTTTGAAAATCCATGTTAGAATGTCTATATAATCCTTTAAGAAAATATAACCTCCAGTCTCCACCCACGTAAGTTTATTGACAGACCCTCAGAGCTGCTGCTGCTCCCTGCAGCTGAATTTGTGCCCTCTTAGGCTACTTTCACATTAGCGTCGTGCACTGCACGTCGCAATGCGACGTTGCAGCACACCGACGCATACTGTGCAAGCGCCGCACAACGGGAGCAGCGGATGCTGTTTTTCAACGCATCCGCTGCCCCATTGTGAGGTGCAGGGAGGCGGGGGCGGCGTTCCGGCCGCGCATGCGCGGTCAGAAAAGACGGGAACGACGCACCAAAAAACGTTACAAGCAACGTTTTTTGGTGGCGACGGTACGACGCAACCGTCGCACGACGGTTGTGACGTGTGGCAATGCGTCGCTAATGCAAGTCAACGGAGAAAAAACGCATCCTGCAAGCACTTTTGCAGGATGCGTTTTTTCTCTAAAACGACGCATAGCGACGTGCAGTGCACGACGCTAATGTGAAAGTAGCCTTAGGCTACTTTCACACTAGCTTCGTTTTGCGTACGTCGCAATGCGTCGTTTAGGAGAAAAAACGCATCCTGCAAAGTTGTCTGCAGGATACTACTTTTTTCCACATAGACTAACATTAGCGACGCATTGCGACGTATGGCCACACGTGCGACGGATGCGTCATGTTTTGGCGGACCGTCGGCACAAAAAAAGTTCCATGTAACTTTTTTTGTGCGTCGAGTCCGCCATTTTCGACCGCGCATGCGCGGCCAAAACTCTGCCCCCTCCTCCCCGCTCATCACACTGGGCAGCGGATGTGTCGTAAGACTGCATCCGCTGCCCACGTTGTGATTAATTAGCACACTGTCCGTTGGGCCGACGGTTTGCGACGGCCTGTACCGACAGACTAGTGTGAAAGTAGCCTTAGCCTGATTGACTGATCCTTAGTGCCCCTCTTCCCTGCGGAGATCTATCTTCGCTCAGTACAAGCTGCAGCTGTCATTTAGGCTGTTAATGCATGTAGAAAAGCCGCAGAGACACCATCACGTGTTTCTCAACGCTGTTAAGTCAGAGACTGAATACCCTTGGACTTACAAGGTCTCTAATTCTATGAATGCCCAGAATTAGTGGGGGCCCAAGGGGCCTGGGCCACCCACCAAGCGGGGTCCTCCCACCAATATAGGGATAAATATCTTAAAGGGAACCTGTCACCCCCAATATCAAAGTTGAGCTAAAGGTACCTTCACACGAAGCGACGCTGCAGCGATAGCGACAACGATGTCGATCGCTGCAGCGTCGCTGTTTGGTCGCTGGAGAGCTGTCACACAGACCGCTCTCCAGCGATCAACTATGCCGAGGTCCCCTGGTAACCAGGGTAAACATCGGGTAACTAAGCGCAGGGCCGCGCTTAGTAACCCGATGTTTACCCTGGTTACCAGCGTAAAATCTAAAAAAAACAAACAGCACATACTTACATTCACGTCCCCCTGCGTCCACTTCCTGACTGACTGAGCGCCGTACAGTGAGAGCAGAGCGGTGACGTCACCGCTGTGCTGCTTTCACTTTCACTTTGCGGCGCTGAGTCAGAGGAGGAAGCAGACTGCAGGGGACGCAATGTGAGTATGTGCTGTTTGTTTTTTTTACATTTTACGCTAGTAACCAGGGTAAACATCGGGTAACTAAGCGCGGCCCTGCGCTTAGTAACCCGATGTTTACCCTGGTTACCAGTGTAAAATATCGCTGGTATCGTTGCTTTTGCTTTCAAACACAACGATACACAGCGATCGGACGACCAAATAAAGTTCTGGACTTTATTCAGCGACCAGCGACATCACAGCAGGATCCTGATCGCTGCTGCGTGTCAAACGAAACGATATCGCTAGCGAGGACGCTGCAACGTCACGGATCGCTAGCGATATCGTTATAATGTCGTTTCGTGTGAAGGTACCTTTAGCCCACCAGCATCAGGGGCTTATCTACAGCATTCTGTAATGCTGTAGATAAGCCCCTGATGTATCATGAAAGATGAGAAAAAGAGGTTAGATTATACTCTCCCAGGGGCGGGCGGTCCGATCCGATGGGCGTCGTGGTCCGGGGCCTCCCATCTTTTTACTATGACGTCATCTTCTTGTCTTCACGCTGTGGCTCCGGCGCAGGCATACTTTGTCTGCCCTGTTGAGGGCAGAGCAAAGTACTGCAGTGCACAAGCGCCGGGCCTCTCTGACCTTTCTCTGCGCACTGCAGTACTTTGCTCTGCCCTCAACAGATGAAGAGGACGTCATCATAAGAAGATGGGAGGCCCCGGACCGGGACCGCCCGCCCAGGTGAGTATAATCTGACCTCTTTTTCTCATCTTTCAGGATACATCGGGGGCTTATCTACAGCATTAGAGATACAGAATGATGCTGGTGGGCTTAGCTCATCTTTGAATTTGGGGGTGACGGGTTCCCTTTAAGGACATCCATGAAGCAGGAACGACTTGTAAATTTGGCTATCATGAGCATCGAGTTGGATATCCTGTGTGCATTGGACTTTAGTGACATCATTAGTGATTTTGCAGCATGAAAATCAAGGAAAGTGCCTGGATTGTAAAAAATGAATGATTTTACTTGAATTACTCTGCGTAAATGATTTTTGTAAATAAACTTGGGTTCGTTTTCACTTTGCGTTTTTGCATTACATATTGCAACACCTTGAAAAATGGGCCTCCCTCCAAAATGGGCCCTGGGCCACCCACCTCTTAAATCCGGCCCTGATTCTATGACTGGACTAAAAGGCTCGTCTTAATATCAGGATTAGGGCTTGTTCATATGCTGTGGTTTTTTCTTGGGAGCGCAGTATTTTACAGGCCAGATGCTTATTCTTTTGCTATGGATTTGAAACATCAGCATGTAAATTCTTTCAGCGTTTTTGCAACTTTGTCACCCATTCATATGAATGGGGGAGAGAAACCACAAGTAAAAACGCATTTATATTTTTTTCCCTAAGGATTGGCCATCAATGTTAAAGTCCTGGACAACCCCCTTAAAGGGAATCTGTCATCTGATTCATTCAGCACCATTGCAGCCAGGGTATATATTTCTTTATAAATGCTTCGACATTTCATGGAATATATGCTTTAAACATCAAGCAGAAGATGAGAATAGTCCGGCTCTTCCCTGCACTGCTAGACCTGGCTGGCTCTTCCCAGCACTGCTAGACCTGGCCGGCTCTTCCCAGCACTGCTAGACCTGGCCGGCTCTTCCCTGCACTGCTAGACCTGGCCGGCTCTTCCCTGCACTGCTAGACCTGGCCGGCTCTTCCCTGCACTGCTAGACCTGGCCGGCTCTTCCCTGCACTGCTAGACCTGGCCGGCTCTTCCCTGCACTGCTAGACCTGGCCGGCTCTTCCCTGCACTGCTAGACCTGGCCGGCTCTTCCCTGCACTGCTAGACCTGGCCGGCTCTTCCCTGCACTGCTAGACCTGGCCGGCTCTTCCCTGCACTGCTAGACCTGGCCGGCTCTTCCCTGCACTGCTAGACCTGGCCGGCTCTTCCCTGCACTGCTAGACCTGGCCGGCTCTTCCCTGCACTGCTAGACCTGGCCGGCTCTTCCCTGCACTGCTAGACCTGGCCGGCTCTTCCCTGCACTGCTAGACCTGGCCGGCTCTTCCCTGCACTGCTAGACCTGGCCGGCTCTTCCCTGCACTGCTAGACCTGGCCGGCTCTTCCCTGCACTGCTAGACCTGGCCGGCTCTTCCCTGCACTGCTAGACCTGGCCGGCTCTTCCCTGCACTGCTAGACCTGGCCGGCTCTTCCCAGCACTGCTAGACCTGGCCGGCTCTTCCCAGCACTGCTAGACCTGGCCGGCTCTTCCCTGCACTGCTAGACCTGGCCGGCTCTTCCCTGCACTGCTAGACCTGGCCGGCTCTTCCCTGCACTGCTAGACCTGGCCGGCTCTTCCCTGCACTGCTAGACCTGGCCGGCTCTTCCCTGCACTGCTAGACCTGGCCGGCTCTTCCCTGCACTGCTAGACCTGGCCGGCTCTTCCCTGCACTGCTAGACCTGGCCGGCTCTTCCCTGCACTGCTAGACCTGGCCGGCTCTTCCCTGCACTGCTAGACCTGGCCGGCTCTTCCCTGCACTGCTAGACCTGGCCGGCTCTTCCCTGCACTGCTAGACCTGGCCGGCTCTTCCCTGCACTGCTAGACCTGGCCGGCTCTTCCCTGCACTGCTAGACCTGGCCGGCTCTTCCCTGCACTGCTAGACCTGGCCGGCTCTTCCCTGCACTGCTAGACCTGGCCGGCTCTTCCCTGCACTGCTAGACCTGGCCGGCTCTTCCCTGCACTGCTAGACCTGGCCGGCTCTTCCCTGCACTGCTAGACCTGGCCGGCTCTTCCCTGCACTGCTAGACCTGGCCGGCTCTTCCCTGCACTGCTAGATGTCATTGATTGGTTTCTACCATTGCGAGAAACCTGTCAATCACCTAGAACAGTGCTGGGAAAAGCCAGTCGGACTAGTATCATCTCCTGCCAAGTATATTTAGTCTGAAAGGCCGAGTAATAATATAATATACCGTATACCTGGGCGCAGTCATACAGCCAAGATCTAATTCATGTTGGCCGTGGTTTGGGCAGCATGAATCTGATGACATGTCCCCTTTAAAAGTGCTTTTCCAGTCTACAAGATTCCTGATCTTTCCGCTGCACTGTACTCTGCTGTCACTTTCCAAGTGAATCCTCGACTGACTGCTCCTTTGAACCAAGGAAAATGTGGCCATAAGTTCCCAGTTCTGAAGATCAGGGAGAGGAGGGGTCCTAAGGTCCATGTAGATAAAGGTTACTCCAGTTACTATTGGAGAAATTGATGACGAGATCGGGACTTTACTGCGGTTGTGGGAACAGATAATGTTAGGGCGGCTTAATCATTACTGTTCAGTTCTTAGAGTGCATTGCTTAGGCGAGACAGTCTTACAATGTGCCAGATGTGTCACCGTGGGTGAAGCTGTTGCACCTGTTTGATAAATGTGGATAATTTTTAGACTGTCCAGTCTCAGTTTACACCAACTTCTTTTGTGCCGTAAATATTGTTTCATTTTTTGGTGTATGTTAAGCTACACCCATTCTGATAAGCACCTCCTCTTTTTAGCAAAGCCACACCCTTTTGTCAGATATGTTACAAAACCATAACAAATATGGTGCAATTCATTAAAAACTTTGGGGGGGGGGGGGGGCACAAATTGTACCAGAATTTTGGTGCATTTAGCTTAATAAATCTCCACCATTGTATTGATTTTTTTGTGTGCCTTCCTTAAAATAACATGGGAATTGTAGACTGACAGCACCTTGAAGGACTATAGATCTCAGCCCGTTCAGACTCATAAATTACTTTCAGCTAATTACTTATTGAGCTGAATACACTTTGAACCTGCTCCTTATCTGTAATCCTTTGCTCACCTCCTACACCCATCAGCCATAGAATTAAATGCTTATTCTCAAGTTTTAAAGTTATCCACAATCCATTGGATAGAAGATAACTTCCTGATCGCTGGGGGGTCCGACCACTGGGACCCCTACCTATCCCAAAAACTGGGACCCCTTCCGTAAATTGAGTGGTGGTCAATCATTCTTGATATGACTCTTTAGAGCTCCAGTTCTTGAGATCGATGAGGATTCCCAATGGTCGGACAACCAGTGATTTGGAAGTTATAAAGTAATTTATGCAAATTATGCAAATAAAGTAATTTATGAGTTATACATTATCCCGTGGATAGAAGATAACTTTCAAACTTGAGAATACCCCTTTTAGGCTTTTTTAGCACATCTAATATACATGATCTGTTTCAGCTACAGGTCTCCTAACCTCAGGCTGTTGAGTTGGTCAAGGAGACCTTTAGCCAGTCTGGACATCGAGGTTCTTACTCGGACTATACTTGTTGAAAACCTTGAGCCGGTCTGAACATCGAGGGTCATACTCAGACTATACTTGTTGAAAGTGTGAAGCCTTGGGATGAAACCACATAGTGCGGCCAATAGGCACCACAGGTCTACGCAGTTTTAGTTGCACGGCCGGTTGAACCTTGTGGTATCACCCTAAAATTGCTGTGAGAGGAAGTGGAGAACATGGATTCTCTGATAGGTTTCAGAGAGTGGATACATTAGTCAATTCATGAAGTTGAAAGTAGGGAAAATGTAAGGTACTGAACGACTTTGTCATGGGCCAAATTGGGATAGCTAGATGATTGAGGCATGGGTCAAAAGTGGTCCATCGAAGGACAATCTTTGATCTGATGACAGGGCCCTGGGAGTTCACTGCTCATTGGTGTACATGGGGTATGATCTTGCAAAGAAAGGGTAATAGCTCAAGTTGCTGAAAAAATATCACTGCTGGGTGGGATAGAAAGGCGTCCGCCTGCTGTGTAGCCGCTGACTATGCAGAGTGCCCATTGTGACCCCCTTGTCTACTACCAACTTTGCCTACATTGGACACTTAAGCATCCGAATTGGATCATGGAACAATAGAAGATGACCTGGTCTAATTATGACCTTTTCATTCACATCGCCTAACGTCTTGATACCAGATAGCACAGGAGACTTCCGAGTGGTTTTGTGCAGTCCATGCCTCGATGGGTCGGCAGCAGAAAGGGACCTACACAATATTAGAAGGGCTGTTTGGTTGATCTGTGCCTGTAAGTAACTGGATCATCCTGTCAGCTCATTAATCATTAGGAAATACGTTTATAAATAGGTGCTTCCATGTCTTCCACACCCATGTCACCCTTGTAGCAACCTAGGGAGAGAAACAAAGCACATCCCTTACGTAAATCATAGCATATACATGCGAAAGAATCTGAGACAGACCAGATACTTTAAACATTAAGAACCAGTTCAGCCGCTATAGGAGCCGAGTAACTATAAGTTGGTTTCCTCAGCGAGTGTATGTGGGGTGTCACTAGGCGATCTTTTTAGGAAGTGCATGAGTCTCCTAGCAAAAAGGTAATAGTACAAGAAAACATAACGGTACTTTGGTTCTTCCTGACTCCTAGACTATGTGCACACAACGTCTTTTTTTTTTAAGTAGGTCCATTCCTGCCTGAAAAAGTACCGTACCCAGGAAAAGCCCTCCAAAAAGAACTATGTAAAAAACATTTGCTGTTCATATGTTCTGCTTTTTGAGCGTCTTTTAACTGCTTCAGGATTCCAAATGGTTAAAAGAAGTGACCCAACCATTCATGGGGCCCGGGTATCTTTTTTTTTTTTTAATGTTTTGCCAGAATTTTTGCTTTTCGAATGGAGTTGCAATAAAAAAAAGTCTGAAAAACTCCAATAAGAAAAAAGAAAGACACCACAAAGATGATGTATAAACTCTCCTAGGTTCCTCCAGCTGTGAAAAATGACAAAAAAGCGTTCAAGAAACAACCTAAAAAAAGGCTACAAATAATGCTTCAAGACAAAAAAAAAACAGTGGCATTTCCTGAAGCTGCTGCTTCTTGAAAAACTCATAAGGTTCGACCGGTTGAAAAAGACTTTGTGTGCACACGTTGAGAAAGTCGGGGGTTCACACGTCAAGAAAGTCATAGGCTCACATGTTACAGACGTGAAATTCATAATTTCAGGAGGGCTGGTAGCTATGTGATACCATTATTGCCATTTTTCGATTGCCACGCTTCTCCAAAAATAAAGGAATAAAAAGAGATAAAAATTTCATATGTGCCCCAAAAACAGTATTAATAAAAATGTCAGCTCTGGGTGCAAAAAACATGACCTCACCCAACTCTATAGACGTAGAAATAAGTTACCGAACAAGAACGAAATGGATTTTTATTCCAAATTTCAGATTTGTTTTCACCACTATAATAAAAAAAAAACTATACAAGTTTGATGTAATCATATGGACCCAGAGAATCATTTTCTTAGGCTGGTTTTTTTTTTACCACAGACAAACAAATCCCAAAAAAACAATGTTGGAATTTTTTTTTTCCTTCGCATTTTCACCGCTGTTGGAATTGTTATGAACATTTTCCAGTAAATTATATGTTCTGCAACTCATTCTCACAAAAAAAGAAGCCCTCATAAGTTTGTCAATGGAACATTTTTAAAAAAGTTTTTATTCCTGGAAGAAGGCGAGGAAAAAATTAAAATGAAAAATTGGATAAATTGGATTCAGACCGTGACTTGTTTGTAATCTAGGTCAGGAGGAAAAAATGCAAGATTACAATTAATTCTCTTTTGCCTCAGTCCTTGGGTTGCCCAGGGTTCGGGGCATTGCTCGCCCTTACGTGGTATATGCCATGTATAATAATAATAATAATAATAATAATTTTATTTATATAGCGCCAACATATTCCGCAGCGCTTTACAACTTATAGAGGGGACTTATACAGACAACAGACATTACAGCATAACAGAAATCACAGTTCAAAACAGATACCAGGAGGAATGAGGGCCCTGCTGCTCGCAAGCTTACAATCTATGAGGAAAAGGGGAGACACAAGAGGTGGATGGTAACAATTGCTTTAGTTATTTGGACCAGCCATAGTGTAAGGCTCGGGTGTTCATGTAAAGCTGCATGAACCAGTTAACTGCCTAAGTATGTAACAGTACAGACACAGAGGCTATTAACTGCATAAAGTGTATGAGAACATGATGGAGGAACGTGATTATGTTGTTGTTTTTTTATTAATAGGCCACACAGGGATAATTAGGTTAATGCGTTGAGGCGGTAGGCCAATCTGAACAAATGAGTTTTTAGTGCACGCTTAAAACTGTGGGGATTGGGGATTAATCGTATTAACCTAGGTAGTGCATTCCAAAGAATCGGCGCCGCACGTGTAAAGTCTTGGAGACGGGAGTGGGAGGTTCTGATTATTG
This sequence comes from Ranitomeya variabilis, assembly GCF_051348905.1. NCBI lineage: Eukaryota > Metazoa > Chordata > Amphibia > Anura > Dendrobatidae > Ranitomeya > Ranitomeya variabilis. The sequence goes on from NC_135236.1 coordinate 652,330,504, forward strand.
AGGATGCTAACCTGAGGTCATTAGCAGAGCGGAGGGCACGGGTAGGTTGGTAGACTGAGACCAGAGAGGAGATGTAGGGTGGTGCTGAGCCATGGAGTGCTTTGTGGATGAGGGTAGTAGTTTTGTGCTGGATTCTGGATTGGATGGGTAGCCAGTGTAATGACTGGCACAAGGTAGAGGCATCGGTGTAACGGTTGGCGAGGAATATGATCCTGGCAGCAGCATTCAGGACAGATTGGAGCGGGGAGAGTCTGGTAAAAGGTAGGCCAATTAGTAGAGAGTTACAATAGTCCAGACGAGAATGAATAAGTGAGACAGTAAGAGTTTTTGCAGAGTCGAAAGTAAGAAAAGGGCGAATTCTGGAAATGTTTTTGAGATGCAGATAAGAAGAGCGAGCCAGTGATCGGATGTGGGGGGTGAATGAAAGCTCGGAATCAAGGATGACTCCAAGGCAGCGGGCATGTTGCTTTGGAGTAATGGTGGAACCGCACACAGAGATGGCAATGTCGGGCAAAGGTAGGTTTGTAGAGGGAGAGAACACGAGGAGTTCAGTTTTTGACAGGTTCAGTTTCAGATAGAGGGAGGACATGATGTTAGAGACAGCGGTAAGACAATCACTGGTGTTTTCTAAAAAGGTCGGCGTGATAACAGGAGAAGAGGTATATAATTGGGTGTCGTCAGCATAGAGATGGTACTGGAAACCAAATCTACTGATTGTTTGTCCAATAGGGGCAGTATACAAAGAGAAGAGGAGGGGGCCTAGGACTCATCCTTGAGGAACCCCAACAGTAAGGGTACTGTCACACAGTACCATTTTGATCGCTACGACGGTACGATTCGTGACGTTCTAGCGATATCGTTACGATATCGCAGTGTCTGACACGCAGCAGCGATCAGGGATCCTGCTGAGAATCGTACGTCGTAGCAGATCGTGTGGAACTTTCTTTCGTCGCTTGATCACCCGCTGACATCGCTGGATCGTTGTGTGTGACAGCGATCCAGCGATGTGTTCGCTTGTAACCAGGGTAAACATCGGGTAACTAAGCGCAGGGCCACGCTTAGTAACCCGATGTTTACCGTGGTTACCAGCGTAAACGTAAAAAAACAAACAGTACATACTTACATTCCGGTGTCTGTCCTCCAGCGTCTCAGCTTCTCTCCACTGTGTGAGCGTCTGCCAGCCGGAAAGCGAGCACAGCGGTGACGTCTGACGTCACCGCTGTGCTTGCCGGCTATGGCGCTTACACAGTGGAGAGAAGCAGAACGCCGGGGACAGACACCGGAATGTAAGTATGCACTGTTTGTTTTTTTTACGTTTACGCTGGTAACCACGGTAAACATCGGGTTACTAAGCGCGGCCCTGCGCTTAGTTACCCGATGTTTACCCTGGTTACCGGGGACTTCGGCATCGCTCCAGCGCCGTGATTGCAACGTGTGACCGCAGTCTACGACGCTGGAGCGATATTCATACGATCGCTGCGACGTCACGGATCGTGCCGTCGTAGCGATCAAAATGGTACTGTGTGACAGTACCCTAAGGGGAAGGTGAGAGGAGGAGGAACCAGCAAAACAAACAGTGAAGGATCGGCCAGAGAGATAGGAGGAGAACCAAGAGAGAACGGTGTCCTTGAGGCCGATGGAGCGGAGCATAGTGAGGAGGAGCTGATGATCCACAGTGTCGAATGCTGCGGAGAGATCCAAGAGAATTAGCATGGAATAGTGACCATTAGATTTAGCTGTTAGTAGGTCATTAGAGACTTTAGTGAGGGCAGTTTCAGTAGAGTGTAAAGAGCGGAAACCAGATTGAAGAGGGTCGAGAAGAGAATTATCTGAGAGATAGCGGGTAAGACGGGAGTGGACCAGGCGTTCCAGGAGTTTAGAGATGAAGGGAAGATTAGAGACAGGTCTATAATTAGCGGCACAATTTTGATCGAGGGAGGGCTTTTTAACCCCTTCACCCCCAAGGGTGGTTTGCACGTTAATGACCGGGCCAATTTTTACAATTCTGACCACTGTCCCTTTATGAGGCTATAACTCTGGAACGCTTTGACGGATCTTGGCGATTCTGACATTGTTTTCTCGTGACATATTGTACTTCATGTTAGTGGTAAAATTTATTCGATATAACTTGCATTTATTTGTGAAAAAAACGAATATTTGGCGAAAATTTTGAAAATTTCGCAATTTTCCAACTTTGAATTTTTATGCCCTTAAATCACAGACATATGTCACGCAAAATACTTAATAAGTAACATTTCCCACATGTCTACTTTACATCAGTACAATTTTGGAACCAAAATTTTTTTTTGTGACGGAGTTATAAGGGTTAAAAGTTAACCAGCAATTTCTCATTTTTACAACACCATTTTTTTTTAGGGACCACATCTCATTTGAAGTCATTTTGAGGGGTCTATATGATAGAAAATACTCAAGTGTGACACCATTCTAAAAACTGCACCCCTCAAGGTGCTCAAAACCACATTCAAGAAGTTTATTAACCCTTCAGGTGTTTCACAGGAATTTTTTGAATGTTTAAATAAAAATGAGCATTTAACTTTTTTTCACACACAATTTATTTCAGCTCCAATTTGTTTTATTTTACCAAGGGTAACAGGAGAAAATGGACCCCCAAAGTTGTTGTACAATTTGTCCTGAGTACGCTGATACCCCATATGTGAGGGTAAACCACTGTTTGGGCGTATGGCAGAGCTCGGAAGGAAAGGAGCGCCATTTGACTTTTCAATGCAAAATTGACTGGAATTGAGATGGGACGCCATGTTGCGTTTGGAGAGCCCCTGATGTGCCTAAACACTGAAACCCCCTACAAGTGACACCATTTTGGAAAGTAGACCCCCTAAGGAACTTATCTTGATGTGTGGTGAGCACTTTGACCCACCAAGTGCTTCACAGAAGTTTATAATGCAGAGCCGTAAAAATAAAAAATCATATTTTTTCACAAAAATGATCTTTTTGCCCCCAATTTTTTATTTTCCCAAGGGTAAGAGAAGAAATTGGACCCCAAAAAATGTTGTGCAATTTGTCCTGAGTACGATGATACCCCATATGTGGGTGTAAACCATTGTTTGGGCGCATGGCAGAGCTTGGAAGGGAAGGAGCGCCATTTGACTTTTCAATGCAAAATTGACTGGAATTGAGATGGGACGCCATGTTGCGTTTGGAGAGCCCCTGATGTGCCTAAACATTGAAACTCCCTACAAGTGACACCATTTTGGAAAGTAGACCCCCTAAGGAACTTATCTAGATGTGTGGTGAGCACTTTGACCCACCAAGTGCTTCACAGAAGTTTATAATGCAGAGCCGTAAAAATAAAAAATCATATTTTTTCACAAAAATGATCTTTTTGCCCCCAATTTTTTATTTTCCCAAGGGTAAGAGAAGAAATTGGACCCCAAAAAATGTTGTGCAATTTGTCCTGAGTACGCTGATACCCCATATGTGGGTGTAAACCATTGTTTGGGCGCATGGCAGAGCTTGGAAGGGAAGGAGCGCCATTTGACTTTTCAATGCAAAATTGACTGGAATTGAGATGGGACGCCATGTTGCGTTTGGAGAGCCCCTGATGTGCCTAAACACTGAAACCCCCTACAAGTGACACCATTTTGGAAAGTAGACCCCCTAAGGAACTTATCTTGATGTGTGGTGAGCACTTTGACCCACCAAGTGCTTCACAGAAGTTTATAATGCAGAGCCGTAAAAATAAAAAATCATATTTTTTCACAAAAATGATCTTTTCGCCCCCAATTTTTTATTTTCCCAAGGGTAAGAGAAGAAATTGGACCCCAAAAAATGTTGTGCAATTTGTCCTGAGTACGCTGATACCCCATATGTGGGTGTAAACCATTGTTTGGGCGCATGGCAGAGCTTGGAAGGGAAGGAGCGCCATTTGACTTTTCAATGCAAAATTGACTGGAATTGAGATGGGACGCCATGTTGCGTTTGGAGAGCCCCTGATGTGCCTAAACATTGAAACTCCCTACAAGTGACACCATTTTGGAAAGTAGACCCCCTAAGGAACTTATCTAGATGTGTGGTGAGCACTTTGACCCACCAAGTGCTTCACAGAAGTTTATAATGCAGAGCCGTAAAAATAAAAAATCATATTTTTTCACAAAAATGATCTTTTCGCCCCCAATTTTTTATTTTCCCAAGGGTAAGAGAAGAAATTGGACCCCAAAAAATGTTGTGCAATTTGTCCTGAGTACGCTGATACCCCATATGTGGGTGTAAACCATTGTTTGGGCGCATGGCAGAGCTTGGAAGGGAAGGAGCGCCATTTGACTTTTCAATGCAAAATTGACTGGAATTGAGATGGGACGCCATGTTGCGTTTGGAGAGCCCCTGATGTGCCTAAACATTGAAACTCCCTACAAGTGACACCATTTTGGAAAGTAGACCCCCTAAGGAACTTATCTAGATGTGTTTTGAGAGCTTTGAACCCCCAAGTGTTTCACTACAGATTATAACGCAGAGCCGTGAAAATAATTTTTATTTTTTTTCTCAAAAATGATTTTTTAGCACCCAGCTTTGTATTTTTACAAGGGTAACAGAATAAATTGGACCCCAAAATTTGTTTTCCAATTTGTCCTGAGTACGCTGATACCCCATATGTGGGGGGGAACCACTGTTTGGGCGCATGACAGAGCTCGGAAGGGAAGGAGCGCCATTTGGAATGCAGACTTAAATGGATTGGTCAGCAGCCGTCACGTTGCATTTGCAGAGCCCCTGATGTACCCAAACAGTACAAACCCCCCACAAGTGACCCCATATTGGAAACTAGACCTCCCAAAGAACTTATCTAGATGTGTTTTGAGAACTTTGAACCCCCAAGTGTTTCACTAAAGTTTATAGCGCAAAGCCGTGAAAATAAAAATTCTTTTTTTTTTTCACAAAAATGATTTTTTAGCCCCCAGTTTTGTATTTTCACAAGGGTAACAGGATAAATTAGACCCCAAAAGTTGTTGTCCAATTTGTCCTGAGTACGCTGATACCCCATATGTGGGGGGGAACCACTGTTTGGGTGCATGACAGAGCTCGGAAGGGAAGGAGCGCCATTTGGAATGCAGCCTTAAATGGATTGGTCTGCAGGCGTCACGTTGCATTTGCAGAGCCCCTGATGTACCCAAACAGTACAAACCCCCCACAAGTGACCCCATATTGGAAACTAGACCTCCCAAGGAACTTATCTAGATGTGTTGTGAGAACTTTGAACCCCCAAGTGTTTCACTACAGTTTATAACGCAGAGCCGTGAAAATAAAACATCTTTTTTTCCCACAAAAATGATTTTTAGCCCCCCAAATTTTTATTTTCCTAAGGATAACAAGAGAACTTGGACCCCAGAAGTTGTTGTTCAATTTGTCCCGAGTACGCTGATAACACATATGTTGGGGTAAACCCCTTTTTGGGCGCACGGGAGAGCTCGGAAGGGAAGGAGCACTGTTTTACTTTTTCAACGCAGAATTGGCTGGAATTGAGATTGGACGCCATGTCGCGCTTGTAGAGCCCCTGATGTGCCTGGACAGTGGAAACTCCCCAATTCTACCTGAAACCCTAACCCAAACACACCCCTAACCCTAATCCCAACGGTAACCCTAACCACACCCCTAGCCCTGACACACCCATAATTCTAATCCCAACCCTAATCCAAACGTAAGTGTAATCCAAACCCTAACCCTAACTTTAGCCCCAACCCTAACTTTAGCCCCAACCCTAACTTTACCTCCAACCCTAGCCCTAACCCTAACCCTACCCCTAACCCTAACCCTAAACGTGACTGAAATACGTGGCACTGAAATACGTGGCACTGAAATACGTGGCACTGAAATACGTGGCACTGAAATACGTGGCACTGAAATACGTGGCACTGAAATACGTGGCACTGAAATACGTGGCACTGAAATACGTGGCACTGAAATACGTGATACGTGGCACTTAAATACGTGGCACTGAAACACGTGGCACTGAAATACGTGATACGTGGCACTGAAATACGTGGCACTGAAATACGTGGCACTGAAATACGTGGCACTGAAATACGTGGCACTGAAATACGTGGCACTGAAATACGTGGCACTGAAATACGTGGCACTGAAATACGTGGCACTGAAATATGTGATACGTGGCACTGAAATACGTGGCACTGAAATACGTGGCACTGAAATACGTGGCACTGAAATACGTGGCACTGAAATACGTGGCACTGAAATACGTGGCACTGAAATACGTGGCACTGAAATACGTGGCACTGAAATACGTGATACGTGGCACTGAAATACGTGGCACTGAAATACGTGGCACTGAAATACGTGATACGTGGCACTTAAATACGTGGCACTGAAACACGTGGCACTGAAATACGTGATACGTGGCACTGAAATACGTGGCACTGAAATACGTGGCACTGAAATACGTGGCACTGAAATACGTGGCACTGAAATACGTGATACGTGGCACTGAAATACGTGGCACTGAAATACGTGATACGTGGCACTGAAATACGTGGCACTGAAATACGTGGCACTGAAATACGTGGCACTGAAATACGTGGCACTGAAATACGTGGCACTGAAATACGTGGCACTGAAATACATGGTACTAAAATATGTGGCACTGAAATACGTGATACGTGGCACTGAAATACGTGATACGTGGCACTGAAATATGTGATACGTGGCACTGAAATACGTGGCACTGAAACACGTGGCACTGAAATACGTGGCACTGAAATACGTGGCACTGAAATACGTGGCACTATGACTGTCAGAAAATGTTCATTAAACGGTTAGGGGTGAGGTTAGGGGTAGAGTTAGGGTTAGGGTTTGGATCCCTTTATCACCTTGATGGTGGTGGGTGGCTTTTCAGTGTGTTTAAATGCATGCGTTTTTAAAGCAAACAAACGCATGTGCTTAAAAACGCAAGAAAATACTGCAGGTTGTATTTCTGAAAATGAACGCATGCAGAAAAAAAACGCATGCGTTTGAAAACGCGACCAAACGCGTACAAAAAAACCGCATGCGTTTTCAATGTTAAATATAGGGAAAAAACGCATGCGTTTTTTTGTGCAAAAAACGCTGCAGACAAAAACGCAAGTGTGAAACCAGCGACGCTTTTTATAGCAAAAAAGTTTTTGCGTCTCCACATTTTGAGACCTATAATTTTTCCACATTTTGCTCCACAGAGTCATGTGAGGTCTTGTTTTTTGCGGGACGAGTTGACGTTTTTATTGGTAACATTTTCGGACACGTGACCATTTTTGATCGCTTTTTATTCCGATTTTTGTGAGGCAGAATGACCAAAAACCAGCTATTCATGAATTTCTTTTGGGGGAGGCGTTTATACCGTTCCGCGTTTGGTTAAATTGATAAAGCAGTTTTATTCTTCGGGTCAGTACGATTACAGCGATATCTCATTTATATCATTTTTTTATGTTTTGGCGCTTTTATACGATAAAAACTAAAATATAGAAAAAATAATTATTTTCGTATCGCTTTATTCTCAGGACTATAACTTTTTTATTTTTTTGCTGATAATGTTGTATGGCGGCTTGTTTTTTGCGGGACAAGATGACGTTTTCAGCGGTACCATGGATATTTATATCAGTCTTTTTGATCGCGTGTTATTCCACTTTTTGTTCGGCGGTATGGTAATAAAGCGTTGTTTTTTGCCTCGTTTTTTTTTTTTTTTTCTTACGGTGTTTACTGAAGGGGTTAACTAGTGGGGCAGTTTTATAGGTTGGGTCGTTACGGACGCGGCGATACTAAATATGTGTACTTTTATAGTTTTGTTTTTTTTATTTAGATAAAGAAATGTATTTATGGGAATAATATATTTTTTTTTATTATTATTTATTTAGGATTTTTTTTTTTTTTTTTTTACACATGTGGAAAAATTTTTTTTTAACTTTTTTACTTTGTCCCAGGGGGGGACATCACAGATCATTGATCTGGCAGTGTGCACAGCACTCTGCCAGATCGACGATCTGCTGTGCAGGGCTGCAGGCTTACCAAGTGTCTGCTCTGAGCAGACACTCGGTAAGCCACCTCCTTCCCTGCAGGACCCGGATGCCGCGGCCATCTTGGATCCGGGACCTGCAGCCAGGAAGGAGGTAGGAGACCCTCGCAGCAACGCGATCACATCGCGTTGCTCCGGGGGTCTCAGGGAAGCCCGCAGGGAGCCCCCTCCCTGCGCGATGCTTCCCTATACCGCCGGTACACTGCGATCATGTTTGATCGCGGTGTGCCGGGGGTTAATGTGCCGGGGGCGGTCCGTGACCGCTCCTGGCACATAGTGCCGGATGTCAGCTGCGATATGCAGCTGACACCCGGCCGCGATCGGCCGCGCTCCCCCCGTGAGCGCCGCTGATCGGTGATGACGTACTATCCCGTCGGCGGTCATACGGGCCCACCCCACCTCGACGGGATAGTACGTCAAATGTCGGGAAGGGGTTAAGTAGTGGATGTATGATGGCATGCTTAAATGAGGAGGGAAAAATACCGGAAGTGAGGGAAAGGTTGAATATTTTTGTTAGGTGAGAGGTGACAGCCGGGGAAAGGGACTGGAGGAGATGCGACGGAATGGGGTCGCTGGTGCAAGTGGTCGGGCGAGAAGATGCAAGGAGCCTGCTTACTTCTTCTTCTGTAACTGGTTCAAAGTCAGAGAGTGAACTAGATGCAGTGGGGGAGGGAGGACAGTGCTTGGTATGAAGAGATTGGGAAATGATTTCCTGTCGAATGTGGTCAATTTTTTCTTTGAAGTAATTGGCCAGATCGTCAGCGTGGAGATCTGTGGTTGGGGCCTGCTCTCTTGGGTTGAGTAGGGACCGGAAAGTGTCAAAGAGATGTTTAGGGTTATTGGACAGCGAGGTGATGAGGGTGTTGAAATAGGTTTGTTTGGAGAGGTGAAGGGCAGAGTTGTATGTTTTTAACATGAACTTATAATGGATGCAGAGTGAGACCTTGGTACCAGCTTTCTTGCATTTCTGTAATTTCTTCCTGCATCTATTTGGTAAACCGTGAAGGCTTTCACATTGGGGTCTCCTCATTTGAGATAATGAAGTTAATTGTTTGCCCCCGGGCTCCCTCAGCACTTTCATGCTTTACTAGCTCCCGCCATACACAGTGACAGCTTCTGCAAATGAGCATTAGAGCCGGGATTGCTCTGCCCAGAGCTCCGCTGGTGCCTTTTGACTGCCGGCTCGCAGGCATCTGTGAAGGTTAAGGTAGGTAAGTACGGTCAAGGAAAGAATGGAATCGTAGTATTGACAATGCACAACGAGTGCCGCCATAAACGGGAAGACGAAGAATTATTAACTGCAGAGAATACACCAGATTTTACAAGATCTAGATCGCACCCATACAGCATGAACTGGTGGTATATGTTCCTTTTTTTTTTTAGCCTCTTTTTGTTTGTTTTTTTTCACTTTAGTTTTTTTTCCTTCTTGCCTTCCCAGTGCATTCACTTTTTTATTTTTCCATTTGACATTGGACTATCAGGACTAGTGATGAGCGAACATGCTTGGACAAGGTGTTATCCAACCATGCTCGGGTGCTAACCGAGTGATTTTGGCGTAAAAATATGTTCAAGTCCTCGCGGCTTCATGTCTTTTGGCTGCTCGAAAGCCGCGAGGACTCGAACATATTTTTCGAGCACGCCGAAAACAATCAGTTAGCACCTGAGCTTGATCGGATAACGTCTTATCTGAGCACGATCTCTCAACACTAATCAGGACTTGATCTGGCTTTAAAGATCTCCAGTGATCATCTGTAATCATTAGCGGACCTTCCAGCAAGTGTTTAGTTTCCCTGCAGCGCCCATCTCTGGGGAAAAATGAAGTATTGCACAGTACCTATTGTGTAATTTATGGGCTTTTTCATGCAGACTGATGAACACTCTTTGTAAGGGCATGTGCACATGATGGCTTTGACCTGCCTGAAAAGGCACTCGATAAAAAAAATAATACAAAAAGAATGAACACATGCACAGCAATGTCAAAATGACTTACTGTGCATATTATCCGTCTTTTAACCGCTTTAGATTTCTAGTGGATTCCACCAGTGTTAGAGATGAGCGGATCACGTTTTTTTCTTGAGAAATTCAAATTGCGGAGTTATTTTCCGTGAATTTAATTGTTATTATTATGCAAGGGAGGCTCTCTATACTCCAGAACATAAGTTGTAATATGTAAAAAATAGTACAAAAAAAACCTATAACTCGGCTTAGCCATGACATCCGACCTTCGGCTTCTGTGCAAGAACGCGAAAGATCACTGCGTCATGACGTCGAATCTTGCAACGGGTCCTTCTGCACCTAAGTGCAGAACTCTCAAGCTTCTTAAAAGGTGGAAGTCATGACAGAGTGTAAGAGGACCCGGGAATCAGAAGATGCTGCAAGGATGCATCGGGTGGCTGTGAGTAGTGTAGGGCCCGGAAAGGTGAGGGTGCTAAACGTTCCTTCTAAAGAATCTTTGGGCAGAGCAGAGTGTAAATTACCTTCAAAAGGGAAAGTGTGCTGAAAAGGAACAGATAAACCTTAACTGGAATTTCTCTGACTTGCTTTAAACTATACAAAAGAATGACTGAACATCCAAATGAGACTAACACCAGCAGGAAATGCCAGGAGGGAAGAGAGTATATAAAGCCGCAACCAAAAGGTGATAGGGCAGACAAATGAAAACCCATGTGTTATGCTAAACAGACTGCAGCCAGAATAACAGAACATAAAAAAACTAGAGAAAAGATGCATCTTTTGGGGCTCGGTGGACAGAGAAGCCGACCACAAAACACAGGCTCAAGGATTCGAACCCAAGATCATGACAATCCTTGGCTTTTTGTACTTCTCAAGTTGAATGTTTCCATCGGAATTCTATATTTCGGGGATTCCAACAGAAAACAAAACTGAGAACACTGTGTTGGGACCTGGCCCTAAAAAGTTGTCCATTTTGTTTTCCTTTTAAGAAATGGATTTTAGCATGTGGTATGGTGCTTATTAAATCCAGTAGACATCTGTAATACATGGATGACAAGCGTCCATTATAGGTAGAACTATCTTGACTTTGGATATGGATTTATTCACAACTGAACATGCCGGTTTGTTCTGAGGATGGTGGACATCAACAGCCTATTCTAAAAATGTCAACGTCCCATCTATATCATGTCAAGAACAGAACCACAAGAGGTAAATGGATAGGTCCATGCATGCCCACCTTGGATATAGTTTAAATCACACCTGAACATCCCGGCTTGTTCTGAGGATGGTGGACACCCTCAGGCTATTCTAAAAAGGTCTCCGTCCCATCACTAGCATCTCAAGAACTTGCAAGGATAGATCCATGCATGCTTACCTTGGATACGGTTTCATTCACAACTGAACATACCGGTTTGTTCTGAGGATGGTGGACACCCTCACGCTATTCTTAAAAGGTCTCCGTCCCATTGCTAGCATCTCAAGAACTTGCAAGGATAGATCCATGCATGCTTACCTTGGATACGGTTTCATTCACACCTGAACATGTCGGCTTGTTCTGAGGATGGTAGACATCCTCAGGCTATTCTAAATATGTCTCCGTCCCATCACTAGCATGTCAAGAACAGGACCGCAAGAGGTGAATGGATAGAGGCATGCATGCCCACCTCTCAACTTCCACCAGCATGATATGGGGCCCTATTCTTAAGCTCAGAGATGGGAACCACATTTCTAAGATGGTTATAGCATGTCCTGTGGTTCTGCTAGGTAAGAGACTAAACTCTTTAATACTTTATTACACCATGGAGCCTGTAAGCTCTGCAGTCATTAGGCTTCTCCAAGAACCATGTTCATAGATCATATTCTCCAGTGTTTTCCATCCGTCTCGCTCAGGGGAACTGCAGCCAGATCTGGGGCTCCATCGCGTATCTCCTTTTTCATTTATCGTTCTTTGACGATCTGTCACCGTCGCCACCTGCAGCCGGATCGGCAAGAGAAGACTTTGTTCTGTTAGCACGAGCAGCTGCAAATCTGTCATCTGTCCCTGCGACTGCATCAAAAAAGGTCTTTCTTATCCACTTCCCTGGCACTGCCGCTTCTCTAAAGACCTGCAATTTACAGCTTCATGCAAGAAATAAAAAATAAATGAAATCAGAAAGAATACTCTGATCCCAGCCTGGTTCGTCTTCTTCGTCTTTCAGATACTTTCACCGTTGCTTGGCTCGGTTAATTTATAGCCTTGCAAATCTTTACTGCCTCATTAGAGCCATTTAGGATGTATATGTGTTAAATTTTACAAGCATTTTCTCTTGCTAATTTAGGGCTAATGTACAGGAGGGAAAGTGATGGCGTTTAGTTCCCCTCGCAGTTGGCCCAAACGCTCTGCGTGCGGCTCGAACACATCATTATTGATTCATTTTCATGTGCGGACATATCACTCTGATGTTTGTGCTCCAGACTTAAAGGACTTGTGCAGGACTAGGATGTTAATAATTTATCCTTGGGGTTCGGGCAGACGAACGTATTTTCGATCCGACAAAATATAGGATTGCACTCGGACCAATGTTATTCTGTGAGGCCCTGCACATTTCCGATTTGCCATTTTCAACCTGACTGATTTGCATCCAATATTCGAATTGCACTCTATCATGCAAGCCAATGGGTCCGTGGAAAAAAATCATGCTGCACTCAGATGACATCCGAGCGCTGTCCAATTTTCATAAACTGACATAATGGGAAAGATGGAGAATTTTTTTTTTCTCCCCATCTTCGCCCATTTTGCACACCCTCCATAATACCTCCCTTCTTCAGGTTTGTCTCCAGCACTCTCTCCACTTTGGCAGTAGAGCAGCAGCTTCGGCGCATCAGTTATCCGTCAGTTTTTTTCATTGTTTGGGGTAATATATGATTAGATTATTATATCGTCTTGTATCTGGAATAAAGAAAGCACCGGAGACGTTTGTGGCCAAGCTCCCGCTGCGCTCTGCTCCGTCCGACCACTTAGTTATTACTATGCGCCTGCGACTATACACACAAAAACACTTCTCACATTTCTCGCTTTAGAAGGAGCGGCGGCGGCGGCTATGCTGCTTAGAAATCCACTCATACATTTTTTATTCCGGTCCTTTGATCTCACCTATAAAGCCCAATGCGGGAATCTGAGAATGACAGGCTGTGCGCTTCCCGTCTTGTGTACGCCGGCCGCATGAATGCGCCTCAGTATGTATTCTTATTTTCTATGGAGTGCGAATTCAGTCTGAGATGAATGTGCGACCATTGAAGTAGCTGAAAGGTATCTGTCAGAAGTCGGCTGTGTGCAGTACTATATACACCGAGCGGTGCGCTCAGTGCACCCGATTACCTTGCCTTTTATTTCTCCTTTCTGTTATGCTTAAAATATATGCCTTTTATTTTAAAAAGTGCATTAAATACACAAAAAATGGATATAATGTCATTTAGTACCCTACGCCATTAATTTCACACACCACTATGAAACGTTAAAGTGGTTTTATCATCTTGGTACTTCCCGCTTGCCGTAGGGGGCGCTGCGCTCCTGATGATTGACATTGTGGACCCATCGGTATGGTTGTGCCTCCGGCCCAAATTGTGCGCTCTCTGACTCTGCAAGAGAGAGGCAGCTTTACCTTTGCATCCTAGGAGGAGCGATTGGGGCACTGAAACTGGTCGGATGTAGGCATTCAGAACGATGAATATAGACAAGAGCTTGTAAGCGCTGCACTACTAGAGGTGGCCGGTGACCTAAGAAACATGAAGTACACAATTGAATTTAAAATCCTTCCATTTTTGAGAAGGGAGAGAATTTTTAGTAACAGGAAAATTACAAAGTTGTTTGTTTTTTACACGCACTTTGCAATTTTACCTATTTAAGAAGATGAGACAACCCCTTTAGTAAAAGAGCCAGCTAGAAGATGCAGTGTTTTCTGGGCACTGTCAAGTCCAAAAAAAAACCCAATACAACCAGTTAGAACAACTCCGAAATGTGTTGCCAATAAAGCCCCCCTTCTCCAAGCCTGTGGTTACCTTGTGTCTTCTGGATTTGACACCGCATCTTCTAGCAAGTTTCGTGATTCAGCGCGTGGAGCAGCAGCCAAGTCCAGACTAATTTCCAAGCCTTATGGTGAATGGCTTCCTTGTTCCTCAGCTTTACCCCACCGAATTCACACATGGGGCTCCCTGCTTATTTTTCTTGTAACCCCTTTATTTAGGAGTTCTTTGTGTCCATGATTCCAGATATTCGAACTAACCTCTTATCGGATCGATCCTGTGCCAGGAACTCTCCCCTATTGCTTAATTTTCTAAGCTCATTTATGACTAATTTGAACTTTGATGTGGTCGTACATTTGCTCAGAACTTGGTTCAGGAGAAGAGAGACAAGGTCTAACCATGATGCTCCTTTGATGGCTTCACAAGTTAACTCATTTGGTTTTGTCAATTTGAACTTTGATGTGGTCGTACGACTGCTTAGAACATGGTTCAGGAGAAGAGAGACAAGTTCTCTAACGCTGATGCTCCTTTAATGGCTTCACAAGTAACTCATTTTGTTTTACTCTGTGATACATAGAGGCCTTAAAATTCAAACTGTCTAAAACATTTTGATAACTTTATTGCAAAAATTAGGCGACAATAAATCGATTTAAATAAAAAGAAAAATTACTGCTGAATCCTTTTAAGGTAGACATAGCTAACTTCTGGATCTGTTTTGTTTCTTTGGGTAAATATAAACCCATCCACAGTTACGTGGAAGGTTCTGATGTATCCAGGATAAGGAGGGTGGCGGACAGATCATGTCAGCTGTAATGAGCCATTAATAGCCTGATGCTGATTCCTTAATTACTGGATAGGAGCCAAATATGTGGAGCAGCGTTACCGCAAAGGAGTTTGTGATACTTGTTGGCTGTGCCAACCGGACACTGATGGCATATCCTAGCCATATGCCATTAAATGCCTCCTTTTTAAAGGTCAAATTTATAATTTATCCACTGGATAGGTAATACATTTTAGATTGATGGACTCCCTCGGGTCGCCACTATCGGGGATCCCTGTCCTCCTTTCCAGCTGCTTCTCAGAGGAGCCAGAATGGAAGCGCGAAGTGTCAAAACTCGTGCCCTGATTGGAGCAGCACAGCATATGTGCTTTTCGGTTGGGGGACATGGGGGTTGGGGGACACCATCAGAGGAGTCTTTGAGGATGCAAGAACTGTCAGTAAAGTAAGTGCTCCTGGGTACAGAAGAGTCAGGCAAGGTAGCTGCCGGCCGGACGGTCATTAATCGGACAGCCATCTAATACGTATGTGTACGTGAGGGGCTTTTCTGTGGGATTAAGGTCTGGAGACTGGCTAGGCCACTCCATGACCTTAATGTGCTTCTTTTTGAGCCACTCCTTTGTTGCCTTGGGTGTATGTTTTGGGTCATTGTCTAACTGGAAGACCCAGCCATGACTCATTTTTAATGTCCTGGCAGAGGGAAGGAGGTTGTCACTCAGGATTTTCCGGTACGTGGCTCCATCCATTCTCCCATTGAAGTAGTCCTGTGCCCTTATCAGAGAAACACCCCAAAAACATAATGTTTCCACCTCCATGCTGGACTGTGGGGACAGTGTTCTTAGATTCATAGGCAGCATTTCTTTTCCTCCAAACATGGCGAGTTGAGTTAATGCCATTGACCTCAGTTTTTGTCTCATCTGACCAATCACTCACAGAATCATCCAGGTGTTCATTGGCAAACTTCAGACGGGCCTGCACATGTGCCTTCTTGAGCAGGGGACCTTGCGGGCACTGCAGGATTTTAAACCTTTACGGCGTAATGTGTTATCAATGGTTTTCCTGGTGACTGTGGCCCCAGCTGCCTTGAGATCATTAACAAGTTCCCCCCGTGTACTTTTAGGCTGATCTCTCACCTTCCTCATGATCAAGGATACCCCACGAGGTGAGATTTTGCATGGTGCCCCAGAGCGATGTCGATTGACAGTCATTTTGTATTTCTTCCATTTTCTTACTATTGTACCAACAGTTGTCTCCTTCTCACCCAGCGTCTTTCTTATGGTTTTGTAGCCCATTCCAGCTTTGTGCAGGTCTATGATCTTATCACTGACATCCTTATAAAGCTCTTTGGTCTTGCCCATGTTGTAGAGGTTAGAGTCTGACTGATTAATTGAGTCTGTGAACTGGAGTCTTTTATAAAGGTGACTATGATGTCTTTAATGCAGGCAATGAGTTGATTAGGAGCGTCTAACTGGTCTGTAGGAGCCAGAACTCTTAATGGTTGGTAGGTGATCAAATACTTATTTCTCACAGCAAAATGCAAATGTATATAATTTATATATTGTGATTTTCTGGATTTTAATTTTGATATTCTATCTCTCAATGTTAAAATTAACCCACCCTTAAAATTATAGACTCTTCATGTCTTTGTCATTGGGCAAGCTTACAAAATCAGCAAGGGATCAAATACTTATTTCCCCCACTGTATTCTTTGGATAAGTGATAACTTATTTTCACTGGACAGCTCCATTTGATGGTAATTGCCAAATGGAAATGCAGAAGTGATGACAGTTTACTGGGGAGAAGCGGAATACCTATGTAGTTCGGCATTCAGTGGAAGTTTTATTTTATTTTTTATAAATCTGGCATACACCCGTGTTTGGGATTGGAATAAGACTATTGGTGCACTGATGGGGCTCCGCGCACCATAGTTGCCAAATTTCCCTAAATATCTGATCCGAAAGGGGCGTGGTTTATATAATCCCCTCCCAAAAATAATTGTTCTGGGGCGGACCAAGAGTGGGACGTTCCCATGAGGAGCTCTGCTTCAAAATCCCCAGAATTTTCGGCAACTGTTGCACAGTCTGGTGGTTAATGTTGTCGTCTACATGAGGGTTTATGGCAGTGACACATTTGGGAGTCGACTACTAATCAGTAGTGTAGATACGGTGTGTATAGCCATCAGCATTTCTTTATATCACCTGAATTTGGCGGAAATCCTCAATTTTGACACGTACCACCCACATATAAGCATTACATGACATTTTGCACATAGACTCTTCACATTATAGATTTTGTGTTCAGGAGCGGCACAGCAGAATGTTATTCCTTCCGGTATATCGCCGTATGCCACCTGTCCTCCATAGACCGACCGGGCACACTACATGGAACGTGAATGCACCTTGAGGCCACTTTACGGCTTCCCGCATTATAGGGATCTATGGTGCTGTCAGGTCTGGTTATTAGAGCCGCCCGTCAGGTTGGGATTTGCGTCCATAATACGCTCGTCTGCATCTGGTTGTAACGGTTATACTCAGCAAAGCACATCGTGAGCGTAAGTAATGATCATGAGCCGCGATCCGTGCGGATGGGGTTGGCGGTGCCACTCATGGACGTCTCACAGTCTGGCACCTTCCAGCCGAGCTTTCAGCATACGGTTTATATTGCAACGTAAGTAATTAAGGCTTACCGTGTCCCTGCCTGACCAGACCTGCCTCCCGACACAACCGTCCCGCTACTGTGGACATTGTTATAGCTCTGATTCATTAACTTCATCCCTTCTCCATTTCTCATTTGTCAAAATCGTCCCTAGCGGTAATGTGAAGAGACAGGAGGAGAAGGGGCCTCTCTCTATGTGTAAGGGCTCATCCTCCCCGCCTGGAGCTATGGGATCCCGACCATCATCCTAAATATACTCTCGCTTTTATGCAGTTAAAGCTTTTTTTTTTTTTTTTTTTTTTACTACTACAATTTTTGCTACTTTCTTAAAACACTTTGGTTGCTGTTTTGAAGATCTCTGCTTCCTGTCAGTGAAGGGAAACATTTATGGTCGCATCCCGAGGCTAAGAACCTAAGGGTGTGTTCACACAAGGATTTTTTTTTTATGCACATTTCCACTCCTTGATATGATTCTTTAGTAAATCTAGTAAAACAGATAAAGCAAGTGATTTTTTTTCCCACGTAGGAATGCCACTCATTGAGTGATTTGCGCGTGAATCCACGGAATCTAAAAATGTCTCGGGGTTTCTACTGCTCTGCCAAGTTTAAGTACATCAGGGTTTTTCACTCAGCCCTTTACGCTGGTGAACACGTTGAGTTTTTGCTGAGTTTTCAGAGCAGAGAATGTCTACAAGCTTGGGAGGAGCCTACAAACTTGGGAGGAGTTTACAAACTTGGGAGGGGTCTACAAACTTGGGATGAGTTTACAAACTTGGGAGAAGCTTACAAGCTTGGGAGGAGCCTACAAACTTGGGAGGGGTCTACAAACTTGGGAGGGGTTTACAAACTTGGGAGGGGTCTACAAACTTGGGAGGGGTCTACAAACTTGGGAGGAGTTTACAAACTTGGGAGAAGCTTACAAGCTTGGGAGGAGCCTACAAACTTGGGAGGGGTCTACAAACTTGGGAGGGGTTTACAAACTTGGGAGGAGTTTACAAACTTGGGAGGGGTCTACAAACTTGGGAGGGGTCTACAAACTTGGGAGGGGTCTACAAACTTGGGAGGGGTTTACAAACTTGGGAGGGGTCTGCAAACTTGGGAGGGGTCTGCAAACTTGGGAGGGGTCTGCAAACTTGGGAGGGGTCTGCAAACTTGGGAGGGGTCTGCAAACTTGGGAGGGGTCTGCAAACTTGGGAGGGGTCTGCAAACTTGGGAGGGGTCTGAAACTTGGGATGGGTCTAAAACTTGGGAGGAGTCGAGAAACTTGGGAGGAGTCGAAAAACTTGGGAGGAGTTAAAAAACTAGCAAGGAGTCCAAAAATCTCAAATTTTGATCGGAGAGTTGGAAAGTTTCTGCTCTGATAAGCATCACCAAAAAAATAAAACAACCTGTGAACACACCCTAAGTCTGAACAATGTGTCCTGAACCATCTTTGATGCCTTTTGTGGCTTTTTTCCCCCCCCCCCCTTTTTTCATGCAGAAGATAGTAGCATCTTCCAAGCAGAAGCCACCAGAAGAATGAAGCGGTCACTTTTGTTTTTAGCCGTTTCCTGGCTTTAGAAGCCTGGAGAGTTTAAAAGAAGTTGCAAAAGATGAGACGTGCACAGCAAGTTGTTTTGACATTACTGTGCATGTTTATTGTTTTTGGTGGTTTTTTTTAGTGCTCTTTCTGTCGAGATCCAGGGGGAATCTCCCTGAAAAAGACATCATGTGCTCTGTTCTATTAGTTCACACCACTGAGGGTTTGTTACAGTTATATCCAATGTAGGTAGGTATCCCTGTGTAGTGTACAGTAATCAGCCACAGCACAAACCTCTCCCCTCTTCTGACTGGTGCTACATATCAGTATGAAAAAGAGGTCTCTTAATGGCGCATTTGCATTTTCAGTCTTTTGGCATCAGGGTTATTCCTTAAATAGTAAACTGTCTCTAATCCATACGATTGGGGACAACTTACTGATCATTTGGGGTCCGACCGACTGCTGAGACCCCCAGCAAAATTGAGAACAGAGCTCTGGGAATGGGGCAAGCTTGGTTTTGAATGGCGCGTGTGTGCGCATGCTCAACCTCCATCCTGTTCATTGTCTACGGGACTGCCGGAGAAATCCAAGTACATGGCGGAGGAGGAAGAGCAGGCGCATATGCTCCATTCAGGACAAAACTCTGCAGATTCCAGAGCCCCGTTCTCGAATTTGCTCGGAGTACAATCGGTAAGTTGTCCTCTACTCATACGATAATTTACTATTTTTGGAATTACCCTTTTAAAGTGAATTGGATCCTATTGATGACACTGGAATCTTTCCCAGTAAGCTGTCACTGGGTGACCACTGGGGGGTCCCAGTGGTTTCCCGTTTACTGGGAAAAGAGGGGACAGTGATGCAGTTTGGAGGGTAGTGAAATATGAAGTTCAAGGACACGCGGGTCATTTACTTTTGTAATTGTTGGGGGGTCTTCGTGGTCATCTCTCTTTGATCAGCGTTCAGTCCCATCACTATTCTAATACTCTGTTAGGGAAACACCTTTTATTTAAAAGAAAAAAACAAAACAAACAACCTTTATTTGTTATCCAACTACTGTCTCTGGTATTTGCCCCATTGCAAATCCTGTAGCAAAAGACGTCAGCGACATCAGCCGCGTTCTCTACTCCTCCCTGACCTCGAGTCATCTCTGTATACATAAAGTGGCAGAAATGTACAGCGGCCGACAGTCCTGAGCGTGCAGGTAGCCAGTAACACAGGGCTATAGAGGTGTGTATTCACTGCAATAATTTATTAGCAGGTATACGAGGAGTGCCCTCAAATACGTGGCACATAGCTGGAAATAAATATTCCCTGACTTGGGAGTTACTATAATTTACTGAATTTGACCTAATCCTACTAAAATAGCATGAAAGGGGACCTGTCACTTGCCATAAATGTGTATTTTTTTTACCTGGTATAAATGCCGCTGTTCTCCTGAATCCAACGATGTTTTTCTTTTGTTCCTGCTCCTTTCCATTCCTCAGATATGGCCTATTCTTTCCTATATCTCAAGCTAGCATTGTTAGCCAAATGGGCGTGCTCCTCTTTGTTAAAAAGACTAGATTTATATACAGAGAAGAAGGGGCCATATCTCAGGAACGGAGAAGAGCTGGAACAAAAGGAAAACATTCCCGGATTCAAGAGAACAGCGGCGTTTACACCAGGCAAAGAAATTCATGGTCCGTCGCAGGACTTCAATTAAAGTTATTCCCATCATTAAAAGTTATCACCTTTCCTGAGGACAGCTGATAACTAGTGGGTTGGTTGGTGTCCGAATATTGGGACCCCATTGATCCCAAGAAGGGTGTTCTAATTCCCCAATGGGTATTCCCTAGGTACTGCCTGAGATAAGTACATCGCCCCTTTACTATTTTACTACACTATGAATAATAAAACGGGACCAGGAACCAAGGCACCAGTCATCCTCCTTTTGGTAACTTTATAAGTGAAGGTTTCGGCTGCACAGGGCCTTTATCAAGCCATAAAAAAGAGCTATCCATCGCTCTTCTGTTTCTTGATAAAGGCCCTGTGCAGCCGAAACGTTGTGATTTTTCTTCACTAATAAAGTTATCAAAAGGAGGACGTCTGGTGCCCTGGTTCCTGGATTACTTTGCATTGCTACAATCTTGTGGAGGGTTGCACCAAGTGTGCACGGACAACAAAGTGCTACACGGGACTCATTCATTACTGATAAAATGGGACCTGCAGTTTTATCATTATAGGTTTACAAATGTCTGTATATTTACACATGTGCGTGTTTTGCAGGTGTATGTCAACACATGACACACACAAACATGTACGGTATAATCTGAGACTATACATATGTGTATATATATAGAATATGTTGTCTACAGGGACATGTCTAATAAACACAATGCTTCTCCTGTGATATAGAAGGGTTAATATTTTCCTCTATAGTCTATATTTTTTAGTATTAGCTAGTCTTATCGTTTGTTCAATGCCTGCATGTGTTGTGGCTGTCAAACAGCCGGGAGACATGCAACCGCTGGGACTTGAACATATTATTTGAGCACGCCGAAGTCACTTGGTTAGCACCTGAGCATGCTCAGATAACACCTTATCCCAGCTCGTTCGCTCATCACTATTAATGAAGCGAATTGTGTGTACTCACATGTGCGTTTTCTCTTCTCCGAGCGCTCGTATCAGAGAGAGCTGATTCTCTGGCCTCAGTGGTGATCCCGCTGTTGGTCAGAACATGCTGCTACATCACCAGCAATCACTGCCTCCAAAATCTACACTTGTATGTATCCGCATATAATGTTGGGGTTCTGTAGCACCAATAATGACAAAGGAGAGTCCTGTGCAGGCAATATGGGGCCGACATCAGACATGTACTAACTGAACCCATTTGTTTTTTGGGTTAAAATTATGACACTTTTTTCTTTTATTTTTTAAAAATTAATGCAACCAGATGGAGGGTGGCTGTTGTGACTTCTGGTAAAGTCGGGAAAGAGGGCTGGCTGCTGTGACTACTGGGAAAGTCGGGGAAGAGGGCTGGCTGCTGTGACTAGTAGGAAAAGTGGGGAAAAGTGCAGGCTTGCTGACTACTGGGATAGTCGAGAAAGAAAGCGGACTACTTGGAAAGTCAGAGAAGATAGCTAGCTTCTGTGACCACTGGAGAAGAGGGGTGGCTGCTTTGATGACTGGGAAATTTGGTGGAGTGCCTGCTGCTGTGACTTCTGGGAAAGAGGACTAACAGTTGTGACCAGTGGGAAAGTCGAGGAAGAGGGCTAGTTGCTGTGAATACTTGGAAAGTCGGGGAAGACTTCTGGCTGCTGTGACTACTGGGTGAAGTCAAGGAAGAGTGCTGGCTGCTGTGTCTACTGGGTAAAGTCGAGGAAGAGGGTTGGCTGCTGTGAGTATTGGGAAAGTTGGGCAAGAGGGATGGTTATTGTGACTACTGGGAAAGTCGGGAAAGAGGGCTGGCTACTGTGGCTACTGGGAAAGAGGGCTGGCTGCTATGGCTACTGGGAAAGGGCTGGCTGCTGCGACTATTGGGAAAGTCGGGGAAGAGGGCTGGCTGCTGTAACTACTGGGAAATTTGGGAAAGAGGGCTGGCTGCTGTGACTACTGGGAAAGTCGGAGAAGAGGGCTGGCTGCTGTGATTACTGGGAAATTTGGGAAAGAGGGCTGGCTGCTGTGACTACTGGGAAAGTCGGAGAAGAGGGCTGGCTGCTGTGACTACTGGGAAAGTCGGGGAAGAGGGCTGGTTGTTATGACTACTGGGAAAGTCGGGGAAGAGGGCTGACTGCTGTGACTATTGGGAAAGTCGGGGAAGAGGGCTGGCTGCTGTGACTACTGGGTGAAGTCAAGGAAGAGTGCTGGCTGCTGTGTCTACTGGGTAAAGTCGAGGAAGAGGGTTGGCTGCTGTGAGTATTGGGAAAGTTGGGCAAGAGGGATGGTTATTGTGACTACTGGGAAAGTCGGGAAAGAGGGCTGGCTACTGTGGCTACTGGGAAAGAGGGCTGGCTGCTATGGCTACTGGGAAAGGGCTGGCTGCTGCGACTATTGGGAAAGTCGGGGAAGAGGGCTGGCTGCTGTGACTACTGGGAAATTTGGGAAAGAGGGCTGGCTGCTGTGACTACTGGGAAAGTCAGAGAAGAGGGCTGGCTGCTGTGATTACTGGGAAATTTGGGAAAGAGGGCTGGCTGCTGTGACTACTGGGAAAGTCGGAGAAGAGGGCTGGCTGCTGTGACTACTGGGAAAGTCGGGGAAGAGGGCTGGTTGTTATGACTACTGGGAAAGTCGGGGAAGATGGCTGACTGCTGTGACTATTGGGAAAGTCGGGGAAGAGGGCTGGCTGCTGTGACTACTGGGAAAGTCGGGGAAGAGGGCTGGCTGCTGTGACTACTGGGAAAGTCGGGGAAGAGGGCTGGCTGCTGTGACTACTGGGAAAGTCGGGGAAGAGGGCTGGCTGCTGTGACTACTGGGAAAGTCGGGGGAGAGGGCTGGCTGCTGTGACTACTGGGAAAGTCGGGGAAGAGGGCTGGCTGCTGTGACTACTGGGAAAGTCGGGGAAGAGGGCTGGCTGCTGTGACTACTGGGAAAGTCAGGGAAGAGGGCTGGTTAGTATGACTACTGGGAAAGTGGGGGACGAGGGCTGGCTGCTGTGACTAGTAGGAAAAGCAGGGAAGAGTGCTGGCTGCTGTGACTACTGGGGACGCTCACAGTCTCTCTAGTATATAACATGATCTTCTGATCACTTAAAAGATGCCTGGAAACTCCTAATTCCCAGATCTGACATGCAGACATTTTTCCTCCTTATGCTGCATAATACGGTAGGGATGAGAGCGCTGCATAGTGATCAGCGTACATCATATATATCACAGGCTCAGCCTTGTCTTGCCAAGACAGTGACAAGTTAGATTGGATGTCTCTCTGGCAGCCGAGAACTCCCGAGTTGCAAAATAAATGTTGAAACATTAAAAGACAACATTGTTCCAGTCTCTCTTAATTTCCTTTATACTTATAACCAGATAGCGGGGCGTTCGGCAGCCTCGAAGACGCTCGCTCCTGCCAGCAACATTGTCATTACTTTTTTCAGTATTTTATGAAATATGTTACTCAAATGGATTTTCATGTGAAGAATCAATAGAGATTTGAATCTTCAGCAAGGCCTGTCAAAAGCCGATCTCTATGGTTAGAAAAGGATTTTTCAGAACCCACAAGTTTTTATTTCTTGTTGTTTGATATACGAGAAGTTAAGGAACCATATTGGAGGCACATATTTCATTGCTGTATTCTCTGTGAAAAGACAAATGAAGCCATCATTAAACGTTCCGCTAAACCTGTCCCAATCTGCACAGCAAAGCTGACAAGTGTGCTCTTAAAAACAAGAAAAAATTACAGCTATTGTGTGTTATTCTGTAAGAACTAGAAAATTCCAGGATATCTTATATGGATAGTCAAAAAAAAAATGGATATAAGAATTTCTATTTGACAATTTTGGATCATTCTATGACTTGTATCCTACATTTTGCACCAGTTTTCTCGACTTCAGGCTGTAGTTTTTATTTCCAGTTGTCTCTCAGCAAGTGAGTGGAGACTAGTTGCTTTGATGTCTTCCATACACAGAGACCTGAGGAGAACCTGCTTTCCTGTGTCTCCCTAACAAATGTTCAGAAGCAACAGGATGGAGGACATTATATAACAGTGCTAAGCAGTGTAGCTGTGAAGACAGCACTGGGGTGAGATGAAACACCTACTAGAATGCAGATATAACACTGTGTACCCCCTATCCACCTGAAAAAGCATTGCGAAACCTCCGAAAAAAATAAGAAAATACTTAATACACTTCAAAGTATTGAATAAAGATGCTGGAATAACAACTGAAAGGACACCGGTGATGATGCTTAAAAAAAAAAATGGCCGTCAACGTCTTCCTGAAACATTTTGGAAAATGTATTTCCCTATTAGTCGTAGGAACTTGCCCTAAGAAACTGCGTTTCATTCTGTTTCTTTCTCCCCTTTCCATAGACTTCTATAGACAACTAATCCAATTTCTGAGCTGAAAGTTTGTTCTGTTTTAACCAAGACTGGTTTGATGGTGGGGAGGGGAAGATGTGGCTCATAAGTGGAGAAAGAAGCATTACAAAGTTTCTCTTGTTTCGTTAATTTATGCAAAGTTTGTTAAAACGACTCGATGTTGTGTTCTAATGAAACATTACCTATAACTATACACGGGCACGGGGTTATATGAGGTGCCATGCTGATCTGCCTGCTAGTCAGTCACCCTAGGTAAGTACATAATGAAAGCGATGCCGAGATGTTTTCTACTCAACACACGTGGGCAATTAGTCATCCGCCAACACAGCCGCCTGAAAAGATATGAAGCCCCATTGACTGCTAAAAGCTCCCGTGAAAGCGTCAGATCGTAAAATAAATGCCGCAGCTAATGAGATAATTCCAATCTGTAACTGTTTGGAGAATAACGCTTATGTGGCGGAATAGAAAGCATGGCGTCGCCAGTACGTCTGGGATCCCCCTTTGTCACAATGAGATGGCTGCTCCACGCGTTCACAATACAATGGGACAATTAAGGCGGTTTCATTGGAGCCGAGCTCGTAATAAAAGGATGTGATCTATGGAGGTGGGAGAAAATTAGAAAATGATATTGTATTCCTTTTAGGGTGGGAGTTTATTTAATGGGATCCCTAAGCAGTGAAATATTTCCCTTCGGCCCTCCTTCCTGGAAAAAGCATGATGTATAGTGTACGGTATAATTATCATAGTCAGACGTGTAAAGTTCGGCATACACAATAGACTAAAAACAAAATGAGCAAATAAATAGTAATAAAATAGGATACTTTTAAGTCATTGAAACAAGCCAGTGTCGACAGGTTCAGCTGACTTTTTAAGATATATAGTGGCCTCCCGACTCTCCTGCTGAATTTCAGCTGCTGATCCTTTTATTCTATCTACCTTTCCTGAGAATAGACGGATTGGGCATGTTGATCCTTTTTTCACCTGACTGGGGAAAGTCAGGGCACCCCGACGCGCGTTAGGCAGTTGGCCGTGATTTCCAGCTTTGCCTAAAATTATTCAAATGTGTAAGGCCAGCTATAGCCTTAGCCTATTTTTTTTTAATAATAAGCTGGTTTTAGTGCACCATATCCTTGGGGTGATAGCACTGATTTCCTGAGCGTGTGTGATCACCAGCCGTGAAAGTATTACGTGGGCAGTATGAAGCTGGGAATAAAGGAACATCAAGGGGGCGCCATAAAGTGTATGTAAGAGCGATATTTACTACACAGAATTGATTCTTGTGTGATTTATGTATTTATGGAACAGTCCTCTTAATCACAACAGTCAATCTTAATTTTAAGAATGTAGATGAGGGAGTAGAAAGAGTGAATCACTCCATGTATAGAGCCGAGCCTTGATAAAGAGAAGAATAAAAAGGTACTGTCCATGGAAAAAGCCTACAACAAACTGATTTCCCTCTAATCATTAAAGTGCATGTACTTGTATGGAAAAGAGGAGGTGGGGTTGGAAAACAGCTTGCCTTACAAGTTTGGCTGACAGCTGTCAGCTTTTGCAAGCAGGAGTCAGGGTAGAGAGGAGATTATGCATACAGCACTCACAGAAAGTAATTCAGGGGAGATTTATAACTACTGCTAATTATTGTATAGACTCACCTACTATATCATTGCTCGCTAGTATAAACTAGAAGGGAGAGTGGTCAACGAGCTTGCCAGCAGGTATCTGACAACTGATGTCATCCTGTTCTTCACAGGAAGTTGGAGACTGACTTCCTGTCTTAACAGGAGAACATGTACTGGGCTGGTGGTCACACAGGATGTCATATAATACAGCGAGGAAAATATATGGATGATATTGAGCTGGCGGGAAATAAATGACGCAAAATATTGCTGGCAAGTTTATTGTTTCATGTGCAAAAAAAATTGCTGAAGGGGTTGTCCCAAAATGACCTTCAGGACTAGGATGACCCGCTAAGGTAACGCTGTCTTTCTGTAGTGCATACTGTGCACCTTATATTTTGTTGCTCACCTTTTTTTCTATGGAGGAGAGGAAATCATTAGTTCACCGTCACGACCCTTTTTCCTGTGCCACTTTCTCCCCGGGCTCTGATGAGAACCTACACACGTTAAGTGAGCGAGAGGGCTTGCTATGCCAGGCGGCGCCTTTGATTTGACAAGAGGTTGCAGAAGTCTTGCTTCTTTGGCTTCTGTTCTAATACTGATTAACAAGAGCCTCTGCTTTTGATGATGCCCTGTTCATTAACTAACCAGCCCACTGCATTGTTAGGACAAATCTGCCGGTGATGCCGTGTGCAGCGACTGAGAAATGGTCTCATTAAAACCTGGAACACAGAGAACCGAATGCAGATTGTGCTTTTGCTACTTATTACAAGCCTTTCTTTTATACTTGGACTCTCAGGCTTGGGAGGGGGGATTGCTGGGAGGTGATATTAACCAAACTCGCTGCCTTCACTGTGCGCTGCCTCTGATCATTGACTAAAAGATTATCTAAGGTGCTGTGTGCATTCCTTCAGTGTCAAGCTCGGGTTCTTTCAGTGTTTTAGGGCCACTCTTCATCTTTACAGACCATGTACATGTCTACTTTTAATTACTTTATTATTTTTAATATTTAAAGAGGCTCTGTGACCATGTCAAAATTGGTCAGTTTTGCTCTTATTTTTATTCCCGCTATTCCCCTGATTATTTCTCTTTTTTCGTTTTTAAAATCCGCCATACGCTTCCAGAGATAGAGGCCTTTTTATTTAGTGCTACTTTTATGGAATTTGCCAAGGGGGCAGTGCTCAAAGTATACTCTGGGGCGGGTCTTTATGAGCCACGCCCACTGTAAAACCCATAAAAGTAGGTCTGAATAAAAAGGCCCTTCTCTCTGGAACCGTATGGCGGATTTAAAAAAAGAAAAAAATGAAATTCTCAGGGGAGCAGCGGGAATAAAATAAGGGCCCAAACTGGCCCTGTCTAAATGATATAAGATCCAGTAGGTTAGTTGTGATCAATCCATAAGAAATAGGTCCTGGAAGGTGATCGTTTTCCTTGTGGAGATCCAGCTGGTGTCAAGAGCCTAGAGTCAATACTTTTTTGGGGGAAAGTATGCAAATTAGCTCTCCCCAAGAAGGAAGAAAGTTCTTCTTGATAATTACCTAGGTCATAGGTCCGAAACATGACTAGGGGTATTGGCCGATATCATGGTTATCTATAGTTTGGCTTATGCACCTTGTCATATACAGTAGGTGGCAAAAGTGAGGCCCTTTTTTTTTTCTTTCTGGAGGGGAGCTAATTACAATAGGAAACAGGATATGCAATCAGATGAACTTTAAGTTGGGGAGAAGGTTTCTGTTCTAGAGTTTCCAGGGAAGTCACTAACTATCATATGGTCGACCACTCACGACCTAGTGATAAGTCAGATCAGCGTAGACTTTACCCTAGGGACAAGGGTAATGGTGATGCCCTGGTATCAATTTAGTTATGCATTTCCAGGAGGCGAGAGCGGACAAGTCCTCCATTAAAAATATAAAAAAGTCCTCCATTTTAAAAAAAAAAGTCCTCCATTAAAAAAAAAAAAAAAGTCCTCCATCCCTTTCCATCTCTTACTCATGTCAATTTCTAGTTAACAGAAAAATAAGGCTGGATTGCAGGGAGAAAACTTTTTCACTATCGGCGGAGACTCGTAAATATGTGCTGAATTTTACCACCTTTTAATTATTAAGAGGATCATTATGTGTCCTTATGGCTCTTCATTAATCCAGGAAGCGGCTTCGGGTAGGAAAGCTTTAGTAGCTGTGATGCCCCCCGGGTAAAGCGCTGGTTATAGCACGTTCTGTAGATGTCTTTTATCGAGCCTCCGTGCCCTGGGGGGGTAATTTTAGATGGAGATAACATATTAAAAACCAAGAAAGAAATTTTACTGAACAGGGCATGAACTGGAGAATTAAAGTGACCATCCCACCCAAAGAAAATTAGAAATAGAGGGGGCTTTGCTTTTCCTTTCTTGTTTAAAGAAGGTCTTCAACCTTTAAAAGTTTGATGGCCTATCATTATATTAGATTTGTGAGGGTCCAGCTGTCGGCACCCCTTCAAATCAGCTGTTTAAAGATGCTGCGGGTCAAGATACAACACTGTCCTCATTGATTACATGCTGCACACTATACAGCCAGTATACACAACAGCAATTCGGGTCGCTGTGAGATGTTGACTTTTCAAAAGGCGCCTGTATTTTTGAAAAATGTTTATGGTTAATGAACACCGCCAAATGCTACACCTATTGGCACCTTGGACACTGAATACAGTGGCTCTGTACAATTAGTTTTGGCACCCATGTGTACTGTGGGAGCTTGTGACACTGTATAAATACAACAACAGTGTACAACAACTTTCTTGGCCAGCTACGCTTCCCCAACTCCAGTCCTCAAGGCTCACCAACAGATCATGTTTTCAGGATTTTCTTGTTTAAAGAAGGTCTTCAACCTTTAAAAGTTTGATGGCCTATCATTATATTAGATTTGTGAGGGTCCAGCTGTCGGCACCCCTTCAAATCAGCTGTTTAAAGATGCTGCGGGTCAAGATACAACACTGTCCTCATTGATTACATGCTGCACACTATACAGCCAGTATACACAACAGCAATTCGGGTCGCTGTGAGATGTTGACTTTTCAAAAGGCGCCTGTATTTTTGAAAAATGTTTATGGTTAATGAACACAGCCAAATGCTACACCTATTGGCACCTTGGACACTGAATACAGTGGCTCTGTACAATTAGTTTTGGCACCCATGTGTACTGTGGGAGCTTGTGACACTGTATAAATACAACAACAGTGTACAACAACTTTCTTGGCCAGCTACGCTTCCCCAACTCCAGTCCTCAAGGCTCACCAACAGATCATGTTTTCAGGATTTTCTTAGTATTGCCTAGGTGATAATACTAAAGAAATCCTAAAAATTTGATCTTTAACATCTGGAGTTGGGGAACAGTGAGTTAGAATATACAGCCAGGTTTTACACCCATGTGCACCCTGGGTACTTAAAGCACTATATAGAGTTACTATACACAACCACATACAATACCAATATGCATTGGGGTATTTGTGACCGTATAGTCAATGACCGATACACCAGTTTCCAATTTAGAAATTTGTGATACTGTATACAGAGAGCTATGGCATCTATGTGCACTGTGGGAACTTGTGACACTTGCCATACACAGTGCAAGTGTGAATGACAAACTCAAGGCAATGCGACTGATTAGTATTGGGGATGAAATTTTTCTTGTATCTTGGCAGTCCTAATCTAAACAAACACCATTAGAGGAAAAACCTCCACTATACTAAACAAAAAAAAACACCAGTATACAGGCAGAGATGCTTACCTGTTCAAGGCCTCCAACAATTGCACTAACCAGGGTGCACCAGGCCCAAGTAGAGATAGCAAATAGACAGGTGCAAATAATACCTATGCAGCCAACCTACAATCAGGAATTGGCCGCTTGGAGCACCCGTGCAAAAAATAGTCTGTATGTGGCATGTTCACACAGGAATGCAAAGTATATGGTGCAAAGCCTATTAATGACGCCATATGTATAGCGGGCTAACCATGATGCATCCTGTGTGAACAGAGGCCACAGTGTACAGAGCCATCTAGGGCCCAGACGCACCCTAGATGGCTCTGGTTGGTGCAATTGTTGGAGGCCTTGAACAGGTAAGCATCTCTGCCTGTGTTCTGGTGTTTTTTTTTGTTTAGTATAGTGGAGGTTTTTCCTCTAATGGTGTTTTTTTAGATTAGGACTGCCAAGATACAAGGACCCTTGACGTGGGTTGGCAGCTTAAATATTGTGGCCATAATATCAACCAATACCTTGCATACATTGTTATGTTTTTGGTGCACTGTACATTTTTCCAGGGTGCGTCTGGGCCCTAGATGGCTCTGTACACTGTGGCCTCTGTTCACACAGGATGCATCATGGTTAGCCCGCTATACATATGGCGTCATTAATAGGCTTTGCACCATATACTTTGCATTCCTGTGTGAACATGCCACATACAGACTATTTTTTGCACGGGTGCTCCAAGCGGCCAATTCCTGATTGTAGGTTGGCTGCATAGGTATTATTTGCACCTGTGTATTTGCTATCTCTACTTGGGCCTGGTGCACCCTGGTTAGTGCAATTGTTGGAGGCCTTGAACAGGTAAGCATCTCTGCCTGTGTTCTGGTGTTTTTTTTTGTTTAGTATAGTGGAGGTTTTTCCTCTAATGGTGTTTTTTTTGATGAAATTTTTCTGCCATAATCTAAGCTTAGGCATCCAAGGAAATTGGCATGAGAATGGCAAAAAGATACCCATGAACTTATACAGTTAGAATATACAACTATTTTTCGCATCCATGTGTTCTTTGGAGACTTGTAGCACTTTATACAATTACTTTACACAACCAAATACAATATCAGTAGTATTTGTGACCGTGTATTCAGTAACTTTTCACAACCAGATACATTGGTGTGCATTTTGGGGATTGTGACACTACATGGACATCTATCCCACCCATGTGCACTGTGGGAACTTGGGACACTTTTACTATACACAGTATGTTCATAAATGACAAACTGAAGGTTAAGGCCCAGAAGCCTGTTGTATATTATTAATCTCGGTTATCCTTTTATCCGACTATAAAAGACCTCAGTAATTTATGTTGTGTCTGACAAGTCCTTCATCGCCAGATAACGACACTGACTCGGGTTGCCAGCTCCCACACGAATGCTGTTTGACATAAATCAGTTTTGTTTAATCCACAGAATCACTGGCATTTCTTCCCTTAGATCTGTCCCCGTCTAAGCTGTCACAGCTTCACATTGATGAAACTAATCAGGATTTGCAATGCTTCCAATCTGCCAGTAAAATTGCATGGCCGGTCCAAGCTGATGTCTGCGGCAATAGACATCACACAATCATCCCCCCCTCCGGCAGACATCACGTCGTCCTGAGCTATTATCGCACGCCGCATGCTTGCTGCAATTGTTTGACAGAGATCAGGATTTTCCGATATTGCAGATGTTTCTGATGATGCAGGCACTAGCGGGTCCTAAATTAATGTAAGGGAAACGGGTCCTGTCTGATCATTGACTATATGGTGATGGATGGCATATAGGCCAAGTAGAACTCTAGCATCAATGTCCTACATCTCTGCTACTTTTTTTGTTTCGATTTGTTTTCGATTTGTTTTTACTTTGTAAAGTGTAGAAAAATCGTAGTTGGAAGTCATCAATAAGTTGCTGTTTATGGATCCAGTGTTCAAGCCCATTCAGGGCTTTTGTGATCATCAACCATATATTGGTTTGAAACGCGTAGGAAAAGGTTTTGGTTTTTTTTGGAGAATTTTAGAGTGATCATATAAATGTTGTTTTAACTTGTTTAATTGTGAATTATGGAAGGACCTACTGTACCTACCTTCCCCACTTCTGGGGAACTGGCTCACACCCTTGTCCGTCAACACCACCCAACGAGCTATCACTGTTACCTTGAAATGTTGAGCTGATGAACTTCTAAGGTTGGAATACCCCCTTTAAACAAGTTATTTCAGTCTTTGAGCTTCCAGGATGGTGACAAAACCTCTGAAGTCAGGGGAGGAAAATAGGAGGATCGGGCATATTGGATTTCAGTTAGGAGAGAGAATATGCCAGAACAAACACAAAATGCTCAGCCAAGCTGAGTCGAGTCGAGGTAGAGAAATGATAATGACTATTCTTTGGCCGTAACAATCAGGGCTGTGGAGTTGGTAAGCCAAACCTCCGACGCCTCAATTTTTATGACTCCGACTCCACCAAAATGGGCTCCTACTCCACGACTCTGACTCCACAGCCCTGCCAGGGCTGTGGAGTCGGTAAGCCAAACCTCCGACGCCTCAATCTTTATGACTCCGACTCCACCAAAATGGGCACCGACTCCAATTCCACAGCCCTGGTAGCAATATGCCAGAACTACAACTCCCAACCAAAAGTTACCCGTTCGTTTCCTGCTGGGTTGCTGCTAATGTAAATGATGCTATAGAAGCCTCCATCGTGGAGGAAGGGGCACTCGACAAGTGCTGGTAACAACTAGTCCCCGAAATCCATGTTCATGTTCCCTCTCATTTCCACCGGTTCGCATTGTTACATGGTAGGTTGTGCTTTCAATATATCTCTTATGAGACATGGAGCCCGTGAGAGGCGAGCGTAATTTTAGCTCTGCGTTGTACAATCGCACTGCTGATCATTTGGGACTGGAGGTGATTGTTCCCTTCAGGTTTGATCAGACAGAAAATGAATCACTTAGCAATCAGACGTAAGGCTTTTATTATGTGCACAAACACCGGGAATCTTTTATATTTATTTTTTTTTGTGTAAGTCATATGCTTTATTCCTTGTGTATACCTCCATCTCCTTTGTGAAGCCCGCTGGCTGAGAAGTCAGCAAAATGTGCAAACCACTAAGGTTATGAGGTCTCAGCCTGGTGAGCAGATTGGAAAAAAATGCTCCACAGGAGGAAATCATCTGTGCCGCGGAGAGGAATTCATGCAACCATCAGATCTTGTTTTCTTTTTCTTACTTGAAAGAATTATTAAAGGGAAAATATATTATACTGCAGAGCAGGACCTAAAGGGTACGTAGCTGTGGGGTTCTGGTTCCCATTTCTGAAGACCGTGGCTCCACGTATGAGTTGTTCAGTAGTGAATGGTGGACCTCTACTGACTTGATATTTGATGACCTAGCCCAAAGATTGGTCAGTAGTAGAGTTTAATCGATTAGCAGGACCCGCTCCAACGGTCAGATTGGTAATCCGTGGCCTTTGGATGGAAGTCCTGAGGACTTCTTCCTATTTGGCAGCATCCCCGACTCTTCTTTTAATTAGCCGGCGTGACATGTACGTCATTCTGAAGCGATGAGATTGGGTTATGTCCGCTAATATGAAGCGGAGCCTCTGATAATGGGGAGGTAGAAGACAGTTCTCGGGGCTCCCGTCTGACGACCATAGATTATAGATCTGATCCTCCTGATCAATTCACACCAAATGCAATCATCCTTATTTTCTCATACAACTCATTTAATAACCTTTCAGGTGGTACTTGCCCCCTAAACTGCGACAACTACTCTTCTGTTCTAGTACTTTCAGTAGCGTTGTTGCATCAGTGGAGGGTTACGGACTTGTCCCTGATCCGGGCCTTGCTCTACTCTGCCCTTTGTGCTGATCTGTTGTGCTTCACATCGGGCTTTGCACATGGCCCAGTGTGATCGTATGTGATAATCTGCCTGCCAAGACACATACCTGTGTCTAGGTATTAAGACTTGCTAGTTGCTCTGTTACTTGTTTCTTGTCTTCCAGGACTCTTGCTACCTATTCCTGGTCTTCCATGACCTCTGCTACCTATTCCTGGTTTTCCAGGATCTCTGCTACCTACTCCTGGTCTTCCAGGACCTCAGCTACCTGTTCCTGTTCTTCCAGAACCTCTGCTACTTATTCCTCGTCTTCCAGAACCTCTGCAACCTAGTCCTGGTCTTCGTGGACCTCTGCTACCTAGTCCTGGTCTTCCAGGACCTCAGCTACCTGTTCCTGGTCTTTCAGGACCTCTACTACCTATTCCTGGTCTTCCATGACCTCAGCTACCTGTTCCTGGTCTTCCAGGACCTCTGCTATCTGTTCCTGGTCTTCCAGGACCTCCGTTACCTGTTCCTGGTCTTCCAGGACCTCTGCTACCTGTTCCTGGTCTTTCAGGACCTCCGCCTGTTCCTGGTCTTGCACTTTTGCAATTTACTGCTTATTAAAATTTGCAGCCGCTCTTGAGATATTAATACTTTTCTTTTTCCTATCTCTTCGCTTACGAGGCTGAGCGCCGCTTCTGAGTAGCTTGTAAGCACTGTGCTGAAGCTGGCCGGGAGTAGGAGGTAACTGCGTTCTCCAGCAATCCAGCTTCAAAACAGTTTTTACAAACTCAATAGAAAAGATCTTGTAAGCGCGCTGTACATGTTCTGCTGTCTGGCATCGGTGGTCGGTCTCCAAGGCAGCGAGTCGTAAACAACAAGAAAAGTGTTAATATCTCAAGAACGGCTGAAAATTTTAATAAGCAGTAAATTGTAAACCACCTTATATTTACAATCTCTATCTGGCAATACATATTTAAGAACGGGATTAACCCTTTAAAGTAAAAAGAAACTAGTTCTGTATAATTTGGTATTGTGGGATCCTCAACTTTTATACTGCTGAGCATCTCTGCTCCGAAATAAGTCCTATATGCCACATTCCTGCACATGGCCATCGGCATTGGTATGATTCACTCTTGTTGTATATATGTGGAAGTAAGCCTGGCCAGTATATGTCCTTTTACCTGGTTTCCATCCATTTCTCTGGCATGCTGCTTTATTGCATACTTTGGAGAGATTTAGTTGGAATACTTGTCAAATGCAAATGTTTGAAAGTGGAGTTCCCCTTTAAGAGCTGAGCAGCAGCAATAAGGCTTCAGTGTGTGGTAGCAAGAAGCCCACCGGCTTGTTAGCGCAGGGCGGTCTCGCCTCACTTCCTGTGCTGAGCCGGTGCGGGTTCTCCCTTCCTCTTCTCCTAACTTGCTGCAGATGTCAGATCCATTAGTAAACCTTCAGTCGCTGATAAATCTCATTGCTTTCTAAGTCCAGAAAGGCCAATTCCCTCGCTACGTTCCTGCGCGTTCTCCGCTGCTCCTCAACGTGTTCTTGGGCTCTAGTGTGATTGCTATGAAAGTACCAAATTAATGAAAGTAATTAAAGAGCATTTTCTCCTAAATAGTCTCTTACGTCTCCCCCAGGAGTTGTCACTAAGACGGAAAACCCAGCGATCAGATGTGATCAAGAGGGAAAACTTGGCTGGAAGTGTTTCATTTCCCTGCAGCGCCACCACAGGAAAAATAAGGCATTACACTGTGGTTATTAAAATCAGTAGGAGTCAACTTTTAATGCAGGAAAGGACTTGTCCTCCTGATTGAGAAAGCAATGCTCTCTGTCGCTGCTCTCCACTCCGACCCCGGAGAGGGGGATTCTGAGCAGAGGACCCTCTCCATTCCATAAACGGGTCTGTAAGAACAGGAGTTTTCTTCCCCGGAGAATCCCTGAAGCTGACTTGTCCAGTGACTTCAGGGGAAATGCAGTCTGGGGTTGCTGTGACTACAGAGGCAAGTGTGATAGGGGACTGCTGTGACTACTGGGGAAATGCAATGGCGACTGCTGTGACTACTGGGGAAGTTAGTAGGGGATGCTTTTACTACTGGGGAAATTCTGATGGCCTGCTGTGACTGATAAGTAAATGTAGTAGGGGACTTCTTTAATGTGGAAATGCAGTGGAGGCTGCTGTGACTACTGGGATAATGAAGTGTGGTCTCCTGTGTTTGCTAAGTAATCGCAGTGTGGGGCTGCTGTGAATAATTGGGAAATGGGGTTGGGAACTGCTGTAACCACTGGGGAAGTGAGATGGGGGCTGTGTTGACTACTGGGATAATGCTCTGGGACTACTTTGACTACTGGGGAAAAGAGGTGGGAACTGCTGTGACTATTAAGTAATTGCAGTATGGCACTGCAGTGATTACTGGGGAAATGTGGGACTGCTCTAACTACTGGAGAATGAGTTGGGAACTGCTGTGACTACTGGGGAAACTTGGTGGGAAGTGCGGTAACTACTGGGGAAAGGGGGGCTGCTGTGACAACTGAGGAAATGGGGGGGGGCTGTGACTACTGGAGAATGAGGGGGTTGCATTGACTACTGGGGAAATGAGGGCGCTGCATTGACTACTGGGAAAATGAGCAGTTTGCAGTGACTACTGGGGAACTGCGCTGACTACTGGGGAAATTAGGAGCTTTCAGTGACTACTTGCGAAATGATGGGGCTGCCGTGACTACTGGGTTAATGAGGGGGCTGCTGTGACTACTGGTGAAATGAGGGGAGCTGCTGTGACTACTGGGGAAATGAGGGGAGCTGTTGTGACTACTGGGAAATGAGGGGGGCTGTTGTGACTACTGGGAAATGAGGGGGGCTGCTGTGACTACTGGTGAAATGAGGTGAGCTGCTGTGACTACTGGGAAATGAGGGTAGTTGCTGTGACTACTGGGGAAATGAGGGGAGCTGCTGTGACTACTGGGGAAATGAGGGGAGCTGTTGTGACTACTGGGAAATGAGGGGAGCTGTTGTGACTACTGGGAAATGAGGGGGGCTGCTGTGACTACTGGTGAAATGAGGTGAGCTGCTGTGACTACTGGGAAATGAAGGTAGTTGCTGTGACTACTGGGGAAATGAGGGGAGCTGCTGTGACTACTGGGGAAATGAGGGTAGTTGCTGTGACTACTGGGGAAATGAGGGGAGCTGTTGTGACTACTGGGGAAATGAGGGTAGTTGCTGTGACTACTGGGGAAATGAGGGGAGCTGCTGTGACTACTGGGGAAATGAGGGGAGCTGCTGTGACTACTGGGGAAATGGAGAGCAAGCTGCACGGACTACTGAGAATGTAGTGGGGTGCTGCTTTGACTTATCTGGAAATGTAACCTCTGGGTGACTGGTGTTCAGCGGATACAAGTGTTGATGCCAGGAGGTAACGATGCTGGGATTAGCGTTGGGGGCGCCGTCATGTCCGGCCGTGACCCTCCTCCGGACTGTATGAGCCAGGCTTATAGTGCGCCCCTGCAGTCTCCTGGGCCGGTCTGGGATGGGTCTGGGTCTGACATTTCCTCCTTCACAGTGTAGTATTTCTGTATCTCTCAGAGACTCACTGCCAGAAATAACCAGTGAGGAATGTGTCCCCTCTCCTCCCCTCGGAGCCATTTACAATTTCTCTTTATGTATGAGGATCTATACGCTGTAATTATGTAGCCGGAGCCTGTAGTATTACGTATGATGGAGTCTGGAGCAGTTTGGGATTTATCTGTTTATTCATTGTATCATAGCGTTAATCCCATAGCAACCGCAGCCCCCTGAATACACAACTCGTCCCCATCAGCCACGTCGGGGTATAGACAAGCTGTCCCAAGGCCGGGGTCGCTCTGCTCTCCTTCTGAAGGACAGATCTGCAGTGGTACATGGGTTTGATCTAGGCAGGATTTTGGAAAGATGAGTGACACTTTCTTTAGTAACTACAAAAAAAAAAGCCTGAATAATATTTCCAAAAACTTTAATGTCTTTTGGGAGGCATAGGCCTGGAGCATGTACTCTGGCGTGTAAATTATATTCTATCGGTGGATATCGGTATTAGTTGCTGGTGTGAGTTCAGGAGTATAAATCTGTCACATGGAAATACTAGTTCCTCTTGTAGAAATCCAACTAGTGTAGAGCAGTGCTTCCTGGGAAAAAAGTATGCAAATTGGCTTTCCTCCAGATGGAATAAAAGTTTGTCTAGTGTTACGTGTTGGGTGCTACCTAAAAATTAACTTATTTAAAGGGGTATTCTCATCTTTATTGATGGACATTTTTGGATGGTGCATGTAAAAACAAGCACTTTTGCTATTTACTGCTTATTAAAATTTGCAGCCGTTCTTGAGCTATTAAGACTTTCTTTTATTTACTGATTGTTGCCTAGGAGACCGACCACCACTGCTATCTAGCTCCCAAGCACTGATTGCTGAGATTAGGAGATAACAGGTAACTTCAATCGATCCATGGCGGCGCTGCTTCAAAACCGTGCTCAAAAGCTCATAAAAAAAGGTGGTTGCAAGCACCGTGCATGTTCCACGCCGTAGCAGCGGTGGTCGGTCTCCAAGGCAACGAGCTGTTTACAAAACTGTTAATATCTCAAGAACGGCTGAACATTTTAATAAGCTGTAAATTACAAAATTGCTTGTATTGACATGAACTATCCGAAAATACCCATTTATGGAGATGGATAGAACCCGTTCAAGAAACTTGAAACATGACTTGGGGATATTAGCCAATCGCAGATCTGCCCGGGCATCTATGGTGGTATGTATGTGCAATGCTCTCATACTTGAGCAGTAATTGGAGTATAAATACTGTACATTAGAGGTTATTAGTTCGCTTGTGATAGGCATTAAACACAGTGTGAAATGAAACGCCAAAGCAAAAAAAATAATTAAAAAATTCCTTTTGAAATCGAGATGTATGAAGTTCTGGCTATGATTCTGACGCCGCTGCGCTATCCAAGCCTCATCTTCTCGCACTAAAAGGATTACATAGCCGTCATTTGTCGCCGGCGTGTAAAACAGTTACAATCCTCAGATGCACTAATCGCGTACAATTTATAGATCCATTAAATCTCACTTTATTGGTGCTTCACACACTTAATTAACCTTGTAACTTTAGCTGGCCGAAAGATACGTTAGAAGAATTGTTTGATGATTTAATAGCCGCAACTGTTGCAAATGCCACAATTAACGTTCGTGATCTGAATTTGGCGGAGAGGATTTCTGGACCGTTTTTTTTTTTTTTTTTTGCTGCTATGGTGCTTGTTTGAGCCTATAGGATGCCGTACTGAGCATCTACTCCACTTACATTGGAAAAGTTGAAGGGGTAACCCCATCCCAAGGATATTCCATTACATCGGAGGACTTCCCTCACCAATAATGAGAACGAAGGGGTTATTAAATAGGGCTGTGGAGTCCGTAAGCCAAACCTCCCACTCTTCAATTTCCATGGCTCCGACTCTGACTCCAC
The DNA here is from genome assembly GCF_051348905.1 of Ranitomeya variabilis. Taxonomy (NCBI): domain Eukaryota; kingdom Metazoa; phylum Chordata; class Amphibia; order Anura; family Dendrobatidae; genus Ranitomeya; species Ranitomeya variabilis. Next base: position 652,370,099 of record NC_135236.1, read on the forward strand.
GACTCCGACTCCACAACCCTGCCAGGGCTGTGGAGTCAGTAAGCCAGAACTCCGACTCTTCAATTTCTATGATGGGCTGTGGAGTCCGTAAGCCAAACCTCCCACTCGTCAATTTCCATGACTCCGACTCCACCAAAATGGGCTCCGACTCTGACTCCACGACTCCGACTCCACAACCCTGCCAGGGCTGTGGAGTCAGTAAGCCAGACCTCTGCCTCTTCAATTTCTATGATGGGCTGTGGAGTCAGTAAGCCAAACCTCCGACTCCTCAATTTCCAAAATGGGCTCTGACTCCAACTCCACAGCTCAGTTATTAAACACAGATATTTAATTCTATCGTGTACTGCTTACGGACCACCTCTTTTGTTTATCAGGGGTTTCTTCAGCGAAGAGCTTGGATCTTGTAAGCTTTTTACAGTAGAACTTGTAAGTAGAAATGAGCGGATCGATTCGCGAGACTTCAGTCCAGGTCAGTGCTACCTGGTGGCTGGACGGGAGTCAAGCGAATCTCTTACCTTCTGGCATCCCTGACTTTTCAGTAGACAGGGCTGTCCCAACGTCATCAGTCCGTCATGTCTCTCCAGCCAAAGATGAAAGGAAGGGAAGAAATTCGCAGGACTCCCGTCTAGTCTCAAGGGACCACTGACCTGGACATGAGTCCCCCAAATTGATCTACTCCTCTTTATTTGTAACCAGTCCTCTTCAATGGCTCTGCCTTTCTCTAACGCTTCAGAAACAAAGCTACAGCATGGGAAGTCACACGATTGAGGCCAGGTTCTCTGCCATGACGAAGGTCTGAACTTTGTCATCAGGAGAGCACCACTCCCCCGACAAGCAGGAAGCCCGGTGACAGAGGAACGGTGCACTCCTGATGATAGATAGGATCATGAGGCTTAGAGGAACAAACTTTTATTTTTTATTTTTGAGGAGCGCTGTCATTGTTACTATATCTGCTGGTTGCTTGTGTTAATTGGATTCCTGGATAACAGGTCGGTAGCATTTTAAGGCCATGTTCACACGTTGCGTTTTTTGCTGCGGATCCGCAGCGTTTTGGACGCTGCGGATCCGCAGCAGTTTTCCATGAGTTTACATTTCAATGTAAACCTATGGAAAACCAAAAACGCAGTGCACATGCTGCGGAAAAAAACGCGCGGAAACGCTGCGGTTTTCATTCCGCAGCATGTCAATTCTTTGTGCAGAATCCGCAGCGGTTTGACACCTGCTCCATGTTAAAATTCCGCAGGTGTCTAAAACCGCAGTGGAAAACGCACAAAAAAACGCGATAAATCCGCAGTACTTTTTGCACTGCGGATTTCATCAAATACGCTGCGGAAAAATCCGCAGCAAAAAACGCAACGTGTGAACATGGCCTTAAGGCTCAAATCCTGCCATCCTGTTCCCTTTACTTGACCATCATGTAGTACTGCATTTCCCCATTAGTGGCTGCTGCAAGGGACTTCCTGAAATTAGATCTGCAGCGATCAACTGATCATCAGGCGTTCTGCGGTCGGAAAACAGTTCTCGCTGTCCTGAATCCATAATGAGACGAGACAACCGCGACCAGCAATGTAATTATTGGCCATTTGAACGGAAATCATCATTTTATGATTTTGACTTTTTTTTCCACCAAGGTCTTTAAAGTTTTAGAACCAATATTGTCAGTCCCATTTGTAATCTCTAATACGGCAATAACCGAAGCCGCTCATCCCTCTCCTAATGGGTTAAAGAGCAGCTTGGCCTTTCTTGTCTGAGATGATTGCCATTAGTGAAGTTGCAATCTGCCATCCTAGCCGAGCCGATGTTTCACAAAGAAATGTGTTTACCGAGCATGAAATTAACATTTCTGTACAGCGGCAAATAATTGCTTACCAGATAGCTACTTCAGTAGGAAAATGTGCTGCCCGGGTGGTGATTAGTAAGGTCACCTGTATCATGAAGCTATACAATTAGCAAACGATACACGAGCCGGCTAAGGGGAAGCGAGAACGCTCGTCTTTGTGAGTCTTTGGCGCAGAGATCTTTTATGTGTGTCCTGAAAGAGATCCTTAATAAGCAACAGCTTGAGCCGTCATCCAAGAACATATGCTGAAAATCTACATTGTCAGGTTTAGGAAATTTTGGTGTGGTATAAAACTGCTTGAAGGATGATTTATTGGTTCTTTTGCCAAGATTAACACTTGAGTGTCAATATTGGCCATGAGTCCTGACTCCTGTAAGGGTTACGTGACTTAATGAGGTTCTCCGGGACTAGAACATCCTTGCGTCGTATCCAGGGCTGTGGAGTCGGGGTCAAGGAAATTGAGGAGTCGGAGGTTTGGGTTACCGACTCCACAGCCCTGGCAGGGCTATGGAGTCGGAGTCGCGGAATCGGAGTCCGGAGCCCATTTTGATGGAGTCGGTGTCATGGAAATTGAGGAGTCGGGGTCAGAGGTTTGGCTTACCAACTCCACAGCCCTGGTCGTATCTGTGCTTTTGTTCTACTGCCCATCCTGACCATCTGACGCTTTTGCACGTTGGATGGTACTGTTGAGTATTGTGGACAGACTAAATTTGACCATGTACTTTTTTTTGGGGTTCTTAAGCATGGCTGTCAGTCAACAGCAATCACATGCACGCCATTCTGTGTTGAAGGGTGTTGGTTTGTAGGATCAACCCTCCTAAGCCGTCTATATGTACGGTAGGTCATAAGAAGCTGGATAAAATGATACCTTGATATCTCCGATCCGATTTCTTATTCCAGAGAAATCCATGTTTTTCCTAATGAGCTGTTAAGATCTCTGGGCCGGACATAGATCTCCCCAAGAATCTTCCTCCACAGATTATTATAAATGAAACGAGGAGTAACCAGTGCGAGACATGTAATGGATGACAGTCTGCTCTCCTGATCTACATGTCTCACGCTTAACGCCGCCTTTCGTTTAAAATAATCTCTGGAGGCAGATTCTTAAGGAGATGTATATCCCGCCCGTAGATCTTAACAGCTCATTTACATATTAGGAAAAAAATGGATTTCTCTGGAATAAGACATCGGATTGCAGATATCAAGGTATCATTTTATTCATCGTTCTATGACCTACATGACTATATAGAGGGTTGATCCAACTGACCTAAGGTAGAAATTGACAACTTTCCGGTCAAAGCCCTAAAATGCGGTTTACGGACGCCTGCAACTCTTAAGTCCCACTATTTCTTACTCGTGCACCACAGTTCAAGACCTCCAGCTGCCCCCGGATAGGCTTTATAAACAGCGGACAGTATCCATAGCTGGTGGTGGTGTCCTATGATTTACTCCCACCATCGCCTCTCCTCGCCTAAGATTATTACCGCCATCCACAGTTTTCATTGCAGCAGATGACTTTGAAGTCCACCAAGGAGTAAGAAATTGGGTTATTTAGAGTTGCCTGCATCAGAATATAGCATATTAGGGCATTTTTAGAAATTTGACTGGAAAGCGGCCAAGTGGCAGAGGTCAACAACATCTCTCAAGCTGTCTACAGGTTTCTTTCTACCGCAGTCATTGACGTTGCTCGTGAGTTGTGCCCAGCGAATGTGGATGCCATCAGCCGATACGCCATAAATGTTTGTCATGGAGAAAACTCATTCAAACTTTTTAAATAGATTGTCCAAGTTTACGAGGAAAAAAAATGGCAGAAGGTACCAGGTTATTAATCCGCTGATCTGGCGTCACCGCTATGGTAGTGCCACCAGACTTTGTTAGCTGCTCTACAGTGTTGAGGTTCTGACCACTCACATGTGATTACTGCAGCCAATTACTGTCCTCAGAGGTCATGCGTTGACCATGCTATGTCACAGCTAAGATCAGTGATTGTCAGCAGTGGTCACATGAGAATAATAATCAGAACATGAACTCTAGAGACTGGCAGCAATAGGGGAGTATATAGAAGGTGACAAGAAAATCTCAAACCAGTCAATGAAATTCTAGGGTATTCAGGTTTTCCAGCAGACTACTGACATACGTTCCTTCGAACCATGCAGAATTTTCCGAGACAGGCCAAGTAGGAAGAAGTTGCAGTGATGCAAAATCAGAATGAGTTTCACATCTCAGCCAACTACCGTCCTCGGTGAGGTCAGAGCCGGCTGGGAGAAGGAGCTGTCATCGCGGCTTATGACATTACATCCTGGAATGACTCTAGACGAGGCGGCATCCCAGCTGAGGTCCCTCAGCCCCACGAGCTACCTTTATTTTATTATTTCGACAAGTGGCCCTCTGAGACCTGAGCTCTGCTAATCCAGGATCCATCTGAATTTCCCTTTCTTATGAGGACTCTGCCAACGCCTCTATAAAGAAGCCGAACTTACTGCAGTGAAAGGCAGGCTTTTAGTTCAAAGATGTCTACAGATGCTCCTTGGACCTGCTTGCAAGAATATATTTGAGAATTTTATAAATATTTCCCAAGGGCTTGTTCACACAAGTGTGAAAAACGCACTCAAAAGCAGCTTGTCCATTTACATGAATGGGGAAAAAAATCACAGTCCGGCTGTTGGTACTCTGACCCAAACTCATAAGTGTAAATGAGGTTGTCTAGTTCAGCTCTGGAGACCTGAAGCCAGTCTATGCTTAGTGGCCCACACTCGAACCAAGATGCCCAGACAAATGAATTCGTCGTTCAGAGGTGTTCCTAGACTCCAGTATTGGTAATTCATCCTCCATGGGTCTTCCATGACTCCAATATTGACGGCCTATCCTTAGGATATCAATGTCGGAGCGGTGGCAGTCTGACTTTCCCATGATCAGCCGATTGAAGATGATGCAGCTCATGGGAAGTGGCACACTTTGTAGTGGCCGTGAATGGTACTGCAGGCTCTCTCCTTTTCACTTGTATGGGTGAGTCCTTGCAAAACCACTTAAAGGGAACCTGTCACCACGTTTTTGGAAGATGGGATAAAAATAGCGTTAAATAGGGGCAGAGGTGGGCATTACATTAGTGTGTTTGTTATGCGTTTATTACCCACCTAAGTTGCCGAAATACCTTTGCAAAGTCTCCGTTTTCGCCTGTCAATCAGGCTGGTCTGGTCAAAAGGGCGTTGTCTTCCCCCAGATTTTGCGTAGTTTTCCGTTGGTGGCGTAGTGGTGTGCGCATGCCCAAAGTCCTGAATCCTCTGCCAGGGGATTTAAAAGAGCGCGCTGTTCGTTTTCATTGGTGATCGGTGGGCGCGGCCATCTTCCTTTGGCCGCGCGTGCGCAGAAGCGGCGCTCTGCTGGCCGCGGCTTCAGGAAAATGGCCGCGGGATGCCGCGCGTGCGCAGATGGATATCGCGGCGGCCATTTTCCTGAAGCCGCGGCCAGCAGAGCGCCGCTTCTGCGCACGCGCGGCCAAAGGAAGATGGCCGCGCCCACCGATCACCAATGAAAACGAACAGCGCGCTCTTTTAAATCCCCTGGCAGAGGATTCAGGACTTTGGGCATGCGCACACCACTACGCCACCAACGGAAAACTACGCAAAATCTGGGGGAAGACAACGCCCTTTTGACCAGACCAGCCTGATTGACAGGCGAAAACGGAGACTTTGCAAAGGTATTTCGGCAACTTAGGTGGGTAATAAACGCATAACAAACACACTAATGTAATGCCCACCTCTGCCCCTATTTAACGCTATTTTTATCCCATCTTCCAAAAACGTGGTGACAGGTTCCCTTTAAGGCCACTAAACGGTGTATAGAGCTGTGCTAGTTGGCACCCTTAATCAACTGATCGGTGGGGTTGCCGGGAGTCAATTTCCAATTTGATGCGATGATTGATTTGGTCACCGAATCGCATCGACTTACAAATAAAAAATATATAAGTTACAAATGCAATTTCACTCTGAAGGTGTGTGGAATATACATTAGAAGGACATTCTGTGCCGGTTCTTCCACCAGTCCCTGTGTTTCGACATTGTGAGCTTGTTAGCAACCTATCAGCAGTATCTCCATCGGCTGGGGAATGTTTCAGGAAGACGGGTCTAATCACATTCACCGCCTCGGGCCTTTCTTAAGCACTTCTCTGCAGTGAATTGCAGGTCAAAGACTCGTGAGTAACACATTGCAGCCCGTATGATTCAGATTCAGAGCAGATATCAGCCAAGCATTGGACGTCCGTCCTCTGTGCACGTCACTAGCTCTGCACAAGCCTTGCCCTCTGACATGAATGACAGACATTTAGAAATGCAGGTAAAATTTCTTGTCGGTGGAGCTGAGGGCCAGATAACTGCTACTAAAGTCAATATTCCAAGACGCTGAGATAGGAGTTGGTGTTTGCTGCGGCCCCATAATGTAGACCTTCTATAGCTCGTGGTGGAATTGGGTTGACCACCAAAGGTTTCCACCTTAGGGGATATCTACTGGAGGAGGTAGAAATGTCTGAACGAAACATGTCTCACGTCTGGGACCTGCAATCATGTCTAGAAAGTGTCCTCTGTCCCACAAAATAAGGTGGCTGGTGGGGAATGAACGAAGACTAACAAGAACCACATCTCCTCTTATTCTCCGCGGGATGGATTTGGGTCTCAAAGTTTGTACCCTCATCTATCATTTTAGCATCTCTTTCTGACTAGTGAAAGCTGAAAGTTAGGGTTTTGTGGATTATGGCCATATATAAGCTATTGTGGAGTCTCTTGCTGTTAAACAGTGTCTTTGGCTCTAGAATAATATATGGACCACCATGTCTTGGACACTGCATTGGTTGGCCAAGATTACTTCTGTTTGCCCCAGATCCACAGCTATCAGACAATTGCGGCCTCAGCTCCCATGTTAACTGATTGGCTTTGACGAGACAACAGCTTTCATTGCTATTAAACAGTGTCTTTGGCTCTCGTATAATATATGGACCACCATGTCTTGGACATGGCATTGGTTGACCGAGACTTATCCTATTTGCCCCGGATCCACAGCTATCAGCAGATTGTGGCCTCAGCTCCCATGTTAACTGATCGTCTTTGACGAGACAACCACTTTCATTAGCGTTTGGGTAGAGCTAGGGCTCTAATTAAATAACCTGCAGCTATATTTCTACCAGCAAATGACAACTAATTAACGTAGGCGTCGTCATATAACGCTGGGGCGCAGGAGGCTGCGAGTTTGAATAATAAAGTACTAGAATATTGACAACATCGCTGATGCATGAGAAGCGTTACTGGTTAATTATCAGTTACACAAAATGCTCTATTCTATATAGCGAGCGTAGGAACGTTTCGGATAATTACTTCCTACCGGTAGTTGGCGGTCCGAGACGCCCGAGTGGACCTCGATGAATAATTTATTAGTGATTGAAAATCTTTTTAGTGTCGACTCAACCATTTTACATTGAAAGGTACTCCCTAATATTGGGGACCTATTCTTAGGAGGGGTCATCATTATCAGATCGATAGGGGTGCGGCTCCCAGGACCCTCACTAATCATCCGATTGAAGGGCATAAGTTCTCTGATATATTGGCGCACAGCTCTGGTCCTGAATGGCGCCGAAGCTTTCTCCCATTTACTTGAGGGGGAGAGATCTGTAGTGCCATTCATGGCCACTGCACAATGTACGGGTTCTGGTGCGCTGCCGTCCTTGATCAGTGGGGTTGCCGAGTGTGGAGCCCCCTACTAACCCATTACTGGAAATGGCATATAGTGGTCATGAATAGTATTGCAATTTTTCATGTATTCTTGTGAATCAGGGAGATTGCAGTACCATTCATGACCACTATACTGTACATCTTACGGCGCTGTGCTGTTTTAGTGATTGTCTCACTTTTGCTGGATCACCTCAATCACTTGATCAGTCATCAAGGTTAAAGAAACCCACCACCCTCAAGCCTAAATATGAGTAGTTTTCTCATGTATAGTCATAGTACTGCTGCGTTCTACTGTCAAATTGGCAGCAGGATGGAGGCCACAATTCGTTTTGGGTGTATCCCTTGATAAGACTGATTTAATCTCTAGCGGACCGCTTTTATGAATCAAAGGGGGAATAACTTGGCAGCAAGTGATCAAATTCCCTGCAGCGCCCCCCACAAGGTTTTACTCTTTTATTCTTTATTGTGGCTCACATGGGTCATTGTTAAGATGTCCATTGTTTCTGGAGTAAAAAAAAAAATCCAACATCATTCCTCCCTTTTATAATTTATCCCGTTGTGATTTTTTTCATGCCTTTCAGGAGCTGCCTGATGTTGAGGATTGGTTGTTTTCTGCTGGCGGAGAGGACGTTGGTTGACGGCTGAGATCAGTTTACTCCCGGATGGGTTACATTGTAATTTGTCCACTTTCTCAGACTAAGTACTGTCACATTAGACAAGTATCTTTCATCAGGTCCTATTGTGTCGTGGAATCTGCCAGGACGGGGAAAGAGCGAAGATGGCGCCGAGCCAGGGATCAGTTCCCGTTCCACGACTATGATTTTCGACAGCAATATAAGCGGGTTCATAGGGCGCCAGGATCCATTACAGCAGCGGAGGGATAAAACGTCTTATCCTAGGAGTGTTTTCAAGTATTGGCGTCATTTTAGAAATGAATCAGATACGCATGCTGTCAAGTGATTGTCGAGCCAACAGATTGCACATTGTTCTCTGTAAGCAAGTTAGCGTTTAATATTATCACGTCATGCATATAACTGAGCTAGAATTAATGGCTCTAGAGTATAAATTGAACTCGTGCCGTCCGTTTTTTTTGATCGGCTAGCGCACGGACATCACACTGACATTCAGTAGGGTTGTTCAGATGAACGATTTTTCTCTCGGGCCCCATTGTCCGCGAGGGAAAAATTGCACCAGGCACTACTTTCTTCCTGGTCTCAAATGAGACCGACCCATACAAGTCATTAAAGAAAACCGGAGTAGGGAAACCTGCGCTTGATGACTGGAGAGAACACAACTCGCCTTATACCCTGGTGGAAAATGTCTTCTGAAGTCATGGAGAAGTGAGTTTTTCTTATTAGTGCCGCGATTAGCGTGTTCTTATTCATGTCGCTGCTGCATTACGGTCTCTGTGGTCTAGTTTTGTGACCCGACTCGTGCTGGGCTGACATTTACAGTAATGGCTTATTATTCATCCTAACAACACATGCAAAGACTGGCACATAGATAATAAGACCTTGATGTTTGCTTTCAAAGAGAAACGCGCACAGTGCTGGAAGCTGCTGCACGTAGGATGCAGATCTGGCAGTCTTTGGAGTGATAGCTGGAAGACCTTATCTTTGACAGATTGGCGTGTATGTACCTAGAACGGGGCGTCGAAAGGGAACGTTACGGCACCTAGGAATTTATTTTGTAAGTTTATCATAGAGACGTTATTTACTTTGGGGGTTTCTGGAAAATGATCTTAAAAGTTAAACCCAGGGGTAGGCAAGATAGGCAGTAAATGACGAGTCGCCGCAACTCCATGTCTCGCGGCTGTTCGACAGCCGCAACACGTGCAGGGATTTCCTGTTTGTTAGACAATCCCTGCATGTGTTGCAACTGTTGAACACTCGCGATACATGCAGCTGTGAGGGCTAGAACATAGTATTCAAGCTTGCCGAAGATACTCTATTAACACACGCACATGCTTAGCACCTTAACCAGATTCTTCCACTGGGACCCCCATCTGTCTTGAAAATAAAGCCCTGTTGTGTGCACTTCGAGGAATGGGGAGGAGGCTGCACATTTGTGGCTTTCTCCATTTTTATGGGGTTTTCAAAAATTGCCACTCAAGGGATAGAAATGTTACATCTCTCCTCCACACTTATTCGCTCCTCACACAACCGCCTCCAAGATTTCTCCCGAATATCCCCCATCCTCTGGAATTCCACGCCTCAACACGTCCAATTATCCACCACCCTCGGATCCTTCAGACAGAACCTGAAAACCCATCTCTTCAAGAAAGCCTACAGTCTGTAATAACCATTCTGCCGCCTCACCACCACCCGAGCTGCCGCCTCACCACCACCCGAGCTGCCGCCTCACCACCACCCGAGCTGCCGCCTCACCACCACCAGAGCTGCCGCCTCACCACCACCAGAGCTGCCGCCTCACCACCACCAGAGCTGCCGCCTCACCATCACCAGAGCTGCCGCACCCTCGACCGTCTCTTCCCCATTATCCCGTAGAATGTAAGTCCACAAGGACAGGGTCTTCTCCCCTCTGTACCAGTCTGTCATTGTAAATTTGTTTACTGTAAACGATATCTATAACTCTGTACGTAACCCCTTTCTCATGTACAGCACCATGGAATTAATGGTGCTATATAAATAAATAATAATTTCATAGAGGAAGGTCTTTCTCCTTCAGGACTGCCCTTTATTAGCCTCCTTACCCTCAAAGTGAATGTTTTATCTAGAAAATCCATTTTCAGATAGTCTCAAAGGTAATCCTGAGTTAAGAGGGAACTCACTATTTCAGGACTGCCATCTATTAGACAGAGCAGAGGTTTTCTCTTTGGAGGACCCCACAGTGTTATTCTTCATTTCTCCTGCGGTTGCACTGCAGAGAGATTGAACACTAACCCCAGAGGTTACAACTTGTTGCTGGAGTCCCAGCAACACATCGTTAATGTATTGTTTGTTTTTTTTCTAGAAGATTTTTAATAATTAAAAAAAAAAAAGCTTGTCCAAGTGAACAACCCTAATCAATCTTCTTAGATTTCTTTCGATCTAAGCATTTTTTATATATCTGTTACTCGTTGGTTTATTCATCCAGAACGTGCCTCACTGCAACGAAACCTGCGTCACCCCAAGTAAAAAAAAAAAAAAAGATATTCTTTACTTTTCCATGTCTTTGTGTTGCTGGGTCTCTTTGGTGTAGAATCTATTGATTTATTTGTTCTCGGTATAAAAGACTTTCAGAAACCGGTTTTACCTCTGGGGCTCCTGGAACAAGTCAGTGTTCTAGATATCCCAAGGCTAGATTTCTCTTGTTTAAAATGTGAAGATGTTTCATGGATAATGTTGAAAAGTTGCAAGTAATAAGCATTGAGACGTGATTGTCTATGCATCTAAATGTACAGACAGTGAAATAATCCTTAGTTCTTATGAAAGATCATGGGTGTCTGCCGGCTGCTTACATTCCCCTCCCCTTTGTGAATACTTTCATGCTTGGCTATCAGAAATGTATACACTGATCAGTGGCAGATTATCACTGATGATGAGGGGGGTTAAAGAAAGCTTGGACATGTTGAATTTCATTTCTTTGCCGAGGTCATTTTCACATCTTCAAGGACCTTAAAGGGCCTACCAGCTAACTCTTCTTGATAGCAGCTCAAAACATGACTTTCAACCTCCTTGCTGATGTTGTAGCCTTGTATGGTGGCCATGCACCAACCATCCAATACACCACCTCTCTGAATCATCCATGGTTGCACATCGCTCTTCAGTAAACAAGACTGTCTTAAAATATTTTTGTTTCTGCTTGTGAGCACTGTTTAGGGGTTGCCAAATAGTAGAACTGCAAGCCTCTTTATGATGCTACACCTTGAGGTTCGCAGGACTCCAGAGGCATCAGCAACTTAAACTACTTATTTACGGTTTGTAATGGTATTTTATCATCTTCTGTCTTAATCAGATACATTTATCTGGCAGAAACCTTCCCCATTATGCCTTTATCTGCACGAACCCGGCCGTGCTCAAAAATCTCTTCACGGTGGTCACGCTCAAGTTTTCGTGAAATATCTGTTTTCATACCTTGACCAAGGTATTGCACTATTTGGGGCTTTTCGGCAGCAGAGAGAGATCCTTTTTCTTTTCCGTATTGCTTGAAACCTTATGACGTTTAAATTCAATTTGCATAATAATTTGAAATGTGATATTCTTCCCACTTCCTTTGGAAATATCGTCATGCTTGACCAGTTATTAAAAATGTATAAACTGATTGGTGGCAGATTATCACTGATGTTGGGGGGGGGGGGGGTGATATAAGACTTGGGCATGTTGGATTTCAACATGCCTGATCCTTGGTTCTCGTGGGAGATCGCGGATGTCTGCCAGCTACTTACTTTCCACTCCACTTTGAGAATACATGCCCGGTTGGCCGATTATCAGGCGTGTCCGCCAGCCGCCTACTTACCACTCCCATTTGCGTATGGCCACATAAACTCTTTTGACTGATTTTCTACATCATACTGCTGTTCTGTGCTGAATAAATGAAGTGCCAGATTATCAGATTTTCCATGTTAACCGATGAGGAATTAAAGGATTTTGACTTTGCTGCATTCATAAAGTCTTCTTTTATTTTTTACCGCATCCTGATGACTCACAATAACTGGTAATCATCTTCTCAGCGGGAGCTGGTCGTCGGCCACAGATTGGTAGCCTGAGTTCTTAGCAGATTTCCCGAAATGTAAGGGCCGAAGCAGAATTATTATTTCTGACCTGATATTTCAACAAATAACAATTCTGGAGCATCTTTTTTTTCGAACTTTGCATTTTACTATTCCCGCTTGGAAATGTATTAATTGACAAATGAACATTACCATTTGATCTATTTTGGCAAAATGGCATGAACCTCCGAACCTTTTATTTATTTTTTATAATGTGTAAGGGCAGTGTTAAATGTCCGCTGATCGGCTACATTATGTTATGTGACTGCTGCAGACAATCAGCGGCTGATCAGAACTCGAAATCCACTCTTCTGGAGCAGTAAAGCCTGCAGTCAATCAGCTGCCATAGATTGACTGCAGCGGTTACTTGACAAAACAGTACAATGAAGCACCAGTCCAGGAGGTAAGTACGCAGTTTTTTTGTTTTTTTATGATGGACAGTGGAGCTGTTAAGAAGGGGGTTGTCATTTTGAAGAGGTTTGCTGGCTTTGGGGTACAAGTCTGCAGTTATTCTATGTGATTGCAGGGTTGTGAATCCACTGAGGATTCTCCGGCGTCAGGAGCAAGTATGTGATTTGCATACTTCTGGCCACATTTCGACTAGACTTATCTGGCCTCACTCTATTCACTTGCATTGAAAGAGGCCACGCCTGTCTAGTCGGCATGTGACCACGTGTATGCAAATCATGAAATCTGGCCACATTTCGACTAGACTTATGTGGCCTCACTCTATTCACTTGCATTGATCAATGCCACGCACGTCTAGTCGGCATGTGACCGCATGTATGCAAATTGTGCTCCTGGAGAATCCTGACTGCACACAGTGATCGCGATGTGAGGATTCACAAGTGTGCAGTCACATAGTGAAACTGCAGGCTTGTACCCTGAGGCCGGACAACCCCTTTAAGGATTACATAGGCCATTCAGTGTGTGTGTGTGGAAAGCTGCATGACTTCAATTACGTAAAATTTTCTTTTAAGTGCAAAATGTTAACTTTTTGCCAATTTTTATGGAGTGAATGACCTTGATGAGCAATCCACAAAATAGGTGATAAGTTTGGTTGTGGGACCCCCACCAATCAGTACAATGAGGGTCTTAAACCTAATTGAAGTCAGAATTCTGTGGAGGTGTACTTTGCTATCTCATCAGTCCCGTAGACCATTAGTGACGCAGAAGCGCGATCAGTCCGGACCGCAGTTAGTAGGATTTGACGCTTGGGACCCTTGTTGTGACCGATGGGCCCCCATTGATTATCCCTTGTCCTGTGGTGATTAATTTGAAACCCTTTTAATAGATTGCTGCTCTTCCTGTGCCGCTCGTGCTCCCGGTGTGCTCTTCTGCTTTTCTCTCCATCTTTGAAATCAAACATGTAGTTTGGTGTTCCACACAATATAATTGTGAATGTGGTCGCAGGTAACCGCGCACAAGGCTTTTACAGCAGCACTTTTCCAATCCCTCCTTGGGGGACGCCTGACCGCAGCGAGTTTTCCAAACAATACATGCACTATTACACAGGTGAATGCACATTACCCACACGTGAATGGGAGCTGGCACAGGAGCGGCACTCACTTGAGGATGCATTGTCTAAGGGGCTGGCATAAAGGTAAGACTCTGCCAGCCGCTCAGGTCGCCCCAGTGCTCCATTATGACGTTTTAGTGGAACAAAAAAAAAATAATCATAGGTTACAGAGCAGCTTTATTTCCTAGTTATATATGGATATGGAGATGGCTACTATTAGCTTGCACCTGTTCACATCTGTTCTCTGTTGGAAGTTACAGATATTGCTGGAAACTGTTGGAAATCTTTGATATTCCTTGTGAAGGGCAGTATGCTCCATTGCTTGTGGGAGGTCACTCTGCCGCCATTGCTTGCGGGAGGTCACTCTGCCGCCATTGCTTGTGGGAGGTCACTCTGCCGCCGTAGCTTGTGGGAGGTCACTCTGCCGCCATTGCTTGTGGGAGGTCACTCTGCCGCCATAACTTGTGGGAGGTCACTCTGCCGCCATAACTTGTGGGAGGTCACTCTGCCGCCATTGCTTGCGGGAGGGCACTCTGCCGCCATTGCTTGTGGGAGGTCACTCTGCCGCCGTAGCTTGTGGGAGGTCATTCTGCCGCCATAACTTGTGGGAGGTCACTCTGCCGCCATAACTTGTGGGAGGTCTCTCTGCCGCCATAACTTGTGGGAGGTCACTCTGCCGCCATAGCTTGTGGGAGGTCACTCTGCCGCCATAACTTGTGGGAGGTCACTCTGCCGCCATAGCTTGTGGGAGGTCACTCTGCCGCCATAACTTGTGGGAGGTCACTCTGCCGCCATAGCTTGTGGGAGGTCACTCTGCCGCCATAACTTGTGGGAGGTCACTCTGCCGCCATAACTTGTGGGAGGTCTCTCTGCCGCCATTGCTTGTGGGAGGTCACTCTGCCGCCATAGCTTGTGGGAGGTCACTCTGCCGCCATAACTTGTGGGAGGTCACTCTGCCGCCATAGCTTGTGGGAGGTCACTCTGCCGCCATAACTTGTGGGAGGTCACTCTGCCGCCATAACTTGTGGGAGGTCTCTCTGCCGCCATTGCTTGTGGGAGGTCACTCTGCCGCCATAGCTTGTGGGAGGTCACTCTGCCGCCATAACTTGTGGGAGGTCACTCTGCCGCCATAGCTTGTGGGAGGTCACTCTGCCGCCATAACTTGTGGGAGGTCACTCTGCCGCCATAACTTGTGGGAGGTCACTCTGCCGCCGTAACTTGTGGGTGGTCACTCTGCCGCCGTAACTTGTGGGTGGTCACTCTGCCGCCATAGCTTGTGGGAGGGCACTCTGCTGCCATAACTTGTGGGAGGGCACTCTGCCGCCGTAACTTGCGGGAGGGCACTCTGCCACCGTAACTTGCGGGAGGGCACTCTGCCGCCGTAGCTTGTGGGAGGGCACTCTGCTGCCATAACTTGCGGGAGGGCACTCTGCCGCCGTAACTTGCGGGAGGGCACTCTGCCACCGTAACTTGCGGGAGGGCACTCTGCCGCCGTAGCTTGTGGGAGGGCGCTGTTTGTTCAGGTACAATAGCTGTCATTATGTGGATGCAGCCTGTACTTGTGGGTGAACTATATATAGGAATGTCGCCTCATACGTCTCATTGAAGATGATTATTATTACCATTAGACCAGTGTAATAAGCAGTACAATGAAAATGAAAACAAAAACATTAACCACTAAAATACTTGGGAAGGCCAAATGCTGCATTCGATTTTTAGTGATGGATATCTCGACGCACAGAAGACAGTCCAGAAAACGATAAATAGAGCAGATACGAGGTGACTTTTCCCTGCAAATAATAGTGAGAAATGCCTTTACAACTTGCAGTGTCCATGTTTGTAACCACAGGGTATTATAAACAGCGCTCGTAAATGACCAGCAGAAAATCACTGACCCCTGCTGGGGTTTTTAAGCCAAAACCACAGGAAATCTGGTTTTGTGTACTGTGACTTCTCATATTGGAACATGAGCTAAACTTATAATCCATCTCTAAAAACACATCTCCCACCATTTCCTGAAAGCCCAAGCCAAAGATGAACTGTAGATAAAACCTGTTACTCCTGTGTGAGAAGCGACTCGCCTGTCAATCATACGTCGATTTATTCTCCTTTCCGAGTCTTAATATATTAGAATTGGCGTCTTATCGTCATTAACTATTCACTGCAATATATCTTGTGCCGATCACTTATTAAGTCCCTGGAAGGTTTGGACCATGCGTTTAATTTTGCTTCATAATATTGTGAATGGGAGTCAGGCATGTGTAGTTCCTATATGGAAGAACCTCTATCCTGGGCTTAAATATGACCTGTTACTTTCCATATACAGTACAGACCAAAAATTTGGACACACCTTCTCATTTAAAGATTTTTCTGTATTTTCATGACTATGAAAATTGTACATTCACACTGAAGGCATCAAAACTATGAATTAACACATGTGGAATTATATACTTAACAAAAAAGTGTGAAACAACTGAAATTATGTCTTATATTCTAGGTTCTTCAAAGTAGCCACCTTTTGCATTGATGACTGCTTTGCACACTCCTGGCATTCTCTTGATGAGCTTCAAGAGGTAGTCACCGGGAATGGTCTTCCAACAATCTTGAAGGAGTTCCCAGAGATGCTTAGCACTTGTTGGTCCTTTTGCCTTCACTCTGCGGTCCAGCTCACCCCAAACCATCTCGATTGGGTTCAGGTCTGGTGACTGTGGAGGCCAGGTCATCTGGCGTAGCACCCCATCACTCTCCTTCTTGGTCAAATAGCCCTTACACAGTCTGGAGGTGTGTTTGGGGTCATTGTCCTGTTGAAAAATAAATGATGGTCCAACTAAACCCAAACCGGATGGAATAGCATGCCGCTGCAAAATGCTGTGGTAGCCATGCTGGTTCAGTATGCCTTCAATTTTGAATAAATCCCCAACAGTGTCACCAGCAGAGCACCCCCACACCATCACACCTCCTCCATGCTTCACGGTGGGAACCCGGCATGTAGAGTCCATCCGTTCACCTTTTCTGCGTTGCACAAAGACACGGTGGTTGGTACCAAAGATCTCAAATGTAGACTCATCAGACCAAAGCACAGATTTCCACTGGTCTAATGTCCATTCCTTGTGTTCTTTAGCCCAAACAAGTCTCTTCTACTTGTTGCCTGTCCTTAGCAGTGGTTTCCTAGCAGCTATTTTACCATGAAGGCCTGCTGCACAAAGTCTCCTCTTAACAGTTGTAGAGATGTGTCTGCTGCTAGAACTCTGTGTGGCATTGACCTGGTCTCTAATCTGAGCTGCTGTTAACCTGCGATTTCTGAGGCTGGTGACTCGGATAAACTTATCCTCAGAAGCAGAGGTGACTCTTGGTCTTCCTTTCCTGGGGTGGTCCTCGTGTGAGCCAGTTTCTTTGTAGCGCTTGATGGTTTTTGCCACTGCACTTGTAGACACTTTCAAAGTTTTCCCAATTTTTCGGACTGACTGACCTTCATTTCTTAAAGTAATGATGGCCACTCGTTTTTCTTTACTTAGCTGCTTTTTTCTTGCCATAATACAAATTCTAACAGTCTATTCAGTAGGACTATCAGCTGTGTATCCACCAGACTTCTGCACAACACAACTGATGGTCCCAACCCCATTTATAAGGCAAGAAATCCCACTTATTAAACCTGACAGGGCACACCTGTGAAGGGAAAACCATTTCTGGTTGTTGAAGCTCATCAAGAGAATGCCAAGAGTGTGCAAAGCAGTCATCAAAGCAAAAGGTGGCTACTTTGAAGAACCTAGAATATAAGACATATTTTCAGCTGTTTCACACTTTTTTGTTAAGTATATAATTCCACATGTGTTAATTCATAGTTTTGATGCCTTCAGTGTGAATGTACAATTTTCATGGTCATGAAAATACAGAAAAATCTTTAAATGAGAAGGTGTGTCCAAACTTTTGGTCTGTACTTTATATGTATTTTTTTTAACCTGGTGTAAATGCCGCTGTTCTCCTGAATCCGGCGTTGTTTTTCGTGTATTCCTGCGCCCTTCCTTTCCTGAGATATGGTCCCTTTTTTTCTGTATATAAATCTGATCTCCTTGACCAAGCAGGTGTGGGCATCTTCCCTAGGACCACACCCAGTTGCCAATATCAACTAGATTTGCATACAGGGAAAAAGGGGCCATATCTCAGGAAGGGAGAGGAGCAGGAACGCACAAAAAACAACGCCGGATTCAGAAGAACAGCAGCATTTACACCAGGTAAAAAAAAAAATCATATTTTTGGGAAGTGACCGGTTTCCCTTAAAGGGTTTTGAGGCTTCAAAAACCCATTTTAAATACTCTGTTAGGGAATTAAGAAAATTGTTTCTCACTATCAGGAGCTAAATCTGTTAGCCACAGTGGCTACAAAGTATGTCTTATTTTGTAAAGTGCTCCATTGAGGACTGTGTAATGCATCTCATTTCCTGTAGAGGCGCTGCAGGGAAATTAATCACTTTCTGCTGTATTTTTCACATGATACTGCTGCTTATTGTTGGATTCTCTATGATCAATCTCAGGATTGACCACCAATGTTTGACAGATGAGGGTCTACCGTCTGGGACAGCTCAATGAAGGGACCCTTGAGTAAGAGGTAAACCACGAGAAGCCCCTTGGCTGCAGACTGTATTCGTGTTGGCGCCCCGCGGTGCCGCTTCTCCTTAGGGGACACTAAGCATTGTTGTTAAATGCATCGTTAGGTTTTTATTTCCAGTAATGAATCCTAACCGCATCCCCAAATGGCGCCCTAATGCTTCGGATACCCTCGCCCCCATGATAGGTGTGATCCGCGTATAATTGAGGATTAGTAAATGGCTGGCTATATATAGCCGCCATGGGAGACAGTGACTTTTGTCATGGTCTGGAGCTTCCCGCAGTCTGACGGGAACACTGTGCCGCTTGTGTAAGACACAATACCACAGTAAACTCCATGGTTACCGCTGGGAGCCGCGTCGTCGGAAAGCGTCATGAATTCCAAATGGTGCTTAGAATGAGGATTTTGTTATTTGCAGCTGCAAGGAGCAGGTGAGGGGATTTATCTTCTCCCCCCTTATTCGGCTTGCTTAGATCCTCATCTTTATGTACACTTTCTGGATATAAAGCTGCCTGCTGTGTCCTGTAGTGCTCCTGCGGGAGGCTGACACATCGACTTCTCGTCAGCCCTCATCTAGATGCATTACCGTGACCCTCGACCATGGGTGGTGGGGAGATATGTTACTGGGATCTGGGCAGAAAGGCTAGACAGATGTGTACATAAAATAAGTACAAGACATTCGTCTCCTTGGCTTCAGGCCTGTTTGCACCTAAAATAATAGCAAGGGAGCACACAGATCATGCAGCTGCTGTGGACCCTCCAGAACAGAGGACCTAGTCCTGGGACATCTCATCAGCTTTACTAGTGGTTCGTGAGAATTTGGACTCCCCGTTATGGCCGGTGCAAGCGAGCGGTCACATGCCGACTAAACTTGTTCAGCTTCTCTCAATTCACCTCTAGTGAGAGAACCCGAATGAGTCTAGTCTGCATGTGACCGCGCGTCTGCAAATCGCAAAAATTTCGCGTAACAGCTCGCATCTTCAATACCGAGGAATCACAGCGGAGTGTGAACTGCACTCTGTCATGACTCGCCAGTCTGCAGACGTTGCTCTCAAACCTGGACAACCCCTTTAACTACTGCATTGATTAAATGTCAGATTACATTTCCTAACTGAACAGCGCACAAGCCTGAGAGAACCGTTCCAAGCCGAGGATGCAGTATTTTCTTTCTTGTGTGCGTTTTATTTAATTTGTTTGTCATTTTTGGTTTGTTTAATTTGCTGTTAAATATTACTGTTTTTGGATAAAAATCTTCAAAAAACTGGAAAAGCAGCACATGAGAATAAAGCAGAAATCAGACCGCTAGTGGACTATATGGCAATGAAAAAATACCCTCTGTAGGATTTAAAGAGTTTGTACCAAGCTATCCCCTATAAACAGGAAGGGTGTAAATTATCCAGAAAGTAAGTGATCATTTATAAATGCTGGAATCATACAGATGAGCGGATATGTGTCATGTGACTGCTTCCCGCCCCAGGAGGACCACTCCCTTCCTAGGCCACACCCTCGATCAGTCGATCATAGCGCGATCACATATTTTTTTTCCAGCAGTTATGCCTCTTTAGCCATGTTTATAAAAGGGAATAGTGGATTTTTCCTTTCGGGTAAGATGGAAGGGGAAAGAAAATGGGGCTTTCTGCACGTAGTAAATTAGTAAGGATTAAAACAAGTTTCGAGAACAACTCCAAAGTTAAGAAGTGAATCCAGTAGGTGCGGTTGGAACTTGCTCTAGGTGAGTTCCAGCAGTGGGTGATGATCGGTAGTGACACCAACAGGTGTAGGGCGCTCCCACGGTAGTAGATGTAGCGAAAGAAAAAATATATACCAAAAATATAAAAAAAAATTAAGACTTTATTAAAAACACTGTGTTTCGCCTCTACCCAGCCTTCCTCAGGTGACTGGAGATTGGTCGATATACTGGGCTCCTATACACCTATCCCAACAGTTTTCCCAAAACTAGTTTTCTGTTCTCGGGAAAACTTCTGGATAGGTGTATATGAGCCCAGTAAACCGACCAACTTCCAGACACCTGAGGAAGGCTGGATACAGTCGAAACGCGTTGTGTTTTTAAGAATGCTTTTACTTTCTAGATTTTCGGGTATTTTTTTCCCTTTTGCTACATCTATTACTTTGGGAGCACTCTACACCTGGAATGTCTATGGGCGACCATGTAATACATGGGTGATCGGCGTCTTCGAGTGTTGGAGATGGTCTACGGTTACTGCTGGAGAGCCAGGTTGTAAGGAGGCCACTATTCTCGAATCGTCTCAGTTGAACGCGCTCCTGCCTTCGATAGATATTTATTTTCGTATTTTATCTGCCTCTTACAATTATCACTTTTCAGACGTAGAATGGATATAAGTGAGCGCAGCCCTTGATGAGACGTTGCAGTTATTACGGTTTTATTTTTTCTTTATTAGCTATAAATGTCTAGATTGGTGTAATTGGATATGATGTGTTTTCTCCGCCATTACATATATCCGGTATATTAACACTTTTCTTTAATTAGCTTCACAGTGGAAGCTCATAGCGGTGATGTTCGTTTTCATTGCCTAATTGGTGTAAACGTCTCGGGTTGGCTGTCACCGGTCAGGCTAAACGTGCGCCGACCCCGGAGATATTTATTTAGCTCTATGATCCACTGTGACTCTAGAGAAGGAATGGAATTGAACAATCTTAATTCTGTATCTCCTATATATCCTCCCACTTTTGAGTATCAAACACTATAGCGATGTTCATCCTGAGCCTCCTGGTTCATGAACTAAATTCTAGACCCTGCAATGAAGAATGACATTTAGGGTCTGTGCAGACGGCATCTTTTTTACAGGCAAATTCCGCTTGAAAAAGTGACAGGAAAAAATGATTTCAGTGCACAATTTTTACGCAGATTTGGTAAAATGTCATTCACTTTTGGGCAATGCAGTAGGTGAGGGATCGGGTTTTTATCCAGGATTGGTAAAAAAATGACCGCTCCCTTCCAGAAATCGCGCCATACCTGTCTATGCTCCGTTAAAGAAAATGAGACTGCAGTACAGCACACGGCCTGCGGACAGGTGGGGGCGCTGCTTTTGGACAAAATCAAATCTTTTTATGATCCTAAATAATCCTACTAAAGGATGGGATGAGATTAAGGAGATGTAAAAAGTTTCAATGTACAATTTTATTACCGTTTTCTTTTTATATGGACTTTTAATTTGACTGTATTAGGGACTCTTTAAATTGGAGAGCTCCACCCCTAGGACTCTTCAGACACTGAACACTTTATCTGCAATACACGTTCCCTTTACTCTGCTTAATGGCTGCTTAGATAATACGTGAATGTGCATTGGGCATTTTCTCACTGTAAATCTGAAAATCCTGAACATTTTGTCTCCATCTCATTTGTAGGTACCTCTGATCAGGCATAAAGATGAATATGTCAATGACAAAGGGCCGGGGAAGAAGGACTGGCACGACTATGATTACATGAGAAGAGAGCACGATCGATTAGGTACGAAGGAGAGTCCTTGCTCATCTGTTTGATTTTACGATTGAACATCATTATGTAATAGTGGTGTATTTTGGCTCACTGCCCAATAGCCGGGAACTACCGTCTCTTCAGCATTTACCAACACAAAAATTTAACTCGGCCCACCTTTTTAGAAAATTAGAAAAAAGTTATATATACATATTTATAAAAGTGGGTAGAAGATTAAATATCTCATGATGAGTAAATCTAGCGAGCTGTCTCAAGAACTTTGCAACCTTATTGTTGCAAAACACACTAATAGCATTGGGTACAGGAAAATTTCTAAATTGCTGAATGTACCAGTGATCATGAATGTAGCTATACATTTTTATTTTTTTATATGCACGTATATATATATATATATATATATATATATATATATATATATATATATATATGAGATGTGGCAAAGTGTCTGAGGTTCTCACCAAAAGCCTTCTCTATAGAAATAAATATATACACACATATTTATGTATGTACCGTATATGTGTGTGTGTGTGTATATATTATATGTTGCTCAAAAAAATAAAGGGAACACTTAAACGACACATTGTAACTCCAGGTCAATCCCACTTCTGTGAAATCAACCTGTCCAGTTAGGAATCTACACCAATTGTGAATAATTTTTTCCTGTTGCTGTGCAAATGGAACAGACAACAGGTAGAAATGATACGCATTTAGCAAGGCAGCCCCTATAAAGGAGTGGTTCTGCAGGGGGTGACCACAGACCATTTCTCTGTTCTCATTCTTTTTGGCAGTTGTTTTGGTTACTTTTGCATTTTGTCATTGCTCTCACCCCTAGAGGTACAGTAGCATGAAGCAGTGTCTAGAACCCACAGAAGTTGCTCAGGTAGAGCAGCTCATCCAGGATGGCACATCAATGCGAGCTGTAGCAAGGAGGTTTGCTTTGTCTGTCAGCGTAGTGTCCAGAGACTAGAGGCGCTACCAGGAGACAGGCCAGTACACCAGGAGACGTGGAGGGGGCCGTAGGAGGGCAACAACCCAGCAGCAGGACCGCTACCTCCACTTTGTGCAAGGAGGAACAGGAGGAGCACTGCCAGAGCCCTGCAAAATTACCTCCAGCAGGTTACAAATGTGCATGTGTCTGCACAAACGGTTAGAAACTGACTCCATGAGGATGGTCTGAGTGCCCGACATCCACAGATGGGGGTTGTGCTCACAGCCCAATACCTTGCAGGACGCTTGGCATTTGCCACAGAACACCAGGATTGGCAAATTCGCCACTGGTGCCCTGTGCTCTTCCCAGATGAAAGCAGGTTCACACTGAGCACATGTGACAGACGTGACGAGAGTCTGGAGACGCCGTGGAGAGCGATCTGCCTGCAACATCCTTCAGCATGACCGGTTTGGCAGTGGGTCAGTAATGGTGTGGGGTGGCATTTCTTTGGAGGGCTAGAGGTTGCCTGACCACCATTAAGTACCGAGATGAGATCCTCAGCCCCTTTGTGAGACCATATGCTGGTGCGGTTGGCCCTGGGTTCCTCCTAATGCCAGACAATGCCAGACCTCATGTCTCTGGAGTGTGTCAGCAGTTCCTGCAAGATGAAGGCATTGAAGCTATGGACTGGCCCGCCCGTTCCCCAGTCCTGAATCCGAGCACATCTGGGACATCATGTCTTGCTCCATCCACCAACGTCACGTTGCACCACAGACTGTCCAGGAGTTGGCGGATACTTTAGTCCAGGTCTGGGAGGAGATCCCTCAGGAGACTATCTGCCACCTCATCAGGAGCATACCCAGGCATTGTAGGGGGGTCATACAGGCACGTGGAGGCCACACACTACTGAGCATCATTTCCCTGTCTTAAGGCATTTGCACTGATGTTGGATCTGCCTGTAAATTCATTTTCCACTTTGATTTTGAGCATCATTCCAACTCCAGACCTACATGGGATATTAGTTGTGACTTAAGTTGATCATTTTTAGGTTTTATTGTTCTCAACACATTCCACTATGTAATGAATAAAGATTTACAACTGGAATATTTCATTCAGTGATATCTAGGATGTGGGATTTTCGTGTTCCCTTTCTTTTTTTGAGCAGTGTATATAGATATAGAGAGACTGAAATTCTTGCCCATTCTTCCTTGGCAAACAGCTCGAGCTCAGTGAGGTTTGATGGAGATCGTTTGTGAACAGCAGTTTTCAGCTCTTTCCACAGATTCTCGATTGGATTGAGGTCTGGACTCTGACTTGGCCATTCTAACACCTGGATACATTTATTTGTGAACCATTCCATTGTAGATTTTGCTTTATGTTTGGGATCATTGTCTTGTTGGAAGACAAATCTCCGTCCCAGTCTCAGGTCTTTTGCCGACTCCAACAGGTTTTCTTCAAGAATGGTCCTGTATTTGGCTCCATCCCTCTTCCCATCAATTTTAACCATCTTCCTTGTCCCTGCTGAAGAAAAGCAGGCCCAAACCATGATGCTGCCACCACCATGTTTGACAGAGGGGATAGTGCATTCAGGGTGATGAGCTGTGTTGCCTTTACTCCAAACATATCATTTGGCTTTGTTGCCAAAAAGTTTGATTTTGGTTTCATCTGACCAGAGCACCATCTTCCACATGTTTGGTGTGTCTCCCAGGTGGCTTGTTGCAAACTTTAAACGACACTTTTTATGGATATCTTTGAGAAATGGCTTTCTTCTTGCTACTCTTCCATAAAGGCCAGATTTGTGCAGAGTACGACTGATTGTTGTCCTATGGACAGACTGTCCCACCTCAGCTGTAGATCTCTGCAGTTCGTCCAGAGTGATCATGGGCCTCTTGGCTGCATCTCTGATCAGTCTTTTCCTTGTTTGAGATGAAAGTTTAGAGGGACGGCCGGGTCTTGGTAGATTTGCAGTGGAATGATACTCTTTCCATTTCAATATGATCGCTTGCACAGTGCTCCTTGGGATGTTTAAAGTTTTGGAAATCATTTTGTATCCAAATCCGGCTTTAAACTTCTCCACAACAGTATCACGGACCTGCCTGTTGTGTTCCTTGGTCTTCATGATGCTCTCTGTGCTTCACACAGAAGCCTGAGACTATCACAGAGCAGGTGAATTTATACGGAGACTTGATTACACACAGGTGGATTATATTTATCATCATTAGGCATTTAGTACAACATTGGATCATTCAGAGATCCACAATGAACTTCTGGAGTGAGTTTGATGCACTGGAAGTTTTTGAATTTCCACAAAAATTTATGATAACCAATACATTTCGTTCAACTTAACAATTGTGTTCCACTTGTTGTTGATTCTTCACTAAAAATTTACATTTGGCATCTTTGTTTGAAGCGTGATATGTGGGAAAAGGTTGAAAAGTTCCAGGGAGCTGAATACTTTCGTAAGGCATAT
The DNA here is from genome assembly GCF_051348905.1 of Ranitomeya variabilis. Taxonomy (NCBI): domain Eukaryota; kingdom Metazoa; phylum Chordata; class Amphibia; order Anura; family Dendrobatidae; genus Ranitomeya; species Ranitomeya variabilis. The sequence continues at coordinate 652,395,367 of NC_135236.1, forward strand.
ATATATATATATATATATATATATATATATATATATATATATATATATATATATATATATATATATATATATATATATATATATATATATATATATTACTAGCTGTTTCCAGCCAGCTAACGCTCGGCATGCTCATTGCTATCTAATTAACGCTGCTAGTAATTAAACTAAAGTAAATAATGACAATATTCAATAGCGCTTACGCAGGTGGTAAATTAACTTAAAATGAAGTTAATAATAATAATTAAAAATCAGAATAATACTAATACATTTTATTCACAGTGTAAAATCAAAAGCAAACTGGATTTGTGTGGTAATGTGTGGGGACTGAGCCTCGTGTGGTAATGTGTGGGGACGGAGCCTCGTGTGGTAATGTGTGGGGACGGAGCCTCATGTGGTAATGTGTGGGGACGGAGCCTCGTGTGGTAATGTGTGGGGACGGAGCCTCGTGTGGTAATGTGTGGGGATTGAGCCTCGTGTGGTAATGTGTGGGGACGGAGCCTCGTGTGGTAATGTGTGGGGATGGAGCCTCGTGTGGTAATGTGTGGGGACGGAGCCTCGTGTGGTAATGTGGGGGGCGGGATTATGTGTGGTAATGGGGGGGTGGGATTATGTGTGGTAATGTGGTGGGGGGCAGGATTATGTGTGGTAATGTGGGGGGCGGGATTATGTGTGGTAATGTGGTGGGGGGCAGGATTATGTGTGGTAATGTGGTGGGGGGCAGGATTATGTGTGGTAATGTGGTGGGGGGATTATGTGTGGTAATGTGGTGGGGGGATTATGTGTGGTAATGTGGTGGGGGGGCGGGATTATGTGTGGTAATGTGGTGGGGGGGCGGGATTATGTGTAGTAATGTGGGGGGCGGGATTGTGTGTGGTAATGTGGGGGGATTATGTGTGGTAATGTGGGGGGGCGGGATTGTGTGTGGTAATGTGGTGGGGAGGCGGGATTATGTGTGGTAATGTGGGGGCGGGATTATGTGTGGTGATGTGGGGGGCGGAGCTACTGTGCAGGGGGCGGGATTAGCGATTAATCACGATGCCTCTTATATATACAGATGTGTGTGTGTATAAATATAATGTGTGTGTGAATGTGTGTGTGCGTGTATGTGTATATATATATATATATATATATATATATATATATATATATATATATATGTGTTTGTTTATACATATATGTGTGTATATGTATGTATATATATATATATTACGAGGCTTTTTGGTGAGTACCTCGGAGGTTTTGCACCCATTTTGGTATGGAAAAGTGTCGCTTTTATTTTTGTATTACACATTCTAATTTTGCAATCAAGCGGGATGTGTGCTATTACTTTTCATGACACACATAAAATCAGTTTTTATAGACGTTAAGGCATTCTTCTAAAAATCTATTTTCGGAAATGCTTGCAATTTATTTTATCTTTTCCATGCCGTTCTTCTGTTACTCCTCCTGGAACTGTAGGAATAAATTGACAACTGGGCGTTACTATTTCCCTTGTCACTGGGGGTGGGTTTTTTCACACTTCGGCATTGCCTAGTAAGTGCAAGGGAACAGCAAATTGACCTTGTGATGTCAGTTCCATGTGGCCGCATTGGTCCTCGGCCCGTGCGTTATGTAGATGTGTGCGATTCTCAGGATTTTATTTGCTTTATGTTTATTTTGTGCGTTGCTTTATAACGAATATAAACCCTCCTTAGGAAATGGTGAACAGGGGAAACCTTTCCCAATGGCAGATGCAGATCGCGTGGAACAAGCCTACCGTGAGAATGGATTCAATATCTACGTCAGTGATAAAATCTCACTGAACAGATCTCTTCCAGATATCAGACACCCAAAGTAAGTCAATCATCCAGCTTACCTGGTATTTATATAAAATTAAAAAAATCTACTAACCGACCATCATCCATAGTTTCCAGTGGTTAACGCGTGCCCATATATTTGGCTTTAACTCGGCAATCTATCAGCTGATGTCGGCTTCGTAGTTAAGGAAGGCAGCGCTTGCAAGCAATTTGCTATAGAGCTTGTAAGTGCTGCCCTGAAGATCACTGGATCCAACCAGCCTAAGTGCTCCCTGTGCTCCTCCCATGCTGCAGAAGTAAAGCTGCTTCTACCAGCAGCATTGGAGTGCAAGCAGTTCGACACCACAACTCAACCATCCCACCAATCGGGACTGTCAACTTTAACTCCTTCACAACCTCTCACGCACATTTTCATTTTAGGTCTTGTGTGTTAGCTTCAAATCTCTTAAGTAGACAAAAAAAAGTAAAAAAAAAGTTAAAAAGATAGGAAAAAGAATAAAAGCGCAAAAACAAAAAATTGCCCTCTTGAAAAGTTTAGTGATTTGTTACACCCATCTTCTAATTAAATGAGCAAACCCAAACTTTGGCAAAAATTTTAAATAAGAAAGTCAGTAGACAGTAAAATAGAAGGGAATGAAGATGCATAACCGACCCAGCTTATGCCAAAAGACACCATTTTGGTGCACTCTTGGTGTATGGGTCCTCTGGGAACATTTGACGTTTGCTTTCAAGAGCTTTACTGGCTTAAACAACCAACGTGACACCATAAGGAAATGTGAACGGAGACTCTGGATAAGAACTGCGAAGCTGAAATTTCTGATGACATTATCCATTGTACATGAATGGCTTTTCAGAAACCCCATTCACTTGCATGAATTTTGACTTGTGTATGCTTATTTTACGTGGATTTATTTATAGATTGTGCACCGAAATCCTTCAGTTCCATTTGTAGAGTTCTGTAGATATACTGTCCGTGTGTGTATGTCGATGTACTGTCCGTGTGTGTATGTAGATATACTGTCCGTGTGTGTATGTAGATATACTGTACGAGTGTGTATGTAGATGTACTGTACGTGTGTGTATGTAGATGTACTGTACGTGTGTCTGTAGATATACTGTCCGTGTGTGTGTGTAGATATACTGTACGTGTGTGTATGTCGATGTACTGTCTGTGTGTGTATGTAGATAAACTGTCCGTGTGTGTCTGTAGATGTACTGTCTGTGTGTGTATGTAGATGTACTGTCTGTGTGTGTATGTAGATGTACTGTACGTGTGTGTCTGTAGATATACTGTACGTGTGTGTGTAGATGTACTGTCTGTGTGTGTATGTAGATGTACTGTACGTGTGTGTATGTAGATGTACTGTACGTGTGTGTATGTAGATATACTGTACGTGTGTGTATGTAGATGTACTGTACGTGTGTGTGTAGATGTACTGTACGTGTGTGTATGTAGATAAACTGTCCGTGTGTGTATGTAGATATACTGTCCGTGTGTGTCTGTAGATATACTGTCCGTGTGTGTCTGTAGATATACTGTACGTGTGTGTATGTCGATATACTGTACGTGTGTGTGTGTAGATATACTGTACGTGTGTGTATGTAGATATACTGTCTGTGTGTGTATGTAGATATTCTGTCCGTGTGTGTATGTAGATATACTGTCTGTGTGTGTATGTAGATATACTGTCTGTGTGTGTATGTAGATATTCTGTCCGTGTGT